>NC_141877.1:611085523-612335523 GCF_056163025.1 Triticum urartu
AGATCGCTGCACTATGCAGCGGGCCTCGTTTTGGTCCTCCGGGAGTTCCTGCCTAGTAAGGTAGGCTAGGAATGATTCTGTCCACGGGGCGATGACCGCCATTATTACGTGGGCTGAAGGTGTAATTTCATTGGCAGAGCCTCCAATTGTGTCAGATTGTTCGGCGTCGAGTGGTGCGGCTGGGTCCGGGCTGTTATTTGCGGGTTCCCCCTCCCATGCTACGGATGGCTTGAACAATCTTTCCAAAAAGATGTTGGGGGACTGCATCGCGTTTTGCTCCGATGCGTGCCAGGACGTCCGCTGCTTGATTGTTTTCTCGGGCTATATGGTGAAACTCCAGCCCTTCGAACCGAGCTGACATTTTTAGGACGGCGTTGCGGTAAGCTGCCATTTTTGGGTCCTTGGCGTTGAAGTCTCCATTTATTTGGGATATCGCGAGGTTTGAATCCCCGCGTACCTCTAGGCGCTGGATACCCATGGATACTGCTATCCGGAGACCATGTAGGAGGGCCTCATATTCGGCTGCATTGTTGGAATCCGTGTACATGATCTGGAGCACATATTGGACTGTGTCTCCTGTGGGGGACGTCAGGACGACGCCAGCCCCCAGTCCGGCCAACATTTTGGAGCTGTCGAAATGCATAATCCAGTTTGTATATGTGTCGTACTCTTTAGGGAGCTCGGCCTCCGTCCATTCTACGACGAAGTCGGCCAAAACTTGCGATTTAATAGCTCACCATGGCTTATAGGTTATATCGAACGGGAGAAGCTCGATGGCCCATTTTGCAATCCGGCCCGTTGCATCGCGGTTGTTGATAATATCGTTTAGTGGCACTTCCGAGGCTACTGTTATGGAACACTCTAGCTTCCGGGATGCCATGAATACCGCGTATGCAATCTTTTGATAATGTGGGTACCGTGATTTGCATGGAGTGAGGATAGTGGACACGTAGTAGACCGGCCTTTGAAGGGGGAATTTGTGTCCGTCCGTTTCTCGCTCGACAACGAGCACTGCGCTGACAACTTGGTGTGTTGCTGCAATGTACAATAACATTGGTTCGCCGGTGATTGGCGTGGCCAGGACTGGGTTTGTTGCCAATATGGCTTTTATTTCATCCGTCCACTCGAAGTGTTCGATGCGCCGAAGGAGGCGATAAATGGGTAGTGCCTTTTCTCCCAAGCGGGAGATGAAGCGGCTTAAAGCCGCCACGCACCCGGTTAATTTTTGTATTTGTTTAAGGTCCTTTGGGACATCCAATTCTGACAAAGCTCGGATCTTGGCTGGGTTTGCTTCGATTCCTCTACCGGATACAATGAAGCCCAAGAGCTTTCCGGCTGGAACGCCGAAGACGCATTTTTCCGGGTTGAGCTTGATGTCATATTTTTGGAGGTTATCGAATGTAAGCCTCAAGTCGTCTACTAGAGATTCGACATGTCTTGATTTGACGACCACATCATCCACATACGCCTCCATTGTTTTGCCGAACTGATTTGCCAGACATGTCTGGATCATGCGTTGATATGTTGCGCCGGCGTTTTTCAGCCCGAAGGGCATTGTGTTGAAGCAGAATGGGCCGTATGGTGTGATGAATGCTGTTGCGGCTTGGTCTGATTCTGCCATCTTGATTTGATGGTATTCGGAGTATGCATCGAGGAAACACAACGGGTCGTGTCTTGCGGTGGCATCGATAATTTGATCGATATGGGGGAGGGGGAAGGGATCCTTTGGGCAAGCCTTGTTAAGGTCTTTAAAATCGACACACAGGCGCCAGGATTTGTCCTTATTTAGTACCATCACCAAGTTTGCTAGCCAGTCCGGATGTTTTATGTCTCTAATGAATCTGGCCTCCAATAGCTTGGCTAGCTCCTCTCCCATAGCCTGTCTCTTGGGTTCGGAAAAACGCCGAAGGGCTTGTTTGACAGGTTTGAATCCTTTTAGGATATTTAAGCTGTGTTCGGCCAGCCTGCGTGGGATCCCTGGCATGTTTGAAGGGCGCCAGGCGAAAATGTCCCAGTTCTCTCATAGGAACTCTCGCAGTGCGGCGTCTACATCAGGGTTCAGTCCTGCCCCAATGGAAGTTGTTTTATTGGGGTCCGTTGGATGGACCTGGAATTTGACTATTTCGTCAGCTGGCTTGAAGGATGTGGATTTGGATCTCTTATCGAGTATCACATCATCCCTGTTAACCGTGGAGCGCAGCGCAATCAGTTCCTTGGCCACTAAGGCTTCGGATAGAGCCTCAAGGGCTAATGCGGCCGTCTTGTTTTCGGCGCGGAGTGCTATGTCTGGATCACTAGCTAGAGTGATAATTCCATTCGGCCCGGGCATCTTAAGCTTCATGTACCCATAACGGAGTATTGCTTGGAAGATTGCGAATGCTTCCCGCCCTAGTAAAGCGTGATATCCGCTCTTAAACGGGGCCACCTGAAATGTGACTTCTTCGGACCTATAATTATCCGGCGTGCCGAACACCACATCTAGTGTGATTTTTCCTGTGGAGCGCGCTTCCCGACTGGGGATTATTCCTCTAAAGGTTGTGCTGCTTCGCTCGATGCGGTTCCAGTCTATTTCCATTTTTTGAAGGGTTTCCTCATAAATGAGGTTCAGTCCGCTGCCTCCATCCATGAGCACCTTGGTCAGGCGAAAGCCGTCCACTATGGGACTGAGGACCAATGCGGCTGGTGCTCGGGTTGTTCGGAATCTAGGTTAATCACTTGCATTGAAGGTAATAGCAGTGTCGCTCCATGGATTTATTGTTGCAACTTGATAGACTTCGGCGAGGCTGCGGAGTGTTCTTTTTCGCATATTGTTTGATGCGAAAATCTCGAAGACTGTGAGAACGGTACTGGTGTTCTCGAGCTGGTTTTCTGCGGCCTCCAGAATTAAGAGGTCCTCGCCAATTTTGGCCACCTGTCGGAGTATCCAACATGCTCTAAGGCTGTGAGTTGGTGTGGCATCCTCTAAACTGTGAATTCTACAGGGTCCATCAAGCCACCTTTCCAGTACGGTTCCGTGCCCTGTAGAGGGTTTTGGCTTTTTGGTGTTTATCCCGGGTGTCCTATGATGATGCACCCTCTTAGTTCGGACGGGATTATTATTCAAGGCCGGATTATCCCAAAATTTTATTTCGGTTTTCCAGGCGCTTTCCATCGCACAGTATTTTTGTACTATGGACTCCAAGTCAACGAAGCGTGTAATATCACGACGACTTACGGCGTTAAGGATTCCCCCGTCCTTGCAATTACTGCAGAAAATTGAGATTGCGTCTCCCTCGCGGCAATCCTTTATCCTGTTCATAACCAGGAGGAATCTGGCGCAGTAATGATGTACTGTTTCCTCGGGCTTCTGCCTGATTTGAGAGAGATCGCTTATGTTCGGGTGGGCGGGTGTCGTTGAATCTGAAACCTCACCCGATCCAAGACTCGGAGGCCGAAGAGTTTCCGAACTCTGAAGTTCGGATTCTTGGATGCTGTCCAACGAATCTAGCCCGTTGCCTGATCCTAAGCTCAGGTCTTGAGTTACATCCTCCTCTCCGCGGGTATCCGGCTTGGAGGAGTTGGGAATTCGGACGTAGCTAGTCCTTAAAATAGATGAAGGGTCGCCGCACTGTGCCTCTACCACGGCAACATGGTGGGTGACTTGGGGAGAGTTGATTTCTCTTAGATCGGGTTTAAACCCAACCTGGTCGTAATCCGTAGTGACCCCCAGGGCGGTGATGCGATCCAAGAGCTCGTTTACGGAAGAGAGCTCTATTGGATCTAGCTGCTCGACGAGCTCCGAGCTGACGTGTAGGTTGCTTTTGATGACCCGAGAAGTCACCATCGGCGCAACAGCCGAACAGGCGGTCATGAGGAAACCACCTAGCCGGAGGGTTTGGCCGATAGCCAAGGCTCCCTTAGCAACGGCGCCGTCTTTAAAGACAGGAGGAGGCATCCTTCCTGATTGCGACGGTACAAAGGAACCCTCAATGAAAGCACCAATGTCGGTGTCAAAACCGGCGGATCTCGGGTAGGGGGTCCCGAACTGTGCGTCAAGGCCGGATGGTAACAGGAGACAAGGGACATGATGTTTTTTACCCAGGTTCGGGCCCTCTCGATGGAGGTAATACCCTACTCCTGCTTGATTAATATTGATGATATGGGTAGTACAAGAGTAGATCTACCATGAGATCAAGGAGGCTAAACCCTAGAAGCTAGCCTATGGTATGATTGTTGTGTATGGAGTTGATTGCCTACGGACAATAACCCTCCGATTTATATAGACACCGGATAGGGTTAGGGTTACATAGATTCGGTTACAATGGTAGGAGATCTTGAATATCCGCATCGCCAAGCTTGCCTTCCACGCCAAGGAAAGTCCCATCCGGACACGGGACGAAGTCTTCAATCTTGTATCTTCATAGTCCAGGAGTCCGGCTGAAGGTATAGTCCAGCTACCCGAACACCCCCTAATCCAGGATTCCCTCAGGTACCCTCCATCGTCACTGAGAGCACTTTCAGGGATTTTGTCAAACTCGGGTACTTACCCGCCAAGAGTGTCATGCACTACCGCGCCCCTGAACCGGACGAAGAAAGACCTCAGCCAAATGATGGTGAAGTCATTGTATTCACTGATCACATGAACCGGGGCTTCTCACCGCCCGGCTCTAAATTTTTCCGAGATGTTCTGCACTTCTTCCAACTCCATCCTCAAGACATCGGACCCAATTTTGTGTCAAATATTTGTAACTTTCAAGTCGTCTATGAAGTATACCTTCAAGAAGAGACCGGCATCGACCTCTTTAGAGAATATTTCTATTTGAACCGCCAGAATGAGTTCACCAATGGACCCAGTTTGGAACTTGGTGGAATCTCGATTCAACGCAGAAGAGACGCCATTTTCCCTTATGCACTCCTGCCGAGTCACCCAAAGGATTGGAATCAGACGTGGTTTTACTTCAAAGATACCTCTCCGGCTGACGAGAATCCACTATCGGGTTGCCGTGCCGAGCGCTTGGACTCAAAGCGCAATCTTCCTAAGAAGCTTACCACCGCTGAACGGGCAAAACTTGCTCCTACCATTGCAAAGGTCACAGCTTTGCTAGGAAATGGTTTAACTGGTGTTGACCTAGTCAGGTGCTCGGTTTCTTGGCGGATCATACCTTTGAGTTGCCGTTCCGGCTTAATGTGCACTTACACTGGTGGGGTGAAGGATCCACTGCGCCACAGCTCTGCCCCATTAACTGACAAGGCAGTAAGCGAAATGGTTGAGTCTCTTCTGAATGAAGATTTTGAGGACTGCAGCAAAGTGGGTCTAAACCCTTTCTGCAGACTTAACCCGCCACCGGATGTGAGTCTCTGAACTTATTTACCTTTATTTCATTATTCAACCTTTTAACTCAACTTTTGATGACTTTTACAGGCTAAGTCTGACTTTTGGAAGAAGACATATGATCATGAAGCTGCCAAGAAGGCCCGGGCTGCCAAGAAAGCTGCCAAGAAGACCACCAAGAAAAAGAAGAAACCAACTGCCTCTGATATGCTTAATCTGGATGACACCTCTGAGTCGGAGGTAGCCCTTGAATCTCTTGGCTTGTTTTTCAACCATCTTATTGACACTGACTATTATCAGGATGACACCGGAGCCATCCGAGCAGTTGAGGAAGAGGTAACTATTATTTCCTCCGACTCAGAACCTTTGCCAAGAAAGAAACTTTGGCAAGTAACCCGGAAAGTAAGGTTTTCACACCCATTGGCTTATTTAGATCCTCGATTTCTTTTGAAACGACAGCAACATGAAAATCGATGTTAGACTCGGACTAGCAGAGGTGAAGAATTATCCTTCGGCTTACCGAACACTCCTGCTCCTCGAAAACGGCAAAACGAGGTTCACTTTTTAACTTTACTCCTTTAACGTGCTGGCGGGTCTTATTTTCCTATCACTTAACTCTGTTGATGACTATTATCTAGGAACTTGCCCGTTCTTCTTCTGGCGACTCATCAGAAACTGAGTTGCCTGCTTTTAAAACTGCCCCTGGGTAATAGCACTTAATTTTACTCTGAAGCCCTTTATACTCTTATATTTATACTGACTTGTCATAACCCGTTGCCGGGGTTCTGATCCACGAGCACCTATGGGACCGGCGAACCGGGTCCCTTTCGGTTCGGCGGGGGCGGAGGTCGCACGAAGAGCGGATCGAGGCGAAGCACACGAGCGGTTTACCCAGGTTCGGGCCGCACGGATGCGTAAAACCCTAGTCCTGCTTTGTGGTTTGTATTGAGTTCTTGCTCGGGAGCGCGGAGTGCTACAGTACACACCAGAAGCTAACGAGACCGAGCCTGAGTGTACTCCTCCCCCCCCCTCTACGTTGCGCACGGGCCTCCTTTTATATGCTTAAGGGGTCACCGACAGGTGGCAATGGAGACAAAGGGTAAAAATGGAAAGGTGCTGCGGTAGGTACAGCTACCTGCTATAGTGTATCATACCTAACCCTGACGGCAGGGGACAAGGGCATTAAATGCCCGTCTGTGTCGCCTAAATAGTGCAAAAGGGACCGTCAGGGATGCCACCGCTCGCCACGATGGCGATCTTGTCAGCGCCGCTTGCCACCGCGCACCGCAGGCTGCACAGTCTCCCGCCACGTACGCCTGGAAGGGTCCCAGAGCGACACGTCGGTGGATGTGCTGGAGCGCGGGCAGAGTGGTGGCTTGCCACGGCAAGCGCCTTGCCGCGGTTGTTGTCTTGTCGCGCCCGGGAGCTTGTCGCTCACCGGGCCTTGCCGGGACGCGTGGCGCGTCGCGGCAAGCTCCTTGAGATCCCTTGGGTGGCCTTCCCGGCAAGCTCCTCTTGCCGGGGTCTTGTCTCCTTAAGAGCCTTGCCTTGGTTGGCCTTCCCGGCAAGCTCCTCTTGCCGGGGTCTTGTCTCCTTAGCTTGGATACTTTGTTCTTGAATGGCTCCAGGGGAACCACGGAGGACCTTGGCGGTCACCCGGCAAGCCTTGCCGCGGGATGCTGCGACTGCCCGTGCACAAGTTCGGGATACTTGGGTACCCCTACTCTAGTACACTGACAGGAGCCCCCGGGCCTGGGCCATACACGATGCAGAGCGCTATTGGGCCAGGCCCAAAATAGGGCACGGGCACGCGCGGCCTAGGTTACGCCGTATCTCTCTCCGTATTCACAGCGCCCTCCCCGAACGGCACGCGTTGAATGCGGCATCGTGGGAGAGATCGTGGGTGGTTTCTTTATTCGGAAATGCGGAACGTCCGCCCCCTCCCTCTTTATAAGCAGGGGAAACAGGGGTAGTTCGCCCATTCGCCGGTTGCTGCTTCAATCTCGGAAATCTCCGCCGCTCCCTTGTCTTCCCAAAGCCGAAAGAGAGCAGTGCTCCGCCCCCCATCGCCACCAGCACCACCAACGCCGTCGACCTCCTCCACCACTTCCGCCATGGCTCCAAGAGCCGACAAGGGGAAGGTTGTGAAGTCGACCGAGGCGCAGCGGCTTGTGGCGCTGCGAAAGGAGCGGGCTGTCTTCCCCCCCAAGCTCGCCGCGAGGGAGCTGAGGGAGAACTACTACCTCTTCTGGTCGACGGAGACGCGAGCGCATCCGCGCACGAAGGTACTTCCAGCCGCCGCTTGGAAAACGGCTCCAAACGGATATCCTTTCTTCGCCTTGTTCTTCTACTACGGGCTCTGCCCGCCCTTCTCTGAGTTCTTCTGCGACATTATGAACACCTACGGGTTCCACCTCCTTGATTTCACCCCCAATGCTGTTCTGACCATGGCAGTTTTCGCACATCTCTGCGAAAACTTTGTCGGAGTCCATCCCAATGTAGCCCTTTTTCGCCACTTCTTTATGCCCCGAGTAGAGAGAGGAGAGCCTTTATCCGGCGGAATCGCCTGGATCTCGAGGGCCGGCAAGAAGGACACTTATCTGGAGGGAGAGTTCCGCGGCAAGTGGGAGGAATGGAGAGCAGACTGGTGCTGGATTGACGAGGAGAACCCGCAGCCGTTTACCACCCGGCGCCAAACCCCAGTAGCTCGCGGCCGCGATTGGAGTGACGTGGCCCCGGAAGACGATAGGCTGAAGATTGCCGTCACCCGGATCCTACGCCTCAGGCTTGCCGGGCTCACTGTAGGCGATATTGGCGCAGATTTTCTTCGTCGCCGCATTGCCCCTCTGCAGGAACGGGGGAGACCCGCCTGGGAATTCAAGAATGCGGCGGACATCATGAGGCTGCACCCGGGCCTCAACTTCAACTTCACTGTTCTGGAGCTCAACGCGATGCTCCAAGAGCTGTTCAAGTACGACCCTCAACATACCGAAGTGTTCAGGTTGCCGGGGGGTCGTTCTGCTGTACAACAACTCCGCGCTCGACCGCATCCTCGCAATGATGCCACTATGCGATTCGCATGGAATTGTCCCAACTTGGCGAGAGCCTGCAGACGACGTCGTGCAGCAATTCTTTGATGGCTTGGTAGAAGTGCCGATCCGCTCCGACGAGAAGGATAGCCTCACCCGCGACACCACCGATGCGGAGATGACACGCATCGCCACTAGGATAGAAGAGGCGGCGGCAGCCGCAGCCGCGGGCGAGTTTGGATTCACCGTGGAGGAGGCAGAGGCAGCAGAGGCGGCAAGCCGTGCCGAGCAAGGGGAGCCCGCCGGCGAGAAAGGACTTGCCGGGCGTGGCATCGAGTCGAGCGTGCCCGCCAAGGATACGAACGGCTCGCTGGAGATCAACTCCTCTTCCTCCTCATCTTCAGGCAGCTCGCCACAAGCAGAGGCTCCATCTCCACCGAGAAGGCGTCTCCGCAAGGCCGGGGACGTAGCGGAGCGGCAGGCGAGTCAATAGTCGCCGCGCCGCGTGACACGCTCCACTGTGGCAAGCACTGTTGCCGCGGGAGCACCTCACGCTGCGACGGCAACCGGAGCGAGGCCCTCCCGGACCACCGCTTCTACTCCTGCCGCTTCTCATGCCGCGGCGGCAGCCGGAGTGGGGTCATCTCAGACCACCGCCACTGCTCCCGCCGAGCAGCCAAGGGAACCTACTCCTCCGCTTCCTCACGCCGGTCGTGAGCCGGACTTCGACTTCTCCGCGTTCAGCTCCGACGAGGAAGAAGAAGAGTAAGATTCTCTAGTCGTACTTGTAGTTCTTCAATTCTTGCTGTTTTGTCTTGTATCTCATTTGCTTTACTCTGAACTTGTTCCTCTTTAGGACTCTGGCCCAGAGAGCAGCAAAGAGAGCCAAGGTCCCGGTGATTGTCATCGCGGACGAGCCCACCGCGACAGCAGGGGGTGCGCCCGAGACAACCTTGCCGGACCCGGCAACTGTTCTCCAGAGCAGCCCCCAGCGTATGTATATGGTTCACTTTCCGCTGTGAGGTGTGCATGGATACTCTGTCTTTGCTGATATCTGACTGCTGGTTTGTGCAGGAGCCAAGCAGCCCCACCAGGAGCCAAGGGAGAGTCCTCCGGCAAGGGAGAGCTTTCCGGTAAGGGAGAAGTCTCTGGCAAGGGAAAGTTCTCCGGCAAGGGACAGCACCAGCGGCCCCCCGACGGCGGAGACCACAACTGCAGAACCCGGTACAGGTAATCCTTTCGCTTCAAAACTTCCCCTGGGTTCTTCTTCTTGTTGAATATTTGCTTGACTCTTCCCCCTTTTCCGGCCGTCAGACCCATCCGCTGCGGAGCAGATGGAGACCGAGGTCGCCGCCGACGACGCCGCTGCCACCGAGGGAGTAGCCGGTGCTGACGATCCCGCCGGCGCAAAGGCCGCCAAAGCTGTCGCCGCAGCAGCTGGCGAGGGGTCTGGCGCTACGCCGACCGCCGACCCGTCCGCCGCTGCCGCAGCGCCAGGCTCCGAAGAGCCCCAGCCAGGCGTCTACTTGAAGGCCGGCGATGGCATCTTCATCAACCTCCCCTGGGCGTCAAGCTCCATGGCGCCGGTCGAGGGAGAGATCTTCGACGGGGAGGTGCTTGCCTCCGCTGGGCTAACACTGGTTGACGCGCCGAGCAGCAGCAGCAACGAGCCTGAGGAGGAGCGGCTGCTGCGGAAGTTGTTGTCGCTCTACCGTGCGCGGCAAGCCAAGCTGGAATCCCGCGAGGCGCTTGTCGCGAAGGCGGGAGCAGACATCGAGAAGCGCGCGGAGGAGCTCCGGGGTCTACACCAGGAAGCTCTCCGGTCCCTGGCGGAGGAGCGGGAGCAACTCGTTGAAGAGCAGAAGGCCTTCTTCCTTGAGAAGGCCGAAGTTGAAGAGCAACGGTGGCTTGCCGCTGAGAAGCTATTTGCGCAGGAAGGCGAGCTGGCGCAGCGGAAGGTCAACCTTGACGCCCACGAGGAGGAGCTTGCCGCGCGCGAGCGAACATTCGGTGGAGCCCTCAAGCAAGCAGAGGATGCTGCCGCAGCCGCCGAGGCCGCCAAGAAGGAGCTGGAGACGAAGGTGGCGCAGCTGGAGGCCGATCTCGCCGAGAAGGGCAAAGAGCTCAGCGCCGCCAAGGACTCCAACGCGGATCTTGAGTTGAAGCTGACCACTTTGACCAAGACGCTGGACGGAGCCAAGGAGCAGGAGGTGGCCTTGAAGGAGGAGATCAAGGCCGACAAGGCGCTGTTGGAGAGTGCTGCCGCTGCCCAGAATGGTTTCAGGGAGAATGTGGAGCACTGGACGGAGAGTCTCATGAGTGCTGCCGCAGGTGTTGACAGGGAGCTGGCGCAGCTGGGGGTGGAGGATCTCGGGTATCCCTCTGATGAGAACCTCCAACCCAGCGCCAAGCTCACCTTGTTCTTCAAAGGCGTGGCGACGGCCCTCCAGCGACTCCGGGAGAGGATCCCAAAGCTGCTGGCCGACGAGTCGCGCAAGATCTACGCGGGAGCTCTTCAAAAAGTGTTGGCGAAGGTGGCCTTCCGCAACCCGGGCCTCAACCTCACCAACGTCCTCAAGACCCTGCCGCCGGATGCTGATCTGGAGGCGCTCAAGACCCTTGTCGCACCCATTGTGGACAAGGTGAGCGGGATCAGGAGGATTGAGGGCGATCGCGTAGACTAGGCCGCCCGTTTTCTTCTTTTCTTGTCGCTGCTGGTCATGTTATGAGAACAATCTGTTAGAGCCGCGACAAGCTATCTTGTAATATAACTTTATTCTGATTAATGATTGCAATGTTATTCCCTTTACTTGATTCCTCCCTTTGTATGTTTTTGCCCTACGCTTTTAGGGAACTTGCCGGTGCAGGCACCTTAGCCGCGAGCGCTGAGTGCGAAACGTCAGCAGCCTGCTGGCGGTGCCGTTACCGACAAGAAACCTTGTCGCAGCTAGTCGCAGCTCACTTAAGTTGTTGAGCGGACTCGAAACAAAGTAAGGGCGCAACTAGCTACGAGTTGGTTCCTCCGCGCATAGGTTTTCCATACAAAGTGCGGTCGTTCAAGGGAGATAACATAAAATTTTAAAAAATCTGATTGCTCAAACTTTGGCAACTTATCTTTTCTGTTGTTTGCTTCCCGGTAAGGCGAAACTTTCTTGAACGACGCCTGGTCCATACCATTATCTTCTCCTTTCCCCCCCAGCAAACTTGAGGGCGAGGGAACCTTTCTTTCCTTGAGAAAAAAGAAAGAAGAGAAAATAAAGATATGGAGCCTTACGGCTCGTTATTGCTTACCGGGGAGTAGGTGCTGCACAAAGCGTCAGATCACATATGCAAAAAATAGAATGCATGAAATTGACAAGATGTGCGGAGCACATGAGCTTTATTTATGCACGGGGTCTGTGCCCGGCTTTGTACAAAGGATTACATGCAACAGCGGCAAGACTTGTACAAAAGGTGGTTGCCGGAATGGGTTCCGGCAACCACGCCTTACGGGTAAAACTTACGAAGATGCTCAATGTTCCAGGAGTTGCTCACCGGAATGGCATCTTCGGTCTCAAGGCGGACAGCGCCAGGCCTAGTGACTCGTTTCACCCGGTAAGGGCCTTCCCACTTCGGCGTCAACTTGTTGGAATTCTTGGCGGACTGAACACGCCGAAGAACAAGGTCGCCTTCCTCGAGACTTCTGGCGTTAACTTTGCGGCTATGGTAGCGGCGCAAAGCTTGCTGGTAGCGAGCAGCTCGTACAGCAGCCTGAAGACGGTCTTCCTCAAGGAGCAGCGCGTCATCTTGTTGCAGCTGCTATTGCTCAAGCTCATCATAAGCGAGCACTCGAGGTGACCCGTATACGAGTTCCGTGGGGAGAACTGCCTCTGCTCCATAGACTAGAGCGAAAGGTGTCTGGCCAGTGGCTCGATTTGGCGTCGTCCTAATCGACCAAAGAACCACCGGCAACTCCTCGATCCAGTTTCTTCCGCACTTGTGCAGCCTGTCGAAAGTCCTGGTCTTGAGCCCACGCAGCACTTCAGCATTTGCCCTCTCCGCTTGACCGTTGCTTCTCGGGTGAGCAACAGAAGCGAAGCAGATCTTGGCGCCAAAATCTTGGACGTACTGCATGAAGGTGCGGCTCGTAAATTGCGTACCGTTGTCGGTGATTATCCTGTTAGGGATCCCGAAGCGGTAAACAATCGACCTGAAGAACTTGACTGCTGACTGTGCTGTCACCTTCCTCACTGGTTCCACTTCCGGCCACTTTGTGAACTTGTCGATTGCAACGTACAAGTACTCAAAGCCCCCGACTGCTCGGGGAAAGGGGCCGAGGATGTCGAGCCCCCAGACCGAAAATGGCCAGGATAAAGGGATCGTTTGGAGAGCTTGAGCTGGTTGGTGTATCTACTTGGAATGGAACTGGCACGCTTCACACTTGGTTACTTGTGCAGTTGCATCCTGGAGGGCTATCGGCCAAAAGAAACCTTGCCGGAATGCCTTACCGGCAAGTGCTCTTGCGCCAATGTGGTTTCCACATATGCCTCCATGTATCTCTGCCAACAGCTTTTGTCCGTCTTCCCGGTGAATACACTTCAATTTCACACCGTTGAGTCTTCTTCTGTACAGTGTCTTGTCGACAAACTGGTACATACTTGACTGTCGGGCTACTGTTTCCGCTTCTTCTTGCTCTTCGTGAAGTTCTCCTGTCTGAAGGAAACGGACAATCCGCTGTGCCCATGCTGGAGCTTGTGGCTCGACAACAAGGACTAAAGGCAAATCTGCTGCTGCGGGAACATCCGCTTCTACGGCGAGAACCTGCGGCTCTGCCGGAGCTTGACGTTCCCCGGCAAGCTTGCCGGAGCAAAACTTGCCGGGAGCTTCTACTTCAATGGAACAAACCCTAGGGCTTGCCGGAGTAGACTGCTCCTCAGCGCTCTTGGCGTTGATCTTGGGGACCTTCTTGGCGGCGGCTTCGGGGAGCTCTGCCGGGAAATAGTCACCAGAAATCAACTTCCTCTTCTTGCTCTATCCATTTGATGGCGTTACAGACGGTTGAGTCAGCTTGAGCACAAAGATCCCTGGTTCCACAGGTAACTTAAGTGCGGCGCACTTTGATAGGTGATCGGCAATGGCGTTCTGAGCTCTTGGAACATGCTCCATCTGTAGGCCATCAAAGTGCTCTTCTAGCTTTCTCACTTCGTCGACGTAGGCTTCCATCAACGGACTCTGATAGCTCTTGTTCACTTGGCGGACGACAAGCTACGAGTCACCCCTGACAATGAGCTTCTTGATCCCAAGGTCTGCCGCGATCCTGAGACCGGCAAGCAAGCCTTCATACTCTGCAGTATTGTTTGTTGCTTGCTCCTTGGGAAAGTGCATCTGGACTACGTACTTGAGGTGCTCTCCGGTGGGTGCGACAAGTAGCACGCCAGCGCCGGCGCCTGGCAGCGAAAAGGCACCATCAAAGTACATCAACCACTCTTTGCTTGCTTCATCGACGGGGATACTCGTTTCTGGAATTTCTTCATCTGGTGTTGGCGTCCATTCTGCTATGAATTCTGCCAATGCTCTGCTTTGGATAGTTGAAGTACTCTCAAACTTAAGGCCAAAGCTTGACAGTTCCAGTGCCCACTCAACAATCCTGCCTGTCGCTTCTGGATTCTGTAGTATCCTCTTCAGCGGAAAGCGAGTGACAACTGTGATCTCGTGTGCTTGGAAGTAATGGCGCAGCTTTCTCGAGGCCATGAGAAGGCCGAAAAGCAATTTCTGCACGCCAGAGTACCTTGACCTAGCCCCTTGCAGAAAGGAACTGACAAAGTAAACTGGGCGCTGCACCATTTTCTTCTGTATCTCCTCGCGCATCTGCGCAGATCCATCTTTGTCGGGACCAGAGCTTGCCGGGGAAGCCCCCTGCTTGTCGCTGGATGCGCCTGCTGTGGTTGCTGGCTCGTCATCTGCCTCCCTCTCTGCCACTAATGCAGCACTAACCACTTGATTGTTTGCCGCTATATACAGCAGCAACTTCTCTTGTGGCTTAGGTGCGACAAGTATTGGAGGGGAGGACAGGTATCTCTTCAAGTCTTGCAGCGCAGCCTCCGCTTCCGGAGTCCATTTCATTGGACCTGCCTTTTTCAATAATTTGAAAAACGGCAGGGCGCGCTCAGCAGACCTAGAGATAAACCTGCTAAGAGCAGCCACGCAACCGGCAAGTCTTTGTACATCCTTGATGCGCTTTGGTGCTTCAATCTGCTCAATGGCCTTGATCTTGTCGGGATTGGCTTCGATTCCCCGCTGAGACACGAAGAACCCGAGAAGCTTGCCGGAGGGGACTCCAAACACACACTTCTTGGGGTTGAGCTTGAGGCTGATCTTGCGCAGATTTGCAAAGGTCTCGTCTAAATCTTGGATCAGAGTTGCCTTGTCCTTGCTCTTGACCACTATGTCATCCATGTAGGCTTCCACATTTCTGTGTATTTGCGGCTCGAGAGCGACATGGACTACCCTTGCAAATGTTGAACCAGCATTTTTCAATCCGAAAGGCATCTGTATGAAACAGTACGTGCCACATGGAGTAATGAATGCGGTCTTCTCCTCATCCTCTTCTGCCATGAAGATCTGATGGTATCCTGAGTATGCGTCAAGAAATGAAAGCAAGTCACATCCGGCCGTGGAGTCGACAATCTGGTCAATGCGCGGCAAAGGAAATGGGTCTTTGGGACAAGCTTTGTTAACATCGGTAAAGTCGATACAAAGTCTCCATTTCCCGTTCGCCTTGCGCATGACTACAGGATTGGCCAACCATGTAGGATGGAGCACACCTCTGACAAGGCCTGCTGCTTCCAACTTCTTGATCTCTTCTGCGATGAATTCTTGGCGCTCCACTGCTTGCTTCCTGACCTTCTGCTTGACGGGCCGCGCATGAGGACAAATGGCAAGATGGTGCTCAATTACTTTCCTGGGAACACCGGGGATGTCAGACGGTTGCCAAGCAAACACGTCGACATTCGCCCGCAGGAAAGCAATGAGCGCGATTCCCTATTTAGGGTCGAGAGTGGCACTGATGGTAAAGGTACCACCAGTGCCGTCCTCCTTGGCGGACACCTTCTTGGTCTCTGGCAGAGCTGCCATTGTCTTCTTACACTTGCTGGTGGAGCTCAATGGTGCGTCCTCGACGGTAGCGCAGCACTCCGAAGAGGTGCGCTTGCCGGAGTGGGCATCAGAACTCTTGCCGAACTTGATCTTCTTCCCCCCGGGAGCTTCAACGGCAAGTGACTTGCGATCTGCTGCGGCTGCCGCTTCCCGGTAGATCTTGTCGGCGCAGATAAGAGCATCCTTCTTGTCGCCAGGGACAGAGATGACGCTTATCGGGCCTGGCATCTTCAGCATGTTGTATGCATAGTGAGAGGCTGCCATGAACTTGGCGAGTGCTGGACGGCCAAGTATCCCATTGTAAGGCAATGGAATATCGGCAACGTCAAAAGTAACCCTCTCAGTCCTGAAGTTCAACTTGCTGCCAAATGTTACTGGCAACGTGACCTTCCCCTTCAGCTTGCTCCTTCCCGGGTTGATTCCTTGGAATGTGCCGGTCTCTTCAAGCTCGCTGTCAGGGATCTGGAGTTTCTGGAGTACAACGGAGGAGATCAGGTTCAAGCCGGCCCCGCCGTCAACTAGCATCTTAGTGACCTTGAGGTTGCGGATAGTTGGTGAAACCAACATCGGCAAGCACCCGACCGCAGTTGTGCGATCAGGGTGGTCCTCAATATCAAAGATGATAGGCGTGCTGGACCATTTCAGAAGCTTGCATGACTCGACAGGTGGTTCCGCCGCATTGACTTCCCGCACCCACTGCTTGAGTTGGCGGTGCGAAGAATGCAGAGAAGCACCGCCGTCAACGCACAAGACCTCTGTGGCTTTCTGGAACTCCTGCTCACTGGTCTCGACATCATCCATGTCTTCGTCGTCGTCGTCATCTTCATCCTTGTTGCGGCTGCGGGGAGGTCTGTCTCCTTGCCGCTGCTTGGCCTTGCCGCGGCGTCCTCCCCGGCCGGCGTGCTTCTTGCCAGCTTCTCCAGCGCCTCCTTGGGCCCTCTCCTTGTCGCGTTGCTCGTACTCAGCCTTTTGTTGCTGGACAAGCTGCTCGACCTTCTTGCAGCTCTGGAGGTCATGGCCCTTGGTGCGGTGGATCTTGCAGTACTGCTTGTCGGTGCCGTCCTGCTTGTCGGCGACCGCCACAGCCTGGCAGTTGGTGCATGCGGCAATCTTCTTGCCGGAGCTACCAACTTTGGCTTTCTTGGTGCCACCTTCATTGCCGGACTGCTCTACGACTAGCACATCTTTGCCTTTCTTCTTCCTGTTCCGCCGCCGGTTTCTCTTTGCCGGGGCAGCATCCTCGCTGTCAGATCCTCCTGCTCCTGTATTCTCTCCGGGGAGTTTCCTCCCTTCCTCAGCACGTGCACACTTGTCGGCCAGGGCATACAGCTCACTGACGTCTCTGATCTTGCACATCGCCATCTCCTCCCGCATCCTGCGGTTACGCACGTTCTGATGAAACGCGCTGATGACCGCGGCAGGCCGGACATCTGGGATATTGTGCTGTACACGGCTGAATCTCTGAATGTACTTGCGCAGGGGCTCTCCTTCCTTCTGGGCGAGCAGATGAAGGTCACTCTCTTGGCCATGAGGTTTGTGGCCGCCTGTAAAGGCGCCGACAAACTGATGGCATAGGTCTGCCCAGGAGGATATGGAGTTGTCCGGCAAGTACATGAGCCAGGACCTGACGTTGGGCTTGAGCACCAGCGGGAAGTAGTTGGCAAGGATCTTGTCGTCCCGCCCCCCGGCAGCCTGCACCGCGATGGTGTAGATGCTGAGGAACTCCGACGGATGCGACTTGCCGTCGTACTTCTCTAGTACGTCTGGCTTGAAATTCTTCATGCTGGGCCACTGGACTTGCGCAGCTCACGACTAAACGCAGGGCAACCTACTGCGTACGGCAAGTCGCCTGGTTCCCCTGGCGCATGCAAGTCGACAGAGGGCCCAGCGCGCTGGTCCGATTGACGTCGCGCTTCTCTTTGGCGCTCGATGCGAGTACGAGCGTCTTCTTGCTATCGTTCGTAAAGAACTTGGCGCTGATCGCGACGAGCTCGTGGATCTGATGACGCGGTGGAGTCGCTGTCGAGGTGGATCCGGCAAGTCGGTGATCTTGGCCTTCGGGGCGGAGAGTGCACAGTGGTTGCACCTCCACCGGTCTTGTCGCCACCGGCTCGTGCCTGGCTGACTTGCCGTGGCTGCGACGTGCCTGGATGCCATTGAGTGTCGCCGTTGGCGAAGCCGATGAGACTCTGAATGGTGGCCCTCCAGTCGTCGATCTTGTCTGCCGTTGGAGGGTAGTCCAGGAGCAGTTGAGCTCGCGCCAAAGCTTCTGCTGCAGTGGTGGGTGGCGGTGGCGAACGGTGCGAGGAGTGGGATATGCTCAGACTTCTAACTATGTTGGAAGGAGCAGTATCCTGTCCAGGCGACCGTGCCTCGCTCGTGCCAGCATGTTGGCGTGCATGCTGGTCTTGGGCACTCCGAGATCCACCAGCTCGATCTTGGTCCAGCAAACGCATGGTACCGTGAGTACCATGACGCTGCCGGTCCCGCGCCTCCTGAGATGGGCGCGGTGCATGTACGGACGCCGAGGTCTTGGAGTGCGCCCGGTCGTTGTGGGAGCCGGCTACGCCGCCAATGGGCAGCGCAGCCTTGTCCTTGGACCTAGCAGCACCATAAGCTCCCTCGCCGACGCCCGTTCTTCCGCTGGCATCTGCCCCATCAGCCGTTTGCTCCGGCGGTGGTGGGTTCGGCGCGGACAGAGCAGCCGCCTCCGAAGCCTTCTTCTTCCGCGGCATGTCGATGAAGATGATGAAGATCTAGCTCGTGTGAACGCCGGATCTGGTTCACACAACCTCGACGCCCCCCTACCTGGCGCGCCAAAGATGCCGGGGGTCTGATCCACGAGCACCTATGGGACCGGCGGACCGGGTCCCTTTCAGTTCGGCGGGGGTGGAGGTCGCACGAAGAGCGGATCGAGGCTGTCGGTGTACTAGAGTAGGGGTACCCTAGTATCCCGAACTTGTGCACGGGCAGTCGCAGCATCCCGTGGCAAGGCTTGCCGGGTGACCGCCAAGGTCCTCCGTGGTCCCTTTGGAGCCATTCAAGGACAAAGTATCCAAACCAAGGCACCTCAAGACCCCGGCAAGAGGAGCTTGTCGGGAAGGCCAACCAAGGCACCTCAAGACCCCGGCAAGAGGAGCTTGCCGGGAAGGCCAACCAAGGCACTTCAAGGAACTTTCCGCGACGCGCCACGCGTCCCGGCAAGGCCCGGCGAGCAACAAGCTCCTGGACGCGACAAGACAACGACAGCGGCAAGGCGCTTGCCGCGGCAAGCCACCACTCTGCCCGCGCTCCAGCACATCCACCAACGTGTCGCTCTGGGACCCTTCCAGGCGTACGTGGCGGGAGACTGTGCAGCCTGCGGTGCGCGGTGGCAAGCGGCGCTGACAAGATCGCCATCGTGGCGAGCGGTGGCATCCCTGACGGTCCCTTTTGCACTATTTAGGCGACACAGACGGGCATTTAATGCCCTTGTCCCCTGCCGTCAGGGTTAGGTATGATACACTATAGCAGGTAGCTGTACCTACCGCAGCACCTTTCCATTTTTACCCTTTGTCTCCATTGCCACCTGTCGGTGACCCCTTAAGCATATAAAAGGAGGCCCGTGCGCAACGTAGAGGGGGGGGGAGGAGTACACTCAGGCTCGGTCTCGTTAGCTTCTGGTGTGTACTGTAGCACTCCGCGCTCCCGAGCAAGAACTCAATACAAACCACAAAGCAGGAGTAGGGTTTTACGCATCCGTGCGGCCCGAACCTGGGTAAACCACTAGTGTGTTTCGCCTCGATCTGCTCTTCGTGCGACATCCGCCCCCATCGAACCGAAAGGGACTCGGCCCGCCGGTCCCATAGGTGTTCGTGGATCAGTCCCCCGACATCTTTGGCGCGCCAGGTAGGGGGCGTCGAGGTTGTGTGAACCAGATCCGGCATTCACACAAGCTAGATCTTCATCATCTTCATCGACATGCCGCCGAAGAAGAAGGTTTCGGAGGCGGCTGCTCCGTCCGCCCCGCTACCACCGGAGCAAACGGCTGATGGGGCGGACGCCGGCGGAAGAACGGGCATCGACGAGAGAGCTCACGGTGCTGCCAGGTCCAAGGACAAGGCTGCGCTTCCCATCGGTGGCGTAGCCGGCTCCCACAACGACCGGGCGCACTCCAAGACCTCGGCGTCCGTACATGCACCGCGCCCATCTCAGGAGGCGCGGGACCGACAGCGTCATGGTACTCACGGTACCATGCGTTTGCTGGACCAAGATCGAACTGGTGGATCTCGGAGTGCCCAAGACCAGCATGCACGCCAACATGCTGGCACGAGCGAGGCACGGTCGCCTGGACAGGATACTGCTCCTTCTAACATAGTTAGAAGTTCGAGCATATCCCACTCCTCGCACCGTTCGCCACCGCCACCTGCCACTGCAGCAGAAGCTTTGGCGCGAGCTCAACTGCTCCTGGACTACCCTCCAATAGCAGACAAGATCGAAGACTGGAGGGCCACCATTCAGAGTCTCATCGGCTTCGCCAACGGCGACTCTCAGCGGCAGCCGAGCACGTCGCAGCCGCGGCAAGTCAGCCAGGCACGAGCCGGTGGCGAAAAGACCGGTGGGGGTGCATCCACTGTGCACTCTCCGCCCCGGAGGCCAAGATCGCCGACTCGCCGGATCCACCTCGACAGTGACTCCACCGCGTCATCAGATCCGCGAGCTCGTCGCGATCAGCGCCAAGTTCTTCACGAACGACAGCAAGAGGACGCTCGTACTCGCATCGAGCGCCGAAGAGAAGCGCGACGTCAATCGGACCAGCGCGCTGGGCCCTCTGTCGACATGCATGCGCCAGGGGAACCAGGCGACTTGCCGTATGCGGTAGGTTGCCCTGCGTTTACCCGTGAGCTGCGGCAAGTCCAGTGGCCCAGCATGAAGAATTTTAAGCCAGATGTACCAGAGAAGTACGACGGCAAGTCGCATCCGTCGGAGTTCCTCAGCATCTACACCATCACGGTGCAGGCTGCCGGGGGGCGGGACGACAAGATCCTTGCCAACTACTTCCTGCTGGTGCTAAAGCCCAACGTCAGGTCCTGGCTCATGCACTTGCCGGACAACTCCATATCCTCCTGGGCAGACCTATGCCATCAGTTTGTCAGCGCCTTTACAGGCGGCCACAAACCTCATGGCCAAGAGAGTGACCTTCATCTGCTCGCCCAGAAGGAAGGAGAGCCCCTGCGCAAGTACATTCAGAGATTCAGCCGTGTACAGCACAACATCCCAGATGTCCACCCTGCCGCGGTCATCAGCGCGTTCCATCAGAACGTGCGTAACCGCAGGATGCGGGAGGAGATGGCGATGTGCAAGATCAGAGACGTCAGTGAGCTGTATGCCCTGGCCGACAAGTGTGCACGTGCTGAGGAAGGGAGGAAACTCCCCGGGGAGAATACAGGAGCAGGAGGATCTGACAGCGAGGATGCTGCCCCGGCAAAGAGAAATCGGCGGCAGAACAGGAAGAAGAAAGGCAAAGATGTGCTAGTCATAGAGCAGTCCGGCAACGAAGGTGGCGCCAAGAAAGCCAAAGTTGGTAGCTCCGGCAAGAAGATTGCCGCATGCACCAACTGCCAGGCTGTGGCGGTCGCCGACAAGCAGGACGGCACCGACAAGCAGTACTGCAAGATCCACCGCACCAAGGGCCATGACCTCCAGAGCTGCAAGAAGGTCGAGCAGCTTGTCCAGCAACAAAAGGCTGAGTACGAGCGACGCGACAAGGAGAGGGCCCAAGGAGGCGCTGGAGAAGCCGGCAAGAAGCGCGCCGGCCGGGGAGGACACCGCGGCAAGGCCAAGCAGCGGCAAGGAGACAGACCTCCCCGCGGCCGCGACAAGGATGAAGATGACGACGACGACGAAGACATGGATGATGTCGAGACCAGTGAGCAGGAGTTCCAGAAAGCCACAGAGGTCTTGTGCGTTGATGGTGGTGCTTCTCTGCATACTTCGCACCGCCAACTCAAGCAGTGGGTGTGGGAAGTCAATGCGGCGGAATCACCTGTCGAGTCACGCAAGCTTCTGAAATGGTCCAGCACGCCTATCATCTTTGATATTGAGGACCACCCTGATCGCACAACTGCGGTCGGGTGCTTGCCGATGTTGGTTTCACCAACTATCCGCAACCTCAAGGTCACTAAGATGCTAGTTGACGGCGGGGCCGGCTTGAACCTGATCTCCTCCGCTGTACTCCGGAAACTCCAGATCCCTGACAGCGAGCTTGAAGAGACCGGCACATTCCAAGGAATCAACCCGGGAAAGAGCAAGCCGAAGGGGAAGGTCACGTTGCCAGTAACATTTGGTAGCGAGCTAAACTTCAGGACCGAGAGGGTCACTTTTGACGTTGCCGATACTCCATTGCCTTACAATGGGATACTTGGCCGTCCAGCACTCGCCAAGTTCATGGCAGCCTCTCACTACGCATACAACATGCTGAAGATGCCAGGCCTGATAAGCGTCATCTCTGTCCCTGGCGACAAGAAGGATGCTCTTATCTGCGCCGACAAGATCTACCGGGAAGCGGCAGCCACAACAGATCGCAAGTCACTTGCCGTTGAAGCTCCCGGGGGGAAGAAGAAGACCAAGTCCCGCAAGAGTTCTGATGCCCACTTCGGCAAGCGCACCTCTTCGGAGTGCTGCGCTGCCGTCGAGGACACACCATCGAGCTCCACCGGCAAGTGTAAGAAGACAATGGCAGCTCCGCCAGAGACCAAGAAGGTGTCCACCAAGGAGGACGGCACTGGTGGTACCTTCACCATCAGTGCCACTCTCGACCCTAAATAGGAAAGCGCGCTCATTGCTTTCCTGCGGGCGAATGTCGACGTGTTTGTGTGGCAACCGTCTGACATCCCCGGTGTTCCTAGGAAAGTAATTGAGCACCACCTTGCCATTTGTCCTCATGCGCGGCCCGTCAAGCAGAAGGTCAGGAAGCAAGCAGTGGAGCGCCAAGAATTCATTGCAGAAGAGATCAAGAAGTTGGAAGCAGCAGGCCTTGTCAGGGGAGTGCTCCATCCTACGTGGTTGGCCAATCCTGTAGTCGTGCGCAAGGCAAACGGAAAATGGAGACTTTATATCGACTTTACCGATGTTAACAAAGCTTGTCCCAAAGACCCATTTCCTTTGCCGCGCATTGACCAGATTGTTGACTCCACGGCCGGATGTGACTTGCTTTCATTTCTTGACGCATACTTAGGATACCATCAGATCTTCATGGTAGAAGAGGATGAGGAGAAGACCACATTCCTTACTCCATGTGGCACGTACTGTTTCATACGGATGCCTCTCGGTTTAAGAAATGCTGGTTCAACATTTGCAAGAGTAGTCCATGTCGCTCTTGAGACACAAATACACAGAAATGTGGAAGCCTACATGGATGACATAGTGGTCAAGAGCAAGGACAAGGCAACTCTGGTTCAAGATTTAGACGAGACCTTTGCAAATCTACGCAAGATCAGCCTCAAGCTCAACCCAGAGAAGTGTGTGTTTGGAGTCCCCTCCGGCAAGCTTCTCGGGTTCTTCGTGTCTCAGCGGGGAATTGAAGCCAATCCCAACAAGATCAAGGCCATTGAGTAGATTGAAGCACCAAAGCGCGTCAAGGATGTACAAAGACTTGCCGGTTGCATGGCTGCTCTCAGCAGGTTTATCTCTAGGTCTGCTGAGCGCGCCCTGTCGTTTTTCAAAATATTGAAAAAGGCAGGTCCAACGAAATGGACTCCGGAAGCGGAGGCTACGCTGCATGACTTGAAGAGATACCTGTCCTCCCCTCCAATACTTGTCGCACCTAAACCACAAGAGAAGTTGCTGCTGTATATAGCAGCAACCAATCAAGTGGTTAGTGCTGCGTTAGTAGCAGAGAGGGAGGCAGATGACGAGCCACCAACCATGGCCGACACATCCAGCGACAAGCAGGGGGCTTCCCCGACAAGCTCTGGTCTCGACAAGGATGGATCTGCGCAGAAGAAAATGGTGTAGTGCCCAGTTTACTTTGTCAGTTCCCTTCTGCAGGGGGGCTAGGTCAAGGTACTCTGGCGTGCAGAAATTGCTTTTCGGCCTTCTCATGGCCTCGAGAAAGCTGCGCCATTACTTCCAAGCACATGAGATCACAGTTGTCACTCGCTTTCCGCTGAAGAGCATACTACAGAATCCAGAAGCGATAGGCAGGATTGTTGAGTGGGCACTGGAACTGTCAAGCTTTGGCCTCAAGTTTGAGAGTACTTCAACTATCCAAAGCAGAGCATTGGCAAAATTCATAGCAGAATGGACGCCAACACCAGATGAAGAAATTCCAGAAACGAGCATCCCCGTCGATGAAGCAAGCAAAGAGTGGCTGATGTACTTTGATGGTGCCTTTTCGCTGCAAGGCGCCGGCGCTGGCGTGCTGCTTGTCGCACCCACCGGAGAGCACCTCAAGTACGTAGTCCAGATGCACTTTCCCAAGGAGCAAGCAACAAACAATACTGCAGAGTATGAAGGCTTGCTTGCCGGTCTCAAGATCGCGGCAGGCCTTGGGATCAAGAAGCTCATTGTCAGGGGTGACTCGCAGCTTGTCGTCCGCCAAGTGAACAAGAGCTATCAGAGTCCGTTGATGGAAGCCTACGTCGACGAAGTGAGAAAGCTAGAAGAGCACTTTGATGGCCTACAGATGGAGCATGTTCCAAGAGCTCAGAACGCCATTGCCGATGACCTATCAAAGTGCGCCGCACTTAAGTTACCTGTGGAACCAGGGATCTTTGTGCTCAAGCTGACTCAACCGTCCGTAACGCCATCAACTGGACAGAGCAAAAAGAGGAAGTTGATTTCTGGTGACTATTTTCCGGCAGAGCTTCCCGAAACCGCCGCCAAGAAGGTCCCCAAGATCAACACCAAGAGCGCTGAGGAGCAATATGCCCCGGCAAGCCCTAGGGTTTGTTCTGTTGAAGCAGAAGCTCCCGACAAGTTTTGCTCCGGCAAGCTTGTCAGGGAACGTCAAGCTCCGGCAGAGCCGCAGGTTCTTGCCGTAGAAGCGGACGTTCCCGCAGCAGCAAATTTGCCTTTAGTCCATGTTGTCGAGCCACAAGCTCCAGCATGGGCGCAGCAGATTGTCCGTTTCATTCAGACAGGAGAACTTCCCAAAGAGTAAGAAGAAGCGGAAAGAGTAGCCCAGCAGTCAAGTATGTACAAGTTTGTCGACAAGACACTGTACAGAAGAAGACTCAACGGTGTGAAATTGAAGTGTATTCACCGGGAAGACGGACAAAAGCTGTTGGCAGAAATACATGGAGGCATATGTGGACACCACGTTGGCGCAAGAGCACTTGCCGGCAAAGCATTCCGGCAGGGTTTCTTTTGGCCGACAGCCCTCCAGGATGCAACTACACAAGTAACCAAGTGTGAAGCGTGCCAGTTCCGTTCCAAGCAGATACACCAACCAGCTCAAGCTCTCCAGACAATCCCTTTATCCTGGCCATTTTCGGTCTGGGGGCTCGACATCCTCGGCCCCTTTCCCCGAGCAATCGGGGGCTTTGAGTACTTGTACGTTGCAATCGACAAGTTCACAAAGTGGCCGGAAGTGGAACCAGTGAGGAAAGGTGACAGCACAGTCAGCAGTCAAGTTCTTCAGGTCGATTGTTTACCGTTTCGGGATCCCTAACAGGATAATCACCAACAACGGTACGCAATTCACGAGCCGCACCTTCATGCAGTATGTCCAAGATCTTGGCGCCAAGGTCTGCTTCACTTCTGTTGCTCACCCGAGAAGCAACGGTCAAGCGGAGAGGGCAAATGCTGAAGTGCTGCGCGGGCTCAAGACCAGGACTTTCGACAGGCTGCACAAGTGCGGAAGAAACTGGATCGAGGAGCTGCCGGTGGTTCTTTGGTTGATCAGGACGACGCCAAATCGAGCCACTGGCCAGACACCTTTCGCTCTAGTCTATGGAGCAGAGGCAGTTCTCCCCACGGAACTCGTATACGGGTCACCTCGAGTGCTCGCTTATGATGAGCTTGAGCAAGAGCAGCTGCGACAAGATGACGCGCTACTCCTTGAGGAAGACCGTCTTCAGGCTGCTGTGCGAGCTGCTCGCTACCAGCAAGCTTTGCGCCGCTACCATAGCCGCAAAGTTAATGCCAGAAGTCTCAAGGAAGGCGACCTTGTTCTTCGGCCTGTTTAGTCTGCCAAGAATTCCAACAAGTTGACGCCGAAGTGGGAAGGCCCTTACCGGGTGAAACGAGTCACTAGGCCTGGCGCTGTCCGCCTTGAGACCGAAGATGCCATTCCGGTGAGCAACTCCTGGAACATTGAGCATCTTCGTAAGTTTTACCCGTAAGGCGCAGTTGCCGGAACCCGTTCTGGCAACCACCTTTTGTACAAGTCTTGCCGCTGTTGCATGTAATCCTTTGTACAAAGCCGGGCGTAGACCCCGTGCATAAGTAAAGCTCATGTGCTCCGCACATCTTGTCAATTTCATGCTTTCAATTTTTTGCATGTGTTATCTAACACTTTGTGCAGCACCTATTCCCCGGTAAGCAACAACGAGCCGTAAGGCTCCATATCTTTATTTTCTCTTCTTTCTTTTTCTCAAGGAAAGGAAGGTTCCCTCGCCCACAAGTTTGCGGGGGGGAAAGGAGAAGATAATGGTATGGACCAGGCGTCGTTCAAGAAAGTTTCGCCTTGCCGGGAAGCAAACGACAGAGAAGCTAATTTGCCAAAGTTTGAGCAATCAGATTTTTAAATTTTTTAAGTTATCTCCCTTGAACGACCGCACTTTGTATGGAAAACCTGTGCGCGGAGGAACTAACTCGTAGCTAGTTGCGCCCTTATTTTGTTTCGAGTCGGCTCAACAACTTAAGTGAGCTGCAACTAGTTGCGACAAGGTTTCTTGTCGGTAGCGGCACCGCCAGCAGGCTGCTAACGTCCCGCACTCAGCGCTCGCGGCTCAGGTGCCTGCACCGGCAAGTTCCCTAAAAGCGTAGGGTAAAAAAACATACAAAGGGAGGAATCAAGTAAAGGGAATAACATTGCAATCATTACCCGGGATAGAGTTATATTACAAAGATAGCTTGTCGCGGCTCTAACAGATTGTTTTCATAACAAACAGCGACAAGAAAAGAAAAAACGGGCGGCCTAGTCTAGGCGATCGCCCTCGATCCTCTTGATCCCGCTCACCTTGTCCACAATGGGTGCGACAAGGGTCTTGAGCGCCTCCAGATCAGCGTCCGGCGGCAGGGGCTTGAGGACGTTGGTGAGGTTGAGGCCCGGATTGCGGAAGGCCACCTTCACCAACACTTTCTGAAGAGCTCCCGCGCAGATCTTGCGCGACTTGTCGGCCAGCTGCTTTGGGACCCTCTCCCGGAGTCGCTGGAGGGCCGTTGCCACGCCTTTGAAGAACAAGACGAGCTTGGCGCTGGGTTGGAGGTTCTCGTCGGAGGGATACCCGAGATCCTCCATCCCCAGCTGCGCCAGCTCCCTGTCAATGTCTATGGCAACATTCACAAGACTCTCCGTCCAGTGCTCCAAAGTCTCCTTAAAAGCGTTTTGGGCGGCGGCAGCACTCTCCAGCAGCGCCTTGTCGACCTTGATCTCCTCCTTGAAGGCCACCTCCTGCTCCTTGGCTCCGTCCAGCGTCTTGGTCAAAGCGGTCAGCTTCAACTCAAGATCCGCGTTGGAGTCCTTGGCGGCGTTGAGCTCTTTGCCCTTCTCAGCGAGATCGGCCTCCAGCTACGCCACCTTCGCCTCCAGTTCCTTCTTGGCGGCCTCGGCGGCTGCGGCAGCATCCTCCACTTGCTTGAGGGCTCCACCAAATTTTTCCTCACGCGCGGCAAGCTCCTCCTCGTGGGTGTCAAGGTTGACCTTCCGCTGTGCCAACTCGCCCTCCTGCGCAGACAGCTTCTCAGCGGCAAGCCGTTGTTGCTCTCTGACTTCAGCCTTCTCAAGGAAGAAGGCTTTCTGCTCTTTGGCAAGTTGCTCCCGCTCCTCCGCCAGGGACCGGAGAGCTTCTTGGTGGAGACCCCGGAGCTCCTCCGCGCGCTTCTCGATGTGTGCTCCCGCCTTCGCGACAAGCGCCTCGCGGGATTCCAGCTTGGCTTGCCGCGCGCGGTAGAGCGACAACAACTTCCGCAGCAGCCGCTCTTCCTCAGGCTCGTTGCTGCTGCTGCTCGGCGCATCAACCAGCGTCAGTCCAGCGGAGGCGAGCACCTCCCCGTCGAAGATCTCTCCCTCGACCGGCGCCCTGGAGCTTGACGCCCAGGGGAGGTTGATGAAGACGCCATCGCCGACCTTCAAGTAGACGCCTGGCTGGGGCTCTTCGGAGCCTGGCGCTGTGGCAGCGGCGAGCGGGTCGGCGGTCGACGTAGCGCCTGGCGCTCCTGCGGCCTCAGGGCCGTCAGTGTGATTGCCAGACCCCTCGCCAGTTGCTGCGGCGGCAGCCTTGGCGGCCTCTGCGCCGGCGGATCGTCAGCACCGGCTGCTCCCTCGGTGGCAGCAGCGTCGTCGGCGGCAACCTCGGTCTCCATCTGCTCCGCAGCAGATGGGTCTGACGGCCGGAAAAGGGAGAAGAGTCAAGCAAATATTCAACAAGAAGAAGAACCCAAGGGGAGTTTTGAAGTGAAAGGATTACCTGTCCCGGGTTCTGCAGTCGTGGTCTCCGCCGTCGGGGGGCCGCTGGTGTTGTCCCTTGCCGGAGAACTTCCCCTTGCCGGAGACTTCTCCCTTACCGGAAAGCTCTCCCTTGCCGGAGGACTCTCCCTTGGCTCCTGGTGGGGCTGCTCTGCTCCTAAGCAAACCAACAGCCAGATATCAGCAAAGACAGAGTATCCATGCGCACCTCACAGCGGAAAGCAAACCATATACTTACGCTGGGGGCTGCTCTGGAGAAAAGTTGCCGGGTCCGGCAAGGTTGTCTCAGGCGCACCCCCTGCTGTCGCAGTGGGTTCGTCCTCGATGACGATCACCGGGACCTTGGCTCTCTTTGCTGCTCTCTGGGCCAGAGTCCTAAAGAGGAACAAGTTCAGAGTAAAGCAAATCAGATACAAGACAAAACAGCAAGGATTAAAGAACTGCAAGTACAACAAGAGAATCTTACTCTTCTTCTTCTTCCTCGTCGGAGCTGAACGCGGAGAAGTCGAAGTCCGGCTCACGTCCGGCGCGAGGAGGCGGAGGGGTGGTATCCCTTGGCCGCTTGGCGGGAACAGTGGCGGTGGTCTGAGACAACCCCGCTCCGGCTGCCGCCGCGGCGTGAGAAGCGGCAGCAGCAGTAGCGGTGGTCCGAGTGGACCCCGCTCCAGTTGCCGCAGCAGCATGAGATGCTCCCGCAGCAACAGTGCTTGCCGCGGTGGAGCGTGTCGCGCGGCGCAGCGGCTGTTGACTCACTTGCCGCTTCCGCTATGTCCCCGGCCTTGCGGAGACGCCTTCTTGGTGGAGATGGAGGCTCTGCTTGCGGCGAACTGTCTGAAGATGAGGTGGAAGACGAGTTGATCTCCAGCGAGCCGCTCGTATCCTTGGCGGGCTCGCTCGACCCGGCGCCATGCCCGGCAAGTTCTTTCTCGCCGACGTGCTCCTCTCGCTCGGCACGGCTTCCCGCCTCTGGTGCATCTGCCTCCTCCACGGTGAATCCAAATTCGCCCGTGACTGCGGCTGCCGCCGCCTCTTCCAGCCTAGTGGCGATGCGTGTCATCTCCGCATCGGTGGTGTCGCGGGTGAGGCTGTCCTTCTCGTCAGGGCGGATCGGCACTTCTACCAAGCCATCGAAGAATTGTTGCACGACGTCGTCCGCAGGCTCTTGCCAAGTTGGGACAATTCCATGCGAGTCGCACAGCGGCATCATTGCACGGATGCGGTCGAGCGCGGAGTTGTTGCACAGCGGAACGACGCCCCCCGGCAACCTGAACACTTCGGGATGTTGGGGGTCATACTTGAACAGCTCCTGGAGCATCGCGTTGACCTCCAGAACAGTGAAGTTGAAGTTGAGGCCCGGCCGCAGCCTCATGATATCCGCCGTATTCTTGAACTCCCAGGCGGGTCTCCCTCGTTCCTGCAGGGGGGCAATGCGGCGGCGAAGAAAATCTGTGCCAACAGCGCCTACAGTGAGCCCGGCAAGCCTGAGGCGTAGGATCCAGGTGACAGCAATCTTCAGCCTGTCGTCTTCCGGGGCCAAGTCACTCCAATCGCTGCCGCGTGCTACTGGGGTTTGGCGCCGGGTGGTAAACGGCTGCGGGTTCTCCTCGTCAATCCAGCACCAGTCTGCTCTCCATTCCTCCCACTTGCCGCGGAACTCTCCCTCCAGATAAGTTTCCTTCTTGCCGGCCCTTGAGATCCAGGCGATTCCGCCGGATAAAGGCTCTCCTCTTTCTACTCGGGGTATAAAGAAATGGCGAAAGAGGGCTACATTGGGATGGACTCCGACAAAGTTTTCGCAGAGATGTGCGAAAACTGCCATGGTCAGAACGGCATTGGGGGTGAAGTCAAGGAGGTGGAACCCGTAGGTGTTCATGATATCGCAGAAGAACTCAGAGAAGGGCGGGCAGAGCCCACAGTAGAAGAACAAGGTGAAGAAAGGGTATCCGTTTGAAGCCCTCTTCCAAGCGGCAGCTGGAAGTACCTTCGTGCACGGATGCGCTCGCGTCTCCGTCGACCAGAAGAGGTAGTAGTTCTCCCTCAGCTCCCTCGCGGCGAGCTTGGGGGGAAGACCGCCCGCTCCTTTCGCAGCGCCGCAAGCCGCTGCGCCTCGGTCGACTTCACGACCTTCCCCTTGTCGGCTTTTGGAGCCATGGCGGAAGTGGTGGAGGAGGTCGACGGCGTTGGTGGTGCTGGTGGCGATGGGGGGCGGAGCGCTGCTCTCTTTCGACTTTGGGGAGACAAGGGAGCGGCGGAGATTTCCGAGATTGAAGCAGCAACTGGCGAATGGGCGAACTACCCCTGTTTCCTCTGCTTATAAAGAGGGAGGGGACGGACGTTCATTTCCGAATAAAGAAACCCCCCACGATCTCTCCCACGATGCCGCAATCAACGCGTGCCGTTCGGGGAGGGCGCTGTGGATGCGGAGAGAGATACGGCGTAACCTAGGCCGCGCGTGCACGTGCCCTGTTTTGGGCCTAGCCCAACAGCGCTCGGCACTGTGTATGGCCCAGGCCCGGGGGCTCCTGTCGGTGTACTAGAGTAGGGGTACCCTAGTATCCCGAACTTGTGCACGGGCAGTCGCAGCATCCCGTGGCAAGGCTTGCCGGGTGACCGCCAAGGTCCTCCGTGGTCCCTTTGGAGCCATTCAAGGACAAAGTATCCAAACCAAGGCACCTCAAGACCCCGGCAAGAGGAGCTTGTCGGGAAGGCCAACCAAGGCACCTCAAGACCCCGGCAAGAGGAGCTTGCCGGGAAGGCCAACCAAGGCACTTCAAGGAACTTGCCGCGACACGCCACGTGTCCCGGCAAGGCCTGGCGAGCAAGAAGCTCCCGGACGCGACAAGACAACGACAGCGGCAAGGCGCTTGCCGCGGCAAGCCACCACTCTGCCCGCGCTCCAGCACATCCACCAACGTGTCGCTCTGGGACCCTTCCAGGCGTACGTGGCGGGAGGCTGTGTAGCCTGCGGTGCGCGGTGGCAAGCGGCGCTGACAAGATCGCCATCGTGGCGAGCGGTGGCGTCCCTGACGGTCCCTTTTGCACTGTTTAGGCGACACAGACGGGCATTTAATGCCCTTGTCCCCTGTCGTCGGGGTTAGGTATGATACACTGTAGCAGGTAGCTGTACCTACCACAGCACCTTTCCATTTTTACCCTTTGTCTCCGTTGCCACCTGTCGGTGACCCCTTGAGCATATAAAAGGAGGCCCATGCGCAACGTAAGGGGGGGTTCGGAAAAAACAGAACACTCACGCTCGGTCTCGTTAGCTGCTGGTGTGTACTGTAGCACTCCACGCTCCCGAGCGAGAACTCAATACAAACCACAAAGCAGGAGTAGGGTTTTACGCATCCGTGCGGCCCGAACCTGGGTAAACCACTCGTGTGTTCCGCCTTGATCTGCTCTTCGTGCGACCTCCGCCCCCATCGAACCGAAAGGGACTCGGCCCGCCGGTCCCATAGGTGTTTGTGGATCAGTCCCCCGACAGAGGCGAAGCACACGAGCGGTTTACCCAGGTTCGGGCCGCACGGATGCGTAAAACCCTACTCCTGCTTTGTGGTTTGTATTGAGTTCTTGCTCGGGAGCGCAGAGTGCTACAGTACACACCAGCAGCTAACGAGACCGAGCCTGAGTGTTCTCCTCCCCCCCCTCTACGTTGCGCACGGGCCTCCTTTTATATGCTTAAGGGGTCACCGACAGGTGGCAACGGAGACAAAGGGTAAAAATGGAAAGGTGCTACGGTAGGTACAGCTACCTGCTACAGCGTATCATACCTAACCCTGACGGCAGGGGACAAGGGAATTAAATGCCCGTCTGCGTCACCTAAATAGTGCAAAAGGGACCGTCAGGGACGCCACCGCTCGCCACGATGGCGATCTTGTCAGCGCCGCTTGCCACCGCGCACCGCAGGCTGCACAGTCTCCCGCCACGTATGTCTAGAAGGGTCCCAGAGCGACACGTCGGTGGATGTGCTGGAGCGCGGGCAGAGTGGTGGCTTGCCGCGGCAAGCGCCTTGCCGCGGTTGTTGTCTTGTCGCGCCCGGGAGCTTGTCGCTCACCGGGCCTTGCCAGGACGCGTGGCGCGTCGCGGCAAGCTCCTTGAGATGCCTTGGGTGGCCTTCCCGGCAAGCTCCTCTTGCCGGGGTCTTGTCTCCTTAAGCGCCTTGCCTTGGTTGGCCTTCCCGGCAAGCTCCTCTTGCCGGGGTCTTGTCTCCTTAAGCGCCTTGCCTTGGTTGGCCTTCCCGGCAAGCTCCTCTTGCCGGGGTCTTGTCTCCTTAGCTTGGATACTTTGTTCTTGAATGGCTCCAGGGGAACCACGGAGGACCTTGGCGGTCACCCGGCAAGCCTTGCCGCGGGATGCTGCGACTGCCCGTGCACAAGTTCGGGATACTTGGGTACCCCTACTCTAGTACACCGACACCCGTGCAGTGGTCAAGCAAAGCCTAACAAAAAGGCAAAGGTGACCAAGCCAACTGAGGCACCTGAAGCTGCTAAACCAGAGCGGCAAGTCCCTGCACCTGAAACTTCCAACTAACAGTTAGAAGAACCTCCTTCTTACGCTCAAGCTAAGATACCTGACCTCTCTGTTGACCAAGCCAACATTGATCCTTTAAATACTGAATCGTCAAGCTCACCTAAGCCGTCAGAGACTTACGCTGATGACGTTCTAATCACTGGCACTGGTTTTACTGAACCGGGGAACCCAACTGTTTTAGCCAAACATTCTGCTAAGCAAGAAGTCATCGAGAGATGGAAAATAAGGTTTGATGTCTCCCACTATGCTCAACTGAGCAATAGTGAAATATTGTCTGGTTATCTCAACCAAGTACACTCCAGCCGCGATTTGGAAATTGAGATGGTGAAGTAGATGCACCAGAAATATGAGGCATGTCATCCGGCTTAAATAAATTATGTACATCCTGTCAGCCCCCAAGTCTTCTGGTTATGATAAAATTGAATAATTTGTAGACTTAGAAGAATCCATAAGCTTCTGTCATAGACTCCCTCCAAGTCTGGTTTAAAATTAAGCCGGATGTTAAAACAGTGTAACTTTGCATCCATAGTCCCCAAGGGCCGGTTTAATCAGCATGAATGAGCCGGTCCTACTTATCACTGTGTAAGAAAGTAGAGCTTAACTGCATAGCCCCCATGAGTCAGCTGAAACTGTTTACAGCACATCCGGCTCATCATTATTAAGATACAAGCAATATGCATTAGCCCCCAAGTGCCAAGTAGTGTTGCTTGCAAAGTGCTTGGGACTTTATTCACAAGACTCGTTTCTTTGAAAAATTGCTTTGACAGACATTAGCCCCCAAGTGCCAAGTGTTGTTGTTTGCAAAGGACTTGGGACTTATATTGTTTGTAATCCTGATATAAATGTGTTGATTTGTGCTTCATACAGGCTGCTACTACTGAACTGGAGTCTCAATTGAATGATGCCAAGACCCGGCTGGCGGCTCAGGAAAATGAGACCCGGAAAGCTGAGTCAAAATTTTAGTTTAGCGTCGCTGAGTCGGAAAAACTGAAGACCCATTTTGCGGCGGAGAAAAAGACTTGGGCTGAAGAGAAGACTGCTTTAATGTAGCGGGCTGAAACCGTAGAAGCAGCTCTTCAGGAGGTAACCACTGAGCTCACCGGCTTGAAACACCGTGTATCTCACATGGTTTCTGCTATCTTCGGTGAGTCGTCGTGCTATTCATCCAAAATGAGCACTTGTTGTAGTAATGTAAACCGCCATTTAACCGATCTGTAACTTACTCAGGTCCCAGAAGCAGCAACCTTAGCCAGGACACAGTTGTGAAGCTCAAGGCGGTCTATACTCTTGTCGAGCAACTGTATACCGGAGCTCAGCGTACATTGGCTACCATCTCTCTGGCTAATCAAGGACCCAATCTGTTAAGTGATGTGCTGAAGAAATTGTCCATTTTGCCCACCGGACTTCAAGAAATTAAATGGTCTTGTGCAAGAGTCGATGCTGTGACAGCCTTGAACCGTGCCAAGGCATGGGTGCCGGAGTTAGACCCGGCAGATGTGGCTAGTGGATATCCGAGCTTAAAGGAGGATGGGACTTCCTTTGATCAGCAAGACTTCGTCACCTGTGTGAAAGCAATCCGTCCTCGTGCGACAGTCGTTGCCGAAGAAACCAATCTCTCCAAATATCAGCCAGCTTACAACGCAGAGAACCAGAAGATGCAAACACCTGCATATAAAGTGATGTACTTAATCCCTCCGATTCATAAGGACACTTTCGCTCCTGAAACTGACCCATCCTATCTGATTAACGAAGAACCTGAATTCTTCACCTTGCGTGGCTTTGATTGGTCAAAACCAACCTTCCTGACGGCGGAGGAGGACGAAGAACTGGCAAGGGATGAACCATAGGCCTCCCATCAGCAAGGTCAAGAAGATTGAACCGCCACACGGCTTAAATACTTGATCTTTAAAAAAACACTTGACCTTATTTTGGCTCATGGAGCCATGTAATAGGGTAGTTAAAACTTCAATCTGTCGTGCCATCGTGCATGTTTCTGTTTTGCATAATACTGCTGATCCACCGGTTTAAAAACCATTATGGGTGTGATAGTATTTGATTTATGCAGATTTGAATAATTATTGTTCTGCATACAAAGAAAAACACAAGTGCCCTGGCGACTTACCACCGGGCGGGTCATAATAACCAGAGCCGGTCTGAAAATTGTTAAGTCCTATGACATACCTGTGGTATACACTTAAACTATCGGCTTATCAGCTTCGTGTAGTTGATCGGCGTTACAGCTATAACTCCGACCATAGGATTCATTACGTACTGGCGACTTAGAGTCTGCCCTCCTGACGGGTTGTATAAACCCAAAATATGCTTCAAATATGAGCCGTAAGCGGGGCAGCTAGGCCCGACTTATATAAAAAACTAGAAGATAATGAAAAAACCAAATACAAATAAGAAATCAGCAGAGATTCGAGGCTTTTGTAGGCTGCCAAGCCAAAGTGTCTTCTTCAATGAAACTAGCCGGAGCCACTGGATTGTTCGTGCTGCCATGAGCCCGACTCACAGTGTGCCCAATCGACATTTGAACCCTGGATAAAGCCTGGTCTTGCTCAAAGACTTATCAGGAGTACGCGGGGCCAGAGTAACAGCATACATCATGGGCCAATTTATCCAAATTCCAAGGAAGGCGGCTTATGAAGCCTGGATTTATCCTGACTATCTGTAGACCATGCTCTCGCATGACAAGCCGCCGTTTGAACCTTAATCGAGCTCAGATCCTGGTCGAATACGCCGTAAAGACTGATCATTAAGAGTTCAGCGGGTCAATCAGGATGACCTGATGGAGTTGAAGCAGCTGGTGTACAGGTAGGATGACCCGGTCAGAGTTTGTTCTCTTTCGTCGAATACGCCTGAGGGAGTCCTGGATTAGGGGGTCTCCGGACAGCCGGACTATATCCTTTGGCCGGACTATTGGACTATGAAGATACAAGATTAAAGACTCCGTCTCGTGTCTGGATGGTACTCTACTTGGCGTGGAAGGAAAGCTAGACAATACGGATATGTATATCTCCTCCTTTATAACTGACCTTGTGTAACCCTAGCCCCCTCCGATGTCTATATAAACCGGGGGGTTTTAGTCCATAGGACAACATACAATCATACCATAGGCTAGCTTCTAGGGTTTAGCCTCTCTGATCTCGTGGTAGATCTACTCTTGTACTACCCATATCATCAATATTAATCAAGCAGGATGTAGGTTTTACCTCCATCAAGAGGGCCCGAACCTGGGTAAAACATCATGTTCCCTGCCTCATGTTACCATCTGCCTTAGACGCACAGTTCGGGACCCCCTACCCGAGATCCGCCGGTTTTGACACCGACAACACCTATGTTTGAACAAACCTGGTCAAGAGGGTAGGAACCTATGTTTGAGCTATGCTGTGCATCCAACTCTCTTTGGTCCTTGAAGTTATGGGCGTCGAGCCTCTTAAATGAGGATAAAGACTCAGCTTTATTATACTGCTTATAATATATACATCAGATAACTATGTACATCATGAGAGCCGGAGGCTCAAGTATAGTAGGGCCGAAGATGAGCAATATTCCACGGCCGATCGGTCTCCTTCTCCGATGTGTGTGAGCCCTTGTTGTCTCGAACATCGATAAGGTAGTATGACCCATTATGTAAATTCTTACTGACCACAAAAGGTCCTTCCCAAGGTGGTGATAACTTGTGCATATATGTCTGATCTTGTATGAGCCGGAGCACCAAGTCGCCTTCTTGAAAGGTTCTGGTTTTCACCCGGCGGCTGTGATAACACCGTAGGTCTTGCTGGTAAATCGTCGAACGAGCCGCCGCGAGATCACACTCCTCATCCAATAAGTCAAGTGCATCTTGACGCGCACTTTCATTGTTAGCCTCAACGTAAGCCGCCACCCGGGGTGAATCGTGACAGATGTCACTAGGGAGAACCACCTCTGCCCCATAGACCATGAAAAAAAGGAGTGTAACCCATAGACCTGTTGGGGTCGTATTGATGCTCCATAACACTGAGGGTAACTCCTCCACCCAACAACCCGGTGTTCTCTGCAAAGGAACCATAAGTCGGGGCTTGATACCTCGCAGAATCTCCTGATTTGCTCGTTCTGCCTGCCCATTGGATTGAGGGTGAGCCATAGAGGAAACGTCAAGCCGGATATGCTCCCGTTGAAAAAATTCTTCCATTGCGCCTTTAGAAAGATTAGTGCCATTATCCGTTATAATGTTGTGCGGAAAGCCAAAATGGAAGATCACCTTCTTCATGAATTGAACCATCGTTGCAGCATCACATTTACAGACCGGCTCTGCTTCTACCCACTTAGTAAACTTATCAACTGCAACTAAGAGGTGTGTCTTCTTATCCTTGGACCTCTTAAAAGTCCCAACATATCAAGCCCCCAAGTTGCAAACGGCCAAGTAATTGGAATCATCCTCAATTCTTGAGCCGGCACATGAGCTCATCGTGAAAAGTTTTGACAGCCGTCACATCTGCTGACCAAGTCCTCAGCATCAGCATGAGCCATCAACCAATAGAACCCATGACGGAAAGCCTTGGCTATAAGAGATTTAGAGTCGGCATGATGACCACAATCTCCTTCGTGGATCTCTCGTAAAATCTCACAACCTTCTTACGGAGAGACGAAATGTTGAAACACCCCTGTGATACTGCGATGGTGCAACTCCCCATTGACAATCGTCATTGACTTAGACCGCCGGGTTATCTGTCTGGCCAAGACCTCTTCCTTTGGCAACTCACCCCGGGTCATGTAAGCTAGATACGAAATCGTCCAATCAGGAATAGCATGAAGAGCCGCCACCAATTGTGCTTCCGAGTCAGGAACAGCAGGATCCTCTTCCGTAGGTAATTTGACCAAAGGGTTGAGTAAAACATCCAAGAAGGTGTTAGGTGATACTGGTTTATGTTGTGACCCTAGCCGGCTTAAATTGTCAGCCGCCTCATTCTTCCTTCGGTCAATATGCTCAACTTGGTAACCCTTGAAGTGACCTGCAATGCATCAACCTCTCGGCGATAAGCCGCCATAAGCGGATCCTTAGAATCCCAAGTACTAGAAACTTGCTGAGCCACCAGATCTGAATCGCCAAAGCACCTCACCCGTCTTAAATTCATCTCCTTAGCCATCTGAAGACCATGGAGGAAGGCCTCATACTCAGCTGCATTGTTAGTACATGGGAACATTAGCCGGAGAACATAAGAAAACTTGCCACCTCATGGGGAAGTTAAAACAACTCCAACCCCCGAGCCCTCCAGTTGTCTAGATCCATCAAAGTGAATAGTCCAATATGTGTTATCCGGCTTTTCCTCAGGTGCCTGCAACTCTGTCCAATCATTGATGAAATCCACAAGTGCTTGGGACTTGATGGCCATGTGTGGCACATACTTTAAGCTGTGAGGACCAAGTTCAATGGCCCACTTAGCAACCCGGCATGTGGCTTCCCTGTTTTGAATGATGTCTCCTAAAGGAGCAGAACTAACCACGGTGATGGGATGACCTTGAAAATATTGCTTAAGCTTCCGGCTTGCCATGAAAACCCCATATACAAGCTTCTGCTAGTGTGGATAACTCTGTTTGGATTCGATAAGCACCTCACTGATGTAATAAAACGGTCGTTGAACCGGGTGCTCCTTGCCTATCTCTTTCCTTTCCACCACAATTGCTACACTGACGGCTCGGCTATTAGCAGCCACATATAATAACAGAGGCTCTTTATCGATAGGGGCAGCAAGCACGGGCGGCTCAGGCAACTGTTTCTTCAGATCCTCAAATGCTTGATTAGCAACATCACTCCAAACAAAGTGATCCGTCTTCTTCATCATCTAATAAAGGGGGTAGATTTTTCACCCAGCCGGCTTATGAACCGGCTTAAAGCGACAATGCGACCCGCCAGTCACTGTACATCATTGACACACGCCAGTTTAGCCAAGGAAGTAATGGCTTTGATCTTCTTCAGGTTAGCTTCAATGCCTTTGTTAGAAACCAGAAATCCCAAGAGCTTGTTTGCTGGTACACCAAAGACACACTTAGCCGGGTTAAGCATCATCTTGTAGACCCGGAGATTGTCAAACGTCTCCTTCAAATCCTCAATCAGGGTCTCCTTCTTCCTTGACTTCACCACAATGTCATCTACATAAGCATGAACATTGCGCCCAATCTGATTGTGAAGGCAATTTTGTACACACCGTTGATAAGTCACCTGGGCACTCTTGAGCCCAAAAGGCATAGACACATAGTAGAAGACTCCAAACGGAGTAATGAAAGTTGTTTTCTCCTGGTCCTCAACTGCCATCTTGATCTGATGATAACCTGAATAAGCATCCAAAAAACTCAAACGCTCACAACCCGTCGTAGCATCAATGATTTGATAAATACGAGGGAGAGTAAACGGATTAGCCAGACAAGCTTTGTTCAAATCCGTGTAATCCACACACATCCTCCAAGTGCCATTCTTCTTGAGTACCAGCACTGGATTAGCCAACCACTCAGGACGGAAAACTTCAATAATAAACCCGGCCGCCAAAAGCCGGGCCACTTCCTCACCAATGGCCTTCCGCCTCTCCTGTTAAATCGGCGAAGGAATTGCTTGACCGGCTTAAACTTCGGATCAATATTAAGAGTGTGCTCAGCGAGTTCCCTCGGTACACCTGGCATGTCTGAAGGTTTCCATGCAAAGATGTCCCTGTTCTCATGGATGAACTCGATGAGCGTGCTTTCCTATTTCGGATCCAGGTTAGCGTTGATGCTAAGCTGTTTAGATGAGTCGCCAGCGACAAAGTCAATCAATTTAGTATCATCTGCCGACTTAAACTTTAATGAAGGATCATGCTCTGTGGTTGGCTTTTTCAAGGACGTCATGTCTATCGGGTCAACATTATCCTTGTAAAATTGCAGCTCCTCCGTTGCACAAACCGATTCAGCATAAGCTGCATCCCCTTCCTCACACTCTAAGGCCACCTTGCGACTCCCATGAACTGTGATGGTGCCCTTGTAACCCGGCATCTTAAGCTGCAAGTAGACATAACAGGGTCTCGCCATGAACTTAGCATAAGCCGCCTGCCCAAATAGAGTATGATAAGGGCTTTTGATTTTGACCACCTCAAAGGTTAAAGTCTCAGATCGAGAATCATGCTCGTCTCCAAAGGCAACTTCCAAAGCTATCTTACCCACTGGGTAGGCCGACTTACCCGGTACCACACCATGGAAGACAGTGTTTGACGGTTTAAGATTCTTATCTGTCAGTCCCATGCGACGGAAGGTCTCATAATAAAGGACGTTAATGCTGCTACCTCCATCCATGAGCACCTTAGTAAACTTATAGCCCCCGACCTGAGGCGCCACCACCAGAGCCAGGTGACCCGGATTATCAACCCGGGGCGGATGATCCTCACGACTCCACACAATAGGCTGCTCTGACCACCGTAAGTAACATGGCAACGCTGGCTCAACAGCGTTCACAGCTCTCTTGTGAAGCTTCTGATCCCGTTTACACAAACTGGTGGTGAAAACGTGGTACTAGCCACTATTCAACTTCTTTGGATTGCTCTGATAACCAGACTGTTGCTGTTGTTGACTTCCCTAATTACTCTGCTAGTTGTAACCACCTTGGTTACCGTGACCTTGAAACCCGGAACTTGAACCGCCGCCTCCATGACCCGGTCCATGAGAACCGGACCCTGATCCACCAGTCGGGCTGTGGCGCTGGGTGGACTCCCTAAAGCATCTCCTGATGCTGCAATCTTTCCATGAATGAGTAGCCAGTTTCTGATCCGTTTCGTGTTTCGGACACGGCTGATTTAACATTGCCTCAAGGTCGAATCCTTCCCTCGGAACTGGCTGTCCCTTGTGACGCTGGTTATAATTGCACGCATCGGTGTTAGCCACAAAGTCATCAGCTTTGCGCTTACCATTGCCGCCCTGATTGGTAGAATTGTACTGCTATCCTTTCATGCCGTTACTCTTCTTTCCCTTTCCCGATATTTCATCTTCAGAGTCGGGGTCCTTGGTACCATCAGAGTCAGCATACTTTACAAGAGCTGCCATTAGCTCCCCCATGTTGTTACAATGAAACTTGAGCCTCCTGAGCTTCTGCTTGAGTGGAATGAATCGGCAATTCTTCTCCAACTTCAGAACTACCGAACCAACATTTATATTATCTGAAGAATGGATGATGGTCGAGACCCAGAACACCCAGCTGGTTGTTGACTCGCCCTTAGCCTGAACACAAGAAACCAAATCCACAATCGACATAGGCTGCTTGCACGTGTCTTTCAAATTCTGGATAAACCGGGCCTTCAGCTCCGCCCATGACCCATTGGAGTTAGCCAGCAACCCTTTCAACTAGGTGTCAGTCGTCCCCTCTAACATCCTGGTGAAATACTTAGCGTACGCCGCCTCGCTAACATCCAGCATTTCCATGGCCATCTCATAACTTTCCACCCATGCCACAGGGGGTTGATCGGCCGTGTAATTAGGCACCTTACGAGGGCCCTTGGAGTCCTTGGGCAGACGCTCGTTTCGTATAGCTGTCGTTAGACACGGTACACCGAAAGCCTTGGAAGTTACTCCTGCCTCCACTGAAGCTGTCGGGTAAACCGGCGCGTGCTGATGAGCCGCCAGCTGAGCCACCAGCTCGGCCTCCCGATGCGCTCTATGCTGGTGCCCCAAATCTAGTACACCGGCCCCATTGCGCGCCGATTCATGTCCATGAGGTTGGTTACGGCGCTGCACCGTACTCAAGACCGCTGGTGAATCCATGTGCCTGCTGTAGCTCCGGCTTGGACGAGGGGTCGCATGAATCCGATCACGACTATAAGAGTAAGCCTGTTGCTGCACCAAAGCTGTTTGAAGAAGCTCCCTGGCCTTTCGGGTTTCAACCGATGTCGGAGTTTCACCCTCGACGGGAAGAGCCGTCAATCGTGTAGCTACAGCAATCATGTTATCTAGAGGGGTGGAGTAATGACCCGGTGGTGTCACCACACGTTGAGGCGGAGTGATGTTGATATGCGGTTGGCCAGGCGTTTCAACCATCCGATTCACCACCAGCGGGTTACTGGCCCCTACTCCAGGAGTGTTGAAGAGGTCCCTCGACTCATAAACCAAGGGCAAACGACTCCGGTGCTTTCTCCTCAAGACTTCATGTGAAGCGTTCTGATGTACCATGAGCCGATAGGAATCTGCTTGAATTCGATGTGCTTGGGCGTCCAAAATGGCTTATTCTGCAGCCATCCTAGCATTCTCTGCCGCTAAGTCTGCTTTAGCTTGTGCTATTCCATCACGCAATTTAGCTACTTCCACCTTCTGTTGCTCCTGGTTATCTGGGGTTACCTCAAGCTCCATCAGAGTTGCCAGAGCATCCAACAGATCTGTTAAGACTTGAGCTGGCGGGCGAGCTGAATCGCCAGCCCCGGCTGCCGTGACCGCAGCTGCACTAGAAGTCATAGCCGCGGTGGTTGTCGAGCCAAGAACTAGCTGTGTGCCAGCCATGAAGATCGCCACCCTGTTCGGCGGCTCACGGGGATCCGGAATACTGTCACCACCGGAACAGCCCCCAAGCCGCCCATCCTGTAACTGATACATTGAGTTGGTCTCGCCTGTGAATGACTCATCAGTAGAATATATTTCCGTCTCACCGCTATAGGCGGAGCCTTCCAACTCTGCCCCGTGGGTGAACCCAACGAAGCGTGCCTTACGGCGGGTTGAGCCCGGGCGGGTCGTGCACGCTGAGCCATCTCAATGATGTCGGTGCAGATGTCCGGCTCAAGGCCCGGTTCGCCAATCTTGCCGATGAAGACGTGGATTCCACCGAAGGGGACCCGGTACCCGTACTCAATTGATCCGGCCTCGGGGCCCCAACCTGCATCGTCAATGTAGAGCTTGCCACGACGACTCTTGGTCATCTGGCCCACAGCATATCCCTTAAGCCCTTCGAAGATGCCCTTTAAGAACTCAAAACCACCGTGCTCTGCTGGGTCTTCCCCTTATATACATGGGTTGACGCCCCGCGGCCTACATAGTCCCAGCCGGCTCATACAACGTGTCCGGCTCGGTGATGTATCTTACATGACTTACATTACAAGTCTACACATACATGGCGGTTTACACTTTATGGGTCGTAAGCCTTCTCTGGGTTGAGGCCTTTTCCTAAGCCTATATACAAACCTCCATCGTTAATATCCTCTTTGGCCTTATCCAGATGAGCCGCCATAGGGATGACCCGGTCCCTCCTAGGCAGGTCATATCTGATAGTCATATCCCCAACACTAACAAAGCAATCATGTCTTCTCAAAATAACATGGCCAAAGAAAGTTATCCCTACAAAATCATATAGTCTGGCTATGCTCTATCTTCATCACACAAAATATTTAAATCATGCACAACCCCGATGACAAGCCAAGCAATTGTTTCATACTTTTGATGTTCTCAAAAATTTTCAATCTTCACGCAATAGATGAGCATGAGCCATGGACATAGCACTATAGGTGTATCAAAATAGAATGGTGGTTGTGGAGAAGACAAAAAGGAGAAGATAGTCTCACATCAACTAGGCTTATCAATGGGCTATGGAGATGCCCATCAATAGATATCAATGTGAGTGAGTAGGGATTGCCATGCAACGGATGCACTAGAGCTATAAGTGTATGAAAGCTCAACAAAAAAAACTAAGTGGGTGTGCATCCAACTTTCTTGCTCATGAAGACCCAGGGCATTTTGAGGAAGCCCATCATTGGAATATACAAGCCAAGTTCAATAATGAAAATTCCCACTAGTATATGAAAGTGAAAAAAGAGGAGACTCTCTATCATGAAGATCATGGTGCCACTTTGAAGCGCAAGTGTGGAAAAGGATAGTAACATTGTCCCTTCTCTCTTTTTCTCTCATTTTTTGTTTTTTTATTTGGGTCATTTCTCTTTTTTTATGGCCTCTTTTTTCGTCCGGAGTCTCATCCCGACTTGTCGGGGAATCCTAGTCTCCATCATCCTTTCCTCACTGGGACAATGCTCTAATAATGAAGATCACCACACTTTTATTTACTTACAACTCAAGAATTACAACTTGATACTTAGAACAAAATATGACTCTATGTGAATGCCTCCGGCGGTGTACCGGGATGTGCAATGAATCAAGCGTGACATGTATGAAAGAATTAAGAAAGGTGGCTTTGCCACAAATACGATATAAACTACATGATCATGCAAAGCAATATGATAATGATGAAGCATGTCATAATGAACGGAACGGTGGAAAGTTGCATGGCAATATATCTCGAAATGGCTATGGAAATGCCATAATAGGTAGGTATGGTGGCTATTTTGAGGAAGGTAATGGTGGGTGTTATGGTACCGGAGAAAGTTGTGCGGCACAAGAGAGGCTAGCAATGGTGGAAGGGTGAGAGTGCGTATAATCCATGGACTTAACATTAGTCATAAAGAACTCACATACTTATTGTAAAAATCTATTAGTTATCGAAACGAAGTACTACGCGCATGCTCCTAGGGGGTAGATTGGTAGGAAAAGACCATCGCTCGTCCTCGACCGCCACTCATAAGGAAGACAATCAAAAAATAAATCATGCTCTAACTTCATCACATAACGGTTCACCATCACTACAAAAAAAGTCACTTCCGTGATGATACGTGTTTGTCACAGTAGGTAACATTTTCTGTCATGCATGTACATCCATGACGATTTTATGACAGAATCAAGATAGTCATATTTGTGCTGTCGTAGAAGTGTTCCATGACATTACCAAAATTATCATCACGGAAGTGTTCACTTCCATGAAGAAAAATGTCACGTCATGGAAGTGCTTTCGTCAAGGGTGACCGACACGTGGCATCCACCATAACGGCTTGCCGTTAAGCTATCGGGTCCGGTTTTGGATCTGATAACCCGCTAACAGCCACGACCAATGACGATTTTCTACGTGTAATATTCTCATTGGTCGACGGAACCACGTGTCAGCTCCATGTTAGCACAGGTGTCACTCATCCAATGGGCAAGATGCGCCTATGATATGTTGACACGTGGACCGGCCCAAAAGTGGCCCATAAAGATTAAATGGGCCAGACCAACTAAAGGCCCACAGGATTTTGCATACCATAATGGGCCGGCCCAGCTAAAGGCCCACGAGATTTCGCCAACAATAATGGGTCGGCCCAGCTAAAGGCCCACAAGATTTCGCCGACCATAATGGGCCGGCCCAACTAAAGGCCCACAAGATTTTGAGGACACTAATGGGGCGGCCTGTTAACACGCTGCCATGTTTTGGGCCAAATGATGGCCCATATTTGATCTGGTCCATTAACAATATGCCACATTCTAGGCCCAATAAAGGCCCATATGAGATCCGGCTCGTTAAAATCCTACCACATTCTGGGCCAAATTATGGCCCAGATCAGATCCGGCCCTTTAAGAGGCTTTGGGCTAAATTATGGCCCATATCAGATTCGGCTCGTCAACTGGACGCTATGCTTTTGGGCCCACTTGCTAAAGGCGCATTTAGTAATTCGGCCTGATATTAGTTTCGGCCTGTTAAAGGCATGTTTAACATTTCGGCCCTATATTTATTTTGGCCTGTTAAAAGCCCGTCATGTAGTTGGGCCTAACTACAGGCCGGTTTGCATCCGGCCTGCTCACAGCCGATAATCTGATTGGGCCAAACAAGGACCGAGACAATTTTGGCATGTTAACGGCCCGTGATGTGATTGGCACAATCATGGGCCGGGGTCTATTTCGTCCTGCTGCCAGCCCGTGAGCTTTTCGGCACGTTTTAGGCCCAACCTATTTTTAGCCTCCTAAAAGCCCATTGAGTTTTCTTGCAAAAATAGGGTCGGCGTTTACTCGGCCTATTAGAGGCCCAACTCTACTAGTGGGCCAGTTTACATTTAGGCCTGTTAACGGACCGATTATGTTGTGATTTGCATGACGGCCTGATTATATGTACCGTAATTTTATGGTTTGGCCGGTTTACTGCGAAGACAGGATATATATACAGTAAAATAACTGTAGCATCTTTAATAAGAAAAAACCTAGACTATTCAATAAAGAAATTACAGCATATTACATCCACTAGGCATCAAAGTTCGCCACTATGATAATAAAGCACAAGCAGACAGCATATTACATACACTGGGCATCAAAGATCGCCACCAGTGCAAATAAACACGCCAACAAAGTAATATACAAAACCGACGGCACTTCAATAGAGTTCAAGAAAGGTTAGCCCTTCTCGGGAGCTGCAACGCAAGCAGCTGAGCAAGCTGATGAGACTGCGCTTGTTTGACACTTATATCCTCCTCACTCTGAAAGATAAACAAGCAGACAGATGACAGGTTTTGCACGTATAAGTATCAGTGCTGACAATTCATCACATTTCTTACTGACGAATAAAGTAACATAGTTTAAAATAGCGTTAACACAATATGGTATTGTTCAGGTTAAGACATGGCAGGAAATGACATTGTGATGGAGTTGGCAGCTTCACGACACCACTGGATTACAGACCAAGAACTCATAACTATCAATGGTTAGTGTGCTGTTAATTTATCCCATTTCAGATTGGCAAATAAAGAGACGATTTAAATAATAGTAGAATGATATGACATTGTTCATAGTTAAGACATTGCAGAATATGACATTGTGTTGTAGTGGGTAGGTTCACCACACCACTAGATTACGGATCAAGAACAGAAGCATACATGCAGTGCAAAAGAAGATCACTTGCTTTGTATAGTTTAATTTACATGGTACGAAGAAGGAACTTGGTTGTACAACTGAAAACTTAAATTGAGAAGGACAAACTTTTGTTTATGAACTATATAATAAACTTTAAACATGCAATTTGATGCAAACACCAAAAATAAACAGCTGTTGCAGTCATGCCTAACCAAATATACGCAACAAAGTTTGAAGGCTTGAGAAGGACAAACTTACATTATTGGTGAAGACATGCTCTATAAAGCCCTTGTCCATGCTGATGGGGGCAATTCAAGAAGTTTACCACAGAATCTTCTTCATAAGCATTGCATTTATTCTACATTTTGTTAAGAGTGAATATAGATGTGATAATATAAGAAAAAATGGAGAATATTTAATATAAGATGAAGAGTGATGCTACATAACCAAGTATGTATAAATGTAAGCACAGCGATACAGGCAAAAGGTAAAGCCAAGAGCAATGCAGAGCTAAACTTCTTCAGGACCATCGATGTTATCCAACCTTATGGTAAGAGTAAATATAGATCTGATGCATAGAAAATGGAGGGCAAAGGAAAATAAGTTGCAGAGTGATGGTGCATGAACAACTACCTGTCAATATAAGTGCATTGATAAAGGACAGCGGGTACTTACAAGAACAATGTAGAGCTAAAAAATCCTTGGCATTGGATATATTCTACACTAATGTAACCATTCATACAGATCAGATAATTTGGAGCGAACAATTGATAAGCAAGCTATCATGCATATTGCTGTCACATAATGAACCAGGTATGAATACAAGTACAGTGATACAGGACAACAGGTACTAACAAGAGCAAAGCAGCGGGCAGCATATTTGCGATATCTTGTCATTCTTTTCAAAACGGAATTCTTCTTCGAGTTGATTTTGCTGCAAAAAAGATCCGTAAGGCACATGCAAAAAAGTAGAAGTTCGAATTGTCATGTGATATCATAGACAGTACCTCATCCTGGGAACGAGACCAGTGCATAACAAGGTTTTTCCATTCAATGTCTTCTAAATTTAGCACAGGAGACTTCACTGGAAATTCGTTTATAGACTTGCCATCAAAGTGTGATTTCCTCGGGTAACACCGATACTGCTGCAATGCTTCCTTGAAAAGCGCAAGCAAGCTTTGCTCGCCATGACTATCCAGATTGATCCTCGCCTACTTACAACAATGTAATGTAAATCATTGATGTGTTCAATCAGCAGAAAACAGGAAAATAATCACCATGAATAATAGCACTTACACGTAAGTGGGACAGGAAGATGTGAAAATGGTGTTTGTCTTCACTATAATCTTCCCATGATGGGAATATATGCACGTAGTCCCTAACAACATTGAAAGCATTGTCTTTAAAACTAGGAATAACTGGAATGGGGTTCCAATCTGCAGGAATTGGCCGTCTTTGCAGTTGGGATAGGTCTTCGGTCGGTGGACTTGCTATACTTTTTGCTGGAGTGGGATTTTTCTATGGTATGGCTGGTGCTATGGCAACTGAAATCGGCATACCATTTGCTGGAGTGCAGGTCCTGTGTGGTGGGGCTAGTGGTGTGGCCAGTGATGTATGGGTACAATCCGCTGGAGTCGGTCCTACGTTTTGTGTCACTGGTTGTACAGCCAATATAAGTGGGGTGATGTCTGATTTCTTCGGCACCACCACGTTTTTCAAGGGCTTTGCTGGTGCTCCTTCAGGTTCGGCAATCACCCTCTTCCTTTTTGATGTCTGATGCACAAGAACAACATTTGAGTGGAAAAACATGGTATGATGACAGATGGAATATGTATTGATAATGGATGGGCATGGCATCTTGACATATATGATCAGTAAACTAAGCAGATGGCAGTGCAACAAAGTAGAAGAAATGCAAGACAACATATGCAAGATACGCGCAATCAATAAAACCTTGCCAAATTAGAACAGGGACCTTGATGGGTGAACAGGACAGGCCATCTGCCATTGACTCCTCAAGGTTAAAATAGTCATTAGGATGATATTCTGAACAAGAATCAATAGGTGGGGAGCCTATGAGTATCATTGCATCCGGAATGGCACTCAATGCCTTGGTGCCAATTTTGTAAGTCATTGCAGTGTTCCACAATATTATTCTGATGTGCGGATTCTGATATTCACTGTAATTACGTATAATATCTAAGAACCATGAAAACATAAATAGTAGTGAGATTATCTTTGTAATGCAGAGGATATTCTAATATAGGGGCGCCCCTGTAAACCCTTGGGTGCTATCACTTGATTATGATGAGAGAGCTCATGTGTGCTGTAATATGGTGTGTGCATTAATATAATCTGGCACAAGTGCACAAAAAATAGGTTCCAGGAGTAAGGATAGTTGGTAGATGATAGGTTCATAATATACTGTGTAGAGAGTTTATTGCCAAACCATGATAACAAGAGCACACGGCAACTAGGCAGATCATAGTGTACATAAAAGGGGTACACCATAACCACGATATATAAATCGGGGAAGTGGAACTGGCTGGAAAATATGGTGTTGTATTGCCGCTACTAATTGAAAGCCTGTCGATCACTTACAGGCCAGCTCTATCAGCTGTTGACTGCAGATGTCCCTACGCACCTTCCGGACAAGGAACATACTATACGTACTAAATACAGAATAACAAAAGATGAACATGTTAAAGATCAGAAGAGGAAGCATATTCTTGAGGTTCCTCTTCATTGCATACAATGTTGGTTGCTCACTCATGATGAATCACAGCGCCAAAAGAAATTTAATTCCATGTTGTCTCTCTATATGTGGCCACATGCATTTGGAAAATCAAGTGGGAGCATTACCTGACCAATTAAATGTGTGTCTGTTAACTAATATCAGTATCATATCACAATTCGTATTTGAAGAAGTAAGCTTTGGACTTATGATTGGTGTGTTGTTTAGCTTCAAGAGTGGACTGCTGCTAGTGTTGACACATGGCAGCTACACGGATCATAGTGTAGATATAAAGGGAAACCCGTAAGCATCAGGAGTAAAATCAGCAAAGTGGAACTTGCTAGAATATATGTGCTAGTATTGCCGGTACGGCTAGAAAGGCTTCGGATACCAGATCTCTTCAACTGAAGGTGCGGTACTATTAATATCAGTGTAACTCTCAAAGGTGACACAGCTCCCCACATTTCCTTGCTAATCTTATAGGATTCAAGTGGGCAGGCCACTACAAATCCTATTCCTATGTTTACAAAATCCTACGAATCAAAGAGGCCCGAAGATTTCAAAGTGTCCATCACAACCAACCGTATACACCTCTACACTGCAAATGTCCCTGCTCATCTTCACTACAAGGAACATACTGCTATCATACTCCCTCCATTCCAAAATGTAAGTCTTTGTAGATATTTCCACTATGGATCACATACAGATATATACAGATACATTTTAGAGTGTAGATTCACTCATTTTTCTCCATATGTAGTCCATGGTGGAATCTATAAAAGACTTGTATTTAGGAACGGAGAGAGTACTTATTAAAGAAGAACGGAAGATGAACATGCTAAAGAAGAGCAAGCAGATTTTGGATAATAAAGTGTTTGTTGCACAGTGCCCACACATGATGAATCAGAGTGCATTAAGAATGCAACTCCCTACGGTCTCTCTATATGTGGTGCACGTGCTTTTCGAAAGTAAAGTAGGAACATTAGCTGACCAATTAAACATTATCTGTTTTAGTAATATGAGCATCATATCAGATTCGTATTTGAGCAACAAGTTTGGAATTATGAGTGGCACATTGTTTAGCTTGATGGATTCAGGAGTAGTGCTAAGCAGGTACGATGATGGTATTGAATATAAAGGCATGTATGCATGCAAGTCGCGTGACTTTTGTCATTTGGGTCAGTCGACCATTTCAGGTGGTTGGATGAAGATCCTACGTCTCCTAACCCTTCTTCTTCCTCGTCTCTGATTCTTCCCATACAAAACACCGCACGGGCCGCCGGCCGAACCACCGGCCCCCACCGCCTGTGTTCCTCCGCCACCCCCACCCCCACCCCTGCCTCCACCCGCGTGGAGTTTTCTTTGTTCAGCGAGGCCCCACCACTGCCCCCCAAAACCACCGTCCCCACCTGAGCCCCTTCCTTCGCACCGGCGTACTCCGGCGAGCTCTGAAAAATTGACTGGCCCAACTTTGAAATTTAGTCTACTGTCATTTAACTAGTGTGGAATTTAAAAGGGGAAACCATAAGCATTGCGAGTATAGTGTTGAGCGTGCCATGGAGGATCTGAAGGTGCAAACTGGACAAAGGCAACTTCGCAACCAATGTTTGCTTTCAACTAGCAAGTAAGTGATGGACAAGAAATCAGAGTAAAGCAGTGGCGATCTATTTTCTTGCTGCGATAAATAAGTTGAGCAGATATGAAAGAGTACCGCCTCTGGTGCGGCGCCGTGTATGCATCTGCTGAGAATTTGACGGTGCTGCGGTAGCGATGGCTGTCGGTGGCGTGGAAGCAGATCTAGGAGGGTAGACGGTGGCGGCAGAGCGTGGTGGACAAGACGGTCGTAGGAGCGGCGCCGACAAGGTGGACGACGGCGGGGATGAAGCGGGAGGACGGGATGCAAGGATCCCGGTCTGAAGCCGTGGATGAGAGAGGTCGGTCTCTTGTAATGGACGAAGACGTCGGGGTATCAGCTCCGGCATGGTGGAGGAGGACGGCGGTGGATGGGGTGGCGGACGGAGGAGGCTGGGGTGGAGAGGGTGTTTTGGCACCCACGAAGTATGAATGGGAAAATGGAGGGAGAGAGGAAGGGGGAACCATGTCTTCAGGGCGGACTTGTCTCAAATGCCAGGAAATTTACAAACTTAGCCCCTGTTTAAAATTTCCTACATCACAGCAATATTAGTCGGTTGGGGATAGGATGGTAATCTCGCATACACCAAATATTTTCCAACCAGAGTTTGTTTTTGGCGCCCATCGTGTACGAATCGGGGAGGGGGTCGACTTCGGCCGAGGAGACACTGTGTTTTGGCGCCCACCGTGTATGAATCCGGGTAAGAGGCGGTTATGTCACGTTTGAGTGAAATTACAAACCTACCCCTATGGAAACCTATAGAAATCGAGCCGATAGGCTTTACGTGTCAGGGGTGAGCAGTAATTTCCATCTCGCAGATTTTGGTTTCGGGCGGTTACTACGACTTTCCCCGCTTCGTTCAAATTTTTGCAGAGCAAGAGTGCACGTTTACTGTGCCAACTCAATTCGAGTCCACTTTGTATTCTATTTTTGTTCGGGCATGATCCATTTGCGATTGGAATAAAATTCTATATACATCATTATATATATATATATATACTTTCAAAAGCACGACAAAGAATTCTGCTCCTTTATATGTATATAATATGATTTACAAATACAATGATCTCAAAATCATAAGGTTGAATTCAAAAAAATTTAAACCAAATTATGTTCTACTAAAATGTATGGATCAGTAATATCTACATATTAAATAACATAGATGCGCGTGAATTCATATGAGTATGCATGTTTTATAGATCAATTTTGGTTCGAGTATGAATTACATGTATCATCATCTCGAATTCAAATATTTGAATCCCTTTTATGCTGACTCCTTTCACGCCCATCTCTCCCGCATGCTCCTTCATGTAGCTATCATTCTCTTTTCTCCACCTCACCCGCACACTCACTTCATGTTTCTCCTATCTTCGCAAACATGGTGTCTCGACGTCTCCCTTGAGAAGTGTCGCACTCTCCCTATCATTATACATTACACGGTTTTCATTATCTCTCATGTCTCTACCGTTCTCTGGTATCACTAGGTACCTAAGCTTTCTTTTTCACCGCCACACACACAGTCTCACTCGTCTTTCACTTTGTCTTTCTCTCTATGGGGTTCTCTCACACACCCTATATGTATCTAGATATGACTCATACCACTAAAATTACTCTCTCCTGCAGACACAACATTTTTTGCGGTCTCCTTTCCGTCTACATCCCAGTTATAAAACTGACATTATTCATTTGTTTACCGATCAGACAACCCCCCCCCCCCCCCGCTCTCTCTCTCACACACACAGCTCCTGCTTCCACTCCCCTTCCTGACTATCGTCTCTCTCTCACACACCCACAAAACTCTCGATTTCGCACCCCCGGCTCGTATTTCTCTCACATCATTGATCGACTAGCCTCCAGATAGGTTTGTACATCCACACATTCCTGCTTCCACTATCGCGTACATGTCTCTCTCGCGCTCCTTGTATCTATGTAGATTTTTCGTCCCTTCTTGAGACACGCCCTCTCGATCGTGCACACGCACACACACTATCGCCTCATTTTAAGCTAATACCTCTCGCACACACGCTCTTTGTGTGTTTGTCACACATGCACTCCGTCCTCCTCCTCTCCCCCTCTCTCTCACACACACAACACACACACACATGGGCTTTTTGCAAGAACTAGCAAGATGCCCATGCGTTGCATGGAACATCAAGATGCATTTGTATGAGTAGCTTATCTTGTGGGAGAAAAGGATGAATGAGGGAAGGCCTTATTTGCAAATGTGGAGAGGGGTGTGGGTATCTTTTTGCAAAATTGCCATAGTTTCCTTCCTATCCGTTAGATATAAATCTGACGGCCTATATTGCAGGATGGCAGGCACACCATCATCACCAACTCTGTTTTTTATCCCTACTATTATAAAAAAAAGCATAGTCGGTGATGATGGTGTGCCTGCCATCCTGCAATATAGGCCGTCCGATCTATATCTAATGGATAGGAAGGAAACTATGGCAATTTACCCACACTCCTCTCCACATTTGCAAACAAGGCCTTCCCTCGTTCATCCTTTTCTCCCACAAGATCTTGATGCTCTGTGCAACGCATGGGCATCTTGCTAGTAAGAATAGAAATTAGAGATATACCACTTCTCGAATCTTGAAACCAACAACATTCCTCCCTTATCTCATCAAAACCGCCAAAGGAATATATTTTGAGTGAAAGATAAGACATTTTTAGTGATACACGTATTTCAAAACTAGACTCTTTTTTCTATCAAATCGGTGAATATGTATTAATCTACTTTGATCGTGTGGCAACGCATTGGCACATTGCTAGTAGTTATTACTACTGTATAATTTTTTGGACACCAGACAAACGGTGGAGTACATGTACGAAGAGAAGAGGCACGCGCACGAAGTCGGTCTCTCGCTGTCTCGCAGACATGAGAGTTTCGTAAAGGCACCATTAACAAATAAACCCTAAAATCCTAGGTGCACGATTGCTGCATGTGCGGGTACCGGGTATGTGGTGGAGCACACCTTTGTAGGAATAGTCAGCTCACGTGATAATTTGATCCGTAGGAGTTGATGGTTGGGACCACAGGTGAACGGCCTGGAGGCGGTGGCTCGCTAGTTGCCATATATCGAGTAGCCACGTTTAAAATATCATTTTTTAGCGAAGTAAGAGTTCCGATTTTCAAGGGCGCATTATAAGTACTTAAGTAGTTTTTAGAACGGTTGGTATGGAGCGAAAATGGAATTCATAACTACTACCTCCTTGGCGTATGGTTGTATGGGTTTATATTGCGAGATATTGAACCTGGTAGTTCTAGGGAAAATACTATGGTTTAGATGTTGGTTTTCAGTAATGAAAATCAGAAGGAGGAAACCCTTCTTTGATCAAAAAAAAGAACTACTACCTCCGTCCTGGTTTACTAGTCCCCATCGTATTTTGGGTCAAAGTTTGTCCACGAATTTTACTTGTAAAATGTGAATGGAAAACGAGATTTTGTTATACCCAAATAAAAAAGGACTGGAGGAAGTGATTGCTCTGACACGGATGCGACCTCTCATAGCGGAGGCATTGAACCGGCGCGCCGGCCAAGAGGGCCCCACTCGCTGCAGGCCCGGCTGAACACGCCTCCTCGCCGCATGAAACCGGCTTCAGACTGCCCCGCCTGCCTCCATTGAATCTGCGCGTGTGCCGGCAACACGTCCTTCCGCGAGCCGTCTGGCATTTTAGAACACAAAAAATGATCAAAATATAATTAATAATGCATGGTCTTGACTTGTTGTGCTCGCACTGGTAGCAGGAACTAGAGATTTTACTTTATTTATAAGTCTCCTCACATTTTTGGCTTTTAAGTGAATCATGGTTGTGGACATTATCTATGAATGTGCAGATATCTGTGAACATGAGTTTGATGTGGAAGTTGAACTTGGAATGTTGGGCTTGAGCATGAACTATACCATGTCCAATGCTTCGTCTATTATTGTTTGGAAAGTAATTGTTGTTATTACATGACCCTAAAAAATTATTTTGTGCCACATCAGTAGATGCACGGACATCTAAACAGGCATGCTGACTGGATAAACATTTGAACCTAGCTATTATGAAGGAAAATTTGTATTGACAACAGTTTTAGATAGCAGGAGATGCCTAGCCTGCTCTGCCTCTGCTAGCTTCTTTTTGGCTTCTTCCATCTCTTCTTTGGCTTGGGTGAAGAGAGCATCTGATTGCTCTTTTTGCTTCTTCAGGAACTTAGCTACATTCTCAAGGGCTGCTGCATGCTTTCTTTCAGCCTTTACTAGAGCCACGAGGACACGAACAGTTGACGACTCCACCTGGCTTGTGTGTAATCCAGCATCATCTAGGAATTTGCACCTTGTGTCTAATCTAGCATCATTAGGGAACTGGAACCTTGTCTGTAATCCAGCCTCATTTTGGAAACATGATCTCGAGGTTGACCATACTTCCCTCCTTGCAGGAACTGCATCCTAACATGAAGTTACTTCTTTTTTAGATCAATACTCAGAGCAACCCAGATCCATTTAGTAGAAGCCAGATAAACAGGACTCAGAGAAGTGAATTCAAAAGGAAAAATATATAACAGACTACAAGGTGAGAACACCCACTTCCTACATCAAGCTAAAAGCAAAAACACTAGGACGATTAAGACTCTTTTTATTACACATGAAGAACACGACGCTAAGAGAAACAGAAACTACAACATATACACATTGAAGAACATGAGGTTAAACGAAAGTAATTGAAAGGGTGTTACTTACCAAAGCTCGTTTTGCAGGTTCGGTGCAGCTCCTCTTTAACTTGCCACGCTCCTTGAAGATGTCCCCAATATCCCGTGTTTGGTCTTCATTGCTCCTCTACATGTTCGCACTCGTGGTTTTAAAATCTCAACATGGCATGAAAAATATACTAGTAATATTCACGCATCTTGTGGGCAACATTAAAGCACTCATCTGCCATGTAAGAGCATCTCCAACAGAAGCGCAATGCATGGCGCTTTAAAAAAGCGTTTACAGTGCTAAGATCGAGAAGTAGAGATAGAGAGTAGAGACATAGATAGTTCTCAGCATAGATAGATTAAAAAATAGATAGTTCAACTACTCCTCGTCGTCCGACTCCTCCTCGGTGATGTCCTCCTCCGACATCTCAATGTAGGCGTGAAGATAACGATCGTCATCGAATTCCCAGGGCGGCACTGCTCCTAGCCTCATGTTGAATTGAGCATCCGCTTTTCGCATATGCTTGTCCTTGCGATAGGCGGCTCGCTCCGCCCTCCTCTTCTCCCTCTCCGCCCTCCTTTGCGCGTAGAACTCACGCTCGTTGATGATGTCCTGTGGGAAGCATTGGCGCCATAGCACCATGGCTTCCTCGTCCATCTCGGTGATGCCGAGACGATGCTCCCGCCTCCGGTTGTCGCAACGATCCTCGTTAGTGATAAGCCACGGCAGAGGCGCGAGCTCCTACACCCGCTCCCGCATCAGCACGTTGGGGAAGTTCAATGTTCTATGAGGCCACTAGAGGCGCCACGCCATCGCGTCGTATGTGCGGGTGGCCTTGTTGGTGGTGTCGAAATTGTCGAGGTCGGGGTGTGTCCCGCGGAACCGGATCTCGGTGGAGAAGCCACCGGAGGGGCGCATGCGGACGCTTCGGTATCCCCAAGTTTCCCAGCGACACGTCGGCATGGTGGCGCGGCGGCAGAGAGGCGAGAAAGAGCGGGGAGAGAGCGGTGGCGAGGTGATAAGCAGGGAGACGGTGGCGAGGCACAGAGCAGGGAGAGAGCGGTGGCAAGGCACAGAGCGGTGGGAGGGCGTAGGACTTTATAAAGCGCGCCGGACACCGCGGGCCAAAAATAGCGCGCGCCTGGCCGCTTTTCCCGCGCGCACGATCCTTTCCCGACGTCCCTGTTATCTCTACTCTCTTCTCTACTGTTATATTTATTTTATATTTAATATTTATCTCTACTCTCTTCTCTACTGTTATATTTATTTTATATTTATAATATTTATCTCTACTTCTCTACTCTCTACTCTTTTTTTCTACTTTGTTTTTTCTTTTAAAAAACATAGTTGGTGATGATGGTGTGCATGCCATCCTGCAATATAGGCCATTCGATTTATATCCGACGGATAGGAAGGAAACTATGGCAATTTTGTAGAAAGATACCCACACCCCTCTCTAGATTTGCAAATAAGGCCTTCCCTCGTTCATCCTTTTCTCCTACAAGATATAAACTACTCATACGAATGCCTCTTGATGTTCCATGCAACGCATGGGCATCTTGCTAGTTCTAAAAAACTTTCCATCATTTGCCACACTACTGGTTGCAGATGAAGAACCTACCCAAGCACAGCGCGATACAGGAGCGATGCACAATTACAAGCTGATATTCTGTTGGACAATGGAGGCTATAACCAATTACTTTTACGGAAACAATAGCAACCAGGAAATTTGAAGGGTAGGTATGAACAAAATTGGAACTGCACATGTACTGCTAAGTGATTCAATACACACATTACCAATCGAGGAGGAGAACGATGGTCGCGGCGGCCTCTATGCATCATGGTCGGCAATGGGAGTCAGTTCATTGTCCACGACGGTGGTGCTTCTGCACTTGGCGTCGGCTTCCGAGAAGCAGATCTGAGACCATGGAAGACGGTGCCGGGGAAGAGGCTTCGTGTACGACGACGAAGGTGGACCGGCTCCAGTGTGGCGTACGAGGTCATTGATGAGGCTGATGCGCTGCGGTGGACGAGTGCGGCGATGGAGAAGGGGAGGAGCACGAAGGCTGCGGTGTCGTGGAGAAGTCTATTTTGGTGTGGGGATAGAAAATGGGGAGTATTCAGGTGTACTACTCTGGGTTCCGGGGTGGGGTTGGCTGGGTAGGGTGAACCTGAAGTTACGAAAACAGGCCCCTACCAAGCGTAACCCATAGACCTATTCCGAAGGTTATAATGGTAACTTCGCACTGCTCCAATCAGGGTCGCGGGAGATTTTCCCTCCGACCTCAAAATTTTGTGACACTAAACTCCCCGTGTGGCGTGTTGGATGATTGGGCTAAGCAACTAGCGGGTAGTACTAGTAACTACTAGTACTCCCTCCGATTTTATTAACTCTACATATTAGGTTTGACCAAAGTCAAACTTCCTAAAGTTTGACCAAGTTTATAGAAAAATATAAACATTTACCATAACAAATATGTATGATGTGAAAGTACATTCAATAGTGAATCTAATGGTATTTATTTGTTATTGTATATGTTAATATTTTTTGTTATAGACTTTCTAAGAGTTTACAAAACTTGACTTTGACCAATGCTAATAGGCGGACTTAAATAAAAATGGAGGGAGTACACATTTGTTTTCTTAGTTTGTAGTGAATTAATCATTTGTTGTAATTGTGAAATAAATATATTAGGCTACTAACTACGAATGTAATGGTCTATACAATTCAATAGTTACAATCATTGTTGAATTCCAAGATGTATACGAGGTCTATAGTACTTCACAATATGCTCAAACTCACATAATCCCAATCAAATGAGAATCTAAATGCATTTCATAGTTATTACTTTCTAGGATGCAACAAAACCAGCCATAACTCTACATCATCCATTATAAAAGCAACATTTTGAACACATCCCAATGTGTGAATGAAACGTGTAGAGAGAGCTTGCGAAGATGGAGCAGATAGGGCGGGAAAGATTGTGTGTATGTGGACAAGAGAGTAGGAGACAAACCTAATGAGAGAAAGAGAGAGGAAGAAGTTAGGTCTGTGAGATAGATGGAGACATGTAATATACGTGAGATGTGTGTGCATCCGGATTTTGTAGACGTGTGGAAGGAGAAGAGACAACAGGTTTGATGAGAGAACTGGAAAAACATGGACGAGAGGGGAAGGATCTCATGGGTTGAGGGATTGATAATTTTGTGTGGGAGAGAGAGGGATTGGTAATTTTGTGCGGGAGAGAGAGGGGGGGAGTTAGTCTGCCATAGTCACATCATCCTGCTTCCAAATGGCCCCGCATTCTCTAGTGCAGTGTGGTCGCCGGTCTTCGATCTCCTCGATGCCCTCTTTGAAGGTTGAGGTGTTGTGCATGCTGGGGCGCAGAGAAGCACAAGCGAGAGTGGTCGCCATATAGCCTTGGATGGGGATGAATTGTGTGCTCAGGGGAGGGGAGTGTGTGTGTGTGTGTGTGTGTGTGTGAGGTATTAAGAGAAATCAAACCTATGGAGAGAAATGTGTGTGTATGTGACGGAAAGCTACATGCTAAATAGGGTTTTCACGAAGAGATTGTGCGTGTGAGATAGAGAGCGATGTGCGGGCCTTGAGGTGGGAAGGGGCCGGGTGAGGGTGTCAAAATGTGTGTGTTGATGCATGTGTTACATGTGATCATGCGAGGGACGGATGAATCGAGAGAGATGGTTGTTGTGTTACGGATGCTCCTCTCTCTCACACACACACACAAGTACAAATAGAATACCGTTCTCTCATGTATACACAACGTATTGGCATTTGTCTATGTCTCACTCATGCATGATCATTTGCACATTCACACCTCTCTATGTCTCTATCACACGCACACCGTCTCCACATTGCCCTTCCACAACAACACATATGGACACATACACACGTTCTCTCTCAGTCACACACACAAAATCAGTATTAAAAAAAACTAGGGCGCACCAAAAACGTCCAAATCCAAATAAACACAAACTGGAGCTAAATTCAAATATATGGAAATATTGTAGCGTCAAGAACTTTTCCAGGAAAAAAAGTTGAGTAATATTCGGGGATTATTTTCACACACACAAAAAGGTTCGGTGGGTGTCCTTCGAGCGCGACACGATGACGCACCGTTTGATAGACCGCACGGCCACGGTTCACGCGCCTACACAGGATTTTGTATCATGGTTGTGGTAACTAATATAAGCGCTGCCTCAGTCTAAAGTTTACGTGTACCAGTACGGTTTTCTTTTAAGTTTGACCAACCCTATATAAAACTAAACTAAGCTCTCACATACGCGCACTCATCAATGTCGCCACCGTTGCGCAAGCCGGCGCCCGCCTACTCCGGCCAACCATTTCTCGCCCATCACCGCCGTGTCGCCGCCATCCCTGTACCATGAAGCCGAAGGCTCGCCCGCTCACATTGTCTGCAGTCCCTCCTCGCAATGCTGCCGCGCTGCCAAGCACACGAGCAGCTGGTGGAGCCGCGTCTATGCATGCAGGTATGAAAAGGAGGATGAGCGCATGCTCCAGCACACCGGCGAGGAGGAACTAGCATGTCATTGTCGTCTCCGCCCGCGCGGAGGAGGCGCACAGGGTGGCTATCGTCGCGGAAGCCGGTCTCGCTCGCGCCGAGCTCGCAAACTGGGTGTGGAAGCGGAATCTACCTTCGAGACCTTGAATGTCACATTGATCCTGCAATCTGAAGGAGCAATTTGGTTCAGTCGACTCTTGTGAGCCGTTGTATGCAACATGGATGGCTAGAAGGGCTTCTTCAACCTCCGAAATTGATGCAGTGTTCATCTTCTCATCCCGCCACACGCCTAAACGCCTGCCGCCGCCGCCCCGCCCTCCACTGAACCATCGGCCACTGCCATGCTCCCCCCCCCCACCCCCACCATCCGTTTAACCCCGGGCATGATCCATTTTTTCTGGTGAACTGCATTCCACACCCAACACTCATAAGATAGATCATGGGCACCCTGCCACCCTAATATAGGTACTGGGGTAGCTTCTCTGCCGTCTTCCTTCGCTCTGTCGAACTTCTTTCACAAATCAACTGACCCAAATTATACTACTAGTATGAACGTATTAGGTACAGTAGGAACACGAAGATACGAGCAGTAATACCAACTGCAAGAAGAATAGTAGTAAGACATAGTACTAGTACTACTGTACGTACTAAAGAGTTCAAATAACGAGAAAGAACATAAACATAGTTCTGTTGGGGGCTCAGCACAACACACCCCTGAAATAAAACTAAACAACTAGTCTATTTGACACTGTAGTAGAACCAGCATGAGCGACAGCACTGCCACCATACTCGGAGTCCGAGTCCACATCATCGACTTCGTCCTCGACCCTCTTACTCTTCCTCTTCGCTGCCGCTTCTTTGCTTGAACCGAACACTGGGCTCTGCTTGTTCATCCAACCCTTGTAGATATTTAAACAAAGGTAGGCATCCATTGCTGCGTACAGGATGTGATCTTCATCTATTGTCTTCGACTCCCATGCATGATGAAACTCGTGGTGAGGTTTCTTCAGTTTAGCATACGAAGGATCAATCATGACTGTTGCCAGGTTCAGCATTGAAGGCTGAGAGGAGGACACCAGGCTTGCCTTCTGGAGATCGAAGGGCTGGCCTACAATGAGGCCTATCCGACCCAAGACATCCCTGTCGTTCCTAAAGTCTACAGTAACGAATTTCACTCTTTCATCCTTGAGGAAGTTCTTAAAATGCTGGCACTCAACGTCGGCATGGCATATGTGGTAGACCAAGCACACGTTATGTACGCAAACCTGGATCACGGCGGGCTTCTTCTTCTCTGCCTCCTTTAGAATCTTCTCGCTTTCCAGGACTATGGTGTACTCAACATCTAGCCCAGTGACCCACTCATCCTTTGAGTTTTCAAACATGCTTCTGAAGCGAGCAAGGAATCCTTTCACCGTCGCGGATCCACGGGTGTAGATGACGATGAACTCATCGCCGGTGATGGCTCTAACCTGGTACTCAGCGGCGACCATGGAGATTTGGGAGGCCATGGATTTTTGAGGAGGGTTAGGAGAAGTTGAACTGGTGTAATGTGAAAGGACAGGACGACTGGGAGCGAACTATTGTAATGTAGAAGACAGGGACGAGTAGGGCGTGCGAATGGCATGGGGTTGTTGGCTTGCCCGATGGATAAATGGCTGCAAGCCCCCAAAGAGTTCTTGAGTACTATGCGGGACCCACTAGATGTCATGTCTACTAGACCCATATCGTAGGCCTAACGGTATAGCTTCTGCCTGTTCACACGCCATGCCAGCGCGTGGATGTAACTTCACTTAATTCTCTCAACCGTCGCGCCTCCCACGACCTTCGCCTCCCTCGCGCGGCCGCGCCCTTTGAGACTTCGACCGGCTATAAATGAGCAATTTTTTCCTACTCCGCATGCATGATACTCCCTCTGGTCCTTTTTACTTTCGTCAACCGTTTTCAAGTTTTTGACCAAATTTATAGTAAAAATATCAATATCTACAATACTGACTATAATGAGTATAAAAACTACGTTTTATAATGAGTATAAAAATATTGATTTGACATTGTGAATGTTGATGTACATTTTTCTATAAGTTTGGTCAAAGTAAAGGTACATTGACTTTAGACAAAACTTAAATGCACAATGCAGACTAGTTCCTCCATCCAGGTGCGTGCCATGTCCTATCTAGTCATCACAACAAGGTTAGCTATTAGAGTACAAATACCTCCCTTCTAGTTTAAAGGGCTCGATTCAAAATTTTCACCCACTCTTACCAAGATAGAGGCGGTGGAATAATTTTTGTAGTGGTTTCTAGAGTCTGGACTCCATCTTCAGGAATCTTTGCTGCCGTCGGCAAGAATGCAAGGAGATGAACCAGAAAGGAAATGAGGCTGGAATGAGTAGTTCCGTATTTTATACAATGGCAGAGGTGGGTAAATATTTGTTATACAGTACCTCCGGTGGCAAGGCCATGTCTCTATGCACACATATCTCAGTCGTTGGTTCCAAGTAGATCGAACGGCTCACGTTGTCCAGAGGCAGACATACCATCACCACCAACTGAGATTTTTATAGGAGTGGTCATGCATGCATGTGGTGTAATTAATGCATCGGTTTACACAAATTTCTGAGAAAAACAAGAGTACTAATTAAGTACTTTTGCAAACTACGGAATTAATTCCACCATTCATCATCTACCTTGGTTGAAGAGATTTTCAAATTATGCCCTATAAACTGGAAATGAGGGAGTACCACATTACCACCACTATGGCCATACTTAATCATCGCATGCAATAATTTAGTGCACCTTGAAATCTGAACGCCTGCTTGACTCTCCTTCTCCCTCCAGCAGTCCCACCACTCCACCCTGTGTGGAAAAAATCTACATGCATGACTCTCCTCCCCCGCGCTCGTCCAATCCGTTGTGACCAGCAATATTTCCACCCCTTCCCTCACCCGAAATTTACTCCAACAAATATGCTCACGTAGCTGCTTTAGTTACTTAACTATAGGTGCATTGGGTCACTGACATGTGGGCCCAACAAGCATCTGGCCCACATGTCAGTGATGCAACTGGACCTGTAGTTAAGTCAGTGAAGCTCAGTCCATATATTAGTAGGTGTGCCATTGCTCGCTATAAATATTGAGCATCCCACGGCATTCGGAAGAATGCTCACGTTCATTGCTATCTCCTCCCCCTCCCTCTTACGTCGACCACCATGGTAACCCCCCCCCCCACCCCCACCCTCCCCCCCCCCCGAGCCCTAGGCGCCCCTCGCTGCACCGCGCGAATGGTCACGCATCGCCGTTCTGATCCTCGCCGCCACTAGTCGAGGAGGACACGTCGCCGTTCTGTTCCTCGCCGCCACTAGTCGAGCAGGACGCGTCGTCGTTCCTATCGTCACTGCGACGCGTCGAGGTGGACGCGTCGGCATTAGCAATCTCGCCAGCACGCGCATCGGAGGACGCGTCGGCTCCTCGCTAAGAGGAGGACACCGCGCCGCCCGCCGACCCCTCCCCCAGCCTTGTGGAGCTTCGGAAAGAAATGGATGTCGCCTTGTGGGAGGCTTTGCCTCCGGCAGAGCGCGCCAAAATAGAGGCGGAGAAGAAGGCCGGGGAAGAGAAGCGCGCCGTGGGGCAAGCTGCCTGGCAGGCCTATGTCACGTCCGAGAGAGTCAGGCAATTGGCTCCTTGGGCAGAAGGCTCGTGCGAGGGCCGTGAGGGTGGCGGAGGATGCCCGTGCCAAAGCCCTGAGTGTAGTCGGGCCCAAGCGCCTCATCTACGCTTGGCGGTACGTGGACCAGGCGCACGCTTCTAGCGAGGAGGAGTACCTGTTGGCACCGGATCACCACACCGGTGAGATCGCGCTCGCCCACCCGCAAGCCGCCAATCAGCACCTCGCGAGTTGTGAGGCTGAGGAAGAGGCGTTGTGTCGGGGCGCTGGGAAACGGCCGCGCACCAGGGCACTCGTGGCGCACCGCAAGCGCTCCTACGAACGTCGTGGCTTTTATTAGGAATATAATTTAGTTTCATATAAGGCGGTCTCATTAGTTTTGGGATGCAAATGATAAATCGCGAATATTCGGGAATTATTAGTGTCCTCAATTAAGTATGTAAAAGGAAAAGTTTGGAAACCTTGTGTATCCGTACGCATTTTGTAAGTACGTGCATATGTCACATGCACTAACATTGTATCAGTTAAATCTTTGGCCAAAATTTAGCACAAATTACAATGGTGACGAATAAACCAGGACGGAGGTACTAGTAGTAGTTTAGAAGCCCAAATAAATGAGTGAGGCACCATAATGTTACTCTCCACTGTGACTAGTCTTATGGGAAAAGCTGGGGAAGAGACGGCTTATTTTTTAAGCCGCCAAAAGAACTGGCCCTAGGAGTGGTAGCTAGGGATACTAGGAGTAGTTGGGTTTTGTGATATGACGGCTTTACTGTCGCACCACGAGCGGGGTGAGACTCGCATGCAGCGCCGCCCTCTACACTAGTACTACATCGGTGGTTTATTAGTCCCCCATTGAATTTGACTGAATATTTAACTGACAAAATGTTAGTGCATGTCAACAAAAACTATATCGTTGGATTCGTATTTGAACATAGTTTTCAATGATATAATTTTAGGTGACATGCATCAGCATTTATCGTACTATATATAATGTTAGTTCAATTTTTGGTCGTACTAATCTATAGTAAGGTGCCCGTGCGTTGCACGGAACAGTGAAATGCATTGATCGGGGAGTTGTTTATTTTGACAAAGGATGTGGGGGTCATCTCATGTGTAACGGGTATCGAAAGGTTTCTTCGAATATTATTTCATCTCTAGAGCTCACAAACATCCGGGTGAAATAGATAAAAAAGAATCTTTTGCAAACAAAAGCATTCAACTATTCAACCTGCATTCAAAACTTGTGAAGAAATAACACTTATTGTGCTTTGCAAGAAATGATCTTTAAGATTTAGTTTTTGAGTATCGATTGTTATACATGTTGGCTATAGATGACATGGCTTTTCTTATAGTCAACAGTTGGCTATACTATTAAGTATTAACCATGCCCTTATACACCTAGACGAAGGGATTAAATCAGGATGACTTGGAAGGGGACAGAGGAAATGTAAGAAATGGTTCATCATAAGTCTTTCACCAGTACTATAGTAAAAAATTCATACATGGAAGATTCTAGACTAAACCATAAATGGATACACTTTTAGGCTAGTTGTACTGGGGAGTATCATACACTAGTATCATGCATATGATACTAGTGTAAGATACTACCTCCCTAATGCATAGTATCATATATTAGTATCATGTAGTACTCTATCTATTGCCATGCATGACACAAAGTAGCATAGCATTTATTATGATATGGTATCATGATATGATACTCCACCCTCTCTTTCTTCATTTAATGCTATGACACCTCATCAAAATTGCCTAGTTGGCATGCATGATACTACCATTACAACCAGCCTTATTCATGCGCGATACTCCAATAGACCAAGATCATGCATGGAAGTCTCCACATGATTAGACAGCGGATTACATTGAGCGAAGACTAATGATCAACATTTAACTTGGTAATGCATATGTCCAGGTGAACCTCCTTGGAGTCCCCGTGCACCACGTTGGGGGCCAAATCATACCATGCGTCTTCCATGTCCACATCGGCGGGAAGGTCCCAGCTCGGCACAGTCCAAGTCAGCTTGATGTAGCCAGTGTCGCCGCCCACACGTACCTTTGAGGGGTAGTAATAGTGAGCACGCACCCGTACATCGGCCTCGTGTCAGTGTCAGCGTCAGCGGCGTTGCCCCTGACGCACACTATAGAGACGGGGAGGCGGCCTGCGTGGGCTTCACCGGTGCCCACGATCAAGAGGAAGACACTGCCGTCCTCCTCCGAGACTAGCAGGCGGCGGTGATCCTCCAGGGACTCCGGCACGGTGAACGGGTAGCACGTCTCATACTTGATGTTCTTCGCCGCGGGCTAGTAGTGATAGACGAAGGGCTCCTTGGAGGCATCGACCAGGCCGTCCATGAAGGGAGTGGCTGTAGGGGACGGTGCGCCAGTTGAATATATGAGCAAGTTACTACGAGATTTAGTCTGAATAAGCACAAAATAAATCATGATGACTATAACAGTGATTAAACTAATCATGTGGACTAGCATAGTAGATGAACAGATTAAATCTAGGACACAGACTAGAAACATGAATTCTACCATGATTTCGAACAGGAAGGACAGAAACACATACGGTGCCCCAGGTGTTTTAAACTTTTTTTAATAATGATATCTAGCGATTGTTCGCCACGAGCTCAATCATGGTGAATCCCACTTAACTGTCAGATTTCCATCCGACGGTGGCCTGTTTTTAAGCCATAGTATTTGACAAAACCGTCACCCTTACACACATACTGTAACTGCGTCGCGGGCGTTTGCAACTGCCATGTCTGCCAGGGAACGTTTGCTGGGGATTGGAGTTAGCACCGATGGCGGTTTGTAGTCATTCCACGCTCGGGCATTGAAGTTTGTAACTATTTTAGACTAGAATATACTAATTATCATGTGCTAGTAGTAGAGCAGAGTCCTACTCCACTACTACTCTAGTCAAGCAAGTCAGGGCATAGTAGTAGGTACTGTAGGGAGTACAGTAACGTGATCACTCAAGCAAGTTGTCTGGCATCGATATGACCCTACGCTGCTGGTACGTGTCTCGTAAGTCAAGTGGCGTGTCGTAGTCATCATCATCTGTCCACTTCCCGCAGCACATATTCGCTTCTCCATCATTGTCCACACATAATCGTCCAATCTTCCATCCCCGCTAAGGCGCCTCCCCCTCTTCTGAAACCCAAGCACTAACAATGGTAGGACCGAGCAGCATCCGCCAAAAGAGTGGCTGGAATTTGCTCCCCACAGAGGTAATCAAGCTCATTGTTTCACATGTGGACAATCTCAGTACCATGCTGCTTGTCGCATGCTCGTCGAGGCTGTACCGTTTACTCAAAGTCCTCAGGCTGGAGCTTTTTAAGCCAGCTCCTTGCTTGCTGATGTCGCCTGATCTTCAGAAACGGCGTGTCACGCAGCATAACTATCATAGGGTGGCGAGCATCAACCCTCTTGACTGCGATCCGATCCCCGTCACCCTCAACTACATTAACGGTATGTACTAGGTCAGCATGAACACGTCTTGGATGGTGCTCGTCGACGGTGGCAGCAGCTGGATGCTCGTGGAGGTCTACACCCGGGGATTGATCCCCCTTCCTTCGATTAACACTGCACTGCTTTGGCACCACGGCCCAGAATACTCAGAATCTTACAGTAGCCAACATGATACCAAGTTTGATTTGCTCAAGGTTGTAATCTTCCAAGTGCCCACAAGATTTGCGAATTATAAAGACTTCAGGCTAATTGCATTCTTCAACCGCAGTCTCGCCTATCTGACAGGTCACTGCGATAAGTGGATAAATCTGCACGTCCATCACAGGATCATACATCCTCCATGGTTCTTTGACGCCATTGAACACAAGGGCTTCATTTACGTTGTCGACTCCTTCTATGGCTGGACATATTGCTGGCCTACTCCAGTCGTCGCTACAAACGGCTGTTACAGTAGTACGTTACTTTCCTATGATATCATGATGGCTTGCTTATATTACTGTCAACATTTACTGAAAAAATATTCATGCTCATAACATGTTGTTCTTAAGATTGACTACATTAAGAGCCCTTTTTATTTGACTCCAACTTGATATGTTGTAGGCCGCCTGGTGTCCCTACCCTTCCTAATCCCAGAACCTTTCAAAGAAACCGGCATGGCAGTTGCAGGTGGTTCCTGGCTCAATCATACGACAGCGAACGATTGATGATCGTTCACACGTACCGGACGTGTTGTTTCACGGAATACAATCACAGTCACTACAAGGTCTTTGAGTAGGATCCCAGCTTCTCTGGGCCTTCAGGAAATTTTGACTGGAGGCTGGTAAGTAGCCTTGGTACACGCTCTTTGTTTCTTAGACTGAATTATCCGATTAACCAGGAGATAACCGATGGCAAGGATCATGATGGCAGCGCGGTTTCGTTCATCAGGCAAAACTGTGTGTACATAGCATACCATGCGTCTCTGCATGCAGCATACCCTGATATGTGTCGCCACGCTCTGCAGCCCAAAGTATGACAGAGGGTCGCAAGTATCAAACTTCGACCTGCTGGCTAGAGTTTCCCCCATCAGGCACCCATCTGGTTCAAGCCGTCGGCCAATCTCCATAGCTTAATAAATAGTAACGTCTAACTGAGCCAGTTAGTTAGACGCATACACTTGGTGTAGTAGGATCTTTATTTAGTTTGATGCATAAACTTGTTCTTTTTTGGTAGCCCTTTTGTAATGATGGATGATGTTTGGTTTGGAAGAGAGAGTTGCGTCTTTACTCTTCTGGCTTGCTTACTGCTTCTGTTGCACCCCCAGACCTGGTTACTGCTGTTGCTGCTTTTAATGTACAATCAGTAGTATATTTCGTATGTTGGTTGATTAAATGTGTTGTTAGAACGACAAACACAATGTATTGGAAGTCGTTGCACGGTACGATCCTTTAGTGCCCCGTACCGTACGTAGCACATACTATTTTTCATAGGAACACATTTTCCACTTGTTGAGAACATGCAGCTGATAACCCACAAATATAGGGGATCGCAACAGTTTTCAATAAGTAAGAGTGTCGAACCCAATGAGGAGCTAAAGGTAGAACAAATATTCCCTCAAGTTCTATCGACCACCGATACAACTCTACGCACGCTTTACGTTCGTCTTACCTAGAACAAGTATGAAACTAGAAGTACTTTGTAGGTGTTGTTGGATAGGTTTGCAAGGTAATAAAGAGCAAGTAAATAAAAAGTAGGGGCTGTTGTAAGTAAAGAAGCAATAAAGTAAATATAGCGAGTGTGGAAAAGTGGTGGTAGGAGTTGCGAAATTGCCCCTGAGCAATTGACTACTTTACTAGACCGATAGCAAGTATTATGTGGGAGAGGCCACTGCTAGCATGTCATCCCTTACTTGGAATTCTATGCACTTATGATTGGAACTATTAGCAAGCATCCGCAACTACTAATGTTCATTAAGGTAAAACCCAACCATAGCATTAAGATATATTGGTCCCCCTTCAATCCCGTATGCATCAATTTCTATGCTAGGTTGAAGCTTCTGTCACTCTTTCCCTCCAATACATAGTCCTATCAACATACAACTAACCCTAAGGTGTGATCCACGCGCGCAATAATATGATGGGCACCAAAGGACAGCAACATAACCACAAGCAAATTAAATCAATCATAGCAATTCATCAACCACCGATAGGACAACGAAAATCTACTCAGACATCATAGGATGGCAACACATCATTGGATAATAATATAAAGCATAATGCTCCATGTTCAAGTAGAGGGTACAGCGGGTTGCGGGAGAGTGGACCGCTGTAGATAGAGGGGGGAAGGTGATGGAGATGTTGGTGAAGATGGCGGAGGTGTTGGTGTAGATCACGGTGATGATGATGGCCCCGGTGGCACTCCGGTGCCACCGGAAGCGAGGGGGAGAGAGCCCCTCTCCTTCTTATTCTTCTTCCTTGACCTTCTCCCTAGATGGGAGAAGGGTTTCCCCTCTGGTCCATGGCCTCCATGGCACGGGAGGGGCGAGAGCCCCTCCGAGATTGGATTTGTCTCTCTGTCTCTCTCTGTTTCTGCGTTCTCAGATTCTTCCCTTTCGCCGTTTCTTATATTTCCGAAGATCCGTAACTCCGATTGGGATGAAATTTTAACACGATCTCTATCCGGGTATTAGCTTTCTTGCGGCAAAAGAAGGGCTCCAACTTCCTTACGGGGTGGCCACGAGGGTCAGGGGCGCGCCTGACACCCTGGGGCACGCGCCCCTACCTCATGGGCCCCTCGAGCATCGTCTCGCGTGGATTCTTCTTCCCAAAAATCATATATATTCCAAAAAAATCTCCGCCAGTTTTTATTCCATTTGGACTCCGTTTGATATGGATATTCTGCGAAACAAAAAACATGCAACAAACAGGAACTGGCACTTGGCACTAGATCAATATGTTAGTCCCAAAAATAGTATAAAAAGTTGCCAAAAGTATATAAAAGTTGAATAATATTGGCATGGAACAATCAAAAATTATAGATACAACGGAGACGTATCAGCATCCCAAGCTTAATTCCTGCTCGTCCTCGAGTAGGTAAATGATAAAAAAGATAATTTTTGATGTGGAATGCTACCTAGCATAATCTTGATCATATGTCTAATCATGGCATGAATATTAAGACACGAGTGATTCAAAGCAATAGTCTATCATTTGACATAAAAACAATAATACTTCAAGCCTACTAACCAAGAAATTATGTCTTATTGAAATAACATAGCCAAAGAAAGCTCATCCCTACAAAATCATATAGTCTGGCTATGCTCCATCTTCACCACACAAAATATTCACATCATGCACAACCCCATGACAAGCCAAGCAATTGTTTCATACTTTTGACGTTTTCAAACCTTTTCAACTTTCACGCAATACGTGAGCGTGAGCCATGGACATAGCATTATAGGTGGAATAGAATATGATGGTGGAGAAGACAAAAAGGAGAAGATAGTCTCACATCAACTAGGCGTATCAACGGGCTATGGAGATGCCCATCAATAGATATCAATGTGAGTGAGTAGGGATTGCCATGCAACGGATGCACTAGCTATAAGTGTATGAAAGCTCAAAAAGAAACTAAGTGGGTGTGCATCCAACTCGCTTGCTCACGAAGACCTAGGGCATTTTGAGGAAGCCCATCATTGGAATATACAAGCCAAGTTCTATAATGAAAGATTCCCACTAGTATATGAAAGTGATAACTCAAGAGACTCTCTATATGAAGAACATGGTGCTACTTTGAAGCACAAGTGTGGAAAAAGGAATAGTAGCATTGCCCCTTCTTTTTTATTTTTTATTTTTTATTTGGCCTTTCTTTTTTTTATTTGGCCTTTCTTTTTTATTTGGCCTTTCTTCTTTTTTTTGGGACAATGCTCTATTGAATGATGATCATCACACTTCTATTTACTTACAACTCAAGAATTACAACTCGATACTTAGAACAAGATATGGCTCTATATGAATGCCTCCGGCGGTGTACCGGGATTTGCAATGAATCAAGAGTGACAAGTATGAAAGAATTGTGAATGGTGGCTTTGCCACAAATACTATGTCAACTACATGATCATGCTAAGCAATATGACAATGATGAATGTGTCATGATGAACGGAATGGTGGAAAGTTGCATGGCAATATATCTCGGAATGGCTATGAAATGCCATAATAGGTAGGTATGGTGGCTGTTTTGAGGAAGGTATATGGTGGGTTTATGGTACCGGCAAAAGTTGCGCGGTACTAGAGAGGCTAGCAATGGTGGAAGGGTGAGAGTGCGTATAATCCATGGACTCAACATTAGTCATAAAGAACTCACATACTTATTGCAAAAATCTATTAGTCATCAAAACAAAGTACTACGCGCATGCTCCTAGGGGGGATAGATTGGTAGGAAAAGACCATCGCTCGTCCCCGACCGCCACTCATAAGGAAGACAATCAATAAACACCTCATGCTCCGACTTTGTTACATAACCGTTCACCATACGTGCATGCTACGGGACTTGCAAACCTCAACACAAGTATTTCTCAATTTCACAATTACTCGACTAGCATGACTCTAATATCACCATCTTTATATCGCAAAACTATTGCAAGGAATCAAACATATCATATTCAGCGATCTACAAGTTTATGTAGGATTTTATGACTAACCATGTGAATGACCAGTTCATGTCATCTCTCTAAATAGATATAAGTGAAGCACGAGAGTTTAATTCTTTCTACAAAAGATATGCCCGTGCTCTAACAAATATAAGTGAAGCAAAAGAGCATTCTACAAATGGCGGTTGTCTATGTAAAGAGAAACAGGCAATCCAAACTTCAAATGATATAAGTGAAGCACATGAAGCATTCTATAAAGCCATACTCAAAAGATATAAGTGAAGTGCAATGAGCATTCTATAAATCAACCAAGGACTATCTCATACCAGAATGGTGCATAAAAAGAAAAATAAAAACCTAAATGCAAAAGACGCTCCAAGATTGCACATATCGCATGAACAAAACGAATCCGAAAACATACCGATATTTGTTGAAGAAAGAGGGGATGCCTCCCCAGCATCCCCACGCTTAGACGCTTGAGTCTCCTTGAATATTTACTTGGGGTGCCTCGGGCATCCCCAAGCTTGAGCTCTTGCCTCTCTTCCTTCTTCTCACATCAAAACGTTCTCAATCATCGAACACTTCATCCACACAAAACTTCAACAGAAAACTCGGTAATTAAGATCCGTTAGTATAATAAAGCAAATCACTACTATAAGTACTGTTGCAAACCAATTCATATTTTGTTTTTGCATTGTGTCTACTGTAATATAACTTTTTCATGGCTTAATCCACTGATATAAATTGCTATTTTCATCAAAACAAGCAAACTATGCATCAAAAACAGAATCTGTCTAAATCAGAACAGTCTGTAATAATCTGAACATTCACCATACTTCTGATACGTGAAAAATTCTAAAAAAATTAGTAAAAATATACAATTTTGTATAGTAAGACAGTGCAAAAAGAATCAGAACCATTTGACGTTCCAGCTAAAAATGTAAAATCGCGCACTACAGCCAAAGTTTCTGTCCTGCACCGTACAAACCATCAAGCAAATGTAAACATCCTAAAGGCAAACCTTGGCACATTATTTTATATTTAAACTTTATAAAAGCACACAGAAATAAATGACTCTCTAAAACTTCCGGGTTGTCTCCCTAGCAGCGCTTTCTTTAAAGCCATTAAGCTAGGCATATAGTGCTCAAGTAGTGAATCCACCCGGATCCCAAGGTATATCAAAGCCAATTTTAATTAACAATGATTTGTAATTTAGTAGTGAGCACAAAGTAACATATATCATGAAATAACGAAGTCTAACTCTCTTCCTATGCATCGGCATGTCATAAAAGAACAATTCATGCACACAAAGTAAAGGCCAATGCATAGTATAAATAGTTTCTTGCAATTTTATCATATTGGAAACATGGAGAGGTGGAGATATAGTTCCTATCTCGTAATAATTGCAAGTAGGAGCAGCAAGCACATGCATATTATATTCATCAAAATCATCGTGTGCAACGGTAAAAGGCAACCCATCAATATAATCCTTAATAAGTGCAAACTTCTCCGATATAGTGTAGTTGGGAGAATTCAAAAAAATAATAGGACTATCATGTGTGGGTGCAATAGCAACAATTTCATGTTTAACATAAGGAACTATAGCAAGTTCATCTCCATAAGCATAATTCATATTGGCATCTTGGCCACAAGCATAGCAAGCATCATCAAAAAGGGATATTTCAAATGAATCAACGGGATCATAACAGTCATCATAGCAATCATCCTTCGGTAAGCACAAAGGGGAATTAAACAATGTATGAGTTGGAGGGTTACTCTCATTAGAAGGTGGGCACGGGTAGCTAATCCGCTCTTCCTCCTTTTGTTCTTCGCTCTCCTCATCATCTTTTTCATCCAATGAGCTCACAGTTTCATCAATTTCTTCTTCCATAGACTCCTGCAAAATATTAGTCTCTTCTTGGACAGCGGAATTGTACTCAATATATGGTTCAGCATAGGCATTAGAAGCATAATTATCATAGCAATATTTAAATATGGCAAAATTTTCAGATTTGTAAAGAGTAGCATCATACTTTTCAATCAAAGAAGCAATTTCGTAAGCACCCTTAAAAGCAACAAATTCTTCAATTTGTTGAACATCATAGTAACTATAAACACCCTTAGCATAAGAGGATACGATTCCATTGTCACTAAACAAACATTGGTAGGGAAGGTGTTTCTTAGGGTCTTCAGAACAACAAGTATAATCATATATTTCACATAAATTCCAAGCATAGCATTGCAAATGATGAATTTGATCCAGTAAAGTTTTCCCTTTTTCAGATATGCGGTGTCGCACATAACAAGCATGCTCATCTAAAGATTTGCCCTCAACTAAGCTAGTTGGGGTTTCAGCACGAGCACATAGGGATCTAAGATGATCCAAGTAATAAGCTTCAGCAGTGTGATAGATTTTGATTGGTTCTTCAACCATTGGTTCGGTAGGTACAACTATTTTTTTTTGGTATTTTGCGTTTCCTACCCATAACTAAAGATAGGAAACAACTAAGAACAGCAAATAAAAATTACTTAGTGATAAAGCAAACAAGCACACACGAGAATATTCACCCCACGCTATTGCTCCCCGGCAACGGCGCCAGAAAAAGGTCTTGATAACCCACAAGTATAGGGGATCGCAACAGTTTTCAATAAGTAAGAGTGTCGAACCCAACGAGGAGCTAAAGGTAGAACAAATATTCCCTCAACTTCTATCGACCACCGATACAACTCTACGCACGCTTGACGTTCGCTTTACCTAGAACAAGTATGAAACTAGAAGTACTTTGTAGGTGTTGTTGGATAGGTTTGCAAGCTAATAAAGAGCAAGTAAATAAAAAGTAGGGGCTGCTGTAAGTAAAGAAGCAATAAAGTAAATATAGCGAGTGTGGAAAAGTGGTGGTAGGAGTTGCGAAATTGCCCCTAAGCAATTGACTACTTTACTAGACTGATAGCAAGTATTATGTGGAAGAGGCCACTCCTAGCATGTCATCCCTTACTTGGAATTCTATGCACTTATGATTGGAACTATTAGCAAGCATCCGCAACTACTAATGTTCATTAAGGTAAAACCCAACCATAGCATTAAGATATATTGGTCCCCCTTCAATCCCGTATGCATCAATTTCTATGCTAGGTTGAAGCTTCTGTCACTCTTTCCCTCCAATACATAGTCCTATCAACATACAACTAACCCTAAGGTGTGATCCACGCGCGCAATCATATGATGGGCACCAAAGGACAGCAACATAACCACAAGCAAATTAAATCAATCATAGCAATTCATCAACCACCGATAGGACAACGAAAATCTACTCAGACATCATAGGATGGCAACACATCATTGGATAATAATATAAAGCATAATGCTCCATGTTCAAGTAGAGGGTACAGCGGGTTGCGGGAGAGTGGACCGCTGTAGATAGAGGGGGGAAGGTGATGGAGATGTTGGTGAAGATGGCAGAGGTGTTGGTGTAGATCACGGTGATGATGATGGCCCCCGGTGGCACTCCGGTGCCACCGGAAGCGAGGGGGAGAGAGCCCCCCCCCCTCCTTCTTCTTCTTCCTTGACCTTCTCCCTAGATGGGAGAAGGGTTTCCCCTCTGGTCCATGGCCTCCATGGCACGGGAGGGGTGAGAGCCCCTCCGAGATTGGATCTGTCTCTCTGTCTCTCTCTGTTTCTGCGTTCTCAGATTCTTCCCTTTCAGCGTTTCTTATATTCCCGGAGATCCGTAACTCTGATTGGGCTGAAATTTTAACACGATCTCTATCCGGATATTAGCTTTCTTGCGGCGGAAGAAGGGCTCCAACCGCCTTACGGGGTGGCCACGAGGGTCAGGGGCGCGCCTGACACCCTGGGGCGCGCCCCCCTACCTCGTGGGCCCCTCGACATCGTCTCGCGTGGATAATTCTTCCCAAAAATCATATATATTCCAAAAAAATCTCCGTCAGTTTTTATTCCGTTTGGACTCCGTTTGATATGGATATTCTGCGAAACAAAAAACATGCAACAAACAGGAACTGGCACTGGGCACTGGATCAATATGTTAGTCCCAAAAATAGTATAAAAAGTTGCCAAAAGTATATAAAAGTTGAATAATATTGGCATGGAACAATCAAAAATTATAGATACGACGGAGACGTATCAGCAACCCACTGATGAAGGCCCAATAGAGGAGCCCATAATTAACTGGAAGGGAGGCTCTCACATGAATCCGGCCCAGGTACATGCTCATGGTCCCTAAACATAAATAAGTAAATAAATAAAGCTAAATGCTCATGCATCAGTTCTTTAAATTCACGATTTAACAGGAGGATATTATTTCCTATGATAGTGTCGTTACATTCAGTCGATATAATTCTTAGGCAAAGATAGCGACCAATCTTCTTTCTCCCACCATTTTCTTCCTGCAACTAGCGGACCCATGCAAACCATAGTCAACGTCGTAAATAGTTCCGATCCATTTTTTTCAATAAGAATGTCCAACCCAGCCCAGCACATTGGCGACAGCACTTTATCCTCCACCTTGGTGCGCTCGTCGTGGCGCCGTCGTCCGGCCCTATCAACATAGTGAATCCGGAGAGGACTGTAGATGTGAGTATGACAGTACGAACCCACCAGGTCCACTCCCGAACATAAGCAAAGCGCCTCTTTTACTACTCAGATGCACCCCTCGTTTTTTTACTCTAATCCACCCTGCTGATATCTGGGACTCACATCATTTTCAACGTATAGTCAATTGACGACAGAATTGCACAAAATGTTTTTTGCGGATTTGTTCGGAGGAGCAGGCTATAAACTGGATCGTGCGGTCTCTGTGACCCGCCTAACAACATGACGAGCCCAGTAGTTTTTTTCTTTGGGAAAATAGGTAGGCCACTATTTCTTTTTGAAGAATACCCAAGCTAGGCCTATTTGTTTTCTCCGACTTACTAGGCTGCAAATCTTTCAAGACGAGGAGGGAAGATTCCGGCCTGACCAAAGAGTTTGGTCAGTATCTGTTAAAAGTAAATAGGAAAATTAGTTTCTTTTTTTCTTTTTGTTCTTCACTGATATTTTATATTTCATTGGATTTTAACATGACATAGTACTAATTTATTTTTAAATTTGTTTTAGCATGGCTAATAATTTTTTGATTAAGAATATTTTGTTCCCCAGCAAAAAATTGTGAATTTTCAAAATTTTGCACATTTTTAGTTCAAATTTTTTAACCCTGGTACTGACCATAAAATGGGCAACAATTCTAAAAATGGAAAATGGGCTGCAATAAATTCCATATGAATTAGAAAATGAGTAAAAATTATGAAAATAATAGCAAATGGGCTGTACACGCCACAAATTTCGAGGCTGACTTGTTTACGCAAGGCTTTGTCAGTCAACACTCGATTCTAGCAGAAGTGACTGTTGGATGTCCATCCAACGGCCGACGCGCTTCTTCAATCTCTAATCTTCCTACTCCAGCCGCCAAAACCAGCGCCGGCGGGACTGCCTGCTCCCACCTCTTGTGGCCCGCTATCATGTCGCGCAGGCTTCACCGGCCCACCCTACTCCCCCCGCTGGCCTTGCCGCACGCAATCAACTGCCTCCTTATTACACGAAAAAAATGATTCCTCCCACTGACATCTGGGGCGCACCGGTTCGGAGGATGACCTGTGGGCCTACTAAGTTGACGCATACGCAGGGTTTTGTCAACTTAGTCAACAAACGATTCTAGCAGCAGTGACCGTTGGATTTGAATCGAACGGTCATGTTGTTTCTTCAATCGCTGCTCTTCTTGCACCAGCCACCCAAACCAGCGCCGGCGAGACCGCCTGCTCCTGTCTCCAGTGGCCGGTTGTGCTGCTGTGGAGGCCTCACCGCTCCCTACTACTCCCACCACTGGCCAGGCCCTGTGGCGACGGCAGGCTCACACCGCAGTCAAACCAGTGAACCCTCGTACTCCTCTCCGCGTGGGCATCCACTGCCGCGTCTTCCCCGGCTCCGCGTCGTCCCCTTCCTAGGCCTCGCCGTCATCTACCGCCCTGGTTCTCTCGGCGCGCCATGGTCAATGTGGTCAACAAACGACATCCATCGGATGTGGACTTTATGTGGAGAGGCTAACAGTTGGGTCAACAGTCGCACATAAGAAATGCCTCCTTATTACGCGCAAAACAATGATTTCTCCACCTGACATCTAGGACCCACCAGAAGGGCCTCTGTATTTCGCGAAAAAATGTTCCACCCGCTGACAGGTCGAACCCACCAAATATATCTTCACACGCAAGGAAGTGCCTCCTTATTACGCACAAAAAATTAATACTCCCCCTGCTAGCTAGGACCCAACATAGTGGGAGGCTGACATGTGGGCCTACTAAGTTGACGGGGACGGAGGCCTTTGTCAACTTAGTCAATATGAATGATTCTAGCTCTAGTGACCATATGATGTCCATCCAACGGCCGTAGTGCTTCTTCAACCTCTGGTCTTCCTGCTCCAGCCGCCCAAAGCAACACCGGTCGGGCCGCCTGCTCCTGCCTCCCGTGGCCGTGTGTGCTGCCGCGGAGGCCTCACTGCTCCTTACTACTCCCACCGCTGGCCAGGCCCTGCGACGATGGCAGCCTCACACCAGAGCCAAACCAGTGAACCCTCGTACTCCTTTCCGCGTGGGCATGCACTGCCGCGTCTTCCCCGGCCCCCTATCGTCCCCTTCCTAGGCCTCGCCGTCGTCCACCGCCTTGGTGCTCTCGGCGTGGCGTAGTCAATGTGGTCAACGAACGACTTCCATCGGAAGATTACTGTACGTGGAGAGGCTGACAGCTGGGTCCATGGCCGCAGCAAGGAAGTGCATCCTTATTACGCGGGAAATAATGATTCCTCCACCTGACAGCAGGGACCCATCGGACGGGCCACCGTATTTCGTGAAAAAAATGTTTCCCCCCTGACTGCTGGGACCCACCAGCTACATCTTCGCACGCAAGGAAGTGCGTCCATATTACGGAGAAAAAAAATGATTCGCCCCCTGACTGCTGGGACCCACCAGCTACATCTTCGCATGCAAGGAAGTGCTTGACAGTCGGGGCCCACCTGGTCGATGCGTACGTAGCGTTGTCATTCTAGTCACGAACGTGTACGTACATATTGGTCGATGTAGAGGTGCGCGTGTGTCGTAGTAGAGGTGCACACGTGTCGTGGTAGAGGCGCGCACGTAGCATGTACACATACGTACAGCGGCCAGGGTGCAAGAAAGAAAATACGGCCACGTACGTACATACAAGCGGGGTCTCGAACGTCTACTCGTGCATACGTATAGCCAGGGCTCGTGTACATGGCTAGGTCGGAACGGAGAAGCTGCGTCTCATCGTCTTCATGGGGAGGCAACCAGCTGGGTCGGAATGGAATGCGTCGTCGTGTTCATCGGGAGCCAACTGGCTTGGACGGAACAGCCGATGGAAACGAGGCATGGCGTACCGCAGAACAGAGGATACAGCCTTGTCTTCGACCGGCCATGGTTGAAACGGGATCCTGTTCATTGGGAGGGGTCTGGCGTACCGCAAAACATAGGAAACGGACCTCCTACGGTCGAAATGGGGTCTTGTTGATCGGGAGGGGTGTGGCATACCGCAAAACGGAGGAAACGGACTTGTGTTGGAGCGCTATGGTCGAAACGGGGGTCCTGTTCATTGGGAGGGGTGTGGCATACCGCAAAACAGGACTCCACGGGATATTGTTCATCTCCACCGTCGACTGCCTCCACGGGCTATTATTCATCCATCGTCGACCTCCTCCAGCCTCCACCTGTGACTGTTCATCCACGGGCTCCTGTTCATCCAGCCTCCACCGCGCGCTCCTCCACCAGCTACTGTTCAACCAGCCCTCTCCACGGGGTCCTATTCAACCACCCCTCCACGGACTACTGTTCATCCAGCCCTCCACCGGCTACTGTTCAACCAGCCCTCCACGGGGTCCTGTTCATCCAGCCCTCCACGGGGTCCTGTTCATCCATCGGCTCGATCGATCTGGATACTGTTCATCCAGCAGCAACGGCCTCTACTACCACGAGGTCTTGTTCATCCAACCCCCCACCGGGAACTGTTCATCCAACCCCCCCCCCCAACAACACTCACTGTTCATCCAGAGGCAGCATCGATCGGCTTCAGTTAGAAGCAGCAGCGAAGGAATCACTCGGGTTTAGTTAACAGCAAGGGATCGATCGATCGCTCGAGTTCAGTAATGCGTAGCCTGCCGTGCAATCGCTCGGGTTCAGTTAGAGCCCAACGCCTCACTCGGGTTCAGTCAGAGCGCAACGCCTCACGCACATGTGTGTACGTATAAGACAAACGCGCATCGCTCGGCCCCCGATGTAGCGACCAGACCTCAAACAGTCTGATCTCTGTGCTCCGGTGTCATCCCTGGATCAGTAATGCTGACACCACACAGTACTCGAAGGATTTATAGCAGAGTAGCAATCACACACTTATTACATCGAGAGTCTCAAAAGAGAACTTATTACAATAAATATGGCTTAAGGCCATCTAGTGACGATAACAGCGGAAGGCTTGGAAGATAAGTGAGTCCATCAACTCCAACGGCATCACTGAGTATAGAACCACGACCTAAAAACTCCTTAATCATCGTCTGAAAAGTATGCAACATTAACGTTGCAGCCCGAAAACGGGTCAGCACATGGAATATGCTGGCAAGGTAACACATAGAGAGTAATGGAATGCAACAGCTATACTATATGCATATTTGGCTGGTGGAAAGCTCTATGGTTACAATTTTTGCGTAAAGCCAATTTTTCCCTACTTCAAAGGAATAAATTTAATTACTATCATGGTGGTTGTTAAACATTGAGAATGGTTGACAGCATTCTCAATCCCAATTAAAATAACATCATTAACCCAACAAAATTAACTTTAGAGTAACATGTTGAGATTCACATGATAATCCAGGTACTAGATACTCAAGATGTCCATAACCGGGGACACGGCTAACCATGATTAGTTTATACACTTTGCAGAGGTTTGCGCACTTTTCCCCACAAGACTCGATCGCCTCCGTTTGGTTTCTCGCACTACAGGGTGTTTGAGAAGACGGATGACCGAAACATAGTCTTTCAGAAGCGCTAGCACCTTACGATCGGGTAGACCGTACCACCTACATCCCCTACATCTGCTAGTCTACCACTGTAAGAGTTCGCACAACTTAGTCAACTATGCCAGAGCCCATAATGGCTTGTGGCTGCACACGTAAGTTTCTAGTATGAAAAATCTCATGATCCCTTTGAGCCTGGGTGGCGGTCCAAAAGAAAAACAGACAAGTCCTGGAAACCCCAGGTGCCTCAATCCACCCAGATGTGTGTTTAAGTTGCCACCTTAGATAAACCATTAATTATCAATCTCACATCTGTCATGGATTTCACTCACCCAATCCACGTCTACTAGCATAGCATGGCATAATAAGCAAACGTAGAAGTAACTCCCAAAGGTTTGATAATAAACAGGTAATAGGTACTACCTCATCTACTTCCCATCCCACAATTTAATTAGATCCTAATCATGCAATGTGTGAGGATTGATCTAATGCAATAAAACTGGGTTGTAGAAAAAGGTATGATCAAAGTGTTACTTGCTTTGCTAATGATCCGCGAAACCTAGAGATTCAACATAACAGGCGGCGCACTCCGGGTATTCTATCGCAGACAAACAAACAAGCATACAATAAGTACTCATCTAGTGCACAGGTAAAACTCAAATAGAAGATCTAACCAGAAAGTTCAACTTAAGAACCCTGGTTGGCAAAAAGAATCAAATCGAATGAAGCAAAAGAAATCAAACGGCGAAAGAAACAACTTCGTTCTAGTAATCTGGATCTAAGTCAAATTTTACAGTAGCAAAAGCATGTTTAAGTTGATTATTCGGAAAGAGGGTTTCGAGACGAAACTCCAGGCGCTTGAATCGCCTGATTCCGATAAACGAGCGAAAAGTTATACTAAAACGAAAATCGGATCAGAAATCGCGATCAGAAAATAACCGCGAAAAATCCGACGAAAAAGAAAAACGACGAACAGAATTATTATTTTTTAAACGGCACGGAAAACAAGGCAGCGGCGAACCTCGAGCGGCGCGCTGCTCCGGCGAGTCGGCAGCGGGGCGGCGGCGGCGGCTGGCTAGGGTTAGGGTTTCGGGGCTGGCGGCTGGGCTCTCTCTCTCGGGCCGGGGCGGCGGCTTATAAAGCCTCGGCCGGCGGTGTCCTGGCCGAGTACGGCCCAAAGTCGGTTCCACGTTTTTTTTTAAAATAATTCCACTCGGAGGAAAAATAAAAAGAAATACTAAACGGACTCCAAAAATCACGAAATAAATTTTGCCGGGTTTCTAAAATCAAGCCCGATAAATTGAACATTTATCTAGGCCCAAACTACAACTTTGAAAAACGCGCATTTTCCTAAATTCAAATAAAAATACCAAAAAACTCTGAAATAAATCTTATTTGATTTTTTATTAAATCCTCAATATTTCTATATTTTGGGAAAGTCATTTTATTCCCTCTCTCATATTTTTGTAATAGAAATAATTGATGATAAAATAAATAAAATCAAATGATCCTGTTTACATAATTTGAGAAAACTCAAATATGTAAATAACGAAATCCCCAACTCTCTCCGTGGGTCCTTGAGTTGCTTAGGATTTTCTTGGATCAAAACCAAAAGCAAAATAAAATATGATATGCATGATGATCTAATGTATAACATTCCAAATTGAAATTTGGGATGTTACAAACCTACCCCCCTTAAGATGAATCTCGCCCTCGAGATTCGGGTTGGCTAGTAAATAGGTGAGGGTGGTCCTTGAGCAAATCTTCCTCTCGCTCCCAGGTGGCTTCATCCTCCGTGTGGTGGCTCCACTGAACTTTGCAAAACTTGATAACCTTGCTGCGAGTAACTTGGCTGGCAAACTCGAGAATCTTGACTGGTTTCTCCTCATAGGTCAAATTGTTATCCAACTGAATTGCTTCTAATGGTACTGTGTCTCTCAAAGGTATGTCAGCCATCTCCGCGTGACACTTCTTCAACTGAGAAACGTGGAACACATCATGAACTCCTGTCAATCCTTCTGGCAAATCCAACTTGTAGGCCACTTCTCCCATACGCTCCAAAACTCGATATGGCCCTATAAATCGTGGTGCTAACTTCCCCTTAACTCCAAAGCGCTTAATCCCTCGAAGTGGGGATACTCGAAGATAAGCTCTATCTCCGACTTCGTAAACTGTCTCTTTGCGTTTAGAATCTGCGTAGCTCTTCTGCCTGGACTGGGCTACCTTGAGCCTATCGCGAATCAACTTCACCTTCTGTTCAGACTCCTTAATCAAATCTGGTCCAAACAACTGGCGGTCTCCAACTTCGTCCCATGACAACGGTGTCCTGCACCTCCTTCCGTACAGAGCTTTGAAAGGGGCCATTTTCAAACTAGTCTAATAGCTATTATTGTAAGAGAACTCTGCATATGGCAATTATCGTCCCAACTAGATCCATAATCTAGCGCACAAGCTCTCAGCATATCCTCCAAAATCTGATTGACTCTCTCGGTCTGTCCATCTGTCTGCGGATGAAAAGCTGTACTAAATTCTAGCCTAGTACCCAAAGTCTCATGCAACTGCTTCCAGAACTTTGAGGTAAACTGGGTTCCTCTATCTGATACGATACTCCTCGGAAGTCCATGCAAACATACGATCCTGGTCATGTATATCTTCGCCAACTTAGCACTGGTGTAGGTGGTCTTTACTGGGATGAAATGAGCTACCTTCGTCAATCGATCAACTACGACCCAAATCGAGTCATAGCCTAAACGAGTCCTTGGTAATCCCGTGATAAAATCCATGCCTAGCTTATCCCACTTCCATTCGGGTATCGGCAATGGCTGCAACAATCCTGCTGACTTCTGATGCTCTGCCTTTACTCTCTGACATATGTCACAAACTGCTACATACTCCGCAATATCCTTCTTCATTCCGGTCCACCAGAAAATATCCTTCAAATCCAAATACATGTTGGTATTTCCTGGGTGAATCGAATACGGTGAATCATGTGCCTCTTGCAGAATCAACTTTCTGATCTCCAGGTCATTGGGTACATAAACACGGTCTTCAAACCATAGGGTGTCGTGCTCATCCTCACGAAATCCTTTAGCTTTTCCTTGGCTCATTTTCTCCTTTATGGAAGCAATCTCCTTGTCAGTTTTCTGAGCCTCTCTGATTCTATTCATCAAAGTTGACTGAATTTCCAACACTGCTACATAGCCTCTCGGAACTATTTCCAAACATAGTTCACGAAGATTTTCTGCTAACTCCTTGGGTATTTCTCCCATCATTAACGTATTGACATGGCTCTTGCGGCTTAATGCGTCAGCTACTACATTAGCCTTCCCGGGATGATAATGCAATTTCATATCATAATCTTTGATAAGCTCCAACCATCTCCTTTGTCTGAGGTTCAGCTCCTTCTGTGTGAAAATGTACTTCAAACTCTTATGATTCGTGTACACCTCACAATGATTTCCAATGAGGAAATGTCTCCATGTCTTCAATGCATGCACTACGGCTGCTAACTCCTAATCATGTGTGGCATAATTCAATTCATGGGGCTTCAGTTGTCTTGAGGCATACGAAACAACTCTCCCTTCCTGCATAAGCACTGCTCCAAGTCCTCGACGTGAAGCGTCGCAATACACCTCATAATCCTTGGTTTGATCTGGCAAAATCAACACTGGTGAGGTAACCAAACGGTTCTTCAATTCCTGAAAACTTGCCTCACACTCCTTAGTCCATTTGAACTTAGTATCCTTCTTCAGCAACTCCGTCATAGGCTTTGCAATCTTTGAGAAATTCTCAATAAATCTCCGGTAGTATCCAGCGAGTCCAAGAAAACTCCGGATTTCTCCAACTGTTGTTGGTGCTTCCCACTTGGTCACGGTTTCAACTTTAGCGGGATCTACTGCTATACCTTCTCCGGATATAACGTGTCCAAGGAATCCTACTTCCTTCAATCAAAACTCACATTTGCTGAACTTGGCATATAATTGATGTTCTCTGAGCTTTCCAAGTACCAAACGCAAATGCTCCTTATGCTCCTCTTCATTCTTCGAATAAACCAGGATATCATCAATGAACACTACGACGAACTTATCCAAAAACTCCATAAACACTTTGTTCATCATGTTCATAAAATAGGCAGGCGCGTTAGTCAGACCAAATGACATAACGGTATACTCATACAGCCCATACCTGGTGGTAAAAGCTGTCTTCGGGATATCCTGTTCTCGAATCTTCAACTGGTGGTATCCTGATCGCAAATCGATCTTGGAAAACACTTTAGCTCCTTTCAACCGATCAAACAGATCGTTGATCATTGGTAGTGGTTACTTGTTCTTGATCGTTACTTCGTTCAATCCTCGATAATCAACAACCATTCTTAACGATCCATCCTTCTTCTCCACTAGAAGTACTGGCGATCCCCAAGGCGAAGAACTTGGGCGAATATATCCCTTATCCAGTAACTCCTTAATCTGTTTCTTAATTTCCACCAAATCCTTTGCTGGCATCCTATATGGTCTCTTTGATATTGGCCCAGTGCCTGGCAATAGCTCAATCAAAAACTCAATGTCTCTATCCGGTGGCATGCCTGGCAACTCTTCGGGAAATACATCAGGAAAATCCTTTACCACTGGTACTTCCTCCTGCACAACTCCTGTTAGGCAATTTACTTGTGTCCTCTTTGGTACATGCCGGGATACATACTTGATCCTTCTCCCTTCTGGTGTGGTAAGCAAAATTGACTTACTAGCACACTCAATATTCCCTTCACTTTGATAACCAATCCATGCCTAATATCACATCCACTCCTTGAGATTCCAATACTATTAGGTCTGAGGGAAAAACATAGTTACCAATCCTTAATGGTAACCGATCACACCATAGGCTAGCCACATACTCTGCTCCTGGCGAGGTTACTAACATGGGTGACCTAAGGGCTTGGGTTGGTAGGTTATACTTATCCACAAATCCCCTTGAGATGTATGAATGCGATGCACCAGTATCAAAAAGAACGAGTGCAGTAAATGACTTAACCAAAAACTTACCTATTACTGCTTCGGGCTGGGCTTCAACCTCCTCCACGCTAACGTGGTTCACCTGTCCCCTGTTGAAAGGGTTCGGCTTTTTCCCAGAACTTCCATTGCCATTTTGGCCTTCAGGACATTCATTTGCATAATGTCCTGGCTTCGAACACTTATAACAAGTGACATGGCTCAAGTCCTTCTTGGCTGGGGTTGATGGGGTGTTGCGGTTCTGTCCATTGCTTCCTCCATTCCCATTACCATTCTTGGTGCCATTGTGATTGTGCGAGCTACCTACTCCATGGGTATGCTGAAAATGTCCTCCCGGTCTAGGGGTAAAACGTGGCTTCTGCTGAGCTCCTGAATTATACTTTCCTTGTCCATACTTTCTCTTGCGGTTCTCAATTTGCTGCTGCTTCCCTTCAATCATAAGAGCACGATCTACCAACTCCTGGTAGTTGTTGAAGGTGGCTACCATCAACTGCATACTCAACTCATCATTCAGTCCTTCCAGGAATTTCTCCTGCTTAGCTGCATCCGTAGCAACGTCATCTGGGGCATAACGTGCTAGCTTACTAAACTCCTCCACATACTGGCCAACTGTCCGTCCTCCTTGGCGCAAGTTACGAAACTCATGCTTCTTCATGGCCATTGCTCCTGCTGAAACATGGGCAGTACGAAAAGCCTGCTGAAACTGGTCCCATGTGACAGTGTCGACTGGGAAGGTGGCTGTGAAATTCTCCCACCAGGATGCTGCGGGTCCTTCTAACTGATGTGCGGCAAACTTAACCTTCTCCACATCTGTGCATCCTGCTGTGGTCAACTCCCTAGCTATCTTGCGGAGCCAATCATCTGCTACTATCGGCTCGGTGCTACTGGAAAACACCGGCGGATTTAGCCTAAGAAAACGGGCTAAGTGGTCAACAGGTGGTGGTGGTGGTGGGGTGTTGTTGTTGTTCCCCTGATTCTGATTTTGAACTAACAACTGCATCAGGGTGTTCTGCTGCTGGATCAACTGGGTGAGCTCTGGCGGAAAGGCAAATCCGGGGTCACGTCTCGGAGGCATCTGAGGGTTTAGAAAAGATGAGATATAAGAATAGAGGGGGTCTAAAGAGAAAACACTACCCATATGCACATGAGGCAAAAGCACACAATTCACTTCAATCAATCAAACAAAGGCATACAATCGGTCTAACTATCGCAAAGTGCTCGGACTACTATATTTACATGGTGGACTACTACTACTGATGAGGTGGTCTACTAGAAATATTCTACGGTTGTAGACTCCATGATATCTGCTCCTGCTTCATCAACATAGTCATCATCGCTACTATCTTGTTCCGAGTCGGTGCCGTCAATGATGATGTAGTCTTCCGGGCTAATCTCCTTGGGTTCTTCATCTTCATCTACTGGGGTCGGGCCTCCCATAAATATTGCTATCTTCATAGTTAGGTCGGCATTCTTATCCACCAATACTTCAATTTCTTCTTCATAATCTTCACGTGTAGCCTTGAGTTCTTCCTCCAGTTCCTTGATTCTAGTCTTAGCCTTCTTCAGATCTATCATGTCAGCGCACATCTGATTCTCCTGTCGTCGAATGTGCTGGTTTAACTCCTGGATAAAAGCTGCAATTGATCTATCTTTCCTGGTGCTAATCATCTCCCAGTGTTCATCTTGGCGCCCACAAATCTGGTAGATAGTATCCTTGAGATCCTTGCGGTAGACTTCTCCAATGCGTCCCATGGCGATGTGAGCTGCCATACTCTTTCCTAGACTCCAAGTTGGTGCATCAAAAGAAAACTCTATGGGCTCAGGGACTGGCATGAACGTCCTTCCCGGAACTTGAACTTGTATCATCCAGCGCTCTTCTTCAGGTAAAGTGGCGTTGTAGGTTCCCGTGAAGCTTGGTACTCCTATGTTCAGGTATCTAGTGACTTCCTTCAAGTGGCGTCCAAAGGGTGTATCTTCATCTGGTTGTGTGAACTTGTTCCTTGCATTCGCCATCCTAAAGAGTAGAAAAGATGAGAGGTTAGAAGAGAAGAGAGTGAGTAGCGATCTAGGTCTTTAGCTTAGTGGTCGTGTCCTACAGTCAGCGTGTGCTCTGATACCATCTCTGTAGCGACCATACCTCAAACAGTCTGATCTCTGTGCTCCGGTGTCATCCCTGGATCAGTAATGCTGACACCACATAGTACTCGAAGGATTTATAGCAGAGTAGCAATCACACACTTATTACATCGAGAGTCTCAAAAGAGAACTTATTACAATAAATATGGCTTAAGGCCATCTAGTGACGGTAACAGCGGAAGGCTTGGAAGATAAGTGAGTCCATCAACTCCAACGGCATCACTGAGTATAGAACCACGACCTAAAAACTCCTTAATCGTCGTCTGAAAAGTCTGCAACATTAACATTGCAGCCCGAAAATGGTCAGCACATGGAATATGCTGGCAAGGTAACACATAGAGAGTAATGGAATGCAACAGCTATACTATATGCATATTTGGCTGGTGGAAAGCTCTATGGTTACAGTTTTTGCGTAAAGCCAATTTTTCCCTACTTCAAAGGAATAAATTTAATTACTATCATGGTGGTTGTTAAACATTGAGAATGGTTGACAGCATTCTCAATCCCAATTAAAATAACATCACTAACACAACAAAATTAACTTTAGAGTAACATGTTGAGATTCACATGATAATCCAGGTACTAGATACTCAAGATGTCCATAACTGGGGACACGGATAACCATGATTAGTTTATACACTCTGCAGAGGTTTGCGCACTTTTCCCCACAAGACTCAATCGCCTCCGTTTGGTTTCTCGCACTACAGGGTGTTTGAGAAGACGGATGACCGAGACATAGTCTTTCAGAAGCGCTAGCACCTTACGATCGGGTAGACCGTACCACCTACATCCCCTACATCTACTAGTCTACCACTGTAAGAGTTCGCACAACTTAGTCAACTATGCCAGAGCCCATAATGGCTTGTGGCTGCACACGTAAGTTTCTAGTATGAAAAATCTCATGATCCCTTTGAGCCTGGGTGGTGGTCCAAAAGAAAAACAGGCAAGTCCTGGAAACCCCAGGTGCCTCAATCCACCCAGATGTGTGTTTAAGTTGCCACCTTAGATAAACCATTAATTATCAATCTCACATCTGTCATGGATTTCACTCATCCAATCCACGTCTACTAGCATAGCATGGCATAATAAGCAAACGTAGAAGTAACTCCCAAAGGTTTGATAATAAACAGGTAATAGGTACTACCTCATCTACTTCCCATCCCAAAATTTAATTAGATCCTAATCATGCAATGTGTGAGGATTGATCTAATGCAATAAAACTGGGTTGTAGAAAAAGGTATGATCAAAGTGTTACTTGCCTTGCTGATGATCCGCGAAACCTAGAGATTCAACGTAACAGGCGGCGCACTCCGGGTATTCTATCGCAGTCAAACAAACAAGCATACAATAAGTACTCATCTAGTGCACAGGTAAAACTCAAATAGAAGATCTAACCAGAAAGTTCAACTTAAGAACCCTGGTTGGCAAAAAGAATCAAATCGAATGAAGCAAAAGAAATCAAACGGCGAAAGAAACAACTTCGTTCTAGTAATCTGGATCTAAGTCAAATTTTACAGTAGCAAAAACATGTTTAAGTTGATTGTTCGGAAAGAGGGTTTCGAGAAGAAACTCCAGGCGCTTGAATCGCCTGATTCCGATAAACGAGCGAAAAGTTATACTAAAACGAAAATCGGATCAGAAATCGCGATCAGAAAATAACCGCGAAAAATCCGACGAAAAAGAAAAACACGAACAGAATTTTTTTTTAAATAATTCCGCTCGGAAGAAAAATAAAAAGAAATACTAAACGGACTCCAAAAATCACGAAATAAATTTTGCCGGGTTTCTAAAATCAAGCCCGATAAAGTGAACATTTATCTGGGCCCAAACTACAACTTTGAAAAACGCGCATTTTCCTAAATTCAAATAAAAATACCAAAAAACTCCGAAATAAATCTTATTTGATTTTTTTTATTAAATCCTCAATATTTCTATATTTTGGGAAAGTCATTTTATTCCCTCTCTCATATTTTTGTAATAGAAATAATTGATGATAAAATAAATAAAATCAAATGATCCTGTTTACATAATTTGAGAAAACTCAAATATGTAAATAACGAAATCCCCAACTCTCTCCGTGGGTCCTTGAGTTGCTTAGGATTTTCTTAGATCAAAACCAAAAGCAAAATAAAATATGATATGCATGATGATCTAATGTATAACATTCCAAATTGAAAATTTGGGATGTTACACCCGACCACCCACCGTAACCGGGAACTCCCTGATATTTTCCTCGCCCTCGCTTCTACCATAGTTTTTTCTGTCATGGACGGCCAAAGAATGTCATGCAGCTGCATCTCCGGCCCGCCCAGGACGAAAAGCCCATTTTTTGTCATGATTTTTTGTCATAGAAGTAGGACCCCACCACATCTATGTTGATACCGGGTTTTGTCACAATTATCGTCATAGAAGTGTCATAAGTATGACAGAAAAAATTGTTTGGTCCAAAATGTCACGGATGTGTCTTTTTTTGTAGTGCATACGTGCATGCTACGGGAATCACAAACTTTAACAGAAGTATCTCTCAAATTCACAACTACTCACTAGCATGACTCTAATATTACCATCCTCATATCTCAAAACAATCATAAGGAATCAAACTTCACATAGTATTCAATGCACTTTATATGGAAGTTTTTATTATATCCCTTTTGGATGCCCATCATATTAGAACTAAATTCATAACCAAAGAAAATTACCATGATGTTCTTAAGACTCTCAAAATAATATAAGTGAAGCATGAGAGTTCATCTATTTCTTCAAAATAAAACTACCATCGTGCTCTAAAAGATATAAGTGAAGCACTAGAGCAAATGACAAACTACTCCAAAAGATATAAGTGAAGATCAATGAGTAGTTGAATAATTATGTAACTATGTGAAGACTCCTTCTCATAAATAAAATTTCAGATCTTAAGTACTTTATTCAAACAGCAAGCAAAACAAAATAAAATGACATTGCAAGGATAGCACATATCATGTGAAGAAGCAAAAACTTAGGCTCAACCGAGGCTAACCGATAATTGTTGATGAAGAAAGGTGGGATGCCTACCGGGGCATCCCCAAGCTTAGATGATTGAGACTTATTGAAATATTAATTAGGGATGTCTTGGGAATCCCCAAGCTTGAGCTTTTGTGTCTCCTTCATTCCTCTCATATCATAGTTTCCTGGAATCTTAAAAACTTCATGCATACAAAACTCAATAAGAACTCGTGAGATAAGTCAGTATAAATCAATGCAAAACCTTATCATTCTCTACTATAGAAAATCACTAAAATTATAATTTGACATTGCATACTAAATGCCTCTGCATATTTAATAGTCCTATCCTCAAATAGAATCATTAAACAAGCAAACATATGCAAACAATGCAAACATAACAACAATCTATCTAAATAGTATAGTCTGTAAATAATGCAAGAGGAATCATACTTATTTAACTCCAAAAATTCTGAAAAATTACCACACTGTATAATTTATTTTTACTCATTGTGATTTCAAGATTTTATCATGTTCTGACTATTCACAAATATTCAAAACATAACAGCAAACTTTCTGTTTTTAAAACAGCAACATATAGACTTGAAAAATAAGCATGGTAAAGGCTATACTTGAATTTTTTTATTGAACTAGAAGATGAAAAACTTTACTCTAAATAACAACAAGAAAATCCTAATAAAACAAAATGATGCTACAAGCAAAACTCATCTCATGTGGTGAATAAAAATATAGCCTCGATTAAGGTTACCGATGAACGAAGACGAAAGAGGGGATGCCATCCGGGGCATCCCCAAGCTTAGGCTCTTGGTTGTCCTTGAATATTACTTTGGGGTGCCTTGGGCATCCCCAAGCTTAGTCTCTTGCCACTCCTTATTCCATAGTCCATTGAATCTTTACCCAAAACTTGAAAACTTCACAACACAAAACTCAACAGAAAACTCATAAGCTCCGTTAATACAAGGAAATAAAATCACCACTTTTGGTATTGTTTTGAACTTGTTATTTATTTATATTGGTATAATATCTACTGTATTCCAACTTCTCTATGGTTCATACCCTCCGATACTACTCATAGATTCATCAAAATAAGCAAACAACACATAGAAAACAGAATCTGTCAAAAACAGAACAGTCTGTAGTAATCTGTAACTCTCAAGTACTTCTGTAACTCCAGAAGTCCTGAGAAATTAGGAAGTCCTAGGACATTTTTTTAATCTTCTGCAAAAAGAATCAGTATTTTATCACGCTTCTGTTAAAAATGAGAATTGTTTTCCTGAGCGTAAAAGTTTCTGTTTTTCAGCAAGATCAAATCAACTATCACCATAGATCGTCCCAAAGGTCTTACTTGGCACTTTATTGAAAAAAAAGCTATAAAACATGATTAATACAATATCTTAATCATGTGAACACACAAAAACAGTAGGTAAAGGTGTTGGGTTGTCTCCCAACAAGCGCTTTTCTTTAATGCCTTTCCAGCTAGACATGATAATTTCAATAATGCTCACATAAAAGATAAGAATTGAAACATAAAGAGAGCATCATGAAGAATATGACTAGCACATTTAAGTCTAACCCACTTCATATGCATAGGGATTTTTTGAGCAAACAAATTATGGGAACAAGAATCAACTAGCATAGGAAGGCAAAACAAGCATAACTTCAAGATTTTAAGTACATAGAGAGGAAACTTGATATTATTGCAATTCGTACAAGCATATATTCCTCCCTCATAATAATTTTTAGTAGCATCAGGAATGGATTCAAGAATATAACCATCACATAAAGCATTCTTTTCATGATCTACAAGCATAGAATTTTTATTACTCTCCACATAAGCAAATTTCTTCTCATGAAGAGTAGTGGGAGCAAACTCAACAAAATAACTATCATGTGAGGAATAATCCAATTGAAAATTAAAATCAAGATGACAAGTTTCATGGTTATCATTGTTCTTTATAGCATACATGTCATCACAATAATCATCATAGATAGCAACTTTGTTCTCATAATCAATTGGAACCTCTTTCGAAATAGTGGATTCATCACTAAATAAAGTCATGACCTCTCCGAAACCACTTTCATCAACATAATCATCATAAAAAGGAGGCATGCTATCATCATAATAAATTTTCTCATCAAAACTTGGGGGACTAAAAATATCATCTTCATCAAACATAGCATCCCCAAGCTTGTGGCTTTGCATATCATTAGCATCATGGATATTCAAAGAATTCATACTAACAACATTGCAATCATGCTCATCATTCAAATATTTAGTGCCAAACATTTTAATGCATTCTTCTTCTAACACTTGAGCACAATTTTCCTTTCCATCATTTTCATGAAAGACATCAAAAAGATGCAGCATATGAGGCACCCTTAATTCCATTTTCTTTTTGTAGTTTTCTTTTATAAACTAAACTAGTGATAAAACAAGAAACTAAAATATCCGATTGCAAGATCTAAAGATATACCTTCAAGCACTATCCTCCCCGGCAACGGCGCCAGAAAAGAGCTTGATGTCTACTACAGAACCTTGTTCTTGTAGACGTTGTTGGGCCTCCAAGTGCAGAGGTTTGTAGGACAGTAGCAAATTTCCCTCAAGTGGACGACCTAAGGTTTATCAATCCGTGGGAGGCGTAGGATGAAGATGGTCTCTCTCAAACAACCATGAAACCAAATATCAAAGAGTCTATTGTGTCCCCAACACACCCAATACAATGGTAAATTGTATAGGTGCACTAGTTCGGCGAAGAGATGGTGATACAAGTGCAATATGGATGGTAGATATAGGTTTTTTTAATCTAAAAATATAAAAACAATAAGGTAACTAATGATAAAAGTGAGCACAAACGGTATTGCAATGCTTCGAAACAAGGCCTAGGGTTCATACTTTCACTAGTGCAAGTTCTCTCAACAAGGATAACATAACTAGATCATATAAAAATCCCTCAACATGCAACAAAGATTCACTCCAAAGTCACTAACAGCGGAGAATAAATGAAGAGATTATTGTAGGGTACGAAACCACCTCAAAGTTATTCTTTCCAATCAATCCATTGGACTACTCCTATAAGTGTCACAAACAGCACTAGAGTTCGTAGTAAAATAACACCTTAAGACACAAATCAACCAAAACCCTAATGTCACCTAGATACTCCAATGTCACCACAAGTATCCTGCTTGATTGATATTGATCATGACAACGATCTCGGTTACAAGGGTGGTGTTTCAATCCCTCTACCTCGAGAGCATCTACTTTGATCTTGTCTAGACTTGTCTGTCCGTCTAAAATTTGTCCCTCTTGGGGTGCCGATACGTCTCCAATGTATCTATAATTTTTGCTTGTTCCATGCTGTTATATTACCATTCTTGGATGTTTTACAATCATTTTATAGCAACATATCATTTTTTGGGACTAACCTATTGACATAGTGCCCAGTCCCAGTTGTTGTTTTTTCTTGTTTTTTACTTTGCAGAAAATCAATACCAAATGCAGTCCAAACGCAGCGAAACTTTTTGGAGATTTTTTCTAGACCAGAAGACACCTGTTGGGCCAAAGAAGTACCAGTGGGGGCTTCGAGGGGAGCACAACCCACCTGGGCGCGCCTAGGGGCCCAGGCGCACCCTGGTGGGTTGTGCCCACCTCGGCCGCCTCCCGCACCACCTCTTCGCTCTATAAATACCCTGAAAATCCAAAACCCTAGGGGAGTTGACGAAACACAATTCCAGCTGCCACAAGTTCCAGAGCCACCAGATCCAATCTAGACACCATCATGGAGGGGTTCATCATCCTCATTGGTGCCTCTCCGATGATGTGTGAGTAGTTAATTGTAGACCTACAGGTCCATAGTTAGTAGCTAGATGGCCTCCTCTCACTCTTTTGATTCTCAATACAATGGTCTCTTGGAGATCTATTTGATGTAACTCATTTTGCGGTGTGTTTGTTGGGATCCGATGAAATTTGAGTTTATGATCAGATCTATTTTATCCATGAAAGTTATTTGAGTCTACTTTTGATCTCTTATGTGCATGATTACTTATAGCCTCGTATTTCTTCTTAGAATCTTTGGTTTAGTTAGGCCGACTAGATTGATTTTTCTTACCATGGGAAGAGGTGCTTTGTGATGGGTTCGGTCGTGCGGTGTTCTTTCCCAGTGACAGAAGGGGCAGCAAGGCACGTATTGATCGTTGCTATTAAGGATAACAAGATGGGGTCTATTCCTACATGAATAGATCTTGTCTACATCATGTCATCATTCTTATTGCATTACTCTGTTTCTCCATGAACTTAATACACTAGATGCATGCTGGATAGCGGTCGATGTGTGGAGTAATAGTAGTAGATGCAGGAAAGAGTCGGTCTACTAATCTTGGACGTGATGCCTATATAATGACCATTGTCTGGATATCATCATAATTATTTGAAGTTCTATTAATTGCCCAACAGTAATTTGTTTACCCATCATATGCTATTTTTTCGACAGAAGCCACTAGTGAAATCTACGGACCCCAGGTCTATTCTTTATCGTATTTGCTTTCTGATCTATTATTTGCCACTTTTATTTTCAGATCTATATTTCCAAAAATACATGGCTGCACTTTTTTATTACTTATTTTATTTCGCATTTTATCGTGATCTATTTATCCATCCTACCACAAATTTATCTATCTTTTTACCTGGAGGGATTGACAACCCCTCTTACGCGTCGGGTTGCAAATATTTGTTCTTTGTGTGCAGGTATCGTTTACATAGTGTTGCTTGGTTCTCCTACTGGATTGATACCTTGGTTTTATAACTAAGGGAATTACCTACCATAGTTATGCTGCATCATCCCTTCCTCTTTGGGTAAATACCGACGTAGTTCAAGCGACATCAAAAGGAATTTCTGGCGCCGTTGCCGGGGAGGATCAAGTCAAGATAGTCTCCCAACTGTTGGGGAACGTAGTAATTTCAAAAAAATCCTACGCACACGCAGGATCATGGTGATGCATAGCAACAAGAGGGGAGAGTGTCGTCCACGTACCCTCGTAGACCATTAAGCGGAAGCGTTATGACAACGTGGTTGATGTAGTCGTACGTCTTCACGACTGACCGATCCTCAGTACCGAACGTATGGCACCTCCGCGTTCAGCACACGTTCAGTTCGGTGATGTCCCGCGAACTCACGATCCAGTAGAGCTTGGGGAAGAGTTTCGCCAGCACGACGGCGTGGTGACGATGTTGATGAAGCTACCGCAGTAGGGCTTCGCCTAAACACCCCTACAGTATGACCGAGGTGGATTATGGTGGAGGGGGCACCGCACACGGCTGGGAGAGATCTTTGCGATCAACATGTGTGTCTAGAGGTGCCCCCTGCCTCTGTATATAAAGGAGCAAGGGGGAGGTCGGCCAGCCCTTGTTGGCGCGCCTAGGAGGAGGAATCCTCCTCCTAGTAGGAGTAGGATTCCTCCCTTTCCCACTCCTACTAGGAGGGGGAAAGGCAGGAAGAGAAAGAGAAGGAAAGGGGGGCGCTGCCCCCCCCCTTCTCCTAGTCCAATTCGAACAGGGGGAAGGGGGCGCGCTGCCTGCCCTAGGCCGGCCCCTCTCTCTTTCCCTTATGGCCCAACAAGGCCCATTAGTCCCCGGGGGGTTCCAGTAACCCCTCCGGTACTCCGGTAAAATCCCAATTTCACCTGGAACTATTCCGATGTCCAAATGTAGGCTTCTAATATATCAATCTTTATGTCTTGACCATTTCGAGACTCCTCGTCATGTCCGTGATCACATTCGGGACTCCGAACTACCTTCGGTACATCAAAACATATAAACTCATAAAACCGATCGTCACAGAACTTTAAGCGTGCGGACCCTACGGGTTCAAGAACTATGTAGACATGACCGAGACACGTCTCCGGTCAATAACCAATAGCGGAACCTGGATGCTCATATTGGTTCCTACATATTCTACGAAGATCTTTATCGGTCAAACCGCACAACACTATACGTTGTTCTCTTCGTCATCGGTATGTTACTTGCCCGAGATTCGATCATCGGTATCCAATACCTAGTTCAATCTCGTTACTGGCAAGTCTCTTTACTCGTTCCGTAATACATCACCCCGTAACTAACTCATTAGTTATCATGCTTGCAAGGCTTATAGTGATGTGTATTACCGAGAGGGCCCAGAGATACCTCTCCGACAATCAAAGTGACAAATCCTAATCTTGATCTATGCCAACTCAACAAGTACCATCGGAGACACCTGTAGAGCACCTTTATAATCACCCACTTATGTTGTGACGTTTGGTAGCACACAAAGTGTTCCTACGGTATTCGGGAGTTGCATAATCTCATAGTCATAAGAACATGTATAAGTCATGAAGAAAGTAATAGCAGTAAACAAATGATCAAGTGCTAAGCTAACAGAATGGGTCAAGTCAATCACATTATTCTCCTAATGATGTGATCCCATTTATCAAATAACAACTCATGTCTATGGTTAGGAAACTTAACCATCTTTGATCAATGAGCTAGTCAAGTAGAGGCATACTAGTGACACTATGTTTGTCTATGTATTCACACATGTATTATGTTTCCAGTTAATACAATTCTAGCATGAATAATAAACATTTATCATGAAATAAGGAAATAAATAATACCTTTATTATTGCCTCTAGGGCATATTTCCTTCACCAACAACTCGCCAATTTCTGGCGCCGTTGCCGGGGAGACATCATCAACATCTATCAGGTTCCTAATCACAAATCTCATCTCCTTGCAATTTATATTATTTGCCATTTGCCTCTCGTTTTCATCGCCCCCACTTCACAAAAATTTGTCGCCCTCTTTTTCGTTCGATTTTTCTTGTTAGATCTCTTATTTGCTTAAACTTGTCATCATGAGTGATTTTGGTATGGCAGAACAGATGATGGCCTAACTCCTAAAATTGGACGATCTGGCAATCTGGATGCTAAAACTTTTGTTTTGGGGCAAGGGAATATTATGGGAAAAGAACATATCCAATAATTTTTCAATTATGTTGGAAATTTGACTCTTGATGATGCTCCTATACTTAAAAGAACTAAATCTTATGGGGAAGCTATTTAAACATTACTGCTGAAACTTGAAAATAAATTTATTCGTACCCATCCTACCTTACAAAGATTGTTTTATGAGCTACCTATTATAAAGAATCACAAAGCTAAAAAGTTGGCTACCCTTGTTCTTATGAATGAATTTGATTACATAATACGGGAAGCTAGGGGAATTTTTGATTTTTATGGTATGAACCGTGAAAAAGTGGTGATAGATGAGATCCTTTATAATAGTGACTATATGTTGAGACACTTGCTTGGAAATAATAAATTTTTTATGAGAATCTTTAAAAGGAAATATCCGTTTTAGATATAATCCAACAAGTTTTCAATGATGTTAATCAACACTATTCTTGGATTGTTGCCGAAAATCAAAGGGGATATGATGATAAGCAACTTGAGAGTACTAAAGTTAATATGGATAATGTGTTTCAAGTTATTTTTGCAAAACCTCCTGACAAAGACACATCTAAGGAAAATAGAACAAAAGATGACAATACTTGAATCCATGCTTTATGCCTAGCTAGGGCGTAAAATGATAACGCTTGTTGGGAGGCAACCCAATGAATAAAATTTATTTTTGCCTTTTTCTTTCTGTTCTTGAGTGTTTGCACAATTATGCCTCTATTGTGATTGTGTTATTTATATTTTAATTAGTGTTTGGGCCAAGCAAATCCTTTGGGATTATGTTTGGTGATAGTTGATTTGATCTTGTCGAAAAACAGAAACTTTTGTGTCCAGTAAAATAATTTTCAAAAATCACAAAAGTGACGAATGCTTCTGAATTTTGTACACAAGATTTATATACAAATTTCCTACATCATCCTAATGTTTCAGAATTTTTGGAGTTACAGAAGTATACAAAGTTATCATATTGCTACAGACTGTTCTGTTTTTTACAGATTCTGTTTTCTTTGCGTTGTGTGCTTATTTTGATGACTCTATGGGTTGTATCGGGGGATATGAGCCATAGAAAAGTTGGAATACAGTAGATATAATGCACAAATAAAATATGAATGGGTTTGCAACAGTACTTAGAGTAGTGATTTGCTTTGTTATACTAACGGATCTCACGAAGGTTTTGTTAAGTTTTGTGTGATTGAAGTTTTCAAGTTTTGGGTGAGATCACGATGAATGAAGGAATAAGGAGTAAGAAGAGCCTAAGCTTGGGGATGCCCCATGGCACCCAAAGTTATTATCCAAAGAGGAACAAGCAACTAAGCTTGGGGATGCCTTCGAGTGGCATCCCCTCTTTCTTCTAACGACCATCGGTATTTTACTTGGAACTATCTTTTTATTCGTCACATATCATGAGTTTTGCTTGGAGCGTCTTGTATTATATGAGTCTTTGCTTGTTTTGCTTTTTAGTTTGAGTCATCTATCCTTGCTGAACACACCTATTTGAGAGAGCCAAAATTATGCTATGATTTGTTAGAATTGCTCTATGTGCTTCACTTAAATTTTTTGAGCTATGAAATTGCTCTAGTACTTCGCTTATATCTTTTTGAGCACGGTGTGCTTTAATGTTTTCGAAGAAATGCTCTCATGCTTCACTTAGATTTATTTGAGAGTTAGTAATTTTTGAAGAAATTATGTCATGCTTCACTTATATTATTTTGAGAGACGAACATATTTATGCTCATGTTCTTCACTTAGATTTGTTTGAGCTATCAAAAGCAACATATGAAATTAGTCCCAAAGTGATATATTCAATAGGGATATAATAAAAACTTTGATGAAGATCATTGGGAAAAATAAACTTGATTCTTTGTAATAGTTTTGCGATATGATGAGTGATATGTGAGTCATGTTGATGAGTAATTGTGCTTTAGTAAGAATATTGGTGTTAAGGTTTATGATTCCCTATGCAAGCACGAAAGTCAATAGTTATGCAATGAAATTACATCCTACTTGTGGTGCATTATTCGGTGTTAGTTATGCATAATGCTTGCTTATGACATTTTTTGTTTCTTGGTTGGATGCTTCTCAATCTTTTTGCTAGCCTTCACTTGTACTAAGTAGGAATACTACTTGTTCATCCAAAATCATTAAAACTAGTTTGCCATATGAGTCCACTATTCCTAACTATATGTGGTATTTCTGTGTCGTTCTAAACAAATTTGTATGTGCCATCTCTAATTTTCAAAATAAATTTCCTTTTTGTGTGCTTGTACCGCTCATGAAACGGTAGGGGTGGCTGATATTTTTCCATGCTAGATGTGTTATTCTCAAGATGAGTGTTTATTCACTTGTCATTGCACGAGAGTACAGTAAAGGTATTAGGGATGCCCAGTCCCAAAATGAAAAATGAATTTACTTTATGTTGTCAAATAATAAATTCCTTGGAAAGTGTTGGTATGGACGGCACCCGTGGATACGGCTAGCCATGGAATGTGAAATTATGGTGGAAAAAGGAATAAACTTTATTTTCTGTTTGGGAACCGCCTATGATATATCTAGCATGGAAAGTATTGAGAACTACTCGATCGTTTTTGTTGACAGGAAAAGCATGCCACCCAAAATGTTTTATCTCTATCTTTTTAGCTTTGAGCTCTGGCACCTCTACAAATCCCTACTTCCCTCTACGAAGGGCCTATCTATTCACCTTATGCAATTTTTATTTTTATTTGAGTCTCCATCTTCTCTTATAAAGCACCAACTAAGGGGCACTATGATCGTACTTGAGCATTGGATGTAGCTAATATGCGAGTGTGTTTCATGAATGGATCAATGATTGAGCATAATGGGCTAGGGTTAACTTGCTTTAGTATTGATATTTTGAAAGACATGGTTGCTTGTTGATATGCTTGAGTATTAAAATCTTCATGTCAAAACTAGACTATTTCTTTGAACCATATAAAAGTCCAAATGTCCATGCTACAAAATAAAAGAATATGTGATGAACATGTTAGGCACCATTCCACAACAAAAAAAATTGTTTTTAACATTTACCTACTCGAGGACGAGTAGGAATTAAGCTTGGGAATGTTGATACGTCTCCAATGTATCTATAATTTTTGCTTGTTCCATGATGTTATATTACCATTCTTGGATGTTTTACAATCATTTTATAGCAACATTATATCATTTTTTGGGACTAACCTATTGACAAAGTGCCTAGCGTCAGTTGCTGTTTTTTGCTTGTTTTTTAATTCACATAATATCCCTATCAAACGGAGTCCAAACGCAGCAAAAAAAATTTGGAGATTTTTTCTAGACCAGAAGACACCTGTTGGGCCAATGAAGTACCAGAGGGGAGCTCCAAGGGGAGCATAACCCACCTGGGCGTCCATGGGGGCCCAAGGACACCCTGGTGGGTTGTGCCCACCTCGGCCGCCTCCCGCACCGCCTCTTCGCTCTATAAATACCCCGAAAATTCAAAAACCCTAGGGGAGTCGACGAAACACAATTCCATCCACCGCAAGTTCCAGAACCACCAGATCCGATCTAGACACCACCACGGAGGGGTTCATCATCCTCATTTGTGCCTCTTCGATGATGCGTGAGTAGTTCATTGTAGACCTAGAAGAAAACTATTGAATTTAGGTGGGACCTTCTTGAAAGAATTAAACGCAACTTTGAAGATTGGAACTCGACAAAGGTAATGAGTCAGGTATAACAATTAAGTTCGATTGTGTTAAATCTTTTATAGATACCGATGCTTTTCAAAAGTTTAGCACTAAATATGAACTTGACTCTGAGATAGTAGCTTCTTTTGTGAATCATTTGCTACTCATGTTGATCTCCCTAAGGAGAAATGGTTTAAATATCATCCCCCTATTAAATAAAAGATTGAGGGGCCACTCATAGTTAAAGATGAAACTATCATTTATAATGTTGACCCAGTTGTGCCTACCGCTTATATTGAAAAAACACATTCCCATGTTAGAATAAAGGAACATTCTAAAGTCTCAACCGTGGTCAACAAAAGTAATATTAGAGCACCTAGACCTTCTGAACAAATTAATTTAGAATCTAGTATTTCTATGGTTAAATATCTCTTAGTCGATAATATTGATGGACATGTATGTTATTTCGTTGGTAAAGCTGCTAGAATTGCCAAACCAAATACTAAAGATAAGAATAAACCCATTGTTGGCATGTCCGTTATCTTAGTTAAAATAGGAGATCATTGTTATCATGGCTTATGTGATTTGGGTGCTAGTGTGAGTGCTATCCCTTTTACCTTATATCAAGAAATTATGAATGATATTGCACCTGCTGAAATAGAAGATATAGATGTCACTATTAAACTTGCAAATAGAGACACCATTGCACCACTTGGGATTGTTAGAGATGTTGAAGTCTTGTGTGGGGAAATAAAATACCCTACTGATTTCCTAGTTCTTGGTTCTCCACAAGATGATTTTTATCCCATGATATTTGGCAGACCTTTCTTTAACACTGTTAATGCTAAGATAGATTGCAACAAAGAAACTGTCAGTGTCAATTTTGGTGATGTGTCAATTTACTCATTACATTGATGAAAAATATTCACCGCGCCCTGTTATATCCATCGAAGTTAATGCATCACAATGTATTTAGTCAATTCATCCAATATAACCAAGTAGTGCCACACACTAGTGGTTTTATCAGTCTTCTCAAGTTGTTCAGCTTTAATGTTATAGATAACAAACTTCACAATTCATCATGAATAAACCATCATAAATTAGAGGTTTAATCAAAACCATATTCTCATAATAAAATGAAGAACTATTGTTTAATACTTACAAGAATATCCATCGCATAATCCATAGGATAATGCACTACATAACTCCAAATCAAAATAACTATTATTTGAGTTCTAAGATAAACTAAAGACATCACTTCGACGGTCTCCGAGCAGCGATCCCATCACCATTCCCGACTTGTATCATGACTTAATTTCGTCTCTCCTTGTGAGCTTTTTGTAGTCCTTGTATCAGTTTGCAAAAACGGGAGCAACCAATCGGTATCAAATACTCATGGCATACAGAAATTTACATGTAGAATAACATTAACTTTGAATAACGATTATACCTTTACCGGAAGAACTATTCTTCTTCTCTACTTCTTGCAGTTACGCTTCTAGTGTCCCTTCTTCTTATAGTAGAAACATTCAGTCTCTTTATTGGCTCCGCCCCTTGTTCCTCTTCTAAGGCTCAGTCTTACCGGCTTCAATAGATTTCTTCTTCTTGGACTTGCCTTTCTTCTTGAAATTGGCAGTCTTATTTACCATCAACATTGTTTTCTTCTTCTGCATTCCCGTTTCCGCAATTTTGAGCATAGGAAACATTTTGCAATTTTCTCCATCTCATTCATGATGATAAAGCTATCGTAAGATGGGGCAGTGAAGCAAGCACAATATTTGTATCGAGTGTTGGAAGAATTCCAAATTCCAGAGAAGCCAGTCTGTCAACATAGCCAGTAAGCTTTAATATATGCTCACTCATTGAGGAACCCTCTTCCATCTTGCATTCAATCAAGGCCTTGGTTAATTCAAAACATTTAGTCCATGCCTGCTTCTTGTACAGAACTTCCATTGACTCAATTAATAAAATGAGTAGTAGATCGTTCAAAACGCTTTTGTAGTTCAGGATCCATGTAAGTTAATATGAGGCACTGGACTGAATCATAGGCATCACTACGAGCAGCATAAGCAGCAACTTCTTCAGGTGGTGCATCCTGTACAGGAGCATCACCTAGGGGCTAATCCAACATGTACTCCTTTTTAGCACTCCTGAGAACAAATCTCAAGTTCCGTATGCCAGGGGTATCACCATATGGCTCTTGTTCATCTTTTGATGTTTTGTGCTCCGAGCTCAGAACTTTTCTACTAGAATTTCAAGGCAACCGGGTGTTTCTGATGTGAAGTCCTACCTCACCCATTTTTCCCTAGTCGTCTTGCGAGAGGAGAAAGAAAAGATGTGGTAGTGCTAATTTTCTAACTCTCTTACACCATCTGATAAGTTTGTATTGTATATTTTACAAGTAAGTCTATATTATATTTTTACAGAATTTGACGTCAAACATTTGATTTTACAGGGTGACCCCACATGTCAGGACCATGTGGCGTTGACTTGAGGATACACATTTTAGACAAGGGTAAGAACAAGTTTGGCGTTTGGACTTGAGGGTCTTTTTTTGCAGGATTTTGGACGTAAGATTACAAAAACAAAATTGCATTATTTATTCAGAGTACTCCCTCCGTTCACTTTTGTAAGACCGTTTAGACATTTAAGACAACGTCCAAAACAGTTCAATTTCTGTTGTCTAAAACGTCTTACAAAAATGAACAGAGGGAGTAGCAAAAATTCATATTCAGATCTGTGAACGACTCTCTGTTCCTGGTGTCATGTCCTTTGAAGCCATGTTGCTGCAGACGAGAGTCGTTGTCGATCTCCGATGAGCCGTGCGCCTGAAGTTGCCGAGGCACTTTCATGCCATGTATTGGAGAAATTTGACTAGTGGGTTCTTCCTTCTTCTTTTCTTGATTTGTTTACAACCAGATGAGAACACAATGTCATCATGTTGGCTAGTATAGCACGGAAGCTAACTAGCTCACCAGGGCTTGAGCCATGGACTGTCCGCGGTGCTTAGAGTTTAGCACTACGAACTGCTCCACACACGACAAATTCTAGACGATTTGTGCACGACTAAAGAATCCAGCGGCTGTTGTTCGGCTTTGGACAAGGTTCCGCCGCTGGATGTAATCATCGTTTGCAAATCGTCCAAATATGTGTCGTCCACGTAGCAGTGCTCTTAGCACTAAATATACCTCCAAGGGTTAGCCTTAAATGGTCTTATTTACAAACAAATCTAAACTATATTTGTGCTAGTGTTCTGAAATACTCTCATTCGTTTCTAAATATAAGTCTTTTCAAAGATTTCAATATAAACTTCATACGGATGTATATAGACATAGTTTAAAGTATAGATTCACTCATTTTGCTTCGTACATAGTCCATATTGAAATCTCTAAAAAGATTTAGATTTAGGAACAGATGGAGTATTCTAATAAGAAACAAGGACAAATTATACATCCATCTATGTGGCCACAACACGCTTTTATCGTCAATCTATAGATTTTTTTTTCTTTCAGTTTTGAATGCTTGGTTCAACATGAACTTGTGCCTAGTTCGGTCCTGCAAGGTTTGTTCTCAACCGATGATGCCAAAAAAAAACGCAAGCAAGCTTTGCTCCATTAAACCCTAGAAGTTCACTGGTTAACAAGTTGGAAGACATTCCCGCAAAAGGAAAAGAAAAAGGTTGGAAGTTCAAGCATTGGCAAAGACAGAAAACGGTGGTTCACCTAAACATGAACTTACTGCCGTAATGATACATTTGTTGTGTTTCCCTACATAATTTAGTTTTCCCCCTTCATTACGTATTACCACAGAAATATGGTATGTGGCAACACACATACCACAGAAATATGAAATAAATGAACTAAAAGATGAATGCGCAAATGACGTTAGCAACGGACAAAGGTGTTCAATAAGAAAAGGTACAATTGGCATCCCCAGGATTAATTTACGTTAGCGAGGCAGTTTCCACTTGTCTATTCACCAGTCGGTTTGTACAACACACAACAATGGTGCAGCGCTTGACCTCTACAACAAGAAGAACTGTGAATAAAGGAGCTCGCGGATCTTGTAGTAGTCCTCGCACAACGGACCCTCGACCACAATCTGCTGAGAACCCGTGCTACCCTGCAATGCACAATCATGCATGTCACGGGCACACAAACGAGAATCATACATGAACTGAGGCGGCATAAATTGAAAGACAGTTTATCATGCTTGATCTATGGTAAGTTCCGGCGTAGCATTCCGTAGTTGAAAGACTGTGCCAACCAAAGTTTGGCAACCCAACAAAAAATGATTGGTTGAAATTGCTCTAAATGCATGGTAGTTATAGTTACCTTTTGGTTAGAATCGCCAATCTTGCGCACGGTGATGTACTCGCCGCACCGTAGAGCACCCCCAGCAAACTCAACCTGGAAGGAATTTCTTAGCATTAGATTTCGGTCTCAAGTACATAACCAGAGAACCCGTTTAATGCACATTCTAAAGCCAAAACCTGAAGGATAGGATGACTAAGGGATGCAATGTCATAAATTCAAAATAAAAAACAGAGACCTACCTGTAAACCTTTATTTGCTAGGAATTGCTTGAAATCAGCCAATTTCAGATCACCCACAAGAACTGACTTGTGGGCTGCTGGAGTTGATGAGGGGGGTAGCAAAGTGAGCTTCTCATCCACCTTTCCAACCCCTGAATCAACCCATGCAATTTCATGCTCACCCAACTGCAGAAAATGTTTGGTGTCAGAGCCAGTGCTTTCTTTCAACAAACTCAAAGCAAGTAAATGTGGTTGAAGACTGAGACCAGGTGGTTTTCTGGTGGTTACTGGCCAAGATTTTGCATGGAAGGCTCAGGGTTGATGAGCAAATTCAACTGGTTTAACATTAGTTATTCTTATGGCTGGTGACTAGTTGGGAAATGGAATGAATGGGCTGCCCGGTTGGAAGCAACAACACTTTTTTGGTAAATTTTTTGGTTTTTCATTTTGAACAGCAAAAGAAGTTCTACCATTTTCATTTTGTTTGCTAATTATGGAGATCTGAATGGGCATGAGTACTTTACGAGCTAAGTTATTCCAAGAGAGAACTAGAACCATTAGATTGGTGCTTTACTTATCTCAAATGTATATGATGGCATAATCTCTACATCAATATGACTTTAACATCAATAGAGAGATAAAAATAAATTAACACTAAGGGAATCAAATATAGCTCACACCTTCTTAGAAATGACATTGCTCATTAACTTCTCAGAAAGTTGTACCTGAAATTTCATAATAGCACAGAAATTACAAAATTAGCAAGTCTGTATATCATATACATATATGATTGGTTGCAAGGTTACACTAGCCTCCCTAGCTTAAATAAATAATGGCATATAGAAAGTTCTTGTTGCTGACTAATTGTGAGCGTCGTGATGGTGCAATGACTTAGTAATTGGCAATGGCTATTATATTCACTAATATGGAGTATCATGATGGTGGGTGCATTGACTTCAGATGCAAGAAATACACCAGTATCTGAGGATGACCTTGCTTTCATGATCTCCTAAGTCGAGCTCTGCAACGAAAGAGTTTTTCAGTTAACAAACTAACCTTGTAAGCACATAAATCTGATGTTACATCAATCGTTTCTTCTATCTGAGGAGCATAAACATGCAAGTCAGAGTTTTTTGCACAATGCATTTTTAAATGTTCAGTAGCTTCTGCTGATCCGTGTACCAAAACCTGGAAAAAATTGAGAAGAGGTTTAGAATGTGCTACAGATTTCCGCATACAGAGAAAGTATTGGCCACAAGCACTGCAACTGCAGGAGGTCACTGATATCACACATGGTAAATCAAAACAAGAATAGCCAGAGTATCTACATAAAGTCTATGGTGGCACATCCACCTTCAAGTGGATAAATATGCAATGCTAGATTCACATGATCTAACTAGTTTTGGATTAAATAATGCAAGTGCTTCAGAACATGGGCTTGGAGAGAATTCAGAACTATCTTTAACCATGAAAAGGATAAAAGACATGGGCAAACAAAGAAGGGAGCAAGCAAGTCAAAACTGAAAAATCAAAGCCATGTATATTATAAGATACAATATTCCAACTAAAGACACGTACGAGTTTCAGTGGGGCCACATGAGCAATAACTGATTTTACAGAACGTCCATCGGACCGACCTTCAAAGTCCATATATGCCAATGAGCACTTTACTTGCACCTGGAAGATGGCAATATATGTAAACAGATGTGGAAGTTCAGTTTGGGTAACATACAGCTATAACTTTGATATAGATGCAGAGACAAAAAGAAGAGACAGGAAAACTTACAGTCATCTCGTTGGAAATAACTTTTGACGGTGCTGAATCAAGAAGAAGGCGTGCTGAGCTCTCATCAAGTTTACCATCCATGCCATCTCCAGCACCCTGAAAGAAAACATGCCCTTAGTAATCTAGAGTACATGAAACTATATAAGACTATTTCCCCTTAAATATATAAAAAAAATAGCACCCCCGAAGATGGCAAGGAAGTTTCCTGTGTTTTCCACTTGACAATTAAAGCTTCTTGAGTAGCCAAAAGGAACAGCAAGCACATAAGCGAACTTACGAGCATCATATTATTATCCATTTCATCTTGTTTCATCATATAATCATCAGGATTGATAACCTCGCCGAAGTCATCCCAGTCAGCAGTATTTTCAAAGAAAGGAAACATTGGAGCGATGCTGGTCACCGGAGAGACAAATCCATCAATTAGAATATCCACATTCCCGCCAACATGTGAGCCAGCTGATGGAAGCAGAAAGTAAAGAAGCGCAGTTAGCTGCATACTCCCTCCGTCCAGAAATAACTGTCGTCCAAACTGATGTATCTAGCACTGAAATACGTCTAGATACATGCGTTTGAGCAACAGTAATTTCTGACCGGAGGTAGTACGACATATTACATTAGAATCAGATAGTAAAAGACTTTAAACACAGGATAAGTTTGGCGAAAAAAAATAGAAGTGAAACAACAGATGTGTTACCATCAATTTGATTTTTCAGTATAGTAAACAAGAATGGAACAGAGATATTAAACTAAATCAAGTCAACATGCAAGATAAGGAGAAAAGGAACAGAAGTAGAACAGTCATAAAAACAGTCACAGACAGTCTTTAGGAGAATTAGAACTGGTTATCAGGAGACACATAATATTTAAAACAGCCAATGTAAGTGCCGCAAAAATGTGTGGCCATCTTATACCATTGGATGATTTACGAAACGAGCTTGCATCAACAACCATGGGGTCAGAAGCCTTTGCATTTGATTCATGAGAAGCCTTTAGCTCCTTCTCCTTGCTGATGCTAGCCTTTAGCACTTCTTCCTTTTTTATCCGTTCTTGTTCCTCTTCATAAGCTTTCAGCTCATCACCAACTAAAGGAACTCGCTTGCTCATAGTGACTTTTACGGCTTTGGGGGGTGGATCCACTTGAAGCATGCGAGCAAGTGTCCCAAACTGGAAGGGGAATATTTTGTAATCAGATGTCTGTAAATACATGCATACAATGCGAGAATTCTGTACTGAACGAAGATGTTTCTCATCACTCTTTGCACTCAAATCTATGGGACATGAGACATGACACAGCTATAATGGTAAATTTATGGAAATGGAGCTTTATACTTTCCACCAGTAATAAAAAGATAAATTCAGCAATTATTAATTCACAAAAACACCTTCAGGCTTCGGCTCACGCTCTTTACCTATCGAAAGTTCCATTAAGTGTTCACAAGGCATCTAGTCATTTATATCTTCAAAGCTCCACAGTTCTTATAGCAATTTATTTAAGGTGGCAAGCCACTGAAAACATGTGAAGAGTGAAGAGAAGTGTGACCCATTTGAAGAGGCTGCACACATGGACGTACCTGACCCTTCTCAGTAAAAAGCACTAGATTTTTAGCTTCATTTGCCATCTCAACAAAAATGTCATGAGAAAAGCCAACCTCCAAACTTGACATGGATGCTAGAACCACCTGCAAAATGTTTGTTAAGTTCAAGATTCCAAAAGTATGGCAGACATATATATTGTTACTCCAACCTTTGGAGCATCTCCCAGTTTCTCTAGCTCTTCTTTGTTAATTATCAGTGAGACATGTCTGCGACAGCGGAAGGAGAATAGTTATTATTACCAATCAAACAAAAGAATTGTGTGTACAACTGTGCATAACCTAAGAAAGCTCTTTTGATGATTCTTAAACACAAAGTTCAATAGACGTAAAACATCTTAAAACTGAAGTGCAGCACAGTTAAGATGGCTGCGATAATAGTATTCTAAGAACAGAACAACCCAAAAGTGACAACAAATAAATGTGACTCTGCTAGGAGCAAGAGAGGGGAAGCATGTTCATGACATGGCAATCGTTATACCTTAATAAGAAGGCATTATCTCTAGTGTGTTCAAAAGACTTTGAGATAGAATCACTCATCCATTCAAGAAAACTCTTGACAAAATCAACAGTACTAGTAGAAACATTTGTCAGAAAGTAGATAGGATAGACCAAATGTCGTTGAGCCCAGTACTGCAACGTATCAAGATAAAAGTTTAGCACATCGTTAACATAACAGGGAAAAGGAGAAATAATAATACAATCAAGATGTCACCTGCTCCATTATTAAAAGAAGTTCTAGCACTCTACCAGCTGTATCAGCAGGCAGTAATACGCTACCACCACTTGATAGAACTTTCACCATTGAATCTGTATAAAAAAGTTGACGCTTCAACCAAGAGGTTTTGACATACAATGCAAGTAAAATAACAATTTTAAGTTGTTCATCGTATCTGAACATGGCACTTCACTATGAATTAAAAGTAAAAAAAATATAATCCCAAATGTTGCAAATTCGGAAAATAAAATAATGTGTATCAGTGCATCTTCTTAATTTCTATGTGTAACTATAATAACAATTTGCACTTCATCATATCTAATGCAAGAGAATACTTATTGGTAGCTAGTCCAGGGATATTACCAATGAAATCTTGATCCTGCTGCCTTTTGTAGACCTGATTGTTCAAGGCATTGTAAGCATCAGTAATCAAAACAGCTGGCCGTATAAAAGATCCAAGGGTAGTACCATTCAAATGCCTGCAAAGAGCACATTAGTGTGTGTTTTAAGCAAAAGAGTGCCTAATCTGTACAGGACAGACACAATAAAGGATCTAACCTCTCTTTTCGGTGGTTAAAGTCAACAGCATAGACGACATCCTCTCCATCTTTTGTTATCTTCCATACTGTACCCCCCAAAAGATGGCCCGACACATGTGGCGCAATAACTATTCCTTCACCTTTATCTGCTGAGAAACGGTTATTGGGGGCATACAACTGAGCATACTAAAGTGGTGTACATCAACACGGTCTCACTGACCGTTAAGAAGGTGATTCTGTGAATATTTCAGTCTCACAACATTCTGGAATGCGGCATCAATATCATCCAAAGAAAACAAGTCAAAATCTGCAACTTGCTGCAAGAGAAAATAAAAATGGTAAGAGTCCTTGATAAACGATGAAGAGCGATAAGTGAAAATGCAGTCTGCAGCAAGGAGGATATTGACAACTGAATATGCATACGTAGTTACAAATTACAACAATGGACTGAGGAAGCTTACCCATCGAGATAGAAAATAATCATACATGGTTAAAAGGCCAAGTCTAAACACAGGTTCTGTTGCATATACTGGTGCAGATAATCCAAGATGTTTTATAGCATAGGGCAAAGCTCCTAGATGCATCATGTCAGGATGAGACAGAAGAACAGCATCTATTGTTGGCGCAACCCTGAAAGATACAAAACATGCCTATCTTCATAAGCAAAAGTATCAAATACGTTTGGACTAAAATAATCGTGTCAATGCTGTATATGCAGAAAAACAAAGTGACCCTTTACTCAATAGCATTGTATGGGGCTTTCAGGAAGAAACAAGTCAAAATCTGCGTAAAAAATCAAGCAACAGAAGCAATCTAACAACAACATTTTGCCATCTGTGGGCATATAAATTTAAAAGCCTAAAAGGAAAAATTGCATTTGACTGTGAATCTGTAGAAACAGCTGCATGTAGGTTCGTGTCACCAGCCCAGGGAAACGAACAAGACAGATTTCTCCGCTAATTTTTCCTTTTAGGTAAACAGCCTGAGAGTACAGGCACGAGGTTTGTCTATTGATGCTACTAATTAGCACAAGCTAAAGATGGGGATGCCTCGGCCTAGTTGGCCCAATTCGTCGAGCAGGTGGCGTGCGCCCGGCGAGGCAACCAACCACGCCCACCAGCACACACGCGCGGCGGCGCGGAGGCAGCCAAATCGAAGGGGAAGCAAGCTCGCGGCGGGGACGGGGTGGTTGAGGGAGGTGGGGGTACCTACCTGGCGAGGGGCTGGAGGAGGGCGGGGTCGCAGTGGTCGGTCCAGCCGCAGTCGAGGAGGAAGCGGAAGCCGTCGACGGCGAGCAGATAGCAAAGGGGGCCTTCCCCGTACGCCCCGCTCAGCGGCATCACCTGCACGGACGTCCCCATCCCTTCGTCGTCGGTGGGCGGCGGCGGCGGCGACGGCGAGTGGAGCCGGAGGTTCGAGCGGGTTTGAGGTTGAAGGAAGCTGCTGGGCCGGGCTGGTATCAAAGTGAAACTTGGCCCGGGCTAGGCGATACGGGCCATATGGCTCGATTAGTTTGCTGCCTCTCAACTTGTACAGCTTCCAAATATTAGGTACTCCCCCGTTTCATAATTTTTTTGTCGTGATTTTAGTTAAATTTAAACTAAAACCACAACAAGGGAGTATATTAGTTTTTAAAAATTTCAATCATGTATTATTGGAACCATCATGGAAAGTATTTTCATGTTTTTATTCATTTTGTATTACTAGCAAAAGGGTCCGTGAGTTGCAACGGGAGAAACAAAGCCACGTCGCTAGTGAGCCATCCGTGTTGCTACTTGCCCTCTTCGTCACAGTAAATCAGCGAGCCACCTATTCACGAAGACGGAGAACATGATCAATCTCAAGGTGATGAGCTTGGTAATCACCTTCTAGCATTCCACTTCGCGGCCTCCGCCTGCACAGACTTAATTTCACGGATTTGCAATGATGCGAACGCCATCCCCGTCTCATCTGCACTTAGCATATGCAATGTCGAAAGGGCTCAAGCCTGGCAATGGAGACAAATTAAATAATTATGTGCTTATAAATATGAAAATATGGCGATATTCCTGGTATAGTTATTACTCACCTAGCAAAAGAACCCATATCTTCATCTTTCATTGTAATTCTCTCTCACTCTCACAGTATTCCCTCCAACAACAAGCAATTAACCGAAGTGGCAGCATGGAGCATCCAACTGCTAGTACCTCTGCTCAAAAATCTTTACATCAGAAGCATTTTATGTACATTGCAACAGAAGAAGAAAAATATTTCCATGTTCCTAGCTCACTGAAATCAAATAATATTATCATCTAAAACAATGCCTTAATATATTGAATAATGCATGAAAATGCATTATATAAACAATAGTCTGAAATTTGATTTTGTGAAAAAAAAGGAAAAAGGTATTGCCTACACCCCAACTAGTAGGTTGTCAATAAAGCTTGGACTCCACAAACTGTTCGGGTTCGATCAATCTCAGTCTGATATCTTATTTTTTATAGGGTAACCTCAGTTTGATATCTCAAATAAACCGTATGCAATTCTAATCATGCAAACGTGAGTCTAATAGTCATCAGGATGGTATCCTCCTCAAGTTACCGAGTAACTCAACATTTTCCTAGGGGCGAGCGAGCAACTACTTAGTAAGCGACATAGGATACATTTCAGCTCCAAACTTGCATGGAAGAATCTCCGGCATGCTTCGAGATGGTTAAACTACAGAGATGCCTCTTATAATCCGAATGGTCACCTGCATGTAGTCTCGTGTATTTGCTCAACCTTATGGAATGATGGAGCATGAACCACCGCTTAATGGCGTGTCGCTCCAACACAAAATCTTGGAGAGTGGGTGAAATTGGCAGAGCTACCATAAAAAAGCTAGGCGGGCTAGAGACTACAGACTGTGCTATCAATCTGAAAATAAATGCATTGTTGTGGGATGGGCTTCATACAAAACATTGTTTTGCTTCAGTGCCTGGGCGTGCCATGGCCCATCCGGCCTTGCCGTAGCTCCGCCGCGTGAGTGGTTGACTTCTCAATTTTGAAACACATGAAGGAGGGCATAAAAACATCAATTTTTTCAATAGTACTAACCTACATAAAATGCAATTTTGGGAGTTAGGATTATATCGAGGTATTGTTTGGATTTGTAACAGAAATATCATACCTTACAAGGAGCTTCCTGGCTCACCAACCATCATGTCGAAGGTCTCCAGAACCTCAGATAAGTTTTACGGTCGTCCTTTCTAGTGGTCTTTGTTTGTTCAGTGGCTTGGCCAAAAATCACAAGATGAAGATTTACATGGCCAATGCAAGAAATATTTCTACTTTTACATGATAAAAATAACACAGGCTCTTAACGTAACAAGCATCACTTAAGACGACAACAATAGGTCCATCTTTTTTATTTTAGTGAGGCATCATATTTGTGTTCCCTCTTATCCTCTTTCTCACCCTCGTCGGCGGTGGCTTCAGTGTTCACACAAACCAAAACATGTTTGAATGTTGTTAATCCTAAGGCGTCTCTCCTTCCTCTCTCTCTCTCTCTCTTGCGATGAGAAATTTGTTGTTTTCCTCTGGGATGTTTTTCAGAGGTATGCATGTGTAGTTAACGATGTTTCTTTTCCCTATATGGTTTTAGTGGGTGTTTATTTGCAATCCGGATCGCCGCTGGTACGAAAGAAAAAAGGATTGTGTGCTATAGATTATAAGTTTGCTTCGAAAATAAAATAATATTTTAAAAATATTTAACATGTAAAAATAACATCATATTCATATTCTACACATTTTTCTAATCAAATTTCATATATAGCATGTTCAAATCAGAGTTACGGTTTAAAAGGTACGAATAATTTAAAAATGTATTTGTTTAACCTAAATATCTTTCAAAAAATATTTAACGGATAAAAATAACATCATATTCCTATTCTAAATATTTTTCTAATCAAATTTCATATATAACATGTTAAAATAGGAGTTACGGTTTAAAAGATATGGATAATTTAGATAAGCATTTGTTTGACTTAAATATGATCCGCGGATGAATTATCTATTAGCTCAGGGGTGTTTTCAAAAACATGTAAAATAATTGTTCGGGCTATGACTTAAGTGAGGACTGCGGGTTGAATACAGAAAATAGTAGGGGCTTTTTTGCAAAATGTCATGATGGGTGTGCAGAAGTTGTCCGTGTTTTATTATTAGCAAAAGAGCCCGTGAAATGTGATGTTACTTTTATCCGTTAAATATTTTTAAATATTTTTTGAAAGATATTTAGGTTAAACAAATACATTTTTAAATTATTCGTACCTTTTAAACCGTAACTGAGATTTGAACATGTCTTTACCTAATAATAAAACACGGACAACTCCTGCCTGCACACCCGTCATGACATTTTTGCAAAAAAGCCCCTGCTATTTTCTGTATTCAACCCACAGTCCTCACTTAAGTCACAGCCCGAACAGTTATTTTACATGTTTTTGAAAACACCCATGAGCTAATAGATAATTCATCCGTGGATCATATTTAAGTCAAACAAATGGTTATCTAATTTATTCATATCTTTTAAACCGTAACTCCTAGTTTAACATGTTATATATGAAATTTGACTAGAAAAATATTTAGAATAGGAATATCATGTTATTTTTATCTGTTAAATATTTTTAAATATTTTCTGAAAGATATTTAGGTTAAACAAATACATTTTTAAATTATTCGTACATTTTAAACCATAACTCTGATTTGAACATGTTATATATGAAATTTGATTAGAAAAATGTGTAGAATATGAATATGATGTTATTTTTACATGTTAAATATTTTTAAAATATTATTTTATTTTTGAAGCAAACTTATAATCTATAGCACACATTCCGTTTTCTTTCGTACCAGAGGCGATCCGGATTGCAAATAAACACCCACTAAAACCATATAGGGAAAAGAAAACATCGTTAACTACACATGCATACCTCTGAAAAACGTCCCAGAGAAAAATAACAGATTTCTCATCACAAGAGAGAGAGAGGGAGAGAGAGAGAGGGAGAGAGAGGGAGGGAGGGAGAGAGAGAGGGAGAGAGAGGAAGGGGGGAGGGATGGAGAGGGAGAGAGAGAGGCCTTAGGATTAACAACATTCAAACATGTTTTGGTTTGTGTGAACACTGAAGCCACCGCCGACGAGGGTGAGAGAGAGGATAAGAGGCAACACAAATATGATGCTTCGCTAAAATGAAAAATATGGACCTATTGTTGTCGTCTTGAGTGATGGTTGTTACGTTAAGAGCCTGTGTTATTTTTTCTCCCGTTACAATGCACGGGCTCTTTTGCTAGTTTTCAATAAAGTACGTACGATGCCCCTTATCCTATGCACTGCCTGCTCACCACAAGTTCACATCTGTAGTATCACAATTACTATGATAAATTGATCTATGCATGCATCATACTATTATTATTATTATTGTGTTGCTGGTGTTGTAGATCCGCACACTCGCTTTGATCTATAGTTGGATAGGGACTCGCTTAGATTGCATCTTTGATCTGCATTAACAAATTTGGAGGAGGGGCTCACTGTCGGTTGAATCATTTGTAACAACTTAGTTCCATGGGATTCAGTACCGCCGCGTGTCTTGCATGCCGGTTGGATGCTGCCTTTGTCAAACCTTTGGATCTGCGATCGTGTGCTATTGTACTTATTTTTTCATCTACTTAATTCGGTCTATTTGCCAATAATAATTCACGATCATGTATGGGGTACCGGGCCATTTCTTGCTTTTGTTTGCAGAAATTCTGAAGTATCCATAGGAGCTCGGTGCATCGATAATTTGTTATCATAAGATAGAGAAAAGAAGTGTTACAACAGAGTTACTAATGACTGAATAACCGGATGGAGTTTATTGGTTTTATTTGACGATGTTACATTAGAGCAAACAAGATGTTTGTGCTAAATCCTTATTAACGTGGAGCCATATAATGCGGATCAACACGTCCCCCAGACTGTAACTGTCGAGTCAACTAAAACTCTCATGCTATCCCGCAACAACGCATGGGAAATTATCTAGTTTCATTAATGAAGAAGAACACATTACAAAGCCCGGACTAATCAGACAAACACACAACATCACCATAATAGCACCACAACAACACCACACCGTCAAAGACCGCTAGTAGAAAACGGGCCTTTAGTCCCGGTTCTAGAGGGCCTTTAGTCTCGGTTCTCGAACCGGGACTAAAGGGTCAGGACTAAAGCCCTAGTCCCGGTTCTGTTACGAGCCGGGACTAAAGGCTCTCCACGCGGCCGCTGTCTGGAGCTCCAACTTTAGTCTCGGTTGATAACATCAACCGGGACTAAAGGAAATTCTACTATATTTTCCTGATTTTCAAATTTCTTAATTATTTTACAATTTACCCCTCATCACTGCTCAATTTAATCTATAATCTCTATTCTCTAATCACCCCTCATCATTCCAAATCATCTAACTTCCTAACCGGTCACCCATCCTGTCACTACTCCAGCCTGAGCACGCTTAACCTCCGAGTTCTATTCCCCCTAGTTTCCAAGTCTGCACTTGTTGTTTTCCTAACAATAGTAAGATGTCAATCCTATTAACCATCGGGAGTTTAGCTTGAGCATGAAGTCACATGTTTCACTGTTTGAGTTTGAAACTATTATTCTAAAAAACTATAATTATTTAGTAACCCTAATATTTCTTAAATAAGTAGTTTGACCATAGTTTGATCACAGTTTGACCAGATTTGACCAAAATTCAAAAAACTAAAATAATTATTTAGTAACACTAACATTCTTGAATAATTATTTAGTAACACTAATACTTCTTGAATAAGTAGTTTGACCACAGTTCGACTAGATTCAACCAAAATTCAAAAAAACTAAAATTTGAGCATAACTTTTTTTCTTTTAGAATTTGAGAATTCTAAAAATTTGCAAAACGGCCTACATCGATCAAATTTGGATGCAGATTTTCGTGCTGAACATTTTGATATATAATTTTTTCCTGACATAGTATGCAAAAATTATAGCCGTTTTATCTTTTCATAACACTTTTTTGCAAAACATGTCAAAATTTAAGTTCTTTAATTTTCCTAACTAGTAGATGTAGTAATATAACTACATCTCGAAGGATTTTATTTTTTTTTGAAGTTTTTATCATTTTCTTTTTTTTCCAAAACTGAAATGGCGATATAGGGGGTAGAGTTTGAGACACGAATCCCTTTAGTCCCAGTTTGAGACACGAACCGGGACTAAAGGGCATCGTGCCCTTTAGTCCCGATTCATGTCTCAAACCAGGACTAAAGGTCTAATCTTGGTCTCATTTGAACCGGGACTAATGCCTTTAGCCGCTCGAACCGGGATTAATGCTCATATTAGTCCCGGTTCGTAATACAACCGGGACTAATGTGTATATTGAGCTGTGACTAAAGCCCTGTTTTCTACTAGTGGACTAGGAAATCGGCTTCACTGATCACGAAGGCTCGACAAGGGGAAGGAGGTCTTTGGCTTCCATCATCATCTAACCAAGTAAGACGGATGCCTTGAGCTTCGTCTAGATGCCATAAGACAACACCCCTCGAAGAAAGGGAGGGGTTTCATATGGGGGCAAGGTAATCCATGATGGGTGACACTCGCTAACTCGGCTTCAAATGAAACGTTGGCCCGCCCACCACATGATCGAGAATTCGGATCGCGTCTGCCGAACACCTTAACACCGACCATAGCCTATCACCGGTCCCTCCATCCATTAGCTGATACATCTCAAATGTATCTATATTTTTTAAGTACTCATGCTATATTTACATCATTTATATAAACTACATATTTTATGATTGTGAACCCTCAATGTGTATTTTCTTGATAATTTTTTAAGCCGGACATGAAAGACATTGTAATGAATTATGATTGTCAACATGCATCCACTGATGCACCACAAGAAAACGTGTTCAATTAATTTCACAGCACACAATGCACTGAGCCAGTCTAAATTATGAGTGAATATCATAAAACTACCACTTTTCGCGTTATAGTTTCAAAAAACTACCGAAAATTTGTTTGTGACTGATACCTACCACTTTTGACGTTGGCTGTTTTAAAAAACCCAAATCGCCGAGTGCTTTGCAATTGATCACGATTATGACAGTTGGGGCCCGCTCCTAAACAAACCGTTTGTTGACTATTTAGTTTGACCGTTAACTGACATGTGGGACCCACATGTCAGCTTCTTTTTTCTTCTTCTCTTTCCTTCTCTCCTCTCCCCCCGTACTCTCTTTCTCTCTCTGTCTTATCTTCAACCCCGTCGGCGACCATGTCCCCTTCCCTCGCGCGCCCACCCCACCGGCGACCCGCTCCTTCCCCTCGCGCCCCCACCGCGCCGGCGACCCGCTCCCTCCCCTCGCATGCCCACCCCGCCGGACCCGCTCCCCTCCCCTCGCGCGCACACCTCGTCGGCGACCCGCTCCCCTCCCCTCGCATGCCCACCTCGCAGGCGTCCATGGAGTCCCTGAGGCTGCGAGCTCCTGGACACGGCGGTCCAGACAGCCACCCAAGGAGCCCTAGCAGCGGCAGCCACCTCCGCCGCCATCCACACCGCCGGACCCCTGCGCGTGGCCTGTGGATGGAGAGCCGGTGACCTCGGCCGCATGTGCGGCTCCTCCGAGCTCCTCCCTCACCCTGCTTTCTCCGACTCAGTTGCCCCCGATGACGACCATGGACGCGATGCCGGAGCAGAAGGGGTTCACCGGCAGGGTGGGGGCTGCTGGATGCGGCCACCCGCAGCACAAACAAGAGTTGGCCGTCCAGATGCTCCTACTGCGGCCGCCTGCATCACGGACAGGAGCTGGCCGCCGAGATGCTCCCGCCGTGGCTGCCCACAGCCGCGGCTGCAACAGCGATGAGCACGGCAGGAGGAGCCCGATCTGGAAGACGGCCATGGCAGGGGCCTGATTGCTTTTTTGAAATATTTGCAGGGATCAAATTGCATTTATAAAATATTTACAGATACTGTCATGTGGGTCCCACATGTCAGTTAACGGTCAAACTAAATGGTCAAACAAACGGTTTGTTTAGGAGTGGGCCCCAACTGTCATAACCGCGATCAATTGCAAAGCACTCGGCGATTTGGGTTTTTTGAGACAGCCGAGGCCAAAAGTTGTAGGCATCAGTCACAAACAAATTTTCGGTAGTTTTTTGAAACCATAACGCGAAAAGTGGTAGTTTTATGCTATTTACTTCTAAATTATTCATCTTTGTAACGTCTCAGGTGCTCGACAACGTCGTCGATGTACCGTTCCTGCCGCTCCTGATCGGCGAGAACCTCCTGCAGCTTCTTGGCGTTGCTCGCGAGCACCTTCCCCTCGTCGTCCACCATGACGCGCCGCACCGCCGCGGCGACGCCGTCCCTGTCGAACGAGCCGTCGGTCTCGTCCCTCGCCACCTCCACGCCGACGCCCTTCTCCGCCATGGTCCGCGCGACGAGCGGCTGGTCGACGACGAACGGGAGCATCACCAGCGGGTGCCCAAACGCGAAGCTCTCCACGGTGGAGCCCCAACCGCAGTGCGTCAGGAACGCGGCCACCGCGCCATGCGCGAGCGCCTTCACCTGCGGCACCCACCCAGTCTCGACCATGCCGCGGCCACGCGTCCTTTCCTCGAACCCGTCCGGCAGCACTCCGCGGTCGTCCGCACCGGTGCGGGAGTCGGATGTGCCGCCGGGCGACCGGAGAGCCCACAGGAAGCGCACGCCGGCGAGCTCAAGCCCGAGCGCGAGCTCGTGCAGGTTCTTTAGCGTCACTGGCGCCTCACTCCCGAGCGCTACGTAGATGACAGACTTTGGGGGCTGGTCGTCGAGCCAGCGCAGCACATCCGGGCGGACACCGCCGTCGTCGCCGCCGAGGTCGGGAGAAGGCAGCAGGACCCCCGCGGGGATGGAAGGCTTCTGGAAGAGGTCGGTGAGGAGGGCGAGCATCCCGGGCTCGACCTCGTCGCAGCTGCGGTAGATGGCGAGGCGACAACGCTCGTTGATCTGCCACATGCGATGTATGTCGGGAACGCCGGACGCGTTGGGCCGGAAAGTGCCGGCGAGCCACCCGGCCTCGTGCCGACGGTATGCCACGGTGGAAGGGAAGGGATACCACGCGGGCGCAACGGTGAAGTCCTCCAACGCCGTGCGCGGGTGCGCCGTGTTCGCCCCCCGTGATCCCATAAAGGCGGCCAGGCTGGCGAGGACGATCTCGAATACTGCGCAGGGCACCTGCACTTGTCGTCGGTACACCGGAAGAAGACGGGAAATCAATCGATCAATAGAGAAAAGGTGATTCATGCATGGGGGGGGGGGGGAGGTGGCAGTAACTAGACCTTGTGCTCGTCGGCGATGGGCGGGACCCAGTGGTGGCAGAAGTCATGGACGATCCAGTCGGGTCTCCGGCCAGCGGCGACGGCGTCCGCGAGGAACGCGGCGAGAGGGGCCGCGAGCCCGTCCATGGCCATCTTAAGGAGCCCGTCCTCCCCGGGCGGCACGTCGGCGGTGGACTCGGCGCCCACCGGCAGCCCGTCGACGCGCGGCAGCGGCAGCGGCACGAAGCGGAGGCGACCTGACAGGTGCGGCGGCACGGGCGGGAGCCTGGCGAGGTTCCGCGGCGTGGAGACGAAGGCGACGGCGTGGCCGCGGGCGGCGAGGCGCCTGGAGAGGTCGAGGAACGGGAGCATGTGCCCGAACGCCAGCCACGGGAACATCACCACCTCCAGCTGCCCGCCGGCTTCCTCCATATGGACGTGAGCTGAGCTGAGCCGATCGGCAATGGAGGCTGGAGAAGAAGCAAATTAATCAAGGTGGTTGACTCTCTTCTGGTGGAGCAGCCTGAGAATGGTGATATGCGACGATCGATCCGACCGCGTGTGTATATATAATTCTACTCCGCAGAGGCGAGCTGGCGCTTCTCGTGGCGTGGCTGATATTTTAAGCTTTGAGATTGGTACGGATGTAAGCATCATTTGTGATTTGCTACCGCTAACGACCAATTGAAAGTGAGGATAATGGCCTGGCCGAATATATATACTTGGGATAATGACAACTTAGCCAAATCAGGATCATGACCTGGCCGATCAAAGTCAGAAGAGTAGAATGTATAGTTTATCTTGGGATAATGTGATTAAGGAGCCAGAAGTCATCGCCGACACAAAACTTTCAGAGAACGTGGTAGCAATTTCTCACTCAAACATCCCTTTCTGGACTTGCATCGATTGATTACTATGCATTTTGGTAACGTCTCAGGTGCTCCACAAGATGGTCAATGTGTACCGCTACCTGTCGCGCCCTGTCTTCGAGAACCTCTCACGCATGAACATGAATTGAACGAACACTACGACATGGTACTTGTACTAAAGTTAGTATAAAGTTAAGTCATCTATTTTGGAACGGAGGGAATAGAAATTTGAAAGCACTAAAAAAACGCCTTTAAAAGGTCGCCCCCAAATATGTAACGAGGTGACTGAAGAAAACACTAGTCAATCACGAAGGCAAAGGTCTAACATAGGCATTATGCAAAAATGCCTCCGATGCTCAGGCCTTTGAGGGCAATTTCGACGTCTCCATGCTCAAATCGAGGCATTTTCAGAAATGCCGACAAACCGCTATGCACCGGCTGCTTAAAAAGTAGGATCCGGCTTGCCTGCTCCCTTCACATGCTCCCATCCGTGATTTTAAGAGATGGGGCCGGAGCACGTTGGGAGAGTAGGCAAGTCTCGTTCGCTTAAAAAAGGCCTATCGACTATGCTGGATCTACAAAACAGGACCTCTAACTCTTGTTCCATTAGCGGTATGGGACTAAAATGTTTCAAGTCTGACCAACCTCCCGTGAGCAAAAGCTAAATCTGAGATAATTAACATGTATTGCATGATTCGAACACAGCCCTGGCTGTGTATAACTTTGCACTCATACCACTACAATAAGCAAAGCATTTGGATTAAGTTACAAACCAACCATTTGTTAATCCAGACGAGCAGGCCTTCCGATCAAAAATCATCACGCAACTCATCTCCGATATGCCAATAATCTCGTCAGCAGCGGATTGAACGACGACGGCCAAGAACGAAATACTCATGCGGCTTTGAACACTGAAGGTCCCGTAACAGCAGCACTGCCACCCGCATCAGCCGCAATATGTGGCCAGTTTGCCGCTGCCGGACCTGCCGCGCTGCATCAATCTAAGAGCATTTTCCTAAGATGCCTGTCGGTGTCAAAACCGGCGGATTTCGGGTAGGGGGTTCCGAACTGTGCGTCTAGGCCGGATGATAACAGGAGGCAGGGGACACGATGTTTTAGTCAGGTTCGGGCCTTCTTGATGGAGGTAAAACCCTACGTTCTGCTTGATTAATATTGATAATATGGATAGTACAAGAGTAGATCTACCACGAGATCAGAGAGGCTAAACCCTAGAAGCTAGCCTATGGTATGATTGTTGTTCGTCCTATAAACTAAAACCCTCCGGTTTATATAGATACCAGAGAGGGCTAGGGGTTACACAGAGTCGGTTACAATGGTAGGAGATCTACATATCCATATCGCCAAGCTTGCCTTCCACGCCAAGGAAAGTCCCTTCCGGACACGGGACGAAGTCTTCAATCTTGTATCTTCATAGTCCAGGAGTCCGGCCGAAGGTATAGTCCGGCCATCCGGACACCCCCTAATTCAGGACTCCCTCAGTAGCCCCCGAACCAGGCTTCACTGACGACGAGTCCGATGCGCAAATTGTCTTCAGCATTGCAAGGCGGGTTCTTCTCCAAATTCCGTATACCTGTTGAACAGTGACCGGTTTCTTGTAAATGTAGTGCTCCTTGGATTCTACGCCCAATAATGGCCGTTTTCCACGTGTCAAACGAATACGAAAAGTCAGGGTGTTTTTTATATTTACACCCCTAGCCGCGTGAATGAGCCGCCTATTTAAGGGGACGAGGATTTAGATTCAAACCGCACCTTCTCCCTTCCGCGAGTATTCATCAGAGCGTATCCGACAGAGGTCCATTCCATCATGGCCGGCCGCCGCAGCTCCTCCTCTCGCCCTTCCAGCCCTCAGCCTGGAGATTGGAAGAGGTGCTCCATCCCGCACAGCGAGCTAGTGACGCTCCAGACCAAGGGATTTCTCCCCCGGCCTATATGGTCCCGGTTCGAGCCGGACTTGCCACCTATAATGGCGGAGAGCAAGCGGAGAGCGCCCCCAATCCCTCCAAAGGAGAGCGGGTATGCCTTGCCCCTTACTTAATAAGAGGGCTCGGATTTCCAATTCATCCGTTTCTCCGGGGGCTTCTGGAGTTCTATGGCCTCCAGCTGCACAACCTCACGCCTGCCTCCATATTGCATATCGCGGGCTTCATAGCCCTTTGCGAGCTGTTCTTGGGCTGCGAGGCTCATTTCGCGCTGTGGAAAAGGCTATTCTGCGTTGTGCCCCGCTCTAAGGAGGGGTCAATATATCAAGTGGGCGGAGCCGAAGTGTGGCGCATCGCCGGGACCGGATATCTATCCGGAACCCCAAAGAAGGCGTCCGAAGACTGGCCTTCGGAATGGTTTTATATAGAGGACGTCCCGCTGCCGGATCCTGTCCGGATCGGCCTCCCTGAGTTCGACAGTGCTCCCCTAAAGAAGTGCCTAAACTGGCGTCCACGGAGCCCTCAGAGGGAAAGTGACATGGACGTTATTTACCTGATGGGCCGGATAAGATTGTTAGCTCATTCTGGACTGACCATGATTGGGGTCATGGCCGCATGCATCATGCGAGGGGTGCAGCCGCTTCAGTATAGAGGCCGCCCCATGTGGGACTTCAATGGGGAGGACAACGCCACCCGCTACGGCCGTAAGGGGCCAGATTCGACTGCCGCTCTAATAAAGACCTTGTCCGCTTTGTACAAGGGAGAAGAGGAGGAATTTCTCCGCGTCAACCCACTGGGTGGATTTTCTATGTACAATCCCCCAAGTTGGGTAAGTGGACACTTTTACTTGCCCATCCATTTTATATTCCCATTGTTAAAATTTCAGTCTAACGACTTCAACGCGGGAACTGCGCCAGGCTGTTAAAGAAATAAACAGCCCTCCTCCACAACCCGAGGATCCGGGACAGTCCCTCGACCCGGGCTCTCAAGAGGATCCGGACTTATCTTTGGAGCTGATTGATGGAGTGTTTCATCAATTGAGCAAGGACAACGCCTTGGTGGCCATTACGGACGATTATCCAGGGCTACTCCCAGCCTCACAGGTAACTGAGACCGGAGTCCCAGCACTTTGAAAAGGGATCTGTCCTCGCGTGTTTTCGATTGCCATATGACAACTGTGTTTTGCAGGGGAGGTCCTTGAGACGGGAGGTCGAGCCTGCGGCGACTAGCCAACGAGGGGCGGCAAGGCCCCGCGAGCTGAAAAGAAGTGCGGTCCGGACTAAGGCACCGGCGCAAAGGTATAGCGCGCCGCCTTATTCCCAGGTGTTATTCCTTCGAGGCATATTAACGCTCGTGCTCTCTTCAGGACGAAGAGACCTCACCGGACTATATCCGGAGAGGCTGCCAATCGCGCCTCCACTAGTCAGGCTACAAAGCCTGGTCCAGAAGCGGAGGCGAACACGAGGCGCGCATCGGACGCTCCTCCGACGGAGGATGCGGACAGGCTGTCTGCCACCAATTCCGAGGTGGAGAGTGCCATGAACCACAGGCGTCGCCGGACAGTTCTTCGCGACACTTGTTTCTCCCAAGAGGCATTGGATGCCTTTAATTCGGGAGACGCGTACCTCCGTGCCGCTCAAAATGGTCTAGCCAGAGCCACAGAGCAGTATGTGAAAGACATATGGGTAAGAAAATTTTGGTAATTATATATATATATATATATATACCAGTAACCCCCGAGACTTGAAACAGTTAGAGTAACTGTTTTAAGGATCATTTGTTATGCAGGTTCTTACAGAAAAGAATACCCTACTGTCCCAGGAGCTGGAAGAGTGCAAAGCCCAACTTGAGGCCGCACTAGCCGCGGCAGGGGAGCCCAAGGAGACCCCCTCTGCTAACATACGCTTCGAAAGATAAGTATTTTGCAAAGTGCGGCGTGGGTGCAAATCTGACAAATGAAATTGCAGATGGCGCCGGATTAAATCCGGAAGTGCAACAACTCTGACGCCAGCTAAAGGCTGGTGAGAGCGTGCTGACAAAGGTGAGGCGGGAGAAGAACGATCTCCAAGATGCCAACACCAAGCTGGGCGTTGAACTGAAGGACGTTCGTGCCCAGCTGTTGGACTCCGTGAAGGAGAATCAATGGCTTCAACGCGGCATATATAGTAAGTGCTTAAACGAACTTTGAAAAAAGAGTTCGGCGAGGAAGTCGACTAACAAAGTAATGTCTGTAGGTATGCTGACAGGTCGTCCTGTAGAGGAAATGCCCGGTTCTACGGGTGACCTTCTTCCCGAGCTCTCACAACTGCACGAGCGAGTTCGGTAGGTGATTCAAGGCGTCGCCCAGGCCTTGTGGGCATCCGTCTCCATGCCCGAAGGCCTTGGAGAGCTTGTAGAGAAGCTGAAGGAAGTGCGACGACGCTTCCGATTGTGGAAGATGTCGGCCTGCCGTCAAGGCGCCAGGGAGGCCTGGGCCATGGTGAAGACGCGGTACACAAAGGCTGACCCAAACCACATGGCCGAGGTCGGACCCGTAGGGCCCGATGGGAAGGAGATCCATGTGAGCTTAGTATACGTCCAAGTAGAGTTGGCCGCAAAGTATTCCCAACAGGACTGTAAACTAGACAGCCTGTTAGATGGTATTGAAGAGGAATACAATCATTCAGATTGACTATGTAATTTTCATTGACATGTGTAATGCTTTCTAGCCGGATTGTAGATCGTTTGTCATGGCCGACCTTTTCGCTTCAACCTCGGGACCTGACGGTCCGGAGTGTGTCCGAATACCCTTGCGGTTATATAAGAACTGGGGTATGCATGGAGACCAGGCGTAGGGGTCATTAGTGCTTGAACAGACAAGTGCCCAACTAGTTATGTTATATTACATGGTTAGTAAGAAACATCTTCCAGGGAGAATAGTTCCGTTAGGGGTTCCTTTCCCTGGGAGGCATGCCCTAAAGTGCATGTCCATTCTGCGAAAAGAGACGCAGGAAAAACATCTGGGGGCGTATAGATAAATAAGTGAAAGAAAAGATCATCTTTAGTTCACCGGCCGAATATTCCCTTAAAAACGCTAGCTTTCAGCTTCACCCAGTCTGAGGTACACATCCGGCTGACCCAGCAGTAACAATCGCAGAGGTGCTCCCTTTACCACCTAGCCGAACAATCGGGAGCGTATGGGTAAGCACAGGAGCCAGGCAACCCAGCTTGGCCAAAACTTAAGTCATATCGATGCATATAATGGCGAATAAAAGGTACATGCGGAAGTATGACACATGTGTTGGGCATGAAGCCCGTATAAATAAGCTTCTGTGTAAAGAAGCCCCCAGGTTTAATGAGCGCGGATAGCGCGTCACTTTATGAGCCTTTAAAGGCTATAAGAGAGAGATGAGAAGGAGAGAAATGTAAGACAGAAAGTATATATAAAATGGACATAGGAAGGAGACGAACACAGAGTCCGGCGCTAGGCATAGAATCTTCGTAGACGGGCTGCGTTCCATGGGTTCGGCTCGAGTCGGTTATCCGATGCATCTCGCAGGCGGTACACTCCACTAGTTAGGACTTGGTCGATTATGAAGGGACCTTCCCACTTAGGCTTGAGTTTGTCCTTTTTCTTGCCCGGCGGGCGTAGAACTAATTCGCCAACGTTGTAATTTTTGGCCCGTACTTCTTTGCTTTGGTATCTTCGAGCCAGCTATTGATAAAATGCGGAATGGGCTTTTGCCACGTCTTGCTCTTCCTCCAAGGCGTCCAAACTGTCCTGTCGATCGAGCTCGGCTTCTCTTTCTTCGTACATGGGCACTCGAGGTGAGTCATGAATTATGTCGCAGGGCAAAACTGCCTCTGCGCCGTACACCATGAAGAATGGTGTGTATCCGGTGGTGTGATTCGGCGTGGTCCGCAGCCCCCAGAGTACGGAGTCGAGCTCCTCTACCCAGTGCGTATTAGATTCCTTAAGGGACTGCACTAATCTGGGTTTGATGCCGCTCATGATAAGACCATTTGCACGTTCGACCTGGCCGTTGGTTTGTGGGTGATAGACGGAAGCATAATCGAGGTTGATGCCCATGTTTTTGCACCAGAGTTTTACCTCATCGGCCGTAAAGTTCATGCCGTTATCAGTGATGATGCGGTGGGGGATGCCGTAACGGTGTACAACCCCGGATATAAAGTCTATCACCGGTCCGGATTCGGCCGTCTTAATAGGCTTGGTTTCTATCCATTTGGTGAACTTATCCACCATGACCAGTAAGTATTTTTTCTTGTGGGTTCTGCCTTTAAGGGGTCCAACCATGTCAAGCCCCCAGACGCGAAGGGCCAAGTGATGGGGAGAGTTTGGAGGGTGGTGGGTGGCATATGGCTTTGGTTTGCAAAAAGCTGGCAATCGACGCATCGTTGGACTAAGTCCTGGGCATCTGCCCGGGCCGTCGGCCAATAAAAGCATGTACAGAAGGCCTTGCTTACAAGGGACCGAGCTGCAATGTGATGTCCGCCGAGTCCGGCATGAATTTCCGCCAGGAGGTTCCGCCCTTCCTCTTCGGAGATGCACCTTTGAAGGACTCCGATAGTGCTTTTCTTATAAAGCTCTCCCTCATGGACTTTATAGGCTTTAGATCGCCGCACCATGCAGCGTGCCTCATTTTGGTCCTCAGGGAGTTCCTGCCTGGTAAGGTAGGCGAGGCATGGTTCTGTCCACGGGGCGATGACGACCATTATTACATGGGCTGAAGGTGTTATTTCATTGGTAGAGCCTCCAATTATGTCAGAGTGTTCGGTGTCGGGCAGTGCGGTTGGGTCCGGGCTGTTATTGCCAGGTTCCCCTTCCCATACTACGGATGGCTTGAACAACCTTTCCAAGAAGATGTTGGGGGGGGGGGACTACATCACGTTTTGCGCCGATGCGTGCCAGGACATCTGCCGCCTGATTATTTTCCCGGGCTATATGGTGAAATTCGAGCCCTTCGAACCGAGCTGACATTTTTAGGACGGCGTTGTGATAAGCTGCCATTTTTGGATCCTTGGCATCAAAGTCTCCATTTATTTGGGATATTGCGAGATTCGAGTCCCCGCGCACCTTTAGGCATTGAATGCCCATGGATACTGCCATCCGGAGACCGTGTAAAAGGGCCTCATATTCGGCTGCGTTGTTGGAGTCTGTGTACATTATCTGGAGTACATATTGAACTGTGTCTCCTGTGGGGGACGTTAAAACGACGCCAGCCCCTAGACCGGCCAACATTTTGGAGCCGTCGAAGTGCATGACCCAGTTTGAATATGTGCCGTACTCTTTAGGGAGTTTGGCCTCTGTCCATTCTGCGACGAAGTCGGCCAAAACTTGCGACTTGATAGCTCGCCGTGGCTTGTAAGTTATGTCAAACGGGAGGAGCTCAATCGCCCATTTTGCAATCTGGCCCGTCGCGTCGCGGTTGTTTATAATATTGTTATGTGGCACTTCCGAGGCTACTGTTATTGAACACTCTTGAAAGTAGTGTCGCACCTTCCGGGATGCCATAAATACCGCATACGCAATCTTTTGATAATGCGGGTACTGTGACTTGCATGGAGTAAGGACAGTGGACACGTAATAGACCGGCTTTTGAAGGGGGAATTTGTGTCCGTCCGTTTCTCGTTCAACGATGAGCACTGCGATTACGACCTGATGGGTTGCTGCAATGTATAATAGCATTGGTTCGTCAATGTTTGGCGCGGCTAGGACTGGGTTTGTTGCCAAGATGGCTTTTATTTCATCGAGTCCAGCCGTGGCTGCATCCGTCCACTCGAAGTGTTCGGTGCACCGAAGGAGACGGTAAAGGGGTAGGGCCTTTTCTCCTAGGCGGGAGATAAAGCGGCTTAGAGCCGCCACGCAACCGGTTAATTTTTGTATTTGTTTGAGGTCCTTCGGGATATCCAATTGTGACAGAGCTCGGATCTTGGCTAGATTTGCTTCAATTCCTCTACCGGATACAATGAAGCCCAAGAGCTTTTCGGCTGGAACGCCGAAAACGCATTTTTCCAGGTTGAGCTTGATGTCGTATGTTCGGAGGTTATTGAATGTTAGCCTCAAGTCGTCTACTAGAGATTTGACATGTCTTGTTTTAACGACCACATCATCTACGTATGCCTCCAATGTTTTGTCGATCTGGTGTAAGGGCATATTTATCCCTAAGTGTTTTGGTGATTGATGACAACGCATTTGCGGACTAATCGTGTGCCTTGAGTATTCCAGACACTTTATTGCTAGGCACAAGACGATTGGGTGCCCCTTGAAGACTGATGAAGACGGTGTCTTTTCTACGTTTCTTTTTGGTGGATTTGAGTCATAGGAAAGCCGTACTATTAAGAGGGGGTCCGCGTTGGAAAGGTTTGGGTGGAATCATCACGTACACGTCTCCTTCTTGTCCCCTCCTTTTTCCTTGGAGCTTCCTCTGTTTTCTTGCCTCCCTTGTCTGGCTGCTGTGGTTGGTCGCGGTAGTACTGCTCCCAGGAAAACGGTAGTACCGTAGGCATCCGCGGTAGTACCGCGCAGTGGCGCGGTAGTACCGCAGGTGCCCACGGTAGTACCGCTCCCCTGGAGCCGCACTACCGCTGCCCACCAGGCTAGTGCCGCCCCTTTGCGGTAGTAGGGGCGGATGTAATTTTTTACATCCGCACCTACCGCGGTAGTACCGCTTTCGCCGAGCGGTAGTACCGCGCTATACAATCAGGCAGTAGTATCGCCCCTCGGCAGTACTACCGTGTCGGGTTTTTGCTACTTCCGTTTCTTTGCGAAAGTAGGCACGGAAGTTCCCTTCCCCCTGGCTGGGGTGTTTGCCTTGCGGTAGTACCGCATGGGGGGCGCGGTAGTACCGCGCGTGCGGAAGTACCGCCCCCAGCTCCTGCGCGTCTGTTTATCTTTTCTGTTGCTGGGGTTGCGGCAGTACCGTGGGTCGGTACGGTAGTACCGCACAGCCGTGCGGTAGTAGTACCGCTTGGTTGCAAGCAGTAGTACCGCGCGCCCTTGCGGTAGTACCGCTGGCCGCGGGCTGGTTGGTGGGTAACGGTTGGATCCTTTTCCCACACTATATAAGGGGTCCCCTTCTTCCCCGTTGACTTATGTCTTCCACCCCCAAGCTCCATTATTGCTCTAAGCTCCATTTTCGCCCAATCTCCCTCCCTAGCCGACCAAACTTGTTGATTTGCTCGGGAGTGGTTGAGAAGGCCTCGATCTACACTTCCACCAAGAGATATTTGATTCCCCCCACTAATCCCTTGCGGATCTTGTTACTCTTGGGTGTTTGAGCATCCTAGACGGTTGAGGTCACCGCGAAGCCATAGTCCATTGTGGTGAAGCTTCGTGGTGTCGTTGGGAGCCTCCAATTGAGTTGTGGAGATTGCCCCAACCTAGTTTGTAAAGGCTCGGTCGCCGCCTCCAAGGGCACCAATAGTGGAATCACGGCATCTCGCACTGTGTGAGGGCGTGAGGAGAATACGATGGCCCTAGTGGCTTCTTGGGAGCATTGTGCCTCCACACCGCTCCAACGGAGACGTACTTCCTCTCAAAGGGAAGGAACTTCGGCAACACATCATCGTCTCCACCGTCTCCACTCTTGGTTATCTCGTGCCTTTACTTGTGCAAGCTTATTTGTTTCATATATCTTGCTTGCTTGCGTTCCTATCCTTGTTGCATCATATAGATTGCTCATCTAGTTGCATATCTAGACAACCTACTTTGATGCAAAGTTTAAATTGTTAAAGAAAAGCTAAAAATTGTTAGTTGCCTATTCACCCCCCTCTAGTCAACCATATCGATCCTTTCAATTGGTATCAGAGCGTCGTCAAGGACTTTACCGTTTAAAGAATATGGTTGATACCGTAGACGGTGTGGAGGAACACTCCGGTGTGAATCCAACCTCGTCTACGGGCGATGGGGGAACCTCGGTCTCTCGTGAGGAGTTCAATGTGGCCTTGGAGACATTGAAAACCTTCATGACGACCGAACTTGAAAGCATGTTTACTAAATTTCTTGAGGGGCTTAAACTATCCACCGCACCGTTGAAAGTGGATGACCCCGCTGACAAGGTGACAGATGCTATCCCCGACAAGGGGGAAGCTAGTAGTGAAAAGGCTCCTTCTTCTAGTGGTAAGAATGGCACCGGCATCTTTGCCCATGTGGAACCACCACTTGTTTATGGTGGACCGGTTCCTTCCACTCATTTGAATCATGTCGGTCCTCCCCCTAAGATTGTGAAAAATGAGGACTTTGATTCTTGGGTTTACTGCTTTAAACGTCATTTAAATCATGTGAACACTAACCTTTGGAGAATCATTGAAGAAGGTTCCTATCCGCATGATCCAAGCAACTTCACTCCTCGAGAAGCCGCGGACAATCAATTCAATGAGAATGCTCTCTTCATCATTCAAGATGCAATTCCACCCGAAGACCTACCTCATCTTCGTCCCTTCGCCTTGGCCAAAGATGCATGGCATTGTGTTGTTTCTCTCTACCGGGGAAGCGCAAGCATTCAATGCTCCAACTATGAAGTGGTGCAAGATGAGGCCGATGAGTTTGCAATGAAAGAAGATGAAGAACCTCGTGAGCTTTATTGGAGAGTAACCAAAGTCGTGGTCTCACTACGAGATCCTGGGAGCAAGGACATGGATGACAATTGGATCAAGCGCAAATTCCTCAAGGCAATGATGCCCTATCACAAGGCCATGTCCTCCGTCATTCGTCAAAGACCGGACTTCCACACTTTGACCTCAAGCGAAGTGTTGGATGAGTTTGTGGCCATGAACATTTTGGACAAGACCGCCGACAATGCGGTGCTTCATTCTCAAAGGGCAAAGAAGCCTAACCTTGCATTAAAAGCCAAGCTCACCATTGAAGAAGAAGAAGAGGAAGAAGAGGAGAGCAACCCCGAAGATACGAAGTATGCGTATCATGAACACATGGCACTTGCTTCAAGGCAATTTTGGAGCAAGAAAAACTCGAGGCCAAACTTTAGCAAAAACAACTCAAGTGGCACGAAGAGCAAGCAACGTGTAAGGACTTGCTACAATTGTGGCAACGTGAGTCATTTTGTTGCGGAGTGCCCGTATGAGAAGAGGGAAGACAATGGTGGCAAGCTCATCCGAAAGGACAAGGCCAAGTCGTTCCCCAACAAGAGCAACTTCACCAACAAGACTCCTCCCAAGGCATTGGTGGTACAAGAAGAGTACAATGAGGATGATGACGATGATGAAAGTGATGAGTCGGTTGCCATGGCCTCCGTTGCCATTGCGACGACTCCACGGGTGTCTCTCTTCGACTCACCCAATGAGAGCATCACCGCCAAGTGCCTCATGGCTAAAGCCACCAACAAGGTAACCTCCAACATCAAAACTACCATCATTAATCATCCTTCTTCGACGGATAGCATTAATGAACTTGAGGAAGCTAATGTGGAGGCTAATGAGTTTGAGGCCTTTATGGGCAAACTCAAGGGAAAATCCAAGAAGCACTTTGTTGCTCTCTTGGAACAACTTGGTGAAGCCAATGACATGATCGAGGCTCACAAAAACACCATCACTAAGATGAAAGGGCATAGTCATGACTATGCCGATGAGATTTCGGATCTTTCCAATGCTCTTGAGGAAGAGCGTGGTCTTCGTTTGGCTATTGAGGAGTCACACAACGTTGATCACGCTAAGTTAAAGAAAGATTATGATCATGTCCTCATTGTTTCTCATGTGCTAAACTCCGATAAGGCCGAACTTGAGGTTGATTTTGCTAGACTCAAAGAGGAGTTTGATCTACTTGACAAGGCTCACAAGGTCTTGAAGGGTTCTCATGCTAGCCTCAAAGAGTCGCATGATCAACTTCAAGTAAAGCTAACCAAGGAAAAAGCCACTTTCCCTCGTATGATGTTAATTGATAATGCAAATGCTACTAACCCGTGTTGTGAGCATGTGCATCTCGTTGAGGAGAATGCTAAGCTAAAGGGGCAACTTGAGAGAGGTCTTGCGACTTGCATACAAGGCAAGAAGAACCTCAACGATCTCTTGATCAACCAAAAGGGAGTTGTGGCCAAGGAAGGGGTTGGATACGTGCCCGACTCCAAGAACAAGAAGAAGAATGACAAGACCAAACGACCTCCTCCTCTCATGCAAACCTTTGTGAAGGAGGGAGAGAGTGCCTCTGAGGAGAAGAAGAAGAACATTGCAAAGGGCGGCAATGTCAAGAAGGGCAATGCCACCCCTCCCATCAAAGCCGGTGATTTTAATCCTTCTTATGCGTTATGCCGTGCTAGTGATGGGCATGTTTATGCCAAATTTGTTGGTTCTCTTCATGAATACATTGAATGGTCTATTTGGGTTCCAAAGACCCTTGTTCCTAACATCAAAGGACCCATTACAAAATGGGTACCTAAAACCAAGCATTGATCTCTTGTAGGTGTTTGCTTCCGGTGGGGGATCATGGTTGCTCGATAGCGGAGCTACAAATCATATGACCGGAATCAAGGACTTGGTGGTGGACGTGCACAAGGTTCCATCTATGCCCACCAATGTCGAGTGGGGTGACACCTCATCTTCTAAGGTATTGGGACTTGGCAAGGTGGTCATCTCTCATGATCTCACGATCGAGAAGGTCATGCTTGTTGAGTCCCTTGCATACAATTTACTTTCCGTTCGTCAACTTGCAATCATGGGCTTTGCCACTTTCTTTGATATCGATACCGTGGCCCTCTTGTGGAGCAAGACTCTTAAAGTAGCCTTTGTTGGGCATGTCGAGAACGGTCTATATGTGATTAACTTTTCGGAGCGACCCACTAAGACCGCTACGTGCCTAATGGCTAAAGTTGATGTGGGATGGCTTTGGCATCGGCGGTTAGCCCACGTCAATATGAGATCTTTGCAAAGTCTCCTCAAGGGGGACCATGTCCGTGGACTAACGAATGTTAGTTTTGCTAAAGATCGTGCTTGCAGTGCGTGTATCGAAGGAAAGCTACATGAGAAGGCTCACCCTCCCACGACTATCATTTATTCAAAGAGGCCTTTGGAGCTCCTTCACATGGATCTCTTTGGGCCTCCATCCTTCGATAGTCTTGGAGGTAGGAAGTATTGCTTGGTGATTGTGGATGACTACTCAAGGTACACGTGGGTGTATTTCTTCAAGAGGAAGAGAGAGACCCAACAAACCGTCATTGACTTTGCAAATGAAGCACAACGTCAATACAATGCAAAGATCTTGACAATAAGAAGTGACAACGGCACTGAGTTCAAGAACTACACCTTGGATGAGTTTCTTAGTGATGAGGGGATCAAGCATCAATATTCCGCACCTTACACCCCTCAACAAAACGGTGTTGCGGAGAGGAAGAACCGGACGTTGATGGATGCGGCAAGGACCATGATGGCGGAGTTCAAGTCTCCGTACAAATTTTGGGCCGAAGCCATCAACACCGCGTGTCATGCATCCAATCGGCTCTACCTCCGCAAGGGCTTGAACAAGACTCCATATGAGATACTCACCGGTAACAAGCCCAACCTCAAGTACTTCCGGGTGTTCAGGTGTAAGTGTTTCATTCTCAAGAAAGGTGTTTGGTTGTCTAAATTTGAGGCTAGAGCTTATGAGGGCATATTTGTTGGTTATGCTACAAACTCTCATGCTTACCGTGTCCTCAATAAATCCACGGGACTTATTGAGGAGACGTGTAACGTGGAGTTTGATGAGAATAATGGCTCCCAAGTGGAGCAAAGTGGCACTTGTGATGTAGGTGATGAAATTCCTCCCCAAGCCATAAGAAGAATGGGTGTTGGCTTTATGCTACCCATTGAGGAACCCCTTGTGGCCGAAGGACAAGGACAAAGCTCCACTCAAGCGGAGCCATCACCAACCCAAGGCCCACACGCTTCCGAAGAACAACATGAAGGCCCTTATCCTCAAGAACATGACCAAGGGCAAGATCGCGCTCAAGACGGTGTTGACACATCAAGTGATGCCCAAGGTCAAGTTCTCTCCTCCGAGCGAGTTCAAGAACAAGAACAAGCTCAAGATGACGCTCAAGATGATCAAGTGACCACTCCTCGTCTCACCCCCGAGGAGGAATTAGAGCGTCGTGCCGACAAGGTTGCTTCCAAGCTCTCCACCAAGGATCATCTCATGACAAATGTGCTTGGAAGCTTACGAAAGGGGGTAAGCACTCGTAGACAATTAGCAAATTATTGTGAGCATCACGCGTTTGTCTCTTGTGTGGAACCCCACAAGGTCTATGAGGCCCTAGAAGATCCAGATTGGCTCAATGCCATGCATGAAGAACTCAACAACTTTGAGTGCAACAAAGTGTGGAGATTGGTGCCAAGACCGAAGGGGAACCACAATGTCATCGGAACCAAGTGGATATTTAAGAACAAGAAAGATGCCCATGGGATTATCATTCGCAACAAGGCTCGTTTGGTAGCACAAGGCTACTCCCAAGTCGAGGGTATCGACTATGGTGAAACCTTTTCTCCCGTTGCTCGTCTTGAATCTATTCGCATGTTGATTGCCTATGCTTCTCATCATAACTTTAAGTTACAACAAATGGATGTGAAGAGTGCTTTTCTTAATGGTCCCATTAATGAATTGGTTTATGTCAAGCAACCCCCCGGGTTCGAGGATCCCTACTTTCCCGATCATGTGTATCAACTCGGTAAGGCACTCTATGGCCTTAAACAAGCCCCACGTGTGTGGTATGACCACCTTACCGAGTTGTTACAAGACCGTGGTTTCGAAGTTGGGCTAATCGACCCCACTCTTTTTACTAAGAAGGTCAAAGGGGAGTTGTTTGTGTGCCAATTATATGTTGATGATATTATCTTTGGTTCCCCTAACAAAGCTTTCAATGAGGAATTTGCCGCTCTCATGACCTCAAAGTTCGAGATGTCTTCCATGGGAGAGTTGAAGTTCTTTCTAGGGTTCGAAGTGAAGCAAAGAAGAGAAGGAACCTTCATCAATCAAGCCAAATATACTCAAGACATGCTCAAAAGATTCAAGCTAAGTGATGTCAAGCCGGCTTCCACTCCCATGCCCACCAAGTGCCAACCCGACATAGATCCCAATGGTAAAGCAGTGGATCAAAAGGTATATCGCTCCATGATAGGTTCCTTGCTTTACCTTTGTGCATCTAGACCGGATATCATGTTGAGTGTGGGAATTTGTGCATGTTTTCAAGCTGCACCTAAGGAAAGTCACTATGTGGCGGTCAAACGAATCTTTCGATATTTGGCTCATACCCCAAACTTTGGCCTATGGTACCCAAGAGGAGAAAACTTCAAGCTTGTAAGGTATTCGGATTCCGATTGGGCGGGAGACAAAGTGGATAGGAAGTCCACTTCCGGAGGGTGCCAATTTCTTGGTTGCTCTTTGGTAAGTTGGTCTTCCAAAAAGCAAAAGTTGTGTGTCTCTCTCGTCCACCGAAGCGGAGTATGTGGCGGCCGGTAGTTGTTGTGCACAACTCTTATGGATGAGGCAAACTTTAAAGGATTACGGTGTCATTTGTGACAAAGTGCCTCTTTGGTGTGACAATGAAAGTGCCATCAAGATCTCTCTCAACCCAGTGCAACACTTCAAGACGAAGCATATTGAGATTCGGTATCACTTCATCCGGGATCACATTAGGCGAGGAGAGATCGAGCTCAACTATGTCAACACTCATGATAACCTTGCAGATATCTTCACGAAGCCCTTGGATGAAGCAAGATTTCGTGAGTTAAGGCATGAGCTAAATATCATTGATTCGAGCAATGTTGCTTGAACCCTTGCACACCCCACCATACTCAACATGTTGTCCTGTTTAGATGTAGGCATAGACATAGGGGGAGTGATGTTCTCTCAATGAACTCTCCCTCCCCCCATTATGCATAAATCGATCAAGTCTTTCACATTAGCCATGTTTGATGGTACTTGTGCTTCAAAGACGAGTTTTGGTCATGGACCCAAGGATAATTCTTCGCGGTGCCATACCAATTGACTCAAACATAGGTGGCTAATGAAGGAAATATGCCCTAGAGGCAATAATAAAGTTATTATTTATTTCCTTATTTCATGATAAATGTTTATTATTCATGCTAGAATTGTATTAACCAGAAACATAATACATGTGTGAATACATAGACAAACAGAGTGTCACTAGTATGCCTCTACTTGACTAGCTCGTTAATCAAAGATGGTTATGTTTCCTAACCATAGACAAAGAGTTGTTATTTGATTAACGGGATCACATCATTAGGAGAATGATGTGATTGACTTGACCCATTCCGTTAGCTTAGCACTCGATCGTTTAGTATGTTGCTATTGCTTTCTTCATGACTTATACATGTTCCTATGACTATGAGATTATGCAACTCCCGTTTACCGGAGGAACACTTTGTGTGCTACCAAACGTCACAACGTAACTGGGTGATTATAAAGGAGCTCTACAGGTGTCTCCAAAGGTACATGTTGGGTTGGCGTATTTCGAGATTAGGATTTGTCACTCCGATTGTCGGAGAGGTATCTCTGGGCCCTCTCGGTAATGCACATGACATAAGCCTTGCAAGCATTGCAACTAATGAGTTAGTTGTGAGATGATGTATTACGGAACGAGTAAAGAGACTTGCTGGTAACGATATTGAACTAGGTATTGAGATACCGACGATCGAATCTTGGGCAAGTAACATACCGATGACAAAGGGAACAACGTATGTTGTTATGCGGTCTGACCGATAAAGATCTTCGTAGAATATGTAGGAGCCAATATGAGCATCCAGGTTTCGCTATTGGTCATTGACCGGAGACGTGTCTCGGTCATGTCTACATTGTTCTCGAACCCGTAGGGTCCGCACGCTTAAGGTTTCGATGACAGTTATATTATGAGTTTATGAGTTTTGATGTACCGAAGGAGTTCGGAGTCCCGGATGAGATCGGGGACATGACGAGGAGTCTTGAAATGGTCGAGATGTAAAGATCAATATATTGGACGACTATATTCGGACATCGGAAAGGTTCCGAGTGGTTCGGGTCTTTTTCGGAGTACCAGGGAGTTACGGGAATACGGGAGAAGAAGTATATGGGCCTTATTGGGCTTTAGGGGAGAGGGAGAGGCAGGCCGCGCGCCCCCCCAAGGCCTAGTCCGAATTGGACTAGGGGGAGGGGCTGCGCCCCCTCCTTCCTTCTCTTCCCTCTTCTCCTTCCTTGTCTCCTACTCCTACTACATGGAAGGACTCCTACTTGGACTAGGAAAGGGGGAATTCTACTCCCGGTGGGAGTAGGACTCCCCTAGGGCGCGCCATAGAGAGGGCCGGCCCTCCCCTCCTCCACTCCTTTATATACGGGGGCAGGGGCACCCCATAGACACACAAGTTGATCCACGTGATCGTTTTCTTAGCCGTGTGCGGTGCCCCCTTCCACCATAATCCTCAATAAAATTGTAGCGGTGCTTAGGCGAAGCCCTGCGACGGTAGAACATCAAGATCGTCACCACGCTGTCGTGCTGACGGAACTCTTCCCCGACACTTTGCTGGATCGGAGTCCGGGGATCGTCATCGAGCTGAACGTGTGCTAAAACTCGGAGGTGCCGTAGTTTCGGTGCTTGATCGGTCGGGCCGTGAAGACGTACGACTACATCAACCGCGTTGTGCTAACGCTTCCGCTGTCGGTCTACAAGGGTACGTAGATCACACTCTCCCCTCTCGTTGCTATGCATCACCATGATCTTGCGTGTGCGTAGGAAATTTTTGAAATTACTACGTTCCCCAACAGCTAAGGCCACCGCCCTCTCTTTGGAGAGGTGGTGTCTCGTGGTTGTTTCGTTTTTTGTGTGCCTTTCTGGCTTTGTGTGTTGCGTGGTCTTGTGGTTTCGTGTTGGCTCGGAGTGTTTGTGCAAAGACCCATTTTTTCGTGTGCTCGAAACGTGCGTCTTCTTGAGCTCACGGTACTACCGCGGCTGGCCGCGGTACTACCGCTTTGGGAGGCCCGGTACTACCGCGCCACAGCACGGTACTACCGCTCAGGTGTGGTACTTTGGAAGTACCGCGCCGGGCGGTACTACCGCGTTGGGGCACGGTACTACCGCACCGTCGAGGGAGTGTGGGGGTTATGACTTGGGCAGGGGAGTTCCAACTCCCCATACCCATTCATTTGTCTCTCTCCCCATGTCTCTCTCTCTCGCTCAAGAACGGCGCCGGAGGCCCTCACCGGATCTCCGTCTCCGGCCACTCTCCTCGGATTCCGGCCGGTGGGATCGTTCCCCACCACTTCCTCTTGCCATGGACCAAGGTTTTTCCCCAAATCCCTCTTTTTCTTGGCTGTTCTCTTGCTTCTAGGTTTTTGGGGAGAAACTTGTTGTTCTTGAGATTTTAGGCCAAATCTATGCAAGAGTAGGATGTAGGAGAGTCGTGATGCGTAGGAATCATACTTGATATGTTGTCTTGTGGTAACTTTGTCCAACTGTAGTACCGCCGTGGTTTCGTGGGCTTTTCTCAGATTTGAACCTGTTCAAATCTGATGCGGTGCGGTACTACCGTGTCTGATGTGCGGTACTACCGCTCTTGCGGTACTACCGCCCGTCAGGTGCGGTACTACCATGCTAGCTCGTGTGGTACTATCGCTCAACAGACGCGGTACTACCGCGCTAGCCGAGGTGCTAAGGTCGTACTACCGCTCCTAGACCCGGTACTACCGTGACCTTGCACGGTACTACCGCGTCTAAGAGCGGTACTACTATCTTAGCTTCGCAGCACTTGGCAGTACTACCGTAGGGATCAAATCTCTCTCTAGGCATTTATCATGTGTGCTTTCTGCTTGTTTCTCTTGCTTTGTTGTGGTCTTTGCATTAATCCCTCTTGGCTGTTGTGGGTGTTTTGCGTTTTTGTGTCTTAGGTGGTGGCTCTCGCCGTTCCAATCCCAGTCGTGACACTGGCTCCAAGCGTCTGCGCAACCCCCAAGATGAAGCCCAGAGGGCTCCAATGCCCCCAAGCGCAATGTCAAGACCACTGCCAGCAAGCAAAAGGAACCTGCTAAGGGCATGGACGAGATTTCTGTCTCTGAGTATGTCGAACGCCGGAGGATCAATCCCTATGTGACTCCTCGGGCTGTGCTCAGAGGCACTAAGATGTTCTGGAACAAGCAACAGGTTCTCATCTATCTGGATGTGATCAAGAGCAAGCAGAATACCTTCGTGGAGGTCAAGTGGATAGACATGCATCACATGCGGAAGGACAAGTTTCGTGACTATTTTGGAGAGGCTCTGGACTTGGTGGAGCAGTTTGCTATTGAGTCGGTGATCTCTTTTCACCATGACTATGACCCTGAGCTCATCTGTCAGTTCTTTGCCTCAGTGTACTTTCATCTCGGGGAGGAGCGGAGGATGACCTGGATGACCAATGGCCGTCAGCTGTCTGCTACATGGAAAGAGTTCATGGATCTGCTGCACATTCCCGATGACGGACTTCACACCCCCGTTGGTGTTTGCCCCCATGCCAACTCTGAGTCTGCCAACAAGAACCTGCTTCAGCCTTTCCTTGTTGAGAAGGTACTCCCCAATGGCAAGTCAACTTGGGTGTTAAACTCCTTTCTGGATATCATGCATCGCATCTTCCGCAACACTCTGTTCCCACGCATTGGCGACAAGGACAAGGTCCATGCATATCTAGTGGACATGTTGCTCATGTGTGCAGAGGCACATTCTTCTCAGACTCAGCCACTTGATGTCTCACACATCATGTGGTGTGAGCTTCGATTTGCGGTGTTCACTCGCAAGGTACCTATCTATGGACCGTACCTGTTTCTGCTGCTCTCCACCACTTGGAGAAGATGTACCCGGGTGATGGGTTCCTTGCTCCAGACTGGATTCGCCATGAGTCCATCAGCCTCCGCGTCAAGCCCAACTGGGCCAACACCACTACCCGTGCTGAGGCCTCTTCTGCTAGGAGGGCTGCTGGTGAGGAGGCGGCTGCTGCTGAGAATGTTGCTGAGGACCGTGCTGCTAGGTCCACCACTCCTTCCTTTGAGCCGTCATGGGCCAAGAAGCTAAAGGACAAGATGAAGACTCTCTTCTGCATGCAGGCAAAGGGACGGTACAGGGCTCACGTGGCATACAAGGAGAGTCGCCGCCGTGACAAGAAGGTTATGAGGCTCTTTGGAGAGGATGTGTCTAGCTTGTCTGAGGACGTCATCACACCTGAGGCTGCCTGGATGTCAAAGCAGGGATACAAGTGGACCAGTTCAGAGGATGACTTCGAGGAGACTATCCCCGCCGCTGAGTCTGACGAGGAGCACGAGGAGCAGTGGGACGACTTCTCTGCCTGAGCCACCCCGTGTGTGTAGGTGTCCTCTCTGCCTTTTTGGCGTCTCGATGCCAAAGGAGGAGAGAGTGTAGGGATTTGCGTTGTGTCGTGCTTGGTGCGTTTATTTGCTTTGTCTTTTGGACCTCGTTTGTGCTTGTTTGCTCTTGTTTGGTTTGTGCTTTCGAGACCTTTTCACATATGGTGTAAGACATATGCACTTTATCTATCGTAGTTAACTTATGTGTGTGCTATCTTGTCTAGTGATAGATATGCCTTGTCTCCATAATATAGGGGGAGCTTTGATCCTAGTATTCGTGTGCCGTGCAGTCCAAAGCACTCATCTAGGTGGCACACATCTAGGGGGAGCCCGTCTATATTCTAGAGAGGAGGGGTTTGCATTTACTTAATTTTATTTTCCTTGTGCAAATCCCGTATTGTCATCAATCCACCAAAAAGGGGGATATTGTAAGGGCATATTTATCCCTAAGTGTTTTGGTGATTGATGACAACGCATTTGCGGACTAATTGTGTGCCTTGAGTATTCCAGACACTTCATTGCTAGGCACAAGACGATTGGGTGCCCCTCGAAGAATGATGAAGACGGCGTCTTTTCTACGTTTCTTTTTGGTGGATTTGAGTCGTAGGAAAGCCGTACTATTAAGAGGGGGTCCGCGTTGGAAAGGTTTGGGTGGAATCATCACGTACATGTCTCCTTCTTGTCCCCTCCTTTTTCCTTGGAGCTTCCTCCGTTTTCTTGCCTCCCTTGTCTGGCTGCTGTGGTTGGTCGCGGTAGTACTACTCCCAGGAAAACGGTAGTACCGTAGGCATCCGCGGTAGTACCGTGCGGTGGCGTGGTAGTACCGCAGGTGCCCGCGGTAGTACCGCTCCCCTGGAGCCGCACTACCGCTGCCCACCAGGCTAGTGCCGCCCCTTTGCGGTAGTAGGGGCGGATGTAATTTTTTTACATCCGCACCTACCGCGGTAGTACCGCTTTCGCCGAGCGGTAGTACCGCGCTATACAGTCAGGCAGTAGTACCGCCCCTCGGCAGTACTACTGTGTTGGGTTTTTGCTACTTCCGTTTCTTTGCGGAAGTAGGCACGGAAGTTCCCTTCCCCCTGGCTGGGGTGTTTGCCTTGCGGTAGTACCGCGCGTGCGGAAGTACCGCGTGTGCGGAAGTACCGCCCGCAGCTCCTGCCCGTCTGTTTATCTTTTCTATTGCTGGGGTTGCAGCAGTACCGTGGGTCGGTACGGTAGTACCGCACAGCCGTGCGGTAATACCGCTTGGTTGCAAGTAGTAGTACCGCGCGCCCTTGCGGTAGTACTGCTGGCCGCGGGCTGGTTGGTGGGTAACGGTTGGATCCTTTTCCCACACTATATAAGGGGTCCCCTTCTTCCCGTTGACTTATCTCTTCCACCCCCAAGCTCCATTATTTCTCTAAGCTCCATTTTCGCCCAATCTCCCTCCCTAGCCGACCAAACTTGTTGATTTGCTTGGGAGTCGTTGAGAAGGCCTCGATCTACACTTCCACCAAGAGATATTTGATTCCCCCCACTAATCCCTTGCGGATCTTGTTACTCTTGGGTGTTTGAGCATCCTAGACGGTTGAGGTCACCGCGAAGCCATAGTCCATTGTGGTGAAGCTTCGTGGTGTCGTTGGGAGCCTCCAATTGAGTTGTGGAGATTGCCCCAACCTAGTTTGTAAAGGCTCGGTCAGCGCCTCCAAGGGCACCAATAGTGGAATCACGGCATCTTGCATTATGTGAGGGCGTGAGGAGAATACGGTGGCCCTAGTGGCTTCTTGGGGAGCATTGTGCCTCCACACCGCTCCAACGGAGACGTACTTCCTCTCAAAGGGAAGAAACTTTGGCAACACATCCTCGTCTCCACCGTCTCCACTCTTGGTTATCTCGTGCCTTTACTTGTGCAAACTTATTTGTTTCATATATCTTGCTTGCTTGCGTTCCTATCCTTGTTGCATCATATAGGTTGCTCACCTAGTTGCATATCTAGACAACCTACTTTGATGCAAAGTTTAAATTGTTAAAAAAAGCTAAAAATTGTTAGTTGCCTATTCACCCCCCCTCTAGTCAACCATATCGATCCTTTCATCTGGTTTGCCAGACATGTCTGAATCATGCGCTGATATGTTGCGCCGGCGTTTTTGAGCACGAAGGGCATTGTGTTAAAGCAGAATGGGCCATATGGTGTGATGAATGCCGTTGCGGCTTGGTCTGACTCTGCCATCTTTATTTGATGGTAGCCGGAGTATGCGTCGAGGAAACACAACGAATCGTGTCCTGCGGTAGCGTCGATAATTTGATCGATGCGGGGGAGAGGGAAGGTATCTTTTGGGCAAGCCTTGTTAAGGTCTTTGAAATCAACACACAGACGCCAGGTTTTGTCCTTCTTTGGTACCATCACCAGGTTTGCTAGCCAGTCCGGATGTTTTATATCTTTGATGAATCCGGCCTCCAATAGCTTGGCTAGTTCCTCTCCCATGGCCTATCTCTTAGGTTCGGAAAAACGCCGAAGAGCCTGTTTGACTGGCTTGAATCCTTTTAGGATATTTAAGCTGTGTTCGGCCAGCCTGCGTGGGATTCCTGGCATGTCTGAAGGGTGCCAGGCGAAAATGTCCCAGTTCTCTCGTAGGAACTCTCGCAGTGCAGCGTCTACATCAGGGTTTAACTGTGCCCCGATGGAAGCTGTTTTATTGGGGTCCGTTGGATGGACCTGGAATTTGACTATTTCGTCCGCCGGTTTAATGGAGGTGGACTGGGATCTTTTATCAAGTAGCACACCGTCCCTATTTACCGTGGAGCGCAGCGCAGTCAGTTCCTCAGCCGCTAGGGCTTCGGATAGCGCCTCGAGCGCCAGTGCGGCTGTCTTGTTTTCGGCGCGGAGTGCTATGTCCGGATCACTAACGAGAGTGATGATTCCGTTAGGCCCGGGCATCTTGAACTTCATGTACCCGTAATGGGGTATTGCTTAGAAGACTCTAAACGCTTCCCGCCCTAGCAGAGCGTGATATCCGCTACTGAATGGGGCCACCTGGAATGTGACCTCTTCGGACCTGTAATTATCCGGCGTGCCGAACACCACATCTAGTGTGATTTTTCCTGTACAACGCGCTTCCTGACTGGGGATTATTCCTCTAAAGGTTGTGCTGCTTCGCTCAATGCGGCTCCAGTCTATTTCCATTTTTTGAAGGGTTTCCTCATAAATGAGGTTCAATCCGCTGTCGCCATCCATGAGTACCTTGGTAAGACGAAAGCCGTCCACTATTGGACTGAGGACCAATGCGGCTGGTGCTCGGGCTGTTCGGAATTTAGGTTCATCACTGGCGTTAAAAGTAATAGCCGTGTCACTCCATGGGTTTATTGTTGCTACTTGGTAGACTTCGGCAAGGCCGCAGAGTGTTCTTTTTCGCATATTATTTGATGCGAAAGTCTCGAAGACTGTTAATACCGTACTGGTTTCTCTGGGGTGGCTTTCTGTGGCTTCTGGAATTAGAAGATCTTCACCAATTTTTGCCACCTGCCGGAGTATCCAACATGCTCTAAGGCTGTGAGTTGGTGTGGCGCCCTCTGCACTGTGGATTTTACAGGGTCCATTAAGCCACCCTTCCAGTACGGTTCTGTGCCCTGTAGAGGGCTTTTGCTTTCTGGTATTGAACCCGGGTGTCTGGCGATGATGCACCCTTTTGTTTCGGACTGGGTTTGTATTCAGGGCCGAATTGTCCCAAAATTTTATTTCGGTTTTTCAGGCGCTTTCCATCGCACAGTACTTTCATACTATGGACGCCAAGTCAGCGAAGCGTGTAATATCACGACGACTTATGGCATTGAGGATTCCCTTGTCCGTGCAATTATTGCAGAAGAATAAAATTACGTCTTCCTCGCGGCAGTCCTTTATCCTGTTCATAACCAGGAGGAATCTGGCCCAGTAATGATGTACTGTTTCTTCGGGCTCTTGCCTAATTTGGGATAGATCGCTTATGTACGGGTGGGTGGGCGGAATCAAATCCCAAACCTCACCCAATCTGAGACCCAGGGGCCAACGAGTTTCCGAACTCGGAAGTTTGGATTCTTGGATGCTGTCCAATGAATCTAGCCCGTCACCTGACTTTAAGTTCAGGTCTTGAGTGATGTCCTCCCCTCCGCGGGTATCCGACTTGGAGGGATCGGGAATCCGGCGTATCTAGTCCTTAAGATAGATGAAGGGTCGCCGCGCTGTCCCTCTACCACGACAACGTGATGGGTCACCTGGGGGGAGTTAATCTCTCTCAGATCGGGTTTAGACCCAATCTGGTCGTAATCCGTAGCGACTCCCAGGGCGGCGAAGCGATCCAAGAGCTCGTTTAGGGAAGAGAGCTCCATTGGATCTACCTGCTCGGCGAATTCCGAGCTGGCGTGAAGATTGCTTTCGATGACTCGAGAGGTCATCGTCGGTGCAGCAGCCGAACGGGTGGTCATAAGGAAACCACCTAGCCTGAGAGTCTGGCCGACAGCCAAAGCTCCCTTAGCAACGGTGCCGTCTTTAAAGACGGGATGAGGCATCCTTCCTGATGGTGACGGCACAAAGGAACTCTCAATGAAAGCACCAATGTCGGTGTCAAAACCGGGGATCTCGGGTAGGGGGTCCCGAACTGTGCGTCTAGGCCGGATGGTAACAGGAGGCAGGGGACACGATGTTTTACCCAGGTTCGGGCCCTCTTGATGGAGGTAAAACCCTACGTCCTGCTTGATTAATATTGATGATATGGGTAGTACAAGAGTAGATCTACCACGAGATCAGAGAGGCTAAACCCTAGAAGCTAGCCTATGGTATGATTGTTGTTCGTCCTATGGACTAAAACCCTCCGGTTTATATAGACACCGGAGAGGGCTAGGGCTACACAGAGTCGGTTACTATGGTAGGAGATCTACATATCCGTATCACCAAGCTTACCTTCCACGCTAAGGGAAGTCCCTTCCGGACACGGGACGAAGTCTTCAATCTTGTATCTTCATAGTCCAGGAGTCCGGCCGAAGGTATAGTCCGGCCATCCGAACACCCCTTAATTCAAGACTCCCTCAACGCGTCCAATGATGCATCAATCCAGGGCACTTTCCTAAAATGCTTTCAAAGCTGCCTCAATCAAAGGCGCTTTTCTAGGATGCCTTCAAAGCTGCATTGATCGAGGCATTTTGCTAAAACGCCACCTCTGAGCACGATTCTGAGGCATTTACAAAGCGCCCTTACAAAAGTGCCTTTGATTAACAACCGTGGTGCAGTGGAAGGCGCGTCAATTTTACCAATTATATCGTCGAACTCACAAATTATGATTTACAACATCAAAAAATGTTCGCGGATTAAAAAAATATCATGAATTTCAATAAATGTTCAAGGATTATACAAAAGTGTTTCAAATTTCAAAACAACTGTGGATTCGAAAAATATTTGTGATTTTTGATAAATGTTCACGGATTTCAAAAAAATATTTATGAATTTGAAACATGCTCACAAATTTCAAAACAAGTTCATGAATTTCTAAAATGTTCTAAATTTCTAAAAATATTCATGGATTCAAAAGATGTTCTTGAATCCAAAAAATATTCATGATTATGGGAAACACTAGAAAAAGAAACATTGAAAAAATAGAACCACTGAGTGGGCCATCCCGTTTTCACGCACATGGATGCTCGTTTGCACACTATCGACCAACTTTTTATATGATAGAAAAGTGTTTGTTTACAAGATAATAGTGGAGAAAAAAATAAATCGATAGAGTGATGGGGGAGAGGATGGAAAGAAACCAGTCAAAAAAAAGGGACTAAAACGGTGAGACGAAAATATCATGGACGCAGTCATACCAACTACTCTATTAGGAGTAGAGATTGGCAATGCATTTGTACTTATGATCGGTAGCTATTTTTGAGAATCAGCGGCGCAAAATTTCGTAAGCATGCTGGGAGCCATAGTTTAACGGCGAACCAAATGTTAGGCCTTTGGAGAATCTCAAACGATTTTATTCATAACATTCGGTACATTACACTAAGGAATCAGGACATACGCGGCACACTACCCGTCTCACACGTACACGCCACGCGGCACACCACTCGTCTCACAGGTACACGCCACGCGGCACTCCACGTCTCCACCTTGACACGTATACACACCGTGGAGCCGTCGGCGCCGTCATTACTTGCCGTCGGCTGCCTCCTCGGCCGCGGCATTGTCGCGTTCTTCCTGGACCCTGGCGGCGACCATGGCGGCCTCGTGGTCCGCGGCCTCGAGCAGGAAGCTGCCGCCCTCGTCGTCCACGGCGACCTGGAGCGGCTGGCAGCCGAGGCCGTCGGCGACGGCGAGCATGATGCGGCGCATCTCGCCGCGGAACTCGGCGCGGTCGACGGCGCCGCTGTGGTCGGCGTCGAACTGCTCGAAGACGGCGTCGTAGAAGGCGGCCACCTCGGAGGGGAGCGGGGCCGGCTCGGCGGAGCCGAAGCCCGCGCCGTCGAGGAGGCGGAAGGACTCGAGCGCGCGGCGGAGCTCGGCGCTGGAGAGCACGCCGTCGCCGTTGGCGTCGAGCGCGGCGAAGCGCGCGTCCACGCTGCGCGCGAAGGCCGCCTCGTCCGCCACGAAGGACCGCACCGTCGACCCGTCCAGGACCACCACGCTCATCTCGTCGTCGGTCGAACGCCGGCCCCTCGCTCTCGCTCTCGCTCGCCGCGGCAGCTCTGGTCGTGGCTTGTTGAGGATCTGCTGGAGGGTGGAGTGGAGTGGAGACTTCCGACAGCGGATTTGATTTTTGTGTTGAGTTTGGCCTCTGGGAGCCACGTTTATCTGCTTGATGTGGTCGTCGGGTCATGCTTTGGGATATTTTCGCTTCTCCGTGTGCGTGGTGAGAGCACGTGTAGTGTAGTCAATGGTCAGTAGGTACTCAGTAGTCAGTGTCACTCTTCAGCCTGGAATTTTTCTTGCCTCGCAAATGGCTTAGCCATGTGATCGCCGCACACCGTAACGACGCAGAGAGTGCCTTATCCATTGCAGGCTTCAAACAAGGACTCCCTGCATGATCTATCGGAAAGGTTTACCACTGGAATAAAGTACCCAAAATATCATAAAGAATATTCCTAGACCACTGAACGACCATCGTCGCCGTCGAAACGTGCTGAAGACACACTTTGTCACCGCTCCCCTGCTAGGACCAATTTGACATTATGGATGAAGGTCAGGAAATCTTCAAACACGTGTCTCTAAAGATCAGCGCCACAGGAACGTAGTCGCGGCCACTAAACCCTTGAAGATCCACTATGCCATACCTGTGGCCGACTCTTGACACCGGATCTACTCAGCACAAGAAGCTAACTTCATCGCCCCGAGTCCCCGATAGAAAGTCATGAATCTGCATTGAAGCGCCCCCATCCCCAAGCACCCTCGACGTGAGAACCCAACAGAAACTATAGCAAAGGCACCATATGTGGTCGATTGCCATAATAATCACTGGTATGACGATCAACAATCAAAAAGTAGCTCTCACAGAGTCGTCAGTCGCGGCCACAAATTTTTTGAAGCTTGCTCCAAAAAAGAGATCGAGCATCTAAATATGAAGGTTGTGGAGGCCTCATTTGGAACTCCTCCAAACCCAACCGTCCGCGGGGAGGGATCTTTCATCTTCTTCCTCCTCGCGCCACGGGCGTGTTTGAAGCGACGCTGCCAGCCGTGTCCGGCACTGAAAATCATCGTCAAGGGGGCCGACTTGACCACACTTATGGCAAGCTCACTCCATTGGATACTCGTGGCGGAATCATCGACCGCCAAACCACCCGCCACCACGGCTATAAAAGTTGGATGTTGTGGCGTCCCCATAACCCAACCCTAGCTGCCTCATCCCTCCCCCTTATATGGCTAGTTCCTCGCCTTTATCTAGCAATGCTAGCGCGCTGGGACGTAGCCTATCGGTCGAAGGTCCTCTCAGACAAGCACCTATAGTCCAGATCTCGGGCGTCGGCGGTGCTAACTCTGCCCGCGAAGCATTAGTCGTCGCATCCTCCTCCCGCCGAGGCCCACATGGCACTGCGGCTCCCATGATGGTGATCACGGGGGATCTGAAAACACTTGACAATGACCGCAGGACATCTGGCCCTTCTAGTGGTGCCAGTGGCTCCCATCATAGCGGGCGGCGTGGATCAAGCACTTGGGGCCATCATCCCCATCAACGACAGTGTCGCTTCCGCTGTCCCCTAATCCCATTTGATCATGTCCCCATCGAGGCTCAACCCAAGCCCGAGGACCACACGACCATCGAGGCTCAACCCAAACCCAAGCGGAACCATGCGCCTTGAAGAGGAGTGCATCCGCGAGCGCTTTGGCCCCGCAATCGGCACAACGAGGAGGAGAAACTCACGGGCGTGAAAAAAAATTCAATTCCACTCTTGATTTCAAAATATTTTTGAAACAAAGTTTATATTATCATTTACAATTTTTAGGGCCAGTACTACTCGATCTTTAGTGAAACTGAGTGAGGTGTGACTTTACTTCAGAATATTCTGAAAATTCAAGATTGAATTTCACTAGTATACTTTCAATTGGGATATTTCAGAACATGTATTCAAAGTTTCAGTGAAAATGAGTGATATGTGACTAATATTACTGAGTTGGATAAGATTTTGAAACATCAGTGTCTTCTGAGTTGTCATATTTCAGAATATTCTAAACAGTTTTACAATGGTCTTCTTATCCGTAGAGAGGTAAGAGTTGTAACGAAACCTGGTCTTTGATTGTTGTTGCTTTCTATTGTGCAAAAAGATTATATCCGATGCTCTAGTTATTGCAACATGGCATAAAAACGGACCTACTACCAATGCACATTATTGTCTTTCATAAACATGCTTTATGGAAGATGGATGACTCCAACAATTATATGTGACTGAAAAAAATCCAAATAAAATAGATCAATGGATTCTCATATTTTATTTTGAAGAAACTAGAATTTGACTGAAAACAAATGCACGTGTTAATTTTGTATGTCACAGTTCCATTCATATGTCAAAAAAAAAACTTAAAACAAAAACTTGCACACAAATTGCAATTTTTATAATATGTAAGAATAAACATATAAGTGAAAATTTTGCATTCTACTAGAATTTAAACACATATTGTATGGAACTTGCATTTATGCTTACACAAAAAAACAAGATATAGTCTATAAAAGAATGAATTAGTGGCATTCGTATTACCCTTTAAGAATTGCAACAATAAAAAAATATTAATAGAAAATTTTGAAAACTATTTACACATAAATTGCGCCTTTTTATAATATGAAAGGCTAAGCATATACTCTTCAAAGGTTTTCAAAGAAGGGATGAATTGATGGCATTGATATTACCATTAAAAGGATAGAAAAGGAATAAAAAACTAAAACACAATTTTCAAAGAAAATTCTAAGGAAAAATGAATTAGTAGCATTGGTATTACCCTTTATGAAGAAAAGGAAAAAGAATGACAAAATTTGCACACAATTTACAGATAAATTGCACCTTTTGTAATATGCAAAAATAGGCATATAATAGTGGAACTTTTTGCAAAAAATTTAAGAATTAATGAATTGTTGACATTGGAATTAACCTTATATAATGAAGAAAATAAAAGAAAACTAAAACTAAATAAAAAATGAAGTTTTCTGAGCAAGAAGGACTTAGTGGCATTGGTATTACAAGTTAAGAAAAAAGAAAATAATTATTAAAAAATTGCACATAATTTAAATATAAATTGCGCTTTTTTACAATATACAAGAATAAACATGCAATAGTGGAGTTATCACAAAAACATATTTTTTCTAATAAGGAATGAATTAGTTGCTTTTGTATTATCCTTACATAAGAAAGAAAAATAAATAAAACTAATAAAAAATTGAAAATAAATAGTCCAAGGAAGAATGAATCACTAGCAATGGTATTACATTTTAAGAAGAAGTACAAATAAAGAAAAAACTTGCACACAACTTTGGACTGAAGTTGCACTTTTTGTAACGTTTAAAGAATAAGCATATAATAGCGCAATTTTCACGGAAGCGGCTATTCTGCACCCGGGCTCATCTACACCCAAGTGTGAACAGTAAAATGAGAAAAAAATACAAATATTCAAAAAAAAATCCAAAAACATTTGTGTGAAAGATTCTCAATTGCGTGAGGCTCGTGCAAAATTTCAGCTTGTTTGGACATTCAAGGAGCTCGTGGCAAAAAAGACAAAATTTGGGAGTTTGATAAACTTTTGAAATCAACATTTTTCACACTGGACTTTGCCTTTTTTGGCAGGAGCTTCTTGAATGTTCAAACAAGCTAAAATTTTGCACGGCCATCACACATTTGAGCATCTTGCAACACAAAAAAATATTGTATTTTTTGAAATTTTTTTTCTTTTATTTTAGATTTTACTGTTCATCTGGTGTAGATGAGTCTGGGCACCGAATTGAATTTCTGAATTTTCACACTCTAGTACAGTCTACATACATAATGTATAGTACCTGTGGGTATACATTTACAATCACCCAACATCCCAAATATACCAATATAGGGAAAAAGGAAAGCTGGCTAAAAAAAGGGAAAAGAAAGACCAAAGCAAAACACATGCAAACAGAAAAAAAAGGGCAATGGGTAACGAGCTTCAAGCCGAATACTAAAATTGACTGACCCAAGGGATAAGTCAAAAATTCAGGCAGAAAAGCCATGAAACACAACTAGGAATAAAAACCACATATCTTGACAAAAGAATAAACGTTTAAAATTTGACTTAACCAAATTTAAAACTCAGGAAATTTACATATTGCTAAAGTGTATTTGAATATTATTCGTCGGTGCCTTTCCAGGGGCAATTTCTTTTTGCCTATTTTGTTTTAGAAATATTGCCAAGTTAGTAATCTTTACCTCTTAGAAGGTGCTAATAAAACTGAGGCAATTTACATTTAGCAAAAGTGTACTTTAATGTTATTCATGGGTTCCTTTCCAGGGGCAATTATATGGCCCTTGGATAAAAAATTATAGACGGCTAAAATAGATTGGGACTATGTTAAAATTTCTCATTGTGAAACTTATTGATCGATTTTCATTTTCACATGGTTTTCACCATTTCACACTTTCATTGCCAAATCTGGAGCACGCCACTAGCAGCAGCCTCTGTAGCGCCTCAGGTGCTCCACAAGATCATCAATGTACGTCTCCTGCCGCCCCTGATCCGTGAGAACCTCTCGCAGCTTCATGGCGTTGCTGGCGAGCGCCTTCCCTTCCTCGTCCACCATGACGCGCCGCACCGCCTCCGCCACGCCGTCCCTGTCGAACGAGCCGTCGCCCTCGTCCCTCGCCACCTCCACGCCGATCCCCCTCTCCGCCATGGCGCGCGCCACGAGGGGCTGGTCCAGGACGAACGGGAGCATCACCAGCGGGTGCCCGGACGCGAAGCTCTCGATGGTGGAGCCCCACCCGCAGTGCGTCAGGAACGCGCCCGTCGCGCCGTGCGCGAGCGCCGCCACCTGCGGCACCCACCCGGTGTGCACCAGCCCTCGCCCCCGCGTCCGCTCCTCGAACCCGGCGGGCAGGAGATCGTCGTCCGTGACGGCGTCGATGGCGGCGCTGAACATCCCGGACGGCCTGCGTAGAGCCCACAGGAAGCGCACCCCGGCGAGCTCCAGCCCGAGCGCGAGCTCGTGCAGGATCCCTGGAGTCAGCGGCGCCTCGCTCCCCAGCGCGACGTAGATGACTGACTTGGCGGGCTGGTCGTCGAGCCAGCGCAGGGTCTCAGGACGCTCTCCGTCGCCATCAGCGATCACGGCAGGAAGCAGGATCCCGGCGGGGATGACGGGCTGCTGGAAGAGGTCGGCTAGGAGGGCGAACATCCCGGGCTCGACCTCGTCGCAGCTCCGGTAGATGGCCAGGCGGCAGCGCTCGAAGAGCCGCCACACGCGGTCCATGTCGGACACGCCGGACGCGTTGGCGCGGAAGGCGGCGGCGATCCACTCGGCCTCGCTGCGGCGTCGGTACGCGATCGTGGACGGGAACGGGATCCACCTGGGCGCGACGGCGAAGTCCTCTGTCGCCGCGCGCGGGTGCTCGGCGTTCGCCGACCGCGGCCCCAGGAAGGCCATGAAGGTGGCGTAGACGATGATGAACACGGCGCACGGCACACCGTGCCCGCCGGCGATGGGCGGGACCCAGTGGTGGCAGAAGTCATGGACGATCCAGTCGGGCCTCCTGCCAGCAGCGACGGCGTCGGCCAGGAACGCGGCGAGCGGGGCCGCGAGCCCGTCCATGGCCTTCTTGAGGAGCTCGATCTTGTCGGGCGGCACGTCGGCCGTGGACTCGGCGCCTTCCGGCAGCCCGTCGACGCGCGGCAGCGGCAGCGACACGAAGCGGAGGCGAGGCGAGAGGTGCGGCGGCACCGGCGGGAGCCTGGCGAGGTTCCGTGGCGTGGAGAGGAAGGCGACGGCGTGGCCACGAGCCGCCAGGCGCTTGGACAGCTCGAGGAACGAGAGCATGTGCCCGAACGCCAGCCATGGGAACACCACCACCTCCAGCGCGGCGCCGGCGCCGGCGCCGGCTGCTGCTTCTTCCATCGCAGCACAGCAGGCGCGAAAGCTTTGGTGGCAGGGTGATGACGAATATGTTCTGCAGAATTTATTTTTGCCCCGTACTGAATGCTCCACCCACATGAAAAAGGGACTGGGATCAGGTGACATCAATCGCTGCTGATGGCCCTTGCGCGTGCATGCATGCCGTCGACGATTTATGGACCGGACTATTTGCGGCCAGTAAACCCCCATGATGGGTTGGGCGAAACCAACCCGGCGTCGAAATCCCCGTTGCATCCTGACCTATGCTGATCTAAATCGAATCTTGAGCTCTTTTTGACCTATTCGACCTTTAGTTCATGGAAATGAAAAAAGTTCACAAATTTGGACAAAAGTTCATGAAATTTGGAGAAAACTTCATGGATTCGAAAAAAAGTTAATGAATATAAAAAAATCACCATTTTAGGAAAAAAATCATGTTTTTTTTTAAAGTTCATGGATTTTGAAAAAATTCAACAATTTTGAAAAGAAGTTCTTGGATTTTCATAACAAAAGTCCACGGATTTGGAAAAAAGTTCATAGAGTTTGGAGCAAAATTGAAAAATTGAGAAAAAAATCATGAATTTGAAAAAAAATTCACGGATTCAAAAAAGGACACGATTTTTGTAAAAAAAATCACGAATTTGAAAAAAAAAAGTTTGAGAAAGTTCACGCATTAGACAAAAAAACCATATAAGAATCATCCAACCAAGGAGCTTCCACTAACAAAATAAATAAGAAATGAAGAAAAAGGAATAAAGTAGTCACACGAGATGAGGTAACCAGGTTGGTCAACACAGTTTGCATTGAAAGAGGAGGTAATAGCACTGCAGGTCTCTGAACTTGCATGTCAGGTGATGGTTTGGTCTTTGAAGTTGAAAAAGTGAATTATTTCATCCCTCAACTTGCAATGGATGTGCAAATTTAGTCCACGGCCAGTCAGAGCTCGCCAAGTGGATGCCAAGTGGTCTGGCGGGTCAGCGCGCGGCATTTTGCAGTTTACACCCTGCCTGGATCAGGAATCAACCCGCACTACTCCTCGCCCCCCCCTCGAAGCAAAAAACACCTGAATTTATTTTGTCCCCCTTCCCACCCCAATCATTCATCCACTTGGCTGCTGTCTTGCTCGCGCCGACCGCGTGCGCCGGGTGCTGGCTGACGTCAGCAACCATTGCGGCGTCGTCGCCAGAGTACACCGGCGGTGTCGTCCCTCCTCCGACTGCGCATCAAGTTCGCCCGCACGGCGTCTTTCCTCCCGACTATGGTGCGTCCTCCTCCCCTCTCTGCTCTGTTCCTCCCCTCCTCCTCTGGTTTGATCGTCCGCCCGCGTTGTCCGCAGCACCGGCGGATCACCCCCTTTGGATAGCGTTGTGGGTATTTGCGGTGGAATTCTGTGTCTATACAGCTTCCAGCGTTGCGAAGCTGGTTATTGAGGTGGTCGTTGATTTCAGGCTAGATTTAGGCTGTGAAATTTATGATTTCGCCAAGAAGCTAGGGTTCTTGTGCAGCAAATGTTCTTTCGGGCACAATGTAGTGCCGTTGTTTAGTAGATACTCAGCAGTTTAGTAGTGCCACTACATCATAAGAATGCCTTTTTTGTTTCATCTGAATTTAGTCAGCTAACTGAATTTAGTCAGTTAACCGAATTTAGTCAGTTAGCTAAATTTAGTCTGCAAGATACTATAGTTGACTGTGGTTGGTTGAGTTTGGTTGAAGATTGTGCTTACCCTGTCTTGCAAAAAGAATGCATAACTGAATTTCCTTAGTGAACTTGCAGCATGCAGTTAACTGAATAAATTCAGTTAACTTGCTGCTTGGAGTTAACTTGCAGGTTACACAATTTAGTTATATGAATTTATTAAGTTTAGTTGCAGTTATTTTACTGTTCAGTTACCTACTTAGAGGTTTTTTGAGATGTGATATGTTTTTGCTTACATAATGCACTTTGTTGCTGCAGTTTGTGATTCAGTAATGGGACAGATTGTGGACACCCCTTTCTTTACACTGGAACTTGAGCATGGTGGGCTTTTCTATGGACCAAGAAATAACATGGAGTACTATAATCCTTCTGTGGAGGTGCTTGACTATGTTGATGCTGGCACATTCTCATATTTAGCTATTGAAGAGCACTTGCTATGGTTGGGATATCCTGTGGCTGAGCACATAATTTATTGGTGCATGCCTGACAAAACAATTTTAGATGGTATGTTGAGAATTAGAGGTGATGAGGACGTGCAACACATGATCAGAGCTAGTAGTCAGCATAAGGTGCTTGTAATAATGGTTGACCATGCAGATTTCATCAGTAATTGCAGGGAAGATTTGGTATTGACAGTGCCAACAGTTCAGAGTTCTGTCATAATGGCCAGGTCAAATGTTGTTGCAGCAGTGCAGCATCTTCTCACAGCCTCATTTCAGTCAATGTTGAAGATCCCATTTCAGAGGTGGCAGCAGATAACATAGAAGCAGACAAGTTGGTTGCTAATGGAACAGAAACAGAGACTTTGCTAACTGATGGTGCAGCAACAGATAACTTGCGGACAGAGGGTGGAGCAGCAGAGAATGTGTTGTATGATGCTGTAGAGGATGCAGTGCTCTCAGATTCAGAGTTCAGTGATAGTGATTATGACATAGATGATGATTTATATGAAGACAACATTGATTTTGATGTTGATGAAGAAGCTGAGCAAGTTGAGGAAGAGGTGGAGCCAGACTATTTACTTGAGGATGAAGATCTAAACCTCTCTGTTGAAGAGCAAGAGCAACTGAAATACAAGTTCAAAGCTTTCAATTCCAAGGTGGACATGAAATCCCCTATATTTAAATTAGGGATGGTATTTTCTGATGTGGTTGAGCTGAGGAAAGCTCTTACTGCTTATTCTATAAGGAACAGAGTGCAAATCAAGAAGTTGAAGAATGATAAGATGAGATTAGAGGCTGTTTGTCAGAGAGGTTGCCCATGGATGCTTAAAGCTAGCAAGGACAACAGGACTGGAGGATTTGTCATCAAGGCCTATTTTGGAAAGCATCTCTGTCAGAAAAAGTGGAAGTTGAAGGATTTGACAGCCAAGTTTCTGTGCCAGTTTTTCTTGGATGAGTTCAGAGATGACCAGAAGATGTCACTTGCAACATTTTCAAGGAAAATTACCAAGGAATTCAATGTTACTCCTAATAGATAGAAGCTTGCTAGGGCTAGAAAGCGAGCACTTAATGAGATTCATGGTGATTAGGAAGAGCAATTCAGTAGGCTTTGGGACTATGGACAAGAATTAAGGACCAAAAACCCTGGGTCTACATTTCTGCTCACAACTTCACTGGTGAAAGATACAAATTTTTCATTGGGCAGAAAATGTTTGAAAACATTGTACTGGTCATATGATGCATGTAAGAGAGGGTGGCTAAAGGGTTGCAGGCCAATAATCTTCATTGATGGTTGTCACATGAAAACAAGGTTCAAAGGAGTGCTACTTAGTGCTGTTGGTATTGATCCCAATGACTGCATATTCCCAATAGCAATGGGATGGGTGGAAGTTGAATGCACAGGTTCATGGGAGTGGTTTTTGACAACTCTCAGAGATGATCTCAACATCACTAACACTGCTCCTTTCACAATCATGAGTGACAAACAGAAAGGTTTAATAAATGCAGTGCACAAAGTTTGGCCAGATTCAGAACACAGGTTTTGTGTCAGGCATATTTACCAGAATTTTAATGAGAAGCACAAAGGAGAGGTACTGAAGCAAGACTTGTGGGCAATTGCAAGATCTCCAAACAAAGTGAAGTGGAGAGAAAACTGTCAGAAAATGGATGACCATAGTTCAGCTGCTTTCCACTGGACTGAAAGACTAGAGTGGAAAACTTGGTGCAAAGCATTCTTCAGTGAATTCCCCAAATGTGACATCCCGCTCAACAATAACTCTGAGGTTTTTAACAGGTAGTTTGGTGGTCAATTTCCTAAGTTGTTTTGATTTTAACATATAGCCCATCTGTACTGCTAATTAGCATATCATACTAGCATGTTCTCTTCCTATCTGTATGCAGCTACATTCTTGAGGGCCGAGAGATGGCAGTGCTCAGCATGCTTGAGTACATTTTCTATAATATGATGAACAAGATTGTTAGCAAACAAAGAGAAGCTATTGAAAAGTGGACAGGCCAGAGAATATGTCCCAAGATCAAGAAGAAGTTAGATAAGAACATAGAGTTTGCTGCTAATTGCCATGTAACAGAAGCTAGCTAGCAAATCTTCAGAGTTCAGTCTGGTAACAATAGCTACACTGTGGAACTCTGCTTGCACACTTGTGATTGCAGGAGATGGCAGTTATCTGGAGTACCATGTGGCCATTGCATAGCATGTTGCATGGAGGAGAGAATTGACCCAGAGACACTGGTTCATGACTGCTATACTGTTCAGACATATCTCAAAGCTTATGGATACATTGTTGTCCCTCTTGCAGACCCTAAGGAGTGGGAGAAACAGAATGGCTATAAGGTGTATCCACCAGTGTTCACCAAACAGTTGGGTAGACCCAAGAAAAACCGGAAGAAGACACCAGAGGAGAAGATCAAGAGTGGTGTTAGGGTTTTGAACAAAAAAGGTGTTACAATGAACTGCTCTATTTGTGGGAGAGCTGATCACAACAGAAAGGGGCGTTACAGATGGCAGGAGGCTCTCATTGAAGAAGGGCTAGAGGTTGTTGATGAGAACTATGATGACCCAACATTTCTTCAGGTGCATGCATTTTACAATACTTGAATTCAGTTCACTGCATTTCACTACATTTTAATGCATTTGTTGTACTTATCTGAATTTCACTGCATTTCACTGCATTTGATGTACTAATCTAAATTTAACTACATTTTACTGCATTTCACTGCATTTTACTGAATTTTACTGAATTTGATGTACTTATCTGAATTTGTGTAGAACATCTTCCCTAACCAGCCAGATCCTTTATTGGATCCAATTGACACACCATTCAGTATGCTCTACAACATGACTCAGAGAGAGCTTGCAAGAAGAGCTCCTCAGAGGGTTCATGGGCCACTGCCTGAGCAATCTGCATTTGTTGCTACTGCTGGTGCTGCAATACCTCAGCCAAGGGTTACTACAGAAATGAACATAGGTAGACAGAAAAGGGCAACCACAGTAGCTGACAAAGGAGAAGGATCTGGTAGGGGGAGGAAGAAAAGGACAAAGAAATCCAGATGCAGGAAGAGGAGCAACTACAGAAAGAGAAAGAGGGCCAAATTCAGTTGCAGGCAGAGGAAGAGGAGGAAATTCAGTTGCAAGCAGAGGAAGAGGAGCAAATGCAAATGCAGGTAGAGGAAGAGCAGCAAATGAAAATGCAGGGAAGGGAGAAGTTCCATCTGTAGGGAGAGGAGAAGCAGCAAATGCAAATGCATATGCTTGGAGAGGAGGAGCAGCAAATGCAAATCCATATGCTTGGACATGAGGATCAATGCCATTTGCAGGGAGAGGAGGAGCAATGCCATTTGTAGGGAGAGGAGGATCAATGCCATTTGCAGGGAGAGGAGGAGCAATGCCATTTGCAGGGAGAGGAGGATCAATGCCATTTGCAGGGAGAGGAGGATCAATGCCATCTACAAGGAGAGGAGCAGCAGCAAATGTTCCATATGCAGGATGGAGTTGGCTTCTGTTTGGAGATCACAGGACAATTCCTGATCTCAATGCTCCCGCTGATGATTTCATGGCACCACATCAGTGATTTGGTGACAGTTATTGTCTGTCATTCTTTTTTGTTAAGGCCTATAGTAATTTAAATTATGGACAGACCTTTTTTGATAGGCAAAAAGTGGCTTATATTGCCTAATTTTTGATGGCAAACAGTGGCTCACAATGGCATTCATTGCCCTTTTTGTAACTAAATTTCATGATGCATTGCAGTGATCTAGTTTAAATTGGAATTTACATGGATGCAGTGTTAGTGATTCAGTTAACATAGTGAACTGAAGATGCAGTTAACTTAGTGAACTGAAGATGCAGTTAACTTAGCGATTCAGTTAACTTAGTGAACTAAAATGAGTGTGGAACTGTTCACTGGATTTTTCTGATTTTTGTTGTGTTAACTGGAATGAACATTGCTGCTTTTAACTGAAATGAACACTGCTGCTTTTAACTGAAAAAAGCTTAAAAAATAGCTTCAAAAAGAGGTGCTGGGTTAACAAAATCATGATATGTTTTGGAGTGAATACTGCTGTTGTTAACTAAAAATAATTTTCCCAAAAAATGGTTGTCCTGGGGATCGAACCCAGGACCCTTTGTTCGATATGCTAAGCTCCATGCCAGTGCTCTGCTAGTGCTAGATACTCATTGCAACATTTGTTATAGTGATATAAACTTTACATGCTGGTCAAAGCGGTGCCGTTCGCACTTCCACTGCTATTAAGAGGCCACCACCCACCACCCACCGCCCCCACTCACCACTTCCGTTTCACGATGCCTCGGGCTCTACACTCCCCACCTCCCACTCCACCAGAGAAGAAAACCCTCGACGGCCATCTCGACGCCGCCGCTGACGCCAAGGACAACCACCCTGCATGGCAGAGGATGGTCTACGAGCTGGCAGGCGACGACGAGGTCGCGCGCGCGGAGCTCCAGGAGATAGGCCGGTGGTTCCCCAGCATCGACATGCTTAGGAACCACGCGCGGGGCCTCATCAACCAGATGACCGACGATGAGAGGAGGCGTGCTCTCGTGGACGGCCCAGGTACCCCTCCGGCCAACATCCTCTACTTCGCAATGGCGGAGACGCACTCGGACGATCCGAGGCAGCGCTGGCGTTGGTGGATGTACAGGTCCGCCACCATGCCGCAGCCGTAGCCAGATCAGACACGCGTGTGGTCGAGGATGCAGCGCGTCCACGATGTGGTTCTCGCCCTGCCTGCGCCGGTGCCCCTCGTGCACGTCGATGACGATGACGTCTCTCTGTCGTCCGACTCGGAGTACTGCAAGGTGGACTCCGACAACGACTCGGGCTACAGAGGGGATTCTGAATCCTCTGCGTCGTATGCCTCGTCTGGCGATGAGGAGGTGTCCGTCGTTGTCCTGTCGGACGACGACGAAGAGGAGGAGGAGGATGAGATCCAGATGATGGCGCCAGTCCACAACGCCAATGAGGGCGACAGAGACCTCCCGATTTACATGGAGGTGCTCCCAGATGTGCCTGACATCGTCAAGCAGGAGGTGATGGATGAGGCAGAAGAGGAGAAGGTGGCAGCGGCAGCACAGGAGCCGGAGAAGACGAAGAAAAGGCCATTTGCAGGGGAGGTGCGCCGCTCGGAGCACCTGAAGCACGTGAAGATATGAAGATGCTGGACAAGAAGATGATGCAGTAATTAGGTATGCTGACTAGCAAGAAAATTCAGCATATAAGTTAGTGATATTTTGGTTAGTTTATGTTAGGTGTGCTCTATATATGCAGAGCACATAAGTTAATTGTAATGTGGAATGGTTAGGCACATCTGGTTGAACTTATGCTATAATGTCTGAACTTCCCTACAATGTTTAGGACATCTGGATGCTATCTATCTAGTTATGCTGCTTTGCATTGCCTATCTTGTTATCATGCTTTGATTTGCTGGTGCTGCTGCTGTTACAAATGCTCTGTTACAATGCCATTGTTTTATTTCCTTCAACTACAATGCAGTTTTTGCTGTAATCTAGTACCATGTTTCCATAGAGTGCCACTTATGATGTGGTCTGTAGCTACAACTTTGCAAAGAAAGAATGCAACAGTTCTGTAGGCCATGTTGTTGCTGCTTTGCAATGCTGCTGCTGCTTTGCCATGCTGCTGTTGCTGTGCACTACTCTAGATACCAGCTATAGTTTTGTCTACAATGCTGCTGTTGCTGTGCACTAATCTAGGCACTTAACATTTAAATTCATAAAACCTCAGTGCACTCCAAATGCTTACAAAGCTCATTTAAATTCAGTTAACTAAATCTTCAGTTAACTACAAATTCAGTGAACTGATACTGTAAAAAATGCACTTATCTGGAGACATTCAGCAAACTAGTAACACAAATTTAGTGCAGTCATACAAATTTAGATAACTAGTAACACAAATGCACTTAGCAGTCATACAAATTTAGTTAACTAAAATCAATCATACAAATTCAGTGCATTAGATAATAATGGCATTACACCAACAAATTCAGTACAACTAATTAATAGCTCCAACTTAAGGCAGCATTACAACAGTGAATTACTCAAATTCATCTAAGATCTCCTTCACCCTCCTTATCTTGCTCTTGGTCTCCTCCTTGTGCCTGAATAGATCACCAATCATGTACTCTAGTTTCTTCTTCTCCTTCTTCAGCTCATCCCTCTGTAACACCACTTTGTCCATCTGTTCCTTCATTTTCTCCACCTCTTCCTTCAGTTTCTCCATCTCTTCCTTCATTTTGTCCATCTGTGTCTTCATCTCATCCCTCTCTTTCTCTGCCTTAGCCCTCACAAACTGATGAATGCTAGTGGTAGATTTATCAGATAGCTTCTTCTTCTCAAGCTCTTGCTTTAGGTCAGAAAGAGCAAGTCTTGCATCGCCCAATTCTGTAATTGCCTGCTCCTTGTCAGCCACCATCTTAGCAAAATCAACTTTAAAAAACCTCAGATCTTTTCCATCTTTTCTTTATCTTTCACAACCCTAAAATTTTCTTCAGCATTAACTACATTTTCCCTGAGCCTTAGCTTGTTCCCATCTTCATACATGCCCCAAACCCTGGCTAAACTCATCTTCAAAGTGGCAGGCCATTCAGGGTCAATCCACTCCACAAAGTTTCATTTGTCCTACCAAATAAGAAAGAAAACAACTTTAGATTAATGAAAAAGCTTGGGTTCAGTTAAATTCATAAACAAGATGCTGTTAAGTTCAATTAAGTTCAGTTAGGGTTAAGTTCATTTAAGTTCATTTAAGTTCAGTTAGTTCATTTCAAATTCAGTAAAAAAATCAAAAACAAGATGCTGTTAACAGAAAATTTAAGTTAAGTTCACAAACATGATGCTGTGCCACACTCTTATACAGATCACAGTAAGATGAAACATTCCAAGTGTGTATTTAACTATAGATCTACTAACCTTTTGTGCACAAGCAAGATACCTCCTTCCACTATCAACTGATTCAAAGGACACAAACTTCTCATAGACATCTTAGTGTTCACATCTAGCTGCAAGATCTGAAGCAATGCCTCTCCACTCAGAGCAGAAAATGACGGCAGGAGCAGGAGCCTACAACACATTATAGTCAACAAAATCCCCAATTCTTGCCCTAACCCTATAACTGCCAGAGGATAGTGATAAACTAACCTCACTTGATCACAGAGTAGCCATCGGACGACGAGCTGGATCCTTCACTCCAAGATACCATGGCGGTGAGCTGGTGTCGGCAGTGGGCTGGACGGCGGCGACGGCGACGAGCTGGAACAGAGGAAGGAAGCGAGGGAGCAGAGAGGTGAATGGAGGGGGAGCTGCCGACAGGATAGAATATTCCAAAACATGTGCCACATTGTGTTGAAGTGCGGGTTGATTCGTCACAAAGGGAGGGGGCTAAGTGCAAAATGCTGCGCGCTGACCCGCCAGGCCACTTGGCATCCACTTGGCGAGCTCTGACTGGCCGTGGACTAAATTTGCACATCCATTGCAAGTTGAGGGATGAAATAATTCACTTTTTCAACTTCAAGGACCAAACCATCACCTGACATGCAAGTTCAGGGACCTGCAGTGCTACTACCTCTTGAAAGAGGAAGTCATTAGTTCGAATCACCTTGTGTGCTTTTTATGTCTCATCAAACGATGTCATGGTTCGATTTAGACTAAGATTGCATAGTTCAAGGTGCAATGGATTTTGACGCGGGGTTCGTTTCGTCTAACCTCCACAAGTTCAAAGTTTAAAATTGACTTTTTTCATTAGCACTCCACTAAGTAAGCAAGTTTATTTTGGGTAATGTTAGTCCGGCTGTCCATTTTGACCAGAAAATACATCATTGTTTCCACCGTTATTGTGACCAGCAAATGCAACCCCAACACACGCAAGCAATAAAGTTTTACTTTCCTTCAACAAAAACCCATTACCATTATATGCTAAAAAAACTATTACCATTAAGCTTGGACTTGAATGAGGTAGATCAACTAGTTTTATATTGATTAATCGTGCCACGAAGGCATGTTCACGTATAATGGTCCTCGTACAAAAAATGTTCTTGTATAATGGGTGGTTTACATTAGGGGCTTCAGTTTTAGGAGAGACGCCCCGCTTCAATACACAGTAAGCAGCATGCAGCAGCGATCGATCGCACGGTTCAGTTTGCAGCGAAGGAATCAATCGAGTTCAGTTAGCAGCGAAGGAATCGCTCAGAATCAGGTAGCAGCTAAGGGATCGATCGGCTTCAGCACGTACTGGGATCGATCGCTCATGTTCAGTACGTAGCTAGTATGATCGTCTAGGTTCAGTAAGCGAACGCCTCACTTGCGTTGAGTTAGCAACCAAACGCCTCGCACACACACGCGCACGAGAGAAACACTCAAAGCACACTGCATCGCTCGGCCGCGATCACCCACTGTAACCGGGAACTCCCCGGAATTTTCCTAGCCGTCACTTCTACCACATTTTTTACGTCATGGACGGCCAAAATAATGTAATGCAGGTGCGTCTCTGGCCCGCTCGGGATCAAAAGCCCATTTTCTGTAATATTTTTTTGTCACAGAAGTAGAAGCCCACCACATCTATGATGATACGTATTTTTGTCACAATTATCATCATAGAAGTGTCATATTCATGACAGAAAAAGTTTTCATTCGGACCATAATGTCATGGATGTGTCTTTTCTTTGTAGTGTTTGCCCGTGGCGCATTAGTCATCGCATCCTCCTCCCACTGCGGTGTTGGGGAACGCAGTAATTTTAAAAAAATTCCTACGCACACGCAAGATCATGGAGATGCATAGCAACGAGAGGGGAGAGTATCGTCTATGTAACCTCATAGACCATAAGCGGAAGATTTATGACAACGCGGTTGATGTAGTCATACATCTTCACGATCGACCGATCCTAGTACCGAAAGTATGGCACCTCCGCGTTCTGCACACGTTCGGCTCAGTGACGTCCCACGAACTCATGATCCAGAAGAGTGTCGAGGGAGAGCTTCATCAGCACGACGGCGTGATGACGGTGATGATGATGCTACCGGAACAAGGCTTCGCCTAAGCACCGCTACGATATGACCGAGGTGGATTATGGTGGAGGGGGGCACCGCACACGGCTAAGAGATCAATGATCAACTTGTGTATCTATGGGGTGCCCCCCTCCCCCGTATATAAAGGAGTGGAGGAGGGGGAGGGCCCAAGGTAGTCAGAATCCCGATTCGACTGCTAGAATCCTACAACTTCACGACCCTACGGAAGCATGTCGATCCAAATCCCACTATGAATCTAGATCAGGTAGAATCCATGTTGAGTTGTGATCCAAATCATAGAATCATGTACAAAACTGTACAATCCCGACTATGCTATGGACTACATCCGATTCTACTAACTTATCTAAGCCATTTGTTTAGTTGTAGAAAAATAGTATGCCATCATCCAAACCCCTTTTCATATACCTCATGGACCTTTATTCCCCTCCTAAGTCCAAATGCTTAGCCGCGGACACCTTTGATCCAGCTCTCAGAAACCCTAGATCGAAATTGAGGATCACGCTTGTCAACATATGGAATTGGCGTGAAAAGGAGGATGTTTCAAGATTGATCGGCGAAGGAGAGCAAGACCCTTCAAGGTTTAGCATTGTAGGTCAGATAGACAAGTGATCGACTATTCATGCACTCTAAAAAGAACATTAGTAAATTTCGTGCATTGAAGGTTTAAATGTTCTATATATTTCCCTCTCATATGTTCCATACATGCGAGCTACATGGTAGGTTAGCCATAAAAAGAAGTGGAATACAACTAACATTGATGTGTTTGTTCTTTGCTCCATATTTAGTGTCAAAACTCTTATATTTCCCATATAAATTTCTTGTGTGCATACAAAATATCTTATTTGAGTAAATCTAGTAGAATCCTCGATTCCACGACTCGATCTTACGACTCGACTCTGTCTGAGGCAAACCGATCCGACGCCGAATCCCGACTCTGACTACCTTGCTCATCATCACTTCCTCATACTTCGTAGGTTCGTCATGGTCTAGTAACATGACGTCCAGAACAGGATTACCGCACCACTCTGGTGCGAACCGTTCTTTGGTTCACCTACGAGGTTCGGTAGTAACTTGATCTGAAGTTTCATGATCATCATCATTAGCTTCCTCACTAATTGGTGTAGGAATCACTGGAACTGATTTCTGCGATGAACTACTTTCCAATTCGGGAGAAGGTACAATTACCTCATCAAGTTCTACTTTCCTCCCACTCACTTCTTTCGAGAGAAACTCCTTCTGTAGAAAGGATCCATTCTTAGCAACAAAATATCTTGCCTTTGGATCTGTGATAGAAGGTGTACCCAACAGTTTCTTTTTGCGTATCCTATGAAGACGCACTACTCCGATTTGGGTTCGAGCTTATCAGTTTGAAACTTTTTCACATAAGCATCGCAGCCCCAAACTTTAAGAAACGACAACTTTGGTTTCTTGCCAAGCCATAGTTCATACGGTGTCATCTCAACGGATTTAGATGGTGCCCTATTTAACGTGAATGCAGTTGTCTCTAATGCATAACCCCAAAACGATAGTGGTAAATCGGTAAGAGACATCATAGATTGCACTATATCCAATAAAATACGGTTATGACGTTCGGACACACCATTATGCTGTGGTGTTCCAGGTGGCATGAATTTGTGAAACTATTCCACATTGTTTTAGTTGAAGACCAAACTTGTAACTCAAATATTCGTCTCCGCGATCAGATCGTAGAAACGTTATTTTCTTGTTATGATGATTTTCCACTTCACTCTGAATTTTTTTGAACTTTCCAAATGTTTCAGACTTATGTTTCATCAAGTAGATATGCCCATATCTGCTCAAATCATCTGTGAAGGTCAGAAAATAACGATACTCGCCGCGAGCCTCAACACTCATTGGACCGTATACATCAGTATGTATTATTTCCAATAAATTAGTTGCTCGATCCATTGTTCCGGAGAACAGAGTCTTAGTCATCTTGCCCATGAGGCATGGTTCGCAAGCTTCAAGTGATTCATAATCAAGTGATTCCAAAAGTCCATCAGCATGGAGTTCCTTCATGCACTTTATACCAATATGACCTAAACGGCAGTGCCACAAATAGGTTGCACTATCATTATTAACTTTGCATCTTTTTGCTTCAATATTATGAATATGTGTATCACTACGATCGAGATTCAATAAATCATTCACCTTGGGTGTATGACCATAGAAGGTTTTATTCATGTAAACAGAATAACAATTATTCTTTGACTTAAATGAATAACTGTATTGCAATAAACATGATCCAATCATATTATGCTCAATGCAAACACCAAATAACATTTATTTTAGGTTCAACACTAATCCCAAAGGTAAAGGGAGTGTGCGATGGTGATCTTATCAACCTTGGAATCACTTCCAACACACATCATCACCTCGCCCTTAACTAGTCTCTGTTTATTTTGCAACTCCCGTTTCGAGTTACTACTCTTAGCAATTGAACCAGTATCAAATACCGAGGGGTTGCTATAAACACGAGTAAAGTACATATCAATAACATGTATATCCAATATACCTTTGTTCAGTATGCCATCCCTCTTATCCGCCAAGTATCTAGGGCAGTTCCACTTCCAGTGACCATTTCCTTTGCAGTAGAAGCACTCAGTTGCAGGCTTGGCTCTAGCTTTGGGCTTCTTCATGGGAGTGGCAACTTGCTTGACATTCTTCTTGAAGTTCCCTTTCTTTCCCTTGCCCTTTTACTTGAAACTAGTGGTCTTGTCAACCATCAACACTTGATGCTTTTCTTGATTTCTACCTTCGCTGATTTCAGCATCGTGAAGACCTTGAGAATTACTTTCGTCATCCCTTGCATATTATAGTTCATCACGAAGTTCCAGTAACTTGGTGATCGTGACTAGAGAACTTTGTCAATCACTATTTTATCTGGACGATTAACTCCCACTTGATTCAAGCAATTGTAGTACCCAGACAAACTGAGCAGATGCTCACTGGTTCAGCTATTCTCCTCCATCTTGTAGGCAAAGTACTGTCAGAGGTCTCATACCTCTCGACACAGGCATGAGCATGAAATACCAATTTTAACTCTTGGAACATCTCATATGCTCCATGTTGTTCAAAACATTTTTGAAGTCCCGGTTCTAAGCCATAAAGCATGGTGCACTAAACTATCAAGTAGTCATCATACCGAGCTTGTCAGACGTTCATAACGTTTGCATCTGCTCTTGCAACAGTTCTTTTACCTAGTGGTGCATCAAGGACATAATACTTCTGTGCGGCATTGAGGATAATCCTCATATCACGGAGCTAGTCCGCATCATTGCTACTAACATCTTTCAACTTATTTTTCTCTAGGAACATATCAAAAAATAAACGGGGAGCTACATCGCAAGCTATTGATCTACAACATAGATATGCAAATACTATCAGGACTAAGTTCATGATAAATTAAAGTTCAATTAATCAAATTACTTAAGAACTCCCACTTAGATAGACATCTCTCTAATCATCTAAGTGATCACGTGATCCATATGAACTAAACCATGTTCGATCATCACGTGAGATGGAGTAGTTCTCAATGGTGAACATCACTATGTTGATCATATCTACTATATGATTCACGCTCGATGAGGGAGTCCTGGATTAGGGGGTGTCCGGATGGCCGGACTATACCTTCAGCCGGACTCCTGGACTATGAAGATACAAGATTGAAGACTTCGTCCCGTGTCCGGGAGGGACTTTCCTTGGCGTGGAAGGCAAGCTTGGCTATACGGATATGTGGATCTCCTACCATTGTAACCGACTCTATGTAACCCTAACCCTCTCCGGTGTCTATATAAACCGGAGGGTTTTAGTCCGTAGGACAACATACAAAACAACAATCATACCATAGGCTAGCTTCTAGGGTTTAGCCTCTCCGATCTCGTGGTAGATCTACTCTTGTACTACCCATATCTTCAATATTAATCAAGCAGGACGTAGGGCTTTACCTCCATCAAGAGGGCCCGAACCTGGGTAAAACTTCGTGTCCCTTGCCTCTTGTTACCATCCGGCCTAGACGCACAGTTTGGGACCCCCTACCCGAGATCCGCCGGTTTTGACACCGACATTGGTGCTTTCATTGAGAGTTCCTCTATGTCATCGCCGTTAGGCTTGATGGCTCCTACGATCATCAATAGCGATGCAGTCCAGGGTGAGACCTTCCTCCCCGGACAGATCTTCGTCTTCGGCGGCTTCGCACTGCGGGCCAATTCACTTGGCCATTTGGAGCAGATCGAAAGCTATGCCCTGGCCGTCAGGTCAGATTTGTAAGTTTAAACTACACGGCTGACATCCGCAGGGACTTGATCCTCGACGGATTCAAGCCACTGCCGAGCGCGCCGCACTGTCACGACGATCATGATCTAGCTCTACCGCCGAACAGTGCCCTGGAGGCCACACCCGCATCGGCTCCGACCCTTAATTCGGAGCCAACTGCGTCGATCGAGGATGGGTGGTTGGACGCCGCCTCGGGGGCTGCGATCCCAACGGCGATCTAGCCGAACACCAGCCCCGCACTCCGCGAGACTCGTGACTCCAAGGAGCCGGACTCCTCTCCGGACTCCGAACCCTCCGCGCCCCTGCTGATCGAATCCGATTGGGCACCGATCATGGAGTTTACTGCCGCGGACATCTTTCAGCACTCGCCTTTCGGCGATATTCTGAAGACACTAAAGTCTCTCTCTTTATCAGGAGAGCCCTGGCCGGATTACGGTCAGCAAGGTTGGGATACGGACGATGAAGAAATTCAAAGCCCACCCACCACCCACTTTGTAGCCACTATCGACGATTTAACCGACATGCTCGACTTCGACTCCGAAGACATCGACGGTATGGACGCCGATGCAGGAGACGATGAAGAACCAGCGCCTACTGGGCCCTAGAAAGCCACCTCGTCATATGACATATACATGGTGGACACCCCAAAAGAAGGAGATGGCGATGGAACAGCGGAGGATGACCCCTCCAAGAAACAGCCTAAGCGCCGGCGTCAGCGGCGCCGCTCAAAATCCCGCCAAAGCAAATACGGTGATTCTAGCACGGGAGATAATAATACTCCGGAGAGTGCCGAAGAAAACCCCCTCCAGCAAGATTCAGCACAGGAGGATGGAGAAGCCAGCCCTCATGAGAGAGCGGCAGACAGAGAGTTCGAGAACGATAATTATATGCCTCCCTCCAAAGACGAGGCAAGCCTCGACGACGACGAATTCGTCGTGCCAGAGGATCCCGTCGAGCAAGAGCGTTTTCAACGCAGGCTAATGGCCATGGCAAGAAGCCTCAAGAAAAAACAGCAACGGCTTAGAGCTGATCAAGATTTGCTAGTCGACAGATGGACTGAAGTCCTTGCGGCCGAAGAGCATAAACTCGAACGCCCCTCCAAGACCTACCCAAAGCGCAGGTTGCTACCCCGATTAGAGGAGGAAGCACTTAAACCTACATCACCAGCACTTGATACGGCCGACCGGCCACCTCGTGGCCGCGACAGAGAGGCATCTCGGCCCTCCACTCAAGCCGCACCCCGTACCAAGGCACGGGAAAATGCGCCAGACCTGCGAGATATGTTAGAGGACAAGCCAAGGCAAACAAGATCGATCTACGGATCGCGTGGGCGCCCCACGACTCGAGACGATAACCGTCATGCCGGACACAAATCCGGTAGGGCCGAACACAGTAGACAAAGCTCATTGGAGCTACGTCGTGATATAGCCCAGTACAGAGGCGCCGCACACCCACTATGCTTCACAGACGAAGTAATGGATCATCAAATCCCCGAGGGTTTCAAACCCGTAAACATCGAATCATATGATGGCACAACAGATCCTGCGGTATGGATCGAGGATTATCTCCTTCATATCCACATGGCCCGCGACGATGATCTCCACGCCATCAAATACCTCCCACTCAAACTTAAAGGACCAGTTCGGCATTGGCTTAACAGCTTGCCAGCAGGATCAATCAGTTGTTGGGAGGACCTGGAAGCCGCATTCCTCGACAATTTCCAGGGTACTTATGTGCGACCACCAGACGCCGATGACCTAAGCCACGTAATCGGCCAGGCAATTCTGGACACGGTTCCTAACAAAGAAAAATCAAATAGTCGACTGTCCGAACGCAGAGGCCCTAGCAGCCTTCAAGCATAATATCCGTGACGAGTGGCTTGTCCGGCACCTTGGACAGGAAAAGCAGAAATCTATGGCAGCACTCACGACACTCATGACCCGCTTTTGCGCGGGAGAAGACAGTTGGCTTGCTCGTAGCAACAATATGACCAAGAACCCTGGTAATTCGGATACCAGGGACAGTAGTGGCAGGTCGCATCGCAACAAGCAGAGGCGCCGCATTAACAGCGACAATGCTGAGGATACGGCAGTTAATGCCGGATTCAGAGGCTATAAATCCGGTCAGCGGAAAAAGCCATTCAAAAGAAATCCTAGGGGCCCGTCCAGTTTGGACCGAATACTCGACCGCTTGTGCCAGATACATGGCACCCCCGAAAAGCCGGCCTATCACACCAACAGGGATTGTTGGGTGTTCAAGCAGGCAGGCAAGTTAAATGCCGAAAATAAAGACAAGGGGCTGCATAGCGATGACGACGAAGAGCCCCGGCCGCCGAACAACAGTGGACAGAAGGGTTTTCCCCCACAAATGCGGACGGTGAACATGATATACGCAACCCACATCCCCAAGAGGGAGCAGAAGCGTGCGTTAAGGGACGTATAGGCGGTAGAGCCAGTCGCCCCAAAGTTCAACCCATGGTCCTCCTGCCCGATCACCTTTGATCGAAGGGACCATCCCACTAGCACCCGTCATGGCAGATTCGCAGCATTGGTTCTAGACCCAATTATTGACGGATTTCATCTCACTAGAGTCCTTATGGACGGCGGCAGCAGCCTGAACCTGCTTTACCAGGATACAGTGCGGAAAATGGGCATAGATCCCCCGAGGATTAAGCCCACCAAAATGACCTTTAAAGGCATAATACCAGGTGTAGAGGCCAACTGTACAGGCTCAGTCACACTTGAAGTGGTCTTCGGATCTCCGGATAATTTCCGAAGCGAGGAGTTAATCTTCGACATAGTCCCATTCCGCAGTGGCTATCACACACTGCTCGGGCGAACCGCATTCGCCAAGTTCAATGCGGTACCGCACTACGCATACCTTAAGCTCAAGATGCCAGGCCCTCGAGGAGTAATTACGGTCAATGGAAACACCGAACGCTCCCTCCGATCGGAGGAGCACACGGCGGCCCTTGCACCGGAAGTACAAAGCAGCCTCTCCCGGCAGTTCTCTAGTCCGGCCATTAAACGTCCGGACACCGTCAAGCGCGCCCAGAGTAACCTACAACAAGACCGCCTGGCACATTCCGAGCAGGCGTAGCAATGCGGCCCCAACCCCACCTCTCGCAAAAATGCGACACCAGTGCTTCGCGTACATAACTACGCTCTAGAAATACCATGGGTACAGGGGGAGGGGCACCATCACGGCACGCCCAAAACACGCCTTAAACCGCACCAGGGGCTGCCGATTTTTTAATTTTCTCTTACTTTCAGGACTCCATTCTTCGGAAGGCCTGTTCGGCAGTTCAATTACCGCACAAACGATGCAAGAACCAGGGAAGCAAACAAGCCATGCCGCATTACGGAACTCCCAGGTGGTCTCTATCACGAGCAGTATACCTGTTTCGCATACCATTCCACAACCTTCCCCTGGAACGGACATGTTAAATAGTCCAACCTTTTGCTTATCACATTATTTGTATCGTTCTACTTTGATCGCAGCCCTTTTTAATAAACAATGCATAGCTTTTGTCTATTTTTGCATTACTCTTTTTTTACAAATATATGTTCCTTAATGACATGTTGCACCCGTACACTTTGGTACAGCCAAAATACGCCAGGGGCTTTAGTACCCCTCAATATGGTGTGAGAAGTCCAAACACTTTAACAAGTGCGGCACCCCGAACTTATAGCATTATATGCATCGGCTCCGAATCATGTCTTGGGTCAATAGTTGGGTTTGCCCGGCTCCTATGTTTTGGTGCCTTACGTTCCGCTATGTCGGCTAAGGTAGCACTAGGAGAACTACTGCGATTGTGCCCCAGTTGAGCTGGGTCGAGCACCTCATTAGAGAAAGCTAAAACTGACTGTCATGATGAAGCGAGAGCTGGTCGCTGTTCGAGAGGTTTTTCGAGTCCCTAAAGACTTATGCCGCTTAGAGCGAGGAGTCGGCTCTGTCCGGCCAAGGTGTGGATAGCGCCCCAAACTCAGTCTTCCGAATACCAGTGGCTTCGCCGAAATTTAAAATTATAGAATTCTATGGCTAAGTGAGAGTGTTCACGCATTATAGTCCGATTGCCTTGTTCGTTGTGCTGAGCGCCTCCCTCGAAGGACCCAAACATGGGAAAAAGAGCGCTCAGGTTTATCCCCGAATACCCCAGCACTAGCGGCACGGGGGCAGAAGCCGACGACTCGCCATCTCTCAGAATTGATAAACAGCCGCACAGAAGGTAATATTTTAAATTCCAACAGCATTGCTTAGCGCATATGAACAAGTTTTCAGCGCACAGGACAAAACGAGCGAGTTTTACTCAAAAATTACATCCCTGGAACATTCATCCGCCATAAGGCGGGCACCCTTCAGAACATCCTTATAATAATTCTCGGGCTTGCGATGCTCTTTCCCCGGCGATGGCCCGTCCTTCACAAGCTTCTCAGCATCCAGCTTGCCCCAGTGCACCTTAGCACGGGCAAGGGCCCTACGGGCACCTTCAATGCAGATAGAGCGCTTGATGACTTCGAGCCTTGGACAGGCCCCCACCAGCAGCCGCACCAGCCCGAAATAGCTCCCAGGCAGAGCCTCTCCAGGCCACAGCCGAACTATGAGGCCCTTCATGGCCTGTTCGGCCGCCTTGTGGAGCTCGACCAGTTGCTTCAGCTGGTCGCTCAGGGGCACAGGGTGTCTGGCCTCAGCATACTGAGACCAGAACACCTTCTCTGTCGAGCTGCCCTCCTCGACTCGATAGAATGCGGCGGCATCGGACACGCTACGGGGAAGATCTGCGAATGCTCCTGGAGAGCTCCGGATTCGGGTAAGTAACAAGTAACTCACGTTTATGTGTTTTCTTTGCATAAAGAATGCCTTACCTGCCGCTATCTTTTTCACTGCATCCAACTCCTGGAGGGTCTTCTGGGGTTCGGCCTTGGCAGACTTGGCATTTTCAATAGCCACCACGAGCTCGGACGCTCGCGTCTTTGAGTCAAGCTCCAAACTCTCATGTTTTTTCATGAGTGCCTAGAGCTCTTGCTGCACCTTGCCAACCTGGGCCTCATACTTCTCCCGCTCTGTGCGCTCCGTGGCGGCCCTCTTCCCGGCCTCGAACAGCGCTTGCTTAAGGGTCGCCACCTCAGACGTGGCCCCTACAATAGCCACGATAATCTGTCATTTTTTGCAATTGCACCTTTTTTATAATATATTTAAACAAGGTATTTCTTACCTTCCTTGTCCTCGAGCTGCTTCTTGGCACGCCCGAGCTCTTGCTCGGACTGCTCGAGGTTCTGCTTTAGCGTGTCCACTTCCGCAGTAAGTGCGGCAGACGCCAGCAGAGAAGCCTGCATACGCATATTGACTCCTTTTTGTTAGACTCCTGCGAATTTTATTTGATCCTCTATTCGGCTTTTCTTCCCGAACGCCAAACAGAGCATCAGGGGCTACTGTCTATGCGGTAACATTATTTACACATTCTTTACTTACCTCAAAGCCTGTTAAAAGGCTCATACAAGCTTCAGTCAGTCCGCTCTTGGCGGACTGAACCTTCTGGACCACCGCACTCATAATAGTGCGGTGCTCCTCATCGATGCAGGCGCATTGGAGCGCTTCCAACAGATTGTCCGGCGCCTCCGGTTGGACGGGGGACACCGGCACGGTGGGCTTGCTCCTCTTGGAAGGAGGTCCCCCGCCAGACTCTGGAACCTTTGAAGGCTCTGGAGCGGAGTCTGGCCTAGAGCCGGACTTGGAGCCCTTGGGGGTTTCATCCCCTTTACTCCTGGAGTCCGGGAGGTCGCCCTGTGGTGCCTCCAGGACCACCTCCTCCCGGCTTGGAACCTGTTGGGACAACACTTCGGTGTCGTCCGTAGGGCGGGGGGAGGAAGCCGTCGAAAGCGAGTTCACGTCCGACGAGTCCAGTGAACCGCTCGACGACGCGTCGAGCTGGTCTTTGGGTGGGCTGCATAATCATATTCGACATAAGGGAAAGCTGTGCAATAAAGGAATACTATGAATTACTCTGGTATCCGGATACTTACGATTTCGCCAGGGGCTTGGCCCTGAGCGGCCACTCCTCTCCACCATCATCGGCGTTGGTGGAGTAGTCCGGAGGAAGGATTTTCCCCTTCTTGGACCCTTTGGCCTCCCCAGTGAGGGTGGCCTTCCTTTTCTTCTCTCCCTCCGCTGGAGGGGGAGAGGTCTCTTCTTCCTCCTCCTCGTCTTCACGGGAGGAATGCGCCTTGGAGCCGTCGGATGATGAACCCGACACCTCCTGGCGCCGGGCACTTTTTCGAGTCCCCGTGGCCTTCTTCGTGGCCTTCTTCTCCGGCACCACATAGGGTGCCGGAACCAGCAGCTTCGCCAAGCGGGCATCGGCTGGGTCTTCGGGCAAAGGAGCCGGACAGTCGATCTGTCCGGACTTCGCCTGCCAATCCTGTCAAAGGTAAGGGAGCTTAGATCCTGCATAGAGTTAAACTATGAAAACTAATACCCTGTAAAAGGTACAAACAACTTACCGCGCTAGCGTGACGCTACAAGCTGAATCCGCGATCCTCGGTAGCGGATGCGGGAGCCTCGGCGCCCTTGAAAAGCACCTTCCAGGCATCTTCGTATGTCGTGTCAAAGAGCCTGTTCAGAGTTTGGTGCTGCGCTCGGTTGAACTCCCACAGATTGAAGGCCCGTTGTTGACATGGGAGGATCCGGCGGATGAGCATAACCTGGACTACGTTGACAAGCTTGAGCTGCTTGTTCACCAGGGTTTGGATGCATGTTTGCAGTCCGGTCACCTATTCTTTGCTGTCCCATGACAGGACCGTCTCTTTCCAGGACGTGAGCCGCGTTGGGGGTCCGGACTGGAACTCGGGGGCTGCGACCCACTCAGGGTCGTGCGGCTCGGTGATGTAAAACCACCCCGATTACCAGCCCTTCAGGGTCTCCACAAAGGAGCCCTCGAGCCATAAGACGTTGGGCATCTTGCCCACCATGGCGCCTCCGCACTCCGCCTGGTTGCCGCGCACCACCTTCGGCTTGACATTGAAAGTCTTGAGCCATAGGCTGAAATGGGGGCGGATGCGGAGGAAAGCCTCGCACACGACGATAAACGCCGAGATGTTGAGGATGAAGTTCGGGGCCAGATCATGGAAATCCAGGCCGTAGTAGAACATGAGTCCCTGGATGAATGGGTGGATAGGAAAGCCCAGTCCGCGGAGGAAGTGGGGAAGGAACACTACCCTCTCATGGGGCCTTGGGGTGGGGAGGAGCTGCCCCTCTTCGGGAAGCCGGTACGCGATGTCGTTAGACAAGTACCCGGCCTTCCTCAGTTTTTTTATGTGTCCCTCCGTGACGGAGGAGACCATCCACTTGCCTCCCGCTCCGGACATGGCTGGAGAAGGTTGAGGTGGGGAGTGCGGACTTGGGCGCTGGAGCTCGAGTGCGCGAAAATGGATAGGCAAAGGAGGAAGAAGGCGTAGGTGAAAAGGTGATCCTTATCCCCTTATATGGGTGGACGTAACTACGTGTCCCCACTAGCCTGGTAAAACTCGCTTATCTCCAAGCGCCGTAATCAATGGCGCAGTTGGGTTATCCATGCCCGTATTGATGAGAATCCCGGAATAAGGGGACACGATCTCTGCTTCGACGAGACGTGCCAAGGAAACCGCCTCGCATGACGCGCTGAGGTGGGACAATAAAACGATTCAAATAAAGGCTTGGCCGTGGTGCGATGTCACACTACGGAATACGTCAGCAGAATAGATTTGTGTAAATATTATTCTCTCTATGGCAATATGTGGAAACTTATTTTGCAGAGCCGGACACTATCTTTGTGTTCAAAATCTTCTATTAAGTACTTGGAGGAGGAACCCGCCTTGCAATGCCGAAGACAATCTGCGCGCCGGGCTCGTCGTCATTGAAGCTTGGTTCAGGGGCTACTGAGGGAGTCCTGGATTAGGGGGTGTCTGGATGGCCGGACTATACCTTCAGCCGGACTCCTGGACTATGAAGATACAAGATTGAAGACTTCGTCCCGTGTCCGGGAGGGACTTTCCTTGGCGTGGAAGGCAAGCTTGGCGATACGGATATGTGGATCTCCTACCATTGTAATCGACTCTATGTAACCCTAACCCTCTCCGGCGTCTATATAAACTGGAGGGTTTTAGTCCGTAGGACAACATACAGAACAACAATAATACCATAGGCTAGCTTCTAGGGTTTAGCCTCTCTGATCTCGTGGTAGATCTACTCTTGTACTACCCATATCTTCAATATTAATCAAGCAGGACATAGGGATTTACCTCCATCAAGAGGGCCCGAACCTGGGTAAAACTTCGTGTCCCTTGCCTCATGTTACCATCCAGCCTAGACGCACAGTTCGGGACCCCCTACCCGAGATCCACCGGTTTTGACACCGACACTCGACCTTTCGGTCTCCAGTGTTCCGAGGCCATATCTGCAAATGCTAGGCTCATCAAGTTTAACCCGAGTATTCCGTGTGTGCAAAACTGTCTTACAACCATTGTATGTGAATGTAGAGCTTGTCACACCCGGTCATCACATGGTGTCTCGGCACGACGAACTGTCGCAACGGTGCATACTCAGGGAGAACACTTATACCTTGAAATTTAGTGAGAGATCATCTTATACTGCTACCGCCGAACTTAGCAAAATAAGATGCATAAAGGATAAATATCACATGCAATCAAAATATGTGACATGATATGGCCATGATCATCTTGCGCCTTTGATCTCCATCTCTAAAGTACCGTCATGATCTCTATCGTCACCGGCATGACACCATGATCTCCATCATCTTGATCTCTATCAACGTGTCATCATATGGTCGTCTCGCCAACTATTGCTCTAACAACTATTGCTATCGCATAGCGATAAAGTAAAGCAATTATTTGGCGCTTGCATCTTATGCAATAAATAGACAACCATAAGGCTTCTGCCAGTTGCCGATAAGTTCAACAAAACATGATCATCTCATACAACAATTTATATCTCATCACGTCTTGACCATATCGCATCACAACATGCCCTGCAAAAACAAGTTAGATGTCCTCTACTTTGTTGTTGCAAGTTTTACGTGGCTGCTATGGGCTGAGCAAGAACCGTTCTTACCTATGCATCAAAAACCACAACGCGATATAGTGATTCCTTTTTGATCTTCAGAAAGAACCATGTTCATTGAATCTGATTCAACTGAAGTTGGAGAAACTGACACCCACCAGCCACCCGTGTGCGAAGCACGTCGGTGGAACCAGTCTCACGTAAGCGTACGCAATATGTGTATACCCATGCCCACAACTCCTTTGTGTTCTACTCATTCATATAACATCTACGCATAAACCTGGCTCGGATGCCACTGTTGGGGAACGCAGTAATTTAAAAAAAACCCTACGCACACGCAAGATCATGGAGATGCATAGCAACGAGAGGGGAGAGTATCGTCTATGTACCCTCTTAGACCGTAAGCCGAAGCGTTATGAAAACGCGGTTGATGTAGTCGTACGTCTTCAGATCAACCGATCCTAGTACCAAAAGTACGGCACCTCCGCGATCTGCACACATTCGGCTCGGTGACGTCCCACGAACTCACGATCCAGCAGAGTGTCGAGGGAGTGCTTCATCAGCACAACGGCATGATGATGGTGATGATGATGCTACCGGAACAAGGCTTCGCCTAAGCACCGCTACGATATGGCCGAGGTGGATTATGGAGGAGGGGGGCACCGCACACGGCTAAGAGATCAATGATCAACTTGTGTGTCTATGGGGTGCCCCCTCCCTCGATATAAATGACTGGAGGAGGGGGAGGGCCGGCCATCTCTATGGCGCGCCCTAGGGGAGTCCTACTCCCTTCGGCAGTAGGATCCCCCCTTCCAAGTAGGAGTAGGAGAGGAAGGAAGGAGGAGAGAGGGAGGAAGGAAAGGGGGGCCGCCCCCCTCCCAATTTGGATTGGGCTTGGGGGCGCACCTTCCTCTTTTCCCTTCTCTCTCCTCTATTCCACTAAGGCCCAATAAGGCCCATATACTCCTCGGGGGGTTCCTGTAACCTCCCGGTACTCCGGAAAAATGCTCGAACCATTCAGAACCATTCTGATGTCCAAATATAGGCTTCCAATATATCGATCTTTATGTCTCGACCATTCCAAGACTCCTCGTCATGTCCGTGATCGAATTCGGGACTCCGAACTACCTTCAGTACATCAAAACACATAAACTCATAATACCGATCGTCACCGAACGTTAAGCGTGCGGACCCTACGGGTTCGAGAACTATGTAGACATGACCGATACATGTCGTCGGTCAATAACCAATAGCGGAACCTGGATGCTCATATTGGCTCCTACATATTCTACGAAGATCTTTATCGGTCAAACCGCATAACGGTATACGTTGTTCCCTTTGTCATCGGTATGTTACTTGACCGAGATTCGATAGTCGGTATCTCAATACCTAGTTCAATCTCGTTACCGGCAAGTCTCTTTACTCATTCCGTAATGCATCATCCCGCAACTAACTCATTAGTCACAATGCTTGCAAGGCTTATAGTGATGTGCATTACCGAGAGGGCCCAGAGATACCTCTCTGATACTCAGAGTGACAAATCCTAATCTCGATCTATGACAACTCAACAAACACCATTGGAGACACTTGTAGAGCACCTTTATGATCACCTAGTTACGTTCTGAAGTTTGGTAGCACACAAAGTGTTCCTCCGGCATCCGGGAGTTGCATAATCTCATAGTCATAGGAACATGTATAAGTTATGAAGAAAGCAATAGCAACAAACTAAATGATCATCGTGCTAAGCTAACGGATGGGTCAAGTCAATCACATCATTCTCTAATGATGTGATCCCGTTCATCAAATGACAACTCTTGTCCATGGCTAGGAAACTTAACCATCTTTTGATTAACGAGCTAGTCAAGTAGAGCCAAACTAGTGACACTCTATTTGTCTATGTATTCACACATGTACTAAGTTTTCGGTTAATACAATTCTAGCATGAATAATAAACATTTATCATGATATAAAGAAATATAAATAACAACTTTATTATTGCCTCTAGGGCATATTTCCTTCACGCGGCTCATGCACACTGCAGCTCTCATGACGGCGGTCATGGAGGATCTGAAACCCTTGATGATGGCCATATCCTTCCCTTGGTGTCGGTGGCTCCCGTCGCAGCGGGTGGCGTGGATTTGGCCCTTGGGGCGCCATCTTCCCCATCAACGACGTCGTCTCATCTGCTGCCCCTAATCCCATTCGACCCGTCCCCATTGAGACCCAGCCTGAGCCCGAGGCCCACTCGGGGTCGTGCTGGAGTTCTTTGCCCTTGAAGCGGTAGTGTACGCCTTGAAGAGGAGTGCATCCGCGAGCACTTTGGCCCCGCAAATGACACATCAAGGAGGACGAGGTCACGGTCGTAAAATACCCTAAATTCAATTCCAATCTTGATTCCAAAATAATTTTGAAACACACTTTATATTATCATTTACAATTTTTAGGGCAAGTACTAGTCGGTCTTTTAGTGAAAACGAGTGAGCTGTGACTTTACTTCAGAATATTCTGAAAATTTATAGACTGATTTTCACTAGTGTACTTTGAGTTAGGATATTCAGAACATGTATTCAAAATTTCAGTGAAAATGAGTGAGATGTGACTAATATTACCTAGTTGGACAAGATTTGGAAACATCACTAGTATCTTCTGAGTTGTGACATTTTCATAATAGTCTGAGCAGTTTTTTTAAAAGGATTCTGAGCAGTTTTACATTGGTCTTTCTTATCTGTAGAGATAAGAGTCGTAATGAATCCTGGTCTTTCACTGTTGTTGCTTTTTATTGTGCAAAAATATTAGTATATCGGATGCTCTACTTATTGCAGCTTGGCATAAATAGGGACCTACTACCAATCCACATTATTGTCTTTCATAACAAACCAGGCGCTTTTATGGATGGATAACTCAAACAAATTATATGCGACGAAAAAATCCAAACAAAATAAATCAAATTTAATTTTGTATGTGGAACAAACAATTTTTAATGGATTCATGAATTTTATTTTGAAGAAACTAGAATCTGATTGAAAACAAATGCATGGGTTAAATTTGCATGCCACGATTCCTTTTATTTGTCAAATAAAATAAACTTAAAACAAAAACTTGCACAGAAATTGCACTTTTCACAATATGGAAGAAGAAACATATCATAGTGAAAGTTTCGCATTCTACCCTAATTTAAACACATATTGTATAGAACTTGCATGTATGCTTACACACACAAATAAAAAAACACAATTTCTATAAAAGAATGAATTAGGGGCATTGGTATTGCCCTGTCAGAATTGCGAGAATGAAATATTAATACTGGCAAAATTTGCACACTATTTACACATAAATTCTGACTTTTTCATAATATGCAAGGATAAGCATATAACAATGAAATTTTAGCAAAAAATAATTATAAAAAGAAAAGAATTGATAGAATTCATATTACCCTTAAAAGGAGAGAAAAATAAATAAAAAATGAACGCAAAACTTTAAAAGAAAATTCTAAGGAATAATGAATTAGTACCATTGGTATTACCCTTTAATAAGAAAAGAAGAAACAATGACAAAATGTGCACACAATTTACAGATAAATTGCACCTTTTGTAATATGCAAAAATTGGCCTATAATAGTGGATTTTTTGCAAAAAAAATTTATATGAAATAATGAATTAGTGACATTGGTATTAACCTCAAATAATAAATAAAATAAAATAAAACTAAAGGAATAGAAAAAGGTTTCCAAGGAAGAATTAATTAATGGCATTGGTATTATGCTTTAAAAAAGAAACTGAAAATTACTAAAACAAACAATGAAAAAATTTGTACACAATTTAAAGAGAAATTGTGCTTTTTAAAATATACAAAAATAAACATAAATAGTGGAGTTTTCACAAAAAAAATTCTAAGAAGGAATGAATTAGTGGCTATGGTAGTACCCGTAAAGAAGAAAGGAAATGAAATAAAAACTAATACAAAATTTGAAAAAATAAAGTTTTCCAAGGAAGAATGAATTAGTGGCGTTGTCATTACTCCCACCGTTCCTAAATATAGGTCTTTTTACAGATTGTAATATGGACTACATACGAAGCAAAATGAGTGAATCTATACTCTAAACTATGGCTATATACATCCATATGTAGTTTATATTATGATCTCTAAAAATATTTATATTTAGGAACAGGGAGAGTTAGATTTTCACTTGCATCAGGCCACAAAGTTACTAGGGGAGGAGATGGAGGCACCAGAGGCGAACCTACCCTCCTCCGCCATTAATGGCCGCCAACCTCCCACTACCAACCCAAGCCCCGCCTCTCCCTGCGCGCGGGTAATCCTCGCACCATGGGTGTTCCCCATTCTCACCAACGTTGTATCAGATGGCGGGGAGTTTGTGTTGTGGTGCTCACGCGAGGCGGGTTCGTGTTGCGGCTCTGGTGACGGCCCCGGTCCCCAATCCGGCGCCGCAGCCACCGATTTTGATGGCGCTGCTGCCGGAGATCGACGAGGCGACACCAGAGGCGCGTGCGAAGATGATGCGGGTGGTGCAGGAGCGCTTCCCGAATCGCCGCAAGTGGCCGGAAATCTGCATCAGAGCGCTGCTGCCACTGGGGGAAAGCCCTCCCCGCCTCCCTTGAAGCCCGACGCCCCGGATGGGCGTGCTCAGCAGAGAGCTTCTGCTCATGCGCCGCGAGCGCGTCGCTGTAACATCCCAAATTTTCAATTTGGAATGTTATACAATATCATCACTGCATATCATATTTGTTTGCCTTTTGGTTGATCCTAGAAATTCTACGCAACTCAAGGACCCACGGAGAGAGTTGGGGATTTCGTTATTTTCATATTTGAGTTTTCTCAAATTTTGAAAATAAGATCATTTGATTTTATTTATTTTATCTTCAATTATTTCTATTATCAAAATATGAGAGAGGGAATAAAATGACTTTCCCAAAATAAATAAATATTGAGGATTTAATAAAAAAATCAACTAAGGTTTTATTCTAGAGTTTTTCGTGGTTTTATTTGAATTTAGGAAAAAATGCATGTTTTCAAAAATTGCATTTAGGGCCAAGAAAATGTTCATCATGTTCTAAATATTTTATTTAGACGGTGAAAATTTGTTTTGGCAATTTTAGATTTTTATTTTTTTTTCTAGAATTTTTCTTAGTTTCAGCGAAATTGTTTAAAAAAAACCCCGCGCCCGACTGGGCCAAAGGCCCAGCCGAGCCAGGCCGGCCCGCCAGGCCACCGCCTTCCTCGCCGAGCTGCCGCTGGACTCGGGGAGACCGAGCCGGGCACGCACGCGCCACCGACCCCCTCCCCAAGCAAGGCCGCCCCTCCCTCCTTAAATAGCCACCTCGGGGCCCCCAGGGAGCCCCGAGTCGCCGAGTCGCCCCGCCCGCACCGCCGAGCCGCGCTGCACGCCGCCCCGCCGCCGCACGCCGCCAGCCGCCGCTGCTGCCGCCGCCGCTGCTGCCCACCGCCGCCGCCCGGAGCCCCGCCGGACCGAGCCGAGGTAGCCGCCCCGCCGCCCAGTTTTCTGAGAAAAACCGATTCGGTTTTTTTGAGAACCTAGCTTCGATTTTTTATAGATTAGTTTTTTCTGGTTTATTTATTTAGCGAGCGTTCGCTCGTCCGTTCATTTTAACGAACGTGTTCATCGTTTAGTTCCAGAAAACGAACGTTCGTTCGTTATTCTGTTCGTCATTTTTCTTTTTTCTCAGATTATTCCGCGATTATTTCTGATCACGATTTCTGATCCGATTTTCGTTCTAGTTTAACTTTTCGCTCGTTTATCGGAATCAGGCGACTCAAGCGCCTGGAGTTTCGTCTCGAAAGCCTCTTTCCGTTTAACCAACTCAAACAAGTTTTTTCTTTAGTAAAATTTGACCTAGATTCAGATTAGTAAACAGAGCTTGTTTCATTTGCCGTTTGTCTTTCGTTGCTTCGTTTGATTTGATTCTTTTTGCCAACCGGAGTTCTTAAGTTGAACTATCTGGTTAGATCTCTTATTCGAGTTTTACATGTGCATTAGATGAGTACTTATTGTATGCTTGTTTGTTTGTGATAGAGTACCCGGAGTGCGCCGCTTGCTACTTCGAATCGCTAGGTTTCATAGATCATCAGCAAGGCAAGTAACACTTTGATCATACCTCCCATTACCCAGTTTTTATTGCATTAGATCAATCCTCACACCATTGCATGATTAGGATCTAATTAAATTGTGGGTTCGGGAAGTAGATGAGGTAGTACCTATTACCTGTTTATTATCAAACCTTTGGGAGTTACTTCTACGTTTGCTTATTATGCCATGCTATGCTAGTAGATGTGGATTGGGTGAGTGTATCCATGACAGATGTGAGATTGTTAAATTAATGGTTTATCTAAGGTGGCAACTTAAACACACATCTGGGTGGATTGAGGCACCTTGGTATTCCAGCGATTGCCTGTTTTCTTTTGGACCGTCACCCAGTCTCAAAGGGATCATGAGATTATTCATACTAGAAACTTCTATGTGTAGCCACAAGCTACTATGGGCTCTAGCATAGTTGACTAAGTCGTGCGAACTCTTACAGTGGTACACTAGCAGATGTAGGGGATGTAGGTTGGTACGGTCTACCCGTTCATAAGGTGCAAGCGCTTCTGAAAGACTATGTCTCGGTCATCCATTTCTCAAACATCATGTAGTGCGAGAATCCCAACGGAGGAGATCGAGTCTTGTGGGGAAAAGTGTGCAAACCTCTGCAGAGTGTATAAACTAATCATGGTTAGCCATGTCCCCGGTTATGGACATCTTGAGTATCTAGTACTTGGATTATCATGTGAATCTCATCATGTTACTCTAAATTAATTTTGTTGGGTTTAATGATGATGCTTAATTGGGATTGAGAGAGTGTATACACTCTCAATGTTTAACAGCCACCATGATAGTTAAATAAAATTTATTCCTTTGCAGTAGCGAAAAATTGGCTTTACGCAAAACTGTAACCATAGAGCTTTCCACCAGCCAAATATGCATGTAGTATAGCCTTATTCTTTCATTGCTCTCTATGTGTTACTTTGCCAGCATATTCTATGTGCTGATCCGTTTTGGGCTGCAACGTTCATGTTGCAGACTTTTCAGACGACGAGTAAGGTGCCTTTAGGTCGTGGTTCTATACTCAGTGATGCCGTTGGAGTTGATGGACTCACTTATCTTTCAAGCCTTCCGCTGTTATCGTTATTAGATAGACTTAAGCCATATTTATTGTAATAGTTCTCTTTTGAGACACTCGATGTAATAAGTGTGTGATTGCTACTCTGTTATAAATCCTTCAAGTACTGTGTGGTGTTAGCATTACTGATCCAGGGATGACACCGGAGCACAGAGATTGGACTGTTTGAGGTCTGGTCGCTACAGTCGCGTGCGGGATCGAACACTCTCAAATGATATGGATCCGCCACCTTGGCCGGGGGATCGCGGCGAGATTTCCTCCAACCGTGCCAAGGTATGCCGTCAGTCAAAACATTTGCTCAAATTCAGTGAATCTGGGTGTTCTGATGTTCATGTGAACAGTTCAATGAGTTCTTCTGGTGATGAGCTGAGGATTGTTCCTCATGGTAGTAATGATGTTTGCCTGCAAGATATCCGCGTCTGCTAAATACCCATTGCGCCTCCATCTCCGACTCCGGCGGCATCTGCCACCGGCGCGATGTATGTCATTTCTATGACGGTCAACCAGAGTTTGAACCCTCCTCGACCGGCTGTGGGGCATGCCCCCGTTACTGCACCACACATCAGAGGATCTGTGGTGCAGAGGAAAACACATTTCAAAAACCCGCTTCCTAGGAAAGGAAACAGTTATGAGGAGGGGATAGAGGAATTTTTTTGGTCACTTATGGGCTGTCCCTTCCCCACATCGCCGCCACCATCGCGCTCCCCTCCTCAAACCTCCCCCGAACCCTAGTTTCGCCCTACCAAGCCATCTGTTCTGGGTGAGGAAGGATATGTTTAGATCAAACCAATTTTCTGTCGAGGATTGCTACCCTGTGATACGTCTCCAATGTATCTATAATTTTTGATTGCTCCATGCTATATTATCTACTGTTTTGGACATTATTGGGCTTTATTATCCACTTTTATATGATTTTTGGGACTAACCTATTAATCGGAGGCCCAACCTAGAATTGCTGTTTTTTTGCCTGTTTTAGGGTTTCGAAGAAAAGGAATATCAGACGGAGTCCAAACGGAATGAAACCTTCGGGAACGTGATTTTCTCACCGAATACAACTCAGGAGACTTGGACCCTACGTCAAGCCAATTAACAGGAGGCCACGAGGTAGGGGGGCGTGCCCGGCCCCCAGGCACGCCCTCCACCCTCGTGGGGCCCCTGTTGCTCCACCGACGCACTTCTTCCTCCTATATATACCCACATACCCCCAAACGATCGGGGACGGAGCCAAAAACCTAATTCCACCGCCGCAACTTTCTGTATCCACGAGATCCCATCTTGGGGCCTGTTCCGGAGCTCTGCCGGAGGGGGCATCGATCACGGAGGGCTTCTACATCATCATCCAAGCCCATCCGATGAAGTGTGAGTAGTTTATTTCAGACCTACGGGTCCATAGTTAGTTGCTAGATGGCTTCTTCTCTCTTTTTGGATCTCAATACAATGTTCTCCCCCTCTCTCTCGTGGAGATCTATTTGATGTAATCTTCTTTTGCGGTGTGTTTGTTGAGACCGATGAATTGTGGGTTTATGATCCAGTATATCTATGAATAATATTTGAATCTTCTCTGAATTCTTTTAGGTATGATTGGTTATCTTTGCAAGTCTCTTCGAATTATCAGTTTGGTTTGGCCTACTAGATTGGTTTTTCTTGCCATGGGAGAAGTGCTTAGCTTTGGGTTCGATCTTGCGGTGTCCTTTCCCAGTGATAGAAGGGGCAGCAAGGCACGTATTGTATTGTTGCCATCGAGGATAACAAGATGGATCATATTGCATGAAACTATCCCTCTACATCATGTCATCTTGCTTAAGGCGTTACTCTGTTTTTAACTTAATACTCTAGATGCATGCTGGATAGCGGTCGATGAGTGGAGTAATAGTAGTAGATGCAGGCAGGAGTCGGTCTACTTGTCTCGGACGTGATGCCTATATACATGATCATACCTAGATATTCTCATAACTATGCTCAATTCTGTCAATTGCTCAACAGTAATTTGTTCACCCACCGTAGAATACTTATGCTCTTGAGAGAAGCCACTAGTGAAACCTATGGCCCCCGGGTCTCTTTCTCATCATGTCAATCTCCATCACTTTATTATTGCTTTGCTTTTGCTTTTCCTTTTACTTTTCACTTTGCATCTCTATACCAAAAATACCAAAAAATATTATTTATCATCTCTATCAGATCTCCCTTTCGTAAGTGACCTGAAGGGATTGACAACCCCTAAGCGCATTGGTTGCGTTGAGCTATTGTTTTTGTGTAGGTACGAGGGACTCACGCGTAGCCTCCTACTGGATTGATACCTTGGTTCTCAAAAATTGAGGGAAATACTTACGCTACTTTGCTGCATCATCCTCTCCTCTTCGGGGAAATCCAACGCAGTGCTCAAGAGGTAGCACCCTATCACACAGCTTGGGCGTTTCGATCCCGTTCCTACCCAATTTTGCTTATCTAAAGAGGGTCTAGGTCCGGGCAGCATCTCTTTCGCGGCGACAGTAAAGCGAGGCATGGAAGGGCGTGGTCAACAAGGGGCGCTGCGGCCACAGCGGCGACAACCACTACCCAAGAAAGCGGTGTCCGGGGCAGATCTGCCTCAACCTCCAGGCCCGCCACCGGCAGCCCTACCCCGTGCCTAGCCGTCTTCCTCTAAAGGGGGCAGTGGACCATCGAAGGGGGCTGCCATGGCTACCGCTACTACTCCAGCCCCGCCCCCACCCCCACCTCCTACTCCTGTTGTTCAAGCACTCGATCCGAGGTACAGAGATATGATTTTCTTTAACTGCAGCTGGCCAGGACATTATGTTGGAAATTGCATTGATCAGAAGAAGTGTTTTATCTGCTCTGGAAACCATAATGTGAACAACTATGTGGCCTAGGCCCGCCTGCAACCTACTACTACATATTTTGGTAGTGCTACAGCAGGCCTGGGTTTCTACCACATAGATATCCCTGTTGCTGCTAAATCCAGTTGGTTGAACTACAAGAATTGCGCTGTTTTGAAAGTGGTGAAAGGAGAAGTTTCTGCTTCTGACTTATTGGTCCAGCTAAATGGTATTTTCTGTAAGAACAAAGACTGGCCATGGCAAATCAAAGAGCTTGAGGAGAAGAAATACCTACTTAGATTCCCACCTTGGAAAAAAGTAGAAGACCTGATTGAGTTCCCTGCATTTGACCTTCCCATTGATGGAGTTTCTGTTAAGATATGTGAATGGGAGGGAATGTTGGAGGCATTTGGTCAGTTGTCTGAAGCATGGGTACAAGTTGAGGGGATTCTTCCCAAGTGGTGTGCATGGAAAGTGTTTGCACAGGTTGCTTCGTGTTTTGGCATCCTTGTGGATGTGGACTGGAATGGGATTTTCAAAAGTTTCTATGAAAATATCAGGATTAAAGTTTCTTGTAGGGATCCTGCCAAAATTCCTTTTGAGAGATTGGTGGAGATGAAGAAAAAGCCATATCTGCTATTTTTCACCGTGGAAGGTTTTGAACAGGTGGGAGAGGAATCTGATGGTAACGACAGTGATCCTGATATTGATAATGCTGTAGAGAAAAAGGAAGATAATGGTAATGAGCAATTTGAGAAGGACAAGATGGAAGAGGATGGTGATGAGCCTATTGATGAACTTGACAAAGCAAATTTCCCTGATAAGAACATTTCTTCTGCTAAAAGTAAGAACAAGAGGGTAGCTGTTTCTGCAGTTGAGTTTCATCCTCCAAAACTTGTTGATTGCTTCCATGAACAGTTCATTGAAGAAATCAGAGATAAAAGCCCTGTGAACTCTGGCACTTCTAGTCCCTGTCCGGCTCTTGTTGGTTCTCCTTCCACGTTTGGCTCTGAACCTCTTTCTGTCCATATGGAATACTGCTCTGCCCAGTTAAGTAAGTTTGAAATGGAGGACTCTGATGAGGAACAGGAGCACTGCTTAACTGATATGCAATGTTTACCTGATGATTTGGCGATGGCCTTTGGATCTGTTAAGAGACCACTCCAGGAAACACTAGAGAAAGCTGAATCAGACAAGAAGATGAAGTGTGATGTGGACCATAATGTGGGGTGGGGGCCTGTGCTCTCTAATAGACCAATCACTAGGAACCATGGTAATGTCAAGATTATGGAGAAAGCTACTACATATCTACAGAAGAAGAATTTGGAAATTCCTATCTCCTTCAAAGGTAAATCTTTTGCTACCACTGATACCCAAATTCTTGCTGAACAAATTAATAAGATTGACTTGTGTGTTGGTAAAACTAGCTTAGATCAAAAGAGAATTACTATGGACATTGTGGATAGGGAGAAATTAAGATGCCTGCAATTTGCTGACCAAAATCCAGAAATTGTGTTACTGCATGATTTAGATATTTCCACACATGCTGATGAGAGGGGCTATACCCCTTCTGGTCCTGTTTTCAACTCTAGATTAGGGGGCATTGCTGATCTGGGTGTAAACAGCCCAGCTGTTCTTTCTAAGAATGTGCCTTGTGGCCTATCTCACCCTTTTAAAATCCAATGATAGGTTCCTTTTGGAATATTCGTGGTCTAGGGAAACCGGGTAAAATTCAGTGCCTAGGGGATTTTATTAATAACAACCATATTGATTTTGTTGGTTTCTTTGAAACCAAGAGGGAAAAAATTGATGATATTACCATTAGGAGAATTGCTGGTGGAAATGATTTTTCTTGGCAACAACTCCCTGCTATTAACACTGCTGGTGGGATCCTGGTGGGGATTAATAATGATCTGTTTGAGATAATTGGCTTTATTAATAAAACTTATTGTGTTGTGACTACCGTTAAGAACAAAAAAGATGGTTTTGTTTGGCACTTTGTTGCTATGTATGGTACTGCTTACAATGATATGAAAATGGAATTTATTGCTGAACTACATGATGTTATGGCAAATCTCACATATCCTGTGATTTTGGGTGGAGACTTTAATTTGGTGAGATCTGCTACAGATAAGAGCAATAGCATCATTAATAATCAACTTGCCTTCCTTTTAAATGATTGGATAAATAGGTGGGGTATTATGGAAATTAGCATTGCTAATCGAAGTTTTACTTGGAGTAATAATCAGGATGATCCTGTTTTTGCTGCTATTGATAGAGTCTGTGTGTCCCCTTCTTGGGATGCTCGGTTTCCTTTATCCGTTTTAACTGCTTTACCCAGAATTGGTAGTGATCATACCCCCCTGATTTTAGACATAGGAGCTAGGAGGGTTACCTCCCCAAAAAAATTCGGTTTGAAAAATGGTGGCTTGACTACCCAGAATTTAAAACTATGTTTATAGAGGTGTGGAATACCCCGGTGGTGGGGAGGACTGCTATTGATGTTTGGTTAAAAAAAGCTAAATTGTTTCGGAAAAAGGCGAAAGGCTGGAGTATTAATATTGAAGCTGCTCTTAAGAAAAAAAAGAGACCTTATGCAAGAATTTGATATCCTAGATGTTTTTGCCGAGTCAAATCGTGTATCGGATGAGGATAGGCTTCGGATGAGGGAGATTAAAAAAGAGCTCGATGATATCTTGCGTAAGGGGGAGGTTGCCTTGTGGCAACATTCGAGGGATCATAGAATTAAAGATGGAGACAAAAATAATGCCTATTTTCATGCTCTTGCCAATCACAGGCATAGAAAAAATCATTTGACTGAGCTAAATGGGGATTCTGGCCCTGTTTTTACTACTAATGAAATGCTAGATGTAGCTACTACTTTTTATAAAAACCTGTTTGGGTATGAAGCAACACATGATATTCATCTTGGCCCTTCCTCCTGGGAGGAAGATGAGCTGGTTACTACAGAAGAAAACGAAATGCTACAAAGAAAATTTTCTGAAGAAGAGATTAAGGGAGCCATTTTTGGCTCTTATGCACATGGAGCGCCTGGCCCTGATGGCTTGTCTTTCCTCTTTTATCAAACCTTCTGGGAGGTGATTAAAAAAGAATTTATCGCCATGGTTAGAGATTTTGAGGAGGGTAAATTAGATATTCATAGACTTAATTTTGCTCTGATTGTGTTGATCCCAAAGGAGGTGAATGCTAAAGACATGAAGAACTTCAGACCTATCAGTCTTAGTAATTGTGCTATTAAGATTTTTACAAAAGCTATGACTAATAGATTTTTCCCTATCAGTCATAGAATGATTTCTCCCAATCAAACTGCATTTATCAAGGGCAGATATATACTTGAAAGTGTGGTCTTGACACATGAGGTTATTCTTGAAGTTAAGAAATCTGGTTCGCAAGGGCTTGTGCTCAAACTAGACTATGAAAAAGCTTATGATAGAGTAACTTGGGACTTTCTTTTTGAAATGCTTAGTTCCAGAGGTTTTGGGCAAAAATGGATTTCTTGGATTAAAACAACTCTTTTGCAGAGTACATTTAGTGTGAGGATTAATGACACTACTGGGCCTTACTTTATGGGGGGGTCTTAAACAAGGCGATCCCTTCTCCCCTTTGCTTTTTGATTTAGTGGATGATGTCTTCTCCAAAATGCTAATCAAGGCTTCAAAGCATGGCCTAATCTCTGGTCTTTTGACCAACATTATCCCTGCGGAAGTGATTAGCTTGCAATATGCTGATGATACACTTCTCTTTTTAGAGAACTCATATCACAAAGCCAGGAATTTTAAGTGGATTTTATCCTGTTTTGAAAACCTATTTGGTATGAAAATCAATTTCCACAAGAGTGATTTACTCACCATAAATGTGGAGGAGGAGGAGTCTAACACCTTTGCTCAAATTTTCTGTTGTAAGTTGGGGTCTTTCCCTATCAAATATTTGGGAGTGCCTCTGCACTATGACAAATTGAGGAGAGAAGATTTACAACCAATTATTGATAGAATTATCAAGAATATTTCTGGTTGGCTGGGTAGATACTTGACCTACAGGGGGAAGTTGATCTTACTGTGTGTCTGTATTGTTAGTATTCCTGCCTACCTTATGGCCATGATTAAATTCCCTAAATGGGCAATTAATGCCATTAATTCTCAAATGACTCATTTTTTCTGGGGTAATATAGATGATCAACATAAATACCATCTGGCCAACTGGGGTCTGGTTACTAGAAAAAAGGAATTTAGGGGACTTGGTATCCCCAACTTGAAAGAATTCAACATGGCCCTTTTGGCCTGATGGGGAAAACGTTACTTTGACTCTAATGACAGTGATTGGAAAAGATTGTGGATTTTAAATATAACACTCACTCGCCGAATGTTCTATGGGCCAAACAAAAAATTGGGTCCCCCTTCTGGAAAAGTGTGACCTGGGCTTTAAATGCTTCAAAAACTTTCTATGTTTGGAAGGTGGGGTGAGGTGATAAAATAAGTTTTTGGCATGATACGTGGGCTTGGAATTGTTCCCTAAGAACTATGTTTTGGAACCTGTTTGAAATTTGCAACCAGCCTGATTGTTCAGTGGCTCAAGTGTGGGATGGGACTACTCTGAAACTTACATTTAGGCGATGTGTCGATCTGAGGGGGATGCTTAGGTGGAATCAATTACAAGACCACATTAGGGATTTCCCCTGTCTACCTCCCCAGATTTGCCCATCTGGTCTCTTGAACCTAAGGGGCTGTACTCAGTTAAATCTTTCTATGAAACTATAAACTTTGGGGTAATTGTTTCTCCGATTGGAAAATCTCTTTGGAAAGTTTTGTGTCCTCAAAATATTCATGTTTTCATGTGGCTTTGTGTGTACAATAAAGTTCTGACCAGAGATAATTTGAACAAACGTAGACAGGTGGAAGACCTCTTCCGCCTGTTTTGTAGAGAAAATGAGTCCACTCAACATCTATTTTTTGATTGTGTTGTGGCAAAATGTATCTGGTCGCTGGTCTCTGAGTTTTTTAATGTACAACCTTTTACTTGTTTTGAAGACATATGTGCTGTGTGGCGTTCTTACAAATATAAACATGTGCTCAATCTGGTCACGGCTGCATCCTTGTGGAGCATTTGGAGGCTAAGGAATGATTTCTGTTTTCAGGGCCGCTCGTGGAGAGGCTTGAATTGCGTCCTTGTCAAGTTGAAAAATGTGCTTCTGCGCTGGGAGGTACTCTGCGACGACACCCAAGCGGAGGTGTTGCGAAGATGTATTCTGTTGCTCAACAAACACCGGGGGGAGCTCCTGCGGATCGCCTGGAACTGGTCTCCGGTCGTCGTCAGTAGACATTAGATTGCACTTTTGTCCCTCGCCTTTGGGTTTTGTAATAAAAGACTTCATGTAGGCTAAAGTGTTTGCTGGTGTGTGAGGCTGTTTAGACCTTCCAGTTAGTTGTGTTTCCAGTCTGCCTGTTGGTTGCCTGGTGTGGGCTGTGTGGGGATCCAGCTGTTAAGCTTGTATTCCGAATCTGGTTTTCTATGCTGCTTCAATAAAATGGGGTAGGGGGGAAACCCCTTTCATTTCAAAAAAATTTAGGAACAGAGGGAGTACATTTTAAGAAGAAATAGAAATGAAGAAAATACTTGTACACAAATTTGCACTGAAGTTGCATTTTTTGTAATGTGCAAAGAACAAGCACATAATAGTGCAATTTTCACACTCTAGTATGATTTACATACATAATGTATATTACCTGAGTGTATACATTTACAATCACCCAACATCCCAAATATACCCATATACGGAAAAAAAAAAGGAAACCAAAGCAAAACACATACAAACAGAAAAATGGGCAATGACTAATGGGCTTCAAGCCCAATTGAAGAATTGACTGACCCAAGGGACAGGTCTAAAATTCAGCCCAAAAAGCCATGAAACAACACTAGGAATAAAAACACCACATATCTTGACAAAAGAAACTTTCTCAAAAAAATTCTTGACAAAATAAACCAACGTCAAAAAATTGACTTAACCAAATTTAAAACACAAGCAATTTGCATTTAGCAAAAGTGTATTTTAATATTATTCATCGGGGCCTTTCCAGGGGCCATTTCTTTGCCTATTTTATTTTAGAAATATTGCCAACTTAGTAATCATATACCTCTTAGAAGGTAGGAGTACGAAAAAATTGAGGTAATTTACATTTAGCTAAAGTGCATTTTAATATTATTCATCGGTGCCTTTCCAGGGGCAATTATTTTTGCCTGCTTTGTTTAGAATATTGCCAACTTAGTAAACTTACCTCCTAGAACTAGAAGGTAGTTAGAAATCATATGGCCCTTGGTTAAAAAAATATAGACGGCTAAAATAGATTGGGACTATGTTAAAATTTCTCGTTGTGAAACATATCGGTGGATTTTCATTTCAGATAGTTTTCACCATTTCACTCTTTCATTCATACAAAGTATAGATTTCTATTCTTACAAAAAAAACAAGTTGGTGATGATGGTGTGCCTGCCATCTTCCAATACAAACCGTCTGATCTATACCTAACGAATAGAAAGCAAACTATGACAATTTTGCAAAAAGATACCAACAGCTCTCTCCATATTTGCAGATAAGACATTTCCTCATTGTTGAGCAATCTTTATCTCGGGAGAATATCTGGTGCACCGGTGCTTGTGGTGCTATCGGTGCACCAAACTCAAGTCGCACATTTTAAATGTTTGAAAAATTCTGAAAAAATATAGCACATTGACACAACATTAATTTAGATTGTCACAAAATTTCAAGTCAAAATTCGAAATACAACTCCTCAAAACAAAAATGACAAATTCAACACTGATAGTACATAACATAAGTTGGGCTTTAGATTTGGTCCATTATCACATTGATGTCAATTTTTTTCATTTTTGCATTTCAACAAATATTTCAAATTTTCATACGAAATTTTATGACGACATACATTGATGTTATGTCAATATACTCATTTTTTCAGATTTTTTAAAATGTTGTACGGCATCCGGTGCACCGGTAGCACCACAAGTGTTGGTGCACCGGATATGTTCCCTCTTTATCTCCCACAACTTCATTGTTGAGCAATAAAAAAGAAAGCCTCTGAAACAATTTGGCATGATGGCCGCGGCCGGCGTCGTCCATCCCCATGCCTCTGTTCAGTCCGACCATCAATCACCACCATGCCCCACTCCTCCTCACCTTATATCTCCTCTTTCTCAAGATATCGTTAGTTTTTACACATGAGATTACTCCGGCATGGGTCAATCACAATAGGTGTTTTGTAAAAAACTTATCTTGATGTTCCGTGCAATGCATGGGCATCTTACTAGTATAGTAAAATATACTAGATTTGCATAAATAAATAAATAAATACTACTACCAAGTTATTTAAACGAAATCCACCACACGTTTGACGTACCATCGATTGATGGACAAATGCTCACTCGACTTTGATAACCGTGTGATCTTGCCAGATCTGGAGCGCGCCACTAGCAGCAGCCTCTGTAGCGCCTCAGGTGCTCCACAAGATCATCAATGTACGTCTCCTGCCGCCCCTGATCCGTGAGAACCTCTCGCAGCTTCATGGCGTTGCTGGCGAGCGCCTTCCCTTCCTCGTCCACCATGACGCGCCGCACCGCCTCCGCCACGCCGTCCCTGTCGAACGAGCCGTCGCCCTCGTCCCTCGCCACCTCCACGCCGATCCCCCTCTCCGCCATGGCGCGCGCCACGAGGGGCTGGTCCAGGACGAACGGGAGCATCACCAGCGGGTGCCCGCACGCGAAGCTCTCGATGGTGGAGCCCCACCCGCAGTGCGTCAGGAACGCGCCTGTCGCGTCATGCGCCAGCGCCGCCACCTGCGGCACCCATCCTGTGCGCACCAGCCCGCGCCCCCGCGTCCGCTCCTCGAACCCGGCGGGCAGTAGCTCGTCCGTGACGGCGTCGTTGGCGGTGTTGAACATTCCGGACGGCCTGCGTAGAGCCCATAGGAAGCGCACCCCGGCGAGCTCCAGCCCGAGCGCTAGCTCGTGCAGGATCCCTGCAGTTAGCGGCGCCTCGCTCCCCAGCGCGACGTAGACGACCGACTTGGGAGGCTGGTCGTCGAGCCAACGCAGGACCTCAGGACGGTCACCGTCGGCGGCGATCACGGGAGGTAGCAGGACCCCGGCGGGGATAACGGGCTGCTGGAAGAGGTCGGTGAGGAGGGCGAACATCCCGGGCTCGACCTCGTCGCAGCTCCGGTAGATGGCCAGGCGGCAGCACTCGAGCAGCTGCCACGCGCGCTCCATGTCGGACACGCCGGACGCGTTGGCGCGGAAGAGGGCGGCAATCGACTCGGCCTCGCTGCGGCGTCGGCAGGCGATCGTGGACGGGAACGGGATCCACCTGGGCGCGATGGCGAAGTCCTCCGTCGCAGCACGCGGGTGCTCGACGTTCGCCCACCGCGGCCCCAGGAAGGCCACGAAGGCGGCGTAGACGGTCATGAACGCGGCGCACGGCACACCGTGCCCGCCGGCGATGGGCGGGACCCAGTGGTGGCAGAAGTCATGGACGATCCAGTCGGGTCTCCGGCCAGCAGCGACGGCGTCCGCGAGGAACGCGGCTAGCGGGGCCGCGAGCCCGTCCATGGCCTTCTTGACGAGCTCGATCTTCTCGGGCGGCACGTCGGCCGTGGACTCGGCGCCGTCTGCCAGCCCGTCCACACGCGGCAACGGCAGCGCCACGAAGCGGAGGCGAGGCGACAGGTGCGGCGGCACCGGCGGGAGCCTGGCGAGGTTCCGGGGCGTGGAGACGAAGGCGACGGCGTGGCCACGAGCCGCCAGGCGCTTCGACAGCTCGAGGAACGAAAGCATGTGCCCGAATGCCAGCCATGGGAACACCACCACCTCCAGCACGCCGGCGGCGTCGGCTGCTGCTTCCATCGCACACTCTATGGGCGGTGAGATCAGGGACGATGGCGCGAAAGCTTTGGTGGCTGGTCTCCGGCAGCTGAATGATGACGAATATCTTTTCGTCTTCCGGTCGATCAATGCTATGATTTGAGCAGGAGCAGCAGCACCAGTGCGCCTATATAAAATTATAGCTAGATAGATGCTGGGAAATAAAGTGGGAGGTGGAATTTGACACAATACCACTTTGTACATTTGCATTGGATCATATAGCACCTGGAATATTGTCTTTGAGTAAAATAACACACTGGATGTTTCATCTTTGCTAAAGTACCACATTTCCATTGTTTCGAAGAATCAGGCCTAATGACCCACTGAACACCAAGTGGAAATGGCCATACTACCCTTGAACAGTTTATAAAATAGGAAGCATTTTAGAAAGCAAAAAAAAAACACCCCATCTCCACCCGCCCGCTCGCGGCATGGCATCCCTACTGACCTTGCCCAGCACCGACACCCCCCCCCCCCCCCCCCCCTCCCCTTCCTAGCCCACTCTTTGCCGCTCTCCTACCCTCCGTGTGCTCGTGTTCCCCAACTTTCGCTGAGCTCCATCATCTCCACGGTGAGGCGTTACATAGGAGAGGCATGGGATGTGGCGAGTGAGCGCATCGAGTTTCTTACTATTGTAGAGGTTGGGTCAGTAGGACCTAGGAGGGGCAATAGGATGGAGGAGGAATGAGAAAAGTAATACTTCGTGAGGAATGAATAGTAAAGGTTCCAAAAAAATGGTGATACAGAGGTGATCATATTGTACCAGGCACACCTCACGTATGAGATTGTCTAAGTTAGCCAGTGCAAACGCCACTTATTTCAAAGACAATATCTGTGATGGATCTGTAGGAGCGATGACACCACTAAGTCAAGTTGTTTTGTCTCAAAGAGTTCAAGGTTTGTGCTCCTGTAGAATAGTGTTTGTATGGTTCTAGTGAAGCTTGTCGATGTTAAAGTACACATCTTAAGAGTTAAAAGTGTGAAATTTCACTCATGTAACTCCCAGGTTTGGGTAGCTATTACCTTCATGTGCTGCACCCTAATTTTCAACTACTTAAGTAGCAACGTTTTATTTTTACAGTTACTTATAACCATTTTTTTTTCCAGTTCTATATGATTTGCTTTCTTAGTATGACCTATAGTACTCACTCTCACTTTCATGTTTTTGAGATGCAGTCATCGCTAACATAAGTATGTGCAAGAAACATCGCTAGTTAAAGAGTAGGCTGGATCAGTTGGATGTGAAGTGGGTACAATATTGTTCAACTTGCTTGTAAATGTATACAAATTTGTCAACTAAAAATATGTGAGATTTATGAGACCCATTACGGTTTATGCCTACTTACTATGCCTTGCGTGGTTATAAGCCATTCCTCTATAGGCGCCCCAAGGCGCAGATCAATTATAAAGAGTCAGATCATGTGCACGTGTGCGCTTGTGTGCATGAATGTGTGCACACGTGTGTTTTGTGCTTCATGACAACATTCTTTTTTTCCGAACACAAAGTATAACAAGAAAGTATATATGAAGGTTACACTATCATATCATTATTCTTGCATATTGTTGATCAGTGTAAGTTCTATGCATTTTGTGTGCGAGCATTTTGTCATTATTTTTTAAAATTTGTTCTTTATTTTCGTTCTTCTTTAGGGTAATACCAATGCCCTTAATTCATTCTTTCTTACAATAAATTTGTTTTTCTTTCTTTATTTATGTTTACCTAAAACAATGGCACAAGAGAGAACGCTACTACTATATCCCTGTTTTTGCAAATTATGGAACAGTGCAAGTTCTATGAATTTTGTATGCAAATTTTTGTCATCATTTGCTTTTAAGTTTGGGAAACCATTTGTATCAGTAGTCTAATAGCAAACTTCCATCAGACTGGTCGTGATCCGTTGATTTCTATTGAGGCAATATCATCGGGAGTCATAGAACTTGCTTTGGATGTTCAGTTTGATGCTAAAATTTTAAAAATACGGATTTGTGGTCACTCAACTTGTGTTCTCGTGCAAATATAGTCACAACGTGTGTACACGAGCGTATCCGTTGTTTGCGTGGCGTGCCACACGTGAATGGCCCCACGGTCAGCGACTGTTGGTGGCGGAGGCGATAGGTGTGACGCACGTGATGTCTTTTTCCAAGAAACGCCCTCAACTTTTTAATTATTACATTTGTATAAATTATTCGCATGAAATAAATACTAATAATTGCGTCTGTCGGCCTCACTTGTCAAGCGGCCTACTCTTTCTACCTGTGTAGGACCCACCTGCCAGTGGACACGAGAGAGATTTGACGATTTAAAAGTAATTGGGTTGTGAGGATTCAAACCAGAAACCTATTCACTCCCGCCCCGCATGCTAATCACCACGATGGACGTGCTTGATGTCCAGTACTTCGATGCACACGCTATTATATTGGCCAACCCCACAAATACATTCTTTATTTTTGGCCGGGACAACCACATATTCAACCATATGCAAAGACGACCACGATGTTAGCAACCAGCTTGCTGAATTCCTATTTCAAAGGGGACTTGCATCACTTCAAATTAAAATCCAATCTTGTACTGCTGCGGTAGGTCAGTTCTCTTCACACCTCCAGGTCTAGAGTTCACATCATGAGGCACAAACATTTTAATTCTTTTTGTATCCAATATATTTTTCTGGCGAAAATATAACCTACACAAGATTTGAACCCGAGCCAGTTGCTAGTTAATAATGGACTAACCATCAAGATAGAAATGATACATTCATTATGCGCTATATTTTCTTCTATCTAGATTTTTAATTTTTAAATTATTTGAATTCAACACAAAAATTCATTGATTTGTCTGAAAGAATTTTTGACCATTTCGAAGTTGAGCGGGATTTTTTGCCATTTCAAAATCCGTACTTGTTCATGTGTCTAAGGAGAACCAGGCTAATTTTTTTAAATAATACATTTTTTATTATTTTTCACAAATACTACGCCCGATAAATGATTTTTAAAAATAATACACCGTCGGCCAGCTGCTGGCCGACTAGGCCTAGTCAGCCCACAGCAGGCCGAGTGGGCGTACTCGGCCAGTAGCAGGCCGACAGCTGGCCCGCCAGGCCAGACATCATCAGTGACGTTTCTATCTATCAGTAGAGACATTACCATCTACTTTTGTATCGGACTTGTGTCTATTCTATGTATGAGACAAATGACTATGTACTTATGTATGAGCCATATGCCTACTCTACTTTAGTATTCTGTTATCCAAACTACAACATCATATTTAGATAGAACATAATGCTCGTACAACAAGACAGTACAAACAACTAGATAGAACTACATCTAAATTAAACGGTACGTACGACTTAACTTACAACATACAGCATAAAAAGTATATGAAGTCATCATCGTCATCCTCCATCGATGCAGTACTCTTACCCTTTGACGATGAAGACCTCTTGCCCTTCGACGATGAAGAACTCTTGCCCTTTGACGATGCAGAACTCTTGCCCTTTGACGATGCAGAACCCAGAAGCGGCGGCATGAAGATATCATCTTCATCCTCGCAGTCGGCACTCCATAAATAAGTATATTTTGCTCCCAACTTTAGGTACCTTCCACACTTTAGGTATCTTCCATGCAACCTCAGAAGTTCTTTCTGTATCTCCTCAAAGGTCCTGGAAGGTCACCCGCACCTACTTAATGCGTGAGCCAGCTCATTTAGTAGGGTGTCATTACTGATGAGTTCTTCTCATGGAACTAATATGTTGTCAACCCTGAAATCAGCGACTAAACACAACGGACATTCGGACGTACGACTATGAAAACTACTATCAAAATGATATCCGGATATCTTGGCGAGACTACGAGACTACGCTAGAATGCTTACCAACGTTAGTGCCGAGGGGTTTTTATAGGTTGAGAACACAAAGGAAGGCGGGAACTCGGTAGCGGGAACATATGGCGGGAGATACTGGCGGGAACTAGAGAGCGGGAAAATATGGCGGGAATTACAGAGCGGGAAAATTTGGCGGGAACGAGCAAAGCGGAAAAATATGGCGGGAACGAGCAAAGCGGGAAAATTTGGCGGGAGGTAGAGAGCGGGAAAATTTGGTGGGAGGTAGAGAGCGGGAAAATTTGGCGGGAAATAGCGGCCCATGATATAAGCGAGGATCGTACGGGAAAAATGATGGCATGCTTTAGTCGGCCTACGGCTGGCCAATTAGAGCCTATCAGCCTACAACGAATAGTCTAGTTGGCCCACAGCTGGCCGACATGACCTGGATTGGTGGCCGATAGGCCATTCGGCCAGCAGCGAGCCGATAGGGGATCAGTTGGCCAGCTGTGGGCCGACTAGGTCCAGTCGGCCAGCTGCGGGCCGACGGTGTATTATTTTTGAAAATTATTTATCGGGCGTAATATTTGTGAAAATTAATAAAAATGTATTGTTTATCGAGCGTATTATTTATCGGCCCTGGTTCGTAACCATCAACATTTCCTCCTTCTACCTTACTGCTCTGTCCTCATTCGTAACCATCATCTCCAGTATTTGACATAGATAACGGCCTCCCTCCACTGCTCTGCCCAGGATCGTAGCCACCCTCGCCTTCATGTGCAGTGACCTCCTTCACAACGGGAAGCACTAAGGCAACAAAATTGCATCCCCTGCGTTCACAACCTTATAACCACTGCATGCAATCGGAGTCTCGCTCTATTGGCCTCAAATAAAAATAAATTATTGAACTTGACCGTGTCCACAATGCATGAACACCGATGGTGTGTGTTTCAGTATCAAGCCCTAAACTTGCCGTAATCCATTCTTTCAATTGACCGATAAACCATGTTTGAGGTGCGCTTATTAGCACCTCTATGTGAGTAAATTCACTCAGGTCAGCTCTCATCTCAGTTGTTTGGACAGTACCAGGACCGTAGTAAAATATGAACTTCACTACATCAGACATCTTGGCTCACCTAATTTTTTTTCAACAATGAAAGACAAGTATTAAGCAACAACTTAAAAATATCCCCACTACTAAATATTAGACATGTATATATATATTTTTTTGCGAGGGAGACATGTATATATATTAGCTAGCTATATATTACGGAATATTAACGGAGCAACCAATACAATTCACACACCTACAAGTATATTACGAATATTTGCTTGAGCAACTACAAATATTGACAGATTTAAATATTTGACATCTACATATATTACGGATTTTACTGGAGCAACTCCAAATACTGACACACCTAAATATTTGACATCTACATATAATACGGAATATTACAGGAGCAACTACAAATTTGCACACAACTAATTAGTTGACATCTAAATATATTTACGTATACTACCGGAGCAAATAACAATAATCGCACACCTAATTTATTTCACATCGAAACATATTAATGAATAGTACTGGAGCAACTTCGAAAAATAAAATGTTTGTTGAAATATACCCTTGAAGCGCATGTGCGAACGTCGAACGGCGGCCTTCAATCACCGGAACCGGAGCCGGAAACGCCACCAAACTACCGGAGCTTCACCTCCACCACACTGCCCCAGCTTCACCACCTCCACCTGCACCGCCGCCACAACCTCCACCAATGAGCTGAAAAATGCTCCAACAAAATGCTCACCACGACCACCACGAGCTACCCCATCAGTAGATCGAGGTCTTTTTTGGCTCCCCTAACTATGTAGAACCCATTCATGGTGTCAAATCCGCAGAAAACCGGGTGATTTTGGTGTACAAATTGGAGCTATTTCGTTTAAGAGGGAGGAGGGAGGAAGAACAAAGAGAGGTGCTGCACGGTGGGAGAAAGGAGGAGGAGAAAGGAGGAAGAGCCCAGGCGCTGCGGGGTCCGCTCCCTGTCGGCCAGCAGCTGGCCGATCGGTCGGCAGCAGGCTGACTGGGGCACCCATGACCCAGCTGTGCCGACAGCGCCCGATGCGACGTGACCTAGCCAATAGTCGGCCTGCACGTGACTGATGGGCCAGCTGTCGGCCCGTTGTTGGCTGATACGGCCGAGTCGGCCTGCTGCTGGCTGACTGGGTTGAGTCGGCCTGCTGTTGGGTGATTGGATATTATTTTTGAAAATAAAAATATCAGCGCAATATTTGTGCAAATTAATAAAAAAATTATTATTTAAAAAATTAGCGTCAATCAGGACCTACACGTGCTGATGAGGGGCTTCTGCGCAATTAAAAATAGAACGGGGTTGTTTCTCAAAAAGAAAAAACACATGATGTCCCTATAGTCATGTTTTTCTGAACATCAGTACAGACGCAGGGGTTCTTACATACATGCACATGCACACACGCAGACTCTATCTTTATGAGCACCTCCGAGAGACTGAGCCGATATGTCATCTTAAAATTTATGAAGTCACCGTAGGCCCCTAGTCATCGACGGAAACGTCTTCTCTCACTAAAAGCGCATGCTGGAAATCCTGAAATAAATTCAGGAATGCGAGCACCGGACTCGAACCCTGGTGGGCTAGGGATACCACTATCCCTTTAACCATCCAACCACAGATTGGTTCGCTCCCTACAGGCATGTTGGCATGCCATGCAAGTGCATGATACGTCCAGATACGGATGAAGTGACCGTATTTGCACAAAAACGCGTTGAGTGATCACAAATCCATATTTTTAAAGTATTAGTACCAAACTGAACATCGAGAGCAACTTCTGTGACTTCCGGTGGTATTACCTCATTTCTATTTGATCACACGGCCTATATTTGTATCCATTCCCGTCATTAACGCTAGAATTTAGCCTCGAATTAATGCTAGATCCTTAGCCTTTCTGAGTAAATCTAGCATGCTCGACCCACCCAACCCACCTACTCTCGCATCTCATGGGTGAGCCGATCCAGTTTTGAGCTCGCCGCTCACGGCGATGGCTACCTCCGCCACGACCTGCTCCGCACCACGGCTCCGTGACGGCTACCTCTATTACGACATGCTCCGTACCAAGGCTACAACTGCTCCACGTCGCCGGTGCTGCGTCCCGCTCCCTTCTACTTCACCGGAACACCGCTCTCACCAACCCCCATCACCGCCCTGGGCGCTCGCCCTGCAATAGCGCCGTTTCGGGACGGCAAAGAAGTTGCGCGCGCACCCCAGCCCTCGCCCCCTGGTATGTACTCAATCAAACTAGGTTTGATTCATCTCATGTTTGATTCCTTTTTAATCAGTTGATTTGATTTGTTACTGTGGTTGAAATGCTGGCTTTGATAAATTTTGTTGAGTGAATCTGTTATATCCAATTTATAGTGAACCACTATTTCATCTAGCAATTTTGGTAATTTTCTTATGCAGAATTGCAGATCAAAGTAATACTATGATTCACAATTTGGGTGATAATATTAGTTTTTGACAAGATTTTCAATTTTCCATGTTTCCATCCAAGTTTAGATCTGTTCCCAACTTGTAGGTTTGTGCTTCTCAGTTCTATTGCATCTAAATTGCTATACAGATGCTTCCGGAGTCTATATATTTTGCTTCCAAATGCCAAAAAACAAAATCAACCTATATGTTGGTGAGTCAAAACTCAAAACAGCCATCCCCTTGGTGGCCAAACATTTTTAGTTTTTGCTTTAATTCTATGCTTCAATTTGAACCCATGTGTATAGCATATCTTCTATATATCTTGTATATAGCATATTCATCTAACTGGCAACTCTAACTTCAAATATGACACTCATTTGCTTCTAAACTTCCTTGCTTGCTGCTACTAAATTCTTCCTTTTTCTGCCTCTCCTACATCTTTGTCTTCGTTGTAGGTGCTTTGCTTCTATACATCCAGCTCATAATCTTTGTCTTCATTGTAGGTGCTTTCCTTCCACAGTTCGACCAATTTCTATAAACTTTTCGGAATGTAGGTGATTGAACCATCTGTGATTTCTGCTCGGCGCCGCCCTGGATAACGCGGTGGCCATAGCCTCAAGCTATATGTGTGTCATTTATGGTTATGTGGAAGACACAAAGGAGGTCATTGCCTTGCCATGCCCAGCGAGGAGATTGTGGGTGGACAAGATTTGGAGGCTGGTGTCCACAGAAGGGACAATGTGCTAGCATCTGGCTCAAGTTTAAGAAAATTTTGATTTCTTTGGATGCAAATTATATTTTCTCCAGAAGCAGATTCTAATACCTCTAGAAGCAATGTCTGATTGATGGAAACATCAATATTTTTTTGATTGGGAGCAATTCCATGTTACACTTGAGACAATTGTTTGGCCCTTGTTTTGTCTATGCCTAGCAAACAATATACACTGATTTATTGTACATAAATTGATCGAAGCAATCATCCTCTGGCATGCAACATTTTCTCGGTGTGACTAAGTTACATGTCTTTTCTGATTTATACAACCTGTTTCATGCTTTTGTGGATGCTTGCTTTGAGTACATGTTTTTTCTGATTTATACAACTTGTTTCTTGTTTCAATGGACGCACATGCTTCGAATTTGATCACGGCGCTTTTGGTCCGCAGTGGCTGCTGGCTTGTTTAATACTCCCTCCGTTCCTTGATATAAGGTGTATAGATTTTTGAGAAAAAGTCCGAAATGTAAGGTGTATTGCGTTGCACTCCTCGTTTGGACAATTATTTTACGGATTTGATTAGATTTCCTCATAAGATGCAAGCTCCTCTATTTTCTCATGTCAATTAGTCAGGTGTAATCTCGCCAAAAACTTGTGAAATTTTTCCTCCACGTGCGTTCTTTAATTTCCGTGTCAAAAACTATACACCCTATATTTAGGAACGGATGGAGTATATAAACCACGTAAGGAAGTACACAGATAACAGAGTGAAGCAAGTATTTTTGTGAATACATACCGTATGATATGAAGTATGCTAAGCAAAATTTTGGTGACCAGAATGGAGCAAATATTTAGGTCGCAGGAAACAAAATATTAGTATGAAGCACTATGATTTTGACGACGAGAAAGAAGCAAATATCTCCGTCGTTGGAATCATATTATACGAGCTGATGAAGCATGTTAATTTTCAGTCGATGTGGAAGCAAAAAAATAGTCCACAGAAGCATAGTTTTTGTGCATTGCAAATGAAAAAAGTCTATTTTTGGGTGTAAAGATAAATTTATTTGCATTGCAATTTTTGGTACATTGGATACAAGGTTTGCCTAATAGGCAAACAAACTGCATGGTGCGGAATCTTACTTCGCCAGATTGATTATTTTCCGTTCAAATTCGGAATTAGTTTCCTAAGATATGTTTTCCTTCCTAAAATCATGATTTATTTACCTCGGGAATGAAAATTTCTTAGGAAGCAAAGGAAATTTACATAATGCTAAAAATATTGCAAAGTAGCACTAGTTGACGTTTGTTCTTGCAAGGTGCATAATAGTGCATGTTTTCTGTAATTTAGGGACACTTCTATTTATTGTAATCCCTACATATTAGAAAAGAGTTTGACAATAAATACTCATGATTGTTAAGTTAGGCATAGTTGTACAAAATTACTTTCTTTTTTATTGTTGTTTCTTTTAGGGTTAAACCACCCCCATAATTCATTCTTCCATAGAAAGAAATGTATCCTTATGTTTTTCTTTGTCCATTCTTCTATTAAGTAAGATCCAATTATTTCTGTCTTGAGTTATTTCCTCCTTAGATTGAGATTTTGTTATTCTTTCTTTCTATAATTCTGCATCTCTCCTTTCGGGTAATACCAGCCCCACGATTCTTTCGTCTTTAGATTGAAATTTATTTTAATTTTTTGTCTTTTATTCATTTTTAGATTTGAATTTATCCATTTGTTTGTTTTTTCTTGGTTCATTTCTAGATTTCTTAGTGCACCAGTTTGATTTTTTTTTCATTGTCAATATGTCTACGATGTTTTAATTTGCATGCAATACTTTTATTTACAATGAATTTGTTTTACCCGACCATTGTGTTCATGTTAATTCCACACATTTAAGCCAATAGTCTAAGAATATTAACTTGTTATGACTGACATATTTGTTATGTGATTTTATAAGATTTAGCTTGAAGATTTCTAAATGTAATAGACTAGAATTATTCCCCTCTTCTGCCTCTAAATTAATCTTTATAATTACTACTCCCTCCGTCCCATAATATAGGATATTTTTTGACATTAGTGTAGTGTCAAAAAGCGTCTTACATTATGGGACGGAGGGAGTACATTTGTGTGAAATCAAATATACGGTCAAAGCAAATCATAGATAGGAGTACATGATAATGAATATAGGAGTACGATGCTTTGCATGTATAGTGTGCATACATGCATGAAGGAGTAGAAGTGAATGGGCTGGGTTCACTTTCCCGTAGTTTGCTATCACGACATGCGCAGGGGTAAAAATTGACTGACAGGAATAGGCAGCTAGACCACTTGAACCTAAGAAGAACGCTCGTGTCGTGCCGCCCCCCCCCCCCCCCCCCCCCCCCCCCCCCCCGCGGACGACACGGGCGAAACCCTAGCCGCCACACCAACTCCCCCTCCCCAAATCTCCCCTCCCCCCGCCGCCGCCGGGCGGCGGGGCCTTCCTTCTTCTCGCGAGGTCAGGGCAGCGCGGGGCTACTTGGCTGAGGAGAGGCGTGGGGGCGCGACGGCCGCGGCGTGCAGACGCCGTTTGGTGCGGCACGTGAGGCGAGCAGGCGCGGCGGGCGCGACGGCCGCGGCGCGCGAGGCGAGCAGGCGCGGCCTGCGGGCGCTGGCGGACGCAGCGGCCGCGGCGCGCGAGGCGAGCAGGCGCGGTGGGCGCGGCCTGCGGGCACGACTTGCGGGCGCGACGGGCGCGACGGCCGCGGCGCGCGAGGCGAGCTGGCGTATGCGACGAGCGCGGTGCGCGCGGGGGCGTGGCGTGCTGGTGCGGGCGCCAGAATGCGAGCTCGGGCGCGTGGGCGCTTCGGGGTGGCCGGGCAGTCCCTTCGCAGATCTGGCGCGTTTCGCGCGTCCTGCGGAGGTGCCTGCCTCGCTGCGGCTGTGACAGTCGCCGGATCTCGTTGCCCGGGCTGAGTTGGTGGTGGCGGTGCGGTGGGGGTCGGTGGATGCGGGTGGGCTCTCCTTCAAGCATGTTCACGCCCATCTCCTGGAGTAGCGGCGCCGTACAGCGGCTGTAGCGCAGAGGAGGTTCTCAAGCACACCAATTCCGGCTCGGCTGGTCTTGTCCTTGCGCGCGGCGGTGCGGACGCAGTCAATTTGATTTGGTGTCCGTCCAGTCACGGCGCGCGGCGGTGCTGCCGGCCAGCTCCGGTTCTAACTTGGCTCTTCCTGTGCGCTGCGGTGCGGTTCCTCGCCCAGATCTGCGCATGGAGGCTGAGGATGGCCGGATCTGGTTTGGCGCCCAGGCCTGCGCGCGGCGGGGCGGCCCAGCCAGGTTGGCTCGTGTTCGTCAAGTTTCCGCATGCGGCGGTGACAAGTCTGTTCCTGGTAGTGTGTGCATGGCCTTTTTCTTCATGGCAGCTCTGGTTGGCCTCGGATCCATGTTTGTTGGTGGAAGACCCGGCTTCGGATGAAAGTCCTGCACTGTTCTGGTCAGTGCCAATGATAACGGCGCCTACGGGTGTCGTCTTCCTCCTTGGAGGTATCGTTGTGGAGCTCGTTTTGCTCTTCGTACCTCATGGCTTGTGGTCTCCGGGTGAAAACCTAAGATTTGGCTAGTCCAGATTGAGGGATGGTGTTGTCTTTGATATCACTCCCTCCTTGGAGGCGTCCCCTTGGAGGCCTAGCGATGGTTCCCGATGGTGTACATGGCTTGTCGGTGGAGCTTGGTTTTGTGGTGGTGTCGGCCTTTTTTTTTTTGCACTAGTCTTTTGCTGTGCTTTCTTCTTCGGAGGGTTCTTATAACGCTTCTTCTGATCAATGAATTTGGCAGCTCTACTGCCAACGTTCAAAAAAATTGACTGACACAACAAATAAATTCAGGCAGCTGAGCCACAGGTGCTTCCAGTACTACTACTAAAAAGGCAGCCTCTTCTTGGTAAGGTGGTTATGTATCTGACCATGTGACATATGTGGTAAGCAATTCAAAAAATTCAAAAACAAAGATGAATATGTATTTGCGCGTGTGAATATGTGTGTGGTTGTGAAATCTTTTTTTTTTAGGGAAGTGTGGTTGTGAACTTATGTCATGTGCAATGGGGACCCTTAACGCACACAAAAACAAGCCAAAAGTCGTGTGAAACTTTATTATGCATTCCGAATAGTTGGGCTTCTTTTTTTCAAAGAGAAAGGCAAGGCCTCCCGGCTCCGCTCAGATAAATGCCATCCGTTGTCTTGTGGACCATTCGTACTTTGTTCATCCTCCTCAAAGATCAGAGTTTATTATTGCTCCACTAACTGTTTTTACATTGAACATATAAAGGATGAGGGAATGCGTCCAACTAGCGGCTATGGCCACGTCTCTTTTTTGCATCTATAAATAGTGGGAGGAAGGGATAAGCCCCGAGCGCTCTCTTCACCCTTTCCTCTCCCTCGTGCTCTCCTTTCCTCGCCGCCTCCTCTCCTCGTCGAACCAGCCGCCTCCTCCCCATCTTCACGCGCAGCCTCCTCTCCCTCAAGCCCCTCCTCCTTCCCACCCGGGCTTCGCCTCTTCGGGCGGCGGGACGCAGTGGCTGTGGTGATGGCAGATGGGGCGACAACGGCGGCGCTCCTCCTCTGCCATGGCCGAGGACGGCGGTGAGGGGCAAAGGGCGCTGTCGTTCTCCCCCCTCAGCACGTGAGTCAGAGACGGACGAGGAGGCCGAGCAGTCCGTCATGCCGTCAACGCCGTCCTCGCCTGCCAAGGTCTGGATCCTCCTCCCCCTTCCCTCATGGCGGCGCCTGGATCCTCGTCCCTCTTCCCTTCCATGGCGGCACACGGACCTGCCGCATCTTCCTCATCGTCAGTCCGAGGAAGAGGAGTGGCAGCAGCCAGACGCGCCTCGTCCGTGTCGCGTTGTGGCCCAGATGCGTCCACCACGTGCTCTGCGGTGCCCGTCTCGCCCGTCTACGGCCGGAGAAGGAGGGGAGGACTGGATGCCAGCCGATCTGGAGGAAGAAGCGGAGACGCGGACCTCGCCTTCCTATTGAATTGCTTTTGTTTGTACAACATGGATTTTTCAAAATTAGTTGCTTACATTGTGAATAATTCTATTAACTTTTAGTTCAAAAGAATCTGCCGCAGTGTTAAGAGTTCTTTGTGATGTTGCATGATGTTCTGATTTTGAACTTGAACGTGCTAACTGAATTTTGCAGTGCAAACTGAACTTTTCAAATTAACTGAATTAACTAAAGTTTATGGATTTCTCGAAAAGGTAAAGCACTACCTCAGTATTTCTGTGTTAGAGGGTGCCCCTGTTGTTTCTTGGTATCATTACTAGCAAGTGCCATATGAGGTGTGTGTGCCTTGCCTGCCATCATGATTCCTGAGGTGTGTGTTTACCTTTGTTTCAAGAAGGTAAACCACACAAAGGAAATCTATGTACCATAAAAAAGAGGATGTGCATGTGTCTTGTAGGGCTGATGGATTGATTGAGCACCACACAAAGTAAGTAGTTTGGGGAAAAGAATGATGTTGGACTACTAAAATCAAAGAAAATATTCCATGAATTTTGACACTGGAATGGCTTGTAAATGGTGCAGTGCCATCTTGTCTCTAGAACAGCTTAAAAATGGTGTGCAGAGGTTTCTTAGTTCTTGTACTGCACCCCATTTTTTAGAAATTGAAACTACTCCAGTGTCCAGTGTTAGCTAAAAGCTAAGATGAGTACAAGAATTTTCTGTAGAGATTGTTGCAAGGAGACATCTCTATCCAATGTTAGCTAAGAGCTAAGATGAGTACAAGAATTTTCTGTAGAGATTGTTGCAAGGAGACATCTCTGTCCAGTGTTAGCTAAATTTTATTGGTCTCGGCATTGGTCTATCTATGCATTGATCTCACATCTTATTTTCAGAACATTTGAGTACTCTTCAAATATGCATGCACTGCATATTTTCAGTGATAGTCTGAAAATATGCATACACTGTACAGCAGCATATTGAAAACACTCAGGTTTTAGTATAACTGAATTTTCTGTTACATACACTCTGCACTTCTTCTATAGCTAAATTTTCTGTTACATACACTCTGCACTTCTGCTTTAACTGAATTTATTTTTCAGGTTTTGTACATCAACCTACTGAAAACATTCAGTTATTGACAAATCATGACATTACAATCTGACAAATCATGCATGCAAAATCTGACCAAGTGTAAAAGCTTGTCAAAGCTCTCATTCCTTGTTATGTTATAAACTGAATGCCAAAATAGATTTCTCAATGTACAAATTGTTTGCACTTTCCGAGCACTGAAATCTGTATATTTTAGATAAAGTAGCATTTGCCAGTAGAAGTCATGGTTGGATCAACATATTTTTCCACTGAAACCCCTTTTTAATGCAAGTTTACTGCTACTCGGAGTTCCTAATTGCAGACTCAACTATCTTGACCTACCGATGATCTAATTTGTGGCATTATTACCTTAAGAAAATATTTTCATTTAATTTCCTTTATATATATAGGGGTATAAGTTCTTACCAAATGTACTCAAATATATAGTTACTGAAAAAAATGCAAATATTTTCAACACGAACATGGTTTTAAACGGGTCTTTGCGCCATGTGGCGCAACTGGTCATCTAGTTCAGCTAACAGAAGCTGCCCTTTGAAATGTGGTGTTGTCCTAAAAAAATGATGAAGTTCTCTGTTTCTAAATGTTTGGTTTTCAGACCCCTTGCTATTTTTCCACATTGCTAGATCAATACATGTCCTTGAATTTTTTCAAACCATTTAAATAAAATTACAGAGAGAGCTTAAACAGACTGATGCACTCCCTGTGAAGCATGCATAACTCAAACTTCTATCTTGCTTTTAGGCCAGTAACCACTCATCATTTTTGTTGCCCAGTATTTTGACCGAAGGCCAGAACAAGGCCTCAACCATGTACAACTCTCTTCTCGATGCAGCCCTGCAAATTTGCCTTTGTACATGATGCATTAGTTGACATTGCCCAGAGCACACGTCAAATGGGTGAGACTGAAGGTGGGAAAACATAAGCTCTTGCAGAGAATCTCCTCTTAACGTTCTTAGACAATCGAATCCTCGTAATTTACATCATGGTAGTACAACTCAGACCACACAACAGCATGCTTCACCGGGAGCACACACACCTTACTTGCCAGGAACGAAGTTGGTGGCAAATGCCCAGGCATTGTTGTTGACGGGGTCGGCAAGGTGGTCAGCGAGGTTCTCGAGTGGACCCTTGCCGGTGACGATGGCTTGCACGAAGAAGCCGAACATGGAGAACATGGCGAGGCGACCGTTCTTGATCTCCTTAACCTTAAGCTCGGCGAATGCCTCAGGGTCGTCGGCAAGGCCAAGCGGATCAAAACTGCCGCCCGGGTAGAGTGGGTCGACGATCTCACCGAGTGGTCCACCGGCAACGCGGTAGCCCTCGACGGCGCCCATGAGCACGACCTGGCAAGCCCAAATGGCAAGGATACTTTGCGCGTGCACAAGGCTTGGGTTGCCGAGGTAGTCAAGGCCGCCCTCGCTGAAGATCTGGGATCCGGCCTTGAACCAAACAGCCTCACCAAACTTAACGCCGTTGCGGGCGAGTAGCTCGGGGAAGACGCAACCGAGCGCGCCAAGCATGGCCCAACGGCAGTGGATCACCTCGAGTTCCCGGTTCTTGGCGAAGGTCTCGGGGTCAGCCGACAGACCAGCGGTATCCCACCCGTAGTCCCCGGGGAACTCACCGGTCAGGTAGCTCGGGGGCTCACCAGAAAGCGGGCCCAGATAGAGCACGCGGTCAGAGCCGTACCACGGGCTACTAGAGGTAACCTGCTTGGCCTTTGCCGCCGTCTTGCGCATGGTGACGCGAGACTCCCCAAAAAGAGATGATGATGGCAAGTTCTTCACTGCCTTGCCGGCGAAGGCTGGGGAAGAGAGTGACATGGTGGTTGCGGCCATTCTGATTGACTAGGTTCTGTGTTGTTCTCCAAGAATGAGGAGTGAGTGTGGAGATGGCTTGAGAGGATTGGAGCAGGGGGCTTCTTAAGGCAGAGGACGGAGAGAGGGAATCGACCGTTGTAGGCTGATAGGAGAGAGGTGCAGAGCAAGAAATCGGTATTTTGGATGTCATTGGTGCAGAGTGAGAGCCACAAGGAGATCAGATATACTTTTGGATCTTGTGGATATGGCTAGCCGGGAATCTCCTTAGAGAGCAGTGATTGGATGACACGTGAGCACGCCATGTATTTCCCCCCCAAAAGGACATTATAGGATATCCATTCTTGCAACCAAGGATGGCCACCGCATTTGGTGAGCAAATTTCTATTTGACTGACTGTACATTTTACTGACATAATTGGATATCCCATTATACTTCTGATCTTATCTGAAATAGAAACGGAGACACGCTCATGCATGTGCGTCCATGCTACTGCTAGCAGCATCGAGCAGAGCATACGGCAAATACAAGCTAGCAGCGGGAAGAAACATACCATGATCATACCTATTGAAAAGATGGACCGATAAAATGATACTCCCTCCATTTCATATTAGTTGTCGCTCAAACAGATGTATATAACACTGAAATACGTCTAAATACATATGTTTCAGTGGCAATTAATATGTAACTATCCAAAACAATTATACAAAAGGCATATGTATCAAACTTTCTTCCCTATTAGTTTTATTACCATAGTCATAATGTGCATAATATGTTACCAATGGAAAATTTTCTTTTTGATACCACGAAAACACATTTTCATAACACATAAAGTTCTTAATAATATGATTTTAAAATTAGATTGTTCTAACCTTAAATATAATTATCCATACTAAAAATGTGCGCGGCCACACAATTGATCTCTCTTTTTTTCTAAAAGAGTCGAACTCTCTGGACTTCTTTTGCCTCGCTCCTAGTTTCAGAAACAAAGCATGCAAATTTCGACTTAGACCAGCACCATAGTAGTTGAGTGACTGTCCAGGTGTCTGGTGATGAATTTATCATATGTCGAATGGTTTGGTTTCCTTATTCGAAAGAGAAAGCCAGAAAGGCAATGCCTCCGGGCTCGGCTCAGATAACTGCCGTTTGTTCATCCTCCAAGATCAAAGATTATTGCTCCCTTAACTGTTTATACATTCAGCTATCAGATAGTACATGCTCTTTAAAATTGGTGTTATCCTACAAAAACGATGAAATTATCTGTTTCTGAAGGTTTGGCATCAGACCCTATGCTATTTTTCCACATTGCTAGATCAACACTTGTGTTGGATCTTTCCAAACCATAAAATAAAATTCCAGAGAGATCTCAAACAGACCGATGCACTCCTGTGAAGCGTGCATAACTCAAATTCCTATCTTGCTTTTAGGCCAGAAACCACTGATCATTTTTGTTGCCCGGTATTTCGACAGAAGGCCTGAACAACGCCTTGATCATGTACCACTGTCTTCTCGATGCAGCCCGGCAATTTTGCCAATGTATATGATGCATAAGTTGCCGTCGCCCAAAGCACAACACGGTAGAGGTGTTACACAAATGCGAACCCAACGTATTCGTTCAGATGATCATGTCAAATGGGTGAGATCGAAAGTGGGAAAACATAAGTTGCCGTCGCCCAAAGCACAACACGGTACAGGTGTTACACAAATGCGAGCACAACGTATTCGTTCAGATGATCATGTCAAATGGGTGAGATCGAAAATGGGAAAACATAAGATTTTGCACAGAAACCTCACAATTTTTTCAGATAATTAAATCCTCGTAATTTACATCATGGTAGTACAACTCAAACAGCTAACAACACACTTCACCGCAAGCGTGCGCGCACACACACCTTACTTGCCGGGAACGAAGTTGGTGGCAAATGCCCAAGCGTTGTTGTTGACGGGGTCGGTGAGGTGGTCAGCGAGGTTTTCGAGTGGACCCTTACCGGTGACGATGGCTTGCACAAAAAAACCGAACATGGAGAACATGGCAAGGCGACCATTCTTGATCTCCTTAACCTTGAGCTCGGCGAATGCCTCAGGGTCGTCGGCAAGGCCGAGTGGGTCGAAGCTACCGCCCGGGTAGAGCGGGTCAACAATCTCACCGAGCGGTCCACCGGCAATGCGGTAGCCCTCGACAGCGCCCATGAGCACAACCTGACAAGCCCAGATGGCAAGGATACTCTGGGCGTGCACAAGGCTTGGGTTGCCGAGGTAGTCGAGGCCGCCCTCGCTGAAGATCTGGGAACCGGCCTTGAACCAAACAGCCTCGCCGAACTTCACACCGTTGCGGGCAAGCAGCTCGGGGAAGACACAACCGAGTGCGCCAAGCATGGCCCAGCGGCAGTGGATCACCTCCAGCTCACGGTTCTTGGCAAAGGTCTCGGGGTCGGCCGACAGCCCAGCGGTGTCCCAGCCGTAGTCGCCAGGGAACTCACCAGTGAGGTAGCTCGGGGGCTCACCAGAAAGTGGGCCGAGGTAGAGCACGCGGTCAGAGCCATACCACGGGCTGCCAGAGGCAACCTTCTTGGCCTTTGCCGCTGTCTTGCGCATGGTGACGCGGGCATCCCCGAAAAGAGAAGATGATGGCAAGTTCTTCACTGCCTTGCCGGCAAAGGCTGGAGAAGAGAGTGACATGGTGGTTGCGGCCATTCTGATCGATGGAGGTCCTGCGTATTCTGTATTCTGTTCTCCAAGAATGAGGAGTGGGTGTGGAGATGGCTTGAGATGATCGGAGCCGGGGGCCTCTTAAGGCAGTGGAAGGACAGAAGGAATTGAACAGAGAGAGGTGCGGAGAAGGAAATCTGTATCTTGGATGGCATTGGTGCAGAGAGACCGCGAGAGCCACAGAAAGATCAGATATACCTGTGGCTATGGCTAAGCTGGGAATCTCCTTGGAGAACGGTGATTGGCTTACACGCTGATGCACGTGAGCATGTCATGCCTTCCTCCCCAAAAGGGAAAGATGTGAAATCCATTTGTTGCAGCGAATGAACATGCCACCACAACCATTGAGCAAACACGTAGTGGATGCTATTCCTCATTGACTGCTGTGTATAAAAGCAGATATGCTCATGCATGTGCCTCGATGCTATACGAAATTTGTTCAAAAATAGATGATGTATATAGTGCGTATTATTCCCTAAGGCCTCTTTTGGTTCATAGGATAGGATTACCGTAGGAATAGGAATTTTGTAAGAAATGAGATGACATGTATCTCAAACCCTATGAATAGGAATAGAAAAACGAGATGTCATTTGGTTGACACCAAAAGAAATTTTCCATTAAGTCTAGGCTTATTTTTATTTTCCTATGAAATGTGAAGGATAGAAACCAATCCTATGTAGGAATATGAATCCATTCCTATGAACCAGAGGGCTCTAAAGAAAAAAAACTATAAAAATCCTATGCTCTAAAATTCCTCCAAACAAAAGGAGGCCTAACTCTAACCATTGATATATGCCCAAATCAGTGAAATCAGTTTTAAATTTGTGATGAAAAGTTAACTTTTGAAATCAATAAATTCGGTTTCATTCTACGAGCACAATACAAAGGAGCTAAGAGACAAAGTGTTATTTGTAAATTCTCATAAAAAATATCTAGCCCTTGATTCAGTGACCCCTCATAGTTAAGTATAGCTTTTAACGGCTTGGATTAAAGTAATTTCTTCTTGCCTGGCTCGAAAGCATAAATTTTTAACACAATTTATACTCCCTCTGATGCATATTAGTTATCGCTCAAACAGATGTATTTAGCACTAAAATACGTCTAAATATATCGGTTCAGCGACAAATATGGATAGGAGGGAAGTAGTATTATTTGTTTTTATATACGTCTAGATATATCGGTTCTTCTGCGTACGGCGGAGCTGAGGAAGAACGGCGCAACGGCTGGCTGCTCGGGAACGGGTCCGCAGAAGAACACCATGGTCCATGGGCACCACCCGAGCTTGTGCGCGACGCCGTGCTGCAGGGGCTGCTCGGCCACGCCCTGCACGACGCCAAGGAAGGTGGCCACGTCTACGACGTAGCTCGAGGACGCGACCTGGTCTCCTGGCGCGATGCCTAGGAAGGCGGCCACTTTGACTCCCATGACGCCGCCGGCGAGGATGGCGTCGAACGCCGACCACCACGTGTATGTGTCACCCGACGGTGCACACATGCTTGGCGACGGAGAAGAATCAGCCACAACGGAGTTCGACCGGAGACAGGAAGAAGTAAAGGGCGCACACGACCTGTTCGATGAAATTCCCATGGAGGAAAAGAGGAAGAAATAGAAAGAAAATGTAAAAATAAATAAATAGTGGAGTCATTCACAGGTGGGGCCCTCGTCCAACTCAGCATATTGTCCATGTAATCACGCCATGTCAGCCCGGCATGCAGGCCCTACCTTTTGGCTGTTTTCGCAACCAAATTCGAGTGTCGATGTTCTGTGTTACTGGTTAGGCGTGGAGTTGGTGGTTTTTTGTGCCCTGGCGCAAATGTGGTACCAAGTTGCTACTCTAACCTTAAGTGTGGTGGTTTCGGGTAAATAACTTAATCTAAGTTATCATCCGATCAACTCCACCTAGGATATCCTTTTGCTTAGAACCTCCTCTTAACATTGTTTCTTTTCATGGAAAACAGCCCCGCTATATTCACTTCTTTGAGGATTGACTTTTTTTTCCTCTATAAAAGAATGATAAACAAAAATGTTAGGGAGTAATATAAATTCGAGAGTTGATTTTTATCTTCATATAACAATTACGGGCTGGTAGAACGGCGTTACAAACGCGATATGAATTGGATGATTTAATAGCTTCCAACATTTTAATATACTAACATGCATCTGCAACGAAATAAGTCAATCAACATCACACTACCTATGTGAACTGACTACAACCTAGGGACAATCTTGAAGGTCGTTCGATTCTGCAATGGCTCTTCATTTTGCACCAGAGCTAACACACTGATAATGCACTTTACAGGCAGACACTACTACGCAAGAATCCGGTGAAATCCCTTGGTGATATTCCAGCTCGCGTCTTTTCCCAGCCAATTCCCGAGAGACTCTTGATCCAATCCAATCCTATAGTACAATAGACATCTCCATCGTGTGACATTATTAACTAGTGTATATTTTATTAGTTACCAAACTAACTACATGGCCATGTTGCCAAATGCTAATAATATCAGTACTTGTTATGAAGCTACAACATTTTTGATAACAAAATACGCTTGCGCCATGCTAAATTTAAACATTTTGTCACAAAACATACATCATTTTCTTTTTGTCTTCGAGTCAAATTTAATTGAAAGATCTTTGAAATAAATTTGTATAAAAAACATGCTTCCACGGATTGATTTGTGACACTTGCATCAGTGAAAGTATAAATATATATGTACTTGTTCTTCTAAACTTGAACTTGTTTCTCTCTAGAGATTTCTAAAGCGAAGAAAAAAATTGTAACAAATGTTTTGGTAGTGGTTTCTAGTTATATGTTTAAGTATAAGAAAATAGAGAACTCTAGATTATATAAGGTGTTTAAGAGGAGTGTCGAACTTTTGGTTATGCGTGTCAATTGTTCTAGTAAATAATTTACATAAAACGTTCAACCGTCTACGGAAGACATGTTTTAAGTAAATGTGAGACCAACGCATTCGTTCAAATGATCACGTCAAATGTCTATATCAATGTGGAGCGTTAGATGGAAGGCGAGCAAATCGTGTAATGCTTTTGCAAAGAATCCTCGTAATTTACAACATGGTAGTACAAATTAGACCGCACCATAGTACACTTCATCACGAGCATAGTCTCTAGGACAGCTTATTTCCCAGGAACAAAGTTGGTGGCGAATGCCCAAGCATTATTGTTGACAAGGTCAGAGAGGTGGTCAGCGAGGTTCTCGAGTGGACCCTTGCCAGTGACGATGGCTTGCACGAAGAAACCGAACATGGAGAACATGGCAAGGCGACCGTTCTTGATCTCCTTAACCTTGAGCTCGGCGAATGCCTCGGGGTCGTCGGCAAGGCCAAGCGGGTCGAAGCTGCCGCCCGGGTAGAGCGGGTCGACGATCTCACCGAGTGGTCCGCCAGCAATGCGGTAACCCTCGACGGCGCCCATGAGCACGACCTGACACGCCCAGATGGCAAGGATGCTTTGTGCGTGCACGAGGTTGGGTTGCCAAGGTAGTTGAGACCGCCCTCGCTGAAGATCTGGGATCCAGCCTTGAACCAAACAGCCACACCAAACTTAACGCCGTTGCAGGCGAGCAACTCGGGGAAGACACAACCAAGCGCGCCAAGCATAGCCCAGGGGCAGTGAATCACCTCCAGCTCACGGTTCTTGGCGAAGGTCTCAGGGTCAGCCGATAACCTAGCAGTGTCCCAGCCGTAGTCATCAGGGAACTCACCGGTGAGGTAGCTCGGGGGCTCGCCAGAAAGCGGACCGAGGTAGAGCACACGGTCAGAGCCGTACCACGGGCTGCCAGAGGCAACCTGCTTGGCCTTTGCCGCTGTCTTGCGCATGGTGACGCGATGGCAGGTTCTTCACTGCCTTGCCGGCAAAGGCTGGGGAAGAGAGTGACATGGTGGTTGCAGCCATTCTGATCGATGGAGGTTCTGTGTGTTCTCCAAGAATGAGGAGTGGGTGTGGAGATGGCTTAAGAGGATCGGGGCAAGGGGCTTCTTAAGGTAGTGGACGGGCAGGGGAAATTGAACTGGTGTAAGCTGACAGGAGAGAGAGGTGTATAGCAAGAAATTTGTATCTTGGATGTCATTGGTGCAGAGAATCTCTTTAGATAACTGTGATTGGATGACATGCCCATATATGCACGTGAGCATGCCAAGTATTTCCCTCCAAAAGGACAATATTGGATATCCATTCTTGCTGCCAAGGAATATCACCGCACTTGTTGAGCAAATTTCTATTTGACTGACTGTACATTTTACTGACATCGTTGTGTATACCGTTATGCCTCTGGTCTTATTATCTGAAATAGAAACGGGGACATGCTCATGCATGTTGGTCCATTCTAGCAACATCGATCCAGACTCCAGAGCATACGACAAAGACAAGCTAGCAGCCGGAAGAAACATAACATGATCGTCGGATATGACCATACCTATTGCACCATCACCCAAATCCACGAAAAAAGGCTGCATCAACATTGATTTTTGCAATGTCCCTGTTGGGCCTAAGCCAAACCTCTCATTATATATTTGAACATTTCATGGAAATTTTGTAAATTCTTAAATCGCTTCTTGAAATTTATTTTATTTGTTTATGCAAAATAATTCATGTTCACGAACTAAGCATAGTTTACATAGTTAGTTTCTTTGTGTTGGAAACAACCCACTTGGGTTTAAGTCCTAAACTTGGCATGACCACTCAAATATTTTGTAAATTTATTTCAAGTTTTTCGTCGTGATTCCGTGTATGATGTGTTCATATGGATGAGTGTGTGTGGTGTGGTGAGCATCTGTGTTTACATTATGTTTCTAAAAAAACATGTTTTCAAAATCTAATATAAGCATTTTCACATGAATGACACAACTCATGCGTTTTGTGGAGAGATACAGTAGTTAACTCAACACTTTCCACGTTGATCTTACACACATTTGTAATTATTAAGCTTAAAACACGTTTATTTATTAAGAGTGTGTTTTATATTTTCCTAGTTTCTACAATTGCACCTTCACGAGGGTTTTCAAATCTATCATGGGAAAATCGGCATTCTTGCAAATTATTAATTTCAGAATCTAGGTAGATTCTTTTGTTGAAGTATATGATCATTTCACATGAATGATATCGAGCATGTTTTTGATATATTATGGCAATTATCATGTATCATATGAAATTTTTAGTTAATAATGGTGTGCTTGTAGATCTAGTAGATGAACATAATGACAAATTGTGGTTTCTTATCTGTAAGAATAGACAGGGCAAACACCCTAGGACAAGGATTATCATTGAATACTCTATTTTGGAGTGATGGAGACATCAATGTCCCTAGTAGGAAAACCCTTGTAGTGGATACTATCAATAAGACTCATACTACCATACTTGTTTTTAACTGACCTAGAAAGAGAGCTTTTCTGATTATTTTCTTAAGTCATTAGTTGGTCATAAGAATTTCTCCCGGAACCACCTCTCTTCTAAGGGTTTTGAAGCTGGTATTCTTATGGGAATTGATGAAGACGTCGTTAATGTTGTTTCTTGGGACGTTAGGGATTTCTGTATCCCATTATGTCTATTTTCTACCATAGATCGGATTTATTTTTGCAACACGGAATTAGATAAAAAAACATCCCTTCGTTTCTTGCCAGGATTTACCAAGGACTAGTAGTGATCACACTGCCATTCTGTGGGATTCATTCTTGAACAAACCTGCTAAGTCTAGTAGTTATAAGCTAGAAAAGTGGTGGTTGCTTAGATTTCAAAGATCTAGTCACTAAGATCTGGAGGGAACCTACTAAGGGCCAGACTGCTATTGATATTTTGCAGAATAAGATTAGGAAGCTTAGAAGAGTTACTGAAGGTTGGGGATTTAACATAGAAGCCAATCTTAGGAAGCTTAAGAAATATTTCATTGAGGAATATGATTTATGGATATCAAATCTAAGAACTTTGAGCTCTCTACTGACGAGCAAGCCTACTTTGAGGTGGTTTGTTGTTAAGCACACCTATGCGATTTCACCGGTTTTTTTATAAAAAAGTATAAATTTTTGACTGATGCTTTGCTGCACTTTTTAGGGTAAATCATGTGGTTTAAATATGTTAATGATGTGGAGAGTTGGCAATAATGAAAGTATGAACGCTAGGCCTAAAAATTGCTTTGGGAGGCCGAGTTCCATGGATGCCTTCATTTGCAATTTTCAAAATTCTTTTTTTACATTTCAAAAAATTCTGAAAATATATAGATATACATGGAGGTATAATTTACAGTGTGTAAATTTTCAAGACAAATATGTTAAAACAAGGGTTGTGAGAAAACAAATATTGGGCTTTTCAGCACATGATGCTATTCATCTTCATAGTCCATGATTTGTTTTTTTTTGCACGGGTCGCATTTCAAGGTATTTCATCCTCAATATTCACACACATATACATTTCATCCTTGTATAGTTGCATATATATTTTTAGATTTTTTAAACCAGTTGAATTTTGAAATTTTCAAAAAAATTGGGCTCCATGGTGGCCGGTCACGAAAACGCCCCACTCCACTAGGCCTTGTTTCCAAGCATTGAAAGGTTGTTTTTACTCACTTTTGTTACTTGCTACTTTACTATTTGTATTACAAAACCCTATTGCTATCATCCATAATGCGCATCTATCATCATCTCTCCCCCGAACTAGTGCACCTATACAACTGACAACTTTATTGGATGTGTTGGGGACATAAGAGATCGCTTGTATTTGATTGGAAGGTTGTTTGAGATCACCTTCATCCTACACCTCCCGCGGATTGATAAAATCTTACGTCATCACTTCAGAAAAATTTGATGTTGGCGTCTAAAACACTACGCTTTAGGGCCCAACAAAATATACAAGAATAAAGTTGTATAGTAGACATCAAGCCGCGGACGAAGAGGGAGACGGTAGTGGCAGGCGACTAGAGGCCAACAGTAACCACGGTGTGGATGAGGACGGAGGCGAATCCTGTTGCAGGGCTGATCATGGCGAGCAAGATTCGTCTGTCGAGCGCGAGATATGGCCATGAATGCCAGCCAAAAAGAACATGGGGCGTTCACGCCAACGATCGAGGATCTGAATTGATCCTCCATGGACGCCATGTGCTCTCCACCTCAAAGGAGGCGGTGCCCGATGAGGTGGTCAGCGGCGCCAAAAAGTAGACATAAGGGTTGGGGCAGAAGGTGGGATTTGGGCTCCTGCTGCAGTGAGGGTGATAGAGGGTTGGAAAGGGACGCTCATGTCAAGCCTTGTGTTTGGAATTTAGACCTATAAATTTGATTAAAGTATGAACACATTAGACCCTATATAGATGAAAAGATGGAAAGGGACGCTCCTGCTGCAGTGACCTAACTTTGATCTAGCAATTATATCATTGAAAGCTTCTTTCACACACGAATTTAACGATATGCTTTGTGTAAGTTGCATGTCATATATTGTAAGCTGCAGTGCGTCTGCCGGATTATCCCGTGCATCTTCGTCTCATCTCTCTCGTGAAAACTGCGATGCATGATGTAGTATGACAGCGTACGTACACCGATGTTGTTTTGGGAAAATGGGTGATGCAAAGGGGACTGAGACCGAGCTCAACCCAGCCTTTTGACCGCTCTCTGCTCTTGACCTGTGGATAAAACGCAGCAGCTACTACGAATATACGTCCGTATGTTCCTATGCGTTGGGTCGTTTGATTTGTCCGTTTTATCTCAAACAAATACAAACGAACGATTTGGAATAGAAATAGGTCACGCGGTGGAGTTGGCCACACTACTGCATTGGATGAGCAGAGCAGAGATCCCGTGCATGCATGATCAGTATTTTTTGTATGCTGTGGCACGGCAGCTCCCCCTCTCCCTCTCACACACGTCGACATGACTACCCGGCCACAGAGGAGGGACGATGAAAGGAGCACTGTATAGTACTACTCGCAGTGCCATAGTACTACAACCTGTGAAGCATGCATGCATCGGAATTCTCACACGGTCCAGCCTTTTGACCACTCTTCAAACGCCTCCCTCGCCGGTCTCTGTCGTCTTCTCCCTCTCGCACAGCCATCATGGCCGCCAGGGCACAACCAGCACTGCCTCTATATAAGGGCATCTTCAGCGGTTGGCCTCTTAAGGAGCGTCTAAAAACGCTGTCTGGGGGTGAGCCAACGCAAAAAATGGCCCTGGGGCCGAGTCGGTCCCCAGCCGTCGGCTACCAGGGCCGTCTCCAGACGCGTATTTAAGAAAAAAGTACCGTTCGGCGAAGTTATGATAAAAATTAGTTAAATTTCGGCCAAACATAGCAAATTTTGGTGAAATTCGCGCATTTTTATTACATTAACCTAATCTAAAAAAGAAAAGGGCTGAAGTCGTCGCCGCCGTCGCCGCCATCGTCGTCGTCGGCCTTCTCCTCCTTGACGCGGGCGCCCCTGCTGGACCCCTGCCCGGCGTCACCATGGCGGACTGGCGACGGCGCGTCGTCGTCGTCGTCGCTGTCGCATAAGACGACGACCCCGTCTTCAACGCGGCCGCGTCGGCGCTCCTTGAAGCGGCGCAGGGCGGCGCGCTGGCGTTCCTTCTCCTTCTCCCGGCGCGCCTTCTCCATCGCAATGGAGTCCTGGCGCGCCCATTCTAGGGCCATGTCGTCGTCGTCGAACTCCGCCTCCACCGGCGCCAGCCCCGGCTCCGTCTTCACCGGCGCCAGCCCCGGCTCCATCTTCGACTTGACGAAGCGCGGAGGAGCCGACGAGGAGGGGGCGCGCCGGCCGCCCTCGTTGATGACGATGCCGACGCTGCGAGTGCGCCGACCGATTGGCGTCTCCGCCGCGGGCTCGGCCTTGACGCCGAGAAGCGCCGGAGAACCGGAGGAGTGGGAAGATGAGCGAGAGGAGGAAGACGAGGAGGAGGCGAACCTCCTTGGCGCCCATGCGCGTCGGTGTTGCGACGGAGCGGCCCCCGTCGCAGGATAGGTCAACGGCGGGTTGTTGCCGCCGTCGAGGTGCGTCATCACGCCCTCCAGCGTGCGGCCCGGGACGCCCCACACTGTTCTTCACGCCGCCGACCACCGGCGCGTCGTTGGTGGAGGCCAGGCGCTGCTGCTGGCGGCGCTGGAAGTACGCCGCCCAAGCCGCGTGATTGCCGGCGATGTACTGGGGGAGGGAGCGCTCGTCGTCGGTCAGGGAGGCGCGCGCGACCTCGACCTCCTCGGCGAAGTACGTGGGCTTCGCGACGGCGTCGGGTAACAGGGGAACGGGCACTCCCCCGTCGCTGAGCCGCCACCCCGTCGGCCCGGCGCGCATGTCCGGCGGTGCCGGGATGTTCGCCTGGAACAGGAGCCAGGACTCCTGTTCGCGGAGCGAACGGCGGCCGAAACCGTTCGCCGCCGCCTTGTCTCCGGGAAAGCGCTCTGCCATGGCGACGGGCTCGGCGGTGGTAGAGAGGGAGAGAGAGGGGCTGCCGTTGGCGCTCGGGAGAGGAAGACGGAGACAGAGAGATAGGGGCTGGGCGGCGGCGAGGGGCGAGTCTGGTGTGGACACCGGCGAGAACCACCGGCTTTTATAGCCGCTCCGCGCCCGTGTGTACGCGTGCGAGGGAGGAGAGGCGTCGGCGCGCCGTACCGAGACGCGCCGCCCGTGAGGAATCAATGGCAAGGCTGACCGGCGGCAGCCTTTCCATTGATTCCCCGCGGAAACCGAGGCAGTTGGGGGGAAGACGAGCCGCCGTGTTCCTGACGCGGCTGGCCCACGACTTTTTCACGCCAAAACAGTTCGCCCCGGCGCCTCCGGGCGCCCCCTAGCGCGCCGGGTTCGGCCTGGGTCCGCCGGCGCTGTTTTCGGCTCAGGCCGGCGAAAATCGGGCTCCTGAAGGCGCGACTGAACCGTTTTTTCAGCACCGGCGTAAAAAAACTGCTGGAGATGCCTTCCTGGGGCGCGGCTGGAGATGCCCTAAACAGCCGTCCCCGCTTGCAGCCCAGCTCCACCAACCACCCAACCAGCAGCTCATCAGTCCTACTCCCCGCTCCCCACCCTTCGTTGCAGCAGCAGCAACAGCTCCACCTCCACCCATGGCGATGTTCAAGAAGGTGGCCAAGCACCAGCTGCAGCTGCTCTTCATCGTGTTCATCCTCGGCAGCTCCGAGCGCGTGCGCCGCGCCGACGATGCCAACCCCTGCGGGAGGGACGTCCACGCGCGCACCGTCCTCGCGCACCGCCTCCTCGCCCTCGCCCCACTCCCCGCCGCCGCGCTGCTCCTCTCGGTGAGGATGGCGGTCGGCCGCGCCGAGGCCGCCGCGCTCGCCGCGGGCGCCAAGGCCGAGGGCCTCGCGTCCATCCGGGGCCTGTGGCGCAGGGCGGCGCTGCGCGCGCAGCTCCTCCTCGCCGTCGCCCTCTGCGCCGCCTCCTTCCTCTTCGCCGGCGCCGCCTTCCACTACGGCCTCCGGTACAAGTCTGGCTGCGCCGCGGACCTGGCGCTGTGGATCCTCGCCCCCCTGAAGGCGCTGGTCATGGTGGGCATGGTTTCTCTGCACTGCAAGTACGCGCGGGCGGCCGTGTCCAGCAACTAGACGATCCATCGGCCAGCCAGCCGGCGTAGCTACCGTCGTCGTCGTCGTCGATCGTGTTCGTGTCAGGGTGAAGTGGGTGTGGGTGTGCGTTGTATCTTGTATCCGAACTGGCGTGTCCACAAGTCTGAAGGTCCATGATGTAACTTAGGGAGTGCGTGCGTGTGAACTGTGAAGAAGGAGCACTGTATGTGCCGACGGCTGTTTGGATTCGGGATCTCGATGATCTATTCTGCTCGTTTCGCAATTGCTGTATTCTCGATCTTGCTGTATTTACATAGTACGTGCTCGTCTTGTGTGGAAGTTTTACCGGTGGGGATGGATGTGGACGTTCAATTCAAACTATGGTGCACCCCAAGCCAACCAAATCAAATCAAGTTTTCTTCTTACTGATTTTCACAGTTTGGGGCGGATTTTGGGTCCGCATGCATCATGCAGCTTCACTCTTGGTTTTCTCTTGTGACGTACAAACGTGTTCCTTGAGGTTCAGGGCAGGGCAGTACGCGATACCAAGTGTTGGACCCCTTGATCGTAGGGATGGAGAAAGCGAGGGCTGCTATCTCATTGGCACATTGTGTACATTAATCTGGGCTGTCCATCCTTGGTGGCTTGGTGCAACGGGCATGTTACAACGTGACACGTCACTGGATCCCTGTCCTTCGCCTCGTAATGGTCGTGTGGGTCCAACCAATCCCAATGAAAGCTACAGGGAAGGAAGTAAAAAGATGATTTGGAGGAACGGGCAGAGAATGAAGAGCAGGTCGGCCCAAGCTTTGCTACATCTACCTACGAGGTGATCTGTCGTGATTTGGTTGGAAGAAACAAAAAAACGCCCACCTCGAGGAAAAAAACCCAGCAATACTACATCTATGTAGAGGGTGTTTATTTCCAGAGACTTATTAGTTTAGGGACTTAATAAAGTCCCTATAAATCTCATCTAAACCAAACAGGCGGGACTTATAGGGACTTAAAGTGGGCATTTAAGACTTATGAAATAAGACTCTCAAGGCGGGACTTATAGGGACTTAAAGTGGGCATTTAAGACTTATAAAATAAGACTCTCAAGGAGGAACTTATAGGGACTTATAGTTGTAATATGGTCTTTTAGTCCATGTTAAGTCCCAGAACCAAACAGATAGGGACTTTTTAGGGACTTGAAACTTATAAGTTGAAACTAAAAAAAGTCATAAGACTTATGAACCAAACAGAGCCGTAATTAGTCTTACGTAATTAACGTAATAGGCCAGGTGGCATCTTTTTGTTGGGCGAAATTAGAGAAGGGGGCCCACCCAGTTGAAATAGGGGGATCCATTGGAGAGATTAGTTAAGAAGTTTACGTAAGGTGGGAACGTAGGTGTAGCATTTTCGGTCAGGCCAAAAGAGAGTGGACCATATTGTGGGAGTCAGAGGCAGAGCATGGCTTGGACGGTTGTGGTCAGGCGCGCAGGTGCAGCCTTGTATGATCGCACCTTCTCTTTCTTCCACGCGCGAAAATTCTACACCTACATAAAACATATGTAACCTTCCAACTGAATTTCGGGTGGCTAATCAATCTATGGTTGGATGATTAGGAGGATAATGGTATCCTAGCTCACCAGAGTTACGTCTTGGATTTGACATTGGTGCTCGCATTTTTCTGGATATATTTCGGTCCCTCCGGCGATATGTGTTCTACGTGAAGAGACGTTCCCGTCAACTACAAAGACGTCTGTGCGACACCTCAAAGATGTCGCACTCGTAGAAGACGTTCCCGTCAACTATGATTACGCAAGATGATGTGTCGGCTCGGTCTCTTCGGAGTGCTCATACAGATGGAATGTGTATGTGTTCATAAGGGTCAGTGTATGCTCGCGTATGTGAATGACTTCGATTGTACTGTGTTAAAAAAACTAAATTTTAGGTGGATGGGCCCGTTCCCCTCCCTAACCCCTACAGATTGTGTACCCAGCTGACAGCATGTAACGTTAGTTTCTTTACCAATTTGCTTGATAATCCTGAGCTTAGGACATCTCCAACGCCGATCCTCAAATCACTCATTATCGTTGGGACCACGCAGTCCAGACGTGTTTTGCCATCCAATATGAATTTGTATCGGTTCACCACAGTCCGAACACACTTTTTCCCTTAAATTGGAAGCAAAGTAAGAAGGGGGGCTTTGCAAAAGTCTGGACCGCCGTCATGTAGGACTCCGACAACACCACCCCACACAAATCCCCTCTTGGTTCATTCATTTCCACTACGCCCCCTGCACCCCCTTGTTTTGCATACGCACCCTTCTCCTTCGACACCTCTGTTCCACCTTTCCGGCCGACACCCAAGTATTGCCGGACATCCGCATCCAGCACCCACGCGCCCGCTCGCCTTGTACTATGGCGACGTCCACCTAGGATCTGTCCGCAGCCAGGTACCCTTCGCCCCCTTGTTGACGACGTCCATACAAGACACCATGCCCGACTGGTGTTTAGTCAAATGCCATTGAGCTTATTTTCGAACTTCATGTTGTTTTTTTAGAGTTGATAGGATGGCGGCGTACTCGAGCATAGAGGATGAGTTGTTGTGCGATGCGTGGTTGACCGTATTCGCGAACTTCGTAGGCATGAGCGCAAGGGGCGGGGTCTTGCAGCGTGTGCATGGTTATTTTCATGCACGAAAGCACATTACACCCTATGACATGCACATCATCCATGAACGTAATGTGAAGTCGTTAGCCTATCAATGGCACACCATCAAGAACTCTGTCGTCAAGTTTTGTAGAGCGGTTGATCGGTAATGTGGCCATTGCACGCACCAAGCATTGAGATCGTAAATTTTGCTTCTTCTTGATCAACTGGTTGATTGTTGATTCATTCGCTCAATATTGCTCGGCATGTTCTGTAGCCTGTACGCACTGCCGTGATGTATCATAGGGAAGAGGGCAGGCCATTTATGCACATACATTGTTAGATGAAGTTCAAGAGGCAGTATGTGTGGGATAATTGATTCATTCATGAAAAACTTGGAACATCCGGTTTATTTCGTTGAATTTGAATTATTGTTATACTACACTTATTTGCAAGTTATGTATGGATGATTTATGCTATTTTCTATCCGAACTTTGAAGAAAATCAGCCTGTTTGCATGAATTTCATCTGATCTGTTCAAAGTTGGCTTAAAATGCATGTGAATAGCGTTTGATGGACGACTCCCGCATCTATATCCATGAACTGGTCCGTTGTATATGGACAGATGCGATGTCCGCCCTAACCTCCTCCTTTCACGAACCAAACACCTATGCACGAAGGACAAACATGGGCTCTAGCTACGGCACAAGAACCAAAACTCTTATGCACGAAAGACAAACATGGGCTCTGGCTGCAACACAAGATATGCTTCGGCTGGTCCAGAAGACATGTTTTTGCATGCGAGAGAGAGAGAGAGAGAAGAAGGATATGTCGACGCATCCATGGATTCCATTTTCTCATTTTGTGCTAAAGAACACACGGCTATGGCCGAGATACGAGGCAACATCAATTTTCATAGAAATAATAGAAAGTTCGTAGGAAGGTTGTTAATTTTACTAGATGACCCCTCCAGAAACTTAATTTGTCCAATAACCTTTAAAACCTTATTTCGGCATGTGACCCCAAATTTACACCGAACTGTAAGACGCAAAGAACCCGTACAGGCGATGTACCCCAAGGAGTGTTTGACGGGCCGCGCCACCCAGCGTGCTCCTCCCTATCGCGCCTCACAAGTCACAATAAGGCGTGTTACTAATATACCATGTAGTGACCCATCGGGCGTGTTTATCCTGTTGGCACGCCTCCTTATTAGATGGTGACCCATCGGGCGTGTTTATCCGGTTGGCACGCCTCCTTATTAGATGGTGACCCATCGGGCGTGTTTATCCTGTTGGCACGCCTCCTTATTAGATGTCTTTTTTTCTTTTTTGCGAAAACTCCTTATAAGGCGTCTTCCCTAGCCAGTAACGCCTTTATATTACACGGCATTCTCTTATAACTAGATGATATCTCGCACGTTGCTGTGAGAACCTTGTTAAAAATGTATAGTTAGGTGCGACACAATCAACTAAAACTAATGCAAAACAAATGTAGAATTATCCTTGATTTGTTTATTTTCAAAATTAAGCATAAAGCATGTAACAGTATGATGTAGTGCAAATCTTAAAATTATAGTACAAAATGTTATTTTCTTGCAAAAAGTAATACTTAACTACTTAGGTATTCTCCAAGCATTCAACACAGGCCGTCCATGACAATACAAAAAATTGACACATTTGACCAAATCCGGAGCCAATAAAGCAACACTGGAAATACAAAAAAAAAAATCAATACATATACTGTTTGTACTTGAGTTGATAACTTAAACCTGTTCACCTGTTCACCTGTTCTGCACTCTTATCAATCTTGCCAACCATCTCCCTCTTTTTCTACAAATGAATAGATAGTCATAAGTATCATTATGAGTGGGAACAAATATTTTTACATGCATTTGCGCATGTAAGCATAAAATGAAACAACCATTTTGTCTTGCAGATATTGGCTCAAATCTGGATCCATTCTCCATATACCCAGCGTAAGCTAGTGTAACAGTACTTGAAAGATGTGAAATATGTATCTTATGATTAGAGTATCGATTGCACTTTCTTCACACATAAAATTAAACTGCAAATTGTTAATTTCCAGAAAATGGTGAGTGTCAAGTCAATAAATAGAACATGAGTTGAGGAGTGGCGGTTGATTGTTCATATGGCAGCACGGATATTTCTTTTCTTGTTTTACAACACCGTGGGTAAAGGTGAAATATGGTGGTCATCAGCATATATTGGGTATGTCGTTGACTCATGGATATGAAGAAAAGAGTAGGTGGATGGCATTAGTGACAAAGATATCAGTGGAATCAAGGATTTAAGTCAGTACGTTTGCACATGTACTCAAAAGCAACGCAATTGTCTTCAACGGCGAGAGTAATAAGTTGTTAGTTGTTACTAAGGACATACAAATTTTCAGATTTTGGGTATCAACAGGGACTGTACATATTCTTACAGGATAGCTGTAGAGACCACAATTCAAGTCGAAGGAATCATATACAACAATGAAGTACTCCCTCCGGTCCTTTTTAGTCTGCATATAAGTTTTGTCTGAAGTCAAAGCATCTCTACTTTGACCGAATTTATAGAAAAAAGTATTGACATTTACGATGCCAAATCAATTTTGTTAGATTCATTACAAAATGTAGTTTCATGGGATATATATTTGGTATGGTAAATATTGATATTTTTTAATATATATTTGGTCAAACTTTGCAAAGTTTGACTTGACCCAAATCTAATATGCATAGTAAAACGGACCGGAGGGAGTACTAAACTGTAGTCAGGACATGACTTGTCTTGTACAAATAATATTGTTCATATATAGTTCTCACCTAAAACTTTGAGGCAACTCACATGAAAATATTTTGCCCTGCCAAAACTCTGACGTGTTGCTGCATGAAATGATCAGAGACTAAGAATTAGTTAGTAGCAACCCACAAATAAGTTAGTTAGGAACCCAAATAGCATACCAGAACGGATTCTGGCAATCTGAACTTTCCCATATTCCTGAAAATTGGTTCTTCTGTTGCGGGGACCTGAAAATTGCCTCCACTGAAAGATTCCAAGTTGTATGATGCATGTGAATGACAAACTTGCATAAAAGGAAAATCGTGATGTTCCTGATTAATTACGTGCCAAAACATGAAGAAATCATATTGCGGAAGTAATCTTCATAAATCATATCATATATAAATTGATTACTTTTCCTAATGTCAAATCAGAAAGAAAGTAAGTAAATTAATGTCCCAACCAGGATGCAATCTTGATTTCCTAATTTCAAATCAATCATTTTGTAGGGGACTTCTGATCGATCTAGCTGCAACCGAACGAAGATCCTTCGACGTCCAGACCTTGTCGCCTCCCGCTCTCCGTGTCTCTCTCTCGGACACGTCTGGTTACCATTGGAGCACCATTACGGAGGACCTCCCTATGGTATATGGTCGCCACGAGCAGAATATGAGAAAAAATGAATGGAAATTTAGTAGATCTAACCCTCACAACATGCTCCCTTCTTTCTCCCGTCAGACAGACACTCAGAGGCCACCGAACTCCGCCATGCTCCCTTGATCTCTCTCGTCTTTCCCACTCAGATCTGTCTAGCCGCGGCAGGTGAAAGTATCCAAGCAACAGAAGGCGGAAGGCGAGGGCGTTCGGACTGGATCGTCTACAATCGAGTGGGGAGGCTTGAAGATATCCGAGTGGAGAGAAGATGAGACGTGCAGACGCAAGAGTGCGTCTCGGCTCTTAAAGAGTAGACTTATCTCGTCGGTTTCAGAAGACAAAGAGGAACCTATGTGTACTACAATTATTAAATCACAGAATTTGTTTAGTGGATTTTTTGCTAAGGTGGCAGATTTGCTGAGGTGGACCGATGATGACATGGCTGCACGTGGTTGGATGCTGATGTGTCTATGCTGCATGTTTAGATAAATCAAGTGGTGGGAGTGAACTTCTTAAGTATATAGGATTAGTGGAGCCTCAGACGCCATTCTTTTATAATCACTACAAGCCTTGAAGATTTCATGGTGGTACACATTTTACATTCAACTGTATTTGTTTTAAGCTCGCTCAGATTGTTAGCTAACACATGCTTTTTTTTTGAAAGAAAGGGGTTGCCCCCCTGCCCCAATTTTATAGATTGAAGCAGATAAAGCAGTCTCACATAGTTCCAACAGCACCTAAACACAGATAAAAGCAGCAACCTAGTAGACTACGCTACCTAGAAGCTCGAGAGCAGAAATTCTCTCCAACAGAAAACGGAAACGAAGTTGGTGCACTAATTATTACAAAGCCAGGTCCGAAGGAAAGGGAACGAAGAAGAATTTTATCCATCAGCTCTTTTCATGCTCCCCTCCCACACCTCACTTCTAGGCTATCCGCATCACCTCTCCACGTCGCTTGTCCAGCAGAAGGATACACCTTTGCGGCAGGGTTGTTTGAGCATTGTCGCAGAGAACTTTTCACTGGTGCAAATAATAGCTTAGTCTTGCAAGAATGCAGTTCACGTTTCTCCATTTCTGGCCCTGAAAACAGAAATTGTTTCTTAGTCTCCACAAACTCCACAAGGAGGCAGCAATAACCATGTTAAGCACAGGCTTTTTTTATGAACTCGCCAGAAAGCAAAGATATCGTCAAAGTTAGCAATTCTATCCATCTCAAAGAAGTCAGATACAAAACCCCACACATGTTGAGCAACTACACAGTCAAACATCAAATGTTGTACAGATTCGAGCTCTGCACAAAAGAGACAGGAAGGATCCTCAACCTCCCTCCTCTTTAACATTATCCCTAGTCAGAAGTTTATTGTGAGCACACAACCATAGGAATACATGTATCTTCTGCGGGCACATAATCTTCCACAGATCATCTTTGATAGCAGAGGCTATCCCCTCAAAGTTAATGCATTTATAGAAAGATTTCACCGAGTATAATTCATTAGATTCCAAGGACCAAATCGGTGTATCAGGTTCATTTGATAAGATACACTGTTGAACAAGTTTCAACAGAGAGTCCCATCTGTTAAGCCCATTTTGATCTACACATCTCCTAAAGGATAACTTAAGTTCTTGCCCGTCCCATACTTGAGCCACAGTGCATTCCATTTGATTGCAGATGCAATACAAGTCCCAAAATTGAACCTTCAGGGAACATTCCCCAACCCAGGTATCATGCCAAAAACTAATCAACTCACCATTACCCAGCTTCCATCTGTAGAAATTTTTAGCAGCTGCTAATGCCCAAGTGATGCTCTTCCAAAAGGTAGAGCCGCCATCTCCTTTTGCCCATAATAGGTTAGGAGAGTTCACTCTATACTTGTAACTAATAATTTTTTTCCAGTCTGCATCAGATTCATCAAAGAACCTTTTGCCCCAGGAAGCCAGCAAGGCCATATTAAATTCCTTGATGTTAGGAATCCCCAGTCCTCCATATTCTTTTCTCCTAGTAATAACCCCCCAATTAGCTAGATGATATTTGTGCTGGTCCTCAATATTCCCCCAAAAGAAGTGAGCCATTTGGGAGTTAATGGCATTAATAGCCCATATTGGAAACTTAATGACAGACATGAGGTAGGCAGGTATGCTAATCAAGCATGCACAAAGCAAAATAATTTTGCCTCTATATGTGAGGTATCTCCCAAGCCATCCAGAAATGCCCTTGATAATTCTATCTATAATGAGCTGGAGATCCTCCCTTTCATGTCATGGGGTTTCAGGTCTTTGGAGAAGAAAGTGAACTGGTGAACATAGTGATATTTACATGTACATATGAAGAGGATAGCGGTGTAACGGCAGTTGTGCTGCATTGCAGAGTAGGGGTGGTAGCGCCAGTGCTCTGCATGAGAGAGCACGCGAGGCAAAAATGCTAGACGCACGGACCCATTACGGGCTGATTACGGGCCTTCTCTTTAATACTTTCCATCCCCCCCTGATTTCAGGTGGGTGGGGCCCGCGTATCCCCCTTAAACCAATAACCATTTGCCATGTCAGCACCAGCCCCGTAATCAGCCCGTAAAACTCCGTGTGTGTAGCATCTCTGCACGCGAGGTAAAGCTAGCGTTGCAGCTGGGTAGCAGAGTGCTGTGTCACGTACATACAGGCGTATCACGGAAACGGCAACTGCGAGATGCATTTGGCCGGCTCAGCCGTACGTACGGTACCCTGCATGCATGAAAGTCTCTCCAGACTTTTGACCACAATTTCAAAATTTCAAACGCCTCCCTCCCTCGCCCGTCTCTGCCATCTTCTCCCTCTCGCACACCCATCATGGCCACCTTTATAGACGACCCCAAACAGCCAGCCCGCAGCCTCGAACCTCTCTCAGTCAAGACCCATGGCGATCTTCAGGAAAGTGGCCCAGCTCCAGCTGCAGCTGCTCTTCATCGTGTTCCTCCTCGGCAGCTCCGTCCGCGTGCCCCCGCCCGACGACGCCAACCCCTGCGGGAGGGACGTCCACGCGCGCGCCGTCCTCGCCCACCGCCTCCTCGCCCTCGCCGCCCTCCCCGCCGCCGCGCTGCTCCTCTCGGTGTGGGTGGCGGTCGGCCGCGCCGAGGCCGCCGCGCTCGCCGCGGGCGCCAAGGCCGAGGGGCTGGCGTCCGTCGCGGGCCGGTGGCGCCGGGCGGCGCTGCGCGCGGCGCTCCTCCTCGCCGTCGCCCTCTGCGCCGCCTCCTGCCTCTCCGCCGGCGCCGCCTCCCACTACAGCCTCCGCTACAGGTCCGGCTGCTCCGTGGACCTGGCGACGGGGATCCTCGTCCCGGCCCAGGTGCTGGCGTTCGTGAGCATGGCTACTCTGCACTGCAACTTTGCGTGGGCCGCCGTGTCCAGCAACTAGATGGTCCATCCGTCTAGCCAACCAGCCGGCGTGTGGCTAGTCGTCCGTCGTCGTCGTCGTCGTCGATCGTGTTCGTGTTAGGGTGAAGGTGTGTGTGCGCGCGCGTTGTATCCGAACTGAATTGGCGTCTGAAGGTCCATGTAACTTAGGGAGTGCGTGCGTGGGAAGAAGAAGCACTGTATGTGCCGATGGCTGGCCGGTTGGATTCTCGATCTCGATGGTTTAGTCGTCATGGTATATGGTGTTCTACCCGTTTCCCCATTGCCGATGAATTTGCATGCGTTCGTTCGCTTCTGTCGCTCGATTCGATTCCAGTTAACTCCGGCGACTCCGCTCGGGATGCATGCGTGCGTGCGTGCCTGCTTGCTGGCCCTGCTGAACCGTGCCGGCGTACGTACAGAGGGGCATGCATGCTCTGCTCCGTTCATTTGTTCAGAATACATGCATGGCGTCACTCTACGTAGCAGAGCACATATCATCCAGCGTTTTTGAGAGAGAGAGAGAGATAGATGCCAACGCATCCATGGATTCCATTTTTCTCATTTCGTGCAACACAACACGCGTACAGCTGCATGATGGCGTGGTGATGACCAATGGCAAGACAGACAGAATACTTGCTCCTGCGACTCGTCGCCCTCCTTTCCACGTGAGCCGTTCTTCGGCGGTCAAAAGCAGAGAGCCTGCTGCGCTCGGGGCCCAGGATTTCCATCCAAGGTGGCATGCGTGGGGTGCAGTGCATCTGCGAAAAATATCCAGTGCACCGGAGCTTGTTGTGTTACCGATGCAACGAAGTCATATTTGTGCTTCTAAAATGTTTAAAAAATTCTGACAAAAATTTAGCACACTAACATAACATTAATGTAAGTTGTCACAAAATTTTAAGTCAAAATTTGAAACATAACTCAGAAAACAAAAATGACAAATTCAACACTGAATAGTACATAACATAGCTTGGGCTTTAAATTGGGCCCATTATCACACTGATGTCAAATTTGTCATTTTTATGTCAAAAAATAATTCAAAATTTTATACTAAATTTTGTGACATTATACATTGATGTTGCATTTATGTGCTGGAAGTTTTCAGATTTTTAAAAACATTCTATGGCATCCGATGCACTGGTAGCACCATAAATGCGGGTGCACCAGATACATTTTTGTTGTATCAGGTGTGATGCATACACCGGTGAGGAAGAACTGGCACCTTATCATGTGAGATGGGTTACCGGGGTGGGTTTTCTTAGGGTGACGATTATAACAACCATGAGACATCACAAGAACATAATCAAGGTGTATGGGTGATATAATCGAGGTCTACTAGTAATGGATATTGCCGTATTGGAGGTTTTATTCTTGTTGTTTGACACTTTCTTCGTCCAAAAAAACTTGTCCTAAATTTGTCCTTTAAATAAATGTATCTAGCACTAACTTGATACTACATACATTCATTCGAAAGACAAACTTTTTCGGACGAAGGAAGTACTTACTACACCTTCTTATTGGCTCCATGGATTGGTACTACCGTTCTGTAAAAACAACATCGAATTCGTTCCCTAGTACGCCCATGCACGATGGACGGATGATCGTGTAGTTGTCATGAATAAATTACCACCTTCCTTGTCTCTCCACTCGTGGACGCGGGTATCTTGCTAAGGTTGCTTTTAATGCATTGGTGCTTACATGAGGTGCTAAGTATATTAAATACTTTAGCAATTAAAGACCTCAATGCATATGTGCTTAATTTGTTGGTGCTAAGTATTCTTCATTTAATGATTTTGCAACTAAAGTTCTTCATACATTGGTGGAATTCTTCAATTTAAGTGTTTTGCCTAGGTTCTCGCGCTTGGCATGGTTTCTTCCTGGGTCACCACACTCATCTCTCTCCTCTTAATTACCTTGCCACATCAGAATTTTTGCCTACATGGCAGCCTTAGCACCTGTACAAGGTGAAGCATTGGGAGGGGCCTAATGCAGTAGTACGACTCTACTCTTTGTGCACATCCTGATGCAACGAATACTTTGAGCTGCCACGTGTATTCCAAGGTGTAGCTTACGCGGAACATTGTATCTCCAACTGATCGATTTATTATTAGAGGCAATATCACCGGTAATTATAAAACTTGCGTTTGATGTTTAGTTTGATGCTAGAACTTTAAAAATACGTATTTATGATCACATAACTTGAGATAGCGTGCAAATTCGGTGATTTCTCTCGTATCGGGCTGTATGGCAATGCCCATTTGACTGAACATTGAGTGCGAGTTCTATGATTCCCGATGATATTACATCCTATAATTTATTTGATAACTCTAACAGATGAGTTTGCTTGCTTGTCAGTATCAACAACGTTGTGGCACACTTAAGCATAGTTCTATTAGAACCACTTAAGCACAGTTTAATGGACTGATAGACGGTGATGACGAAAAGGACATGTGGTTGGACTTCCGCCGCCGCACCTCAACACATCAGCAATGACCAGATGACGAAACGGACTGGACAAATCTGATGCGATGCGCTCCTCCGGCTAGCGCCAAGTGGATGCATCCCGATTCGTCTCTCCTATGCTGCAATGAAGATTTCATTTCAGAAAATGGTGCATGGACAATGCTTTTTGTGAAAAGTTCGGGCCATTTATTCAACATTTTAGCTATATGTATCTCGCAAAAAAAACTTAGGCTATACATACATCACCTGGAAATTGTTTTTTTTTGGGCCAGTCTTTTTTGGCCGATGATTCCTGCTCTCAGATTCGTGCTTTTTTTCCTAGGCTGTTTTGTGACCATGTTTGGGTTGTTTCTTTTTGCACTTTAGCTACTTGTAAGTTGCCTGACTTTTGAATTTGGGTCCGTCAATTTTCTGGCCATTGATTTTTGCTCTAAGATTCGTGCTGCATTTTTTTTCTGCCATGTGCTGTTTGTTGGGTTGTGCTTGTTTTTTTCCGACTGATCCCATATTTGGGTCAGTGGATTTGCTACTGGGCCAAAGCCCACTAAGTGTGTGATCAAGCCCTCCTCTATCCCTTTGTTTCTTTTCTGTTTTTATGTGTTTTTGCTTTTCTTTCTTCTTCCCTGTAAACTGTGTGACGGGTGAATAAAAAGCTTTGTGAGTTTGCCTCAAAAAAATGTGCTATTGATTTTTTTTCTTTGTTAGTTGGTTTTTATTTTTATTTGATGTTGGATAAGTGTATATGTATACACTTGAATACAATGCAATATGTGTGAAAATTACACTCTTATATGATTATTGTTTGCACACTACAAAAAGTGCAATTTTAGAGCGAAGTTGTGTGCAATTTTTTAAATCTTTTTACATTATCTTTCTTCTTTAAATGGTAATACTATTGCTACGGATTCATTGTTCTTTATTTTGAAATTTTTAGTTATTATTTATTGTCTTTCTTCTTCAAGGGTAAAATCAATGCGACTAAATTCATTGCTTCTTAGGAGTTGATTTTTGTGAAAATTCTACTATTATGTGTTTATTCTTGCATACGTTTGAATTACACATTTTTTGTGAATATTGTGTGCACCTTTTGTCGTTGTTTCTTTTTTTCCCAACCTCTGGGTAATAACGATGCCACTAATTTATTATTCCTTACAAACCTTCGTTATTTTGATTTTATTTAAGTTTTTATTTTCTTTCTTCTTTAAGGGTAAGACCAATGCCACCAATTCATTCCTTCTTAAGATTGCTTTTCGCGAATTTCACTATTTATATGCTTATTATTGTGTATTATTAAAAAGCGCATTTTTATGAAAATTGTGTGCAAATTATTTCTTTTATACTTTTCTTTCTTAATAAATGGTAACACCAATTCCATTAATTTATTCTTTCTTAGAAACTTCATTATAATGATTTTGTTTTAGTTTCTAAAGGGTAATACCGAAGCCACTAATTTATTATTTCTTAGAACTACTTCATAATTTTGATTTTGTATGAGTTTTCGATTCATTTTCTTTTATTTCTTAAAAAATCACTACGATTATTTTGTTTTAGTTTCTATTTTATTCCTTTCCTATTAAAGGGTAATACCAAAGCCACTAATACATTCTTTATTAGAAAATCTTCATTATTTTGATTTTTGTAGTTTTTGTTTCATTTTTCTTTACTGGTAATACCAATGCCACAAATTCTTTCCTTCTTAGGAAATTTCCTTTTTTGTCAAATTTCACTATTATATGCTTGGTCTTGCATATTATAGAAAGTGCAATTTCTATGTAAATAATGTGCAAATTTTGATATCTTCTGTTTTAGATTAGTTTTAATTTTCTTTCCTCGTAAATGTAATACAAATCCGCTAATTAATTATTCCTTAGAAAACTTCATATTATGATTTTTTTTAGTTTTTATTTATTTATTTATTTATTTATTTTCTTTCTTCTTAAAGTGTAGTACCAATCTTAGAAAACTTCCTTTTTATGTGAAAAATCCAGTATTATATGCTTAGTCTTCGCATTAGAAAAAACACAATTTTTTTTACTAAATTGTGTGTTAGTTTTTTATTTATTTCCTTTATTTTCTTTCTTCTTAAAAGGTGATACTAATGCCACAAATTTATTATTTCATAGAAAACATCATTATTCTTCTTTTGAGAAGTAAAGATGCTACCAATGCAACTAATTCATGCACTCTTTAGAAAAATTCTTCATTTGCAAAAAATCCACTATTACATATTGATTCTTGCATATTATAACAAAGTGCAATGTCTGTGTAAATTGTGCGCAAATTTTACTTTTTTAATTCTTTTTCATTATGAACAATATCAAAGTCACTAATTCATTTCTACTAAGGTAACTTCTTTTTGCACAAAAAAAATCACTACTATAAGTTTATCCTTGCATATTATAAAAAGTGTAAACCCTGTGTAAATCGTGTGCAAATTTTGTCATTATTTTATTTTATTTTATACGTTCCTTCTTTCTAGAGGGTAATATCAATGCACTAACTAATTCTTCCATAGAAAGCTTCATTTTTTAAATTTTTTTATTGGCACTAGTTCTTTTATTGGACTAACACACGATACAAAGAGATGGATAAACATTGACCGAGTGGGTTCCCTGTAGCTTGTGATCCAGATGCCTTCACATTTTATCTTCATTATTAATTGTCTTTTTTATCTCTCGCATGCACACATGGGGTTTTATGCAAATTTGTAGGAGTACTATACTATATGTGCACATACAAAGAAGTACAAAAAAAAATGAGCTGTAGAATTCCGTTTCTTCAAAATTCAAAAAAAAAAGAGACATGATCATAGTGCCGATGCTAACAATATTCGGTATCTAGCATGTGGTGTGGAATATGGTGTGGTTGTGCTTTATCTACTCCGAGCGAGCTAGCTTAGCATGCATGCGAGCGGTAGGACAAAGCAACGTAATAACAGCAGCTGCACAACCAGTAGCTCGCCGAGCCCACGCCTGGGCCGCGATGTGGACCGAGAAAAAGTGACTGGCCCAAATTTGTAAATTCAGTCACCTGACCTCTAGCCACACCCTTCTTTTTGACTGGCCACATATTTGGATCAGTCGATTTGCTACTGGGCTGAACCTCATTAATATACCGCCCAACCCTCCCCCCCCCCTCTCTCTCTCTCTCTCTCTCTCTCTTTGGTTTTCTATGCTTTTCTGTTTGTATGTATTTCTCCTTTTGTTTTTGTTTTTCTTAATTAGTTGGTTTCTATTTTTTTATTGGCAGTTTTCGGATGTTGGGTAGGTGTACATATATACACAGAAATACTATGCAATATGTGCGAAAATTACACTATTATAAGATTTTTTTTTCGTATACTATAGAAAGTGCAATTATAGTGCAAAGTTGTATGCAAGTTTTTTTCTTCAGTTTTTCCACTATCTTTCTTCTTAAAGAGTAATACCAATTCGTTGTTCCTTAGAAAAATTTATTGTTATTTTGATTTATTTCTTCTTTAAAGGTAATACCAATGCCACTTGTTAATTCATTCTTAGGCAACCTTTAAAAAAAATATTATATTCTTATTCTTGCATATTTCAAAAAGTGCAATTTGTGTGCATATTATGTGCAAAATTCATTTTTTTCCTTCCTTCTTAAAGGGTAATACCAATGCCACCAATTTATTATTCCTTTGAAAAGCTCAATATTTCGATTTTGTTTTAGTTTTCCTTTCATTATTGTTACTAATGCCACTAATTCATTCTTTCATGGAAAACTTCAGTATTATTATTAGTTTGATTTACTTTTATTTCATTTTCTTTCTTCTTTAATGATAACACCAATGCCGCTAATTCATTCCTTCTTAGGAAACTTTTTTTTGTTGTGAAAATATCACTATTATAAGCCTGTTCTTGCATATTATTAAAAACCGCAATTTATGTGTAAATTGTGTGCAAATTTTGTCATTGTTTTTTTATCATTTTGTTTCTTCTTAAAGGGTAATGCCAATCCGACTAATTCATTATTTATTAGAAAATTTTATCATTTTCATTTTATTTAGTTTTCATTTCTTTTCTTTCTTCTGAAGGGGACCACTGATTCTTTATTTCTTAGTAAACTTCATTATTTTGTTATTGATTGAATTTTTTATTTTCATTCTTTCAAATGACAATACCGATGCCACTAATTCATTATTCCTTCATAAAGTTCATTATTTAGTTTTTTAGTTTTATTTCATTTTCTTTCTTCTATAAGGGTAATACCAAATTTTCCCACTAATTCATTCCTAGATAGGAATTTGCTTTCTTGCAAAAATTTCACTATTCTATGCCTATTATTGCATACATTATAAAAGAGTGCAGTTTCTATGTAAATTGTGTGCAAATTTTGTCATTGTTTGTTTTAGTATTTTTCATTTTCTTTCTTCTTAAAGGGTAATACCTATGCCACTAATTCATTCTTTCTTAGAAAACTTTATTATTATGATTTTGTTTTAGTTTTTATATCATGCAAATTCATTCTTTTTTATAAAAATTGAACACAAATTTACGCAAATTTAATTCAAACTAGTCAATCAAACTCAATTCAAATTAATAGAATAAACTATATTACATAAATTCAAATGAAGTCTGAACTAAAATTGCATAAAAACTAGTCCTTGGCTATGGGCTTCTCCCGATTCCGCTCGTCGTTGACGTCCATGTCGTTGCCATTGTCGACATTGCCCTCGCCCGCTCCGTCATCGGACCCGGACCTGGAGCCATTGTTGCAGCAAAGTCGATAACCGGCGCACAGAACAGCCGGGCTCCGTCCATCTTCCCCGAATTGTACTCCTCAAATAGTCGGCGCTCTTCCTTGACGCTTTGAATACCAGTGATAGAGATCGGCCATGTACTCCTCGTCATGGCGCTCCATCTCAAGTTGCTCGTAGCCCCCCTCCTCCTGCAGCTCGTGGGGGCATCAGGGGTCGATTGGGGCCAAAGCCGGCATGCCGGGGCTGCCGAAGGGGAAGTTGAGCCACGCCCTAGAGGCACATGACCTGAATGTCGTACACCCACGCTGCTTGAGCCGCAAACTGGTAGGAGCTGATCCAGATGTAGTGATGGGTTTCATGGTCCCTAATCTCGATCACCAGTGATCGTTCCAGCACGTCGTGGTACCTCCTCTGCGGTACCGACGCCGGTGGCAGGCCGGGGAACCGAGAGGAGGACGCGCCACCACAGGAGGATTCATCACGACCCCGAGCTCGGATGGTTGGTCGTGGCGGCATGAATCCGCGTTTCTAATCGTCGTCTGGATCTGGCCATTTGGGCGGCAGGGGCGGTGCCAGAGTGGATGCGGGGGCGTCCCGGCGAGGAAGCGGGGTACAATTTAGGGTTGCAAAATAGATTGGGTTGCGCCAGAATGAAATGCGGCCGAGCGGTAGGGAGAGAGCTCGATTTTACTCGCCGAATGGGCGACTGAGTAAATATAAGGGTCAGGGCGGCAGACGAGTATAAATTTTACCCCTTTAACATCGATAAGGGATCTGCGAGGTGCGATTTAGCCGTTTAAAACCGGGTTTTACTTGAGTAAAATGCATCGGTGGTCACTGAACTTGTCGTGTACGCCCACTTTGGTCAATGTGCTTAAGAATACGGTTAATATAGTCACTAAATACGAGTTGCGATGATTATACGGTCACTGTCTTTTCATATAGCTTCATATTTTATTGAGTTGACCGGTCAAACAGTTTGAATGATGCCTTGTCAGCTCTTTTTTTTCTTTGTGGACGCAGACCCCACTTGTCTGTGAGTGGAAGAAACAAGTAGAAGCAAAATAAAATAGTGACATAGCGTGAAATCAAACCCCAAACACAGCGCTAGGATGTCAGCAAGCTAGCCCGCTGTGGTCACCTCTCCTTGTGTCTAAACTGGAGAAAGGCATCCTGCTGTAACGTTATGCATTAACGTGACAGCCATGACACGTCGTTTGTTGCTTGCTGTGCTTGAGCTTGTATGGGTGCGTGCATATTTGTGGTTGTGTGCGTATGCATATATTGTACGTGCTTGTGATCAATGTTGGGGATATCGCTTATCGGGAACTTATCGGTCAACCCATGATAAGGGGTAAATCGGCCAGTTTATCAACATATCGGCCGATTTATCGCCGTACCGATTGATTTATCGGCCGATTTATCTTATCGGTCTGACAGCGGTAAACGATAAATCGACCGATTTATCAGCATATCAGAAGATATTTTAAACAGTGCTTGTGATATCTGCGTATTATTATCATCTCATCAATACATAATTCATTCTCCAGACCAATTACTCTGATGCATCTCTCAACTCTCAAGCTCTTTTCATTTACCTGTTAGTCTGTTAATCAAGCTGCACGTTCCGGCTGCTAGCCACTAATATTTCTTCAGTTTCGTCGCAGATTAAGAGAGCATGTAGCGTGTGTCGGAATTTTGTTAGTAGACTTTTGGCCAAAGCCCAACTAAAATTCTAAAATTCTTTTGGCCCATTCATGCACACATGTGAATGGAGTGAGTGAGGCTAAAGTTTAGTCCCACCCGGAAAGTTGAGGGAGAGTTGCACCTCTTTATAAGGTGAGCTCTTCTATCACTTGTATGAGCATGAGAAGAGGAGACCTACATGCGCGCTCCTCCTCCTCCCTTGTCACGACGCGCCGCGCCGCGCCGCGGTTGCGGGATTGAGCCGAGGACAGAGCTATGCACGTTGTCTATATTTTTGCTGCTCGGGAAAAATTAATGAGTCATTAACTAATAATTAAATTAACGGACGCGTTAATTACTGAACCTTTCCGATTCTTTTGGATCATGACGACTCGGACGTGGGGTTTACTCCCACGACCTGCCCGGCCCATACTATATAGTCAGGCGGACGTCTACCCTAGCCGCCACCGCTTCGTATGGTTTCTCACCACCGTTCCAGATCGTTGCACTGCCAAGCAAGTCTTCTCCATCCCTCCTTTTGGCGTGCACCGGGAGAAGGGACAGCAGGCCTCCGGAACCCCGCCTCTCGTGATCCTATACGAGAGAGGGGCGATCAGGTTTTTGAGGAGCGCACTCGCGCGACTGCTGGCAACGACGACTTCTTCCCTGACCTCGGCAACCTCATCCTCGACGACATGGGCGACAACGTCAACGCCGGCGGTGCTGCTCCCGCTACACCGTATGTGATTCTATCCTTCCTGTTCGAGATCGTGGTAGAATTCATGTTTCTAGTATGTGTCCTAGATGTGATCTGTTCATCTGCTATGCTAGTTCGCATGATTAATTTAATCTCTGCTACTATAGTCATGATTTATCGTTTAATTATTCGAATTAAATCTCGTAGTAACTTGCTCATATTTCCAACAGCGTGAACCCCCAGCCTTGTACACATGCATGGCCTCGTTTTTATTTCTTGCATATAGCTAGCTCGCCGCTATGTAAGCGTTGGTGGGATGGCACGAAACCAAGGTAGACAGGGCTGCTTAGTATGCAATTGGAAAGTACCTGTTGAATGGCGCAGCCGTCAGTTCGATCATGAGGTACACTAGGATGTTTGGGCTGACTTGAAACAATCTCAATATAAGAGAAAAAATACCACAGAACTTGAACGTAGCGGCAAAAAATTCTCTGTAACACTTAGTGTGTGTTGCATCTACACAACGTTTCCATGCATATCTTTTGTTTAAAATTGCTAAAATTCAGCTAAAATTTATTTTTGCTAAAATTGCCGCATACTGTGTGTGCACTGTGTGCATGCACGCTAATGTACAATAAGAAATTGTGACGGTTATTATAAGTGTACACTGTTTGAGGTTCGAATCCCCACCGCGTCACTATTTTATTTTGCCTGCGTCGGTACAGAGAAAAAAAATAAGCTGAGGAGTCATCATTCAAACTGTTTGACTAGTCAACTCAACAAAATACGAAGTTATACGATGTGACAGTGACTGTATAATCATCACAACTCGTATATAGTGACCGTATTAACCGTATTCTTAAGTGTAGTGATCAAAGTGAACATACACGACAAGTCCAGTGACCACCAATGCATTTTACTCTTTTTACTTCTCTACCATCTTTCAAGGGATCGGTTATAGATGTTGTAAGAGTCATTTGTAGTACTTCACTTGCTTCCAACAAAAATTTTGCCTGGCATTTCTCATATATTAGATTCTCATCATGCTTTCATTTTCAGGGGCTAGGTTATCATCTTCGGTCAAACTGAGAAGTTGACCACTCTAGTTGTGCTTTAAGGCAGACAGCGACGAACCAATGAATTTGCTTACAAGGTACTCCTACCGCTGATAAGCCTATTTTCAAGTACGTGGGAGATAGTGACAACTTCAATAGTCATTCTTGTAACTTTAAGAGGGACGTGTGTTGCATATGTACACGTTCACTATGCCTGTGTCTATAGTACAAACAAGTCAAAAGTGCTTAACCAATGGAATTCAATCGAAGACTGGCCCTAAAACAGCCCGCGTTAAACTGAATTCAGAGGACGAAACACCCCAAAATGTGGAAACAGAATATTATCCTAGCAAATCAAATTAAGGCGATCCAATCACCGCACATCGATCACCCGGCCACCATCCCTCAACCATAAGGCTGGTTATAGTGGGGAGTAACTTAGACTAGTGTCATATGTATGACACTAATATAAGTTACTATCTTCATATTGCAAAATAACATAATAGTAGTGTCATAACTTGGTTTATTTATTAACTTGTAGGCTCATCCTTTCTTGGTAAGCGTTATGTTACAGTAACATATTATGTTACTCTAAACCCCTCTCTCCTCATTAACTGCATGCCACATAAGCAAATTTTTCTTGGAGTTCGTTATGTAACTAGCTAAGAGCAAGTATAATAAGTCCTACTCAGCAGGCTACAAGACTTGCCACGTCACAAAAATCCTACATGGAAGAGAGAGAAGTGAGGAGAGAGAGTAGAGCCGGCTCTTCACTAGTCGCCCGCCTATACGCATGTTACGAGGCGCAATAGCTGGCTTGCAGCCCGAGCTGCTGCCTGTAAACCAGCGCTTTGCCATTCCTCCCAATCCCAGCATGCAAAGATTAATACTTAAACCCAACCCAACAGCCAACCTATAGCTGTCCTATTATATGGTGTTGGCTGTATGAAGACTATAGATGACATGGACATGACTATAGAGCCGGCTGCTGCCTCTCTTATTAACCATGCTCTAAGTTACTCCCACTGTGACTAGCCTAATAGACACTTCAGTTGTCACCTGTCCCAGCCGTTGTACGGTACTCGGTAGGTGGTACTATCAGCGTGGTGTCCAACCAATTTGAACTGTGGCAGATGGGTGCTTTATTGTCGGCATTAACTTTGTTACACAGTTTAATGGGCTGATAGGAGGACGACAAGGACGTGTTTTTCAACCTCCGCCGTCAGTGAAAATGAACAAAACTGACCCTTATCTGAAACTTCAACACAAAATAACCCTAATCTGAAAAAAACATGAAATGGCCCTTTTTTGCATGACGCCTGGGGCTAGGGCGCCATGCTACATGTCACTACCATGGCGCCCTAGGCCGGGGCGTCATGCTCATGCTCTCTAGCATGACGCCCTAGCCCCGGGCGTCATGCAAAAGGGGCCATTTCATGAAATATTTTCAAAGTGGGGTCATTTTGTGTTGAAATTTCAGATAAGGACCAGTTTTGTCCATTTTCACCCACCGTCACACCTCTGCACGTATGGGCATCCTCAACCCCGTGACCGGGGCAATTGGTGCTACAGGTGCACCAGACCCCGTTGCACACTAAAAAATGTTCAAAAAAAATCCAAAAAAAATTTAGTGCATTGACACAACATCAATGTATGTTGTAAAAAAATCAAATAAAATTTGAAACATTGCACGAGATACAAAAATGACAAATTTGACATCATTGTGCTAATGGACCAAAACCGAAACCCAACTTGTGTTATGTACTATTCAGTGTCAAATTTGTCATTTTTGTATCTCAAGCGGTGTTTCAAATTTTTGCGACAACATATATTGATGTTGTGGGGACCGGTAGCACCAGTTGCCCCGGTGCACCGGATACATCCCCTTCAACCCCAACCCCTAAATGTCTCCTAATGTCTGATACTATTTTTTAAGCCCGTGACACTTATAAGATTCATCCATAAATTTAAGGGTTGGGCGTGTTTTGCTGTGCCATTGGTGTTGTTGTATTTTCATTAAAAAAAGTACTCCATCTGTTTCAAAATATAAGGTGTATTAGTTTTTTTAAAAGTCAAACATATTTAAGTTTGACCAAATTTATAGATAAGTATATCAATATCCATAATATCAAACCAATATCATTAGATTTATCTCTTGGGGAATGTAGCAGAATTTTAAAATTTTCTACGCATCACCAAGATCAATCTATGGAGTCATCTAGCAACGAGGAGAGAGGAGTGCATCTACATACCCTTGTAGATCACGAACGGAAGCGTTCAAGAGAACCGGGTTGATGGAGTCGTACTCGACGTGATTCAAATCACCGATGACCAAGTGCTGAACGGACAGCACCTCCGCGTTCAACACACGTACGGTTCGGAAGACGTCTCCTCCAACTTGATCCAGCAAGGGGGAAGGAGAGGTTGATGAAGATCCAGCAGCACGACGGGGTGGTGGTGGAAGCAACAGTGATCTCGGCAGGGCTTCGCCAAGCGCTGGGAGACGGAGGAGTGTCACGGGAGGGAGAGGGAGAGGCCAGGGGCTTGGGTGCGCAACCCTCCCTCCCCCCACTATATATAGGGTGCCTAGGGGGGGCGTCGGCCCTAGGAGATCCAATCTCCTAGGGGGGCGGCGGCCAAAGGGGGTGCCTTGCCCCCCAAGGCAAGGGTGGCGCCCCCCACCCCTAGGGTTTCCAACCCTAGGCGCAGGGGGAGGCCCAAGGGGGGCGCACCAGCCCACTAGGGGCTGGTTTCCCTCCCACTTCAGCCCATGGGGCCCTCCGGGATAGGTGGCCCCACCCGGTGGACCCCCAGGACCCTTCCGATGGTCCCGGTACAATACCGGTGACCCCCGAAACCTTCCCGATGGCCGAAACTAGACTTCCTATATATGAATCTTTACCTCCGGACCATTCCGGAACTCCTCGTGACGTCCGGGATATCATCCGGGACTCCGAACAACTTTCGGGTTACCATGTGCTAATATCTCTACAACCCTAGCGTCACCGAACCTTAAGTGTGTAGACCCTGCGGGTTCGGGAGACATGCAGACATGACCGAGAAGCCTCTCCCGTCAATAACCAACAGCGGGATCTGGATACCCATGTTGGCTCCCACATGCTCCACGATGATCTCATCGGATGAACCACGATGTCGAGGATTCAATCAATCCGTATACAATTCCCTTTGTCAATCGGTACGTTACTTGTCCGAGACTCGATCGTCGGTATCCCAATACCTTGTTCAGTCTCGTTACCGGCAAGTCACTTTACTCGTACCGTAATGCATGATCCCGTGATCAACCACTTGATCACATTGAGCTCATTATGACGATGCATTACCGAGTGGGCCCAGAGAAACCTCTCCGTCATACGGAGTGACAAATCCCAGTCTCGATTCGTGCCAACCCAACAGACACTTTCGGAGATACCTGTAATGTACCTTTATAGTCACCCAGTTACGTTGTGATGTTTGGCACACCCAAGGCACTCCTACGGTATCCGGGAGTTGCACAATCTCATGGTCTAAGGAAATGATACTTGACATTCAGAAAAGCTACAACAAACGAACTACACGATCTTTGAGCTAAGCTTAGGATTGGGTCTTGTCCATCACATCATTCTCCTAATGATGTGATCCCGTTATCAATGACATCTAATGTCCATAGTCAGGAAACCATGACTATCCTTTTATCAACGAGCTAGTCAACTAGAGGCTCACTAGGGACGTGTTGTGGTCTATGTATTCACACATGTATTACGATTTCCGGATAACACAATTATAGCATGAACAATAGACAATTATCATGAACAAAGAAATATAATAATAACCATTTTATTATTGCCTCTAGGGCATATTTCCAACAGTCTCCCACTTGCACTAGAGTCAATATTCTAGTTACATTGTGATGAATCGAACACCCATGCAGTTCTGGTGTTGATCATGTTTTGCTCTAGGGAGAGGTTTAGTCAACGGATCTGCTATATTCAGGTCCGTATGTACTTTACAAATCTCTATGTCTCCATTTTGAACACTTTCACGAATGGAGTTGAAGCGATGCTTGATATGCCTGGTCTTCCTGTGAAACCTGGGCTCCTTGGTAAGGGCAATAGCTCCAGTGTTGTCACAGAAGAGAGTCATGGGGCCCGACGCATTGGTATGACGCCTAGGTCGGTAATGAACTCCTTCACCCAGACTGCTTCTTGTGCTGCCTCCGAGGCTGCCATGTACTCCGCTTCACATGTAGATCCCGCCACAACACTTTGCTTGCAACTGCACCAGCTTACTGCCCCACCATTCAAAATATACACGTATCCGGTTTGTGACTTAGAGTCATCCAGATCTGTGTCGAAGCTAGCATCGACGTAACCCTTTACGACGAGCTCTTCGTCACCTCCATAAACGAGAAACATTTCCTTAGTCCTTTTCAGGTACTTCAGGATATTCTTGACCGTTGTCCAGTGTTCCATGTCGGGATTACTTTGGTACCTTCCTACCAAACTCACGGCAAGGTTTACATCAGGACTGGTACACATCATAGCATACATGATAGACCCTATGGCCGAGGCATAGGGGACGACACTCATCTTTTCTCTATTTTCTGCCGTGGTCGGGCATTGAGCCGTGCTCAATCTCGTACCTTGCAATACATGCAAGAACCCCTTCTTTGACTGATCCATTTTGAACTTCTTCAATATCTTGTCAAGGTACGTACTCTGTGAAAGACCAATGAGGCGTCTCGATCTATCTCTATAGATCTTGATGCCTAATATATAAGCAGCTTCTCCAAGGTCCTTCATTGAAAAACACTTGTTCAAGTAGGTCTTTATGCTTTTCAAGAATTCTATATCATTTCCCATCAACAGTATGTCATCCACATATAATATGAGAAATGCTACAGAGCTCCCACTCACTTTCTTGTAAATGCAGGCTTCTCCATAAGTCTGCATAAACCCAAACGCTTTGATCATCTCATCAAAACGAATGTTCCAACTCCGAGATGCTTGCACCAGCCCATAAATCGAGCGTTGGAGCTTACACACCTTGTCAGCATTCTTAGGATTGACAAAACCTTCCGGCTACATCATATACAATTCTTCCTTAAGAAAACCATTAAGGAATGTCGTTTTGACGTCCATTTGCCATATCTCATAATCATAGAATGCGGCAATTGCTAACATGATTCGGACGGACTTCAGCTTCGCTACGGGTGAGAAAGTCTCATCGTAGTCAACCCCTTGAACTTGTCGATAACCCTTAGCGACAAGCCGAGCTTTATAGATGGTCACATAACCATCCGCGTCTGTCTTCTTCTTAAAGATCCATTTATTTTCTATGGATCGCCGATCATCGGGCAAGTCAGTCAAAGTCCATACTTCGTTTTCATACATGGATCCTATCTCGGATTTCATGGCTTCCAGCCATTTGTCAGAATCCGGGCCCGCCATCGCTTCTTCATAGTTCGAAGGTTCACCGTTGTCTAACAACATGATTTCCAAGACAGGGTTGCCGTACCACTCTGGTGCGGAACGTGTCCTTGTGGACCTACGAAGTTCAGTAGCAACTTGATCTGAAGTTTCATGATCATCATCATCAACTTCCTCTCTATTCGGTGCAGGCACCTCAAGAACATTTTCTTGAGCTGCGCCACTTACCGGTTCAAGAGGTAATACTTCATCAAGTTCTACTTTCCTCCCACTTATTTCTTTCGAGAGAAACTCTTTCTCTAGAAAGGACCCATTCTTGGCAACAAAGATCTTGCCCTCGGATCTGAGGTAGAAGGTATACCCAACAGTTTATTTAGGGTATCCTATGAAGACGCATTTTTCTGACTTGGGTTCGAGCTTTTCAGGTTGAAGTTTCTTGACATAAGCATCGCATCCCCAAACTTTTAGAAACGACAGCTTAGGTTTCTTCCCAAACCATAATTCATACGGTGTCGTCTCAACGGATTTCGACGGAGCCCTATTTAAAGTGAATGCGGCAGTCTCTAAAGCATAGCCCCAAAATAACAGCGGTAAATCAGTAAGAGACATCATAGATCGCACCATATCCAATAGAGTGTGATTACAACGTTCGGACACACCATTACGCTGAGGTGTTCCAGGCGGCATGAGTTGTGAAACTATTCCACATTTTCTTAAGTGTCTGCCAAATTCGTGACTCAAGTATTCTCCCCCATGATCTGATCGCAAGAACTTGATTTTCCTGTCACGTTGATTCTCAACCTCACTCTGAAATTCCTTGAACTTTTCAAAGGTCTCAGACTTGTGTTTCATTAAGTAGACATACACATATCTACTCAAGTCATCAGTGAGGGTGAGAACATAACGATAGCCACCGCGAGCCTCAACACTCATTGGACCGCACACATCAGTATGTATAATTTCCAATAAGTTGGTTGCTCGCTCCATTGTTCCTGAGAACGGAGACTTGGTCATTTTACCCATGAGGCATGGTTCGCACGTGTCAAATAATTCGTAATCAAGAGACTCTAAAAGTCCATCTGCATGGAGCTTCTTCATGCGTTTGACACCTATGTGACCAAGGCGGCAGTGCCACAAGTATGTGAGACTATCATTATCAATCTTACATCTTTTGGTATTCACACTATGAATATGTGTAGCATTACGCTCGAGATTCATTAGGAATAAACCATTCACCATCGGAGCATGACCATAAAACATATCTCTCATATAAATAGAACAACCATTATTCTCGGATTTAAATGAGTAGCCATCTCATATTAAACGAGATCCTGATACAATGTTCATGCTCAAAGCTGGCACTAAATAACAATTATTGAGGTTTAAAACTAATCCCGTAGGTAAATGTAGAGGTAGCGTGCCGACGGCGATCACATCGACCTTGGAACCATTCCCGACGTGCATCGTCACCTCGTCCTTCGCCAGTCTCCGTTTATCCCGCACCTCTTGCTTTGAGTTACAAATGTGAGCAACCGCATCAGTATCAAATACCCAGGAGCTACTACGAGTACTGGTAAGGTACACATCAATTACATGTATATCACATATACCTTTCGTGATGCCGGCCTTCTTGTCCGCTAAGTATTTGGGGCAGTTCCGCTTCCAGTGACCACTTCCCTTGCAATAAAAACACTCAGTCTCGGGCTTGGGTCCATTCTTTGGCTTCTTCCCGGCAGCTTGCTTACCGGGCGCGGCAACTCCCTTGCCGTCCTTCTTGAAGTTCTTCTTACCCTTGCCTTTCTTGAACTTAGTGGTTTTATTCACCATCAACACTTGATGTTCCTTTTTGACTTCTACCTCTGCTGATTTCAGCATTGTAAATACTTCAGAAATGGTCTTTTCCATCCCCTGCATATTGAAGTTCATCACAAAGCTCTTGTAGCTCGGTGGAAGCGACTGAAGGATTCTGTCAATGACCGCGTCATCCGGGAGATTAACTCCCAGCTGAGTCAAGCGGTTATGCAACCCAGATATTTTGAGTATGTGCTCACTGACAGAACTATTTTCCTCCATCTTACAGCTGAAGAACTTTTCGGAGACTTCATATCTCTCGACCCGGGCATGAGCTTGAAAAACCATTTTCAGCTCTTCGAACATCTCATATGCTCCGTGTCTCTCAAAACGCTTTTGGAGCCCCAGTTCTAAGTTGTAAAGCATGCTGCACTGAACGAGGGAGTAATCATCAGCACGTGTCTGCCAAGCGTTCATAACGTCTTGGTTCTGTGGGACGGGTGCGTCACCTAGCGGTGCTTCTAGGACATAATCTTTCTTGGCAGCTATGAGGATGATCCTCAGGTTCCGGACCCAGTCCGTATAGTTGCTGCCATCGTCTTTCAGCTTGGTTTTCTCTAGGAACGCGTTGAAGTTGAGGACAACGTGGGCCATTTGATCTACAAGACATATTGTAAAGATTTTAGACTAAGTTCATGATAATTAAGTTCATCTAATCAAATTATTAAATGAACTCCCACTCAGATAGACATCCCTCCAGTCATCTAAGTATAACATGATCCAAGTTAACTAGGCCGTGTCCGATCATCACGTGAGACGGACTAGTCAACATCGGTGAACATCTTCATGTTGATCGTATCTTCTATACGACTCATGCTCGACCTTTCGGTCTTCTGTGTTCCGAGGCCATGTCTGTACATGCTAGGCTCGTCAAGTCAACCTAAGTGTATTGCGTGTGTAAATCTGTCTTACACCCGTTGTATTCGAACGTTAGAATCTATCACACCCGATCATCACGTGGTGCTTCGAAACAACGAACCTTCACAACGGTGCACAGTTAGGGGGAACACTTTCTTGAAATTATTACGAGGGATCATCTTATTTAAGCTACCGTCGTTCTAAGCAAATAAGATGTAAAACATGATAAACATCACATGCAATCAAGTAGTGACATGATATGGCGAATATCATTTGCTCCTTTGATCTCCATCTTCGGGGCTCCATGATCATCGTTGTCACCGGCATGACACCATGATCTCCATCATCGTGTCTTCTTGAAGTTGTCACGTCAACTATTACTTCTACTACTATGGCTAACGGTTTAGCAATAAAGTAAAGTAATTACATGACGTTTATGTTGACACGCAGGTCATAAATAAATTAAGACAACTCCTATGGCTCCCGCCGGTTGTCATACTCATCGACATGCAAGTCGTGATTCCTATTACAAGAACATGATCAATCTCATACATCACATATATCATTCATCATTCATCACAATCTTTGGCCATATCACATCACAAAACACTTGCTGCAAAAATAAGTTAGACGTCCTCTAATTGTTGTTGCAAGTTTTTACGTGGCTGCTATAGGTTTCTAGCAAGAACGTTTCTTACCTACGCCAAAACCACAACATGAATTGCCAATTTCTATTTACCCTTCATAAGGACCCTGTTCATCGAATCCGATCCGACTAAAGTGGGAGAGACAGACACCCGCCAGCCACCTTATGCAACTAGTGCATGTCAGTCGGTGGAACCGGTCTCACGTAAGCGTACGTGTAAGGTTGGTCCGGGCCGCTTCATCCCACAATGCCGCCGAATCAAGATAGGACTAGTAACGGCAAGCAAATTGACAATATCGACGCCCACAACTACTTTGTGTTCTACTCGTGCATAGTAACTACGCATAGACCTAGCTCATGATGCCACTGTTGGGGAACGTAGCAGAATTTTAAAATTTTCTACGCATCACCAAGATCAATCTATGGAGTCATCTAGCAACGAGGGAGAGATGAGTGCATCTACATACCCTTGTAGATCACGAGCGGAAGCGTTCAAGAGAACCGGGTTGATGGAGTCGTACTCGACGTGATTCAAATCACCGATGACCAAGTGCCGAACGGACAGCACCTCCGCGTTCAACACACGTACGGTTGGGAAGACGTCTCCTCCAACTTGATCCAGCAAGGGGGAAGGAGAGGTTGATGAAGATCCAGCAGCACGACGGCGTGGTGGTGGAAGCAACGGTGATCTCGGCAGGGCTTCGCCAAGCACTGGGAGACGGAGGAGTGTCACGGGAGGGAGAGGGAGAGAGCCAGGGGCTTGGGTGCGCAGCCCTCCCTCCCCCCACTATATATAGGGTGCCTAGGGGGGCGCCGGCCCTAGGAGATCCAATCTCCTAGGGGGCGGCGGCCAAAGGGGGTGCCTTGCCCCCCAAGGCAAGGGTGGCGCCCCCCATCCCTAGGGTTTCCAACCCTAGGCGCAGGGGAAGGCCCAAGAGGGGCGCACCAGCCCAATAGGGGCTGGTTCCCCTCCCACTTCAGCCCATGGGGCCCTCCGGGATAGGTGGCCCCACCCGGTGGACCCCCGGGACCCTTCCGGTGGTCCCGGTACAATACCGGTGACCCCCGAAACCTTCCCGATGGCCGAAACTAGACTTCCTATATATGAATCTTTACCTCCGGACCATTCCGGAACTCCTCATGACGTCCGGGATATCATCCGGGACTCCGAACAACTTTCGGGTTACCGTGTGCTAATATCTCTACAACCCTAGCATCACCGAACCTGAAGTGTGTAGACCCTACGGGTTCGGGAGACATGCAAACATGACCGAGAAGCCTCTCCGGTCAATAACCAACAGCGGGATCTGGATACCCATGTTGGCTCCCACATGCTCCACGATGATCTCATCGGATGAACCGCGATGTCGAGGATTCAATCAATCCGTATACAATTCCCTTTGTCAATCGGTACATTACTTGTCCGAGACTCGATCGTCGGTATCCCAATACCTTCTTCAGTCTCGTTACTGGCAAGTCACTTTACTCGTACCATAATGCATGATCCCGTGATCAACCACTTGATCACATTGAGCTTATTATGATGATGCATTACCGAGTGGGCCCAGAGATACCTCTCCGTCATACGGAGTGACAAATCCCAGTCTTGATTCGTGCCAACCCAACAGACACTTTCGGAGATACCTATAATGTACCTTTATAGTCACCCAGTTACGTTGTGATGTTTGGCACACCCAAGGCACTCCTACGGTATCCGGGAGTTGCACAATCTCATGGTCTAAGGAAATGATACTTGACATTCAGAAAAGCTACAGCAAACGAACTACACGATCTTTGAGCTAAGCTTAGGATTGGGTCTTGTCCATCACATCATTCTCCTAATGATGTGATCCCGTTATCAATGACATCTAATGTCCATAGTCAGGAAACCATGACTATCCTTTTATCAACGAGCTAGTCAACTAGAGGCTCACTAGGGACGTGTTGTGGTCTATGTATTCACACATGTATTATGATTTCCGGATAACACAATTATAGCATGAACAATAGACAATTATCATGAACAAAGAAATATAATAATAACCATTTTATTATTGCCTCTAGGGCATATTTCCAACATTATCATGAAATGAATTTTCATATTTTACTTATTTGGTATTATGGATGTCGATATTTTTGGGGTCGCTTCTTCTAGCCGTCCAAACAACAAACTGGTTTGTGGGAAAACGGACATCTGGACCGCTCCGTGGATCAATGGGGTGTCGCGTTGGATGGCAAATTACGATCTAAACGCTTGCGGACGGTTTAAGGGTTGGGTTGGATATGCCCTAAGCTGTGACCAGACGACGACCGAACTAGACAAATCTGATGAGGTGCGCTCTCTCTCTCCAAGTGGATGCATCCCGGTTCCTCTAGCCTATGCTGCAATGGAAGATTTCATTTCAAAAGACAGTGCGTGTATGATTCTTTTCGTTAAAGTTGAGGCTATTTGTGTAAGAGTACTATTCAAATACACTCTTTCAGTATTAATTAACATTTGTTATATTACTAGTATTATATAAGAATAACATATACAATACTTATATTCAAACTATGTTTATGGAATAGATGTCTGGTTTGGTCGTTTATATTTTCGAGCATCAAATTCATTGATACAAAAATCACCCTTTAGACGTGACGAGACTCCAGTGAGACCATATTCTTTCCTTGAATAAACCAGTAAAAAGCTAAGTAAAAATTGTTTCAAGACACTTTTAGTTATGAAACATTTTAATCCATGAGCTTGTGAGGAATGCAACTTCGTCGTCGATATCAGTTTGGCTCTGTCCGAATCACATGTTTTCTCTGCAAAACCTCTGAAGGCACAAGAATTTACTTGGCCGTTTGGGTGTTCCTCTTGGGCCGGTGGCGCAAACATGGGGTGTCAGCAAGCAGGAGATTATCCTAGCACCGACTAAAAAAGATTATCCTATAGCAAGCTAATTAAGGCAAATCAATTTTTTTATTAGGAGGTCAAACGCGCAAGCATAGCGAGCCACGCGAGGAGAATATCATCCCAGCAAAGCTAATCTTTTTAGTACTTCCCGCAAGCTAACCTTTGTCAAGAAAAAGAAAAAGGAAATCAAGTCAAATCGATGACCGTTCATCCATCCATCTATCCGCCGCCTAGCCGGACGGGTCGCTTCTTCCGGCCGTCCAAGCAACGAACTGGTTGTAGGTTGGCAGGTATGAGGTATCATGTGGCATACATTGATTGATGGGCTGCGCCACGTCGAGTCACTGTGGATGTAGGTAGACGGGAGGCCGGTCAGCCAAAGTGAATGCACTAAGAATTCTAGAGCGAAGGTGGAGAGGTTTTTTTGGCGAGTCCGACGTGTTGGAGTTCGACGTGACAGACATCCGGACTTGTTTGAAGACATTTTTAGTTACGAAACAATTTAATCCATGAGCTTGTGAGCAATGCAAGTTTGTTATGTTTTCCCTTTTTGTGGATACATTCATTTCATCACTCATAAAAAAAGAGAATAAGTTTGTTGTGGTTCAAATTCGTCGGAGTCACTTTTGCCCTGTCCGAATCACACGTTTTCTCCGCAAAACCTCTGAAGCCACATGAATTTACGCAGATGAGGCCGCCTGTGTCTTTCTCTTGGGTCGGTCCAACGCCGGGACGCGCAAACATCACGCCGTACTCAAAGCAGGAGATTATCCTAGCACCGACTACTAAAAAAGGATTATCATCCTGCCCTAAGAAAGGATTATCCTGGCAAGCTAATTAAGGCGAAGCAAGATTTTCTTATGTATAGTGTATAGGAGGTCAAACACGCGAACATGGCGACCAGCGCAAGGGGAATACGAATACGAATACGACCCCGGCAAAGAAATCAAGGCGAATCGACGACCGTGCGCGCATCCATCCGTCCGTCCGTCCCCTGGTCGTCGCTTCCTCCAGCCGTCCAATTCCAAGCAACGACCCAACTGGCTGTAGGTTGGCAGGCAGTAGTAGCATCTCCGTGGCGTACGTTCATCGATGGACCGCACCCAGCCGCGCAGACAGACCCGCGACACGTCGGCGTACACCGGACGCTGACCGGATACGACCAGCGGGCTCGACGAACCCGGCGCGATCGCTCCAAGTGGATGCATCCCGAGTTCCCGATCCATCCAGGTCCAGCCAACGCTACCAGTGGGCCCTGCCACCACGTGGGCGTCGCGGGCGCCTCCACCGGGCCAGATCCGCCACCGGCCCGCCATCTCGACTGGCGCCGCGGGCCCGCCCTCCGCTCCTCCGCGCCACGCCAGCCGTGTGTGAGCAAGTCACCTCACCACCGTGGAGCTGGGGGTTAGCGGGCCGAGGAATAAATAGAGGACCGGGCATCCCGGCCGGCGGCGACAACCGCACCGCACCGCGCCCACAGACGCACGCCACGCCACTCAGCGCCTCGGCAACACCGCGTCCCTGCTCGCGTCTCGGCCGCCCGGCTGGTGGGGATCGACCCGTCCGCCGCCGCCGCCGCCGGAGATCGCTGCTGGCGAGGGCCTGAAGAGGGGGCGGGGATTTGATTTGCGATTTCGGTTCGTGCGGCTGCGGCGATGGGGGTGCTGTCGCGGCCGGAGGAGGTGCCGGCGCTGCTCAGGCTCAAGCTGGCGGCGGGGCGGATCAGGCGCCAGATCCCGCCCCAGGAGCACTGGGCCTTCGCCTACGACATGCTCCAGCGGGTCTCCCGCAGCTTCGCGCTCGTCATCCAGCAGCTCGGCCCAGAGCTCCGCAATGCCGTAATTCCCCCTTCCCCTTCCCCTCCGGATCCCATCCGGTCCGAACGCTTCATACAGTAGATTTGATTCGGGCGACTCTCTGAAACGCGCACGGCCGCTGACGCTGCTCTGGTTCCCACTCTGCAGGTGTGCGTCTTCTACCTCGTGCTCCGGGCCCTGGACACCGTCGGTCAGCACCCTCACTCCTGCTGCTCGCTATGTTTGTTTGAATTCGTTTTGCCGCGTTTGATGGAATCTTTTGGGCCAAGTTCATCGCTGCCTTCCTTTTTACTAGTACGGTAGTACCAACCACCGTTTGCTCACTGCGATTACTATAACTGCAGAGGACGACACCGCCATCCCTAACGAGGTCAAGCTGCCCATCCTTCGGGACTTCTACCGCCACATCTACAACCCGGACTGGCTTTTTTCATGTATGATCGGATCTCTCTCTCTCTCTCTCTCTCTCTCTCTCTCTCTAAGAGCAAGCTGTCCTTGTGCTCAATTATGCTATTCTTCTTGTTGACCTTATCATGTATGTACTTTGGCCTTCAGGTGGAGCAAACGACTACAGAGTGCTCATGGATAATTTTAGACAAGTCTCCACCGCTTTCCTGGAGCTAGGCGAAGGGTAATAATTCCTGTTCCTCAGCTTCAGAGCGATCCAAATCATTTTCTGTACTACTTTCCTAGCAGTGGCACTTTAATTTGTGAAGCCATGTATTTAGAGAAGACATTTTACTACACTAGACACGTTTTGCCATCTAGCAGATGTTTATATGCAAGAAAGCAAATGTTACATATCTACTGTCCGTTTTCAGAACCAGGCTATTAAAGTCATCGTAGTAGTACTTCACATTATTGCAAATGAAGCTTTCTTTTCCGCGTTTGTTTTTTCATCAGACACAGTTCGTTCATTAAGTGCAGGTAAGTTCTTTTGAAACTTGCAGAATATAATTATCTCTGTTTTGTTTTCAGATACCAAAAGGCTATTGAAGAAATCACTAGGCGAATGGGAGCAGGAATGGCTAAATTTATATGCACGGAGGTCTGTTAATCTAGATCACCCAATATATTCAAGCTTTTTTTTTTCTTGCAGTCAAGTTTATCAATGCTTTCCTTTACGTAATGTTTGGTCACTCTATCAAATTTCTGTTGTTGGTTTGTCATAGCAATCTGTTAAATGTTTGGTTACTCTACTCTACGTAAGGAAGATGGTTGGGGGCATTGTGGCATAGATAAATGCCCTGTTCAAGAATTCACCCGATTAACCAGTTAACTTGCCGATTAATCCCTACTCATAGGGTCACCGAGTAGCCAATAAACTGATAAATCGTCCGATTAATTGATTAAATGGACGATTAACTTGCCGATTAGCCTATTAATCCCCTACTAAACAGCCAACCGAGCAGTTACCAGTTAACGATTTCCTCAACAATGGATAAATGTAGCTGTCACATTAATAATGAAAAACACTTTGCCATGACTTTCTGATGTACCACAAGAACTTTGATACAGCTAAACTTTCCCTTGGTGACTTGTGGTCAACAGAAAATATGCCACACGATTATCTCGATCTGGACGACTAAAAAGCTACTCCTTCCGTAAAACGTGACTTGATACATCCGTATTTAGACAAATCTAAGACAAGAATTTTGGGACGAGGGAGTATTTGATATCATATTTTCTTTGGGTGTTGAGATCCGTGAATAGAAGTGATACATGTTTAACTTGCTTCTGGTTATTAATTAATTTATTAAGTTTGATATTGTTATTTGTTTGAATTAATTTGGAACAACTTTATTTTGTAGGTTGAAACCATTGATGACTATGATGAGTACTGCCACTATGTAGCAGGGCTAGTAGGCTATGGACTTTCTAGGCTCTTTCATGCTACTGGCACAGAAGATTTGGCTCCGGATCATCTTTCAAATTCAATGGGTTTATTTCTACAGGTAGGTTTAGTTCAATCAAATTTCTGTACTTGAACTATCATGACAAAATAAGAACTTGTTTTTTACATTTAACTCTGTAACTAATGTTGGACTTCCACCTGCAGAAAACCAATATAATAAGGGATTATTTGGAGGACATAAATGAGATACCAAGGTGCCGTATGTTCTGGCCTCGGGAAATATGGAGTAAATATGTTGATAAACTTGAGGTACATCAACCCATCAATAAGGGAATTGCATATGAATCATATTGTAAAATATTTGGTTGAACAGTCAATAATGAAATCTAAACGTCCAATCCAATCCTTTTACCTTTGTTAAAAAGTCTACACTCATCCCTTTATCACATTTTTTTGTTGAAGTAGCACCCGCATTTTTGTGCTCCACAATAATGCTTTTTTGTTTTGGGATATAAATCAGGATTTAAAATATGAGGAAAATTCAGAAAAGGCCGTGCAGTGCTTGAATGATATGGTGACCAATGCTTTGATCCATGCCCAAGATTGCCTTCAATACATGTCAGCATTGAAGGACAATTCCAATTTTCGATTTTGTGCAATACCTCAGGTACACTAGTGCTAGTTTCTCCTGTTACAATCTTCAGTTAAAATGTCCTGTTAGAGTTTCACTGTCTATCAGGACTAAATAATGTCTTTGCAAAACACTGCCTAACAATCTAGTGGTACATAACTGAAACTTGCTCATAGCTCAGAATAGATTTATGGTACTAGCCATGATTTATGATAATTGAGTCTTTATTATTTTGGTTCCTGGATGTAATTGGTGTTGGTAGGTGCCAAGGATTAAAGATAGGCATACCATGTTTCATGTTTGTAATTGACGTATTACATTCTGTGGCAATCAGTAATGATATGTTTTATCCATGGGCACAAGGTTGTAACTTAAGGATTGATCTATACCAGCACACGATTTTCTTTCAGACCTGTTCTTCTTCCCTTTTTGTATACATACTCAACATTTGTACCGTTGCTAGTGGAAGTAGTTGCTACTCAAGCTAGTTTTCAGCAATAATAACATAAGCCTTATGAAACGAAACACTAGCTATTTTGCAATGTTAATATCTTCCATTGTGTGTCATGGCTGATTGGCCTTCTAAGTATGGAATTGGAGATATGTGATATTTTGCTCTTGTTTTTACCATCTTCATCAAAGTTCAATAGCATTCCTAGACCCTAGTTATACAGTGGTGGGTGCTATGATTTGACTTGCCTTTTTTTGTTGAAGTATGGATCTTCCATCTAATCTTGAAACAACTTTATTTACCACATATTTTTCAACTGTTTGTCTTTTCAGATAATGGCAATTGGGACCTGTGCTATTTGCTACAATAATGTGAAAGTCTTTAGAGGAGTTGTTAAGATGAGGCGTGGTAAGACATATTTAGTTCAAGTTGACAAGCTGTACTAGCCTGCAATTAACCAGAAAATACCCGTTTGATCACCTCTTTACACTATGTTTAGGAATTTAATGTGGATAAATTATGCAGTACTCTACTTCTTTATATCACATTTGTACATATGGTTGTTGTATGATTAGGAATCAACACAACAAATCACATCATGGAGTGCTTCGATGTTCCTTGGCATCAGAAAATACAATTGCTACCTTTTAGTTTAATTTGTAGTTCGCTAATTTTATATTATTCCCAAAGTATCATAGGATCCACCTTAGGCATTATGATTTAGTAGTTAAATTATGACCATTCTCCATTCTTATTATGTGTGTGTGTGTGGGGGGGGGGGGGGGGGGGGGTGATCAACACAAAGTGACTCGCGGTTGTGCGTTCTTCTTGGATAGATGAGTTGACATTTGAGTAGAAGAACCTCAGTTTCCGTAATCAGATAAGAAGAAGCAAACTATAGTTTGCTTTTCTGCTTTTCTTGTTGTGCTCTTTCTGCCAAGACTGTTATTATTCTTTTAACCAACGGCTACCTATGTTTAGTGTATTGAATAATTTGCATATTTCAGTCATGTGTAACTTTCTATTTCTTCTGACCTGAGCGCAACCTAACATGTACTCCCTGTCTCTCAGGGCTCACTGCACGGGTAATTGATGAGACCAAATCGATATCAGATGTCTATTCTGCTTTCTATGAATTCTCTTCATTGCTAGAGTCGAAGGTATGTTCTGGAGTATGGATGCAAAGGAAAACGGAGTCTAGTCTAGCATACATATAATTGAACATTCAGATATTTTGTCCTGTTACACAAAAAAATGATATAGTTGTTGGATAATGTTTTCATTGTTTTGACCAAGGCAGTCCTGTAGATTTAGGGATCGCAGCTTAGAATGGCTTGCTTTTGAGCTCAGAAATCCATAAGTGGGTAGCTTTGCTTCAAGATGATGGCGTGCTAAGCTCTTGACTTCATATCTGTTTGTATAAACTTGATATTTTCCTTTTTGACCATCTGATAGTTTTGCTCCAAACGGCAAAGTTTAGGGAAAACTCCTTACTGTCCTTCACCCATGTTGCTGTTAGTGATGGCCTTTGATGGTTACCTCAGTTGTTCTCTAGCTGTGATTTTATCCATAATATGTTTGGTCGCCATGCCCAGATTGATGATAACGACCCAAATGCTGCGCTGACACGGAGGCGTGTGGATGCAATAAAGAAAACTTGCAAGTCATCCGGCCTGCTGAAGAGAAGGTTTGCTGCATGATTTAGAGTTGTACCTTACTGCTGATATCTTCATCCTCACTGATTGTCTGGTTCTACAGGGGTTATGATGTGGAGAAATCAATGTACAGAATGCCTATGCTGGTGAGTAATGATATACATAGATATATATAAGCTGAGAAATCCTGCAAGTTCTCTGTTGTATAATTTTCTCAAGCCGCTTTATGTGACATCATCAGGTTATGATTGTGCTTCTCTTGGTGGCTATTATCTTGGGTGTACTGTATGGCAAGTGATCCGGTCAAGATGGCCCTCTTATGTTCTTAGTGGCACCGCCTTCCCTGTATGGTACGTTGATCTATTTCCTGCAACAGCTCGACGATATTTCTTCTGCATTACAGTGCTGATTGAGGTCTGCTTTTGTGTAGGTTTTGCACGTGTACCTCCTGACTGCAGATGGATATGTTTGGTTTGCATGTAGTATTGTGCTATGTACCCTGCTGGTGCCATGCATGCTAATTCTTTTTGTTCTTTGTTTCTGTCGTCCCGTATGTTGTTTCAGCTTGTAATTTGTTTGAATCTCTAGGAGAGACTTCCTTAGTGACATGTATCCTATGAATTTGGCATGGCGCCTTGGTTGACAGTGATGCTGCATTTTGTTGATTTGTGACTGATGTATGTGATGCATATCGTTTTGCCGTGCCACCTGTGCAATTTGATTATAGTTGCCCAACAGGCTTGTGGTTGGGCTCTCATTTTTTTTTTCAATGTACAATGCAGCGGGGAATCCAGGAAAACGACCTTACGCCAAACTCCTTACTGTTTTTCTTAATTTGCATACAAGTTTGGTCTCAAGTCAAACTTCATATCTTTGTGCTCCGCATGTAAGCCTTGTCTTAAGTCAAGCTTTGTAAAATTTGAGCAAGATTATATGAAACAATATCAAATCAATATCGTTAGATGCATCAAAGAATTAATTTTTATATTGTACCATATCTTTAGTATTGTAGTAGATGTTGATATGTTCAATGTAAACTTGGTTGTACTTTATGAATTTTGACTTGAGCAAATCTTATGTGGAGTGAAAAAACGGAGGGAGGACATACAACCAACAGCAACCAAAACGTAGGTAGAAAACACTCTGAACTTGTAACAGAGGTGATAGTAGCTAGCTGGTATAGATCAATCTCTCTCTAGGTAGCAGTTTGCAGTGGCGATTACCAAGGGAATTACAGAATGAATCGAAGAAGAAGAAGAGGCAACTTAGCAGGGGAAGGAGGAAGGAACGAGAAAGTGGTAGTCGCCGCCGGTGCCTGTGATCCGCTGGATACTCTGCTCCCTCATACTTGTAGCTGCAGCGTGGGGTCGCGGACGGGCCAAATCCATGGGCTGACCCAAGGGGTACATGTTAGAGCATCTCTAGCAGATTCTTTAAAACGTACGAGACTGTAAAATAACCGCCGCTTTATAGTTTTAGATGAAAAAACAACGTGGATAGAACCCGTAAACTACTGCAACTTGTAGAATTTTTGAAGGGACATGGAAAACACCCTCACTGAACATGTGAAAATAAGGATTTCAGAGCCAACTGCCATCGAAACCTTCATGGCTCGCTCCGCCGCCCTGCGCGTCCCTGCCTCTGCTCACCAGATCAAAGCCTTATCGTCATATCCCTCGACCTCCACCGCTTGAGCTCGCCGTGACGTTCTTAAGCAAAAGAAAGACGCAGACTGAAACAAAGCCTGTGACAAACTAATGCAGCCAATATGGTTGATCACATGAAGAACATGCTGTGGAAGAACATGCCAAACTAACACCTTGATACGAACTGGGCATGACAATCCGTTGCAAGTGGTCATCAGCTCAATGCCATCTTTGCCTAGGGCGATGGTCGCTTTGCCTTTTTCCTAACTAAAGCGATCCCCTTTGCACTCCTACATGCATTAGAATTCTCATATCTTTCATATACTACTAGACTGCTAATCTCACCATAAGAATACGCAAATTAGGAGCTTCAACGGATATTGTGCAAACTAGTGATCCAGCAGTACCAGCATACAAGTAACCAGAAGATTTGGACAGTGCAAACAGTTTGTTAAAGAATGCCTAAAGCACAATTGGACAGGTTACGTAGACTGTAGTTACAGATGTTGCGTGTTGTAGAATTGCACGAGAATTGAGACTACACACATCCAGCTTCTTGGTATTTCGTATCTTCACAAAAAAATAGTGACTGCATGCTGATATTCTAAATATGAATAGCGAGTACCCATACATGCAAACAGGCTATAATCACAACCACAAAATCCAATGACACCAATTTTATTTGTATTCATGCAAACAGGCTATAAGCAAACGTGTGTCACAATATTTTTATGTGGGGGAAGTAAAATTTTCGAATGGGAAAGAGGCCATCCAGGATTTCACAAGGTTATATTGGGATATGATTCCAGAAGGCAAGCAAACTCAGCATTCCATGACGCAGGCAAGCGATAAAACAGCAGAGAGCAGAAAGGATCCAATCACTATTGCTAGTAAAGAAGCAGAAGCGCAACAATGACCACCGGCCAACCCACCCAACAATAAACATCATCCAAAAACTACAGCAGCAGCAACAGGAAATTAGCCCACCCGGACTTTGATGCCAGTCAGAAAATAACCAGTACACGGGAAACACAAGTGCGGTGACAACCAGGCACAAAATAAGGTAAATGGGGGCAAGGGCACCATACCCACACCACGGTGACTACAAACCCCAATATCTGTTTTCAGCTAAGTCAATAGAATACCATCCATCCATCGGTTTCGTTTCAATTCTCAACATTACCAGGTGAATCCATCAGTCCCACGAGCTAGACGCACCTCCACCATAACCTCCACCACCACCACCGCCGTAACCGCCACCTCCTCCACCGCCGCCGCCCCTCGTGTCGCGACGGAAGTCACGTCCACCAAATCGAGCACCACCGCCGCCTCCTGACCTGCGGTTTCTGCCTCCTCCGCCGCCTCCGAATGAGGAACGGGCAGAATAGCGCTCCAGCCACTGAGGAACCTCCTGATTGGCTTCCTGCATCAGTTCACATAACGGCCTGGCCAGTGACATGTTGCCCTCATTGAAAAATGCAGTTGCCAGACCAGACTTCCCAGCTCTTCCAGTTCTCCCAATGCGGTGAACATAGTCATCAATGTCATTTGGCAGATCAAAATTGATGACGTGGGCGACATCTGGAATGTCAAGCCCACGAGCAGCAACGTCAGTTGCAACCAGGATGGGAGTTGCTCCACTCTTGAAGGATCTCAGCGCATACTCCCTTTCCTGAACAAGACCAAACAAGCACAAGGAAAAATGTGTTAACCTTGCAAAAGGAAGACAGAATCAACTCATGTAAAAGCAGACAGATATACAGATGGTGGTAACAATGCACTGTTTTAATTTAAAAAAGAAGACCCAGCACTTTGATGTTGATGATACATATTAGCGTGAAGAAAGGGAATTCCAAATAATGTAAAGGTAAACACAGCTTTGCCATACCTGTTGTGTACGATCTCCATGAATACTTGTTGCAGGGAACCCATTTGTATACAGCCAGTTCTCCAGAGCATCAGCGCCCCTCTTTGTCTCCACGAAGACCAAAGTAAGAGAATTCTGCAAACAAGAGAACAGAGGTTGATGGGCCGTTAAGAATTTAATGGCGCCATTAAGAATTACCACAAAAGTTAAGAACTAAATGGTGCCATTAAATCATCCTGGTTATCCTTGTTGAAAATGCAGTTGCCAAACTAGACTTAATGTTTACAAAACTTATAGTTTACATTTAGCTTGCAATCACCCTGTTATGCTCTCCCAATTTTTAAATCTGTTTGGTTAATCAGGTAAATTATATCATCCAATTGACCTCTCACATTAATATATCATGTCTTAAAAAGAAAAAAAGTGTTGGCCATGCTCCCACGCAAATTAACCAAGCAAGATAACCAGAATGGTTCGCAATAGTAAACAAAAAACTACACTAGTCTACTGAGAAGTCATGAACTAAGAGAATTAAAACAATGTAAACAAAAAAAATAGTCAATGAATAGCACCTTTCCAGGAACATCATTAGCCTTCTGCGCATGAATAAGGTCCATGAGGTAACTTCTTTTATCCGCTTCAAGGACAAACTCCACCCTTTGAGCAATCAAATCGGTACTTGAACCAACTCTTCCAACAGCAAGGAAGATGTAGTCTGCAAGGAAATCTGATGCCAGGCGCTGCAGAAAAGGATACTAAGAAATCAAAACAGTAGACAACAAAAAAACATAACACTTTCCCAGCCATGTAGAAGTAGAAAATTGAACAAATGCACATATGCATTCTCACAATATCAATTTCCCATGTCAGAAAAAGAAATGACGGCGCAAAACTAGTAACTGCCCTATTCAACTTTAAATGAAAAGGAATTAGACAAATATTCATGCATGCAATTTTCTGGCCAATTTACAGCAAAATAGAATAATACATAATCTTATTTTCTTTTATTAGAGAGGTCTAATTAACAATGGCAATAAGTAAATTTGCAACTTGAAAACAGTAATTAGGAAGGAAAAACAGCAACATTTATGCCCAGGTTGAAAGGAAAAAGACGATGCATATGAACCCCCACTACCTCATCTAGGTTGTCCAACTGATAAGTGATAACACAACATTAACAAAGCACCTGGGGCATATAAGAATGTAATTTAAAGCAAGGGGTCAAAGAGAACCATACTTGTATCTCCTTTGGAAAAGTAGCACTGAACAGCATGGTCTGTCTCACACCACGAGGGGGCATGTCCATCTGCTCAACAATCTTGCGTATCTGTGGCTCAAACCCCATATCAAGCATCCGGTCAGCTTCATCAAGAGCCAAGTAATTCACCATTTGCAGTGATACTCTAGCTCTCTCCAGCAGATCCATCAAACGACCAGGAGTTGCCACTAGTATATCAACACCTCTTTCCAGTTCTCTCAACTACAATAGAACAAACAAATGCTTAATAGCAGCAAATGACGTTTTACAAGGCTTGTTATTGAAAAACAAAAAAGATATGGCAACACCCATCCAGTAATTCATGGCCATTAAAAGCAGGCAACTGTGTTAGATGTTTGAAGTTGATTCAATTGCTGAACGAAGACGGGTTCGTTCCTTTGGCTGTTTAAGTTATGACATATCTTACTCAGATTAGTGTACATACTGCAGCTAAAAATATAAATGCAAGGATCTTTGTTCCCTTCACAATGTATCACTATTCCACTACTTGACGACATGCTGGATACATAACCATTCTCACAACCTGCATACTTTAAACCTCCATGCCATGTTATAACCGTCTTAAACTACTGAGTCAGTTATAGTACAGTTCTAGGCTTCTAGCACAATGTACGTTGCAAGTGCCATGCTATAGACAATTCTTCATAGAATGGGCAGAGAGTGAAAGAGTACCAACAACGATCACTTGTTAATTTGTTTACGATACTGTGTGTTAATTTGGTTATCGTGATAATAAACTATAAATCAAAAAAGAAATACCTGCTGATGAATTGGTGCTCCACCATATGCAACACAAGCCTTAACACCAGTCTGGTATGCAAATTTCTTTGCTTCTTCATGAATCTGAGAAACAAAAAATATCATATAAGAAAAACAAACAAAATAAACAAGAGCACCCCAAATAAAACCAAAGCAGTCACCTACTTGGACTGATAGCTCGCGAGTAGGAGATAATATCAGAGCAAGAGGAAATGCAGTCCTAGCTCTTGGCCTCTGTGGTGGCCTTGACTTTAGGATCCCACTGATGATCGGGAAACAAAAAGCAGCTGTCTTCCCAGACCCAGTCTGAGCACAGGCCATCAGATCCCTGCCTCCAATGACAATCGGAATGGCATGCCGCTGCACAGGTGTAGGCCTCACATACTTGCACCTCCGTATATTCTCATTCAGTGCATCACCCAAGTCAATCTCTGCAAACGTGTTGACTGCTGGAGGCACATCGTGGCCACTTGTCTCCACAGGAATGTCCTCATAGGCATCAAAATTGATGCCTGTGTTCTGTTGACTCTCAAAGTCAACATCCACAGCCGCCGGCTCACTGTCGCCGAAAGGGTTTGGTTCACGGTCCCTGCGGTCCCCCCACCCACCAGGGCGGGAGTTCCAGCCACCGCCGGCGCCACCAACAGCACCACGTCCACCACCACCCTGGCGGACAACACCTACGCCAGCGCTACCAGCACCAGGAGGGGCAGCCCAGCGAGTGCCACCAACAGCAGCTGCGTACCCACCAGAAGGCTGCACAGCACCTGAGGGGTAAGCGCCAGGTGGTGTTGGAGCTGCAGCTGGCACTTGATTCTCTGGTGAGCGGCCACCGCCACGGAGGTGAGGAGGGACGTAAGAGCTGCGTGTGGGACGCGAGTTCTGGTGATTGGCAATAGGGGCGGGAGCAGCACCAGTCGCGGGCGCCGATTCCTCGGCGTTCGCAACTGAATCAGCCCATGAAGATCGCATAATTTTGCACAAAACCTTTGATGAAGGTGCTACGGCTGAACGCTAAAACCTGTGAATGTCAGGAACAGCTATTCAGTACAAAAAGTAGACCATGACAATATGTCAGCAGTAATAAACACAGAATCTGAACAAAAAGAAGTGCTTCAAGTTAGAACTATTTTTGCTTTGGTAAGGTATAAGAGCAGCCCGTAAAGATAACATGAACAGATTGTTTGATCAGATAAGCTATATGATTGTATCCATCAACACATGTGTAATGCAGGTTCAGGTCAAATCCATGATATAAAACATAGATAAACCGGAGTGAAATTTTAAGTTTTGGAACACAAGAGACAAACGTAGAATCTACACTGACATGTGTTGTTCGATTAGGTTGGTCCTGTGCAAGACAGGCTACCTAGATTTTGCTCATGCACGCTGTAAACTACCAACAAAAACATAAGCAAGCACGAAGCCTCTTAATGTAATCTGCAAGTCTAGTACTTATCCCTACCTAATCAAAACAAAACCTGTAAACAAAACCTGTAAACAGACGGCACAGTCATACAGTAGATCTACTGACGGAGACGAAGCAGGCTAACATAACAAGCAGTAGATCTCGTCCAGACACAAAACGGCGTCCACGAAAACAGCGCAGTAAGACACCCAGAGCTTACCAACCGCACCAAAAATTGCCACGGAAATCTCGCATACAAAGAGGAAACGCGGCATGCAAGGTGAGAAACCCCGCTAAACTTGTAGATCGAACCGCTGCGAGAAGGAAACCGGCCGCACTACTGCGTACAGGACTGGGCAGCAGCGGGTCGCGCTAAACCTTGGCCAGGAGAAGCGCTACCGTCGGTTAAGCAAAATCGAAAACCCTAGGAATCTAGCGGCCCTGCGGCGGGGGAAACACACCGACAGCTAGAAAACCGCGAACGCAGCAAGCAGCACTAGCGCGACGGCTGGCGTAACACAGGCTACCACGGGAGAGCAAAATCACGGGAACGCGGAGCGGCGGGGGGTTGGATCGGGCGGAAGCGCCGCCCAGATCGGCGCGGGGGGAGGAGGAGATCGGTAGGGGAGGAGAGGGGAGCTGACCTGCGGCGAGCGAGCGGGAGGGAGGGAGCGGGTCGGAGTCGGCGGGGTTGGGGGCTGCGGGGGGCGGGTGTCGGGAGAAACCCTAGAGAATCGGGGGGAGATCGAAGGTTGAAGGGAGGAAGGTGGGGGGGAGCCGAAGGGAGGCAAAGAAAAGCTGCGGGTGGAGGAAGGGTGCACGCACCTGGCTTCTTGGCTTGGCTAGGGTAGGGAGAGAGGAGGAGGCGCCCCAAAATATCTGCCCGGCTGCCCTTTTCTGACTTGGCCGGCCCGCAACGCGTGCGTGCGTGACGGTGGTGCGGCGTCCGGGCTGGATTCCTTCCTCATGGGCCCCTCCCCTCCCGCGAGACGTGTGCCGCTCGGCTTTGCAACTTCGCAGCGCGCGCGTGTGTTTTTTCTTTCTTTTTTTTTGGCTACGGACCTTTTCTTTTTTGCGTTGATGAGAAAGGGGTTCCGTGCAAGGTTTGGACAAGAAATTTCCATTTCCAGGGAATTAAACAGCTGGGTTCTCGTGTGAATTTGAACAAGTCGAAATCGTTATATAGTTGTATGTTTGACTACCAATTCTCGCTTCTTTTTTTTGTTGGCTTGGGCTCAGATGTTTCTTTCTTGTGGCCATCTGAAGGCTGTTAGAATAAATCCGAGGCATACCGTTGATCATCCGAGGACCAAGCAATCACACGAGCACGACACCGAGATTTGTTGTGGCTACATCTCCGGGGCCTGACTACGGGCGCTCCTCCCCGTGACACCGCTACAATACCGCACCCGGTCGCCCTGGACACCGGCACATGTCGCCGGCTTCCCTTGCGTTCCGGTGCTATTATGTTGGCATAGGTTACATCGTATGTCTACCCCCGCTATATATGAGAGGCCTAGGATACAAGTGTCCTATTAGGACACAACTCCACATCCTATGTAAACACAATACAACTCCTAGTTTAACTGTAACCTACCGTGTACACAATATTCGACACAACTCTAACAAAGGCATCGCTTCCAAACTGGAATCGCATCTCACTTGCATGTTTATCTTGTTCCTCGAGGATTTGCGTACATCTCACTCTATGTATTGGTTAGCAACTACAGATCGCATTTGTCTTGCTTTGAATATCGCGATATGCCGATGTGCCAAGCTAGTTGATTGTGATCTTTTGTTTGTGAATGTTTGAACCGCAGAAGAAAAAATAATACGTTTTACATCAAATGTATTGATAATATTTGTTTTGCGAGCAATTTCAAGCGGTATTCTGCCTTGTTAAGCGTTTCACGTCCTAACTAGTTAGTTTGTCCATTTTCCTTTTCCAAAGAAATATAAACTTAGAATTTTTTATATTATTTTCAGTCCAATTCCACATAAAACCAGAGGCATCACATGACAATACATCTCCAACGGATAAGCAAACAACTATCAACAAAAAGGAAAATGAATACATGTAATGCTTCGTAACCATCTATGGTTATTGAATCCCTCTGATCAACCTTATATTTGACTTCGTATGTAACAATTGTGCTAATTTCATGCATTTTCCTGACATCGTGCTTTATTTGGGTTTACGAAAAGTCTTTAAAATGCAAGACTCGAATTATTTCGAACATGTGTCCACCACCTTCTTGCACCGAGTCCTCTTTTAAGAAGTCTCGCAATACATGAATAATGCAAGAAAACATGTAGACATATGAGTGTGTCTACGATACAGTGCTATTATCAAGTGCAATATATTCCATATGATCATTTTCTCTTTAGATCTTTGTTTGGAAAATCAAATGATTGTCATGTTGGTGTATGTAGTCTTCACATGCGCCCATGCTTGTTCATTTCCTCTAGTCAAACTTGCTTTCCCATTTACAATGTACATTCAAACATAATACAGATGACGGAGCGGAAATTCTTCAGTACCCTTAGGCGGCGAACGTGGCCACATGTACCAGAACGGAGACTGCACACAGAGTTTACCCAGGATCGGGCCTCCGGGAAGGAGGGTAATACCCTATGTCCTGCTTTGTGTTTGAATTCATGATGGAATACCTTGTGCAAGGGAGTACAATGGGGGATATGTATTTGTTGGGGAACGTAATAATTTCAAAAAAATTCCTACGCACACGCAAGATCATGGTGATGCATAGCAACGAGAGGGGAGAGTGTTGTCTACGTACCCTCGTAGACCGGAAGCGGAAGCGTTAGCACAACGCGGTTGATGCAGTCGTACGTCTTCACGGCCCGACCGATCAAGTACCGAAACTACGACACCTCCGAGTTCTAGCATACGTTCAGCTCGATGACGATCCCCGGACTCCGATCCAGCAAAGTGTCGGGGAAGAGTTTCGTCAGCACGACGGCGTGGTGACGATCTTGATGTTCTATCGTCGCAGGGCTTCACCTAAGCACTGCTACAATATTTATCGAGGATCATGGTGGAGGGGGGCACCGCACACGGCTAAGAGAACGATCACGAAGATCAACTTGTGTGTATAGAGGTGCCCCCCTGCCCCCGTATATAAAGGAGCAAGGGGGGAGGCCGGACGGCCCTTGGGGCGCGCCAAGGAGGGGGGGAGTCCTCCTCCTAGTAGGAGTAGGACTCCCCTTTCCTAGTCCAACTAGGAAGAGAGAAGGGGGAAGGAAAGAGAGGGAGAGGGAAAGAGGGGCCGCGCCCCCCTCCCCTAGTCCAATTCGGATTCCCCATGGGAGGGGGCGCGCCACCTCCTGGGCTGCTGCCGTCTCTCTCCCCTCAGGCCCATTAAGGCCCAATACTTCCCCGGGGGTTCCGGTAACCCTTCCGGCACTTCGGTTTTCTCCGAAATTATCCGAAACACTTCCGGTGTCCGAATATAGCCGTCCAATATATCGATCTTTATGTCTCGACCATTTCGAGACTCCTCGTCATGTCCGTGATCATATCCGGGACTCCGAACAACCTTCGGTACATCAAAATATATAAACTCATAATGAAACTGTCATCGCAACGTTAAGCGTGCGGACCCTACGGGTTCGAGAACAATGTAGACATGACCGATACACGTCTTCGGTCAATAACCAATAGCGGAACCTGGATGCTCATATTGGCTCCTACATATTCTACGAAGATCTTTATCGGTCAGACCGCACAACAACATACGTTGTTCCCTTTGTCATCAGTATGTTACTTGCCCGAGATTCGATCGTCGGTATCTCAATACCTAGTTCAATCTCGTTATCAGCAAGTCTCTTTACTCGTTCCGTAATATATCATCTCGCAACTAACTCATTAGTTGCATTGCTTGCAAGGCTTAAGTGATGTGCATTACCGAGAGGGCCCAGAGATACCTCTCCGACAATCGGAGTGACAAATCCTAATCTCGAAATACGCCAACCCAACATGTACCTTTGGAGACACCTGTAGAGCACCTTTATAATCACCCAGTTACGTTGTGACGTTTGGTAGCACACAAAGTGTTCCTCCGGCAAACGGGAGTTGCATAATCTCATAGTCACAGGAACATGTATAAGTCATGAAGAAAGCAATAGCAACATACTAAACGATCGGGTGCTAAGCTAATGGAATGGGTCATGTCAATCACATCATTCTCCAAATGATGTGATCCTGTTAATCAAATGACAACACATGTCTATGGTTAGGAAACATAACCATCTTCGATTAACGAGCTAGTCAAGTAGAGGCATACTAGTGACGTTTTAGTTTGTCTATGTATTCACACAAGTATTATGTTTCTGGTTAATACAATTCTAGCATGAATAATAAACATTTATCATGATCTAAGGAAATAAATAATAACTTTATTATTGCCTCTAGGGCATATTTCCTTCAGTCTCTCACTTGCACTAGAGTCAATAATCTAGATTACACAGTAATGATTCTAACACCCATGGAGCCTTGGTGCTGATCATGTTTTGCTCGTGGAAGAGGCTTAGTCAATGGGTCTGCTACATTCAGATCCGTATGTATCTTGCAAATCTCTATGTCTCCCACCTGGACTAGATCCCAGATGGAATTGAAGCGTCTCTTGATGTGCTTGGTTCTCTTGTGAAATCTGGATTCCTTTGCCAAGGCAATTGCACCAGTATTGTCACAAAAGATTTTCATTGGACCCGACGCACTAGGTATGACACCTAGATCGGATATGAACTCCTTCATCCAGACTCCTTCGTTTGCTGCTTCCGAAGCAGCTATGTACTCCACTTCACATGTAGATCCCACCACGACGCTTTGTTTAGAACTGCACCAACTGACAGCTCTACCGTTTAATGTAAATACATATCCGGTTTGCGATTTAGAATCGTCCGGAGCAGTGTCAAAGCTTGCATCAACGTAACCATTTACGATGAGCTCTTTGTCACCTCCATATACGAGAAACATATCCTTAGTCCTTTTCAGGTATTTTAGGATGTTCTTGACCGCTGTCCAGTGATCCACTCCTGGATTACTTTGGTACCTCCCTGCTAGACTTATAGCAAGGCACACATCAGGTCTGGTACACAGCATTGCATACATGATAGAGCCTATGGCTGAAGCATAGGGAACATCTTTCATTTTCTCTCTATCTTCTACAGTGGTCGGGCATTGAGTCTTACTCAACTTCACACCTTATAACACAAGCAAGAATCCTTTCTTTGCTTGATCCATTTTGAACTTCTTCAAAACTTTGTCAAGGTATGTGCTTTGTGAAAGTCTAATTAAGCGTCTTGATCTATCTCTATAGATCTTAATGCCCAATATGTAAGAAGCTTCACCGAGGTCTTTCATTGAAAAACTCTTATTCAAGTATCCCTTTATGCTATCCAGAAATTCTATATCATTTCCAATTAGTAATATGTCATCCACATATAATATCAGAAATGCTATAGAGCTCCCACTCACTTTCTTGTAAATGCAGTCTTCTCCAAAAGTCTGTACAAAACCAAATGCTTTGATCACACTATCAAAGCGTGTATTCCAACTCCAAGAGGCTTGCACCAGTCCATAAATGGATCGCTGGAGCTTGCACACTTTGTTAGTTCCCTTTGGATCAACAAAACCTTCCGGCTGCATCATATACAACTCTTCTTCTAGAAATCCATTCAGGAATGCAGTTTTGACATCCATCTGCCAAATTTCATAATCATAAAATGCGGCAATTGCTAACATGATTCGGACAGACTTAAGCATCGCTACGGGTGAGAAGGTCTCATCGTAGTCAATCCCTTGAACTTGTCGAAAACCTTTTGCGACAAGCCGAGCTTTGTAGACAGTAACATTACCGTCAGCGTCAGTCTTCTTCTTGAAGATCCATTTATTCTCAATTGCTTGCCGATCATTGGGCAAGTCAACCAAAGTCCACACTTTGTTCTCATACATGGATCCCATCTCAGATTTCATGGCTTCAAGCCATTTTGCGGAATCTGGGCTCACCATCGCTTCTTCATAGTTCGCAGGTTCATCATGATCTAGTAGCATGACTTCCAGAACAGGATTACCGTATCACTCTGGTGCGGATCTTACTCTGGTTGATCTACGAGGTTCAATAGTAACTTGTTCTGAAGTTTCATGATCATCATCATTAACTTCCTCACTAATTGGTGCAGGTGTCACAGAAACCGATTTCTGTGATGTACTACTTTCCAATAAGGGAGCAGGTACAGTTACCTCATCAAGTTCTACTTTCCTCCCACTCACTTCTTTCGAGAGAAACTCCTTCTCTAGAAAGGATCCATTCTTAGCAACAAATGTCTTGCCTTCGGATCTGTGATAGAAGGTGTACCCAACTGTCTCCTCTGGGTATCCTATGAAGACACATTTCTCCGATTTGGGTTCGAACTTATCAGGTTGAAGTTTTTTCACATAAGCATCGCAGCCCCAAACTTTTAGAAATGACAACTTTGGTTTCTTGCCAAACCACAGTTCATAAGGTGTCGTCTCAACAGATTTTGATGATGCCCTATTTAACGTGAATGCGGCCGTCTCTAAAGCATAACCTCAAAATGATAGCGGTAAATCTGTAAGAGACATCATAGATCGTACCATATCAAGTAAAGTACGATTACGACGTTCAGACACACCATTACGCTGTGGTGTTCCGGGTGGCGTGAGTTGCGAAACTATTCCGCATTGTTTCAAATGTATACCAAACTCGTAACTCAAATATTCTCCTTCACGATCAGATCGTAGAAACTTTATTTTTTTGTTACGATGACTTGCAACTTCACTCTGAAATTCTTTGAACTTTTCAAATGTTTCAGACTTATGTTTCATTAAGTAGATATACCCATATCTGCTTAAATCATCTGTGAAGGTGAGAAAATAACGATATCCACCACGAGCTTCAACATTCATTGGACCACATACATCTGTATGTATGATTTCCATCAAATCTGTTGCTCTCTTCATAGTACCGGAGAACGGCGTTTTAGTCATCTTGCCCATGAGGCACGGTTCACAAGTACCAAGTGATTCATAATCAAGTGGTTCCAAAAGTCCATCAGTATGGAGTTTCTTCATGCGCTTTACACCGATATGACCTAAACGGCAGTGCCACAAATAAGTTGCATTATCATTATCAACTCTGCATCTTTTGGCTTCAACATTATGAATATGTGTATCACTACTATCGAGATTCATCAAAAATAGACCACTCTTCAAGGGTGCATGACCATAAAAGGTATTATTCATATAAATAGAACAACCATTATTCTCTGATTTAAATGAATAACCGTCTCGCATCAAACAAGATCCAGATATAATGTTCATGCTTAACGCTGGCACCAAATAACAATTATTTAGGTCTAATACTAATCCCGATGGTAGATGTAGAGGTAGCGTGCCGACTGCGATCACATCGACTTTGGAACCATTTCCCACGCGCATCGTCACCTCGTCCTTTGCCAGTGCTCGCTTAATCCATAGTCCCTGTTTCGAGTTGCAAATATTAGCAACAGAACCAGTATCAAATACCCAGGTGCTACTGCGAGCATTAGTAAGGTACACATCAATAACATGTATATCACATATACCTTTGTTCACCTTGCCATCCTTCTTATCCGCCAAATACTTGGGGCAGTTCCGCTTCCAGTGACCAGTCTGCTTGCAGTAGAAGCACTCAGTTTCAGGCTTAGGTCCAGACTTGGGTTTCTTCTCCTGAGCAGCAACTTGCTTGCTGTTCTTCTTGAAGTTCCCCTTCTTCTTCCCCTTGCCCTTTTTCTTGAAACTAGTGGTCTTGTTGACCATCAACACTTGATGCTCCTTCTTGATTTCTACATCCGCAGTTTTTAGCATTGCGAAGATCTCGGGAATTGTTTTATCCATCCCTTGCATATTATAGTTCATCACGAAGCTCTTGTAGCTAGGTGGAAGTGATTGGAGAATTCTGTCAATGACGCAATCATCCGGAAGATTAACTCCCAGTTGAATCAAGTGATTATTATACCCAGACATTTTGAGTATATGCTCACTGACAGAACTGTTCTCCTCCATCTTGCAGCTATAGAACTTATTGGAGATTTCATATATCTCAATCCGGGCATTTGCTTGAAATATTAACTTCAACTCCTGGAACATCTCATATGCTCCATGACGTTCAAAACGTCGTTGAAGTCCCGGTTCTAAGCCGTAAAGCATGGCACATTGAACTATCGAGTAGTCATCAGCTTTGCTCTGCCAGACATTCTTAACATCGTCAGTTGCATCAGCAGCAGGCCTGACACCCAGCGGTGCTTCCAGGACGTAATTCTTCTATGCAGCAATGAGGATAATCCTCAAGTTACGGACCCAGTCCGTGTAATTGCTATCATCATCTTTCAACTTTGCTTTCTCAAGGAATGCATTAAAATTCAACGGAACAACAGCACGGGTCATCTATCTACAATTAAACATAAACAAACAAGATACTATCAGGTACTAAGTTCATGATAAATTTAAGTTCAATTAATCATATTACTTAAGAACTCCCACTTAGAAAAACATCCCTCTAATCTTCTAAGTGATCACGTGATCCAAATCAACTAAACCATAACCGATCATCACGTGAAATGGAGTAGTTTTCAATGGTGAACATCACTATGTTGATCATATCTACTATATGATTCACGCTCGACCTTTCGGTCTCAGTGTTCCGAGGCCATATCTGCATATGCTAGGCTCGTCAAGTTTAACCTGAGTATTCTGCGTGTGCAAAACTGGCTTGCACCCGTTGTAGATGGACGTAGAGCTTATCACACCCGATCATCACGTGGTGTCTGGGCACGACGAACTTTGGCAACGGTGCATACTCAGGGAGAACACTTTTATCTTGAAATTTAGTGAGAGATCATCTTATAATGCTACCGTCAATCAAAGCAAGATAAGATGCATAAAAGATAAACATCACATGCAATCAATATAAGTGATATGATATGGCCATCATCATCTTGTGCTTGTGATCTCCATCTCCGAAGCATCGTCATGATCACCATCGTCACCGGCGCGACACCTTGATCTCCATCGTAGCATCGTTGTCGTCTCGCCAATCTTATACTTCTACGACTATCGCTACCGCTTAGTGATAAAGTAAAGCATTACAGTGCGATTGCATTGCATACAATAAAGCGACAACCATATGGCTCCTGCCAGTTGCCGATAACTTAGTTACAAAACATGATCATTTCATACAATAAAATTTAGCATCATGTCTTGACCATATCACATCACAACATGCCCTGCAAAAACAAGTTAGACGTCCTCTATTTTGTTTGTTGCAAGTTTTACGTGGCTGCTTCGGGCTTAAGCAAGAACCAATCTTACCTACGCATCAAAACCACAACGATAGTTTGTCAAGTTGGTGTTGTTTTAACCTTCACAAGGACCGGGCGTAGCCACACTCAGTTCAACTAAACTTGGAGAAATTGACACCCGCCAGCCACCTGTGTGCAAAACACGTCGGTAGAACCAGTCTCGCGTAAGCGTACGCGTAATGTCGGTCCGGGCCGCTTCATCCAACAATACCGCCGAACCAAAGTATGACATGCTGGTAAGCAGTATGACTTATATCGCCCACAACTCACTTGTGTTCTACTCGTGCATATAACATCAACACATAAAACCTAGGCTCGGATGCCACTGTTGGGGAACGTAGTAATTTCAAAAAATTTCCTACGCACACGCAAGATCATGATGATGCATAGCAACGAGAGGGGAGAGTGTTGTCTACGTACCCTCGTAGACCGGAAGCGGAAGCGTTAGAATAATGCGGTTGATGTAGTCGTACGTCTTCACGGCCCGACCGATCAAGTACTGAAACTACGACACCTCCGAGTTCTAGCACACGTTCAGCTCGATGACGATCCCCGGACTCCGATCCAGCAAAGTGTCGGGGAAGAGTTTCGTCAGCACGACGGCGTGGTGACGATCTTGATGTTCTACCGTCGCAGGGCTTCGCCTAAGCACTGCTACAATATTATCGAGAATCGTGGTGGAGGGGGGCACCGCACACGGCTAAGAGAACGATCACGAAGATCAACTTGTGTGTATAGAGGTGCCCCCCTGCCCCCGTATATAAAGGAGCAAGGGGGGAGGCCGGCCGGCCCTTGGGGCGCGCCAAGGAGGGGGGGAGTCCTCCTCCTAGTAGGAGTAGGACTCCCCTTTCCTAGTCCAACTAGGAAGAGAGAAGGGGGAAGGAAAGAGAGGGAGAGGGAAAGAGGGGCCGCGCCCCCCTCCCCTAGTCCAATTCGGACTCCCCATGGGAGGGGGCGCGCCACCTCCTGGGATGCTGCCCTCTCTCTCCCCTCAGGCCCATTAAGGCCCAATACTTCCCCGGGGGGTTCCGGTAACCCTTCCGGCACTCCGGTTTTCTCCGAAATCACCCGAAACACTTCCGGTGTCCGAATATAGCCGTTCAATATATCGATCTTTATGTCTCGACCATTTCGAGACTCCTCATCATGTCCGTGATCATATCCGGGACTCCGAACAACCTTCGGTACATCAAAATATATAAACTCATAATGAAATTGTCATCGTAACGTTAAGCGTGCGGACCCTACGGGTTCGAGAACAATGTAGACATGACCGAGACACGTCTCCGGTCAATAACCAATAGCGGAACCTGGATGCTCATATTGGCTCCTACATATTCTACGAAGATCTTTATCGGTCAGACCGCACAACAACATACGTTGTTCCCTTTGTCATCGGTATGTTACTTGCCCGAGATTCGATTGTCGGTATCTCAATACCTAGTTCAATCTCGTTATCAGCAAGTCTCTTTACTCGTTCCGTAATACATCATCTCACAACTAACTCATTAGTTGCATTGCTTGCAAGGCTTAAGTGATGTGCATTACCGAGAGGGCCCAGAGATACCTCTCCGACAATCGGAGTGACAAATCCTAATCTCGAAATACGCCAACCCAACATGTACCTTTGGAGACACCTGTAGAGCACCTTTATAATCACCCAGTTACGTTGTGACGTTTGGTAGCACACAAAGTGTTCCTTCGGCAAACGGGAGTTGCATAATCTCATAGTCACAGGAACATGTATAAGTCATGAAGAAAGCAATAGCAACATACTAAACGATCAGGTGCTAAGCTAATGGAATGGGTCATGTCAATCACATCATTCTCCTAATGATGTGATCCCGTTAATCAAATGACAACTCATGTCTATGGTTAGGAAACATAACCATCTTCGATTAACGAGCTAGTCAAGTAGAGGCATACTAGTGACGTTTTAGTTTGTCTATGTATTCACACAAGTATTATGTTTCCGGTTAATACAATTCTAGCATGAATAATAAACATTTATCATGATATAAGGAAATAAATAATAACTTTATTATTGCCTCTAGGGCATATTTCCTTCAGTATTCGCTTCTAAGAGTCTTGTTCTACGGGAGTAGATGGGGTTGAGATCCACTTAGCCCCCACCATGATGGGGGGCAAGGCTTTTACATGGAGTAGATCCAGTCTGGCCGCCGGATATAGACTTGGGGACCAAGATGGTCTCTGGATACATATCCTGTCCTCTGAGCTCCTTCTTGTCGCCAGCTTCTTGGTGGGGCCCCTAGGCTCCGTGGCAGGCTTGCTGCCGGGATCCCCTTCTAGAAGCCACCCTAGTGTAGCACACCGTGAACGGAGCAAAAAGAGAAGATTTAATTCTGGTGGCAATGATGCCGACAAAACTACCATGTGTCGCAACACTCAAAAGCCCTATAGTGCGCCATTGTTTTGTAATAACAAGATGCAATACATGTATGATATCCCTCGTCGGCGGTGTCAAGTTGCATATGACTTCATTTGTTGATAATTTTATATGTCTGCTTATGCACTTTTAAAATGCAAGGGAATGCGTGACCAGCCACCTAGATTCAAGTCCTCACGAGTGTGAAACTGGGTTCTTATTCTTTCACAAAAAAGCATCATAGTAGGAGCTTCCCCCTGCCGTATTCATTTTTAAAACCTTCTAAAATGCTTTGGTTCAAAGGTTTAGTGATGACACGCATCATTTTACCATACATATGAAAATTGGCATCTTGGTGACTTAGTTTTATAATGCATCCTAATTATTCATCTGATGAGAAATGGAAGACATGGTGAATTAGCTATGTCGTGTTATATGTTGATGGAATGCACTATATTGGTTTATTGTTTTGTGGAGTAAATGATGGTCAACCCACTACCAATGAGGGCATGTTATACCATCGTACACTAGATCTACATCAATTAACAATTTGCATGTCGTGTTATTTATTATTAATGCATATGAATTGTTTTCCAAAGCCATATACCATTTTGAATTTTATCACGTGTGACATTGTCATGTGGATGGGTAGATATGGGCTATTTAAGCCTCAATTGAGGTGACATCGAACCCACGAGGCACTGGGGCACCCTGTTGGTAGACATGCCTAGAGGGCAAGGAAGAAGGGGGTGGAATATAGATTCATTATTCGTTGTTTCTTTACGTAATAATAAAGCATTGACTGCTTCTATTCGTCCGTCATCACAAACTTTGCAGGAAAGTCCCCGCACTTTCGTGAAATCAACTCGCAGCCACGATTTAAGTGAGAACATGATTTTTTTGTGTTTTGCAGAACCCCCCCCCCCCCCCCCCCCGAGGTTTCGGTTAATCAACCTACGACCCTATTTTAAGTGAGAACAATTTTTTTTGCTTTCTGCAGAAAACCCCCTGAGATTTCGGTTAATAAACATGTTGTCTGTCTAGAAAATAACGTTTTTTATATATAGATTCAAATGTTTTTTAAATATTCATATCTTTTAAACCGTAACTTCAATTTTAACATGTTATATATGAAAATTGATTAGAAAAATGTGTAGAATATGAATACGATGTTATGTTTACTCGTTAATCATTTTAAAATGTTGTTTAGGGCCAGATTCAAATGCTTCAAAAAAATATTCACAGCTTTTAAAACCTAACTTCAATTTTAACATATTATATATGAAAATTGATTAGAAAAATGCATAGAATCCGAATATGATGTTGTTTCACTTGTTAATAATTTTTAAAATGTTGCTCAGGATGCAACATTAATCAGTAGTGCACGGCCCATCTTTCTTTCCTACGGGTGCCGATTCAAATTGAAAATGAACACCTCAACAAAAAAACTTGGAGACGAAAGATACCATCTATGACCATGCATGTCCGTCAGTGAGTGGGAAGAAGGATAAACGACAAGAGTGATAAGATGCCATGTTGAAATAAAGGACATGGACCTATTGGGGTCTTGAGTCATGGTTATTGTGTTATGGGCGTGTGGTATTTTTTTTCTTCCGTTGCAACGCATGAGCTCTTTTGCTAATAATTGATAAACTACTTGTTATTGGTCACTTGTCGTAGCCCCTAAGAAAGTTATCTTATCCGAAGAAGGTAGTCACAAAAGTATTACTATCAATCATGTTTGCCAAACCCTTGGCACATTTCATAAAATGGTTGTATGTTCAATCCACTAGAAACACGCCAAGCAATCTCGTTGTTCACCAATGCGGTATACTCACCTTCTTTATATACTTCTTCTCCACCAAACAACTACGAACAACTAGAGTAAACCGAACATGCTAATGAGGTAGGTAATGTATATTTACCATATGAGCTTCAATTTTTTATTTGATTAGTATTTTCCTAATTGCGCCGCTTGCATTTTTAATAAATGCTAAGTTTCATTGCCTACGACCAACAAAACAAAAACATTTCTTGCCCCATGGTTTCTCAACTTCTACTACAGCCGAGAAATGTTCTTGAATGCAATCCCTTTTCTTTGATGCAAGATTATATCTACAACGAGTGCGACTACATACATCTACATGTATATATTGTAAAGCAGTCTGACGACTTCAAATTTCTTTGCAACATTTCCAAATTTGTGTTGCTCATTTTATGGATACAGTGCTAGCAATGCGCCCATCGTGTTCTTTGACTATGGATCATATTATATTTTTTACGGTCTAGACGAACTACAGTGTTTTGAATTTACATTTCAAACCCGCTCATACTTCCCATCAAAACTTAACTTATCCAAAGGATATGACATCTATAAAATCAGAGTTGGTTCTCGATGTCCTCTACTTTATTTGTTTTTAGGATTAAAATCCTCCCAAAGTCTATGCACTCATGTTTACGTCGATGGTAAATATCAAAGAGTCAACGTTTACAGTTCTTCGGCAAAGTCAATGGTGCGCATGACCACCCAATTCTTTGGCGAAGTCAATGTTGTCAACAAATACCTGCATGCCACATAGACATATTTGAGTCTCAGCTCGGCGAGTAATAATTGGCTGAAGATTAGAATGATGGGAGCAAGGTAATATACCGTTTTCCACCCATCAGGGTCAAGCACAGAGGTGATCTTGGTGCCGATCCCTGGCAAGGGACCTGGCTCCCGCACCACTTGCCCTCCGGACAGCTTCACCCCCTCGGCTGTCTTGTAGACATTGTCGGTGCCTGTCGCGATCTGTTAAAAACCAACATACCGAGAGCTTAGCGACGTAACAACAATGGTTCCAATCATCTGCGAATTGCAAAGGCAATGGAGATAATCCATCCATACCTGACCATAGGCTTTCCCCTTGTCATATTTAGCGACACCGTACTTGTAGGTCAGCTCCAGAACTGCATTCCGGTCTTCGGGCCCGTACCCCATCACCGCCACCGTATACTGCGTAAGAGTTTAATGCATCACGCTCTACAAGAAATTAGATACTTCATCTGATCCATATTAATTGTCGCTGATTTAGTAATACTACTATTCTTTTAGTATAAAGTTATACTAAATCAATGACAATTAATTTGGATTGGAGGGAGTAGTAGATTGAGCAGAGTGATCACCTTGTTTCTAGGGTTGTCTCGCTTCCGGAGTAGTTCCATACCATAAGCCTGCAATTTGGCGACAACAAGTCACTCTGGTGATCTTTGAGATACAATAAGCCATGGAACTGCAATGAACATCAAGCACTTTTGAGCTGCCTACCTTCTTGTAGAAGCTTATGGCTCGGTCGAGGTCGCCGACACGAAGCATCACCTGACATAGTGGCTCTCGAGTCCCTGGCCTCTCAAGGATCTCAAATTTGTAGCCATCAGGGTCTTCGATGAACGCGATCACGGTCTTGCCACCCTTGACAGTGCCATACTCCTTTGTCACCTTGCCTCCCTTTGCTCTTATGATTTTAACCGTTTTTGCCACCTGTTGTGACCAATCATCAAGTTCAAGGCACGTCACATTAGTGTTAACAGAGCACCATACTTCATTCTTAAGAAAACCAGAGCACCATAGTTGTTACAAAACAATTTGCAAGGGAAATGGTGCCTTACATCATCGGTTGCGATGCCGAAATGACCAAACCCCGCCCCGATATCGTACTTGTCGACCCCGTAGTCTGCAGACGAATCGCCAGGTCGACGTTAGCAACGATAAAATTACAACGAGAATGTGCTTATACTGTATCTGTATCTTTGTTGAAGAAAAAAAAGTGCTTATGCTGTATGGCGTGTAAGTAAGAAGTAACTGTAGGTGAGCTCGACGACGAAATGGGCGTCCTCGCGGCCGTATCCGAGGAAAGCATTGGTGTACTTCTCTTCGGGTATGTCGCGCTTCCTCAGCAGCTTCATGCCCAGGCATTCCGTATAGAACCTGCAATCATTGGGCACGTCAGAATCCTCTGCTGAAGAACGAACGAGACCGGTGTTGCATTGCAGCTACTACGGCCTGCGCGCTGACTTGATGGTTTTGTGGATGTCGCCGACGCGGTAGACGACGTGGAGGAGCCTCCGGTGGTCCTTCTTGGCCCAGGCGAAGGCCTCCTCTTTGCTACAGAAGGTGGCATTAGCCTGCGCGGCCTCTGCGGAGGCGCGGAGCTTGGGCGCGCCGCTCGTGCTCAGCCTGCTCGGCTCGGACCGCAGCGCTATTCCGAGAAGAGAAGAAGCAGCAACGAATGAATGAAATCAACCAAATACAATGCTCATTTTGTTGCTGTTGTCGGCTGGTGTGGAAGAAGGAACATGAGCTTACCTGCAGCGGTGGAGAGGAGCATGAGGGCGGCGCACGCGGCGGCGCCACGGCTGACCCTCATCGTCGTCGGCGCGTGACGCTGGGCCGTCGACCGATGTGCTTGCGTGCGCTGTCGTGGCTGGCGCTTTCTTGCTATCGCCCAATTTCCCCTGTGTTTTTTTATGTATTAAGTAATATTTTTCTGTTAAATTAAAAAAATGCTGAACATGCTACTCGGCTCTAGCAGGCGGGGCCCACGCATCACATCTCGAAACCAACATGCAGTGAAGCAGCAAAAGCTAACCAGACCACCAGCGAGCACAGCACTGAGCAGTGGCCAGTGGCACTACTACTACACACGGACACGGGATTGAGCAGCAGAAACACGGGATGCGCTAAATCCTACCTCGCCGACTGACGAAAACAGCTGAAGAACTCGAGAACCACAAGCAGCACTGGCGCCGCGGCCAACCTTGCGCAAACTCACGCGAGAGTACTACAAAGTTATGAGAAGACAAGGTAGCGGCGGAGGACTGGATGGAGCGGGATAGAGGGCGGGAGCGCCGCATAGATTTGGCGCGGGGCGGTGAGGGGAGCTGACCTGCGGCGAGCGGGCGGAGGGAGCCGGTTGGAGTCGGCGTGGCCGTGGGGAAGGAAGGAGGGTGTCGCAGAGTGTGGGGAGATCCAAGCAAGGGTTAGCACTTAGCAGCAACAACGACAACAAATGCGCTACGGGTGGATGCCGAAAGGAGGCAGGGTGGGTGCACGTAGGCTGGCGGGAGGAGGGCACCCAAAATATCCACCTGCCCGCCCTTTGCCGACTTGCCGGCCCGCGTCGACGTGTAAGATTACACGGCCGCGGCAAGGAGGTGGTGGCCCTGCGGGATCCGTCTGTATCCTTCGAGTGCGATATAGGTCCCTTCTCACATGTGTGCCCGCCTAACTTTTTTGCTTTCTCTTTTTAAAAAACGAAGCTAAAAGATTTGCACCGCCTCATTAGAGCATCTCCAATAGATGATCCAAAATTTAGCGGTCCAAAATCGAAGATGTAAAAATTGAACCGCCAAAAAATGCGTTTTGAAACTCCAAAAAAAGCTCAACTCCAACAGATGATCCAAATTGATGATTCAAAAAAGCAACTCCAATAGATGGTCAAAAATAAAGATGTAAATTTCTTAAAACGACAAACCACTACATTCAACATAGTTCAAAAATCAAATTCAACATAGTTTCATACATGAACTTCAACTACTACTTATTCAAACTACTAGATAAACTACTCCTCATCGTCGGAGCTGCGGAACTGCGCCCAGAACTCCTCCTTCTCCGGGTCGTCGCACCCCTCCTCCTCCTCCTCCTCCTCCTCGAAGTCTGCCCAGTCCTCCTCGAAAGAGGACTCAATGGGGATCACCGTAAAGGGACCGGCCTCGTCCTCCTTCGCCCCCTTCTTCTTCTGCTCTGCCTCACGCTTCTAGTAGTACTCCAGCTCGGCCTGGACGTACTCCGGATGCTCCCGATTAAACCTCGCCATCGCCTCCTCCTCGGTCTCGTCGGCACTGACGACAACCGACGGCTTCTTCGTCGTCTTCTTCTTCATCGGAATCTCCTTCATCTTGATGCCCTGCGGCACAAGCATCTCCGCTTCCGCCCGACTCTCGATCTCTGGGAAGTTGAGGTGCTCCTGAGGCCTCTCGGCACGCCACACCGGCCCGTCGTAGGCACGCGCGGCCTCGTGGGCAGAGGGGTACGTGCCGATCCACCAACGCCTCCCGGCGTCGGAGAACTCCACTCCGAAGTTACCGGAGGGCTTCTGCCTCACGCCGAAGAAGCCCGACTTGCCCTTTGACGTCTTCTTCGGCGCCATCGGAGAGCGGTGAGAGCGGTGGAGCGGCGGTGGCGTGCGGCCGGGGCGGTGGCGGACGGAGCTAGGCGGGCCGGTGGCGGACGGAGCCGGGCCGGGTCGGAGCTATGGCAGGCGGGTCGGGGCCGGGCGGAGCTGCGACGGGTCTGAGTTGCGGTGAACGGGGCGGGGTGGACGGGGCAGCGGCGTGCGCCGCGGCCGCGGTCGGATCTGCGGCGGGCGGGCGGTGGGGCGGCGTGGAAACAACAACGGGGGCCGGGCGGGGCCGGATCTGATGCGGGCGGTGGGGCGGCGGCAGCGTGTGGAGGCGGCGAGGCGGCGGCGGACGGCTGGGAGGTCGCGGGCGGGCGAGCGGAAAAGGAAAGGAACTAGCGATTGGGCGTTCACGGGCGGCGGCTGGTTTTGGACCATATGCACCTCGTGATGCAAATTTGCACCGCGAGGTGTTGTATTTTACATCACAAGCAGGCCATGGTCCATTTTTTTTACATATGAACCGTCTGTTGAAGCTGCTGAAGGAAATATGCCCTAGAGGCAATAGTAAAGTTTTTATTTATTTCCTTATATCATGATAAATGTTTATTATTCATGCTAGAATTGTATAAACCGGAAACATAATACATGTGTGAATACATAGACAAACAGAATGTCACTAGTATGCCTCTACTTGACTAGCTCGTTGGTCAAAGATGGTTATGTTTCCTAACCATAGACATGAGTTGTCATTTGATAAACGGGATCACATCATTAGGAGAGTGTTGTGATTGACTTGACCCATTCCATTAGCTTAGCACTTGATCGTTTTAGTTTACTGCTATTGCTTTCTTCATGACTTATACATGTTCCTATGACTATAAGATTATGCATCTCCCAATTACGGGAGGAATACTTTGTGTGCTACCAAACGTCACAACGTAACTGGGTGATTATAAAGGTGCTCTACAGGTATCTCTGATGGTACTTGTTGTGTTGGCATAGATCGAGATTAGGACTTGTCACTCCGATTGTTGGAGAGGTATCTCTAGGCCCTCTCGGTAATGCACATCACTATAAGCCTTGCAAGCAATGCAACTAATGAGTTAGTTGCGGGATGATGCATTATGGAACGAGTAAACAGACTTGCCGGTAACGAGATTGAGCTAGGTATTGAGATACCGACGATCGAATCTCGGGCAAGTAACATACCGATGACAAAGGGAACAACGTATGTTGTTATGCGGTTTGACCGATAAAGATCTTTGTAGAATATGTAGGAGCCAATATGAGCATCCAGGTTCCGCTATTGGTTATTGACTGAAGACGTGTCTCGGTCATGTCTAAATAGTTCTCAAACCCGTAGGGTCTGCACGTTTAATGTTCGGTGACGACCGGTAATATTAGTTTATGTGTTTTGATGTATCGAAGGTAGTTCTGAGTCCCAGATGAGATCAGGGACATGACGAGAAGTCTTGAAATGGTCGAGACGTAAAGATCGATATATTAGATGACTATATTCGGACATCGGAAAGGTCCCGAGTGATTCGGGTATTTTTCGGAGTACCGAAGAGTTACGAGAATTCGCCGAGGAGTACATGGGCCTTACTGGGCTTTAGGGGAAAGAGAGAGGGGAGGCTGCGCGCCCCCCAAGGCTTAGTCTGAATTGGACTAGGGGGAGGGGCTGCGCCTCCTCCTTCCTTCTCTTCTCTTTTCCCTTTCCTTCTCTCCTACTCCTACTACATGGAAGGGGGGGGGGAATCCTACTCCAGGTGGGAGTAGGACTCCCCAGGGCGCGCCATAGTAGAGGCCCGGCCCTCCCCCTCCTCCACTCCTTTATATACGGGGAAGGGGTCACCCTAGGACACACAAGTTGATTGTTCCAAGCCGTATGCGGTGCCCCCTCCATAATAATCCACCTCGATCATATCGTAGCGGTGCTTAGGCGAAGCCCTGCGTCGGTAGCAACATCATCACCGTCATCACGCCATCGTGCTGACGGAACTCTCACGTGATGCTCTGCTGGATCGGAGTTGGTGGGACGTCATCGAGCTGAACGCGTGCTGAACTCGGAGGTGCCGTGCGTTCGGTACTTGGATTGGTCGGATCATGAAGACGTACGACTACATCAACCGCGTTCTCATAACGCTTCCGCTTACGGTCTACGAGGGTATGTAGACGATACTCTCCCCTCTCGTTGCTGTGCATCACCATGATCTTGCGTGTGCGTAGGATTTTTTTTGGAATTACTACGTTCTCCAACAGTGGAACACAAGTGAGTTGTGGACTACTTATTACTTCCCAACGCCTTCCTCTAGGCCCAACTAATGGTGAAGTGTCATGTAGTCGACGTTCACATAACACCACTAGAGGAGAGACAACATACATCTCATCAAAATATCGAACGAATACCAAATTCACATGACTACTAATAGCAAGACTTCTCCCATGTCCTCAGGAACAAACGTAACTACTCACAAAGCATATTCATGTTCATAATCAGAGGGGTATTAATATGCATATAGGATCTGAACATATGATCTTCCACCAAATAAACCAACTAGCATCAACTACAAGGAGTAATTAACACTACTAGCAACCCACAGGTACCAATCCCGGACTTGGAGACAAGAATTGGATACAAGAGATGAACTAGGGTTTTGAGAGGAGATGGTGCTGGTGAAGATGTTGATGGAGATTGCCCTCTCCCGATGAGAGGAGTGTTGGTGATGATTTCCCCCTCCCGGAGGGAAGTTTCCCCGGCAGAACAGTTCTGCCAGAGCCCTAGATTGGTTCCGCCAAGGTTCCGCCTCGTGGCGGCAGAGTCTCGTCCAGAAAGATGGCTTGTGATTTTTTTCTCATCGAAAGACTTCATATAGCAGAAGATGGACATCGGAGGGCCACCAGGGGGCCCAAGAGGTAGGGGGCGCGCCCCCACCCTCGTGGGCAGGGTGTGGCCCCCCTGGTGAACTTCTTGCGCTCAATATTTTTTATATATTCTGAAAATGACTTCCGTGAAGTTCCAGGACTTTTGGAGCTGTGCAGAATAGGTCTCTAATATTTGCTCCTTTTCCAGCCCAGAATCCCAGCTGCCGGCATTCTCCCTCTTTATGTAAACCTTGTAAAATAAGAGAGAATAGGCATAAGTATTATGGCATAATGTGTAATAACAGCCCATAATGCAATAAATATCGATATAAAGGCATGATGCAAAATGGACGTATCAACGACACGTTGATAAAAGATCAAGATGATGGAGATCATGGTGTCATGCCGGTAACAATGGAGATCATGACAATACTTTGGAGAGATCAAAGGCACAAGATGATGATGGCCATATCATGTCACATATTTTTGATTGCATGTGATGTTTATCTTTTATACATCTTATTTTGCTTAGTTCGGCGGTAGATTTATAAGATGATCCCTTACTATAAATTTCAAGGTACAAGTGTTCTCCCTGAGTATGCACCATTGCCAAAGTTCGTCGTGCCGAGACACCACATGATGATCGGGTGTGATAAGCTCTACATTCACATACAACGGGTGCAAGCCAGTTTTACACACGCAGAAATACTTGGGTTAAACTTGACGAGCCTAGCATATGCAGATATGGCCTCGGAACACTGGAGACCGAAAGGTCGACCGTGAATCATATAGTAGATATGATCAACATAATGATGTTCACCATTGAAAACTACTCCATCTCACGTGATGATCGAACATGGTTTAGTTGATTTGGATCACGTGATCATTTAGATGACTAGAGGGATGTCTATCTAAGTGGGAGTTCTTAAGTAATATGATTAATTGAACTTTAATTTATCATGAACTTAGTCCTGATAGTATTTGCATAACTATGTTGTAGATCAATAGCTCGCGATGTAGCTTCCCGTTTATTTTGATATGTTCCTAGAGAAAAATTAAGTTGAAAGATGTTAGTAGCAATGATGCGGATTGGATTCGTGATCTGAGGATTATCTTCATTGCTGCACAGCAGAATTATGTCCTTGATGCACCGCTAGGTGACGGACCTATTGCAGGAGCATATGGAGACGTTATGAACGTTTGACAAAGCTCGGTATGATGACTACTTGATAGTATAGTGCACCATGCTTTACGACTTAGAACCGGGACTTCAAAAATGTTTTGAACGCCACGGAGCATATAAGATGTTCCAAGAGTTGAAATTAGTATTTCAGACTCATGCCCATGTCGAAAGGTATGAGACCTTTGACAAGTACTTTGCCTACAGAATGGAGGAGAATAGCTCAGCTAGTGAGCATGTGCCCAGAATGTCTGAGTGCTACAATCACTTGAATCAAGTGGGAGTTAATCTTTCAGATAAGATAGTGATTGACAAAATTCTCTAGTCACTATCACCAAGTTACTAGAACTTCGTGATGAACTATAATATGCAAGGGATAACGGAAACGATTCCCAAGCTCTTCGTGATACGGAAATCGACGAAGGTAGAAATCAAGAAAAGCATCAAGTGTTGATGGTTGACAAGACCACTAGTTTCAAGAAAAGGGCAAAGGGAAGAAGGGGAACTTCAAAAAGATCGGCAAGCAAGTTGCTGCTCAAGTGAAAAAGCCCAAGTCTAGACCTAAGCCTGAGACTAAGTGCTTCTACTGCAAAGGGACTGGTCACTGGAAGCAGAATTGCCCCAACTATTTGGCGGATAAGAAGGATGGAAAAGTGAACAAAGGTATATTTGTTATACATGTTATTGATGTGTACTTTACTGGTGTTTATAGCAACCCCTCAGTATTTGATACTAGTTCAGTTACTAAGGTTAGTAACTCGAAATGGGAGTTGCAGAATGAACAGAGACTATTAAGGGTGAAGTGACGATGTGTGTTGGAAGTAGTTCCAAAATTGATATGATCATCATCGCACACTCCCTATACTTTCGGGATTAGTGTTGAACCTAAAATAAATGTTATTTGGTGTTTGCGTTAAGCATGAATATGATTGGATCATGTTTATTCCAATACGGTTATTCATTTAAGTCAAAGAATAATTGTTGTTCTATTTACATGAATAAAACCTTCTATGGTCGTATACTCAATATAAGTGGTTTATTGAATCTTGATTGTAGTGATACACATATTCATAATACTGAAGCCAAAACATGCAATGTTAATAATGATAGTGCAACTTATTTGTGCCACTGCCATTTATGTCATATTAGTGTAAAGCGCATGAAGAAACTCCATGCTGATGGGTTTTTGGAATCACTTGATGCTTGCGAACCATGCCTCATGGACAACATGACTAAGACTCCGTTCTCCGGAACAATGGAGCGAGCAACTGACTTATTGGAAATAATACATACTGATATATGCGGTCCGATGAGTGTTGAGGCTCGCGGCGGGTATCGTTATTTTCTGACCTTCACAGATGATTTGAGCAGATATGGGTATATCTACTTGATGAAACATAAGTATGAAACATTTGAAAAGTTCAAAGAATTTTAGAGTGAAGTGGAAAATCATCGTAACAAAAAAATAAAGTTTCTGCGATCTGATTGTGGAGGAGAATATTTGAGTTACGAGTTTGGTCTTCATTTGAAACAATGCGGAATATTTTTGCAACTCACGCCACCTAGAACACCACAACGTAATGGTGTGTCCGAACGTCATAACCGTACTTTATTAGATATGGTGCGATCTATGATGTCTCTTACCGATTTATCACTATCATGTTGGGGTTATGCATTAGAGACAGCTGCATTCACGTTAAATAGGGCACCATCTAAATCCATTGAGATGACACCGTATGAACTTTGGTTTGGCTAGAAACCTAAGCTGTCATTTCTTAAAGTTTGGGGCTGCGATGCTTATGTGAAAAAGTTTCAACCTGATAAGCTCAAACCCAAATTGGAGAAATGTGTCTTCATAGAATACCCAAAGGAAACTGTTGGGTACACCTTCTATCACAGATCCAAAGGCAAGATCTTTGTTGCTAAAAGTGGATCCTTTCTAGAGAAGGAGTTTATCTCGAAAGAAGTGAGTGGAAGGAATGTAGAACTTGATGAGGTAATTGTACCTTCTCCCGAATTGGAAAGTAGTTCATCACAGAAATCAGTTCTAATGATCTCTACACCAATTAGTGAGGAAGCTAATGATGATGATCATGAAACTTCAGATCAAGTTACTACCGAACCTCGTAGGACAACTAGAGTATGGTCCGCACCAGAGCGGTACGGTAATCCTTTCTGGAAGTCATGTTACTAGACCATGACGAACCTATGAACTATGAGGAAGCGATGATGAGCCCAGATTCCGCGAAATGGCTTGAGGCCATGAAATCTGAGATGGGATCCATGTATGAGAACAAAGTATGTACTTTGATTGACTTGCCCGATGATCGGTGAGTCATTAAGAATAAATGGATCTTCAAGAGAAAGATGGACGCTGATAGTAGTGTTACTATCTACAAAGCTCGAATTGTCGCAAAATGTTTTCGACAAGTTCAAGGTGTTGACTACGATGAGATTTTCTCACTCGTATCAATGCTTAAAAGTCTGTTTGAATCATGTTAGCAGTTGCCACATTTTATGAAATCTGGCAAATGGATGTCAAAACTGTATTCCTTAATGGATTTCTTAAAGAAGAGTTGTATATGATGCAACCAGAAGGTTTTGTTGATCCTAAAGGTGCTAACAAAGTGAGCGAGCTCCAGCGATCCATCTATGGACTGGTGCAAGCATCTCGGAGTTGGAATATATGCTTTGATAAAGTGATCAAAGCATATGGTTTTATACAGACTTGTGGTGAAGCCTTTATTTATAAGAAAGTGAGTGGGAGCACTACAACATTTTTGATAAGTATATGTGAATGACATATTGTTGATCAGAAATAATGTAGAATTTTCTAGAAAGCATAAAGGAGTGTTTGAAAAGAGTTTTTCAAAAGAAAGACCTCGATAAAGCTGCTTACACATAGAGCATCAAGATCTATAGAGATAGATCAAGACGCTTGATAAGTTTTTTCAATGAGTACATACCTTGACAATATTTTGAAGTAGTTCAAAATGGAACAGTCAAAGAAGGAGTTCTTACCTGTGTTGCAAGGTGTGAAGTTGAGTAAATACTCAAAACCCGACCACGGCAGAAAATTGAAAGAGAATGAAAAGTCATTCCCTATGCCTCAGTCATAGGTTCTATAAAGTATGCTATGCTGTTTACCAGTCCTATTGTATACCTTAGCATTTTTCTGGCAAGGGAGTACAATAGTGATCTAGGAGTAGATCACTGGACAACGGTCAAAATTATCCTTAGAGGACTAAGGAAATATTTTTCGGTTATGGAGGTGATAAAAGAGTTCGTCATAAAAAGTTACGTCGATGCAAGCTTTTTACATCAATCTAGATGACTCTAAGTCTCGATCTGGACACATATTGAAAGTGGGAGCAATTAGCTAGAGTAGCTCCGTGCAGAGCATTGTAGACATAGAAATTTGCCAAATACATACGGGTCTGAATGTTGCAGACCTGTAGACTAAACTTCTCTCACAAGCAAAACATGATCACTCTTTGGGTATTAATCTCATAGCAATGTGAACTAGATTATTGACTCTAGTAAACCCTTTGGGTATTAGTCACATGGAGATGTGAACTAATCGTATAAAGATGTGAACTAGATTATTGACTCTAGTGTAAGTGGGAGACTGAGGGAAATATGCCGTAGAGGCAATAATAAAGTTATTATTTATTTCCTTATATCATGATAAATGTTACTATTCATGCTATAATTGTATTAACCGGAAACATAATACATGTGTGAATACATAGACAAACAGAATGTCACTAGTATGCCTGGTCAAAGATGGTTATGTTTCCTAACCATAGACATGAGTTGTCATTTGATAAACATGATCACATCATTAGGAGAATGATGTGATTAACTTGACCCATTCCATTAGCTTAGCATTTGATCATTTTAGTTTACTGCTATTGCTTTCTTCATGACTTATATATGTTCCTATGACTATGAGATTATGCAACTCCCGATTACCGGAGGAACACTTTGTGTGCTACCAAACGTCACAACGTAACTGGGTGATTATAAAGGTGCTCTACAGGTGTCTCCGATGGTACTTGTCGAGTTGGCATATATCGAGATTAGGATTTGTCACTTCGATTGTCGGAGAGGTATCTCGAGGCCCTCTCGGTAATGCACATCACTATAAGCCTTGCAATCAATGCAACTAATGAGTTAGTTGCGGGATGATGCATTACGGAACGAGTAAAGAGACTTGCCAGTAACGAGATTGAGCTAGGTATTGAGATACCGATGATCGAATCTCGGGCAAGTAACATACCGATGACAAAGGGAACAACGTATGTTGTTATGCGGTTTGACCGATAAAGATCTTCGTAGAATATGTAGGAGCCAATATGAGCATCCAGGTTCTGCTATTGTTTATTGATCGGAGACATGTCTCGGTCATGTCTACATAGTTCTCGAACCCGTAGGGTTCGCACGATTAACGTTCGGTGACGATTGGTAATATGAGTTTATGTGTTTTGATATACCAAAGGTAGTTCGGAGTCCCGGATGAGATCGGGGACATGACGAGGAATCTCGAAATGGTCGAGACGTAAAGATCGATATATTGGACGACTATATTCAGACATCGGAAAGGTTCCGAATGATTCAGATATTTTGCGGAGTACCGGAGAGTTACGGGAATTCGCCGGGGAGTATATGTGCCTTATTGGGCTTTAGGGGAAAGAGAGAGGGGAGGCTGCGCACCCCCCAAGGCTTAGTCCGAATTGGACTAGGGTGAGGGGCTGCGCCCCCTCCTTGCTTCTCTCATACTCCTACTACATGGAAGGGGGGAATCCTACTCCGCAGGGTGCGTCATAGTAGAGGGCCGACCCTCCCCCCTCCACTCCTTTATATACGGGGGGAGGGGTCACCCTAGGACACACACGTTGATTGTTCCAAGCCGTGTGCGGTGCCTCCCTCCATCATAATCCACCTCGATTATATCGTAGCCGTGCTGAGGCGAAGCCCTGCGTCGGTAGCAACATCATCACCGTCATCACGCCGTCGTGTTGACGGAACTCTCCCGTGAAGCTCTGCTGGATCGAAGTTCGTGGGACGTCATCGAGCTGAACGTGTGCTGAACTCGGAGGTGCCGTGCATTCGGTACTTGGATCGATCGGATCGTGAAGACGTATGACTACATCAACCGCGTTCTCATAACGCTTCCGCTTACGGTCTATGAGGGTACGTAGACGATACTCTCCCCTCTCGTTGCTGTGCATCATCATGATTTTGCGTGTGCGTAGGAATTTTTTTAAATTACTACGTTCTCCAAAAGCTGCGTTTTTGGCCTCAGACGGTCCAAAGGTTAGTTACTTTTACATTTAGATCATCTATTGGAGATGCTCTTAATTAACCTAAATGATAACGCCCACATGCGTGACGCTTATGAACATGGCACAAACGCAGTTGACGCCGTTCGATTCATTTGCACGAATATTGCAGCAGTTCCCATCTGGGTCGAGAGTCACGTAAGCACCCATCGTCGTGTGAACGTTATCATTTAGTGCCACAGTGTGGGCGGTCCTCGCCCGAACGGACACACGGTGCTCGCCCGAACGTGTGGGTGAAACTGCTCTCCGCCCACACGATGCTTGCACAGTGATAGATGGCAACTATAGTTGTGTATATGTGGCAACTAATTAATCACACATGGCAACTATGGTTGACCATACATGGCAACTATGATTTGACCACATGTGGTAACTCTAATTAATTACACATGGCAACTAAAGTTAATTATACACGGCAACTATAGTAATTAAACATGAAAACTATAGTTAATTACAAATGGTAACTAAAATTAATCACACAAGCGTCCGCGCTCCGTGGTGGGGGTGAGCAGTTGCCACACAGGGTCGTCTGTGCCATTGCAGCTGCGCCCGAACATGTGAGCAGTTTTAATGTTCGCCCGCATAGGGTCATGTGGGTTGGCTCCTGGGTACGACCGGACGAGCCGTGTGGTCGGGTGTCTATTGTGCCACATGTGTGACAATTATCGGCATCCTTAATTAATGTGACAAGCATATGTTTAGCTTATACAAATGGTCCTTTAACTTTAGAACCGGCAATAGGGGCAATTTTACCATACGCGCACCCTGGACACGTGCCCGGGCTCGCCGCCGTCGCTTATTAGAACTCTAGCGAGCTGCTGAAGCAGTTAGTATTTTTTTTGCTGAAATACAGCGGGTTGTAACAAAATTGTGGTAAACTCTGACAATCTGAAACTCATAGAGACTGTGAAAAATGAAGGTCATTTTGCTGGGAATGCGGCACCTATTATTGATGACTATTATCACCTGACATGTGAGTTCAGCTCTATCACTTTCGAGTTTTGCCTAAAAGAAGTGAATACCGTAGCTCATGAATTAGCTAAACTAGCTAGATGTTCTTATTGTAATGAGTGGTTTGAAGATGATCCAATTGAGCTACTTCCTACGTTGATTAATAAGGATGTAAACTTGATTACCAGTCAATAAAGAGGAGGTAAAATTATAAAAAAATCATGAAAATAAGTCCCACTTCAGTACAACAACACCCCCCCTAAATGTATAAAGGGCAGTACCTTCTTTTCCACTCCCATATAGGATACCCGTCATCAAGCAATCAGAAACAGCCGCCCTGATGGGAGGAAGAGCGCGGTAGCTTCACTTCCTTGTCGGAGATCACTGCCACCCATGCAGAAACTCTAACCCTGGCCGTCCGCCTTCCTTCTGCCTCTTGTATTCTTGAGGATTTCCCGTGGTGGACCCGTGCGAGTGTGTATTTTGTATGCCTTACGTGCTTTTCTGAGTTGGTTATTGGTCCATGTAGTTTCGGCTGACAGCTACCACAACCAGTCAAAACTACGCAACAAACTGCATTTTCCCCCGAAACCTAGGGCTCTCTAGCGGCGCTAGGGTTTGGAGTGGAAACCGATCGGCGGCCGTGGAACTCATCGGCGGGCCGCCCCGAGCACTCGGCCGGGGTGATGGCTACACCACCGGCGACGGAGACGGCGCAAGGGGACTCTGGTTCGACCAACCCTAGATCGGCAAGGGAGAAACTAGAGGAAGCTCTGGGCAAGCTGGATATATCCGAAGAAGAGGCGACTCCTCTCGTGATAGATGAACGGCAGGACGGTGCTCCGGCGAAGTGGTTGCTGGCAGGGAAGGTTCTCTACCGAAATCTGTATCATATTCATACCATTGGCAATGCTTTGCGGCCGGCTTGGGGAAACCCTAGAGGACTGCAATTCCGATCAACTGGGGCGAACACTTTTGTTGCTGAATTTGAGGCCCAGCGTGATCGGGATAGAGTTTGGGTGGGATCGCCCTGGCACATCAACAAGAACGCGGTCATCCTGGCTGAGTTCGAAGAGTGCATGCGCCCTGATGAGGTTAGTTTTGATCGATTACAAGTATGGGCTAGGGTTTTGAACCTACCCTACAACCTGAGGGATGATGCATGGAGCCTCCCAATAGCACGGATGATTGATAAGGAGGTGCAGATTGCAAAGTTCGACCACAATGGAGGCTATCTCCGAGCAAGGGTTTCAGTGGATGTTAATAAACCGCTCAGGAGATGGGTGCTCATAGATTCGGCAAGGAGGAAGAAGGTGGATCCCTATGACATACAATATGAGTAGATTCCATACTTCTGTTTCTCTTATGGAAGGCTGGGCCACTCGGATCTTTACTGCTCTAACCCTGGCTCACGAGATGACAAGGGAGAGCTGCCGTTTGGGCCGTCATTGCGAGCTCCTGATGAGACCAGATTTCCAGCCAGCAGCGACAACTCCTCCAGGGGACAGAAGTCTGATCATGGTAGCAAGCAAGAGACAAGGAATTCCAGAACAAAATCGAAGCAAGATGGGGGGAAGAGGTGGTTTCGCCCCTTAAGAACAAAGAGAACACTCGCTACAAGAGGAAGGAGGGACCTACAACTGTCTACAAACCAAAGCAGTTGCTTCTAACGGCGGCACAAAACCCTGAAGATTTTGATCCGAGCACGAGCACTGCAGGGGGAGAAGATGATGAGGATCTGGTTCGCGAAACAAAGAAGAAGAGGCCTATGCCTGAAAACTCGGCAGAGACCGTTGATCGGTCCTGCCCATCCCAATGAGTTGCCTCTCATGGAACTGCCGGGGGCTTGGGAACCCCGAGGCGGTTCGAGAGCTTCGCAATATTGTTAAGCTAGAAGGACCCACTCTTCTCTTCGTCATGGAAACAAAAATCAAAGGGAAGAGAGTTGAGGACTTGCAGAGACATCTAGGCTTCGGCGGATGCTTTGCAGTGGATAGTGTTGGTCTAAGTGGTGGCATTGGTTTGTTTAGGTCGCATGATGTTCTTGTGGATCTCAAAAATTATAGTGCTAGTCACATTGATGTTTCTGTTAAATTCAAAGAACAAAACTCCTTTCAATGGAGGTTTACTGGTTTCTACGGGGCGCCCTGAGCTGAAGATAGGCATCATAGTTGGCGTTTCCTACGTACGCTGTATAACATACCGCATGAGGCATGGATATGTTTGGGTGATTTTTGTTGGGGAACGTAGCATAAATTCAAAATTTTCCTACGTGTCACCAAGATCTATCTATGGAGACACCAGCAACGAGGGGAAGGAGAGTGCATCTACATACCCTTGTAGATCGCTAAGCGGAAGCGTTCAAGTGAACGGGGTTGATGGAGTCGTACTCGTCGTGATTCAAATCACCGATGACCAAGTGCCGAACGCACGGCACCTCTGCGTTCAACACACGTGCAGCCCGGTGACGTCTCCCACGCCTTGATCCAGCAAGGAGAGAGGGAGAGGTTGAGAAAGACTCCATCCAGTAGCAGCACAACGGCGTGGTGGTGGTGGAGGAGCGTGGCAATCCTGCAGGGCTTCGCCAAGCACCACGGGAGAGGAGAAGGACTTAGGAGAGAGGGAGGGGCTGCACCAAAGGCATAAGGGGTGTGTCAAGAGGCCCTCCTACCCTCACTATATATAGGGAGCCCAAGGGGGAGGGTGCGCCAGCCCTAGGAGATCCAATCTCCTAGGGGGCGGCGGCCAGGGGAGGTTTCCCTCCCCCCAAGGCACCTAGGAGGTGCCTTCCCTCCTTGGGACTCTTCCTTAGGGTTCCCCCTTCACCCTAGGCGCATGGGCCATAAGGGAAGTGGCGCCCCAGCCCACTTTGGGCTGGATCCCTTCCCACTTCAGCCCATGGGACCCTCCGGGATAGGTGGCCCCACCCGGTGGGCCCCCGGGACCCTTCCGGTGGTCCCGGTACAATACCGATGTCCCCGAAACTTGTCCCGATGGCCGAAATAGGACTTCCTATATATAAATCTTTACCTCCGGACCATTCCGGAACTCCTCGTGACGTCCGGGATCTCATCCGGGACTCCGAACAACATTCGGTAACCACATACAAGCTTCCTTTATAACCCTAGCGTCATCGAACCTTAAGTGTGTAGACCCTACGGGTTCGGGAGACATGCAGACATGACCGAGACGTTCTCCGGTCAATAACCAACAACGGGATCTGGATACCCATGTTGGCTCCCACATGTTCCACGATGATCTCATCGGATGAACCACGACGTCAAGGACTTAATCAATCCCGTATACAATTCCCTTTGTCTAGCGGTACGATACTTGCCCGAGATTCAATCGTCGGTATCCAGATACCTTGTTCAATCTCGTTACCGGCAAGTCTCTTTACTCGTTCCATAACACATCATCCCGTGGTCAACTCCTTGATCACATTGTGCACATTATGATGATGTCCTACCGAGTGGGCCCAGAGATACCTCTCCGTTTACACGGAGTGACAAATCCCAGTCTCGATTCGTGCCAACCCAACAGACACTTTCGGAGATACCCGTAGTGCACCTTTATAGTCACCCAGTTACGTTGTGACGTTTGGCACACCCAAAGCACTCCTACGGTATCCAGGAGTTGCACAATCTCATGGTCTAAGGAAATGATACTTGACATTAGAAAAGCTTTAGCGCACGAACTACACGATATAGTGCTATGCTTAGGATTGGGTCTTGTCCATCACATCATTCTCCTAATGATGTGATCCCGTTATCAACGACATCCAATGTCCATGGTCAGGAAACCGTAACCATCTATTGATCAACGAGCTAGTCAACTAGAGGCTTACTAGGGACACGGTGTTGTCTATGTATCCACACATGTATCTGAGTTTCCTATCAATACAATTCTAGCATGGATAATAAACGATTATCATGAACAAGGAAATATAATAATAATCATTTTATTATTGCCTCTAGGGCATATTTCCAACAATTTTAATGAAACTCTATACTCTAATGAACATTTTAGTCGGGCTGCTAGGCCAGAGAGACAGATGAGAGCTTTCAGAGAAGTCATTGATGAAGTGGCTCTCCAAGATTTGGGGTGGTCAGGCACTACGTACACCCGGGACAATCGTCAAGCGGGTGACGTGAATGTTAAGGCAAGACTAGACAGGGTCTTTGCCAATGAGGAATTCCGGCAACATTTTCAATATATCAGAATCAGGCATGTTCCTTCTATCGAATCTGATCATTGCTTTGTTGTAGCGGAGATAAGGGACAAGATTAAGAATATGTCACGTGCAAAGAGACAGTTCAGATATGAAAATGTTTGGTCATCACATGTAGACTATGATCGCATTGTCACCAATGCGTGGCAGGAGGCAAATAGAGGACCGGGCCTTCAAGGTATTGCGGATTCACTGCATCATCTGAAGGAAACGCTAGAACCTTGGGGGACCCGCGAGTTTGGCTGCTTGACCCGCCGTGTCAGACAGCTCCAGAAGAGACTTGATAACTTACGATGTCGATCGGTGGGCCGAGGGCCTACTGAGGAGGAGAAAACAGTGGTAAGACAGCTGCGCGAGGCCCTGCATCAGGAAGAGATCTAGTTAAGGCAGCGATCCCGTGTTCCCCGACTGAGAGAAGGTGACCGTAATACATCGTATTTTCAAGCTCAGGCGGCACAACAGAAACGTATCAACAGAATTCAGGGTTTATGTAGATCGGATGGCTCGGTCTGTGCAAATGAAGAGGAAGACAAGATCGAGGTTCAGTCGTTCTATCATAACTTGTATGAGTCTCAAGGTTTTAGGGACTCTACAGAACTGCTCGACCATGTCCCAGCCAAGGTCACGGAGGACATGAATCTGGAGTTAACGAAACCCTATACAGCGGGGGAAGTCAGGACAACTTTGTTTCAAATGGCTCCCTCCAAAGCACCGGGGGTAGACAGTTTTACTGCGGGGTTCTATCAGCGTCACTGGAGCTTGCTTGGTGAGGCTGTGACCGAGGCAGTGTTGGATTTCTTAAACAGAGGGGAACTACCTGTGGGTTTGAATGACACGTCGATCACTTTGATCCCCAAGGTACGGCATCCTCAGTCTATATCACAGTACAGGCCTATCTCTCTTTGTTCGGTTCTATATAAGATTGCTTCAAAATGTGTGACAAACCGATTGAGGTTTTTCATGGAGGAGATTATCAGCGAAGAGCAGAGCGCGTTTGTCCCTGGACGGCTCATAACGGACAATGTATTGGTGGCATACGAAAGTGTGCACACTATGCGAAGGCGGAAGAAGGGAAAAAACTATGCTTGTGCTATCAAACTCGATATTATGAAAGCCTATGACCGTGTCGAGTGGCATTTTCTTGAGGCAATTCTCACTAAGTTGGGCTTTCACGTTGATTTTGTCAGGCTCATCATGAAGCGTGTGTCCTCGGTGCGCTTCTCAGTCCGAGTTAATGGTGAGCTATTGCCATTCTTTTCACCCTCGCGTGGGCTGAGACAGGGTGACCCAGCCTCGCCCTTTCTTTTCCTACTGTGCGCGGAGGGTTTTTCCTCTCTGTTGAAGTACTATAACCATGGATATATTGACAGAGGTATTAGAGTAAGCTACAGATCGCCTTGGGTAACACACTTGCTTTTCGCAGACGACAGTTTGATCTTTATTAGCGGAAACACCCAAAGTGCAGAAAGACTGAATGATATCCTCAGGGTTTATGGTGATGCTTCGGGTCAGTGTGTCAATCGCGCCAAGAGTGCAGTTTACTTCAGCTCCAACACACCGGCCCAGCTCAAGCAGCAGCTTAAAGCGGTCCTCAACATCGATGTGGAGGCTTTTAGCGAGTGGTACCTGGGGCTACCCACTGCGATCGGCCGCATCACAAGCGGAACTTTCGATCACATCGGGGAAAGAGCTCGCGGGAAGATGCAGGGATGGTCTGAAAAACTACTCGCGTGTGCGGGCAGGAGATTTTGTTGAAATCAGTTGTACAGGCCATCCCAACGTACTCTATGAGCACATTCTTATTAACAAAAAAGGTGTGCAAGAGTTTGACGTCACCTATGGCAAAAAAAATTTGGAGCAGCTCCATTGACAAAAATGCTCTACATTGGGTGTCCTGGAAGAACCTGGCTACACCAAAGTGCCAAGGTGGTATGGGATTTCATGATCCCCATCAGTTTAACATTGCGCTACTTGGGAAGCATGGGTGGCGGTTTATGACGAACCCTAATTCTCTGTGCGCAAGGGTAATGAAAGGTCGCTATTTTCCTGACACAGATTTCTTGCATGCTACTGTTCCCAAATCAGCGTCTGCTACTTGGCGAGCTATCATTGCTGGCAGGGAAGCTTACAAGCGGGACTTGTTATGAGAGTGGGAGACGGGAGCTCCATTAATGTATGGACAGACAAGTGGATTCCTGGAACTATCTCCATGAAACCTTTGTTCAGACCTCCCAACACTAATGTTCAGACAGTTTCGGATCTCATTGACACCGAAAACTGGTCATGGAGGCAAGATCTCATTAGGACAACTTTTATCGCCCAGATGCTGATGCTATTCTCAATATACCAATCAGGAGGGGGGGAGGCCAGGATTTTTATGCTTGGGCCTTTGAACGATCAGGCAACTACACTGTTAAATCGGCGCACCGTGCTCTAGTGAATCAAAACGAGCGTCTAGCTCTAGAAGAAGGGACGGCTACCGGTGCTTCAACGGATGATAAACAGATGTGGACAGCCCTGTGGGAACTCAAAGTGATCCCAAAGGTACGGGTGTTTTGGTGGAGGGTATTGCGGGGGATTCTACCTGATGAATGTACCCTCAAGCACCGCCACATCTCAGTTCAAGACACTTGTAAAGTGTGCATGGCAAGACAGGAGGATCTCATGCATGTGCTTATATAATGCTCACACGCACGACGTTTCTGGAGCGAAGCTAGTGCTTGGTTTGATCTCAGGCTCCCTCGTTTGCACCCACGCTCGTGGGCCAGAGACATTTTGTGTGGCGATCGAATCAGGGATGAAGATCGAGCAAAGATCATCACCATCATGTGGACGATCTGGCACTCCCGCAACCGGATCAAACATGGGGAAGAGGGGAGAGACCCAACAGCCGCCATTAGATCTACCCGGGAGGCCCTAGCGCTGCTGGAGCTGCCCCGCAATTAAGCGACTGTGTTACCCGGTCATGGATGGAGGCTGTCCGAATCAGGTATGACCAAGATATCTTGCGATGGTGCACTCAATGTGGCAGAGGGTCGAGGAGGAGCGGGTGGCATAGCCTGGTCCACGTCCGCGCTACTAGGAGCTTGGTGCAAACCATTCGGTGATATCTCCGATCCTCTAATAATGGAAGCCCTATCAATGCGAGAAGGGACACTCTTTGCAAAACTTCGAGGACTATCGCATGTGATAATGGAGACTGACTGTCAGGAGTTAGTGCAACTCTGGCATACACGCCATAATTCTCGTTCGATTGTGGCTCCTATCTTAGATGAAATAGGAGAGCTTAGTAGTGATTTTTCTGTTTTTGAGGTTCAACATGTATTTAGGTCAGCAAACTTACCGGCACATCTATGTGCAAAACGTGCATGCACATTGAATGTGACCGAATGTTGGCTTGAGGAGACCCCTAGTTTTTTGGTAACCAGCCTGTTGGCTGATTGCCCGGGGAACACTTTTGTTGAATAAAGCTCTCTGATTTTCCCGCAAAAAAAAGGTACCACAACCAGTCGATTTATTTCTCATGCACTTTATTTTCCTTTCACACCCGAGTTAATGCTACATTTGTAACGTACACTAAATAGATTAACAGCTTATTTTTGGGGCCTGCTAGGCCTCGTCTGGTGTTTAAGAAAAAAGATCCATCGCCTTGTTGGCCATCAGATCTCATGACACTACCTATGTTTAATTTTTTTCTGCAACATGACCCTTGTTGCAAGCCGCACAAGCGCAATACGAACTATGTTGCAGACTGATGAAGGCGAAACCCCGAGCGCAGCACGAGCCATGTTACAAATAGCTAACGATCGCATGACTATCCTATAGAAAAATATATATCAAAAAACCCTGTCTTGGGAGATCGCATCAAGGCTCATTGTAACGCCCCGAGACCGATGTGCCAGGTGTCCTCTAGTTATTCGCTGTTGTTGCCTTATCTTTGCTTGCGTGTCATGCATCTCATATCGTGTCATCATGTGCATTTCATTTGCATACATGTTCGTCTCATGCATCTGAGCATTTTTCCCGTTGTCCGTTTTGCAATCCGGCGCTTCTATCTCCTCCGGTGGTCATTTCTACCTTCTTTTCATGTGTGGGGGTTAAACATTTCTGGATTGGACCGAGACTTGCCAAGCAGTCTTGGTTTACTACCGGTAGACCGCGTGTCAAGTTTCGTGCCATTTGGACTTCGTTTGATACTCCAACGGTTAACCGAGGGACCGAAAAGGCCTCGTGTGTGTTGCAGCCCAACACCCCTCCAAAGTGACCCAAAACCCACCTAAACCTCCTCCATCATCTCGGTCGTTCGATCACGATCGCGTGGACGAAAACCGCACCTCATTTGGACTCTCCTAGCTCCCTCTACCTATAAATATGTGCTCCCCTCCCGAAATTCGCGGATGAACCCTAGCCTTCCCCTTCCTCGCGCCGCCGGACATGTCCGTCCACGCCGGACGCGTCCGCTGGCCACCTCACTCCGCCCAATGGCAGCGTGCCATGTCACTCCGCCGCCACAGCCAGCCACTCCCCTCGCGCCACCTCAACCCCGCCTCCTTTCTCTCTCCTTCCTGCCTCCCGCGGCCCGCCGGGCCAAGGGCAGGCCCGCCCGGGCCCGATCTGCGCCGCCGCCGCTCGGTCGCGCGCCCGAGCCACGCGCCGCCCCGCCGCCGGCCGTTTCCTCGCCGCACCGCCCGTCCCTGCCGCCTGGAGACGCGCCTCGCCGCCCGCCATGCGCCTAAGCTCGCCGGCCGCCGCGCGCCTGCTCCGCTCGCCTCGCGCCGCCGCCTCGTTCGCCGCGCGCCGCCGCATAGCCTCGCCAAGCTCGCCGCCGCCGCGTTGCTTGCCGGCCTCCTCGCCGGAATCTCGCCGGCGACCGCTTGAAGCTCGCCGGAGTTCTCTCTCCGATGGATCTGAAAAGGTGGACCAGATCCACCACTTCCAGGAACCAAACACGCCCCGCGTCCCGATCCGTTCCGTCCCCGAAATTCCCAGATTCATATGCCCATGTTCATCGTGTCGTAACTTTGCGTCCGTACATCCGTTTTGGGCATATAGCATATCGAAATGTTCATCTCAGAGAGTACATCATTTCATCTCATTGCATCATTTTCATTTGAGTTCATCTTGATGCCCGAAATGCTGTTGGAAGAGTGCTATTTGAGATAATTGTCAGATCTGCTGCTCCAATTAGACATTTGTCATTTTTGCCATGATTAATGTGTGCATGATATGCCCCTGAGCTCTTCATGAGTTTTGTTATATGTTTTGCCATCTATCCAGAGGCGCAACCCATGTATTTTTGTGATGTGTGTGGTGACTAGCACAAGCTTGCCAAGTGGTGCATTCGTTAATGCTGATTTCAGGGACTTAGGATTTCTCTAAGTCCTTGATCTGTTTTTATCAATATGCCATATGTTCATGTTGTTTCCTAGTGATCCGTGCCTCTTTTGAGGATGATCAGTAAGGATGATTTGTTAATTTTGTAGTGCTCTATCCATCCATGTCTTTGTTTGCAATTATGGAGCACCCTAGCTTGAGTCAATCGAGCTCTACTTTTGTCATTTCGTGAATCTGGGCAGATTGTCTACTTATTAGCAATTTTGCCGAGGATGTTGTAGTTGATCCGTGCATGCTATGTTATTGTTCTTGCCATGTCTAGCTTGTATTTTGTGTATTCTTTATGGGTGTATGCTTAGTTTGTCATGACTTGCTCTGTAGTGAGTGCTTCGAGCTCGTAAACATGCCTACTTGATATCTGTTTCAGCATGCTTCAGTTTTCACTAAGTCTGTGATCTGATTATGTTTTTGCCATGTTCACATGCTTGCAATTGTATTTTATGATCCCTTTTGGCTCAAGGTCACTAAGGGACTTTTGTTAAGCTCTTTGAGTAGCTCCATGCTATGCTTTACTTTGCCATGTTCAGGTCCTGTAGCATATAGTTTTTCATGCTCCAAAGTGTGCTACCTGATCTGAAATTCCACACAAGTGTTAATTTCACCGTCTGAAATCTGTTTACCAAATGCATTTTTTCCATGCTTGTTTGAACCTGTTAATGGATGAATTGGCCGTGGCTCAGTGCTAGTCTTTTGTTAAGCTTCTTGAATGGATCCCTGCCATGTATTTTGTTGCCATGTTTGGGTGCTGTAGCATGTTCATATTGTTGCATCTAGTTGGCTACTTGCTGTAAATCGCAGACCAGTGCCATATTTGAATCGCTTGTCATTTCCAAACTGTAACTCCGATTCCGGCGTTCTTTATATCGTTTTCAAGCGATTTCATCTCACCTTTCCAGTGGCACACTTGGATTTCCAAGTTGGGGCCAGGTTCAATCATTCCTTGTCAAATCATGCATATGCATCGCATACCGCATCCCGCATATCATATCATGTTCATGTGTTGGTTGTTTACTATGTTGTGTGCTTCTTTCTGGTGTTTGCTTCTTCGGGTTGGATCCGGTAACGTCATGTTTGTGAGGATCCGTTCGACTACGTACGTTTGTCTTCTTCATGGACTCGTTCTTCTTCCTTGCGGGATTTCAGGCAAGATGACCATACCCTCGAAATCACTTCTATCTTTGCTTGTTAGTTGCTCGCTCTTTTGCTATGCCTATGCTGCGATACCTACCACTTGCTTATCATGCCTCCCATATTGTTGAACCAAGCCTCTAACCCACCTTGTCCTAGCAAACCGTTGTTTGGCTATATTACCGCTTTGCTCAGCCCGTCTTATAGCGTTGTTAGTTGCAGGTGAAGATTGAAGTTTGTTCCTTGTTGGAACATGGAGATGTTGTTCCTTGTTGGAACATGTTTACTTGTTGGGATATCACCATATCTCTTATTTAATTAATGCATCTATATACTTGGTAAAGGGTGGAAGGCTCGGCCTTATGCCTGGTGTTTTGTTCCACTCTTGCCGCCCTAGTTTCCGTCATATCGGTGTTATGTTCCCGGATTTTGCGTTCCTTATGCGGTTGGGCTATTATGGGAACCCCTTGACAGTTCGCCTTGAGTAAAACTCTTCCAGCAATGCCCAACATTGGTTTTACCATTTGCCACCTAGCCTTTTCCCTTGGGTTTCGCGGACTCAAGGGTCATCATTATTTTACCCCCCCGGGCCAGTGCTCCTCTGAGTGTTGGTCCAACCTGTCAGCTGCCGGTGGCCACCAGGGGCAACTCTAGGCTGGCCTACCCGTACCTAAAACAATCTGAGTGTGCCCTGAGAAAGAGATATGTGCAGCTCCTATCGGGATTTGTCGGCACATTCGGGCGGTGTTGCTGGATTTGTTTTAACTTGTCGAAGTGTCTTGTAGAACCGGGATACCGAGTCTGATCGGAACGTCTCGGGAGGAGGTCTATTCCTTCGTTGACCGTGAGAGCTTGTGATGGGCTAAGTTGGGACACCCCTGCAGGGATTTGAACTTTCGAAAGCCGTGCCCGCGGTTATGGGCAGATGGGAATTTGTTAACGTCCGGTTGTAGAAAACCTGAAGTTGACCTTAATTAAAATGCATCAACCGCGTGTGTAACCGTGATGGTCTCTTTCCGGCGGAGTCCGGGAAGTGAACACGGTGTTGGAGTTATGTTTGACGTAGGTTGTTCTAGGATCACTTCTTGATCATAGTTTCTCGATCGTGCTTTGCCTTCTCTTCTCGCTCTCATTTGCGTATGTTAGCCACCATATATGCTAGTCGCTTGCTACAGCTCCACCTCATACCTTTACCTTACCCATAAGCTTAAATAGTCTTGATCGCGAGGGTGCGAGATTGCTGAGTCCCCGTGGCTCACAGATACTTCCAAAACCAGCTTGTAGGTGCCGATGAGTCCGTGCAGATGACGCAACCGAGCTCAAGGAGGAGCTCGATGAAGATCTTGCCCTTTGTGTTGTTTCGTTCTAGTTGATCAGTAGTGGAGCCCAGTTGGGGTAGATCGGGGACCTTGTCGCATTTGGGGTTCTTCTTTTATTTTGGTTCCGTAGTCGGACCTTGATTGTAACTGGTTGATGTAATGCTTTATGAAGGAAATATGCCCTAGAGGCAATAATAAAGTTATTATTTATTTCCTTATATCATGATAAATGTTTATTATTCATGCTAGAATTGTATTAACCAGAAACATAATACTTGTGTGAATACATAGACAAACTAAAACGTCACTAGTATGCCTCTACTTGACTAGCTCGTTAATCGAAGATGGTTATGTTTCCTAACCATAGACATGTGTTGTCATTTGATTAACAGGATCACATCATTTGGAGAATGATGTGATTGACATGACCCATTCCATTAGCTTAGCACCCGATCGTTTAGTATGTTGCTATTGCTTTCTTCATGACTTATACATGTTCCCGTGACTATGAGATTATGCAACTCCCGTTTGCCGGAGGAACACTTTGTGTGCTACCAAACGTCACAACGTAACTGGGTGATTATAAAGGTGCTCTACAGGTGTCTCCAAAGGTATATGTTGGGTTGGCGTATTTCGAGATTAGGATTTGTCACTCCGATTGTCGGAGAGGTATCTCTGGGCCCTCTCGGTAATGCACATCACTTAAGCCTTGCAAGCATTGCAACTAATGAGTTAGTTGCGGGATGATGTATTACAGAATGAGTAAAGAGACTTGCCGGTAACGAGATTGAACTAGGTATTGGAATACCGACGATCGAATCTCGGGCAAGTAACATACCGATGACAAAGGGAACAACGTATGTTGTTATGCGGTCTGACCGATAAAGATCTTCATAGAATATGTAGGAGCCAATATGAGCATCCAGGTTCCGCTATTGGTTATTGACCGGAGACATGTCTCGGTCATGTCTACATTGTTCTCGAACCCGTAGGGTCCGCACGCTTAAGGTTACGATGACAGTTATATTATGAGTTTATGCATTTTGATGTACCGAAGTTTGTTCGGAGTCCCGGATGTGATCACGGACATGACGAGGAGTCTCGAAATGGTCGAGACATAAAGATTGATATATTGGAAGCCTATGTTTGGATATCGGAAGTGTTCCGGGTGAAATCGGGATTTTACCGGAGTACCGGGAGGTTACCGGAACCCCCCGGGAGCTTTATGGGCCTTAGTGGGCCTTAGTGGAAAAGAGAAGGGGCAGCCCAAGATGGGCCGCGCGCCCCTCCCCTCCCTTGGTCCGAATAGGACAAGGAGAGGGGGCCGGCCCCCCTCTCTCTTTTCCCCCCTCCGCGAATCCTATTTCAACTAGGATTGGGGGGGGGGGATCCTACTCCCAGAGGGAGTAGGACTCTCCTGGCGCGCCTCTCCTAGGCCGGCCGCACCACCCCTTTAGTCCTTTATATACGGAGGCAGGGGCACCCCAAAAACACACAAGTTGATCCACGTGATCTTATTCTTAGCCGTGTGCGGCGCCCCCAGCCACCATAGTCCTCGATAATATTGTAGCAGTGCTTAGGCGAAGCCCTGCAGCAGTAGTACATCAAGATCATCACCACGCCGTCGTGCTGACGGAACTCTTCCCCAACACTTTGCTGGATCGGAGTCCGGGGATCGTCATCGAGCTGAACGTGTGCTAGAACTCGGAGGTGGCGTAGTTTCGGTGCTTGATCGGTCGGGCCGTGGAGACGTACGACTACATCAACCAAACGCTTCCGTTGTCGATCTACTAGGGTACGTAGATCATACTCTCCCATCTCGTTGCTATGCATCACATGATCTTGCGTGTGCGTAGGAATTTTTTTGAAATTACTACGTTCCCCAACAGTGGCATCCGAGCCTAGGTTTTATATGTTGATGTTATATGCACGAGTAGAACACAAGTGAGTTGTGGGCGATATAAGTCATACTACTTACCAGCATGTCATACTTTGGTTCAGCGGTATTGTTGGACGAAGCGGCCCGGACCGACATTACGCGTACGCTTATGCGAGACCGGTTCTCCCGACGTGCTTTGCACATAGGTGGCTTGCGGGTGACAGTTTCTCCAACTTTTGTTGAATCGAGTGTGGCTACGCCCGGTCCTTGCGAAGGTTAAAACAGCACCAACTTGACAAACTATCGTTGTGGTTTTGATGCGTAGGTAAGATTGGTTCTTGCTTAAGCCCGTAGCAGCCATGTAAAACTTGCAACAACAAAGTAGAGGACGTCTAACTTGTTTTTGCAGGGCATGTTGTGATGTGATATGGTCAAGACATGATGCTAAATTTTATTGTATGAGATGATCATGTTTTGTAACCGAGTTATCGGCAACTGGCAGGAGCCATATGGTTGTCGCTTTATTGTATGCAATGCAATTGCGCTGTAATGCTTTACTTTATCACTAAACGGTAGCGATAGTCGTGGAAGCACAAGCTTGGCGAGACGACAACGATGCTACGATGGAGATCAAGGTGTCGCGCTGGTGACGATGGTGATCACGACGGTGCTTCGGAGATGGAGATCACAAGCACAAGATGATGATGGCCATATCATATCACTTATATTGATTGCATGCGATGTTTATCTTTTATGCATCTTATCTTGCTTTGATTGACGGTAGCATTATAAGATGGTCTCTCACTAATTATCAAGAAGTGTTCTCCCTGAGTATGCACCGTTGCGAAAGTTCTTCGTGCTGAGACACCACGTGATGATCGGGTGTGATAGGCTCTACGTTCAAATACAACGGGTGCAAAACAGTTGCACACGCAGAATACTCAGGTTATACTTGACGAGCCAAGCATATACAGATATGGCCTCGGAACACGGAGACCGAAAGGTCGAGCGTGAATCATATAGTAGATATGATCAACATAGTGATGTTCACCAATGAAACTACTCCATCTCACGTGATGATCGGACATGGTTTAGTTGATTTGGATCACGTAATCACTTAGAGGATTAGAGGGATGTCTATCTAAGTGGGAGTTCTTAAGTAATATGATTAAATTGAACTTAAATTTATCATGAACTTAGTCCTGGTAGTATTTTGCAAATTATGTTATAGATCAATAGCTCGCGTTGTTGCTTCCCTGTGTTTATTTTGATATGTTCCTAGAGAAAATTGTGTTGAAAGCTGTTAGTAGCAATGATGCGGATTGGATCCGTGATCTGAGGTTTATCCTCATTGCTGCACAGAAGAATTATGTCCTTGATGCACCGCTAGGTGACACACCTATTGCAGGAGCAGATGCAGACGTTATGAACGTTTGGCTAGCTCAATATGATGACTACTTGATAGTTTAGTGCACCATGCTTAATGGCTTAGAATCCGGACTTCAAAGACGTTTTGAACGTCATGGACCATATGAGATGTTCCAGGAGTTGAAGTTAATATTTCAAGCAAATACCCGAGTTGAGAGATATGAAGTCTCCAACAAGTTCTATAGCTAAAAGATGGAGGAGAATCGCTCAACTAGTGAGCATGTGCTCAGATTGTCTGGGTACTACAATCGCTTGAATCAAGTGGGAGTTAATCTTCCAGATAAGATAGTGATTGACAGAATTCTCTAGTCACCATCACCAAGTTAGTAGAACTTCGTGATGAACTATAATATGCAAGGGATAACGGAAACAACTCCCAAGCTCTTCGTGATGCTGAAATCAACGAAGGTAGAAATCAAGAAAAACATCAAGTGTTGATGGTTGACAAGACCACTAGTTTCAAGAAAAGGGCAAAGGGAAGAAGGGGAACTTCAAGAAGAACAGCAAGCAAGTTGCTGCTCAAGTGAAGAAGCCCAAGTCTGGTCCTAAGCCTAAGACTAAGTGCTTCTACTGCAAAGGGACTGGTCACTGGAAGCGGAACTACCCCAAGTGATTGGCGGATAAGAAGGATGGCAAAGTGAACATAAGTATATTTGATATACATGTTATTGATGTGTACTTTACTAGTGTTTATAGCAACCCCTCAGTATTTGATACTAGTTCAGTTGCTAAGATTAGTAACTCGAAACTGGAGTTGCAGAATAAACAGAGACTAGTTAAGGGTGAAGTGACGATGTGTGTTGGAAGTGGTTCCAAGATTGATATGATCATCATCGCACACTCCCTATACTTTTGGGATTAGTGTTGAACCTAAATAAGTGTTATTTGGTGTTTGCGTTGAGCATGAATATGATTTGATCATGTTTATTGTAATACAGTTATTCATTTAAGTAAGAGAATAAATTGTTGTTCTGTTTACATGAATAAAACCTTATAAGGATACACACCCAATGAAAATAGTTCGTTGGATCTCGATCGTAGTAATACACATAATCATAATATTGAAACCAAAAGATGCAAAGTTAATAATGATAGTGCAACTTATTTGTGGCACTGCTGTTTAGGTCATATTGGTGTAAAGCGCATGAAGAAACTCCATGCTGATGGGCTTTTGGAATCACTTGATTATGAATCAGTTGATGCTTGCGAACCATGCCTCATGGGCAAGATGACTAAGACTCCGTTCTTCGGAACAATGGAGCGAGCAACAAATTTGTTGGAAATCATACATACTGATGTATGTGGTCCGATGAATATTGAGACTCGTGACAGGTATCATTATTTTCTGATCTTCACAGATGATTTGAGCAGATATGAGTATATCTACTTGATGAAACATAAGTCTGAAACATTTGAAAAGTTCAAAGAATTTCAGAGTGAAGTGGAAAATCATCGTAACAAGAAAATAAAGTTTCTACGATCTAATCGTGGAGAAGAGTATTTGAGTTATGAGTTTGGTCTTCAGTTAAAACAATGTGAAATAGTTTCACTACTCACGCTACCTGGAACACCACAGCATAATGGTGTGTCCGAACGTCATAACCGTACTTTATTAGATATGGTGCGACCTATGATGTCTCTTACCGATCTACCATCTAAAAGGGCACCATCTAAGTCCGTTGAGACGACACAATCTGAAGTGTGGTTTGGCAAGAAACCAAAGTTGTCGTTTCTTAAAGTTTGGGATTGTGATGCTTATATGAAAAAGTTTCATCCTGATAAGCTCAAACCCAAATCGGAGAAATATGTCTTCATAGGATACCCAAAGGAGACTATTGGGTACACCTTCTATCACAGATCCGATGGAAAGACATTCGTTGCTAAGAATGGATCCTTTCCAGAGAAGGAGTTTCTCTCGAAAGAAGTGAGTGGGAGGAAAGTAGAAAACTTGATAAGGTAATTGTACCATCTCCCTTATTGGAAAGTAGTTCATCACAGAAATCTGTTCTTGTGACTACTACACCAATTAGTGAGGAAGCTAATGATGATGATCATGTAACTTCAGATCAAGTTACTACCGAATCTCGTAGGTAAACCAGAGTGAGATCCGCACCAGAGTGGTACGGTAATCCTGTTCTGGAAGTCATGTTACTAGACCGTGACGAACTTGTGAACTATGAAGAAGCGATGGTGAGCCCAGATTCCGCAAAATGGCTTGAGGCCATGAAATCTGAGATGGGATCCATGTATGAGCACAAAGTATGGACTTTGGTTGACTTGCCCGATGATCGACAAGCCATAGAAAATAAATGGATCTTCAAGAGGAAGACGGACGCTGATAGTAGTGTTACTATCTACAAAGCTAGAATTGTCGCAAAAGGTTTTCGACAAAGTTCAAGGTGTTGACTACGATGAGATTTTCTCACTCGTATCGATGCTTAAAAGTCTGTCCAAATCATGTTAGCAATTGCCGCATTTTATGAAATCTGGCAAATGGATAACAAAACTGCAATCCTTAATGGATTTCTTAAAGAAAGAGTTGTATATGATGCAACCAGAAGGTTTTGTCAATCCTAAAGGTGCTAACAAAATAAGCAAGCTCCAGCGATCCATCTATGGACTGATGCAAGCATCTCGGAGTTGGAATAAACGCTTTGATAGTATGATCAAAGCATATAGATTTATACAGACTTGCGGTGAAGTCTGTATTTACAAGAAAGTGAGTGGGAGCACTACAACATTTCTGATAAGTATATGTGAATGTCATATTGTTGATCGGAAATAATGTAGAATTATTCTGCAAAGCATAAAGGAGTGTTTGAAAGGAGTTTTTCAAAGAAAGACCTCGATGAAGCTGCTTACATATTAAGCATCAAGATCTATAGAGATAGATCAAGACGCTTGATAAGTTTTTTTTTCAATGAGTACATACCTTGACAATATTTTGAAGTAGTTCAAAAAATTAGAACAGTCAAAGAAAGAGTTCTTGGCTGTGTTACAAGGTGTGAAATTGAGTAAGACTCAAAGCCCGACCACGGCAGAAGATAGAAAGAGAATGAAAGTCATTCCCTATGCCTCAGCCATAGGTTCTATAAAGTATGCCATGCTGTGTACCAGATCTATTGTATACCCTACACTGTGTTAAGCAAGGGAGTACAATAGTGATCTAAGAGTAGATCACTGGACAGCGGTCAAAATTATCCTTAGTGGAATAAGGAAATATTTCTCAATTATGGAGGTGACAAAAAGGTTCGTCGTAAAAAGTTACGTCGATGCAAGTTTTGACACAGATCTGGATGACTCTAAGTCTCGATCTAGATACATATTGAAAGTGGGAGCAATTAGCTAGAGTAGCTCCGTACAGAGCATTGTAGACATAGAATTCGCAAAATACTTACGGATCTGTATGTGACAAACCCGTTGACTAAAATTATCTCACAAGCAAAACATGATCACACCTTAGTACTCTTTGGGTGTTAATCACATAAACGATGTGAACTAGATTACTGACTCTAGTAAACCCTTTGGGTATAGGTCACATGACAATGTGAACTGTGGGTGTTAATCACATGGTGATGTGAACTATTAGTGTTGAATCACATGGCGATGTGAACTAGATTGTTGACTCTAGTGCAAGTGGGAGACTGAAGGAAATATGCCCTAGAGGCAATAGTAAAGTTATTATTTATTTCCTTATATCATGAGATATGTTTATTATTCATGCTAGAATTGTATTAACCAGAAACATAATACATGTGTGAATACATAGACAAACAGAGTGTCACTAGTATGCCTCTACTTGACTAGCTCGTTAATCAAAGATGGTTATGTTTCCTAACCATGGACAAAGAGTTGTCATTTGATTAACGGGGTCACATCATTAAGTGAATGATCTGATTGACATGACCCATTCCATTAGCTTAGCACCCGATCGTTTAGTATGTTGCTATTGCTTTCTTCATAACTTATACATGTTCCTATGACTATGAGATTATGCAACTCCCGTTTACCAGAGGAACACTTTGTGTGCTACCAAACGTCACAGCGTAACTGGGTGATTATAAAGGAGCTCTACAGGTGTCTCCAAAGGTATATGTTGGGTTGGCGTATTTCGAGATTAGGATTTGTCACTCCGATTGTCGGAGAGGTATCTCTGGGCCCTCTCGGTAATGCACATCACTTAAGCCTTGCAAGCATTGCAACTAATGAGTTAGTTGCGGGATGATGTATTACAGAACGAGTAAAGAGACTTGCCGGTAACGAGATTGAACTAGGTATTGGAATACCGACGATCGAATCTCGGGCAAGTAACATACCGATGACAAAGGGAACAACGCATGTTGTTATGCGGTCTGACCGATAAAGATCTTCGTAGAATATGTAGGAGCCAATATGAGCATCCAGGTTCCGCTATTGGTTATTGACCGGAGACATGTCTCGGTCATGTCTACATTGTTCTCGAACCCGTAGGGTCCGCACGCTTAAGGTTACGATGACAGTTATATTATGAGTTTATGCATTTTGATGTACCGAAGTTTGTTCGGAGTCCCGGATGTGATCACGGACATGACGAGGAGTCTCGAAATGGTCGAGACATAAAGATTGATATATTGGAAGCCTATGTTTGGATATCGGAAGTGTTCCGGGTGAAATCGGGATTTTACCGGAGTACCGGGAGGTTACCGGAACCCCCCGGGAGCTTTATGGGCCTTAGTGGAAAAGAGAAGGGGCAGCCCAAGATGGGCCGTGCCCCCCTCCCCTCCCTTGGTCCGAATAGGACAAGGAGAGGGGGCCGGCCCCCTCTCTCTTTTCCCCCCTCCGCGAATCCTATTCCAACTAGGATTGGGGGGGGGGGGAATCCTACTCCCAGAGAGAGTAGGACTCTCCTGGAGCGCCTCTCCTAGGCCGGCCGCACCCCCCCTTTAGTCCTTTATATACGGAGGCAGGGGCACCCCAGAAACACACAAGTTGATCCACGTGATCTTATTCTTAGCCGTGTGCGGCGCCCCCAGCCACCATAGTCCTCGATAATATTGTAGCAGTTCTTAGGCGAAGCCCTGCAGCAGTAGTACATCAAGATCGTCACCACGCCGTCGTGCTGACGGAACTCTTCCCCGACACTTTGCTGGATCGGAGTCCGGGGATCGTCATCGAGCTGAACGTGTGCTAGAACTCGGAGGTGCCGTAGTTTCGGTGCTTGATCGGTCGGGCCGTGGAGACGTACGACTACATCAACCAAACGCTTCCGTTGTCGATCTACTAGGGTACGCAGATCATACTCTCCCCTCTCGTTGCTATGCATCACATGATCTTGCGTGCGCGTAGGAATTTTTTTGAAATTACTATGTTCCCCAACACTTTATTCATGTAATTGTGTGAAGTGGCGATTGTAAGCCAACTATGTATCTCTTTCCCCTATGTATTACATGGGTTGTGTGAAGATTACCTCACTTGCGACATTGCTTTCAATGCGGTTATGCCTCTAAGTCGTGCTTCGACATGTGGGAGATATAGCCGCATCGAGGGCGTTACACTCATGTATTTTAATTAAGGTCAACTTCATGTTTTCTACAACCGGACATTAACAAATCCCCATCTGCCCATAACCGCGGGCACGTCTTTCGAAAGTTCAAATCCCTGCAGGGGAGTCCCAACTTAGCCCATGACAAGCTCTCATGGTCAACGAAGGAATAGACCTTCTCCCGAGACATTCCGATCAGACTCGGTATCCCGGTTCTTCAAGACACTTCGACAAGTTAAAACAAAACCAGCAACACCGCCCGAATGTGCCGACAAATCCCGATAGGAGCTGCACATATCTCGTTCTCAGGGCACAATCGGATAAGCAATCCATACAACTAAAACCAGCCCTCAAGTTTCCCCGAGGTGGCGCTGCAAGGGGCTCTAGGTTGGACCAACACTCAGAGGAGCACTGGCCCGGGGGGGGGGGTTTAAATAAGATGACCCTCGGGCTCCGGAAACCCAAGGGAAAAAGAGGCTAGGTGGAAAATGGTAAAACCAAGGTTGGGCATTTCTGGAAAAGCTTTAATCAAGGCGAACTATCAAGGGGTTCCCATTATAACCCAACCGCGTAAGGAACGCAAAATCCGGGAACATAACACCGATATGACGGAAACTAGGACGGCAAGAGTGGAACAAAACACTAGGCGAGAGGCCGAGCCTTCCACCCTTTACCAAGTATATAGATGCATTAAGATAACATGGCAATATAATGATATCCCAACAAGTAAATAATGTTTCAACAAGGAACGGTCTCCAATCTTCACCTGCAACTAGCAACGCTATAAGAGGGGCTGAGCAAAGCGGTAACATAGCCAATCAACGGTTTACTAGGACATGGTGGGTTAGAGGTTTGACATGGAAATTTGGGAGGCATGATAAGAAAGTGGTAGGCATCGTAGCATAGGCATAGCAAAAGAGCGAGCATCTAGCAAAGCAAAGATAGTAGTGATTTCGAGGGTATGATCATCTTGCCTGCAAAGTTGTCAAAGTTGACTGGATCCTCGAAAGCAAACTCAACGGGCTCCTCGTTAGCGAACTCGTCTCCCGGCTCTACCCAAACAAGACGAACAAGCAAACGGAGCACAATCAACCACGTGCAAACTCAAGCAACATGATGCAAACATGGTATGCTATGCGGGATGCAATATGGGATGCATATGCAAGATTTGACAGGGAATGCATGAACCTGGCCTCAACTTGGAAAACCAAGTGTGCCACTGGAAAGATGATATGAAATCGCTTGAAAACGATATAAAGAACGCCGGAATCAGAGTTATGGTTTGGAAATGGCAAGCAATTCAAATATGACCACATTCTGCGATTTACAGCAAGTAGCCATCTAAATGCAACAAGATGAACATGCTAAGGCACTCAAACATGGCACAAAATACATGGCAAGAATCCATTCATGATGCTTAACAAAACTCTAGCACTGAGCTACGGCCAATTCATCCATTAACAGGTTCAAACAAGCATGGCAAAAAATGCATTTGACAAACAGATTTCAGACTTAGTGAAATTAACACTTGTCTGGAATTTCAGATCAGATAGCACTCTTCGGAGCATGAAAACTATATGCTACAGGACCTGAACATGGCAAAGTAAAGCATGGCATGGAGCTACTCAAAGAGCTTAACAAAAGTCCCTTAGTGACCTTGAGCCAAAAGGGATCAGAAAATACATTTGCAAGCATGTGAACATGGCAAAAACATAATCAGTTCTCAGACTTAGTGAAAACTGGAGCATGCTGAAACAGATATCAAGTAGGCATGTTTACGAGCTCGATGCACTCACTACAGAGCAAGTCATGACAATCTAAGCATGCACCCATCAAGAATACACAAAATACAAGCTATACATGGCAAGAACAATAGCATAGCATGCACGGATCAACTACAACATCATCGGCAAAATCACTACCAAGTAGACGATCTGCCCAGATTCGTGAAATGGCAAAAGTAGAGCTCGATTGACTCAAGCTAGGGTGCTCCATAATTGCAAACAAAGACATGGATGGATAGAGCACCACAAGATTAACAAAACATCCTTACTGATCATCCTCAAAAGAGGCACGGATCACTAGGAAACAACATGAACATATGGCAATATGAGATAAACAGATCATGGACTCAGTGGAAATGCTAAGTCCCTGAAATCAGCATTAACGAATGCACCACTTTGCAAGCTTGTGCTAGTCACCACACACATCACAAAAATACATGGGTTGCACCTCTGGATAGATGGCAAAACATATAACAAAACACGTGTAGAGCACCTGGGCATACCATGCACACAATAATCATGGCAAAAATGACAAATATCTAATTAGAGCAGCAGATCTGACAAATATCTCAAATAGCATTCTTCTAACAGCATTTAGGGCATCAAGATGAACTGAAATGAAAATGATGCAATGAGATGAAATGATGTACTCTCTGAGACGAACATTTTGATATGCTATATGCCCAAAACGGATCTACGGATGCAAAGATATAGCATGACGAAGATAGCTAAAAAAATATGCCAAAAAAGGACTTAGGCAAAAATCGACCTAGGGTTTACTGTAGCTGGATCTGGCCGACACGCGAACCGAGGTTGGCCGGGAAGTTCTCTGGAGTTGCGTCTTCTCGCCGGAGTTGGTCGAGGTGGCCGGAGAAGGTGGGGTCCGGGCCGGATCTTGCCGGATCTGGCGTGGGGCGCCGCAGAGAGACGCGCCAGTGGGCGCGCGCGGGCGAGCGCCGGCGGGCAGCGGCGGCGTGCCGCGACGGTCGGCGGGGAGGTGAGGCAAGACGCGCGGAGGCGGCTGGCCGGGCTTGCGCGGGCGCGCGCGGGAGGAGCGGCGCCGGGGGATCGGGCGGTCGATGGGCCGGGGGTGGGGGCCGGTGATGGGCCCCGCGGGCCCTGGCGGATCCGGCAAAGTGGGGCGCCGCGGGAGCTGATGTGGCAGCTGCTGGTTGGCGGGGCGATTTCGTCCGGCGCCGGCGGACAACATCCGGCGCGCTGAAGAGGTGGGGAGCTAGGTTAGGGTGGTCTTGGATCCGGAATTTTCGGGAGATGAACTATATATAGGGGTAGAAGAGGCTAGGAAGCTCCAAATGGGGTGTGGTTTTCGGCCACGCGATCGTGATCGAACGCTCTAGATGATGGAGAGGGTTTTGGTGGGTTTTGGGCCAACTTGGAGGGGTGATGGGCTGCAACAGACATGAGGCCTTTTCGGTCCCTCGGTTAACCGTTGGAGTATCAAACGAAGTCCAAATGATACGGAACTTGACAGGCGGTCCAATCCGGAAATGTTTAATCCCCACACACGAAAGAAAGGTAGAAATGACCATCGGAGGAGAACGAAGCGCCGGAATGCAAAACGGACAACGGGGAAAATGCTCGAATGCATGAGATGAACACGTATGCAAATGCAATGCACATGATGACATGATATGAGATGCATGACAACGACAACAACACACGAAGACAAAAACCCGAACCCGAGAAAATAAAATAACTTAACGCCGGAAACGTCAAGAGTTGGAGTACATATTGGGTAAATCATATCCGGGGTGTTACAATCGTACCGAATGTCCGGACGCGTCAGTGTGAGGTACTGAAGCGCACCATCTATGGAGCGGTAGAAGGGAGCGTCGGACGCCGGAGAGCCCTCGATGGCGGACACCTTAGCCTTCGTGTCGACAGGCGTAGGAGCAGGCTTGTAGTTAAGCATGCCCGCTCGCTCCAGAAGCTCGTAGGCGTACTTCTGCTGGTGCAGGAAGAAGCCAGTGGCCCGACGCACAACCTCGATTCCGAGGAAGTAGTGGAGAGCCCCCAAGTCCTTGAGGGCGAACTCGGTGCCGAGGCGAGCTGTGATCTGCTGAAGGAGCGCTGGCGAGGAGGCAGTCAGGATGATGTCGTCGACGTACAGGAGGAGGTACGCGGTAGCGGGACCCTGGTGATAAACAAACAGGGAGGCTTCGGACCGTGTGGACCGGAACCCCTGCTGCTGAAGGAAGGCCGTGATCCGTTGGTACCAGGCCCGAGGCGCTTGCTTCAACCCGTAGAGAGAACGGGAAAGCAAGCACACGTGGTCCAGATAGTGGGTGTCGACGAAACCTGTAGGCTGATGACAGAACACCTGCTCATCGAGATGGACATGCAAGAAAGCATTAGACACATCGAGCTGGTGGACTGGCCAGGCGCGAGAAACAGCAAGCTGGAGGACAGCGCGAATCTTGCCCGGTTTGACAACAGGGGCGAAGGTGTCGGTGAAGTCCACGCCGGCACACTGGTGAAAGCCGCGCACCACCCAGCGCGCCTTGTAGCGCTCAGAGAACCGTCGGGGCGAGTCTTGTGGTGGAAGACCCACTTGCCAGTGATGACATTGGCACGGGGAGGCCGCGGGACAAGCTGCCACGTACGGTTGCGCTGCAGGGCATCAAACTCCTCACGCATCGCAGCTAGCCAGTTCGGATCCCGAAGGACTGCGCGAGCGGAGGCGGGGAGCGGAGACGGTGCCGAGGTAGACGCAGCACACGCGTACTCGTTAGATGTATAGCTCGTGCTAGGACAAAGTGTCCTAGTCCGAGCCCGTGTGACTACACCGGTGAGGGGTGCAACTGCGATGACGGGAGCGGCCGAGGGGCCACCGAGGGGGCCGCGGCGATGGGGGCCGTGGCGACAGGGGCCGCCGGCGTGGGAAGCGCGGGCAGGGCCGAGCCCGGTGCGCGGCTGGGCGGTTCGCCAGAGGAGGAGGCAGGGGCGAACCGCGCCACGGGAGACGCCGAGGGTGACGGTACCTGCTGAAACGGGAACACCAACTCATCAAAGTACACATGACGCGAAGTGAAAACGCGGTGGGACACTGGATCATAGCACCGGTAACCTTTGGTGTTGGGAGGATAAACAAGGAAGATGCACGGAAGTGACTGGTGAGCGAGTTTGTGAGGAGTAGTGGACACGATGCTAGGATAACAGAGACACCCGAAGATGCGAAGGCCATCATAAGATGGAACTGCACCGAAGAGGAGCTGGTGAGGAGTGTAGTTCCAGCGTGAACGACACGGACGGATGTTAATAAGGAGGCTGGCGGTTGCGAGCGCGTCCGGCCAGAACCGAGGAGGCACGTAGGAGTGGAAGAGCAACGTGCGGACACAGTCATTAAGAGTGCGAAGGACGCGCTCGGCGCGACCATTCTGCTGTGACGTGTAGGGACAAGTGAGGCGAAAAATGGTGCCGTGGGACGCAAGAAGATTGCAGACGGCGACGTTGTCAAACTCCTTGCCATTGTCTGTTTGCAAGGCGAGAATAGGACGACCGAACTGTGTGGTGACATACGAATAAAAAGTTGTGAGTGTGGCAAGAGCATCGGACTTGCGACGGAGAGGAAAAGTCCACACATAATGAGAGAAATCATCCAGTATCACCAAATAGTATAAGTAACCCGTGTTGCTCGCAACCGGGGACGTCCAAACATCACTATGCAATAACTGAAACGGAAAAGTGGAAATGTTTGTAGACTCACTAAAGGGAAGACGAACATGCTTGCCAAGACGGCAAGCCTCACAAGAGTGGTCGTCAACCTTATTACAGGAGAAAGAAAAACTCTGAAGAATCTGACGCATAACGGTGGAGTTGGGATGGCCGAGACGGGCATGCCAAAGATCGACACTAGCGGCGAAGGCGGCGGGACGACGGGAGGCGGTTGCGCCGGAGGGATGCACCGGGTAAAGCTCGTCCGGGCTGTCACATCGGTGGATTACCATCCGTGTACGGGCGTCCTTCACAGAAAAACCGATATCGTAAAATTCAACAGTGATAGGGTTCTCACGAGCAAGGCGACGAACAGAAACAAGATTTGTAACTAAGTTAGGAGACACAAGAACATTAGACATGTTAACGGGAGTAGAAGTAGAAGGAAAAGACATATGACCGACATGTGTAATGGGAATGGATGAACCGTTACCAAGGGTGATGCGAGTGGGAGTATGAACAGGAGTGCCGGATGTGAGGTTACCGGGATGAGCAGTCATGTGAGCGGTGGCGCCCGAGTCCATGTACCAGTCACCGCCGCCACCGTAGGAGCTCGGCGACGGGGCGGAGTGCAGAGCAGCGAGAAGGGCCGGGTCCCATGGCGGCGGCACCTGGGGAGGGAGAAAGCCTCCGTAGGCCGGCGCGGGAGCGACACCGTAGGCGGGCGCGGCGCCGTAGCCTCTGTAGGGGGGCACGGCGCCGTAGCCGCTGTAGGGGATGGCGTTCTGCATGGTGAAGAGCGCATGGTGGCTCGCCGGCCGAGGCCTAAGGATGCTCGGAGCGGGAGCCCGAGGAACCGGGATCGAGTACGCGTGTACGACGCCCGTCCACGGGTTGGTGCCGTAAGTCCAGGGCGGGGTGGCCTGATGCTGCTGCTGACGAGGGCCCCCTCTTGCGCCTGTTTGCGACCGCCCCCGCGACGGTTGCCGCGGCGCCCGCCATCCTGCGGCGGCTGTTGGGGGGCAGCGGGTGGGGCGAGGGGCGCGGGCGGGAGGGGGTAAAACCCCGGAGGCGCGGGGGGTGCCGGCTGGTGACGAGGCGCAGGCGCGGGCGGGGCGGCCGGTGGAGGGGCACCACGCGAGGTGCCGGCGGCGAGGGCGTGGTGCTGCACGCGCTTCTTGACCCCCTTCATCCGGCGCTCCTCCAACCGCAAGTATGCCACGAACATGGGGAAGGAGGGCTCCGACATGAGGGAGAGGTTGGAGGCGGCGTTACCGAAGTCCTCGTTGAGGCCGGCAGTGAGCATGCTGAGGAGGAGGTCGTCATCAACTTTGGCGCCAATGTCACGGAGCTCATCCGCCAACGTCTTCAGGCGGCGGCAGTAGTCATCGATAGACTGATCATCCTGATAACAGTCAAAAAATTCCTGCTGCAAAAACACGCGGCGCTGAAGCTTGTTGTCGGTGAAGAGGCTGTTGAGCTTGACCCACACGGCGCGGGCATCATCACCATCGCTCACGACCGTGTGGAACAGGTCCTTCGAGATGGTGGTGAAGAACCACCGGATGAGTGTGGCGTCGATCGCGGTCCACTCGGAGTCGCCCACCATGGCGCGGGAGTCGACAGAGCCATCAACATGATCCACGAGGTTATTCTCGCGGAAGAGCAGCGAGAAGTACGTCTTCCACGCGAAGTACGTGGCGTCAGTGGCATCGAGGACGACGGGGACACGGTCGTGGATATTGATGTCACGGATGTCAGCGGGGTCTGGTCCGGCGAAGGGGTTGGAGTAGGAGGAGGCGGAGGAAGACATGGCGGCTCGGCGGTGGTGCGGCGCGGCGATACAAACGATCTGCGGCGCGGAAACGCGAGCGACGCGATGCAGCGAGGCGATGCGGCGCGGGTGACTGACGGACTACGGGACGCAGCAGCATGCGGGATGCAGGAGCGCGTGGCTGGCGGGACTAGCAGCGATTAGAACGAGGCGGGACCAACGGCGATTGGAACGAGGCAGGGCTAGCGTATGCGGGACGAGCGACGATTGGAACGTGGCGGCTAGCGAGGAACTAAGCGCGGGCGATGCATGCGTGGCGGGGCAGCAGCGCGAAGCGCTCAGCGGGTTGGGCAGCGACGGGATTGGGATGCGGGAGCGCACGGCGTGGGAGGAGGCGCTGCACAGGGAGATGGCGGCGCCGGCAGATCATGGCGGCGGCGGCTAGGGTTAAGCGGAAGCGAGAGAGGATCGACTTGCGATAGATACCATCTAGAAGAAGATTTTGGTGCATCGATAATCATTTATCGTGCACTAGGCACATATATATAGGTACAAGGGGTGCGACCGGTGTCTTGTCTCCCAAGATACAAATAAATACAGGGGGAGAGAGACACTACAGGTGCGGCATACAAAACCCAGACCTACGTATATGTACACATGTTCAACAGTTCAGATGAATACTATGATTACACAAACACTACTTTGGTTGTAAAGAGTAATCGCTACAGTGTGTGAGTGAGAAAATCTTCGATCTTGGCTGTATATTTGGCACAATGTTTTCATAACACCGTCGAAACCCTTGGTGCTGTTGTACTCAAGTAAATAGCATGTTTACCTTTTTTTTACTTCATTCTGATCCACAATGAAACTAAACCAAGTATATCCATTATGAAACTATAAACAAAATATACAAAATATGTTAGCACAGATCGTGCAATACTATTACGTGGCCAAAAAGATGCACATATGCAAGGAAGTGATGAAGAGGGCGACACCAAATTCAGGTATTCCATTCTGCCTATTTTGCACCATTCAGTAATATAGCAATGAATCAGCAAGAGCTAAAGGTGACCACGTGTATACAAGAGATCGTACTGTTACCATGGTAATCCCATAAGGATCACATACTTCAGCTAACTTTTAATAGTCTTTTGCAAGCAGCCAAGACTTACGAAAGGCAAAGAACAAAAGAAATGGCACAAATTTTGAGGACGGACGATGTACATTAATATATTATTAGATCCTCACAGACATCAAAATAAAGGTGAACTACATAAGCTGCGTATGAGTAGTCTCTCCAAAAGCTTAATCCTTGCAATTATTGTAGTTGAACTTGAACTGTAGACCGTAAAGCTCCAGTATGATGAAGTTGGCAGACGTGAGTCATTCCATATCCTTGCTCTCTTCCTGCAATACATAAATAAAATACACTACATTACGGGTCTTGTTGGAGAAAAAGGCTGCTCTCCACGTAATTGAAATACCAACAAAGATTAAAATGATGAGTGGCAAAAAACTAGTAAACACTAACTGGTAGTGATTAGGAAAACATGTCAGTTACTTTAAATATTGCTACTGGGGTCTTGAAACAGTCTCATTGTTGGCATTATCTTTCTGTTTATTAACAAAGAAACATCCTTTTTTTGCAAACTGACCAGTACAAAATAACGCTAGTTGCGATTGATTTGTGTTGTTTCCAGTTCTATCTAGGAGTAGTTCTCTGTATCCTCATGGTAATGACATATTTTGTCACTTAGTATTTTTCCTAAAATGCAAAGCATAATATTGTTACCATGGTGCATACACGAGAGTAAGAAGATAATATTGCTACCAAGGTAATCCTATACTGGTCAATTTCAGAAATAATGATCTCTCCCAAAGCTTCATCCTTACCATTATTAATTGTAGTTGAACTTGATCTGTAGACCATGAGTCATTCCATATCCTCGCTCTTTCTGTAGCACATAAATACAATACAATACAATACATTACTTTCTGGTTGGAGAAAGAGGCTGCTCTCCAAGTAATTGAAATACCAACAGGACTAAAATGATTAACGGCAAAACAAAAAAAACTATCAAGTACTAAGTGGTATAGATGTTTTTTTTCTTCTTCTTTTTCGATAAAAGGGCCACATGGCCCCCATTTTCATTAAGAAAATAGAAGTCTAGATACAACCATCACACCATTTTTTCCATCAGACCTGATGCATCACCTCATCAACTGATAAGCAACCTACATCCTAGACATATAACCATATCTATAGGATGCCAAATCACCCACTACCGGAGAGAGAACAGACTTTTAAACATCTTTTACAATTTGCACATCAGCCAAAACAATAGTCCAAACATACTACAGAATCGCCCAATTTCAGGCAGATACAAAACCCAGTCTTAGAGCAGAAGGATTCCATCCATATGTTCTTTTGTAGACTTCATTTGCTACCCGAGATAGCCTCTTGGAAACCTCCCTAAGCATTTTTTGCACACCTTTTTTCTATAGAATCATCCATGAATTCACAGGGGAGGAAGGACGCGGGAGCGCTAGATCTTCTTCTGGTGAAGTCAGCATCATCGGTTTTAAGGCCCTCCTTCCCATTGATGTATTGGGAAATCGACTCCACTGTCCTGGTGCTCATGTCAATGCTGACCAACCACATCTTCCGAATGACGTATTCGAATTCGCTGATGAGAAAATGCACTACATATGGCCTGTGGACGTTTACTTGAGGAAACATAAGGATGGTGTGTGGAAGGTGCGGATTGGAAGACCAGAGCTCAGCTGAAGTGATCGTGTAGTTTAATTCCCACACCATGCTACCTAAGGCGAGAGTGTGGCAGGTGATGGTGAAGCCTGAACCACATTTGAGCTCCCCGTGACCAATGCCATCATGGCGGGTGACATTCACAAACTTGAGCACACGTCCATCATCGATGGCGGACACACCCCGGTATAACCAGCTGAATGGCTTGATTTCACGGTGAGTGTGAGCAGAAGGGAACTCATCAAGAGGGAACGCGAGGAAGGTGACGGTAGGGATGTGCTCTGCGAAGACGTCGTAGATGAGCATGCCTCGGTGGTAGTCGATCCAGCAAATCGAGCGGTTGAAGGGGACGATGGTGTCCGTGTCCCAGCAACAGAGCTGCCAAGGATCATTGACATTGTCGATGCCAATGATTGGTAGACGCATAGAGTTTCATTCGCCGCCCAGTACGGGGCCAGCTGAAGTGGAGGAGCGTAACAAACAGATGTCAGCATAGATCTTCAAGTGGACGGACTTGAAAACGCAGAGCTCTGCCACCGCAAACTCTTGCCCGCCTTCACCTCGGCACAAGAGGCCCATGGATTTGACCGTCAGCAGGCGCGTCTTCCCCTTCTCTAGGGGAGGACCACGAGGTAGGCTGTCACCGGTGCGGGTATAATCCGTGTACGGCTCGGTACAAGGGGGCAGAGCTTTGAACGAGGAAGGGTCGTAGGCGCTGTAGATGAGGAAGTCCTGCACCAGCCCTCGTCCAGGGATATTGGTACCGACGCGAAGCAGGAGGAGATGGCGGTGCGTCGCCAGGATGGCCAAGGGGACCTGCTTCCTGGGATCCGGAAAACGCGGCAGCCGGGCGTAGAGGCGGGAGGGGAGCGGGGGCTCGGCGAGGCACAAGGCGATGTGGAACTGGAAGCGAGCGTTCCAGGAGGTGGTGCCGGACGCCCGGATGGGCGCCTTGGTGTCGTCCGGGAAAGAGCCCTTGTCGTCCCTGCGGAAGACGAAGCGCTCCAGCATCAGCCAGTTGGGGAAGGGGGCGGCAGCCATGGCGACCTTGAATTGAAACAGATCGGACGATTAGGGCGGGTCTCTGTGTGGCGAGCTGCCGTGCCAGACGAAGAAGGAGGCGGCACGAGGCGTTCCGGAGCAGCGATCTGTCGGCTTCCGATTGGGTTACAGCAACTTATGTTTGGGTATATATACGAGGGAGGAGATTTTTTTTTTTGAGACAAATACGAGGGAGGAGATTGTATGCAATTTGGACTATTGGGCCTTTTAGATTACAGGGCTGTTAAGCTGGACCGGGATTGATTCTTGGTGCATCCTCCTCCATGGGTCCTCCAGGCCTATTATTATATTATACCTCGATAAGTCCCCTTAAAAGAACTCGATAAGCCGTGTTGTACTAGTTTGGCCTGATTTTTTCGTTTCCCTTTTACCCATTTTTCCTTACTGTATATATGGCCATTTTTTTGACACAGTACATACGCAAGCGCTCATATATACGTGCATACACTCACCTCTATGAACGCGCGCGCGCACACACCCTATCCCTATGAGCATCTTTAAAAGACTGAGCCGGCATATCATCTTGAAATTTTACGAAATCACCTTAGGCGCCTCGTTGTCTGAAATGGTTATTCCTCTCGACGTGCTCGTGTCGTCTGGCGGCGCTCCAGGCTTATTAAGCTAGATAAATAATGCAGTCATGCTAAAAAAGAGAAGACAAATAATGCAATCATGTTGTGCTGGTTTCTCCGATTTGCCCCTTCCCATTTTTTGAGGTATCGATTTCCGCCTTCATGGGCCTTGTTTCCTCGTGGCTACGCTTTGTTGATGTGGTTTTGTCGACTGCTGGCGGTCCAGACCTATTTTAGCTCGATAAATAATGTGGTCCTGGTTTCTCCCGATTCGCCCCTCCTTTTCTTGAGGTATTGGCCCCCACCACCCGTCCCCTTCACTTATAATTTACCAAACTTTACATGATTTTTGATTCAACATTTGTTATAAAAACTTTATCAACTTTCTTTTGCAAAAGGGACCAGAAGTATAAAGCATCCCATACACAATAAAATTTATATCGAGGTCCTTCCACAACCGAACGACCACTATCGTCGTCAGAACCAGTGACGGGCAAAGATGAGGCGAATCCACGGGCTCATCGACAGCGCCTGGAGGGGACGATTGCTTCGTCCTAGTCGCCACTTCGCGAGCGAGAAAGGAAAACGAGTGAATAACCGGAAGTCTCTGTGTTTTTCTCGGTGTCAATCGAGCACAAATATAGTTGCTTAAAGTTGAATGTTAACTTAATCTTATCGACCCATATAATATCCAATCAAAATATACCTAAAATCGTGAAAACTTTTGGTATCTCTATTTACTGGTCTACAATGTATAATAATAAATCAATCTAGCTAACAACAGTCATCGGCTTCGATTGTGAAACTCATGCATTATATATGTATGCAGTCGTCAAATAATACTAGAAGTGGACTTGAGGATCTTAATGATCTCGCCGTCCACCTGGAAGCACTTGGCAAGGACGGCGTTCGGGGATCTCTGGGTCGACATTTAGGAGTTACATCACAACAAGCATGGCGTCAGACATTTTTTATGTTCTTGAGAGATATTTATGTTCTTTGGAGATATTTATGTTAACACCTTTCTCCCCGAGTCAACCGAGGTACCCACCGAGGCTGAGAAAATCAGCAACAAAATCGCGGCAGATGACCCACACTCAGCCGCGTCCTAGAGCTAGTGTCATTGGCGACACATCGATTCCGACAACGGCGTACCGATTCCACGACGGGGTGTTGATTACGGGCCGTCGGGTAGCGATTTCGATGCAGGGTGCCGATTGCAGTGGTCAGGAGGTAGAGGGAAGGGGAAGGAGAGGGAGTGGGACGCACGGGAGGTTGAGGAGGGAGGTGAAACTTCCTTTCCGGGCGAGCGGTTGGCGGATGGAGCGCGCTTCAAACCAACGCCCACAACCTCCAAATATGGATCAATATGGACCGTCCTCCAAAAATTTTGGCGATCCGGAGCCAGATGACGACTTTGCTAGAGTGGCCTTTTTGGCCAAAATGGACATACCGGCAGTTATTACGTCAATCGGTCAGATATGGCGACTCTACTGGAGTTGCCCTAAGAAGTCTTTTTTAGGAAAGAATTCATCACAACACATGAATAAATGCAAGCAACATGTAAATATATGAGTCGTGTCAGGTCTCTGCTACAGAGCTATATATGGCGTACAATATATTTAATATAATAATTTTCCTTTTACTTATTTGTTCGGTAAATCAAATGTTTGCTCTGTTCTCTATGTTCATGTACGTAATTCTTCATAAACCTCTATGCTTATTGAATTCCTCCCACCCATCCCATTTATAATGTACGTAAATCAGATGAACAAAAAAAAAAGAACTGATTTTAGTGAGGACGATGACGACAAATCAAAAGCCCTAAAAATGCACCACTGTTTTACAATAGCTAGATGAAGTAGACATATGCTATATCCCTCTTTGGTGGTGTCAAGCTGCACCCAACTTCTTTTCTTGATATTCTTATTTTTTTGAAAAGGGGCGCTTTTTATTACTTAAATGATTAAAGTATTACATCCGGCCTCTGCATAACTAACATGCACACAGCCAAATGATATTCTTATAACTGCTTATGCACTTTGGAATGCTTGAACAATTTGGTTCAAGGTTGTGTTACTTTGGAAAATATGGTGAACCAGCGAAGCTGTGTTTATATATTGATAGAATGCACCGATTTACTACTTTTGTAGAGTAAATAGTGGTCAACCCACATACCAGTGAAGGCATGTTGTACCATGGTACACTTTGTTGCAACAATTAGTTGTTTTCATGTTAGATTACTTATTATTGCCATTGCATAAGAATTGTTTTCCAAAGTCGTGATAATCATTTCGACTCTTGTTATATATCACATGGATGGGTAGATGTGGGTTATTTGAGCATGATTTGAGGTAATACTAGACCCAAGGCATTCTGGCAACTTGTTGGTAGCCACACCTCAAGGGCAAGGAAGAAATAGGCTAGAATATAAATTGCTTATTTTCAGGTTAACTGATAGATGATATATGCTCCCCCTATTATTGGCCAGTTGGATTAGTCCCTAAGAAAGTAATCTTGTCTAAATAAGGCAATGTCTAAGTGAATAGCACCATGTTGCTCAACTTGTATTGTAAACAAGAAACGTTCTCATGCACAGTATCCTTTCTTCAATGCAATTGGATATCTATGACATTGAGTGAGACCGCATGTATCTGCATGGATATATAGTAAAGTAGTCCAACGACTTCAGATTTCCTTGTAACATTTCCAAATTTGTGTGGCTCATTTATGGATATAGTGCTATCACTATGCCATAGTATTTAAAAAACCAGTCAAATCATACGTACATGTACCACTAATACCTACATTGACTCCTTAATGGTTGGTATTAAAATCACAATATAATTATATAAGTACCGTTTAGGAGTTCCTATACACTCATGGAGGCGCGCATATCATTCATGATCTTAAATCATACTCATTTTTTACAGTCTGATCGAACCCCATTCTTCTGAGCTCACATTTCAAACTTGCTCAAATTTCACATCAAAATTTAACTTCTCCAGGGGGAATGGCATCTATAAAACTGGAGTTGGCTCTCGTTGTCCTCTGTTCCATTTGTTGTTCTCCAGAGATTAAATATTCTCCCAAAGCCTATGCGCTCATGTTTACAACGATGGTAAAAGCTAAAGAGTCTATGTTTACAGTGCTTTGGCAAAGTCCATGTTGTATATGGTTACTCCAGTTCTTTGGCAAAGTCAATGTTGTCAACAAACACCTGCATGAAAAATAGACAAACAGTTGAGTCTCGAACCGGTGAGCAATCAATGGTTCGAAGATCAGCATGATGGGGAAAGGGTGATACCGATTTCCACCCATCGGGGTCCAGGATGGCCGTGATCTTGGTGCCGAGCCCTGGCAAGGGACCTGCCTCCCGCACCACTTTCCCTCCGGACAGCTTCACCACCTCGGCGGTCTTGTAGACATCGTCGGTGCCTATCGCGATCTGTGGAAAAAACCCAGCATACCGAGAACTTAGCAATGCAGCAACATTTGGAACAACAATTGGCGGTTCAAATGGTCTATGAACTGCAAATGCAATGGAGTATGTCCTTCTATACCTGAGCATAGGCACTCCCCTTGTCATATTCAGTGACACCGTAGTTGTAGGTCAACTCCAGAACCGCATTCTGGTCTTCAGGACCGTACCCCATCATCGCCACCGTGTACTGCACAAGAGCTTGTCCAGTTTACACGTGGGACTTTTCAAGAAACAAGATGATATATTGAGCAAAGCAATCACCTTGTATTCAGGGTTGTCTCGCTTCCGGAGCAGTTTCATACCACAAGCCTACAATTTAGCGACGAGACGTCACTACGGCGAGTTGATGACCATTTCTAGGACAAGTATTTTCGGACGGAGGGAGTACAACAAACCGCAAAACTTTCATGAACAAGAAGCAGTTCTAAGGTACCTACCTTCTCGTAGAAGCTTATGGCTCGGTCGAGATCACCGACACGAAGCATCACTTGGCATAGTGGCTCTGGAGTCCCTGGCCTCTCTAGGATCTCGAACTTGTAGCCGTCGGGGTCTTCGATGAACGCGATCACGGTCTTGCCACCCTTGACAGGGCCAGGCTCCCTAGTCACCTTGCCTCCCTTCGCCCTTATGAGTTCAACTGTTTTCGCAACCTGTCGTGACAAACCACCAGGTTCAAGGAACATTATTGTTCAATAGAGCATCGTACTATACTTGTTACGAAATAATCGTAAAGGCTCATGAAGTGGTGTGTTACATCATCGGTTGCAATGCCGAAATGACCGAACCCCGCTCCGATATCGTACGAATCAACCCCGTAGTCTGCAGATGAATAAGTTGCCAGGTCCACATTAGCAATGATAAAAATTACAGTGAGAATGCGCTGGTTCTGTGTGCCATGTAGGAAGAATTACTGTAGGTGAGCTCGATGGCAAAGTTGGTTTCCTCGGGGCCGTATCCGAGGAAGGCATTGGTGTACTTCTCTTCGGGTATGTCACGCTTCCTCAGCAGCTTCATGCCCAGGCACTCTGTATAGAACCTGCATTCATCGGCCAGGAAGACCTGTCAGAATCCATCCTCCGGTAAAGAACGACACAGGTGGTGCAGCTAATACGGCGGCGGGCTGACTTGATGGTCCTGTCGATGTCGCCGACGCGGTAGACGACGTGGAGGAGCCTCCTGTTGTCCTTCTTGGCCCAGGTGAAGGCCTCGTCATTGCTGGAGAATGAGGTGGCCGCGGCCTGCGCGGCGCCGGCGGAGGCGCGGAGCTTGAGCTTGGGCGTGCTCATCAGCCTGATGGGGTCGGACTGCAGCGCTATTCCGGGAAGCAAGCAACAGATGAACGGAATCAAGCAGACGCAATGCTCGTGTTCTCGGTTGGCGTGGAGGAAGGAACGTGAGCTTACCTGCGCCTGCGGCAGCGGTGGAGAGGAGCATGGATCTCCGGGGGACGGCTGCGGCGGCGGCGGCCGGGTTGGCGCAGGCGACGGCGCCGCGGCTGACGGCCATGGGGAGAGCCCTCATCGTGGTCGCGAAGCTGGGCCGTCCGCTGTGCTTGTGTGTTTGGTGACGCTTTCTCGCGCTATCTATCCTCACTCACTTAATTTCCTGGCCGAGAATGCCGGCTCCGCCTGCCACTCTGCCACCTACCGTCATCGCTCCAGTGACAAGCCGACACCTCCCCTCGTATGCAAGATTAGGCCAACTTCATCGCACAACCCCAAACAAAAGTTTGTTTTGTTCAGATTTCGTCCATTTGGGATGATAATAAAAATAAAAACGAATATGCGTGTCCAGCTTAGCTTCGAGGCGCCCACCGCGGCAAAGTGACCCATAATGTCCGCTGCATCCCTCGCACCTTGCTCGTCGCCGCGCCTGCCCGCTCCGCGTACCCGCCGCGTTGGCCCGCCCCTGCTCGTCGCCGCTCGCCTCGCCGCCGCGCGCGCCCGCGCCGGCCCGCCCCTGCTCGTCGCCGCTCGCCTCGCCGCCGCGCGCGTGCCGGCCCGCCCCTGCCTCGCGGCGGTAGGCCCCTGCTCCTGCTCGTCGCTCGCCTCGCCGTCCCGCGCGCGCATGCTCGCCGCTCGCCTCGCCGTCCCGCGCCGGCCCGCCTCTGCCTCGTCGCCGCTCGCCCCGCGCACCCGTGCCCTGGCCACGCCGCCGCCCGCCGCGCCCCGCAGCAGCGCCGGCCCGAGCACGCGCCTTGCCGCACCGCCCTCCGTGCGCCTCGCCCCGCCCCGCCCCGTGCGCCCGCCTCGCCGTCGCCGCGCACGCGCACACGCCCCTTGCTGCGCCCGGCCTGCCCTGCGCGTGCCCGCGCCGCCACTGCCTCTACCCGTCGCCGCGCCTGCTCCTGCTGCTGCTGCGGCATGCTGCTGTTGTGTCGCCGGGATGCGAGAGAGAGAGAGAAGAGAGAGAAAAGCGGGGTAGGTGGGAGGGAGGTTGACATATGAGCCCGGCCGGACACGAGCTGACGAGGACGAGGCTGCTGCGCCCGCGTTCTGTCCGCTTTGGCCCCAAAACGAGACCAACTTTGATCCAGGGATGAGGTGAAACGGATACGAAACGGACAAAAAAGCAAAATAGGGTGTGCCGCTGGGTCGTTTGCTTTGTCCGTTTTACCCCAAACGAACGGGACCGGACAGAATATGATCGTGCGGTGGTGTTGGCCTTAGTACTACCAATTTGGAAATTTATTTTTTTCCAGGGAAACCACGATGAGAGTGGTTTTTCTAGCTGTTTGAATTTCTACGGGGTATGTGGATGTCACATGATACAGCGATAAGATTCGTGCAGTATTCAGCGGTCAACATATATAGACAGGTTGTGTACCGAAGCGCAATCCATGTATACATCTGTACATGTTGCATACTATTAAATTCAACACATCATGTGTTGGTTGCGGGGGCAGATGTTGCCTAGGTCATAGCATTGAAGCGAGGCATAGCTCTCCATTAAGGCTGGTTATAGTGGGGAGTAACTTAGACTAGTGTCATGCATATGACACTAGTCTAAGTTATTATCTTCATAATACAAAATAACATAATAGTAATATCATAGATAACTTCATTTATTAGCTTCTAGACTCATCTTGTTTTGAAAAGCGCTATGTTACAGTAACATATTATATTATCACCTCTCATTAATTACTTGTCACATAAGCAGAATTTTCTGAAAATGTGCTATGTTACTAACTAAGTTATTCCCACTATGACTAGCCTAAGCATACTCTGTTCCTAGCGGCTTGGGCGGGGGAACAGTACACTTCGTGGCGGCGGCGACATGGATCCGAAGATTCGGCATGGGGATTAATTCGCCGGGTAACTACGCCTTCCTAGAATATTCTATGATTCACAGATTGATGCATCGGGAGCGAAATATATATTCTACTGTAAAATTGCAGGTCTTCCATATTGTTCTACTGGCTACATTCATGAGAGAAATCTGCTTGATCCCTCTATGACATTCACGCAGTTGCTGCAAAGCCAGCAATATCCACCTTCACAAAAAGATCGAGGAGAGATGTATGTCTAGCATCGTACTTCCTCCGTTTTTAAATATAAGTCTTTTTAGACATTTCAAATGGACTATAACATACGAATGTATGTAAACATGAGTGTAGATTCACTCATTTTGCTTCGTATATAGTCACTTGCTGAAATCTCTAAAAAGATTTATATTTAGAAACGGAGGGAGTACATGCTTTCGTTATGTGGGGCCTCATTTATTTGCTGACTAAACTGGGTAAATCGTTTTTTCCTTATGTACATTCAAATCCAACTCCAAAGATGACTCGTTTACTGGATATATGGATGAATGTGGAGAAAGCGAGGATGTTGAAGTCTGCAAGCAGACGGTGACAAACGAGGGCAATGAGTAAGTATGTTTATGGAGAGAAGACTTTACTAACATGAACCAGATTATGCAACGTCAGATGGTCTTACAGAGAATGTAATGCTGGTGCAATTGAACATCCATTAGGTGTTGTACACAATGTAGTACCTGAACCTTCCGAGCATTCTGAAGCATCTCGATGTTACTCATCTTTCAACTGTGGTGAGGACGACGAACAGGAAGAAGAGGTTAATTGAGGCAACAGGTAGCGACTCGAACATATTGTTATTTAACATGTGCCTTCCGAACATTTTGAAGCATCCAGACGTTACTCATATTTCAAATGTCATGTTCCTTAACACAAATTACAGGCAGGGGAAAGCTAGCGTCATTGAAGATTCGATGAGGAAGTTCTGCAAAGACAGATCATACACAATGTTTAAACCGGAGATTGGAGTTAAGTTTGAATCATTGGAAGAGGTATATCAGTTCTACAACATGTATTCCTGGGTTACTGGGTTACTGGGTTACTGGGTTCAGTATCAAATGGGGCGGCAATTATACGAATGGTAGGCATGTGAGAACCATGCAACCATACAAATGCCAGCGTGAGGTAAGATCTCTCCCAATATGATCCCACCATCGCTATAACCTCGAGCGAGTTGTTTCGTTCCATTGATGATAATATCAGTATATCTATTGCAGGGATTTACAAAGACTGCCAAAATGTCTACAACCAGATGTGGCTGCAAAGCAATGGTACAACTAGCTATGACTGACAGTGTGAACTCTTCATCCTGGTACGTCAGAGATTTTGTCGAAGAGCACAACCATGAACTGGCAGATAGTTGTGGAGAAAAAAATTGTTGTCCTCCCATAGAAACATCGACAAGCAGGTAAAGGAAATTGTAAAGCATTTAAGGGAGAACAATGTTACACTTTCAAGGGTAACTTGCATTTTAGGTAGCCTTTTTGGTTAAATGGATAAGGTGCCATTAGATAAAAAGAGCATACACACCGTTTGTTCAAATATAGCATCAGATGCACTACGAGATGACATGCGTAAAACAATAGAAAACTTTAGAAGCATGATAGTTTACAGCATAGTTAGATGAAGAAGACAGACTAAAATCATTGATGTGGACCGGTGGTAGGAGCCATAATATGTACCGTTATTTTGTTAACATTGTCACGTTTGACACGACGTACGAGACGAACATTTATAAAATGCATTTTGGCATGTTCATTGGGGTCAACAAGCACTTCCAAATTGTTATCTTTGCTGGGATTCTACTAACTAACGAGATAGTGAAAGATTTCAAATGGGCGTTCTCTGAATTTGTAGTCATGATGGGCGGTAAAGCACCAACAACAATATTGACAGGTAAAACACAATAAAAAACATTTTATCGACGCTTGTATAGATGTTGCTGGACTGACATTCCCAATGTTTTTTTCCTTTCTCGGACCAATGTCAAGCAATGACTTTAGCTATTAGGGAATGCTTCAAAGAAACAACCCATAGGTGGTGCAAGTGGCATGTATATATTGAAGAAAGCAAAATAAATGTTAGATGCAGTTTACAAGAAAGACATATATTTTGGTGACACTTTCCACAAGGTTGTGAACCATATGCTTACCATAGAAGAGTTTGAGTCTGGTTGGGGTTTTCTAGTCTCTACATACAAGCATTTGTCTAATCCTTTTATGACAAGAGTATACGAAATGAGGCATGATACGTCTTCAACGTATCTATAACTTTTGATCGTTCCATACTCTTATAGTATCAATCTTGGATGTTTTATATGCAATTATATACAATTATAATCGTTTTTGGGACTAACTTATTAACCTAGTGTCAAGTGCTAGTTGCTGTAGTTTGCTTGTTTTGGGTTTTCCAGAAAATCAGTACCAAACGAAGTCCAAACTCTATGAAACTTTTTGATGATTTTTTCTGGATAAGATAGACCGTAGAAGTTTTGGGAGGAGATCAGAAGGCAAACGAGGAGACAACAAGGCAACAGGGCGCGCCCAGAGGGGTAGGCATGCCATGATGCCTTCCGACTGACCTAATTCCACCTCTATAAATTCTCTAAAATCAAGAAACCAACAAAGAGCCACCAAAAACACTTTTTCCGCCGCCGCAAACTTCTGTTGTTTCGCGATCCCATCTGGAGGCATTTTGCGGTACTCTGTTGAAGGGGGGATCGATCACGGAGGCCTTCTACATTATCCTTGCTGCCCTTCCGATGATGCGTGAGTAATTTACCACAGACCCGCGGGTCCATAGCTAGTAGCTAGATGGCTTCTTCTCTCCCTCTCTTTGATCTTCAATACAATGTTATCCTCGATGTTCTTTGAGTTCTATTCAATATAATCTTATTTTGCGGCCTGTTTGTTGCGATCCGATGAATTGTGGGTTTATTACCAGATTATTCATTAGAAATATTTGAGTCTTTCTCTTTGATCTATCCATTTTATTTGGCTAACTACATTGATTTATCTTGGAATTGGAGAGCTGCTTTGTAATGAGTTCAATCTTGTGGTGCTCTATATCCAAGTAACATAGTAGGGGACAAGAGACGTATTTGTATTGTTTCCATTAAGGGGAAAATGACGGGGTTTATTCATATTGGTTGGGTTTACTTTGTCTACATCATGTCATCTTGCTTAAGGTGTTACTCTGTTTTTATTAACTTAATACCCTAAATGCATGTTGGATAGCGGTCGATGGATGGATATTGTAACACCCTGTTACACCTACTTTTTCTACATCATGCCATCTTGCTTAAAGCGTTACTCCGTTTTTATTAACTTAATACCCTAGATGCATGCTGGAAAGCAGTCAATGGATGGATATTGTAACACCCTGTTACACCTGGCAGGATCAAGACTGGCCCCACAGACCAACACTAGTCTTTTCTACGCACTTTGTTCTCACTCGTGCGCACCCGGAAGCTACTTCCCGGTTGGTCACCCATCCTAGAATTACCCCAAGCCAAGAACGCTTAACTTTGGAATTCTTTTCAAATGGGCTCCCGAAAAAGAAGGAATTCCATATTGATATGAGTAGTCTATCATTCTTGTTAAGCTAGGCACTCACATACACCTGCACTCAAAGTAACCGACGTCCTCGTCGGCCCATCAGGAACGTTCCCTCTTGGCACACGTATGTGTGTCCAGTCCGGCACAAGTGTCATGTCGTGTGCCACAACGGGTCACACATGCCATGCGCCACATGTTCGTGTAACCACGGGGGTCGACTCTGATACCAATTATAACACCTGCTACACCTGGCGGGATCAGGACTAGCTCCACAGACTAACATTAGTCTTTTCTACGCATTTTGGCAGCTACTTCTCGGTCGGTCACCCATACTAGAATTACCACAAGCCAAGAACGCTTAACTTTGGAGTTCTTTTTGAATGGGGTCCCGAAAAAGAAGGAATTCCTTGTTGATATGAGTAGTCTATCATTTCTACTAAGTTAGGCTCTCACATAATAAGAGTAGATGAGGCAGGAGTCGGTATACTTGTCTTAGACGTGATGCCTATTTACATGATCATTGCCTTGAATATCGTCATAACTATGCGCTTTTCTATCAATTGCCCAATAGTGTAATTTGTTTACCCACCGTATGCTTTTATTTCGAGAGAGAAGCCTCTAGTGTAAATTATGGCCCCTGATCCCGGCTTAACCTACGTCGGTATTTCCCCAAAGAGGAAGGGATGATGCAGCACAGCGAAGGTAGGTATTTCCCGCAGTGATGAGACCAAGGTTATCGAACCAGCAGGAGAATCATGCAACACTACATAAATGGTACCTGCACACAAAGAACAAATGCTTGCAACCCGACGTGTTAAATGGATTGTCAATCTCTTTCGGGTAACGCTGCCAAAAATTGTCAAGTTGACGGGATAAAAATATGATAGATTGGATAAATAGATATCGAATAAACGCAAAATAAAATAAAGTGTAGTAAGGTATTTTTGGATTTTGGATTAATAGATCTAAAAATAAAAGCGAATAAAAATATATCTCAAAGGCAAATATGATAAAGAAGAGACCCGGGGGCCGTATATTTCATGAGTGGCTTCTCTCGATAAAAATAGCATACGATGGGTAAACAAATTATTGTTAGGCAATTGATAGAACTTCAAATAATCATGACGATATCCAGGCAATTGATACGTCTCTGTCGTATCTATAATTTTTGATTGTTCCATGCCAATATTATACAACTTTCATATACTTTTGGCAACTTTTTGTAATATTTTCGGGACTAACATATTGATCCAGTGCCCAGTGCCAGTTCCTGTTTGTTGCATATTTTTTGTTTCGCAGTAAATCCATATCAAACGGAGTCCAAACAGGATAAAAACTGACGGAGATTTTTTTGGAATATATGTGATTTTTGGGAAGAAAAAACCACATGAGACGATGGCCGAGGGGGGCACGAGGCAGGGGGCGCTCCCCAGGGGCAGGCGCACCCCTGACCCTCGTGGCCACCCCGTAAGGAGGTTGATGCCCTTCTTTCGCCGCAAGAAAGCTAATATCTGGATAGAGATCGTGTTAAAATTTCAGCCCAATCGAAGTTACGGATCTCCGGGAATATAAGAAGCGGTGAAAGGGCAGAATCCGAGAATGGAGAAACAGAGAGAGACAGAGAGACAGATCCAATCTCGGAGGGGCTCTCGCCCCTCCGCCTCCATGGAGGCCATGGACCAGATGGGAAACCCTTCTCCCATCTAGGGAGAAGGTCAAGGAAGAACAAGAAGAAGGGGGGCTCTCTCCCCCTCGCTTCCGATGGCGCCGGAACGCCGCCGGGGGCCATCATCATCACCGCAATCTTCACCAACACCTACGCCATCTCCACCAACATCTCCATCACCTTCCCCCCTCTATCTACAGCGGTCCACTCTCCCACAACCTGTTGTACCCTCTACCTGAACATGGTGCTTTATGCTTCATATTATTATCCAATGATGTGTTGCCATCCTATGATGTCTGAGAAGATTTTCGTTGTCCTATCGGTGATTGGTGAATTACTATGATCGATTTAATTTGCTTGTGGTTATGTTGCTGTCCTTTGGTGCCCATCATATGAGCGCGCACGTGGATCACACCATAGGGTTAGTTGTACGTTGATAGGACTATGTATTGGAGGGCAAGAGTGACAGAAGCTTCAACCTAGCATAGAAATTGATGCATACGGGACTGAAGGGGGACCAATATATCTTAATGCTATGGTTGGGTTTTACCTTGATGAACGTTAGTAGTTGCGGATGCTTACTAATAGTTACAATCATAAGTGCATAGAATTCCAAGTCAGGGATGACATGCTAGCAGTGGCCTCTCCCACATAAAACTTGCTATCGGTCTAGTAAAGTAGTCAATTGCTTAGGGACAATTTCGCAACTCCTACCACCACTTTTCCACACTCACTATACTAACTTTATTGCTTCTTTATCTAAACAGCCCCTAGCTTTTATTTACGTGCACTTTATATTCTTGCAAACCTATCCAAAAACACCTACAAAGTACTTCTAGTTTCATACTTGTTCTAGGTAAAGTGAACGTCAAGCGTGCGTAGAGTTGTATCGGTGGTCGATAGAACTTGAGGGAATATGTGTTCTACCTTTAGCTCCTCATTGGGTTCGACACTCTTACTTATGAAAGAGGCTACAATTGATCCCCTATACTTGTGGGTTATCAAGACCTTTTTCTGGCGCCGTTGCCGGGGAGCAATAGCGTGGGGTGAATATTCTCGTGTGTGCTTGTTTGCTTTATCACTAAGTAATTTTTATTTTCTATTCCAAGTTGTTCTCTATCTTTAGTTATGGGTAGGAAACACAAAATACCCAAAAAATTAGTTGTACCTACTGAACCAGTGGTTGAAGAACCATTCAAAATCTATCACACTCCTAAAGCTTTTTACTTGGATCATCTTCGATCCCTTTGTGCTCGTGCTGAAACCCCAACAAGCTTAGTTGAGGGTAAATCTTTAGATGAGCATGCTTGTTATGTGTGACACCGCTTATCTCAAAAAGAGGAACTTTTACTGGATCAAATTCATCGTTTGCAGTGATATGCTTGGAATTTATGTGAAATATATGATGTTACTTGTTGTTCTGAAAACCCTAAGAAACATCTTCCCTACCAATGTGAGTTTAGCGATAATGGAATCGTATCTTCGTATGCTAAGGGTGTTTATAATTACTATGATGTTCAACAAATTGAAGAATTTGTTGCTTTTAAGGGTGCTTACACTACAAAAAAATACACTTCCGTGATGATACGTGTTTGTCACAGTAGGTCACGTTTTTTGTCATGCATGTACATCCATGACGATTTTATGACAGAATCAAGATAGTCATACCTGTGCTGTCGTAGAAGTGTTCCATGACATTATCAAAATTATCGTCACGGAAGTGTCCACTTCCATGACGATAAATCCCGCATCACAGAAGTGCTTTCGTCAAGGGTGATGACATGTGGCATCCACCGTAACCGAACGCCGTTAAGCTATCGGGTCGGGTTTTGGATCCGATAACCCGTTAACAGCCCCGACCAATGGGGATTTTCCACGTGTAAAATCATCATTGGCTAGGAAACACGTGTCGGCTCATCGTTGGGACAGATGTCATCCACTCATTGGACAGAAGGCGCGTATGATACGTCGACACGTGGCACGGCCCAACAGAGGCCCATTCCTGTGAAAAGGCCGGCCCGTTTGACTTGGTTAAAAGGTGGTGGGCTGGCCCATGTAAAGCCTGTTAACGACCTGTTCACATATAGCCCATTTACAGCCCGCTAACCCAAGGCCCATTACGCCCTATCCGAATTAGGCCTAGTAGCGTCATCTGGGCCACCCAATATGATTCCAGCCCGTTTTCACTTCTGGCCCATGTATGGCCCATGACGTCTTTCGGCCCATATGAGGCCCTATGTAACTCTTGGCCTATTAACGGCCCGTGGTGAAACTGGCCCGTAATGAACAGTGTATCACTTTACACCCATTAACGGCCTGTGGTGAAACTGGCCCGTAATGAACAGTGTATCACTTTATACCCATTAACGGCCCGTTATTCCGTTGGGCCGTTTCCAGCCCATGTTATCTTTCGGCCTTCTCAGAGCCCATTTATTCTTGGGCTCATTTCCAACATTCGTTTACTTACGGCCCGTTACTGTCATTTTCTGCTTGTGGGCCAAATTCAGCCCGTGGTTACAGTCGGCCCGTTTGTGGTCCGTTAATACGTTGGGCCGTTTTCATAGCATCAACAAATACGGCCTATTAACGATGGCCCGTTATGGTCGGCCCATGAACGGACGATTCCAACTCTAACCCGTTTACGGCCATAATGCAGCCTGTTATTGGCCCGTGTTTGGCCAATCGATCATACTACCTGTATAAGGCCCATTGATGATACGACCTGTAGAAGGCTCATTGTTTCTACGGCCCGCAGAAGGCCCACTGTCTCTACGACCCGTAGAAGGCACACTGTTTCTATGGCCTGTAGGAGGCCTAGTGTCACTACAGTAAATATTAGCCCATGGTTATTGTGGCCTAGTTTTAAAAAATAGGTTATTGCAGCCACTAGCAAACCACGGAAAAAGAACTGCAATGACTACAAGCAAACAAATAAACAAGACAACAAGGAAATAAATAAGAAAGCAACTTACGCTAGGCTATCACGGCTATCACACATATTACAACCACTGGGCATCAAAGTTCGCCACCAGTGCAAATAAACGCGCCGACAAAAGAATATACAAAACTGAGAGCACTTCAGAAGGCACTAGGCCTGGCCAGGTCGCCCCCCCCAAACAGCTGAAGAAGCTGAGTAGACCTCAGTTGTGTCAATGATAGATGCATCGCACTAGATTTAAGGCATGATGGTGCGCACGGCAGTCCTCTGACATCTTCATTGCATCTTTGACTTCAAGTCGGAGCTGAGCTGAAGCAAGCCTTTCTGCTTTAAGTTGATACTGAAGGAGTCGAACTGATTGAGGCAGCGACTGCACAGAGGTTGTCTCACACCCGCTGGTGAGTAGCTTCAACTCACTGTCTTCATCAAGACAGGACCTTGGGGTCATCTTGCTGTCCTCAAGATGGTTTGGCTCACTATATTCCCTAAAGTTCTGCCTGGCGTAAGAGATATGAGTTTGAAAGAGAAACAAGGAGACACGTAACAGGTTTCACAATTATATAAGCAAATAAATGGATCTGTTCTGCATAAGGAACATGTTTTTACAACTACAATTTGAAACTGGTAGTTGTTGCAAACATCCAATCAGATGTAAACAGCAAAGCAAACAACAGTGGAGGAAATGATGCCTATCCAAATCTATACTAGAACAAAATTTGAAGGCTTGAGAAGGATAAACTTACATTACATGTTAACACGGGCTGGACAAAGCCCTTCTCCATGTTGATGGAAGGATAATTCAATAAATTCCCCAAAGAAAATTCTTTATAAGCGTTGCCATTATTCTACATTTTGCAAAGTGTAAATATAGATCAAATAATATTGGAAGAAACAGAGGATAATGAAGCTCAGGTGCAGAATGATGATACATAATCAAATAGCAATTAATTAAGTACAGCGCTACAAGGAAAAAGGGAGAGAGGTACTGACAAGAGCAATGCAGATCCCATTATTTTTTTGAGGTCGTATAATCCTTTGGGCAAGGAGATTCATCTGAAATTAGTTTTCATACAAGAGAGAAGGTAAGGCACAAGCAGAAATTTAGGAGTTCAAATTTTGAATTGATATCATAGACAGTACCTGACGCTGGGCTCCCAGCAGTTCTAATAGGGGTTTGGTCACTGGAGTAGGGGTAAAGTGTGGTACAGTTGGGCCTGTTGTAACGCCCTCGATGCAGCTATATCTCCCATGTGTCGAAGCACGACTTAGAGGCATAACTGCATTGAAAGCAATGTTGCAAGTGAGGTAATCTTCACACAACCCATGTAATACATAAGGGAAAGAGATACATAGTTGGCTTACAATCGCCACTTCACACAATACATGAATATAACATTACATCAACCAGATACACACAAGGTCCGACTACGGAACCAAAATAAAATAAGACTACCCCAAATGCTACACAGATCCCCGATCGTCCCAACTGGGCTCCACTACTGATCAACTGGAAACGGAAACAACATAACGAACACAAACTTCATCGAGCTCCTCCTTGAGCTTGGCCGTGTCACCTGCATGGTTTCATCGGCACCTGCAAACTGGTTTTGGAAGTAACTGTGAGTCACGGGGACTCAGCAATCTCACACCCTCGTGATCAAGACTATTTAAGCTTATAGGTAGGGTAAAAGTATGAGGTGGAGCTGCAGGAAGCGACTAGACTATATGGTGGCTAACATACGCAAATGAGAGCGAGAAGAGAAGGCAAAGCAGGTTCGAGAAACTATGATCAAGAAGTGATCCTAGAACAACCTACGTCAAGCATAACTCCAACACCGTGTTCGCTTCCCGGACTCCGCCGAGAAGAGACCATCACGACGACACACGAGGTTGATGTATTTTAATTAAGATAAGTTTCAGGTTTTCTACAACCGGACATTAACAAATTCCCATCCGCCGATAACCGCGGGCATGTCTTTCGAAAGTTCAAATCCCTGCAGGGGTGTCCCAACTTAGCCCATCAGAAGCTCTCACGGTCAACGAAGGATATTCCTTCTCCCAAGACATTCCGATCAGACTCGGCATCCTGGTTACAAGACATCCTCGACAATGGTAAAACAAGTCCAGCAAAGCCACCCAGATGTGCCGACAAATCCCGATAGGAGCTGCACATATCTCGTTCTCAAAGCACACCAGATAGGTCAAGCTACGAGTAAAACCAGCCGTCGAGTTGCCTCGAGGTGGCCTCGCAGGCTGCCCATTTCGGACCAACACTCAGAGGAGCACTGGCCCCGGGGGGGGGGGGGGTTAAATAAAGATGACCCTTGGGCAGGCCTACCCAAGGGAAAGAAAAGGCTAGGTGGCAAATGGTAAAACCAATGTTGGGCCTTGCTGGAGGAGTTTTATTCAAGGCGAACTGTCAAGGGGTTCCCATTATAACCCAACCGTGTAAGGAACACAAAATCCAGGAACATAACACCGAAATGACAGGAAACTAGGGCGACAAGAGTGGAACAAAACACCAGGCATAAGGTCGAGCCTTCCACCCTTTACCAAGTATATTGATGCATTAATTAAATAAGAGATATTGTGATATCCCAACAAAATATCCATGTTCCAACAAGGAACAAGCTCCAATCTTCACCTACAACTAACAACGCTATAAGAGGGGCTGAGCAAAGCGGTAGCATAGCCAAACAACGGTTTTCTAGGACAAGGTGGGTTAGAGGCTTGGCTTAAAAATATGGGAGGCATGATATAGCAAGTGGTAGGTATCGCAGCATAGGCATAGCAAAAGAGCGAGCATCTAGCAAGCAAAGATAGAAGTGATTTCGAGGGTATGGTCATCTTGCTGAGATCCCGCAAGGAAGAAGAACGAGTCCATGAAGGAGACAAACGAATGTAGATGAACGAATCCTCACAAATGCGGCGTTATCAGAACTAACCCGAAGAAGCAACACCGGAAAGAAGCAAACAACATAGTAAACAACCATCACATAAACATGGCATGATGCACAACAAGTATGATGCATGTCTGGTTTAATGATACATGGCATGGCATGGCAAAGTGCAACAAACAACACTACACATTAAGTGGAGCTCAATATGCAACTCCGTTGCATATTGACGAAACACCACATTCAAGTTATTTAGTTCGATCTCATTTATGTACCCAACAATATTAAATGTTGTTAGCATGGCAAGAGGTGAAGCATAATGAAACTATCTATCTAGGCAAGTTTAAATGAGGCCGGAACAACAAAACAACAAGTCCGGAAACTCCTCATATGCATATATTAGGTTTGGTACTGTTCTGCCCTAAACCATATTTTATAGTTGTTATAAACATGCAAAGTGACGCCACCAAGTTAAACTATGCAAAATTCTACCCCATTTACATATAAAGTTTATTAAAATCCGAGCTACGGTTATTTCGTTATGAATTAAATCATTTTAGCAAGTTATTTAAGCAAATTTAAACAAACAGCATTTTAAACATTTTAAACATGTATGAAAGTGGCAAATTATTAATCCACACAAAATTCTAAGCAAGTTTCATATTTAAAGTTTTTACATATGATGCACCGTTGCAGAGTTATTATATGCATGAACATGAGGGACCTTTCTGCAAAACTGTAGTCTCTGGAATAAAAGATTAAAAACGCAGCGCAGGGAAAAATACTATAGGCCGAAACTGGTAGGCCCGATAGCAGCATAGGAGCTGGAACTGAAATTCACCAGACCTCATGGGCCGGCTGGACGCGAGCTGGGCCGGATCTGGAGGCAAGGATGTGGTCCACAGCAACGGAAGACCGGCTCGCGCGGTCATGGTCAACGCATCTGGAGCGTGCGTCGTCCTCCCTGCTCGAACGAAGCAGAGGAGGCGGGCAGGGCAACGGGGCGGTGAGGATCCGAGGAAGGAGGCGGCGTTGGAGGCAGGCTTGCGGGTCAGCGAGAGTCAACGCGGGCGCGACTCCCTCCTGTCGCTCGAAGTAGGGGAAAACGAGCGGGCGGACTTGGCGCGATGCAGAGGAGCTAGCGCGGCCCTGGTCACTCGCAGACAAGGTAGTGGTTGACCGAGGTTCACCGGGAAGACGCAGCGGGCGGCGGACTTGACGGAGCTCGGCGAAGGGATCAGTCATGGCGGCGCCGGGCTTGAGAGGAGGCCGTCAGCCACGGCGTGGAGATCCTCTGGCGCTCGTGCGCGTGCAGGTGTGAGGAGGGCCTCGCCGAGTTCGTTCAGGAGGAGTGCAGGAGGCGCACGAGGAGGGACTTGGCGCGGTCGAGGGCGACGGCCTCACGTCAGGGGAGGTCGGGCGCATGACGAGGTGAACAGCGGCAGGAGGTGGCTCCCGTTTCATGGCGGCACCACCCTGGTGGCTTCCTGCAGAACAGGAGGGAGAGAGAGAGGTGAGCTCGGGAGAGAGAGCAGGAAAAAGAAAGGAGGAGGAGGAGGAGACGGGGAGCGGTGGCATGACCTAGTTGCCGGAGCGGCGAGGCGGCGGGAGGAAGGAGGAGGTGCTCGAGCGGCTCGGTGGCGGCCATGGGAGCTCGTGCTCCTTGCGCGGCTGCACGAGGCAGGGTCTCTGGATCCATCGCTCTGCGTGGGGGACTCGGTTGCCGGCGCGGGAAGGCACGGGATGCAGGGGGGTCGAGCGAGGGAGCAGCAGAGGATGGAGCAGGAGGCGATGTGGCACTGGTCGATTGGATCGATCCGATCTGGGAGGATCCCGAGGTGGATGCGGGAGTGTGGCGGCGGCGAGTGAGGAGAAGATGGGACAACTAGCCTAAAACTTAGGGTTTTGTCTGGTTATATAGGTAGGGGATTTGACGTTAGACTATTTGGTCCCTCCGATAAAATTCGGACGGTCGGGAAAAATAGGCTAGGGAGCCCAAATAAGAAAACGGAGACGTTTTGTAGACGTTTGGGGATGATCCGGATCCAACGGTGACGACTGCCCGGGTCGGGTCCGGGATAGCTTTCCGACGCGCGCGAAGAGGGCCGCGGGCTGACGAGAGAGGTTAGGTAGGGCCTGACGGTGAGTGGTGGTGGGCTGAGAAGAGAGAGGGGAAATCAACCCGACAATTGTTTCCGGAGACCGGAAACGTCCGACGTTTGACCGGCTATACTGCCGCTATTGTTTAACGGTTGGGCTATCAAACGAACTCTGAATGCGATGAAACTTGACAGGCGGTCTATCTACACTATAATAAAACCACACGCCAACTTTCAACCCAATCCAAGAACATCTTCCGGCCACTTATAAAATAATATTTCGGACGTGCCGCGGGCGCGTGCAAGTGTGGCTGGGCTCAGAACGGACAACAGAAGGAACTGGGGGAACCCGGACGGATGCAAGTTTTGAAAACATGATGATGCAATGCACATGATGACATGGCAAGATGAGACACGCAAGCAAATGACATGGCAACGACAGCGAATAACTGGAAGACACCTGGCACATCGGTCTAGGGGCGTCACAACACTCCACCACTACAAGAGGATCACGTCCCAAGATCTAGAATGGCACCGGAGGGAAAACTGAAGAGAAAGAGAAGAGGTAAAACTAAGTTGCTTCTTTGACCAACGAGTGAAACCAAAGAACCTTGCTAGGTTGAACAAATTGGAAGAAATAAAGCAACGGAGGTGAACAAAGTTGAAGACACTCTGTTAGGAAAAAGGAACGAAGAAGAATAAATTCGAGCAGCACTCCGGTTGAAAATGATAGAAACTTGATAAGATGAGAGAACTTGAGCAGAGCGCACAACACTCTGGTTAAATGGATAAGCAAAGAAAAGAACATGATCTTCACAAGAACAAGAAGAAGGTTTGAAGAGAGCAACAACACAATGCCTCCGGAAGAAAAGAGAGAAAAGGAATGGAATGAACGGAGGAGAAAACAACATCTTCTACCTTAAATGAGCTTGCAAAATGTAACGCCCCGAGACCGATGTGCCAGGTGTCGTCCAGTTATTCGCTGTTGTTGCCTTGTCATTGCTTGCATGTCATGCATCTCATATCATGTCATCACGTGCATCGCATTTGCATACAAGTTTATCTCATGCATCCGAGCATTTTCCCCGTTGTCTGTTTTGCAATCCGGTGCTCCTATGTCACCCGGTGTCCCTTTCTACCTCTTTTCATGTGCGGGTGTTAAACATTTTCGGATTGGACCGAGACTTGTCATGCGGCCTTGGGTTACTACCGGTAGACCGCCTGTCAAGTTTCGTGTCATTTGGACTTCGTTTGATACTCCAACGGTTAACCGAGGGACCGAAAAGGCCTCATGTGTGCTGCAGCCCAACACCCTTCCAAACTGGCCCAAAACCCACCAAAACCTCTCCCATCGTCTAGAGCGTTCGATCACGATCGCATGGCCGCAAACCGCACCTCATTTGGACAGTCCTAGCTCACTCTACCTATAAATTAGTCCTCCTCCCCCGATTTCGCGATGCAAACCCTAAAAATTCCCCTCTCGCCCGCCGGACATGTCCGTCCCGGACCGGACGAGATCGCGTCACGCCAAGTGTCCTCGCCGCCGCCATTCTCCACCGCGCGCCGCCGCGGGCCCGCGTGGCCTAGATCCGGCCCGCGGGGCCCGAACCGCCGTCGCCCCGCGCCTGTTCATCACCGCCGCCTAGCGCCGCCCGTCCGCGCCCGCCGGCCGCCATCTCCGCCACCGCGCCGCCATGTCCGCCGCCGTCGCCTGCTCGCACGCCAGCGCGCGTCACGGCAGCCGTGCTGCCCCGAATCCGCTGCAGCTCGCCGCGCGGAGCTCCGCCGCTGCCTCGCCAAGTCGCCGGCGCCGCCCCTCCGCCGTCGCCCTAGCTCGCCGCCGGCCGGATCCGGCCAGATCCGGGCCGGGACGAACTCCCCGCGCCTCCCCGCACCGCTCCTGCCTCAACTCCAGCGAAGGTCCGGCCCCGCCTTGATCCGCGTGCGCCCGGGTCAAACCCTAGATCCGGAGGTCGTTTTCTGCCAAGTCCCAGTAACTTTTAGCTAAGTTCATCGCATCATAACTTTGCATCCGTGGCTCTGTTTTGGGCGTGTAGCATATCAAAATGTTCGTCTCGACGAGTACATCATTTCATCTCACTGCATCATTTTCATTTGAGCTCATCTTGATGCCCGAAATGATGTTGGAAGAGGGCTATGTGAGGAATTTGTCAGATCTGTTTCAGCAAATAGCCTTTTGTCATTTTTGCCATGATTAATGTGTGCATGCTAGGCTCCTGAGCTCTACATGTATTTTGATGTATACCATGCCATCTTTGCAGGGGTGTATGCCATGTATTTTTGTGATATTTGTGGTGACTAGCACAAGCATGCAAAGTAGCGTAATCGTTGATGCTGATTTCAGGGACTTAGGATTTCACAAAGTCCTTGTCCTGATATTGTTTTTAGGGTTTTTATCATTTATGCCACTAGTTGTGTCCCACTACTCAGTTTTGCCACTAGTTGTGTCCCACTACTCAGTTTTGCCATTAGAAGTTACAACTGCTCAAAAATGCCATCAATCCGTGAGATGCTTGCTCAAAAATGCCATTAGATATCTAAAAAATGCCATCGTTCTGTTAGATGTTTGCTCAAAAATGCCATTAGACATTGTTATTTTTACGTCAAACCCGTTGACCATGTTCTATGACAAAAATAAGCCTAGACCCACATGTTAGTTCTCTCTATCTCACAATGATATGTGTGGCCCCACTTGTCAGGAGTAACCAAGCAAATAATTTTACATGAAAATAAGAACGCTGTTGGGATCAAGTGGGCCCCATACTTTATTGTAGTGAGATAGAGGGAGAGCTGGCATGTTGGTTCATAGGTATTTATGTCATTATAACATGGAAAAAGAGATCTGAGATCACAATAATGGTGTTTAGTGGCATTTTTGAGCATGTGTCTAATGAAGCGATGGCATTTTTGAGCAGTTGAAATTTCTAGTGGCAAAACTGAGTAGTGAGACACAACCGGTGGCATAACTGATAAAAACCCTTGTTTTTATGCCATATGTTCATGTTGTTTCCTAGTGGTCCGTGCCTCTTTTGAGGATGATCAGTAAGGATGTTTTGTTAATATGGTGGTGCTCTATCCATCCATGTCTTTGTTTGCATTTATGGAGCACCCTAGCTTGACTCAATCGAGCTCTACTTTTGCTATAAAATGTTCCTGGCAGATTGTTAACATGTTTAGCAATTTTGCCGAGGTTGCTGCTATTGATCCGTGCATGCTATGTTGTTGTTCTTGCCATGTCTAGCTTCTATGCCATGTCTTCTTGATGGGTGTATCCTTAGATTATCATGCAATGCTCTGTAGTGAGTGCATCGAGCTCGTAAACATGCCTACTTGCTAATCTGTTTTGCATGCTTCAGTTTTTCACTAAGTCTGAATCTGTTTGTGTTTTTGCTATGTTCACATGCTTGCAATTGTATTTTCTGATCCCTTTTGGCTCAAGGTCACTAAGGGAGTTTTGTTATATGCTTAGAGTAGCATGCCATGCCTTGCTTTGCCATGATATGTTCCTGTAGCATGTAGTTTTCATGCTCTAAAGATTGCTTCCTCATGATAAATTCCAGACTTGTTGATAATTTCACTAAGTCTGTAACCTGTTATCTTTTGCACTTTTGCCATGCTTGTTTTGAACCTGTTATTGAGTGAATTAGCCGTAGCTCAGTGTTCATCTTTTGTCAAGCATCATGAGTGGATCCCTACCATGTATTTTGTTGCCATGTTTGAGTGATGTAGCATATTTATTTTGATGCATTTAGATGGTCACTTGCTGTTTATCACAGACCGGTGCCTTATTTGTTTTGCTTGCCATTTCCAAACCGTGCATCCGATTCCGGTGATCTTTATATTGATTTCAACCGAAATAATCTCCTCTTTCCAGTGGAACTCTTGGATTTCCAAGTTGAGGCCAGGTTCAATCATTTCCTTTCTGAATCATGCATATGCATCGCATACCGCATCCCGCATGTCATGCCATGTTCATGGGATTGGTTGTTTACTATGTTGTGTGCTTCTTTCCGGTGTTGCTTCTTTGGGTTGGTTCCGATAACGTCGCATTTGTGAGGACCCGTTCAACTACGTCCGTTTGTCTTCTTCATGGACTTGTTCTTCTTCCTTGTGGGATCTCAGGCAAGATGACCATACCCTAGAAATCACTTCTATCTTTGCTTGCTAGTTGCTCGGTCTTTTGCTATGCCTATGCCGCGATACCTACCACTTGCTTATCATGCCTCCTATATTGTTGAGCCAAGCCTCTAACCCACCTTGTCCTAGCAAACCGTTGTTTGGCTATGTTACCGCTTTGCTCAGCCCCTCTTATAGCGTTGTTAGTTGCAGGTGAAGATTGGAGCTTGTTCCATGTTTGGAACATGGATATTTTGTTGGGATATCACAATATCTCTTATTTAATTAATGCATCTATATACTTGGTAAAGGGTGGAAGGCTCGGCCTTATGCTTGATGTTTTGTTCCACTCTTGTCGCCCTAGTTTCCATCATATCGGTGTTATGTTCCCGGATTTTGCGTTCCTTACACGGTTGGGTTATAATGGGAACCCCTTGACAGTTCGCCTTGAATAAAACTCCTCCAGCAATGCCCAACATTGGTTTTACCATTCACCACCTAGCCTTTTCTTTCCCTTAGGTTCTGCACACTCAAGGGTCATCTTTATTTAAACCCCTCGGGCCAATGCTTCTGTAAGTGTTGGTCCAAACTGAGCGATGTTCGGAGCTACTAGGGGCAACTCTGGGCTGGCCCACTCGACGTCTGGCTCATCCGGTGTGCCCTGAGAACGAGATATGTGCAGCTCCTATCGGGATTTGTCGGCACATCTGGGTGGCTTTACTGGTCTTGTTTTACCATTGTCGAAATGTCTTGTAACCGGGATTCCAAGCCTGATCGGGTCTTCCTGGGAGAAGAAATATCCTTCGTTGACCGTGAGAGCTTGTGATGGGCTAAGTTGGGACACCCTTGCAGGGATTTGAGCTTTCGAAAGCCGTGCCCGCGGTTATGGGCAGATGGGAATTTGTTAATGTCCGGTTGTAGAAAACCTGAAGTTGACCTTAATTAAAACACATCAACCGCGTGTGTAACCGTGATGGTCTCTTCTCGGCGGAGTCCGGGAAGTGAACACGGTGTTGGAGTAATGCTTGACGTAGGTTGTTCTAGGATCACTTCTTGATCATAGTTGTTCGATCGTGCTTTTGCTCTCTCTCCTCGCTCTCATTTGCGTATGTTAGCCACCATATATGCTAGTCGCTTGCTGCAGCTCCACCTCATACCTTTTACCCTACCTATAAGCTTAAATAGTCTTGATCGCAAGGGTGTGAGATTGCTGAGTCCCCGTGACTCATAGATACTTCCAAAACCAGCTTGCAGGTGCCGATGATAGCTTGGAGGTGACGCAACCAAGCTCAAGGAGGAGCTCGATGGAGTTCATGTTCGTTTTGTTGTTCCGTTCCTAGTTGATAAGTAGTGGAGCCCAGTTGGGACGACCGGGGATCTGTGTAGCTTTTGGGGTAGTCTTCTTTTATTTTGGTTCCGTAGTCGGACCTTGATTGTATCTGGATGATGTAATGCTTTATTCATGTATTGTGTGAAGTGGCGATTGTAAGCAAACTATGTATCTCTTTCCCTTATGTATTACATGGGTTGTGTGAAGATTACCTCACTTGCGACATTGCTTTCAATGCAGTTATGCCTCTAAGTCGTGCTTCGACACGTGGGAGATATAGCCGCATCGAGGGCGTTACAAGTTGGTAATCAGAGCCTTCCCCGACCTTAGGAGCCCCCTGCTTGATCGAATCGCCGGCGTTGTTGAGTCTAGAAAAATGTTTTGAGTCATTTAGGATTATATATATCGGAGAGTAGGAATTCTTTTTACTCCTCAGTCCCTTCATCGCTCTGGTGAGGCATCCTGACGTAGAGTTTTGACTCTTCTCTTCTCAAATTTCACTAAAAAAATTTTAGGATCACGCGGGTATCTTGGAATCGTTCCGATGGTTTTGTGACGAGAACATTGTTCTTGGTGCTTCCTGACATTTAGGGGTTGTGGCAGTGTCCCGGGGAGTTGAGCTCCGAGGTGTTGTCATCACAATTTTATCGTTGCAGTTCTGGAATACCTGAGTTTCGCCGGCATCGAAAATCTCTTTTATGCAGTCGTTGGTGAGATATCCTCGACGCCACCCAGTACTGGGGCGGGAGTTCGGGAGTATTGCCATAACTTGTATAACGGATGCTTTTCGAAGGTTGAGGTAAATGATTTCCGAAGGTTTCTTGGTTATGTGTTGAAGGATGGATACAGCTGGATGTAGGATTTGCTAGTTTTGGGTGAGATATTATGCTTCCCGTGTATCCCCAACACCTGATTGCATAACCGGAGAGTTTCGGGAGTTTATAAGTAGGAATTCAAGTAGCTCTTAGGATATCTTTCTGACAGATGTATGATATGAAATTGGGGTTCGACGTCTAGTGGTCCGCCTATCCACGGTCGGTTTTACAGTGGTCTCGTTGTGTCTTAAAGAGTCCTTGGCTATGCTGACTTGGGGACGCTTCGTATGTCATGTGCACTGCCATGTACATGATGGTGCTGTACGATCGAGCCCATGTAGGCCCCACCATGAAAACTTCGGACGAAATCTCTATCATATGTTTGTTCCGGCTTATTTTGCAAGCCAATCCTTTGTTTTTGTTTGAGTTGTGGTATTCGAGTTGCTTCAATGTCAAGTGTTGATTCCATACCTTTCCTAAGTGGTGTTCTCATATTCCTATGTGAATTACTAATCCTTCTTGATTATCGAGATTGTCTTGCCAATCCTTTTCACCAGCATGTTTCTCTTCAAGTGGATCCAATCTTTTCAACATCAGCAAGATCAATTATCATTTCTTCTCAACGGTGTTTGTTTCATCTAAACCAAGTGTCTTTGTTTTTCCCACCCTCCCACCCTTGTTTTTCTTGAAGGATTCAGATTTCTTGATCAAGTATCCATCTTATTCATGTGAAGTCTCTTCTTTCTTTTCTTTCAATATTCTTACCTGGTGGTTCTCATGAAGATGGTCTACTAGTTCATCATCCTTCATTCTTTTCTACTCCGGTGGTTTCAATTCAAGCGTTATTGATCATATATTTTTCCTTGTTTCAAATACCTTCTCTTGCCGGCGCACCTCATATTCAGTCATTTCTCGCTATTCATTTGTTCCGGAGTACTGAAGATATCTCGAAAGATTCGCGCTGCCATTCTCAATCGTTCAAGATACCTCAAGGTTGTTTTCTCATTCAAGCCATTTAATTCAACTGGTGCATTCTTCTCTTTTAAATCATTCAACAGTGTTTCTTTTGAGTGGGCCTTAACCCACATGTCTTTTCCCAGGATCTTACCTGACTCTTCTTATTTTTCCCGGAGCTATCTATCAAATTTCTTTTCGAAGTTGACGTAAGAATGATTTATCATCATTCAATTGCCTTTCTCCTAGATCTTTCAAATTCTTTTCATTGTTGGCTCTACCTTTCCAATTTTCATTCCGGAATGCCTCAACAATTCATGGTGGTGTTTCTCATCATCATTCTCTGCGTTTGAAGACCGAAGAAGAGTTTTTACCTCCATATCTTATCCGTTCTCTCAGAGATTCGTGATTCCAGCTTGTTGCCATCCTCTCATAATTATTTTTGATTGTGGGAATTCTTTTCACCCATTCGAAGCAATTCAAGAGTCTTCTCAGTTTGTTATCCGGAGTTCATCAATTCAGGGTTATTCATTCTCAGCTGTCAGTTATCATTTTCCAATCTTACCGGTGCATCGTTCAAGTGATCTGTAATCAGCTCGTGATCTCTTCGTTCTCTTGTATCTAGTTTGTCTCAAGTATCTTCGTTTTTTTATAATTCTTCCCGGTGCTTCTTTATCTTTTCTTCAATCATTTTCAATTCTTACGGTGGTTCTTCCAAGATTTTGTCTTCCTTTGTTCATCATATCAATTTATTCGTTGTTTCAACCCGACCGGTGATTCATTGAAAACTTTCTCAAGTTTGCGCGATATCTCTCTTAATCTTTTCTATGAGAATAAGTAGTATGCCAAATCCGTTGTTTGTCATCAATTTAAATTGGTGAAGCATACGCATAACGTAATCATTATTCTTGTTCATCCAAGTAATTAATTCCCTATTCCAGAGGTTCATCAAGTTCTCGATTCAAGTTGTCCATCTTTCTTTTCCGGAGCTCAAAGTTATTTCAATTATATCATTCCAAAGATCCATCTAATCATTGCAAGGATTCACCTTATGTTTTCAACTCCTCTTTCTTCTCGTCTCCTTGTTCATATCAATCCAATCTATTGTTTCCGTAGTGGTAGAACTTCACCTCATAGTCTTGAGATGTTCTCCATAAGCCCACTACAACCTTGTTCTTTTCGGTGTTGGTTTTCCAACAATTCCGTTCGATCCTTCTCCTAAAGACGTTGTTTTCCTCTCCGTTCTTTTGAATCCATTCTTACAGTCGTTCCAGAGGCTTTGCGATGTTGTCCTTTTCACCCATCATTTCGTGTTGTCAAAAATCATGTTCTTTTCATTCCTATCCATTTAACCGGAGTGTTGTGCCTTTTTGTTCAAGTTCTTTTCGCCTTATAAAGCCTTGCACCTCTTTTCAACCGGAGTGCTGTCTGAGATCTTTCATACCCCTTTTCCATTCATTCAATAGTTCCGGAGGCAGTACGTTGTGATTTCATCAAGTATCTTCTCATCTTATCAAGTTCTTATTCAATTCCTTTTCTTGTCAACCAGAGTGTTGTCCGAGTTTATTCTTCCTTGTTCTTTTACTAACGGAGAGCTTTAACTTCATTCATCTTCGTTGTATCCTTTCTCGAGATGATTTAATCTTTCAAGGTTCGTTGGTTTCACTCATTTGTCAAAGGAGCAACTTAGTTTTACCTCTTCTTTTATCTCTTCTGTTTTCCCTCTGGTGCCATTCTAGATCTCGGGACGAGATCCTCTCGTAGTGGTGGAGTGTTGTAACGCCCCGAGACCGATGTGCCATGTATCGTCCAGTTATTCGCTGTTGTTGCCTTGTCATTGCTTGCGTGTCATGCATCTCATATCATGTCATCATGTGCATTGCATTTGCATACATGTTCGTCTCATGCATCCAAGCATTTTCCCCGTTGTCCGTTTTGCAATCCGGCACTCGTATGTCACCGATGTCCCTTTCTACCTCTTTTCATGTGCGGGTGTTAAACGTTCTCGGATTGGACCGAGACTTGTCATGTGGCCTTGGGTTACTACCGGTAGACTGCCTCTCAAGTTTCGTGCCATTTGGACTTCGTTTGATACTCCAACGGTTAACCGAGGGACCGAAAAGGCCTCGTGTGTGTTGCAGCCCAACACCCTTCCAAACTGGCCCAAAACTCACCAAAACCTCTCCCATCGTCTAGAGCGTTCGATCATGACCGCGTGGCCGCAAACCGCACCTCATTTGGACACTCCTAGCTCCCTCTACCTATAAATTAGTCCTCCTCCCCCGATTTCGCGGTGCAAACCCTAAAAATTTCCCTCTCGCCCGCCGGACATGTCCGTACCGGACCGGACGAGATCGCGTCACGCCAAGTGTCCTCGCCGCCGCCGTTCTCCACCGCGTGCCGCCGCGTGCCCGCGTGGCCCAGATCCGGCCCGTGGGGCCCGAACCGCCGTCGCCCCGCGCCTGTTCATCACCGCCGCCTAGCGCCGCCCGTCCGCGCCCGCCGGCCGCCATCTCCGCCACCGCACCGCCATGTCCGCCGGCGTCGCCTGCTCGCACGCCGGCGCGCATCACGGCAGCCACGCCGCCCCGGATCCGCTACAGCTCGCCGCGCGGAGCTCCGCCGCCGCCTCGCCAAGTCGCCGGCGCCGCCCCTCCACTGTCGCCCTAGCTCGCCGCCGGCCGGATCCGGCCAGATCCGGGCTGGGACGACCTCCCCGCGCCTCCCTGCACCGCTGCTGCCTCAACTCCGGCGAAGGTCCGGCCCCGCCTCGATCCGCGTGCGCCCGGGTCAAACCCTAGATCCGGAGGTCGTTTTCTGCCAAGTCCTAGTAACTTTTAGCTAACTTCATCGCATCATAACTTTGCATCCGTGGCTCCGTTTTGGGCGTGTAGCATATCAAAATGTTCGACTCGACGAGTACATCATTTCATCTCATTGCGTCATTTTCATTTGAGCTCATCTTGATGCCCGAAATGATGTTGAAAGAGGGCTATGTGAGGAATTTGTCAGATCTGTTTCAGCAAATAGCCTTTTGTCATTTTTGCCATGATTAATGTGTGCATGCTAGGCTCCTGAGCTCTACATGTATTTTGATGTATGCCATGCCATCTTTACAGGGGTGTATGCCATGTATTTTTGTGATATTTGTGGTGACTAGCACACGCATACAAAGTAGCGTAATCGTTGATGCTGATTTCAGGGACTTAGGATTTCACTAAGTCCTTGTCCTGATATTGTTTTCATGCCATATGTTCATGTTGTTTCCTAGTGATCCGTGCCTCTTTTGAGGATGATCAGTAAGAATGTTTTATTAATATGGTGGTGATCTATCCATCCATGTCTTTTTTTGCATTGATGGAGCACCCTAGCTTGACTCAATCGAGCTCTACTTTTGCTATAAAATGTTCCTGACAGATTGTTAACATGCACTACAAGAAATATGTCAACTTGTGACCTTCTGTTAGTGACCCTGGAAGAATTGGTCATAGATCTATGACCATTTCAGACCAATTGGTCAAAAGTTGTTCGGGGGGCTCCAAAACCTAAACTATAACGGCCATTTTGGTCAGAAAGGTCGTAATTTCCTTACACGAAATGGTCATAAAGCAGATAGCACTGGTCTGCTGCCTTATTTCTAGCTGATCATGACTAATATAGATGGTCATAACCTTGTAAATTGTGGTGGGTTGCTATGACTAAGCGCCACATCATCAGTTTTGCCTATGTGTCATGTCCATGTGGCAGTTTTTCCCCTAGGTTGTGAAGCAACCTATATTTCTGTCATTCCCAAAATTCCCAAAAAAATCTCATAAATTCTTTGGGTCATATCTTCATCAAATATGTAAAAATCCTTCCTTGCCTAGTTCAAAACTAATTCAACAATATTCATTTTCCTATTCTGTTCATGACAGCACTTTATGAAGGAAGTGCTATTTATATATTCTTGATTGCCCTCGGAATTTTTGGGCACTCTTTCCTATCCAAATAATTACCGCATGACAAAATTCAGCTCCACTTGCCTAGCAAATCTTCCTCGGCAAATTTCCAAAGTTTTTGTCCACCTAGAATCATTGTGAAGGAAGTACCTTTTTTATATATCAAAATGACATGAAATTTATACAGTTCCTTCATATGCCCAAATTATCACCCTCCTCCAAATTCCAGCTCAGTCAAATCATCTATGTGAGCCCAGATTCAATTTATATTTTATGGCCAAATTGGCATGTTGCAAAGCAAGTGTTATCTAGACCCCTCCTATTACCCTCAAACTTTTTGGGCACTCTTCCATACCCAAATCATTGCCACATGATAATATTCAGCTCAATTTTCCTAGTAAATATTTCTGAGGAATTTTTCAAATTTCTACCTCGAGAGAAGCTTTGTGAAGTAAGTACTAGCTAGGCTTACCCAAATGATCTGAAAATTTACCAGCGCATGACCATACCTATGTAACTTACCTACACCAATTTTTAGCTCATTTCATTCATCCAATCTCTCTCACTAGTTTTCCCAAGTTTCTGTCCATAGAAGAGAATTGTGAAGGAAGTACCACTTTGGCATTTCCAAATAGTATCCATTTTCTACAGTGGTTTCCTATGCCCAAATAACCATCCTCCACCTAATGCCAGCTCAATCCGTTCATTATTTTGAGCCGAGCTTCAACATTCGTAGTTATGTCCAGTGTGGTAGTTCGCAAAGCAAGTACCACCTAGGCTCCTCCTTTTGAGCTGAAAATTTGTGAAGACGGTCTTCTTAGTAACTGATCATCCTCAGCCAAAACTCACACCCATTAGCCATGTACATTTCCCGTACCGCTAATCAAACACTTGGCTGTTAATTCATGTTTGAGCATCGATCGGTCTCCTCGTGAGAATCTTGTGTTGTAATTTTCTTCCTAGCACCAACCTGGGGAGTGCCCAACCCACTAGACATGCCTAGGCCGCCCAGAACGCATGGCAACGCCACGGTCACGCGGTGACCACGCGGCGGGCATGCGAGTTTACGCGCTCTAGAGTTGGGGCCCTCGGCCGCCGCCCAAACCTTGACGTATCGCCACCAAACCATGTATTTATGATTAAATAGGTCCTTATGTAACTAGAAATGATTTTTGGAAAAAATAAATAGCAAACTATGAGGCAGCTGCAGTTCAAATTTGACCCGCTTCCAACTGAATCGGCGGAAATTTGTCTTTTTCAGGAGAGGTGGATCAAAATTTTTTACACCCAACCATTTTGTCAATTGTGCATTAAATATGGCCTAGTATTTTATAAAAATGATTTGGTCCAATTTTGCAAGAATTATTTGGTAGTTCCTTCACAAAAAACCTCCTTTCAAGCACTCGAAAAATGGAAAATGGTTTTTTCGTCCAACGAAAATGAAAACTTCCTTAGACAACATTGTTTGCCATTCCAATATGCACTCTTGTGCACAATATGAGATCATTTGAACAAACTATGCCATGAATGTGGCCGTAAGATTGATCATTTGGCTTGAAAGCCATTGATCTCCACACATGATAGCTCGTTTCTGAGAACACTTTTTTATAATAATTGCCCTATTACAAGTTTGTTATTTTTCTTAGGAACTTGGCCACATATGATGACACAATGCGAAGGTTTCCCAATTTTTTTGATTTTTTTTGAATTTTTTATGCCCGTTTCAAAATGCGGTCAAAACGGCGGGAATGACCGTTCCTAGCTAGTAGTTGAATCTTGGAATTTTGTTGGTGTTTCTCTGATTAAAAAGATACTTATGTACCTAGAAATGATTTTTGGAAAAAATAAATAGCAAACTATGAGGCAGCTGCAGTTCAAATTTAACCCGCTTCCAGCTGAATCGACGGAAATTTGTCTTTTTCAGGAGAGGTGGATCAAAACTTTTTACACCCAACAATTTTCTCAATTGTGCATTAAATATGTCCTAGTATTTTATAAAATTGATTTGGTCCAATTTTGCAACAATTATTTGGGAGGTCCTTCACAAAAAAACCTCCTTTGGGGCACTCGAAAAATGGAAAATGGTTTTTTCGTCCAACGAAAATGAAAACTTCCTTAGGCAACATTGTTTGCCATTCCAATATGCACTCTTGTGCACAATATGAGATCATTTGAACAAACTATGCCATGAATGTGGCCATAAGATTGATCATTTGGCTTGAAAGCCATTGATCTCCACACGTGATAGCTCGTTTGTGAGAACACTTCTTTAAAATAATTGCCGTATTACAAGTTTTTATTTTTCCTAGGAACTTGGCCACATATGATGACACAATGCGAAGGTTTCCCAATTTGTTGATTTGTTTTGAATTTTTATGCCCGTTTCAAAATGCGGTCAAAACGACGGGAATGACCGTTCCTAGCTAGTGGTTGAATCTTGGAATTTTGTTGGTGTTTCTCTGATTAAAAAGATACTTATGTACCTAGAAATGATTTTTGAAAAAAATAAATAGCAAACTATGAGGCAGCTGGAGTTCAAATTTGACCCGCTTCCAGCTGAATCAGCGGAAATTTGTCTTTTTCACGAGAGGTGGATCAAAACTTTTTACACCCAACAATTTTCTCAATTGTGCATTAAATATGTCCCAGTATTTTATAAAATTGATTTGGTACAATTTTGCAACCATTATTTGGGAGGTCCTTCACAAAAAAACCTCCTTTTGGGCACTCGAAAAATGGAAAATGGTTTTTTCGTCCAAAGAAAATGAAAACTTCCTTAGGCAACATTGTTTGCCATTCCAATATGCACCCTTGTGCACAATATGAGATCATTTGAACAAACTATGCCATGAATGTGGCCATAAGATTGATCGTTTGGCTTGAAAGCCATTGATCTCCACACGTGATAGCTCGTTTTTTAGAACACTTTTTTAAAATAATTGCCATATTACAAGTTTGTTATTTTTCCAAGGAACTTGGCCACATATAATGACACCATGCGAAGGTTTCCCAATTTTTTGTTTTTTTTTGAATTTTTTATGCCCGTTTCAAAATGCGGTCAAAACGGCAGGAATGACCGTTCCTAGCTAGTGGTTGAATCTTGGAATTTTTTTGGTGTTTCTCTGATTAAATAGATACTTATGTACCTAGAAATGATTTTTGGAAAAAATAAATAGCAAACTATGAGGCAGCTGCAGTTCAAATTTGATCCGCTTCCAGCTGAATCGGCGGAAATTTGTCTTTTTTACGAGAGGTGGATCAAAACTTTTTACACCGAACCATTTGGTCAATTGTGCATTAGATATGTCCTAGTATTTTAGAAAATTGATTTGGTCCAATTTTGCAACAAATATATTATAGGTCCTTCACAAAAAAACTTATTTTGGGCACTTGAGAAATGGAAAAAAATATTGTCGTCCAAAGAAAATGAAAACTCCCTTTGTCAATATTGTACGCAAATCCACGATGTAAACTTGTGCAAAATATGATATCATTTGAACACATATTTGATAGGACTTTCACAAAAAAATCATTTTGAGCACTGAAAAATGGAATGAAATTTTTATCTTGAATTGATCACGACCAATTTATATGGTCATAAGGTCATCAAATGGTTTGCTGCGTTCTGATTGGTCCATGGGCATATCACGCGGATCACGCATCAACCACCGTCGGATGCTTCCGCATCCAACGGCAGCCCTCACCCTTCACCCAACCACAACCCAACTACCCAAACCCTAACTCAGATCCTCTCCCCTCTCCCCCGATCCACTCCCGCTGCCGCCTCTCCCCTCTCCCCCGATCCACTCCCGCCGCTGCCTCTCCCCTCTCCCCCGATCCACTCCCGCCGCCTCTCCCCTCTCCCCCGATCAACTCTCGCCGCCTCTCCCCTCTCCGCAGACTGAGAGAGAGGCACCACCGCAATGGAGAGAGGGGCGTCGCCGTGGCTGGCTTGCTCGCAGGCGCGTGCGTGCGCCGCATCCACCTACCCAAACCCTCCCCAGATCCCATCAATCCCCTCCTCCCATCGCACCCCTCCTCCCCCCATCTCCTCGCCGCCGCCATCAACGGCGCTCCCCTCGATCCCTGCCACTGCTGTCTCCCTCCCTTAGATCGAGCTCCCCCTCCCCTCTCCCTCCCACCTCTCGAAGCTCCCACGTCCCACCGCCGCACACCGTGCTCCTCTGCAGCTTCTACGGCGACGCAGCCGCCGCTGACTACTCTCGTTCCTCCTTCCTCCAGCACTACTCTCCAACCTCACCTCTCGCTTCGCCGTCCCGCGCTCACCGGGGCCCTGTAGTGCCGCTCAGTCCCTCACGCTCGGGCCCAACGAGGTCGTGCACGCACTCACCAGCACACCCATCTTCACCGTCTGCAACTCCAGCAACGCGTTCGTGCTCGTCTCCGACCCCGCCACTGGTCTCCGCTCCATCGGTCTCCTCTGCTTCCGCTCCAAGGACGCTGACGCCCTCCTCTTCGTCCGAGGTCGCCGGAACCACGACGGCCGGCGCGCCCGTGCGTGAGGAGACGACAAGGACCCCGACAAGCCATGCAGGGCCAGCAAGAAGGCCGCCGCCCCAGCACCAGCAGCAGCAGTACCCCCAAGGTATCGCCCACACGCGCGCCCCGATCCCACCCCCTCCCGATTTGTGAATTGCTTGGTCCCGATCTGACTAATGCGTCGCTGCAATGTTCCGTCAGGGACGAGACCACCAGCGCCCACCAGGATCTCCGCCGCTGCACCTTGGTAACGATTGCGTGAGAAATCACCGCAGGTGGGAGGCTGCATCTGAGGCTGAGGAATCAGGTGCTAGATTGTAGTTCAGAGCCCTTCCCACCAGTCTTCGTTTTGCCTCTTTGCTCAAAAGTGTTAAATGCTAATCATTGGCTTGCCAGGATAGACGCACTGCTCGTCCAAACCAATTATCATCTTCTACCTCCTAGTAGTAGTACAAAAATTATAAGGAAATTCACTGCAATGTTGTCAGAATGTAAATTTAGTGCCTGGTTCAGTTTGGAGCAAGTTAATTTAGATGATCACATGTTTCTACAGAGTAAATATCACCATTTGTCATGAAATGTTGCTACAGAGTGAAGATGTAGAACTTCTGTTTGTTCAGGCAGCTGCTTTATTATATCAAATGCACCAGATACTTATGATTTCTTTTATGATCTTGTGGCTGGTCTAGAGCAAAAACAGAGTTGCATATGATTTCTAGGTACTAGTAGTCTAATTGTATTCGAGATGCGATACACTGAAGGTTAATTATACATATGCACACAGCAAGTATACAGTATTGTACTATACATTTCACATGTGTCCTATCTTAGAAGCTCCACAATATTCATGTGTATACAATAATTTATCGAATGAGGCACTATGAGTCTGAATTTTTAGATTGTTAGCTCTGGCTTCATAAGCAAACTTATGTGAATATACTTTGCAGAATCATTGTATAGCCTCTTTGTTTATGTGGGGTTCTTATTCATTTGATTTCGTCCTCCTGGCAGACACCTTTTGTACATTGAGCAACAATGGCGAATTCGAGTGGATGATGTAAGGCCTCAGTTTGGGGCCAAGAAAAGGCGTGGACGAGGCCATTTCTGCAAGGTCTTTCTCGATCAGTGGAAATATTTGGTTTTCCACGACTTAGACTATTGGGGCAGACTTATCAAGTCGTTGCTCTTTATGTTATGTTATACCACCTGCATATGCATGCTCTAGCTTCTAGGTAGTAGAAGAATTGACATGTGGGATGCAAGTCCAAGCTTGATACTGTAAATGTTACTCCCACCAATCAAGTTGGACTACTCGGGTGTCAAGTTGGTGTTGTACTGTAGTCTGTAGTATGAACCTGCATATGCACCTACATGTGTAGTCAGTAACTAGTACTACTGCTTGAACTCAAAATTTCTTTTACAATGAATAAAAAGATGAGCATTTCTCCAGCCAATGTCTGCAGTAGTTGCTGCTATGTAATCATCGGCTGGACCTATGCATTTCATCAAAATTTGCAATGATGTTTGTTGCCTAAGTAACTAGAGAATTATAGAGGCCTGAGATTCTTATTTTGTTGTACTTGTACATGTAGCATTGTTCTTGGCACTATGACCTAAAGCAATCAGTCGGCCAATTGCAGTCTTGGCATGCTCTGTTGCTCTCCTAGTTGTTAACCTATGTGTAGTAGTACGTAGGAATAGAGGTATGCTAAATCTGGCATTTTCAAGTATGTTGTGTTGCTGTGACTGCTCTCAGTTTAATAATTTTAACTCTTCTGGCATTTTCAAGTATGCACAGTGTATTAGTGTATCATCATCTGTGTTATACGTTTCCGCCACGGAATCAACGAAATGTTCCTGCAGTAAGATGTATTTATTTAGACGAAGTATCCGCTTTCCCTGACATAATATGTTCATGTTCACGACAGGCCGCCTGCAAATTGCTGGATGCAACATCAATGTAGCTATGATCCGCGCACGACCCAACCTTGAGGGGAGCACCTCTGCGAGCTGGGATCTCCGGATGGTAATGTTCTCCGGTCTCAATCCCTCCTTACCTAGCACAGATTCCTGATTTACTGCTTATCTGCGTGCCAAATCCATGCCTGGGACCGACCAAATGCTCTGATTTGAGTTGGCCATGTTGTTCATGTTTGTTGATATTCTGCAAGTATATGTGAACTGATTAGCTAGCTATTTGGACCAGTGGATGGAGTCTGGTACATGTAAACGGTTTGGCATTGTCATTCTGGGCATATTCTCTAACTTTAGCCTGCAAGATCATTGAGCAGATCTGAATTGTTTACCAATTTGGATAGGTAGGTGGGGTCTGGTACATGTAGGTGATTCATGAACACACAACCAGGATGATTCCTATCCTACCTATGCTGTGCTTATTGCTTCCAAGCTAGTGATGGCGGTCGCAGGTGCAGTACCTGCTGGTTAGTACTTGCTAGTTGTTACTATCGCTGGCAGTTAGTGTTCAACATCTATCGCTTTAGCACCAAGCGACTAAACAATGTTTTGGTAAAGCTTTCAGAAATCAGTTTGCAGTGTTGAATCAGTACACATCTTTTACCTTTAATTTGGTAGTATGAAAAACACATTAGTAAATCTGAGTAACTTTGACATATTTTCTCTATTAACTTGCACTGGATTGGTACCCGTGATTGCCTTGTACTTAATTCTGCTAACACTGATCTTGTTACTGTTAATTTGTTATTTCCATGGTGTTTATGCTGTTTAGAATAAGATCCATGCATCAATTCTAAGTTCTTGTCTCTCTGAAGGGACACTTCTAGCTTCTACGACCCAGACTTGTTAACTATTGTTTCTTACTTTGTTAGCTACGACATATATTTCCCCCAGTTATTCTAATTCTTCTCTGATTCATGTAACAGGATGACAGTGGAAGCCATGTTGTTGTTTTGTTTGTTCCCAGCCCTGACTATGGTCGTCGAGCGAGTCCGGCATGTTGTTCATCTAGTAGAGCTTGTTAGGAGTCTGAATCTAAGAACTCACCCTGTTTTTCTTACTTTTGTTTGTTGGCAATTATGTTCATCCAGCGAGTCCAGTATGTTCACGACAGGAGCAGGTAGTTTGTGATCACATGGAAGGAGCTTGTAAAGTAGTACTATATTACAATTGTAGAGCTTGTAAAGCAGTATGGTCTTCTGTATTGGAATGGATAGAGCTTGTATTATGTGATCTGGTTGCTCTTATTTAAGTATCATGTGTGTTTTTGTCTCCGAAAATCTAAATAATGCTTGAAATGTGAAGAATATGAGTCTGAATTGATGGGACCCACTTACCAGAACATGACAAATGGGAACCTGTTACTAAAACCTGACAACTGGGACCCATCTGACTAGTGGACCCTTCTTTTGAAAAAAAAGAAAAACTAAATTTGTTTAGACAAAAAGGCCACAACCCAACAATAAAAAGGCTGCAATATTGGGCTTGGCCCATGAACCCAACCAAAAATTGACACACAGAAAAAAAGACAAATAGGCTGAATTGTTGGGCTAGGCCCATGTAGAAAATCGAATTGGACCGGGCTGAATCTTGTGCCACATCAGATTGCCACGCTGGATGCCTACGTGGCCTGGGGAGGTTGCTAGTGACCAAAACGCCGCAGTAGACGTATTTTGGTCATAAACGTCTACGACCATTCCAGAAGAAAGGTCGCTATAGTCAGTTTATGACGGCCAGCTTTTGACCTTATGTTTTTGGTCACAAAAAGGTCACAAATTGAAAAGAGTGACCATTCAGTGACCAATAGTGCTGGTCACAAGTTGACATATTTCTTGTAGTGATGTTTAGCAATTTTACCGAGGTTGCTGCTATTGATCCGTGCATGCTATGTTGTTGTTCTTTCCATGTCTAGCTTCTATGCCATGTCTTATTGATGGGTGTATGCTTAGATTATCATGCGATGCTCTGTAGTGAGTGCATCGAGCTCGTAAACATGCCTACTTGCTAATCTGTTTTGCATGCTCCAGTTTTTCACTAAGTCTGAATCTGTTTGTGTTTTTGCTATGTTCACATGCTTGCAATTGTATTTTCTGATCCCTTTTGGCTCAAGGTCACTAAGGGACTTTTGTTATATGCTTAGAGTGGCTTCATGACATGCCTTGATTTGCCATGATATGTTCCTGTAGCATGTAGTTTTCATGCTATAAAGATTGCATCCTGATGATAAATTCCAGACTTGTTGATAATTTCACTAAGTCTGTAACCTGTTATCTTTTGCACTTTGCCATGCTTGTTTTAAACCTGTTATTGAGCGAATTAGCCGTAGATCAGTGTTCATCTTTTGTCAAGCATCATGAGTGGACCCCTGCCATGTATTTTGTTGCCATGTTTGAGTGCTGTAGCATATTTATTTTGATGCATTTAGATGGTCACTTGCTGTTTATCACAGACCGGTGCCTTATTTGTTTTGCTTGCCATTTCCAAACCGTGCATCCGATTCCGGTGATCTTTATATCGATTTCAACCGAAATCATCTCCTCTTTCTAGTGGAACTCTTGGATTTCCAAGTTGAGGCCATGTTCAATCATTTCCTTTCCGAATCATGCATATGCATCGCATACCGCATCCCGCATGTCATGCCATGTTCATGGGATTGGTTGTTTACTATGTTGTGTGCTTCTTTCCGGTGTTGCTTCTTCGGATTGGTTCCGATAACATCACATTTGTGAGGAGCCGTTCGACTACGTCCATTTGTCTTCTTCATGGACTCGTTCTTCCTCGCGGGATCTCAGGCAAGATGACCATACCCTCAAAATCACTTCTATCTTTGCTTGCTAGTTGCTCGCTCTTTTGCTATGCCTATGCCGCGATACCTACAACTTTCTTATCATGCCTTCTATATTGTTGAGCCAAGCCTCTAACCCACCTTGTCCTAGCAAACCGTCGTTTGGCTATGTTACCGCTTTGCTCAGCCCCTCTTATAGCATTGTTAGTTGCAGGTGAAGATTGGAGCTTGTTCCATGTTTGGAACATGGATATTTTGTTGGGATATCACAATATCTCTTATTTAATTAATGCATCTATATACTTGGTAAAGGGTGGGTTTTTCCACAAGACCATATCAAGTTTATGCTTTTTTGTAGTGGGTTTTTCCAACAACTCCGTTCGAACCTTCTCCTAAAGATGCTTTTGTGTAACGCCCTTGATGCGGCTATATCTCCCACGTGTCGAAGCACGACTTAGAGGCATAACCGCATTGAAAGCAATGTCGCAAGTGAGGTAATCTTCACACAACCCATGTAATACATAAGGGAAAGAGATACATAGTTGGCTTACAATCGCCACTTCACATAATACATGAATATAACATTACATCAACCAGATACACACAAGGTCCGACTACGGAACCAAAATAAAAGAAGACTACCCCAAATGCTACACAGATCCCCGATCGTCCCAACTAGGCTCCACTACTGATCAACTGGAAACGGAAAAAACATAACGAACACAAACTTCATCGAGCTCCTCCTTGAGCTTGGCCGCGTCACCTGCATGGTTTCATCGGCACCTGCAAACTTGTTTTGGAAGTAACTGTGAGTCATGGGGACCCAGCAATCTCACACCCTCGCGATCAAGACTATTTAAGCTTATAGGTAGGGTAAAAGTATGAGGTGGAGCTGTAGCAAGCGACTAGAATATATGGTGGCTAACATACGCAAATGAGAGCGAGAAGAGAAGGCAAAGCACGTTCGAGAAACTATGATCAAGAAGTGATCCTAGAACAACCTACGTCAAGCATAACTCCAACACCGTGTTCGCTTCCCGGACTCCGTCGAGAAGAGACCATCACGGCGACACACGTGGTTGATGTATTTTAATTAAGATAAGTTTCAGGTTTTCTACAACTGGACATTAACAAATTCCCATCTGCCCATAACCGCGGGCACGGTTTTGAAAGTTCAAATCCCTGCAGGGGTATCCCAACTTAGCCCATCACAAGCTCTCACGGTCAACGAAGGATATTTCTTCTCCCAAGACATTCCGATCAGACTCGGCATCCTGGTTACAAGACATCCTCGACAATGGTAAAACAAGTCCAGCAAAGCCACCCAGATGTGCCGACAAATCCCGATAGGAGCTGCACATATCTCGTTCTCAAAGCACACCAGATAGGTGAAGCTACGAGTAAAACCAGCCGTCGAGTTGCCTCGAGGTGGCCTCGCAGGTGCCCATTTCGGACCAACACTCAGAGGAGCACTGGCCCCGGGGGGGGGGGGGGGTTAAATAAAGATGACCCTTGGGCAGGCCTACCCAAGGGAAAGAAAAGGCTAGGTGGCAAATGGTAAAACCAATGTTGGGCCTTGCTGGAGGAGTTTTATTCAAGGCGAACTGTCAAGGGGTTCCCATTATAACCCAACCGTGTAAGGAACACAAAATCCAGGAACATAACACCGAAATGACAGGAAACTAGGGCGACAAGAGTGGAACAAAACACCAGGCATAAGGTCGAGCCTTCCACCCTTTACCAAGTATATTGATGCATTAATTAAATAAGAGATATTGTGATATCCCAACAAAATATCCATGTTCCAACAAGGAACAAGCTCCAATCTTCACCTACAACTAACAACGCTATAAGAGGGGCTGAGCAAAGCGGTAGCATAGCCAAACAACGGTTTTCTAGGACAAGGTGGGTTAGAGGCTTGGCTTAAAAATATGGGAGGCATGATATAGCAAGTGGTAGGTATCGCAGCATAGGCATAGCAAAAGAGCGAGCATCTAGCAAACAAACATAGAAGTGATTTCGAGGATATGGTCATCTTGCCTGAGATCCTGCAAGGAAGAAGAACGAGTCCATGAAGGAGACAAACGAATGTAGATGAACGAATCCTCACAAACGCGGCGTTATCGAAACTAACCCGAAGAAGCAACACCGGAAAGAAGCAAACAACATAGTAAACAACCATCACATAAACATGGCATGATGCACAACAAGTATGATGCATGTCCGGTTTAAAGATACATGGCATGGCATGGCAAAGTGCAATAAACAACACTACACATTAAGTGGAGCTCAATATGCAACTCCGTTGCATATTGACGAAACACCACATTCAAGTTATTTAGTTCGATCTCGTTTATGTACCCAACAATATTAAATGTTGTTAGCATGGCAAGAGGTGAAGCATAATGAAACTATCTATCTAGGCAAGTTTAAATGAGGCCGGAACAACAAAACAACAAGTCCGGAAACTCCTGATATGCATATATTAGGTTTGGTATTGTTCTGCCCTAAACCATATTTTATAGTTGTTATAAACATGCAAAGTGATGCCACCAAGTTAAACTATGCAAAATTCTACCCCATTTACATATAAAGTTTATTAAAATCCGAGCTACGGTTATTTAGTTATGAATTAAATCATTTTAGCAAGTTATTTAAGAAAATTTAAACAAACATCATTTTAAACATTTTAAACATGTATGAAAGTGGTAAATTATTAATCCACACAAAATTCTAAGCAAGTTTCATATTTAAAGTTTTTACATATGATGCACCGTCGGAGAGTTATTATATGCATGAACATGAGGGACCTTTCTGCAAAACTGTAGTCTCTGGAATAAAAGATTAAAAACGCAGCGCAGGGAAAAATACTATGGGGCGAAACTAGTAGGCCCGATAGCAGCATGGGAGCTGGAACTGAAATTCACCAGACCTCATGGGCCGGCTGGACGCGAGCTGGGCCGGATCTGGAGGCAAGGATGTGGTCCACATCAACGGAAGACTGGCTCGCGCGGTCGTGGTCAACGCATCTGGAGCGTGCATCGTCCTCCCTGCTCGAACGAAGCAGAGGAGGCGGGCAGGGCGACGGGGTGGTGAGGATCCGAGGAAGGAGGCAGCGCTGGAGGCAGGCTTGCGGGTCAGCGAGAGTCAACACGGGCGCGGCTCCCTCCTGTCGCTCGAAGTAGGGGAAAACGAGCGGGCGGACTTGGTGTGATGCAGAGGAGCTGGCGCGGCCCTGGTCACTCGTAAACGAGGCAGGGGTCGACCGAGGTTCACCGGGAAGACGCAGCGGGCGGCGGACTTGACGGAGCTCGACGAGGGGATTAGTCATGGTGGCGCCGGGCTTGAGAGGAGGCCGTCAGCCACGACGTGGAGATCCTCCGGCGCTCGTGTGCGTGCAGGTGTGAGGAGGGCCTCGCCGGGTTCATGCGGGAGGAGTGCAGGAGGCGTGCGAGGAGGGACTTGGCGCAGTCGAGGGCGACGGCCTGAGGTCAGGGGAGGTCGGGCGCAGGACGAGGTGAACAGCGGCAGGAGGTGGCTCCCGTTTCATGGCGCCGCCGCCCTGGTGGCTTCCTGCATAATGGGAGGGAGAGAGAGAGAGAGGTGAGGCCGGGAGAGAGAGCAAGAAAAAGAGAGGAGGAGGAGGAGGAGACGGGGAGCGGTGGCATGACCTGGTTGCCGGAGCAGCGAGGCAACGGGAGGAAGGAGGAGGTGCTCGAGCGGCTCGGTGGCAGCCATGGGAGCTCGTGCTCCTTGAGCGGCTGCACGAGGCAGGGTCTCTGGATCCATCGCTCTGCGTGGGGGACTCGGTTGCCGGCGCGGGAAGGAACGTGGTGCAGGGGGGTCGAGCGAGGGAGCAGCAGAGGATGGAGCAGGAGGCGATGTGGCACTGGTCGATTGGATCGATCCGATCTGGGAGGATCCCGAGGTGGATGCGGGAGTGTGGCGGCGGCGGGTGAGGAAAAGATGGGACAACTAGCCTAAAACTTAGGGTTTTGTCTGGTTATATAGGTAGGGGATTTGACGTTAGACTATTTGGTCCCTCCGATAAAAATCGGACGGTCGGGAAAAATAGGCTAGGGAGCCCAAATAAGAAAACGGAGACGTTTTGTAGACGTTTGGGGATGACCCGGATCCAACGGTGACGACTGCCCGGGTCGGGTCTGGGATAGCTTTCGGACGCACGCGAGAGGAGAGCCGTGGGCTGACGAGAGAGGTTAGGTAGGGCCTGACGGTGAGTGGTGGTGGGATGAGAATAGAGAGGGGGAAAGCAACCCGGCAACTGTTTCCGGAGACCGGAAACGTCCGACGTTTGACCGGCTATACTGCCGCTATAGTTTAACGGTTGGGCTATCAAACGAACTCCGAATGCGATGAAACTTGACAGGCGGTCTATCTACACTATAATAAGACCACACACCAATTTTCAACCCAATCCGAGAACATATTCCGGCCACTTATAAAATAATATTTCGGACGTGCCGCGGGCGCGTGCAAGTGTGGCTGGGATCAGAACGTACAACAGAAGGAACTGGGGGAACCTGGACGGATGCAAGTTTTGAAAACATGATGATGCAATGCACATGATGACATGGCAAGATGCGACACGCAAGCAAATGACATGGCAACGACAGCGAATAACCGGAAGAGACCTGGCACATCGGTCTCGGGGCGTCACACCTGTGTTTTCTGTGGCTGCTGATCTATCGGATTTAACAGGTATCACTACCTTTTCCAAATACCTAGTTTGTACTCCTTGAGGATCTGCACTCACTCTGTTTGTTTTGGGCATCTATTACGAAAGAACAACATTTGACTGGAAAAACATAGTGTGATGACACATGGAATAGGTACAGAAAATGGATAGGTATGGCATATCCTCATATATGATGCTTAAACTAAGTAGATGGTGTAACAAAGTAGAAGTAATGCAAGAGGTCAGATGCAAAATATGTGCGACCAATACAACTTTGCAAAGTTAGAGCAAGCACCTTGATGGGTGAATAACATAGGCCATCCTCCACCATGCCAAGTTTGTTAGCCAGTGGATCGTTCCGCAATATTCCTCTCGTGCGCCCATTCTCATATTCATTTTGATAATGTTCAATATCTGACATGCATGAAAACATAAAAACAAGTGAGATTTTCTTTGTAATGCAGAAGTGATTCTAATCCGATACTGCCTCCCTGTAAACCCCTTTGTGCTATCTCTGCAATTCTTTTAAAAGATGCCATGCATGCTGTAATTTGTTGTGTGCATTAATATAATGTGGCCTACTACTCAAAATATGAGAGCTCCAGAAGTGATGACACTTCGCAGATGATAGCTTCAACATATAGTAAAGAAGAACAAGTTGACCTGACCTAACAGATTCAAAATATACTAAGGGAGAACAACTCGACCTGACCAGTCGACCGCAAGAGAAGAGTATCATCTTAAAGAAGAGCGGAAGAGCAAGCAGATTGAAGATATTACAAGTTTTTCAATACAATGTCGGTTGGCCACCCATGATGAACCAGAGCGCACAAAGAAATACTATTCTTTCCGGTCTCTCCATATGTGGCTCACATGCATTTCGAAACTAAAGTAGGAACATTTAGCTAACCAATTAAACATCTCTCAGTTTTACTAATATCAGTAATAGTATTAGATATGAATTTGTAAAACTAAGCTTGTTTAGCTCGATGGGTGGAGCAGTGCTATTACGACACGAACCACGTAGGCTGATTGTGGTCATTATAAAATGGGGAAAACATAAGCATGATGAGTACAGTGTTGACCGTGGCAGTGGGATGGCAGATCTGAAGCTGCAAACCGCGCAAAGGGTAGTTAGCAACCGATGTTTGCTTTGAAATAACAACTAAGATTTGGTATGGACAAGAAAGTACGGTCAACAAGTGACAAAGAAATGCAATTATGCTGTCTCTCTATATGTCGCGACATGCATTTGGAAACTCAAGTGGGACCTTTAGCTAACCAATTAAATGTGTCGGTTAACTAATATCAGTATCATATCACAATCATATTTGAACAACTAAGCTTTCGAATTCTGAGTGTTGTGTTGTTTAGCTTGAAGGGTGGAGTAATGCTAGTACGACAGAAAGCACCTACGCAGATCATAGTAGAGTACTCCCTCCGTTCGGAATTACTTGTCATGGAAATGGATGTATCTAGACGTATTTTAGTTCTAGATACATCCATTTCCGAGACAAGTAATTCCGAACGGAGGGAGTAGATAAAAGGGGAAAACCCTTAGCATCAAGAGAAAAATCAGGAAAGTGGAACTAGCTGGACCAGTGGGTGGCGCACATGCTCTTCGAAACGAATATAGGAACATTAGGTGACCAATTAAACATTCTCTGTTTAGTGATATGAGCATCATATCAGATTCGTATTTCAACACGTAAGCTTTGGGTTGAGGTCTTGAGGAGCAGTGCTAGCACGACACGAAGCACCTACGATGATGGTAGTGAATAAAAAGGGGGGAAACCATAAGCTTTACGAGTATAGTGCCCGTGCCATGGCGGATCTGAAGGTGCAAGCCGGACAAAGCTACTTCGCAACCAATGTTTGCTTTCAACTAGCCACTACGATTTGGTACGGACAAGAAAAGTACAGTAAACAAATTACGATCTATTTTCCGGGTGAGATCAATAACTTAAGCACATATGGAAGAGTACCACCTCTCTTGTGACACCGTGTAGGCCTATGCTGATACGTTGAGGGTGTTGCGGGTGCGATGGCTGTCGGCGGCGAGGAAGAAGACATTAGACGGCAGACGGCCGGGTCGGGGGATATATCCTGTTGCCGTGGACAAGGCGGTCGTAGGAGAGGCAACAGCAAGGTGGACGACGGCGCCGATGAAGCGAGAGGAGGCGATGAAAGGATCCTGGTCCAGCACCGTGGATGAGAGACGTCCATCTCTTGCAGTGGACGACGGGGTAGGGGTAGCGGCTCCGGCAAGGTGGAGGATGGGGTGGCGGACGGAGGAGGCTAGCCACAGTGCGGAGGTTGTCATGCCGCCGACGGTGTATGAATGGGGAAATGGAGGGGAGGGGGGACCTCAAACTTTGGGACGTGCTTCTCTGAAATGGGGGGAAGTTACGAAATTATCCCTCGTTTAAAATTTCGGACATCGCGTCGGTTGGGGATAGGACGGTAATCTCGCATCTCCCAAATATTTGCCGATAACTATTTCGGGCGAGGAGAGGGTGTTTTGCCACGGTTTATGAACGGGGCTGACAGGTAGGGCGGTTGTGTCACGTCTGATGGAAGTTACACATCTGCCCCTATTTAAAATATTAGCCTACATCGATTTCGGACGAGGAGAGTTTGTTTTGCCACCCACCGTGTATGAATGGGGAAATGGAGGAAGAGACACATGTCTTTCGGACGAGCTTGAATCAAATGTGTTTTGCCGCCCATGTTTGGCGCCCACCGTGTCTGAATGGGCTCAGAGACCATCGTGTCACATCCGATTGAAGTTACTAGTCTACCCCTATCGACAGCAGTGTAAATCCGGTCGATAAGGATGTCAAGTGTCAGGGGTAGACAGTAATTTCCATCTCACAAACACTTGCTTCAGGCAGCCCACAAATTATAGTGGGTGTTTAGCCGCTTCATTCAAAACATGGGAGAATTAGCATTCACGTTTGCCCTGGGACCTCGCAAACTAAATTCAAATCCAATTTGTATTCGATTACAAATATCCACAGATAATTATACGTTTTGTTATTTATTTCTTCAAAACCACAACAAAGATTTATTCCACCTCTATATATGATTATGATTTAGAAATGTCGTGATCTTCGAATTCAGTAGGTTGGATACACTCTGAGTCAAACAGTTATTTCATCCAATACAATATGCTCACACGAAAAATAGTTCACCTTATGTCAATCATACAAGTACTGAGGATTACCTCGCCTAAAAAATTCGGATCATTACAACACATGGACAACATAGGGGGTCTTGCAACATAATACATTCAGAGACATGACACAACATGCAAGTACAATAATCTAATGACAATTTCAACTGGTATCTAAAGAAGAACTGGGATTACCTTGGGCTTCAGATAGCAAAAACAGCAGGACCTCCTCCGTCTTCAAATGCAACATTCTTACTTCCTCCAATTCTTGGGTTGCTTGCATAATGCGTGCCCCTAATTTCATAATTTCCAGCCTCAAGATAAAGATTACCTCATTCATGGCAGCCACACCATCTCTTTCTGCCTCTAGTAGAGCCTCAAGCACTATAATATCTGTGCTCAGACTGCTCTCCGGCGGTGTTGCCTCTGAACTGCTACCATCTGGTAACATGGATGGCGCACTGCTTCCACAAATAGATTCTGGGGTTGTACATTGTGTCCTCGTGTGAACGGCATCCTGAAAGGTTTCTGCTGGACATCAGTAAGAGATAGTTATCGTATGATCCAGGCAGTAAGCTTACGTGGTAAACGATGGACGAATTATTGCCGAGCATGGCAAACTATATTTAAATGGTTCGAAGCAGCATCAGCCGAAAAGAAATTAAAATGGTAAGATGAAACTAGGGATGTAAGTGGCAAATAAACGACATCCGCAAGTCCCATCTAGTTAGTTTTTGCTACCTCCCTAGTTCATTTTCCTCAAAAAAAAAACTCTTTTGAACTATGATACGACTAGTGGACTTTAATCAGGATTAAACGGGACCCAGTTGACATCCTTAGTTGAAAGGGAGTGTACAACCGCTATATTTAAGTTGCCAAGGCATCTAAGCAGTTGGAATAATCTGAGAAAGCACTTAACAGTGTGGCCTCATATAAATTACGAAGACAGTCTTGTGATGAAGTTGAGAGGAAAAGTTAAGGACTCAAATGAAATAGGCATGCATTTCTTTACGATAGTACAGCAGGCACTGCTGACATATTGGCCAACTCAGGTATAGCGTAACAACAAATAAGCATTCGAATCAAGCAATACAGCAAAGCAGACAACTGTACTATTTGTAATTTGGTAGGATTACATGTTGAGGGCACAAGCCAAGAAAGCAGCCCACTCGCATTACATTTCACATGTACTAAAACACACTGGCTTACCATATGTTACTGTGAAGCCTGGCTGTTGTTGCAATGTTCTTTGAAGATATCGTCAGCATCCCGTGGTTGCAAATCTAGTTGTTGTAGTTTATTCTGCACCATCTATTTAGGTAAAATTAATTTTAATCGCATGCACTGGTCCGAACTGATCATCAATGGTTCATCTAAACTAATGAAAGAAGGGTGTGTGCATACATGACAATATATCTGCTTCCCTCTATTTTTATGCTTGTTCGAGGTGCCAGCCCCAAAAGAACAAATATTTTGCTTGATGGGGTTGGCAGCTCCATAATTAATAAAAGCATCAAATTAGTCATGCAACTTGGGAAGATCAAGAACACACAAACAAGTAATGAACAGAGGCTCAGAGCAGTGATGTAATAGCTAGCATCAAAAAATGTAGGGTAAGACGAACAAAAAGCAGCGGAACCACATGCTAGTTTGCTGATGTGTAATTAAGCATAGATAACATTAAGCAGTCTAATGGAACCAACAGGTGGCATCAGAACAAAACTAAAGCATATTGACTATATGTGCACTGGTATGTAATTTAGCACATGTAACATGTTCACTGCCAGAAGTATGGCCCTACAGGTGCAACCAGAATAACGCGTCTCATGAAAAACTGAATGATGCCCTGAAGAAATTCAAAGGTGCGGTGCTTATGCTAGGAAAGTGAACGTAGGCGCCGGCCGTTGGATAATAGTACCTGATTCTCGGTGGCGTATGGGTATCGTTGCCATAGTTGATAGCTAAGGATCGTCGATGGTGCTCATGCTGCGGTTGAGTTTGGGTTGGTTGTCGCCGTCGCTGAAGCGGCTCCGGTGCTACGGTTGCGGCGCCTATCATCATCCAAGAAAGCTCATCTGTGGTAAGTGAACAGTTTCACGATAAAGAGAAAAACCGAAGGAGTACAAATCGAAATAACCTGATGAGGCTGCAGCGTCGGTAAAGCAGGGCCGGTGGAGTTGAATATGGCGTCCGTGGAGCTGGTCCGGTGCAGTGGACGAAGGCTTCGGCAGGCGCGTTGTACAGTGCTTTCGGTGAGGCAGATCTGTTGCGGCTGACGAGGGCTTGGATGAAGGGCCAGCGAAGGGGTGGACGAGGGAGTCAGTGAAGGGCCTATGCTGTGGTGGACGAGGGTGCCGGTTAAGCATATCCGGTGCGGTGGACCATGAAGGCGGTCAAGGAGATCTGGAGCGGTGCACAAGCCAGTCGCTGAAGCGGCTCCGGTGAAGTGGTGAGTTGGCAGTTGGGGGTTCCAAGGTGCGGAAGGTAGATCCGGCGGGGTGTGAGGTCCACCGCTGCAGCGGAGGACTATATTCGGCGGCTTGCCGTGGTTGGGGGGTCGGGGAGGGGCTCTGGGGAAGAATGTTGGGGGCAAAGAGGGGAAAACAATGGAGTTACCAAAGCAGCCCATTACCATTCATGTGGCAGGGGTAAAACAGGAATATCGCAGGCTAAACTTTCAGGTGCGTGATATTTCGATATGAGCGGGAAGTTTGAAAGCTTTTGGCGCTTAAAATTATAAGTATTCTGCTCTCGTACGACCGACTATGATATCTTGGCCGACAATTTGTTTGTTTTGCACGCAAAAAAATGTGCAAGTTTTGAAAATCAATGTCTCCAACTCGAAACTTAGATTGTCCATTCAATTGAAATATGGATCATTGAGCTACTACAAGCAAATACTATCATACGGTCCAATTCAAATGAAATTCCAAATGTGTTTATCCTAAATATGATGACAAAAGCAAAAATGTGTATGTGTATGAATAAAGTGGATGATTATAAAGTTTGAACATGCCCGTATGTGTATATCTCTAGGTTTGATATATGAATTTGAAATCATCAAATCCCGGCTTAAAAAATGTACCTCCGTTTAAATGAATTACAAAAGCTAATGATGGAGTCGAATTCCAAAATTCCAATCTTAGGTTTGTAATTCTGGTACATCAAGGTATATCACGCATGTTCAAAAGTATCGTTATCTCATAGTACAAACTGTGAAACAAATTGATCAACCATGAGTGCACAATATCTCAATTACGCTAAAGTCCCTCAAATATAGACACCTCACTCTTTATCTTAAGTCAACCCCCCCACCACCACCACACATACACACACATAGAGAAGTCGTTCTCTCCCCCAAAGACCAACACACGAGCACATTAACACCCCCCTCTCTCTTCTAAAGTCCGGACCCCAACATAGGTCTCTATCACTTTGTCTCTCGGGCATGCACACATCTCTTCCCCCACTCTCTAGGTCTCCCGCTATCTCTCTTACCCAAGCACACGCACTATGTAGAGTGTATATTTCCCATACACACAAAACGTCGCCCCAAACGTCTATCTCCCTAGTTATGTGGTTCTCGCGCACTCACCTCACACACCACCCCCACTACAAACAAGCACACTTTGTCTCCTTGTGCACCACTCTCCTCTTTCTATCTCTCCCACATGCGGACCCGTCCCAGCTCCTTCCCTGTATACATATATGTCGTGACTCTTTGCATAGCTCCCTAATGTATAATTGTTCTCAATTTCGCACATTGTTCTCTACACCATCTATTCTAGATCTCTCATGAAGTCCCTATCACACACACGATGACTCGCTTCCCTTGCGTCTCCGTTCATAGGCCAATTTCGGACAACATCAACATTGTCTCCCTATCTATACGCCATTTATGGACACAAATGACCCCTCTCGCCCCCTCTGTTCCTCTCTCTCTCCGTCGCTAGCTCTCTCTTTCTCTCGCTCTCACACCCCTCTCCCACACACACACTCGATGTCTCTTCCAAATAGTCTGCTCCCCCCGCCCGCACCCGTGCTATCTCGCTACTACACATGTCACACCATTCCCCTTTCCCTTATACTAGGTTTACATCATCAGTGGTCTCTCTACTCCACATACACTCTCTCCCTCTCACACACAAACGCGTGCACAAACACACACAGACACGCACAAACACCCATTTATCTGGATCCTCATCTCTCCTCATGTCCGCATGTGTATCTCACACACTCACTCTCTAATTATGTATATGTATCTCCACGTTACACAACACAAAGCCCCATTTACATGTCTCTCTCTATCCTCCACACACATAGACACAAAGAATCTGTTATCATTGCCTCAGTCTCTAACATATCACACACGCACATTGTCTCTCTCTCTCTCTCTCTTGCAAACACGCTCAATAAGGGTTTCCCGGTGAATAACTTACCGTCTATTCATCAACAGTCGTGGAAGTACGGCGAACACGAGACGTGAAAAAGAATAAATCTACACGTGCTTAGACCACCTAGTACGACTACTAGGACTAGAGCAAGCCAAAAAACGCGCCGCCGTCACCCCCTCCATGTCGGCGACGGGAAAATCTTTGTTTTACACAGTTGAGAAGTCATTGTGCTAAGGCCCCACATGCCGAGGAGTTGAATAGAATGTAGATGCTAGTTTACGGAAGCAAGTATCGATAATACGTTTGTATCTCCATACTTATATTTCTTCTCTTATAAAAAACCGAGTTGGTGATGATGGTACGTGTGCCATCTTGCAATATAGACCGTCCGATCTATATCTGACGGATGGAAATTAAACTAAAAGATACCCGCACCCCTCTCCACATTTGCAGACAAGGCCTTCCCTCGTTCATCCTTATCTCCAACAAACCTCATTGTTGAGCAATTAAGAAAGGAAGCCTCTGGAACAAACTGGCCTGGTGGCCGCTGCTGGCGTCGTCAATCCCCATGCCTCCGCTCAGTCCGACCACCAACCACCACCACACCACACTCCTCTTCACCTTATCTCATATTTCTCGAGATATCATTAGTTTTTACACATGGGATTACTCCTGCAAGGGTCAATCACAACAAGTGTTTTTTTTTAAAAATGCATCTTGATGTTCCGTGCAATGCACGGATCTTTCTAGTACTCCTACACAAGACTAAGTTGGTGATGCTGGTGTGTCTGTCATCCGTCGTTTTTGACCATTAGATCTACATCTAACGATTGTGAGGTAAGTTGTTGCCTTTTCTCACCAACATCCCACTTGTCTACCAATTTGCAGAAAAATCCATAATTAGTATCTTAAAACCAACCACATCCCTCCCTGACCTCACCAAAACAGCCCAAGGAATATATTCTAATTGAAACATAATATATCTCTAGTGACATATGTATATCAAAATTAGAGTGTTTTGTACCAAGTTTGTGAATAAGTATTCTTCTAATTATGATTCATTGCAACGGACATGAACATTGCTAGTATTTCCAACCATGCATTTTTTCCTAGTATTCCATAGTTTCGAGTTTTTCATCAAGATATTACTCACTCATGGTTGATATTTACTATCAATCATGTACACATATGCACTATGTAACTAGCCTTGCTTATTGGCTTCCAAAGCTTAACTTTCACTCCTACTTACAATATGTAGAGTATTTAACAAAAAACTACCACTTTCAACCAGCCCTAGGAAGAATCTATTGTACAAAAAATAGCAAAAACATACCCAAAATTTCTTAATCCATGCCAAAAACTACCTAGTACTCCTACTGATTAGGTTTGTTTAAACCCATTTATGACAGGGTTGGCCCACACGTCCGTGCTGACGAGGCAGCTTTAACCAACACATTTTGTTTGACCGTTGACACGAGGGACCGATATCTGACCTTATATCCTGTTATTCCCCCTCAAATTATTATTTTTCCTGAACATTACTGATGCGTGTTCGTCGGTGGCGCCGGTGATGAGCGAGTTGGCCGTCGCTCCGTCGGACGGGCCGGACGCCGTGCTGGCCTCCGCATGGGTTGGCAGGCTGGCCCGAGCATGACTCACAAGCGAGCAAGCCGCCGTGCTGGCCTTCGCTCGAGCCAGATGGCTGGCCTTAGCGCGGCGCGCGCGAGCAAGCCGCCACGCTGCCGTGCCAATCTAACTAGCAAACCTTGCAGACAAGCAGCTGGATGGAGCTCTCTTGGCTAGCTAGCGGCCGTGAGCGCCGGACGGAGCTGACATCCGGGCTGCCGCAACATGGGCTCTGAACCGCCGGCGGTTTTGACCTTGCCTTCTGCCGACGGCGGTAGCTGCGTCCCATGGCTGAGGATGACTAAGTGGACGGGCCGGAGGTAGGAGGTCACTCGAGGATTTTTGTTGGTAAGAGCATGTACAATGGCTGATAAGGTAGTCTTATCTTAAGTCTGCCATGTATGCAAGCGGTAGTAGTTTCTTGGCATTTTAGTGGTTTCTTGCATTATTAGAGCAAGTACAATAGAGCTGAGTCAGCGGGCTATAAGAAATAAACTAGTATATTTCTGCTTAGTTGGAGGAAAGAGAAGAGGAGAGAGAAGGTAAGCGGGCTCTTCGTGAAGAGCCAGCTCTAGCACGTGCTCCTAGGCACTTTGTGAGAATGAGAAGTGGGCCACATAATAAAAAAGTAGTACACTCTTTTGATCTATTATTGTACATGTTGGCTATAAGATGGGCTGTAGATGACATGGCATTGGCTTATAGCCAGCAGCAGATGCTAGGGGTTTCTTGTAAGGAACAATGTATGTACTACTAGCGACAAAAGGCGATTCTAGGTTGCGTTGTACTCCAACGAGTACTACTAGTGGTCGCGGGAGTGTATACCTCGTTTTGTGGGTTCGATCCCGACCAAACGCACGGCGGCCTTTAAAAAAATAGTACTACTACACTTCGCTGCGAGCCAATATTTTACATAGGCAGTTTGAGTTTTGAAGTCAAATGGACGTGCGGCCCCACAATCTGGGTGCACTGGACAGCCTAGCCACGTGAACGGGTTTTCCTTCCCAGCATCCCGTGGCTCGCGTGCTCACCCTAGCTGCACCTCGCTTGCAGCTTCCTCATCAGCTAGTAGCATATTTAAACTAGTGCCTCCCAATTAAGCCCGAGGAGCCGGAAAAGCCTGGCGGGGCATTGGGAACTGTGCAATATGGCTCTGTACGTAAAGTGCTCTATTCCCTCCGTCTAGGTGTGTAAGTCACCTTACGAAAACCAAATAATCTTGAAACACTTAGGCACCATAGATTAACTCCCTTCTTGTTTTTTGTTTTGTGGCATATCAACCAATAAGATATGTGGGCTGTGCATGCTTTCAATGACTTGAGACTACCAAACATAACATGTAGTGGTTAGTTCATTGCATGCAATGCTATTAATTAGCAAAAAGACATTAAGTTTTCTCATTTTCCTCTCCGCCTTGGTCAGGATGCACAGTATAAGATGACTTACACACCTAGACAGAGGAAGTACTACTACTCTGTAGCTTGTGGCGTTGCACGCATGGACTTCACTCCATTTATCGGCTCTACTATAAAAGAAATTCCTCTTGATGTGTTTTTTTTGAAACGGAGGCAAAAGCTTTGCTTCATCTCATTCATAAAGAAGGAACTACTAACAAAGTTCGACGAGATCCATTACACCTCCACAAATGGAAGCGAAAAGCCTAGTCTCACTGTATCAAATAACTCAAATGTTCTGCCCCCACAGTAATCGTCGCTGATAAACAGGCTGCTAGTGTGTGCGTGAGAGGAGCGGCTGAGTAGGCCAGCTACGTTAGAGGAGCAGATGAATAGAGCACCGAGAGTACCCACTAGGCCACTACGCAGGTGTACTTCCCCTGCATTGATAGTACAGTGATGGTTCTAGAGAACAATAGTACCCTCCACTTCCAACTGTAGCTCCTTGGCCCTGAGATTCAAGAGTTCAAAACTGGTGCACTATACTAGACTAGACTAGAAGTACAGTACATCGCACTACTAGTTGAGAAAAGTAGTACTAGTACTGCTACAGTACGAGTACGTACTCCTCTGTCACATAATGTAAGACGTTTTTTGACACTAGTTGGGTGTACAAAAATGGGAAAAACATACCCAAAATTTCTTAATCCACGCCAAACACTACTACCTAGTGCCAAAAATTTCTTACTAGTGCTATTATTTACAGTATAATGCAATCCCATAATGTTCCATAATCCCTTTCTTTCAAAAAAATCTCTTCTGGAGAGAAGATTGCTATCTCCACGCGAGCTTCTCATAGGCCAGCGCCACCGCATGCAGTCATGTGAGAGAGAGGGAGACATCCATGCAGCATGCAGAGAGAGGAGAACGCGGGCGGACAGCCAATGGGCTGCATGGGGCATTTATAGCTGCTAGCTCCTCCCATCCATGCACAAGGGGTATTTCCGTCCAAAAAGCATGCAGCGAGCCCCTGCCTTGGTATCCGGGTTTTCTCTTATACGCAGAGTAAAAAGAATCGGAGGGAGTACTAGTAGTAAATAATAGCCTCACCCCTTCGCTGAGGAATGATCTACAGTTGGAAGGGACGAGGCCCTGCGGTTACTACGCTCTTATCTCCTCCTCTCCAGTTCCCCTCCCCCCGAAGAGAAGGCAGTTCGTCGCTGCTCCCATGGATTCGCCAGGCGGTTCTCCTCCTCGTCGGGACTGGGAGACCTTGGACGACGATCATGTGGGAGAAATCGCACGCCGCTCCGACGTCCTCACCGCCGCAAGACTCGGTGCTTCCTGCACCAACTTTTTCAAGACACTGCTTAAACAGGCCATGCTTGTTGGTCTTCCATGCGTCCTCGAGGAGAAGGTTCTTCTATGGGACAATCCTTCGAACAGTCCACCGCTCCCTGGCCATGGTTGCACGTTGACTCCGCTAGAGTTGCCGATGTTGAGAGGTAGTCGGATTGTGTCCGATGAGCAGGTCAGTAATGGAGTTTGATCATGTAGTACTTAGTTATTCCATTTTCATCCCGTAATTTCTCCGCTGCCCACCGTCTTATATATAGGTCTGGGTTGGTGCCAATGAAGATTGGCTTGCATACCTCCAGCCGGATACCACCATCATTTTGCACAACATCCACAATAGTGCGGCCGTTCTGGTAGACCCCTTCTCCACCATTGGGATCGGCCTTCCGGACTGGCTGGGCTTGAATATGTATGATGATGCCTACATGAGATTGAATAAGATAGCAATTGCGGACCCACCGACAAAGCGACGCGGCTACGACGATTACTATCTCATCGCGGTGTTCGACATAAGGACTGCCATCAATGCAAGAGGCAGTAACGGCAGAGGCTGGCGCATGTTGGCGGCGGCAGATTTGTACCCCTACACGTTCGAAGACGCCGTGCGCCATCTAGGCCGCATCTTTGCGGTGACAAGCCAGGTACTTGTTTCATCTGGTTGCCATCCTACGGTACGGGAGATTACAAATAGAATGCACAAACCATCATTTGCATCCCTAATGGTACTCCATTATTTTGCAGGGACCAGTCATCCCCCGTTCAAAATAAGATCGTCGATCCTGGATGTGCATTTGCATCCGCGGTTCGGTCTGACCTGGAACCTTGTAGCTGACTTTGGCATATTGGGATCAACTATCTTAGCAGTTGTTACCCATGGTACCACTGATGTGCAACATGGTCACACAATCTACCACGATCGGACCGTCACCATCTACCCAGGTATTCCATTTTTTAACCCTCTCGCCTTCTCTTTCATTGATGTACTAGTAGTATACTTTGTAGTACTAGTAGGAGTACTTTTTACCTTGGAGGACGCATATAGCTAGCTAGGCCCTTGAAGACTTGAACCCACTAGATGCCACCATTTTTGTTTTTCCATGTCTTACTATCTCATCCATGTAGCCAAGAGTGGCTATATATAATAAGCCGGTTATTTTGCTTCCTCTATACCGGAGTAGTACTATTTGCTGCACAGTATTACTGACCGCCATATTTGAGCACAACATTATTATGCATGGACCTTGACTATGTACGTCACCATGTGTCCAGATCTGGAATGCCGCGTGTACCAGTTGAACAATGCCGAGTTCGACCCCCGTGATGCTACCTGGGTGCCGAGGAACACTCTTGGAGAGTACTCGCTTTTCATCGGGGACAGCTACCCCATTGTGAAGCGGATGCCACCTTCCGTGCACGACACGGAAGGCCTGCCATTCATGAAGCATGGTTGTGTCTTCAGTGCACACCGCCGGATGAACGACATGCTGGGACACGCTATCCCTGATTTATGCCGCTTCAGCTTGGATGAGTCTCCATCGTGTGGAACCGGACTAGAAAGCTGTGACAATGATTCCCGTTGCCCACCGCTATGGATCGTGCCATCCATGAAGAACACCTGGGACTGGAACCTGGAGGAGGACATGTAGCCCATCTATAACGTGTAAGTGGAGTACGGTAATTGTGAACTATAGCGTTGTGAATATATGTAGACTAGTCGTGCACAAATTTATCACGTGAATTGGAGATGAACTTGTGTGGCATACTGGTATTTGTCCTTTAGAATTTATTACTAGTAAATGTGTTATGTGTACGTGCAACTTGTGTAGTTGTTGCACGGGCTCCAACACGCTCTTTGAGAAAAAAAGGTGGCGCAGGTTTGGATATACGTGACGTGGCGGCATCATACAGTAGCATCGTTCACTATAGTTGTGGTACACTCCTACTAGGACGACAACTCCTATAAAACCTTGCGCTTGGCTCTTTGCCTCTTCGGGAGGTTCAACAGTTCGTACTCGTGTGAACCTTGCACTTGGCTCTTCACCTCTTCGGAAGGTCCAACAATGATGATACTACAGTACAATATGCTTCTGGCAATCTGACACCGATTGAACTACTGCACGTCCACCACGAGGGCAAGGACGAGGGCGAGGGAGAGGGAGAGGGAGAGGGTGCTGTAGTCAAAACCCTCTCCTGCGAACCACCGCGAGCGTGGGCGAGGGAGAGGCGTAGTAAGCAAGCTTCTTCTTGTTCGACGAGTTGACGGGACACATCAAAGCAGTACTAGTACTAGTAGTAGTAGTCCATACTGCGTCCTTTCCGATTAATATGGCTTAATATGAAACGAGAAAAATACACTGGCGGTCAACGTATGTAACAATACGCTCTTTACGGTCACTATATATAGTTTTGCGGCGATTATACGATCACTAGCTCATCGTAGAGCACCGTATTGCACCCTACTGACCGGCCACATAGTCGACGTGGCACTTTGTTGACTGGTTAAACTGTCACCTGGTTTCTGGGTCCCACCTGTCAGTTGGCAGAGCAAAGAAATCAGTTAAACAAAACTTTACGCAGGCGCGACACGAGTCCAACCCTTGCGCACGAACTGCCCTGGCTGTGTATGTGAGTGCATGAACGTGTCCTCCCTTGGTCTTCCAACAAAGAGTGTACATCGGCTATAAAACAAAGAGTGTAGTACATGATGTACATCTACACTTCCAATGCCATTAGCCTTTAATCTAAATCGATATTGATTGACTAATGCACCAACTTGTGCTGTAGGTATAGGCTACATGTCTATCCTTAATTACAGCATGCAACGACCTTCATTTAACCTTCTTATCTCAATGGTCGCATGCACACATAAGTCTGCTACTTTTGGGCATTAATTATGCCCTGGTCAATGTGTAAATCTCTAAATGTACAGTCTTTCATGGACGTAGGGAGTAGGTTGAGCACTTGAGTGTGAGTGTGTGTGTTGCGTCGTGTGCTGTGTGCCGCATGGGTGCGTGAGTGTTGCGTGCGTCCATGTGTACATGTGAGTGTTGCATGTTGCATGCATGCATGCATGCATGGGGCTTACTCCCTCCCATTGACATGTTCATATTTCAAGCTTCCTCTGTTCCCTCCATATGGTGATACTCCCTCTGTTCCCAAGTCGTATGGAGTAAAAGCCTCCCTCTGTTCCCAAATACGGAGTATTTGTCTTTCTATAGATTTCAACAAGTGACTAGGTACAGAGCAAAATGAGTGAAGTGAGCGTAGAGGCATAGGGATACTGTAGAAAGGAAGTCCTCGCGATCCATTATTCCCCATCTCGGTCAGAGAGAACTATTCAACTAGTCTTCGCAGTGAAGTGACAATACACGCTGTAGCAGATGGGACACGCAATTAATAAGCTGAACCAGCGTGTTGGTGTTACTAAATCAGCCTTACCCAATACTGCCATCTCTTCTTCCTCCTCCTCTCTTCTTCTTCCTCCTCTCTTCCCCATCGTCGGCCGCACACCATTTACCCCCGCTCACTGCTCGACCGCCCGCGTCATCTTCCTTGGTAGCTCGCGGGTACCATATCCCCCCGCTCACTGCTCGGCCACACAAGGAGAAGCTTCTTCGCTCGCCCGCCCGAATCCACTTCTCCGCTGGCTCGCAGGCACCGAAAACCCCAATGGCGAAACCGACTGACACGCAGAGCCGCGATTGGAATTCCCTCCCCGATGTTCTCTTGGAGCAGATCTGTAGTCGTATGGACCTACTCAGCACCGTCCGTCTGGCCGCATGCTCGGTGTCTTTGTACCGTCTACTCATCTGCAACCGGCCGGCTCTTTTCAAGACACCCTGCTTGCTGATGCTCGATCCTCGCAGGTGGCCCAGACACCGACTTGATGATCCTACGGAGGTTGTCGTGGTGCCCCTCGACATGCTACCACTACCCGTCCACCTGTCCTTCATGCGCGGCCACTACTAGGCGGGCATGAAGGCCAACTGGATCGTACTCATCCACCACACCGATAGTCCATGGCGTCTCGTGGATATCTACACCTAGCGAGAGATCACCCTTCCATCGTTGGATACCGCCGCCATCGAGCCTCGCGGCCTGCCGGACACTCCTGCCTACTATGCACGAGACGCTTCAAGCTTTTGGCTCGACCTCTGTTTGTAGAAAGTTGTAATCTGCGAAGTGCCCACACCATCAGAAGACTACATGGATTACAAGCTCATTGCCTTGTTCAACATGGGATTAGTCTATCTAGAATCCGGTCGCCATACATGGTTATGGCTGATCATCAATCCTGTTGAGGCAACATTTCTGTCTGATGCTATAGTGCACGATGGCATCGTTTACGCGGTCGACGCACAGATTGGCTGCCTGTACTGGTGGAATCTACCATCGTGTAATTGTTCTATCTCATCTCATCTTTACCTTATGAATACGACTGCCTGTTCATTTGTTACAAATTTAGAATGCATAGCATGTCTATAACCACATCATTGCTATATGTTCCTCTCATTTCCTAGATTCTTATGACCACACATGTTATTGTTAGAGTTGATATGAGAACAATTGGCATCTAATGATTGTTAGAATACATATTATGAGCATAACATCATGATTGCTATATGTTACTCTCGTTTACAAGATTTTTATAACAACGCATGTTATTGCTTAGAGTTGATTCCCTCCATATGGTGATACTCCCTCTGTTCCCAAGTCGTATGGAGTAAAAGCCTCCCTTTGTTCCTGAATATGGAGTATTTGTCTTTCTACAGATTTCAACAAGTGACTAGGTACGGAGCAAAATGAGTGAAATGAGCGTAGAGGCATAGGGATACTGTAGAAAGGAAGTCCTCGCGATCCATTATTCCCCATCTCGGTCAGAGAGAACTATTCAACTAGTCTTTGCAGTGAAGTGACAATACACGCTGTAGCAGATGGGACACATAATTAATAAGCTAAACCAGCGTGTTGGTGTTACTAAATCAGCCTTACCCAATACTGCCATCTCTTCTTCCTCCTCCTCTCTTCTTCTTCCTCCTCTCTTCCCCATCGTCGGCCGCACACCATTTACCCCCGCTCATTGCTCGACCGCCCGCGTCATCTTCCTTGGTAGCTCGCGCGTACCATATCCCCCCGCTCACTGCTCGGCCACACAAGGAGAAGCTTCTTCGCTCGCCCGCCCGAATCCACTTCTCCGCTGGCTCGTAGGCACCGAAAACCCCAATGGCGGAACCGACTGACACGCAGAGCCGCGATTGGAATTCCCTCCCCGATGTTCTCTTGGAGCAGATCTGTAGTCGTATGGCGGAACCGACCACATCTTTGCTATATGTTCCTCTCATTTCCTAGATTTTTATGACCACACATGTTATTGTTAGAGTTGATATGAGAACAATTGGCATCTAATGATTGTTAGAATACATATTATGAGCATAACATCATGATTGCTATATGTTACTCTCGTTTACAAGATTTTTATAACAACGCATGTTATTGCTTAGAGTTGATATGAGAACAGTAGTAGTAAGTGCTATGGTAGAATATGAGTAGGCGCTGTCATAGCTGTTTTCCTCTCATTGTTACATGGTGTTTGAACCATGACATATTGCTAGAATATGAAAGCCATTGGTTTATTTTTTTAACTTGGGGTATGATTATGACCACGGCTTTGCAATTCTCTGTCTATGATATGTGTCACTGTTATAATAATCTTAATTCCACACATACTCTGAACATGATTGTTTATTTTTTCCTTTTGGTCTCCAATTTGAATTGTTGCAGCAGACGCAAATGCACTGACCTTCATGATTCCAGGACCTGGAATCATACCAGCCGATGGCTGGTGGTTTATCGCTCGTTCAGCTGACGGCGGTCATTTGATGCTCATTCGCACGTACCAAATTGACCAAACCATTACATCAAACCACATGCAGTACAATGCGTGGGGCGTTCGTGACATTGATGGCTATGGCTGCTTCGTGTTCGAGAAAGATCCCAGCTCCATTGGGCCAAGCGTATTCAACTGGAGGCGGGTTTACAGCCTCGGCAACCACTCCTTGTTCCTCGGGCTCAATTATCCGATCATCCAACGAATCATTGATCATATCACCGGCGATGATTACTGTGCTATGCAACTTCCATTCGCGAGGGGGGGCTGTGTTTACACAGCATACCATGGGTTTCATGAATCACCATATCCAGAGATTCGTCGACACAACTTGTTGCCAAATAATCTTCAGTGTGCGAAAGGCATCAAGCTTCCATGCGATGGATGGCTTTTGCAAACCCGACATGCGGCGATGTGGTTCATGCCAACAGTAAATATGCACAACTTGATTCGTGCTGATATCTAGACTGAGCCATGTATTCTGCTGCTGTAGCACGATCCTCTTTTGTTGGATATTATGTACTGTTGTTAGTTTGAAGCACTCCTCTGGTTTGAAGGATAGATACCTTCCTGGGATCAAGTGCATCCAAACTCACCTGCGTAGGATGTACTGATAATGATGATGGAGATGTTGTGCAGAAGCCATATAAATATCAGTTAGGCTTCAAGTGCGTACTTGTTAGTTAAACCTATGTATAAATTGTGATAGTAAATACGACTAGTAAGTACTCCAGTACAGTATCAGTACTAGTATACGTCGATCAAATTATTCATCATGCCCACACATTGAATTGACGTGACAACACGCTGCGCGTGAGGTGACACAAGAATCCCGGCGGCGTGTTTGGGTATTCTGGACTTCAGATTTGAAGTACCACTTATCTGTCGAAATCTTTCATCATTCACTTAAAACAGTCGATTGATCATACGTTGAGTACCATATAACTGGAATTACCGATGCAAGTCGAAGAAGGATTGGCCGATGCTGCCGGCTGGTGTCAAGTTCGATCCCACGGATCAGGAGCTGATCGAGCACCTTGAGGCCAAAGTGAGTGCTGACAGCACGAGATTTCAGTCTCTCATCGATTTGTTCATACCAACCATCGACAGCGAGCACGGCATATGCTACACCCAACCTGAGAAACTTCCAGGTAAGACACCAATCGGCCGTCTACTTGCACAAACATATTCCTTTGTTTCTAGCTCTATTTTTCTTTTTTAGACGCAGACCTGGTGAAGCAATTACAATTTGACAGTTAATAAAAAGTGAAACAAGTGACTGCAACATGCCAAAGATGTTATGAAAATGCCAACTAGGTACACTAAAACCTATATTCCACAATACTGCAGGTATCACACTGAGTGGCCTAAGGAAGCATTTCTTCCAGCGCAATTCCAGGGCGTTCAAAAGGGGCACGTGGACGCGTCGCAAGATACAGTCGGAGTGCGGCATGCATGCGATGTGGCACAAGACCGGCAATACCTTGCCGGTGATGGTCAACGGCCGGCAGACGGGCAGCAAAAAAGGTTCTGGTGCTGCACACCAACAAGAACTTCGACCAGTAGAGGACCAACTGGGTGATGCACGAGTACCACCTCGGGGACCTAGAGCAAGAGAAGGAGCGGGAGCTGGTCCTCTGCAAGATTTTCTACCAGACGAACACTAGTGCCAGGAGTAAAAAGATTATAAGTTAGTTTGGTATTGGTAGTTGTACTACCTTGTCATCCACAAGTTGGTATTGTTGTTAACGATCTTTTGGTATGAACTTGCATTTGCTTCCAACCATCATGCCGAGGGTCGACGTGGATATAAAGCTGAATCATTTGTTTCGAAACGAATTTTCAGGCACTTGATTTTTATTTGATGGGTAGCATAAGCACCCGCCGTTCGAATTCCCAGTTCTCCAATTTTTTCGAAACAAGTGCATGCACTTATTATCACGATAAAAAAACAATATCCGTGTTGCATCCCAGTTATCAGTCTGTACTTGCAGAATTCTCTCATTTATTGAGCACGTATATTGTTTTTTCAGGTCGAGCAAGTTTCAACTGGGCTGTAGACTGCCCAGTGTTGGTTTTGTTTTTAACAGGCCCAGCCCATGACGATAACGGGGCACAAAGATCTAGCAGGTATCTACTGGCCTCTGGCCCGCCAGCGTTAGTTATATTTTGTCTTACAACATCCGCAGGCAGTTTTTTTACTGAATCAAACACACAACCCAGTTCTATTATCCTCTTTAAACGCATGTCCTACATTCGTTTTCTAATCTCTACCTATAGTTTTACTAGTTCATATACATGTATCATTATATTGAAAACACATAAAATTCCGTTTTCATATTTACATCCTTATTTTTGTTGTTTTTTTCCCACCCAGCACTGATTTTTTTACCACTGGTTTTCCCTTAAACCAACTCAATTGTCCCACGTCTTATTTTCTTACAAAAACAAAACGATTTTTTGGCGAATCAATAAGTTCTTAAAAATGTTTATCATTTCGGGATTACAACAGTTCGGACTCCACCGAAATATGCAAAATAAGGTTGAACTTTTTGACCGTGGTCCTGGGTAGAAAATGGGCTGTAATAATTTACTTAAGAATTAGCAAATGGGCTACAAATTTTAAAAAATAGCAAATGGGCTTTATGTTGTCTGCCACAGATTTGGAGGCTGACTTGTGGGCCTACTAAGTTCATGCGTACACAAGGTTTCTCAAAAAAGAAACTTAGTCAACAATCGACTCTACCAACGTCAGGCCGTTAGATGTCAATCTAATGGCAATTGTGCTTCTTCAGTCTCTGATCTTCCTGCCCCAGCCGCCCAAACAAGCGCCGTTGGAACCGCCTGCTCCCGCCTCCCGTGGTCGGCAGTGCTGCCGGGCAGGCCTCACGGCCCCATCATACTCGCATCCCTGGACTGTCTATCCCTCTACTCACCGACACCTCCTATTATTTTCCGGCGATGGCAACCGAACCAGTCAACCCTCGTACTCTCCACCGCGTGGGCAGCCACTCCCGTGTCTTCCCCGGCTCCGTGTCATTCCCTTCGTAGGCCTCACTGTTGTCCACCGCCCTGGTGCTCTCGGCGCGGCATGGTCAACGATGTCCATCCAACGGCCGTAGTGCTTCTTCAACCTCTGGTCTTCTTGCCCCAGCCGCCCAAAGCAGCGCCGGTCGTGCCGCATGCTCCTGCCTCCCATGGCCGGCTGTGCTGCCGTGGAGGCCTCACCGTCCCCATACTACTGCCACCGCTGGCCAGGCCATCCCTCTACTCACCCACTCCCCCTGTTATTCTGCGGCGACGGCAGCCTCACACCGCAGCCGAACCAGTGAACCCTCGTACTCCTCTCCGCGTGGGCATCCACTGCCGCGTCTTCCCCGGCTCCGCTTCGTCCCCTTCCTAGGCCTCCGTGGTGCTCTCGGCGCGGCGTGGTCAATGTGGTCAACGACCAACTTCCATCGGAAGAGTACTGTACGCGGAGAGTGTCGGTGTCAAAACCGGCGGATCTCGGGTAGGGGGTCCTGAACTGTGCGTCTAGGCCGGATGGTAACAGGAGGCAAGGGACACGAAGTTTTACTCAGGTTCGGGCCCTCTCGATGGAGGTAAAACCCTACGTCCTGCTTGATTAATATTGATGATATGGGTAGTACAAGAGTAGATCTACCACGATATCGGAGAGGCTAAACCCTAGAAGCTAGCCTATGGTATGATTGTTGTTGTCTATGTTGTCCTACGGACTAAAACCCTCCGGTTTATATAGACACCGGAGAGGGTTAGGGTTACACAGTGTCGGTTACAATGGTAGGAGATCTGAATATCCGTATCGCCAAGCTTGCCTTCCACGCCAAGGAAAGTCCCTTCCGGACACGGGATGAAGTCTTCAATCTTGTATCTTCATAGTCCAGGAGTCCGGCTGAAGGTATAGTCCGGCTAGCCGAACACCCCCTAATCCAGGACTCCCTCAGTAGCCCCTGAACCAGGCTTCAATGACGACGAGTCCGACACGCAGATTGTCTTCGGCATTGCAAGGCGGGTTCCTCCTCCAAGTACTTCATAGAAGATTTTGAACACAAAGATAGTGTCCGGCTCTGCAAAATAAGTTTCCACATATTGCCATAGAGAGAATAACATTTACATGAATCTAATCTGCTGAGGTATTCCATAGTGTGTCACACCACGGCCAAGCCTTTATCCGAGTCGTTTCATTATCCCACCTCAGCGCGTCATGCGAGGCGGTTTCCTTGGCACATCTTGTTAAAGCAGAGATCGTGTCCCCTCATTTCGGGATTCTCGTCAATACGGGCGTGGGTAACCCAACCGCGCCATTGATTACGGCGCTTGGAGATAGGCGAGTTTTACCAGGCTGGTGGGGACACGTAGTTGCGTCTACTCATATAAGGGGATAAGGACCCACCTTTTCACCTACGCCTTCTTCCTCCTTTGCCTGTCCATTCTCGCGCACTCGAGCTCAAGCGCCCAAGTCCGCACTCCCCACCTCAACCTTCTCCAGCCATGTCCGGAGCGGGAGGCAAGTGGATGGTCTCCTCCGTCACGGAGGGACACATCAAAAAGCTGAGGAAGGCCGGATACCTGTCTAACGACATCGTGTACCGGCTTCCCGAAAAGGGGAAGCTCATCCCCACCCCTAGGCCCCATGAGAGGGTGGTGTTCCTCCCCCATTTCCTCCGCGGACTAGGCTTCCCTCTCCACCCATTTGTCCGGGGGCTCATGTTCTACCACGGCCTAGATTTCCATGATCTGGCCCCGAACTTTGTCCTCAACATCTCGGCGTTTATTGTCATGTGCGAGGCTTTCCTCCTCATCCGCCCCCATTTCGGCCTATGGCTCAAGACTTTCAACATCAAGCCGAAGGTGGTGCGCGGCAACCAGGCGGAGTGCGGAGGCGCCATGGTGGGCAAGATGGCCAACGTCCTATGGCTCGAGGGCTCCTTTGTGGAGACCCTGAAGGGGTGGCAATCGGGGTGGTTTTACATCACCGAGCCGCGTGACCCCGAATGGGTCGCACCCCCCGAGTTTCGATCCGGACCCCCTACGCGGCTCACCTCCTGGAAGGAGACGGGCCTGTCGTGGGGTAAGAAAGGAGAGCTGACCAAACTTCAAACATGCATCCAAACCCTGGTAGACAAGAAGCTCAAGCTTGTCAATGTAGTCCAGGTTATGCTCATCCGCCTGATCCTCCCGTGTCAACAACGGGCTTTCAACCTGTGGGAGTTCGACCCGGCGCGGCACCAGACTCTGAGCAGGCTCTTCGACACGACGTACGAAGATGCCTGGAAGGTGCTTTTCAAGGGTGCCGAGGCCCCCGCATCCGCTACTGAGGATCGCGGATTCAGTACGCAGCGTCACACTCATGCGGTAAGCTATTTTTTTCCTTTTACAGGGTATCAGTTTTTCATAGTTTGACTCCATGCGGGATCTAAGCTCCCTTACCTTTGACAGGATTGGCAGGTGACGTCCGGACAGATCAACTGTCCGGCTCCTTTGCCCGAAGGCCCAACGGACGCTCGCTTGGCGAAGCTGCTGGTTCCGGCACCCTATGTGGTGCCAGAGAAGAAGGCCGCGAAAAAGGCCACGGGGACTTCAAAGAGCACCCGGCGCCAGGAGGTGTCAGATCCATCATCCGACGGTTCCGAGGTGCATTCCTCCCGTGAAGACGAGGAGGAAGAAGAAGAGACCTCTCCCCCTCCAGCGGGAGGAGAGAAGAAAAGGAAGGCCGCCCTCTCTGGGTAGGCCGTAGGGTCCAAGAAGGGGAAAACCCTTCCTCCGGACTACTCCACCGACGCCGACGACGGCGGAGAGGAGTGGCAGCCCAGGGCCAAGCCCCTGGCAAAATCATAAGTATCCGGATACCAGAGTAATTCATAGTATTCGTTTATTGCACAGCTTTCCCTTATGTCGAATATGTTCATGCAGCCCACCCAAAGACCGGCTCGACGCGTCGTCGAGCGACTCACTGGACTCGTCAGACGTGAACTTGCTTCCGACGGCTTCCTCCCCCGCCCTACGGACGACACCGAAGTGTTGTCCCAACAGGTTCCAAGCCGGGAGGAGGTGGCCCTGGAGGCACCGCAGGGCGACCTCCCGGACTCCAGGAGTAAAGGGGATGAAACCCCCAAGGGCTCCAAGTCCGGCTCTAGGCCAGACTCCGCTCCGGAGCCTTCAAAGGTTCCAGAGTCCGGCGGGGGACCTCCTTCCAAGAGGAGCAAGCCCACCGTGTCGGTGTCCCCCGTCCAACCGGAGGCGCCGGACAATCTATTGGAGGCGCTCCAAGGCGCCTGCATCGACGAGGAGCACCGCACTATTATGAGTGCGGTGGTCCAGAAGGTTCAGTCCGCCAAGAGCGGACTGACTGAAGCTTGTACGAGCCTTTTAACAGGCTTTGAGGTAAGTAAAGAATGTGTAAATAATGTTACCGCATAGACAATAGCCCCTGATGCTCTGTTTGGCGTTCGGGAAGGAAATCCGAATAGAGGATCAAATAAAATTCGCAGGAGTCTAACAAAAAGGAGTCAATATGCGTATGCAGGCTTCTCTGCTTGCGTCTGCCGCACTGACTGCGGAAGTGGACACGCTAAAGCAGAACCTCGAGCGGTCCGAGCAAGAGCTCGGGCGCGCCAAGAAGCAGCTCGAGGACAATGAAGGTAAGAAATACTTTGTTTAAATATATATATATATATATAAAGGTGCAATTGCAAAAAAATGACAGGATTATCATGGCTATTTTAGGGGCCACGTCTGAGGTGGCGACCCTTAAGCAAGCGCTGCTCGAGGCTGAGAAGAAAGCGTCCACGGAGCGCACCGAGCGGGAGAGGTATGAGGCCCAGGTTGGCAAGGTGCGACAAGAGCTCCAGGTTCTCATGAAAAAGTATGAGAGTTTGGAGCTTGACTCAAAGACACAAGCGTCCGAGCTCGCGACGGCTATTGAAAATGCCAAGTCTGCCAAGGCCGAATCCCAGAAGACCCTCCAGGAGTTGGATGAGGTGAAGAAGATAGCGGTGGGTAAGGCATTCTTTATGCAAAGCAAACACACAAACGTGAGTTACTTGTTACTTACCCGAATCCGGAGCTCTCCAGGAGCGTTCGCAGATCTTCCCCGGAGTGTGTCTGATGCCGCCGCATTCTATCAAGCCGAGGAGGGCAGCTCGACAGAGAAGGTGTTCTGATCTCAGTATGCTGAGGCCGGACACCCCGTGCCCCTGAGCGACCAGATGAAGCAACTGGTCGAGCTCCACAAGGCGGCCGAACAGGCCATGAAGGGCCTCCTAGTTCGGCTGTGGCCTGGAGAGGCTCTGCCTGGGAGCTATTTTGGGCTGGTGCGGCGGTTGGTGGAGGCCTGTCCAAGGCTCGAAGTCATCAAGCGCTCCGTCTGCATTGAAGGTGCCTGTAGGGCCCTTGCCCATGCTAAGGTGCACTGGGGCAAGCTGGATGCTGAGAAGCTTGTGAAGGACGGGCCACCGTCGGGGAAAGAGCATCGCAAGCCCGAGAATTATTATAAGGATGTTCTGAAGGGTGCCTACCTTGTGGCGGATGAATGTTCTAGGGATGTAATTTTTGAGTGAAACTTGCTCATTTTGTCCTGTGCGCTGGAAACTTGTTCATATGCGCTAAGCAATGCTGTTTGTAATTTAAAATATTACCTTCTGTGTGGCTGTTTATCAATTCTGAGAGATGGCAAGTCGTCGGCTTCTGCCCCCGTGCCGCTAGTGCTGGGGTGTTCGGGGATAAACCTGAGCGCTCTTTTTCCCATGTTTGGGTCCTTCGAGGGAGGCGCTCAGCCCAACGAACAAGGCAATCGGACTATAATGCGTGAACACTCTCACTTAGCCCTAGAATTCTATAATTTTAAATTTCGGCGAAGCCCCTGGTATTCGGAAGACCGAGTTTGAAGCGCTATCCACGCCTTGGCCAGACAGAGCCGGCTCCTCGCCCTAAGCGGCATAAGTCTTTAGGGACTCGAAAAACCTCTCGAACAGCGACCAGCTCTCGCTTCATCATGACAGTCAGTTTTAGCTTTCTCCACTGAGGTGCTCGACCCAGCTCAACTGGGGCACAATCGCAGTGGTTCTCCTAGTGCTACCTTAGCCGATATAGCGGAACGTAAGGCACCAAAACATAGGAGCTGGGCAAACCCAACTATTGACCCAAGACATGATTCGGAGCCGATGCATATAATGCTATAAGTTCGGGGTGCCGCACTTGTTAAAGTGTTCGGACTTCTCACACCATATTGAGGGGTACTAAAGCCCCTGGCGTTTTTTAGCCGTACCAATGTGTACAGGTGCAACATGTCATTAAGGAACATATATATATATATAGAAAAAAAGAGTAATGCAAAAATAGACAAAAGCTATGCATTGTTTATTAAAAAGGGGCTGCGATTAAAGCAGAACGATACAAATAATACGATAAGTGAAAGGTTGGACTATTTAACATGTCCGTTCCAGGGGCAAGCTGCGGAATAGTATGCGGAACAGGTATACTGATCGTGATAGAAACCACCTGGGAGTTCCGTAATGCGGCGTGGCTTGTCTGCTTCCCTGGTTCTTGCATCGTTTGTGCGGCAATTGAATTGCCGAACAGGCCTTCCGAAGGATGGAGTCCTGAAAGTAAGAGAAAATTAAAAAATCGGCAGCCCCTGGTACGGTTTAGGCCATGTTTCGGGCGTGCCGTGATGGTGCCCCTCCCCCTGTACCCATGGCATCTCTAGAGCGTAGTTACATACGTGAAGTACTGGCGTCGCCTTTTCGCGAGGGTTGGGGTTGGGGCCGCATTGCTACGCCTGCTCGGATCGTGCCAGGCGGTCTTGTTGTAGATTACTCCGGGCGCTCTTGACGGTGTCCGGTCGTTTAGCGGCCGGACTGGAGAACTGCCTGGAGAGGCTGCTTTGTACTTCCACTGCAAGGGCCGCCGTGTGCTCCTCCGTTCGGAGGGAGCATTCGGTGTTTCCATTGACCGTAATTACTCCTCGAGGGCCTGGCATCTTGAGCTTAAGGTATGCGTAGTGCGGTACCGCATTGAACTTGGCGAATGCGGTTCGCCCGAGCAGTGCGTGATAACCACTGTGGAACGGGACTATGTCGAAGATTAACTCCTCGCTTCGGAAATTATCCGGAGATCCGAAGACCACTTCAAGTGTGATTGGGCCTGTACAGTTGGCCTCTACACCTGGTATTACGCCTTTAAACATCGTTTTGGTGGGCTTAATCCTCGAGGGATCTGTGCCCATTTTCCGCACTGCATCCTAGTAAAGCAGGTTCAGGCTGCTGCCGCCGTCCATAAGGACTCTAGTGAGATGAAATCCGTCAATAATTGGGTCTAGAACCCATGCGGCGAATCCGCCATGACGGATGCTAGTGGGATGGTCCCTTCGATCAAAAGTGATCGGGCAGGAGGACCATGGGTAGAACTTTGGGGCGACTGGCTCCACCGTGTATACGTCCCTTCACGCGCGCTTCCGCTCCCTTTTGGGGACGTGGGTTGCGTATATCATGTTCACCGTCCGCACTTGTGGGGGAACCCCTTCTGTTCATTGTTGTTCGGCGGCCGGGGCTCCTCATCGTCATCGCTATGCAGCCCCTTGTCTTCATTATCAGCGTTTAACTTACCTGCCTGCTTGAATACCCAACAATCCCTGTTGGTGTGATTGGCCGGCTTTTCGGGGGTGCCATGTATCTGGCACAAGCGGTCGAGTATTCGGTCCAAACTGGACGGGCCCCTAGGATTCCTTTTGAATGGCTTTTTCCGCTGACCGGATTTAGAGGCTCTGAATCCGGCATTAACTGGCGTTTGCTCAGCATTGTCACCGTTAATGCGTCACTTCTGCTTGTTGCGACACGACCTGCCACTGTTGTCCCTGTTGTCCGAGTTACCAGGGTGCTTGGTCATGTTGGTGCTACGAGCAAGCCAGCTATCTTCTCCCACGCAAAAGCGGGTCATGAGTGTCGTGAGTGCTGCCATAGATTTCGGCTTTTCCTGTCCAAGGTGCCGGGCCAGCCACTCGTCATGGATATGGTGCTTGAAGGCTGCTAGGGCCTCAGCATCCGGACAGTTGACTATTTGATTTTTCTTTGTTAGGAACCGTGTCCAGAATTGCCTGGCCGATTCCTCTGGCTGCTGAATTACGTGACTTAGGTCATCGGCGTCTGGGGGTCGCACATAAGTGCCCTGGAAATTGTCGAGGAATGTGGCTTCCAGGTCCTCCCAACAACTGATTGATCCTGTTGGCAAGCTGTTAAGCCAATGCTGAGCTGGTCCTTTAAGCTTGAGTGGGAGGTATTTGATGGCGTGGAAATCATCGCCGCGGGCCATGTGGATATGAGGGAGATAGTCCTCGATCCATACCGCAGGATCTGTTGTGCCATCATATGATTCGATGTTTACGGGTTTGAAACCCTCGGGGATTTTATGATCCATTATTTCGTCTGTGAAGCATAGTGGGTGTGTGGCGCCTCTGTACTGGGCTATATCACGACGTAGCTCCAATGAGCTTTGTCTACTGTGTTCGGCCCTGCCGAATTTGTGGCCGGCGTGACGGTTACCGTCTTGAGCCGTGGGGCGCCCACGCGATCCGTAGATCGATCTTGTTTGCCTTGCCTTGTCCTCCAGCATATCTTGTAAGTCTGGCGCATATTCCCGTGCCTTGGTACGGGGTGCGGCTTGAGTGGAGGGCCGAGAGGCCTCTCTGTCACGGCCACGAGGTGGCCGGTCGGCCGCATCAAGTGCTTCCTCCTCTAATCGGGGTAGCAACCTGCGCTTTGGGTAGCTCTTGGAGGGGCGTTCGAGTTTATGCTCCTCGGCCGCAAGGACTTCAGTCCATCTCTCGACTAGCAAATCTTGATCAGCTCTAAGCTGTTGCTGTTTTTTCTTGAGGCTTCTTGCCATGGCCATAAGCCTGCGTTGAAAACGCTCTTGCTCGACGGGATCCTCTGGCACGACGAATTCGTCATCGTCGAGGCTTGCCTCGTCTTCGGAGGGAGGCATATAATTATCGTCCTCGACCTCTATGTCAGCCGCTCTCTCCCGAGGGCTGGTTTCTCCATCCTTCTGTGCTAAATCTTGCTGGAGGGGGTTTTCTTTAGCACTTTCCGGAGTATTATTATCTCCCGTGCTGGAATCGCCACATTTGTTTTGGCAGGATTTTGAGCGGCGTCGCTGACGCTGGCGCTTAGGCTGTTTCTTGGAGGGGTCATCCTCCGTTGTTCCATCGCCATCTCCTTCTTTTGGGCTGTCCACCATGTATATGTCATATGACGAGGTGGCTTTCCAGGGCCTAGTAGGCGCTAGTTCTTCATCATCTCCTCCATCGGCGTCCATACCGTCGATGTCTTCGGAGTCGAAGTCGAGCATGTCGGTTAAATCATCGACAGTGGCTACAAAGTGGGTGGTGGGTGGTCTTTGAATTTCTTCATCGTCCGCACCCCAACCTTGCTGACCGTAGTCCGACCAGGGCTCTCCTGACAAAGAGAGAGACTTCAGTGTCTTCAGAATAGTGCCGAAAGGCGAGTGCTGATAGATGTCCGCGGCAGTAAACTCCATGATCAGCGCCCAATCGGATTCGATCGGCAGGGGTGCGGAGGGTTCGGAGTCCGGAGAGGAGTCCGACTCCTTGGAGTCACGAGTCTCGCAGAGTGCGGCGCTGGTGTTCGGCTCAATCGCCATTGGGATCACAGCCCTCGAGGTGGCGTCCAACCGCCCATCCTCGATCGGCGCAGTTGGCTCCGAATTAAGGGTCAAAGCCGATGCGGGTGCGGCCTCCAGGGCACTGTTCGGCGGCAGAGCTAGATCATGCTCGTCGGGACAGTGCAGCGCACTCGGCAGTGGCTCGAAGCCATCGAAGATCAAGTCCCCGCGGATGTTAGCCGTGTAGTCTAAACTTCCAAATCTGACCTGACGGCCAGGGGCGTAGCTTTCGATCTGCTCCAGATGGCCAAGTGAATTGGCCCGCAGTGCGAAGCCGCCGAAGATGAAGATCTGTCCGGGGAGGAAGGTCTCACCCTGGACTGCATCGCTATTGATGATCATAGGAGCCATCGAGCCTGACGGCGACGACACAGAGGAACTCTCAATGAAAGCACCAATGTCGGTGTCAAAACCGGCGGATCTCGGGTAGGGGGTCCCGAACTGTGCGTCTAGGCCGGATGGTAACAGGAGGCAAGGGACACGAAGTTTTACCCAGGTTCAGGCCTTCTCGATGGAGGTAAAACCCTACGTCTTGCTTGATTAATATTGATGATATGGGTAGTACAAGAGTAGATCTACCACGAGATCGGAGAGGCTAAACCCTAGAAGCTAGCCTATGGTATGATTGTTGTTGTCTATGTTGTCCTATGGACTAAAACCCTCCGGTTTATATAGACACCGGAGAGAGTTAGGGTTACACAAAGTCGGTTACAATGGTAGGAGATCTGAATATCCGTATCGCCAAGCTTGCCTTCCACGCCAAGGAAAGTCCCTTCCGGACACGGGACGAAGTCTTCAATCTTGTATCTTCATAGTCCAGGAGTCCGGCTGAAGGTATAGTCCGGCTATCCGAACACCCCCTAATCCAGGACTCCCTCAGAGAGGCTGACAGCTGGGTCCACAACAGCCACAAGAAGTGCCTCCTTATTACGCGCAAAATAATTATTCTTCCACCTGACAGCAGGGACCCACCGGACGGGCCACCAGTATTTCGTGGAAAAAACGTTTCCCCCTGACTGCTGGGACCCACCAGACGGGCCACCGTATTTCGCGAAAAAAACGTTTGCCCCTGACTGCTGGGACCCACCGTACGGACCATCGTATTTCGTGAAAAAACGTTCCCCCCGCTGTCAGCTCGGACCCACCGGAAGTGCCTCCTTATTACGCACAGAAAAATGAATACTCCCCCTGCTAGCTGGGACCCACCGTGGTGGGAGGCTGCCTTGTGGGCCAACTAAGTTGACGGGGACGGAGGGCTTTGTCAACTTAGTCAATATGAACGATTCTAGCTCCAGTGACCGTACGATGTCCATCGAACGGCCGTCGTGCTTCTTCAATCTCTGATCTTCCTGCTCCAGCCGCTCAAACAAGCACCAGCGGGACTGCCTGCTCCCTCCTCCCCACGGCCGGCTGTGCTGCCGCGCAGGCCTCACCGCCCCACCGTACTCCCATCGCTGGCCTAGCTATCCCTCTACTCACCCACACCTGCTGTTATTCTTCGGCGACGGCAGACGAACCAGTAAACCCTCGTACAGTCGTACTCCCCTCCGTGTGGGAAACAACTGCCGAGTCTTCCCTGCCTCCGTGTCGTTCCCTTCCTAGGCCTTGCCGTCGTCCACCGCCCTGGTGCTCTCGGTGCGGCTTGGTCAACGTGGTCAACGACCGACATGCATCTGAAGTGGACTGTACGTGGAGAGGCCGACAGCTGGGTCCACGGCCGCACGCAAGGAAATGCCTCCTTATTACGCGCAAAATAATGATTCCTCCACCTGACATCAGGGACCCACCGAAAGGGCATCTGTATTTCACGAAAAAAACGTTACCGCCGCTGACAGCTCGGACCCACCAACTATATCTTCGCACGCAAGGAAGTGCCTCCTTATTACGCACAAAAAAATGAATACTCCCCCTGTTAGCTGGGACCTAGTATAGTGGCAGGCTGACTTGTGGGCCTACTAAGTTGACGGGGACGGAGGGCTTGGTCAACTTAGTCAATATGCACGATTCTAGCTCAAGTGACCGTACGATATCCATCCAACGGCCGTGGTGCTTCTTCAACCTCTGGTCTTCTTGCTCCAGCCGCCCAAACCAGCGCCGGTCGTGCCTCGTGCTCCTGCCTCCCGTGGCCGGCTGCGATGCGGTGGAGGCCTCACCGGCCCCTACTACTCCCACCGCTGGCCAGACCATCCCTCTACTCACCCACACCCCCTGTTATTCTGCGGCGATTGCAGCCTCACACCGCAGCAAACCAGTGAACCCTCGTACTCCTCTACGTGTGGGCATCCACTGCCTCGTCTTCCCCAGCTCCGTGTTGTCCCCTTCCTAGGCCTCGCCGTCGTCCACCGCCCTGGTGCTCTCGGCGTGGCGTGGTCAACCTGGACAAGGAACGGCTTCCATCGGGCTTGGACTGTATGTGGAGAGGCTGACAGCTGGGTCCACGGCCGCTGCAAGGAAGTGCCTCCTTATTACGTGCAAAATAATTATTCCTCCACCTGACAGCGGGGACCCACCGGACGGGCCACCGTATTTCGCGAAAAAAATGTTTCCCCCCTGACTGCCGGGACCCACCAGCTACACCTTCGCACGCAAGGAAGTGCGTCCGGGCAAAAAAACAAAATGATTCGCCCCCCTGACTGCTGGGACCCACCAGCTACATCTTCGCACGCAAGGAAGTGCCTGACAGTCGGGACCCACCTGGTCGAAGCATACGTAGCGTTGTCATTCTGGTCGCGAACGTGTACGTACATACTGGTCGATGTAGAGGCGCGCACGTGTCGTAGTAGAGGCGTGCACGTGTCGTAGTAGAGGCGCACACGTAGCATGTACATGTACGTACATCGGCCAGGGTGCAAGAAAGAAAATACGGCCACGTATGTGTACATACGGGCGGGGTCTCGAACGCCTACTCGCGCATACGTGCGGCCAGGGCTCGTGTACATGGCTGGGTCGGAACAGAGAAACAGCGTCATCGTCGTGTTCATGGGGAGGCAACGGAATGCGTCGTGTTCATGGGGAGGCAACAGAATGCGTCGTGTTCATCGGGAGGCAACGGAACGCGTGGGAGCCAACCGGCTGGGTCGGAACGGAATGCGTGGTCGTGTTCATCAGGAGGGCTTGGACGGAACAGGCGATGGAAACGAGGCCTGAACGGGGTCCTGTTGATCGGGAGGGGTCTGGCGTACCGCAAAACGGAGGAAACGGACCTCCTACGGTTGAAACGGGGGTCTTGTTGATCGGGAGGGGTGTGGCGTACCACAAAACGGATGAAACGGACCTCCTACGGTCGAAACGGGGGTCCTGTTGATCGGGAGGGGTGTGTCATACCGCAAAACGGACAAAACGGACCTCCTACGGTCGAAACGGGGGTCCTGTTGATCGGGAGGGGTGTGCCGTACCGCAAAACGGACGAAACGGACCTCCTACGGTCGAAACGGGGGTCCTGTTCATCGGGAGGGGTGTGGCGTACCGCAAAACGGGACTCCACAGGATACTGTTCATCTCCACCGTCGACCTCCTCCAGCCTCCATGGGCTACCGTCGACCTCCTCCAGCCTCCACGGGCTCCTGTTCATCTAGCCTCCACCGCGCGCTACTCCATCGGCTACTGTTCAACCACCCCTCCACGGGCACCCCTCCATCGTCTACTGTTCATCCAGCCCTCCACACCACGGGGTCCTATTCAACCACCCCTCCACGGGCACCCCTCCACCGTCTACTGTTCATCCATCCCTCCACCACACCACGGGGCCCTGTTCATCCAGAGGCAACGCCACCGCTCACTATTCATCCAACCCCCCCCCCCCCCCGCAACGCTCACTGTTCATCCCAGAGGCAGCATCGATCGGCTTCAGTTAGCAGCAGTAGCGAAGGAATCGCTCGATCGGGTTCAGTTCCATCGATCGATCGCTCGGGTTCAGTAACGCATAGCCTGCAGTGCAATCGCTCAGGTTCAGTTAGAGCCCAACGCCTCGCTCGGGTTCAGTTAGAGCAAACGCTTCGCACACATGCGTGTACGTGTACGAGAGAAACGCGCATCGCTCGGCCCCCGACCTCCCACCGTAACCGGGAACTCCCCGAAATTTTCCTCCCCCTCGCTTCTACCATGGTTTTTTCCATCATGGACGGCCCAAAGAATGTCATGCAGCTGCGTCTCCGGCCCGCCCAGGACGAAAAGCCCATTTTCTTTCATGATTTTTTGTCATAGAAGTAGGAGCCCACCACATCTATGATGATACCGGGTTTTGTCACAATTATCGTCATAGAAGTGTCATATGTATGACAGAAAAAAAATTCGTTCGGCCCAAAATGTCACGGATGTGTCTTTTTTTTGTAGTGTTATGAAATTGCTTCTTTGATTGAAAAGTATGATGCTACTCTTTACAAATCTGAAAATTTTGTCATACTTAAATATTGTTATGATAATTATGCTTCTAATGCCTATGTTAAACCATATATTGAGGACTCCTCTGCTATCCAAGAAGAGACTAATATTTCGCAGGAGTCTTTGGAAGAAGGAATTGATGAAACTGTGAGCTCATTGGATGAAAAAGATGAGGAGAGCGAAGAACAAAAGGAGGAAGAGCGGATTGATCACCCATGCCCACCTTCTAATGAGAGTAATTCTTCAACTCGTACATTGTTTAATTTCCCTTCGTGCTTACCGAAGGATGATTGCTATGATGACTGTTATGATCCCGTTGATTCTCTTGAAATATCCCCTTTTGATGATGCTTGCTATGTTTGTGGCCAAGATGCCAATATGAATTATGCTTATGGAGATGAACTTGCTATAGTTCCTTATGTTAAACATGAAATTGTTGCTATTGCACCCACGCATGATAGTCCTATTATCTTTTTGAATTCTCCCAACTACACTATATCAGAGAAATTTACCCTTATTAAGGATTATATTGATGGGTTGCGTTTTACTATTACACATGATGATTTTGATAGATATAATATGCATGTGCTTGCTGCTCCTACTTGCAATTATTATGATAGAGGAACTACATATCCGCCTCTTTATGTTTCCAACACGATAAAATTGCAAGAAACTGTTTATACTATGCATTGGCCTTTACTTTGTGTGCATGAATTGTTCTTTTATGACATGCCGATGCATACGAAGAGAGTTAGACTTCGTCATTACATGATATATGTTACTTTGTGATCACTACTAAATGCCAAATCATTGCCGAGGGAGTCCTGGATTAGGGGGTGTCCGGATGGCCGGACTATACCTTCAGCCGGACTCCTGGACTATGAAGATACAAGATTGAAGACTTCGTCCCGTGTCCAGAAGGGACTTTCCTTGGCGTGGAAGGCAAGCTTGGCGATACGGATATGCAGATCTCCTACCATTGTAACCGACTTTGTGTAACCCTAACCCTCTCCGGTGTCTATATAAACCGGAGGGTTTTAGTCCATAGGACAACATACAGAACAACAATCATACCATAGGCTAGCTTCTAGGGTTTAGCCTCTCCGATCTCGTGGTAGATCTACTCTTGTACTACCCATATCATCAATATTAATCAAGCAAGACGTAGGGTTTTACCACCATCAAGAGGGCCCGAACCTGGGTAAAACTTTGTGTCCCTTGCCTCCTATTACCATCCGGCCTAGACGCGCAGTTCGGGACCCCCTACCCGAGATCCGCTGGTTTTGACACCGACATTGGTGCTTTCATTGAGAGTTCCTCTGTGTCGTCGCCGTCACGCTTGATGGCTCCTACTATCATCGATAGTGATGCGGTCCAGGGTGAAACTTGTCTCCCCGGACAGATCTCTGTCTTCAGCGGCTTTGCACTGCGGGCTAATTTGCTTGGCCATCTGGAGCAGCTCGAAAGCTACGCCCGTGGCCGTCAGGTCAGGTTTGGAAGTTTAAACTACATGGCTGACATCCGCGGGGAATTGATCCTCGACGGAGTCGAGCCACTGCCGAGCGCGCCGCACTGTCACGACGGGCATGATCTAGCTCTGCCGCCGAACAGTACCCTGGAGGCCGCACCCGCATCGGCTTCGACCCTTAATTCGGAGCCAACTGCGCCGATCGAGGATGGGTGGTTGGACACCGCCTCGGGGGCTGCGATCCTAATGGCGGTCGAGCCGAACACCAGCCCCGCACTCCGCGAGACTCATGACTCCAAGGAGCCGGACTCCTCTCCGGACTCCGAACCCTCCGCGCCCCTGCCGATCGAATCCGACCGGGCGCCGATCATGGAGTTTACTACCGCAGACATCTTTCAGCACTCGCCTTTCAGCGATATTATGAAGACACTAAAGTCTCTCACTTTATCAGGAGAGCCCTGGCCGGACTACGGTCAGCAAGGTTGGGATACGGACAATGAAGAAATTCAAAGCCCACCCACCACCCACTTTGTAGCCACTATCGATGATTTAACCGACATGCTCGACTTCGACTCCGAAGACATCGACGGTATGGACGCCGATGAAGGAGACAATGAAGAACCAGCGCCTATTGGGCCCTAGAAAGCCACCTCGTCATATGACGTATACATGGTGGACGCACCAAAAGATGACGACGAGGAGCGGGAGGACGCACCGAAGGCTTGTTCCCTCGAAAAGCAGTCAAAGCGGCGACGCAAGTGCCGCCCCAAATCCCGCCTCGACAGAAATAACGATCACACAGACCCAACGCTGGAGTAGGGAGAACCACTGCCGGACAACGGCAATCCGGATAATCAAACCGAACAAACAAATTCTATCAAGGATAATGGTCCGGACGACATAACGCCGGACAGGCACCCGGAGCAGCAGAATGCCCGTAAAAGGCTTGTTGCCACCGCGAGGAGTCTTAAAAAGCAGAGTCAAAGGTTCAAGGCTACGCAAGACACACTCCAAATCAGATGGAGTAAAATACTCAACACAGGAGCGAGGTACGGCGACAATCGCCCCTCCAAGGGCTACCCAAAGCGGAAACTGCTACCTGAATTCGATGAGGAGGCCTCAGACCTCCCACAACCAAATATCAAAGCAGCCACCTGGCCGGATAGACGACCTCTCTACCAACACAGAGCGGCATACAACGCCACTCACAATACAACACGCGACCCATGCGAGGGCTCGCACCCAAAGGATGGCGCAACAAGATCCATCTATGGACCACGCAAGCGCGCCCCAACATACAATGCAACACAACAAACATCTGAACAACGCGATACACCCAGCTACAGGGGTGGTGCACACCCTCTATGTTTCACCAATGAGGTGCTGGACCATGAATTTCTAGAGGGATTCAAACCCGTAAACATAGAGACATACGACGGAACCATAGACCCTGGGGTCTGGATTGAGGACTACATACTTCGTATCCATATGGCTCGAGGAGATGATCTCCACGCCATCAAGTACTTACCCCTCAAGCTCAAAGGGCCAGCTCGTCACTGGCTTAAAGGCCTCCCCGAAAGCTCCATTGGAAGTTGGGAAGAGCTCGAAGACGCCTTTCGGGCAAATTTTCAAGGGACTTATGTCCGACCTCCAGATGCGGACGATTTGAGTCATATAACTCAATAGCCCGGAGAGTAAGCCCGAAAGCTTTGGAACAGGTTCCTTACTAAAAAAGAACCAGATTGTCGACTGTCCGGACGCCGAAGCCTTGGCAGCTTTTAAGCATAGCTTCCGTGACGAATGGCTCGCTAGACACCTCGGCCAAAATAAGCCGAGAACGATGGCCGCATTAACAAACCTCATGACCCGCTTTTGCGCGGATGAGGACAGCTGGCTAGCCAGATGCAGCACCAGCGACCCCAGTACATCTGAAGTTAGAGATCGAAACGGGAAATCACGGTGCAACAGCAATAACAAACGCCGGAATAAAGAATACAGAACGGAGGGCACGGCAGTAAACGCCGGATTCAAAAGCTCTCGGCCAGGTCAAAAGCCGCCCTCTAAAGGCACCAGGGATGAACTGTCTAGCCTCAACAAAATTCTGGACCAAGTATGTCAGATCCATAGTACCCCTGGTAAACCTGCTAATCATACCCACAGAGAATGTTGGGTCTTCAAGCAGTCCGGCAAGCTCAACACCGTACACAAGGGGGGGATACACCAAGTGAAGACGAGGACGAGCCTCCCAAACAATACACCGGGGAACAAAAGAAATTTCCACCAGAAGTCAAAACAGTAAATGTGTTACACGTGATCAAGGGAAAAAACAACGCGGCACTCCTAGGAAAATATACCCAAGTGCCTGTCACCGCGAAGTCCTGCCACTGGTCGTCTCAACCGATCACTTTCGACCATCACGATTACTCATCAAGTATCCGACGCGCAGGATGGGCTGCCCTGGTATTAGACCCAGTAATTGGCGGATATCACTTCACACGAGTCTTGATGGACGGTGGCAGCAACCTAAACCTAATATATCAGGATACAATCCGCGGGATGGGGTTAGACCCAACAAAAACTCACCATAGCAATACTACCTTTAAAGGAGTAACGCCAGGCCCAAGGGCTCGTTGTACGGGCTCCCTCCTACTACAAGTTATATTCGGCTCCCCCGATAACTTCCGTCGCGAGCATTTAACCTTCCACATCGATCCATTCCAAAGTGGCTATCAAGCACTGCTCGAACGCGAAGCTTTCGCTCGCTTTAATGCAATACCACACTACGCCTCCCTCACACTCAAGATTCCCGGTCCACGTGGCATCATTTCAGTGAACGGAAATATCAAGCGATCTCTGCGCGCCGAAGAGAGTGTGGCTTCCTTGGAAGCCGCACACTAAAGGCGCCCGGACCAGTGAAAGCATCCAATAGGTCGTCAAGACCTCAGACACAACTAATCAAGTCCGGCGCCGCTATTTATACCGAATAAATGGACACACCCCCATTTGTCCATACAAGGGGCTCAACGCGCTCAGACAAGTGGCAATTTCTTCTCATCTTGAATTATACATGCTTTCTTTAAAAACTATCTTTTTGCACGACAACTTTTTCACCTAAATTCCTCTCTTTTACAGACGATCATCGTGCTACACCCGTCCAGGATACGGCACAACGGAGACACAGGCGCAGACGTGCAGCAGGGACCCGCTCCAAGGATTCTTTTTAGATTAAGACCCTGCGTAAACCTTTTTTACTGTCTCTTGTTGATACATATCCACCGTTGAGAGGGATGCTGACGTCTTGGCATGTGTCCACGCCAGAACAATGCACGTACCTAGACACAAGGGGCTTCTTACAAAGGCCATTATTTAGGCCCGGTTTATACCACAAAGAAAGAATACCTTAGGGAGTGTTCGGCGTCGCGAGTTTGGCCCTATATGCATCAGCTCCGAATCATTGTCTTTGGTCAAATGTTGGGTTTGCCCGTCTCCTGTGTTTTGGTGCCTTACGTTCCGCTTTACCAGCTAAGGTAGCACCAGGAGAACTATTGTGATTGTGCCCTGGTTCATCCGGACGAGCACCTCAGTAGAGAAAGCCGAAAACTGACTGTCATGATATAGCGTGAGACTGGTCAACCACTCGATGACCTGTTGGAATGTTGGAATTCCTCTGCCTTAACAAAGGGCCGTTTTCCAGCCAGGCATATACGCACCCCGGGATCGGGAGAGTGCGGAGCCACCAGGGGCTATTTAGTAGCCCCACTGTCAAACTCCTATGGCTAAGTGAAAGTGCTAAAGCATTATAGTCCGGTTGCCTCGCTCGCTCCGCTATCAGCTCCTTAATAGGACCAAGACGTTGGGTTAAGTGTGAACGCATGTTTTTTGCGAGCACCTCCGCATTATATGCGTGGGGGTTGAAGCCGACGGCTGCAATCTTTCAGGTTATACACATGTATACATAAACGGCCGCCCCAGGAGGCATCATATTACTTTCAGGCAAAAGTATAAAAATAGCCTTAGAAAAATTTATAAAAGCATTTCGCTTACAATGAGATTACATATCACTCAAACATAATATTTTTTGAGCACTGGGTCTCTATCAAACAAGCACCCTCAAGAACTTCTTCAAAGTAGTGCTCAGCAGCCATTCAACCTATGGACGAATCCCGCGCTGCAACAGTGGTAGCATCCATCTCCGCCCAGTATGCTTTAACACGGGCAAAGGCCATCCATGCGCCCTCTATGCACGCCGACATCTTCATCGCATTAATGCACGGCACCACGTCAAGGAACTGCTGCACCAAGCTGAAATAGCTGTTCGGTTTTGACCTTTCCGGCCATAGCTGATCCGCCACAGACCTCATGGCGAGTCCGGACAACCTATTCAGTTCGGCCCATTCGGCTAACTGGTCAGTCAATGAAAGCGGACGCTCGAGAGAATGGAATTGTGTCCAAAACAGCTGGTCCACTTCACGGTCCGTCTGACCCTAGAAGTACTTGGCCGCATCGGCAGCGCTCGCCACCAAATCCATATACACATCCTCCGAACTCCACAGCCGATCCAGAGAGGCATACCGTGGATCTCCGAACTTCCTTCGCAACATAAAGGATTTCCCAGCTACAATATCCCCGGCTTCCCGCAGCTCCTCCTTCTTCGCCCTCATAGCAGAGCGGAGGTCTTTTCTCGTCGCAGCAGACTTCTCAAGGTCCGATGCCTTCCCTAGGTTTTCCTTTTCAAGAACCCGGCAACGGTCGGCGGTGGCTTTTAATTCTATGGCCATCTTGGCCATTTTATCTCGGCTCTCGCCATGCGCGGCCTTCTCGGCTTTCAGCTCGTCGACCGCCTTCAAAGCAGCCGCATTACCCAACCTCGCTTGTTCCTTGGCTCAGGCAAGTTCTGCCCGCAAGGCTTCAACAGTGGCAGCTCCATCTGCAGTCACAACATATTAAAGATACTGGCATCATGCTGCTCTTCCTATGTGGCGTTTACCAGATAATGACACTTACCCTGTGCCTCGTCAAGCCTTTTGTTAACAAGCTCGATGTCGGCGTCTGCCACATCCAACTGCCATTCTAAATGGGCAAACTCGCTAGTCCGGCTAGCCACCAGAGCTTCCATCACCTGCACATAGAGGCAGTATGGTTATTACCTGGGAATATGATCCTCTATTCGTCATCGTTTCCGACGACAACCAGAGTCTCAGGGGCTACTATCTACATAGGGCACACCTAGCATGTGCAGGACTGTCATACATTCTTTTACGTACCTCAAAGCCTATCAGTAGACTCATAAAAGCTTCATGCAATCCGCTTTCGGCGGACGAGATTCTCTCCATCACCGTATTCATCAGCACACGGTGTTCATCTGAGATGGCCGCTCGCCCCACCAACTCCCTCAGAACATCCGATCGCACACTAGACGGTGACGGACTCTTTTGTTTGCTCTCTTCGGGAGCCGAACACTGGGAGCTTCGGGGGTCAATGGGATTATCGTCTGGCCTCACCGGACTCGGAGAGGCCCTCCGCGATGACACTTCAGGGTCGCCCGCTTCCGGAGCGGAGGAGTCCGGAGCAGGCGTTTCGCTCTCCATCATCTCTGGAAGAAGAACCCCTGAAGACGAGCTCATTTGAGAGGGGCTAAGGCCCGAACTGCAAAGATATATGCGGTGGTTATTTTCTCAGAAGAAAAAGATGGCATATCTGTACTATTAAAGTATTTCGGGTCACTTACGACTCGTAGGAGAATTGATCCCCCCGCGGACTTTGTGCGGCAACAGCACCCCCCAAGGTAGGACCCTCTGTGGGAGAGTTCTTCTCCCATTTGGAAGCTTCGGCTTCTGAATCCCCGGGCGTAGTCCTTTTCCTCTTCCGGTCGTCTTCCTTCATGGAGACGCTCGCTCCCTCGGTTAGAATGGGAAGCATTGGGGGCCCGTGTCCGCCCGTATTATCCTCCACAGTATCTTCCTTCAAGGGCTCCGGGCAAGGTGCGATCTGGAGCATCTTCTCCAATACCGGATTTTCCAAACCCTCAGGGAGGGGGGCCGAACACCTAATCAACTTCGCCTTTGTTAGCCAGTCCTAGTCAAAAAGCAAACTCTCAGTAATAACTTCGTAACAAAGGAGAGATAGTATGTTCGGCCGAAAGATTCCTTACCTGTTCGGCGGCGCGGTTACTACTCAGGCCCACGTCCTCGGTGATTTCCGGACACTCTACCTGAGGTCCGAAGAATGACTTGTACATCTCCTTGTGCGTCAGGCCGAGAAAATTTTGAATGACACGCGGTCCCTCGGGATTGAACTCCCACAAGCGAAGGGGCCGGCATTTGCAAGGCTGGACTTGACGAACTAGCATAACTTGTATTACCGCAACCAAACTGAAATCTCCATTGAAGAGATCTCGAATGCGGCTTTGCAGCATAGGCACGTCCTTGGCTGGACCCCAGCTCAGACCTCTACTGATCCATGACATCAGTTGTGGTGGAGGGCCCGAGCGGAAAACAGGGGCGGCCGCCCACTTGGCACTTCTAGGAGCCGTGATGTAGAACCACTCCTGTTGCCACAATTCAGACACCTCTGGGATGGAACCTTTGGGCCACGGAGCTCCCGTCATCTTGCGTATTGAGGCACCTCCACACGCTGCATGTTGCCCCTCGATCATCTTCGGCTTTACTTCAAAGGTCTTGAGCCATAGGCCAAAGTGAGGGGTAACCCGGAGGAAGGCCTCGCACACGACAATAAATGACGTGATTTGAAGAAACGAGTCCGGAGCTAGATCATGGAAGTCTAGCCCGTAATAAAACATCAAACCCCTGACGAAAGGATCCATAGCAAGGCCTAGACCTCAGAGGAAGTGGGAGACGAACACGACGTTCTCGTTGGGTTCAGGGGAGGGGACGGCCTGCCCTCAGGGAGGCAGCCGATGCAAAATCTCGGCGGTCAGATATCTGGCCTCCCTCAACTTTTTGATGTCTTCTTCCGTGACGGGGGAAGGCACCCATAGGCCATGAAGGCTAGATCCGGACATGACTGAAGGTTCGGAGCACCTGACCTGAACTTTGGGCGTTTGAGCTTGAGGTGGGGGAAGGATTCGATTGAGCACGGGAGGGAAAAAATAAAAGCCTTGACCCTTTATAAAGAGGGTGAATATCTAGCGTCCTCTCCGTGTCCGTTTGGACTTGCCTATAAGCTAGGAGTCCTAGAAGCGGTTGGGTTACCCACGCCCGTATTGATGAGAATCCAAGAATAAGGGGACACGATCTCTGCTTTAACAAGACGTGCCAAGGAAACCGCCTCGCATGACGCGCTGAGGTGGGATAATGAAAAGACTCGGATAAAGGCTTGGCCGTGGTGTGACACACTATGGAATACCTCAGCAGATTAGATTCATGTAAATGTTATTCTCTCTATGGCAATATGTGGAAACTTATTTTGCAGAGCCGGACACTATCTTTGTGTTCAAAATCTTCTATGAAGTACTTGGAGGAGGAACCCGCCTTGCAATGCCGAAGACAATCTGCGTGTCGGACTCGTCGTCATTGAAGCCTGGTTCAGGGGCTACTGAGGGAGTCCTGGATTAGGGGGTGTTCGGCTAGCCGGACTATACCTTCAGCCGGACTCCTGGACTATGAAGATACAAGATTGAAGACTTCATCCCGTGTCCGGAAGGGACTTTCCTTGGCGTGGAAGGCAAGCTTGGCGATACGGATATTCAGATCTCCTACCATTGTAACCGACACTGTGTAACCCTAACCCTCTCCGGTGTCTATATAAACCGGAGGGTTTTAGTCCGTAGGACAACATAGACAACAACAATCATACCATAGGCTAGCTTCTAGGGTTTAGCCTCTCCGATATCGTGGTAGATCTACTCTTGTACTACCCATATCATCAATATTAATCAAGCAGGACGTAGGGTTTTACCTCCATCGAGAGGGCCCGAACCTGAGTAAAACTTCGTGTCCCTTGCCTCCTGTTACCATCCGGCCTAGACGCACAGTTCAGGACCCCCTACCCGAGATCCGCCGGTTTTGACACCGACACTCTCCGCGTACAGTACTCTTCCGATGGAAGTTGGTCGTTGACCACATTGACCACGCCGCGCCGAGAGCACCACGGAGGCCTAGGAAGGGGACGAAGCGGAGCCGGGGAAGACGCGGCAGTGGATGCCCACGCGGAGAGGAGTACGAGGGTTCACTGGTTCGGCTGCGGTGTGAGGCTGCCGTCGCCGCAGAATAACAGGGGGAGTGGGTGAGTAGAGGGATGGCCTGGCCAGCGGTGGCAGTAGTATGGGGACGGTGAGGCCTCCACGGCAGCACAGCCGGCCATGGGAGGCAGGAGCATGCGGCACGACCGGCGCTGCTTTGGGCGGCTGGGGCAAGAAGACCAGAGGTTGAAGAAGCACTACAGCCGTTGGATGGACATCGTTGACCATGCCGCGCCGAGAGCACCAGGGCGGTGGACAACGGTGAGGCCTACGAAGGGAATGACACGGAGCCGGGGAAGACACGGGAGTGGCTGCCCACGCGGTGGAGAGTACGAGGGTTGACTGGTTCGGTTGCCATCGCCGGAAAATAATAGGAGGTGTCGGTGAGTAGAGGGATAGACAGTCCAGGGATGCGAGTATGATGGGGCCGTGAGGCCTGCCCGGCAGCACTGCCGACCACGGGAGGCGGGAGCAGGCGGTTCCAACGGCGCTTGTTTGGGCGGCTGGGGCAGGAAGATCAGAGACTGAAGAAGCACAATTGCCATTAGATTGACATCTAACGGCCTGACGTTGGTAGAGTCGATTGTTGACTAAGTTTCTTTTTTGAGAAACCTTGTGTACGCATGAACTTAGTAGGCCCACAAGTCAGCCTCCAAATCTGTGGCAGACAACATAAAGCCCATTTGCTATTTTTTAAAATTTGTAGCCCATTTGCTAATTCTTAAGTAAATTATTACAGCCCATTTTCTACCCAGGACCACGGTCAAAAAGTTCAACCTTATTTTGCATATTTCGGTGGAGTCCGAACTATTGTAATCCCGAAATGATAAACATTTTTAAGAACTTATTGATTCGCCAAAAAATCGTTTTGTTTTTGTAAGAAAATAAGACGTGGGACAATTGAGTTGGTTTAAGGGAAAACCAGTGGTAAAAAAATCAGTGCTGGGTGGGAAAAAAACAACAAAAATAAGGATGTAAATATGAAAAGGGAATTTTATGTGTTTTCAATATAATGATACATGTATATGAACTAGTAAAACTATAGGTAGAGATTAGAAAACGAATGTAGGACATGCGTTTAAAGAGGATAATAGAACTGGGTTGTGTGTTTGATTCAGTAAAAAAACTGCCTGCGGATGTTGTAAGACAAAATATAACTAACGCTGGCGGGCCAGAGGCCAGTAGATACCTGCTGGATCTTTGTGCCCCGTTATCGTCATGGGCTGGGCCTGTTAAAAACAAAACCAACACTGGGCAGTCTACAGCCCAGTTGAAACTTGCTCGACCTGAAAAAACAATATACGTGCTCAATAAATGAGAGAATTCTGCAAGTACAGACTGATAACTGGGATGCAACACGGATATTGTTTTTTTATCGTGATAATAAGTGCATGCACTTGTTTCGAAAAAATTGGAGAACTGGGAATTCGAACGGCGGGTGCTTATGCTACCCATCAAATAAAAATCAAGTGCCTGAAAATTCATTTCGAAACAAATGATTCAGCTTTATATCCACGTCGACCCTCGGCATGATGGTTGGAAGCAAATGCAAGTTCATACCAAAAGATCGTTAACAACAATACCAACTTGTGGATGACAAGGTAGTACAACTACCAATACCAAACTAACTTATAATCTTTTTACTCCTGGCACTAGTGTTCGTCTGGTAGAAAATCTTGCAGAGGACCAGCTCCCGCTCCTTCTCTTGCTCTAGGTCCCCGAGGTGGTACTCGTGCATCACCCAGTTGGTCCTCTACTGGTCGAAGTTCTTGTTGGTGTGCAGCACCAGAACCTTTTTTGCTGCCCGTCTGCCGGCCGTTGACCATCACCGGCAAGGTATTTCCGGTCTTGTGCCACATCGCATGCATGCCGCACTCCGACTGTATCTTGCGACGCGTCCACGTGCCCCTTTTGAACGCCCTGGAATTGCGCTGGAAGAAATGCTTCCTTAGGCCACTCAGTGTGATACCTGCAGTATTGTGGAATATAGGTTTTAGTGTACCTAGTTGGCATTTTCATAACATCTTTGGCATGTTGCAGTCACTTGTTTCACTTTTTATTAACTGTCAAATTGTAATTGCTTCACCAGGTCTGCGTCTAAAAAAGAAAAATAGAGCTAGAAACAAAGGAATATGTTTGTGCAAGTAGACCGCCGATTGGTGTCTTACCTGGAAGTTTCTCAGGTTGGGTGTAGCATATGCCGTGCTCGCTGTCGATGGTTGGTATGAACAAATCGATGAGAGACTGAAATCTCGTGCTGTCAGCACTCACTTTGGCCTCAAGGTGCTCGATCAGCTCCTGATCCGTGGGATCGAACTTGACACCAGCCGGCAGCATCGGCCAATCCTTCTTCGACTTGCATCGGTAATTCCAGTTATATGGTACTCAACGTATGATCAATCGACTGTTTTAAGTGAATGATGAAAGATTTCGACAGATAAGTGGTACTTCAAATCTGAAGTCCAGAATACCCAAACACGCCGCCGGGATTCTTGTGTCACCTCACGCGCAGCGTGTTGTCACGTCAATTCAATGTGTGGGCATGATGAATAATTTGATCGACGTATACTAGTACTGATACTGTACTGGAGTACTTACTAGTCGTATTTACTATCACAATTTATACATAGGTTTAACTAACAAGTACGCACTTGAAGCCTAACTGATATTTATATGGCTTCTGCACAACATCTCCATCATCATTATCAGTACATCCTACGCAGGTGAGTTTGGATGCACTTGATCCCAGGAAGGTATCTATCCTTCAAACCAGAGGAGTGCTTCAAACTAACAACAGTACATAATATCCAACAAAAGAGGATCGTGCTACAGCAGCAGAATACATGGCTCAGTCTAGATATCAGCACGAATCAAGTTGTGCATATTTACTGTTGGCATGAACCACATCGCCGCATGTCGGGTTTGCAAAAGCCATCCATCGCATGGAAGCTTGATGCCTTTCGCACACTGAAGATTATTTGGCAACAAGTTGTGTCGACGAATCTCTGGATATGGTGATTCATGAAACCCATGGTATGCTGTGTAAACACAGCCCCCCCCTCGCGAATGGAAGTTGCATAGCACAGTAATCATCGCCGGTGATATGATCAATGATTCGTTGGATGATCGGATAATTGAGCCCGAGGAACAAGGAGTGGTTGCCGAGGCTGTAAACCCGCCTCCAGTTGAATACGCTTGGCCCAATGGAGCTGGGATCTTTCTCGAACACGAAGCAGCCATAGCCATCAATGTCACGAACGCCCCACGCATTGTACTGCATGTGGTTTGATGTAATGGTTTGGTCAATTTGGTACGTGCGAATGAGCATCAAATGACCGCTGTCAGCTGAACGAGCGATAAACCACCAGCCATCGGCTGGTATGATTCCAGGTCCTGGAATCATGAAGGTCAGTGCATTTGCGTCTGCTGCAACAATTCAAATTGGAGACCAAAAGGAAAAAATAAACAATCATGTTCAGAGTATGTGTGGAATTAAGATTATTATAACAGTGACACATATCATAGACAGAGAATTGCAAAGCCGTGGTCATAATCATACCCCAAGTTAAAAAAATAAACCAATGGCTTTCATATTCTAGCAATATGTCATGGTTCAAACACCATGTAACAATGAGAGGAAAACAGCTATGACAGCGCCTACTCATATTCTACCATAGCACTTACTACTACTGTTCTCATATCAACTCTAAGCAATAACATGCGTTGTTATAAAAATCTTGTAAACGAGAGTAACATATAGCAATCATGATGTTATGCTCATAATATGTATTCTAACAATCATTAGATGCCAATTGTTCTCATATCAACTCTAACAATAACATGTGTGGTCATAAAAATCTAGGAAATGAGAGGAACATATAGCAAAGATGTGGTCGGTTCCGCCATACGACTACAGATCTGCTCCAAGAGAACATCGGGGAGGGAATTCCAATCGCGGCTCTGCGTGTCAGTCGGTTCTGCCATTGGGGTTTTCGGTGCCTACGAGCCAGCGGAGAAGTGGATTCGGGCGGGCGAGCGAAGAAGCTTCTCCTTGTGTGGCCGAGCAGTGAGCGGGGGGATATGGTACGCGCGAGCTACCAAGGAAGATGACGCGGGCGGTCGAGCAGTGAGCGGGGGTAAATGGTGTGCGGCCGACGATGGGGAAGAGAGGAGGAAGAAGAAGAGAGGAGGAGGAAGAAGAGATGGCAGTATTGGGTAAGGCTGATTTAGTAACACCAACACGCTGGTTTAGCTTATTAATTACGTGTCCCATCTGCTACAGCGTGTATTGTCACTTCACTGCGAAGACTAGTTGAATAGTTCTCTCTGACCGAGATGGGGAATAATGGATCGCGAGGACTTCCTTTCTACAGTATCCCTATGCCTCTACGCTCATTTCACTCATTTTGCTCCGTACCTAGTCACTTGTTGAAATCTGTAGAAAGACAAATACTCCATATTCGGGAACAAAGGGAGGCTTTTACTCCATACGACTTGGGAACAGAGGGAGTATCACCATATGGAGGGAATCAACTCTAAGCAATAACATGCGTTGTTATAAAAATCTTGTAAACGAGAGTAACATATAGCAATCATGATGTTATGCTCATAATATGTATTCTAACAATCATTAGATGCCAATTGTTCTCATATCAACTCTAACAATAACATGTGTGGTCATAAGAATCTAGGAAATGAGAGGAACATATAGCAATGATGTGGTTATAGACATGCTATGCATTCTAAATTTGTAACAAATGAACAGGCAGTCGTATTCATAAGGTAAAGATGAGATGAGATAGAACAATTACACGATGGTAGATTCCACCAGTACAGGCAGCCAATCTGTGCGTCGACCGCGTAAACGATGCCATCGTGCACTATAGCATCAGACAGAAATGTTGCCTCAACAGGATTGATGATCAGCCATAACCATGTATGGCGACCGGATTCTAGATAGACTAATCCCATGTTGAACAAGGCAATGAGCTTGTAATCCATGTAGTCTTCTGATGGTGTGGGCACTTCGCAGATTACAACTTTCTACAAATAGAGGTCGAGCCAAAAGCTTGAAGCGTCTCATGCATAGTAGGCAGGAGTGTCCGGCAGGCCGCGAGGCTCGATGGCGGCGGTATCCAACGATGGAAGGGTGATCTCTCGCTAGGTGTAGATATCCACGAGACGCCATGGACTATCGGTGTGGTGGATGAGTACGATCCAGTTGGCCTTCATGCCCGCCTAGTAGTGGCCGCGCATGAAGGACAGGTGGACGGGTAGTGGTAGCATGTCGAGGGGCACCACGACAACCTCCGTAGGATCATCAAGTCGGTGTCTGGGCCACCTGCGAGGATCGAGCATCAGCAAGCAGGGTGTCTTGAAAAGAGCCGGCCGGTTGCAGATGAGTAGACGGTACAAAGACACCGAGCATGCGGCCAGACGGACGGTGCTGAGTAGGTCCATACGACTACAGATCTGCTCCAAGAGAACATCGGGGAGGGAATTCCAATCGCGGCTCTGCGTGTCAGTCGGTTCCGCCATTGGGGTTTTCGGTGCCTGCGAGCCAGCGGAGAAGTGGATTCGGGCGGGCAAGCGAAGAAGCTTCTCCTTGTGTGGCCGAGCAGTGAGCGGGGGGATATGGTACGCGCGAGCTACCAAGGAAGATGACGCGGGCGGTCGAGCAGTGAGCGGGGGTAAATGGTGTGCGGCCGACGATGGGGAAGAGAGGAGGAAGAAGAAGAGAGGAGGAGGAAGAAGAGATGGCAGTATTGGGTAAGGCTGATTTAGTAACACCAACACGCTGGTTCAGCTTATTAATTATGTGTCCCATCTGCTACAGACTGTTCTGTTTTAGAATTCTTGGAGTACCAATTTTTGTAGAATTTTTGTAGTACCATAGGTATGGCCTAATTTCCATGGCCTAATTTTTGTAGAATTTTTGGAGTACCATAGGTATGGTGAATGTTCAGATTATTACAGACTGTTCTGTTTTAGACAGATTCTGTTTTTGATGCATAGTTTGCTTGTTTTGATGAAACTATCGATTTGTATCAGTGGATTAAGCCATGGAAAAGTTATATTACAGTAGCTAAAATGAAAAAACAAAATATGAATTGGTTTGCAACAGTACTTAGAGTAGTGATTTTCTTTATTATACTAACGGATCTTACCGAGCTTTCTCTTAAGTTTTGTGTGGATGAAGTGTTCGAAGATCGAGGAGGTCTCGATGTGAGAAGAAGGAAGAGAGGCAATAGCTCAAGCTTGGGGATGCCCGAGGCAACCCAAGTAAATATTCAAAGAGACTCAAGCGTCTAAGCTTGGGGATGCCCCGGAAGGCATCCCATCTTTCTTCAACAAGTATCGCTATGTTTTCGGATTCGTTTCGTTCATGCGATATGTGCAATCTTGGTGCGTCTTTTGCATTTAGTTTTCATTTTTCTTTATCCACCATGCTGGTATGAGATAGTCCTTGGTTTATTTATAGAATGCTCTTTGCACTTCACTTATACCTTTTGAGTATGGCTTTATAAAATGCTTCATGCGCTTCGCTTATATCATTTGAAGTTTGGATTGCTTGTTTCTCTTCACATAGATAACCGCCATTTGTAGAATGCTCTTTTGCTTCACTAATATTTGTTAGAGCGTGGGCATATCTTTTGTAGAAAGAATTAAACTCTCTTGCTTCACTTATATCTATTTAGAGAGATGATAGGAATTGGTCATTCACATGGTTAGTCATAAAATCCTACATAAAACATGTAGATCACTGAATATGATATGTTTGATTCCTTGCAATTGAAGGAAATATGTCCTAGAGGCAATAATAAAGTTATTATTTATTTCCTTATATCATGATAAATGTTTATTATTCATGCTAGAATTGTATTAACCGGAAACATAATACTTGTGTGAATACATAGACAAACAGAGTGTCACTAGTATGCCTCTACTTGACTAGCTCGTTGATCAAAGATGGTTAAGTTTCCTAACCATAGAAATGAGTTGTCATTTGATTAATGGGATCACATCATTAGGAGAATGATGTGATTGACTTGACCCATTCTGTTAGCTTAGCATTTGATCGTTTAGCTTGTTGCTATTGCTTTCTTCATGACTTATACATGTTCCTATGACTATGAGATTATGCAACTCCCGTTTACCGGAGGAACACTTTGTGTGCCACCAAACGTCATAACGTAACTGGGTGATTATAAAGGTGCTCTACAGGTGTCTCCGAAGGTACTTGTTGGGTTGGCGTGTTTTGAGATTAGGATTTGTCACTCCGATTGTCAGAGAGGTATCTCTGGGCCCACTCGGTAATGCACATCACTATAAGCCTTGCAAGCATTGCAACTAATGAGTTAGTTGCGGGATGATGTATTACAAAACGAGTAAAGAGACTTGCCGGTAACGAGATTGAACTAGGTATTGTGATACCGACGACCGAATCTCGGGCAAGTAACATACCGATGACAAAGGGAACAACGTATGTTGTTATGTGGTCTGACCGATAAAGATCTTCGTAGAATATGTAGGCGCCAATATGGGCATCCAGGTCCCGCTATTGGTTATTGACCAGAGAGGTGTCTCGGTCATGTCTACATAGTTCTCAAACCCGTAGGGTCCGCACGCTTAACGTTCGTTGACGATATAGTACTATATGAGTTATGTATGTTGGTGACCGAATGTTGTTCGGAGTCCGGGATGAGATCACGGACATGACGAGGAACTCCGGAATGGTCCAGAGATAAAGTTTGATATATGGGATAATAGTGTTTGGTCACCGGAAGGGTTCCGGAATTCACTGGAAGGGGTTCCGGATGTTTCCCGAAATGTTTGGGTACGAGAACACTTTATTTGGGCCAAAGGGGAAAGCCCACAAGATTTTTGGAAAGTGTAAAAGGAAGTATTGCGGAGTCCAGGGCCAGACGCCAGGGTCCCTGGCGTCTGGGTCCAGACGCCGGGAACCCTGGCGTCTGGCCTTGGAGTCCGAGAAGGACTCTTGCCTTTCGGGTCATGAAACCGACCTTGTCGAGGCTTTTACTCCAAGTTTCGACCCCAAGGCTAAACATATAAATAGAGGGGTAGGGCTAGCACCCAAGACGCATGAAGAAACACCAAGCCGTGTGCCGGCAACCCCGTCCCCTCTAGTTTGTCCTCCGTCATAGTTTTCGTAGTGCTTAGGCGAAGCCCTGCGGAGATTGTTCTTCACCAACACCATCACCACGCCGTCGTGCTGCGGAACTCATCTACTACTTCGCCCCTCTTGTTGGATCGAGAAGGCGAGGACGTCACCGAGCCAAACGTGTGCAGAACTCGGAGGTGCCGTGCTTTCGGTACTTGGATCGGTCGGATCGTGAAGACGTACGACTACATCAACCGCGTTGATATAACGCTTCCGCGAATGGTCTACGAGGGTACGTAGACAACACTCTCCCCTCTCGTTGCTATGCATCATCATGATCCTGCGTGTGCGTAGGATTTTTTTTGAAATTACTACGTTCCCCAACAGCAATAGTTTTGCGATATAAAGGTGGTGATATTAGAGTCGTGCTAGTTGAGTAATTGTGAAATTGAGAAATACTTGTGTTGGGGTTTGAAAGTCCCATAGCATGCACATATGGTGAACCGTTATGTAACGAAGTTGGAGGATGAGGTATTTATTGATTATCTTCCTTATGAGTGGCGGTCTGGGACGAGCGATGGTCCTTTCCTGCCAATCTATCCCCCTCGGGGCATGCGTAGTTGTACTTTGCTTCGAGGGCTAATAAACTTTTACAATAAGTATATGAGTTCTTTATGACTAATGTGAGTCCATGGATTATACGCACTCTCACCCTTCCATCATTGCTAGCCTCTTCGGTACCGTGCATTGTCCTTTCTCACCTCGAGAGTTGGTGCAAACTTCGCCGGTGCATCCAAACCCCGTGATACGATACGCTTATCACACATAAGCCTCCTTATGTCTTCCTCAAAACAGCCACCATACCTACCTATCATGGCATTTCCATAGCCATTCCGAGATATATTGCCATGCAACTTCCAGCATCATCATATACATGACTTGAGCATCATTGTCATATTGCTTTGCATGATTGTAAGATAGCTAGCATGATGTTTTCATGGCTTGTCCGTTTTTTGATGTCATTGCTACGCTAGATCATTGCACATCCCGGTACACCGCCGTATGCATCCATATAGAGTCATATCTTTGTTCTAGTATCGAGTTGTAATATTGAATTGTAAGTAAATAAAAGTGTGATGATCATCATTATTAGAACATTGTCCCATGTGAGGTTATAAAAATAAAAGAGGCCAAAGAAGCTCAAATAAAAAAAAGAGGCCAAAGAAGCCCAAATAAAAAGAGAGGCCAAAGAAGCCCACCAAAAAAACAAAAAAATGAGAGAAAAAGAGAGAAGGGGCAATGTTACTATCCTTTTACCACACTTGTGCTTCGGAGTAGCACCATGTTCTTCATATAGTGAGTCTCTTGAGTTATCACTTTCATATACTAGTGGGAATTTTCATTATAGAACTTGGCTTGTATATTCCGATGACGGGCTTCCTCAAATGCCCGAGGTCTTCATGAGCAAGCAAGTTGGATGCACACCCACTTAGTTTCCAGTTTGAGATTTCTTACACTTATAGCTCTTAGTGCATCCGTTGCATGGCAATCCCTACTCCTCACATTGACATCAATTGATGGGCATCTCCATAGCCCTTTGATTAGCCGCGTCGATGTAAGACTTTCTCCTTTTTTTGTCTTCTTCACACAAACCTCCATCATCATATTCTATTCCACCCATAGTGCTATGTCCATGGCTTGCTCTCATGTATTGCGTGAGGGTTGAAAAGGCTGAAGCGTGTTAAAAAGTATGAACCAATTGCTCGGCTCATCATCGGGTTGTGTATGACTTGAATGCTTTGTGTGGTGAAGATGGATCATAGCCATACTATATGATTTTTTAGGGATGACCTCTATTTGGCTATGTTATTTTGATAAGACATAATTGCTTGGTTAGTATGCTTGAAGTATTATTGTCTTAATGTCAAATGATCGACTATTGCTTTGAATCACTCGTGTCTTAATATTCATGTCATGATTAGATATATGATCAAGATTATGCTAGGTAGCATTCCACATCAAAAATTATCTTTTTTATCATTTACCTACTCGAGGACGAGCATGAATTAAGCTTGGGGATGTTGATACGTCTCCGTCGTATCTATAATTTTTTATTGTTCCATGCCAATATTATACAACTTTCATATACTTTTGGCAACTTTTTGTAATATTTTTGGGACTAACATATTGATCCAGTGCCCAGTGCCAGTTCCTGTTTGTTGCATGTTTTTTGTTTCGCAGTAAATCCATATCAAACGGAGTCCAAACGGGATAAAAACTAACGAAGATTTTTTTTGTAATATATGTGATTTTTGGGAAGAAAAATCCACATGAGACGATGCCCAAGGGGGCCACGAGGCAGGGGCGCGCGCCCCTGACCCTCGTGGCCACACCATAAGGCGTTGATGCCCTTCTTTTGCCGTAAGAAAGCTAATATCCGGATAGAGATCGTGTTAAAATTTCAGCCCAATCGGAGTTACGGATCTCCAGGAATATAAGAAACGGTGAAAGGGCGGAATCCCAGAACGGAGAAACAGAGAGAGACAGAGAGACAGATCCAATCTCGGAGGGGCTCTCGCCCCTCCGCCGCTATGGAGGCCATGGACCAGAGGGGAAACCCTTCTCCCACCTTAGGGATAAGGTCAAGGAAGAACAAGAAGAAGGGGGGCTCTCTCCCCCTCGCTTCCGGTGGCACCGGAACGCCGCCGAGGGCCATCATCATCACCACAATCTTCACCAACACCTACGCCATCTCCACCAACATCTCCATCACCTTCCCCCTCTATCTATAGCGCTCCACTCTCTCGCAACCCATTGTACCCTCTACTTGAACATGGTGCTTTATGCTTCATATTATTATCCAATGATGTCTTGCCATCCTATGATGTCTGAGTAGATTTTCGTTGTCCTATCGGTGATTGGTGAATTACTATGATTGAATAATTTGCTTGTGGTTATGTTGCTGTCCTTTGGTGCCCATCATATGAGCGCGCGCATGGATCACACCATAGGGTTAGTTGTATGTTGATAGGACTATGTATTGGAGGGCAAGAGTGACAGAAGCTTCAACCTAGCATAGAAATTGATGCACACGGGATTGAAGGGGGGCCAATATATCTTAATGCTATGGTTGGGTTTTACCTTAATGAATGTTAGTAGTTGTGGATGCTTGCTAATAGTTCCAATCATAAGTGCATAGAACTCTAAGTCAGGGATGACATGCTAGCAGTGGCCTCTCCCACATAAAACTTGCTATCGGTCTAGTAAAGTAGTCAATTGCTTAGGGACAATTTCGCAACTCCTACAACCACATTTCCACACTCGCTATACTAAATTTATTGCTTCTTTATCTAAACAGTGCACTTTATATTCTTGCAAACCTATCCAAAAACACCTACAAAGTACTTCTAGTTTCATACTTGTTCTAGGTAAAGTGAACGTCAAGCGTGCATAGAGTTGTATCGGTGGTCGATAGAACTTGAGGGAATATTTGTTCTACCTTTAGCTCCTCGTTGGGTTCGACACTCTTACTTATCGAAAGAGGCTACCATTGATCCCCTATACTTGTGGGTTGTCAGCAATGATCATTATATAGGCATCACGTCCAAGATTAGTAGACCAACTCCTGTCTGCATCTACTACTATTACTTCACACATCGACCGCTATCCAGCATGCGTCTAGTATATTAAGTTCATGGAGAAACAGAGTAATGCAATAAGAACAATGACATGATGTAGACAAGATCTATCTATGTAGAGATAGACCCCATCATTTTATCCTTAGTAGCAACGATACATACGTGTTAGTTCCCCTTCTGTCACTGGGATCAAGCACCGTAAGATCGAACCAACTACAAAGCACCTCCTCCCATTGCAAGATAAATAGATCAAGTTGGGCAAACAAAACCCAAATATTGGAGAAGAAATACGAGGCTATAAGCAATCATGCATATAAGAGATCAAAAAACTCAAATAACTTACATGGATATAACAAATCCTCGCAACTCGAAGAGTTAAAGGGGTTGTCAATCCCTTTCGGGTAATGGTGCCAGAAATTGGTGCGTGACGGGAGAAAGTTCTAAATAATGATAGATAGAATGCCAAATAAAATAAATTGTAGCAAGGTATTTTTGTATTTTTGGATTAATAGATCTGAAAATAAATAGCAAATAAAAATAGATTGCAAAGGCAAATAATATGAGAAAGAGACCTGGGGCCGTAGGTTTCACTAGTGGCTTCTCTCGAGAAAAATAGTAAACGGTGGGTGAAAAATTTACTGTTTGGCAATTGATAGAACTTCAAATACTCATGATGATATCCAGGCAATGATCATTATATAGGCATCACGTCCAAGATTAGTAGACGGACTCATGCCTGCATCTACTACTATTACTCCACACATCGACCGCTGTCCAGCATGCATCTAGTGTATTAAGTTCATGGAGAAACGGAGTAATGCAATAAGAACGATGACATGATGTAGACAAGATCTATTTATGTAGAAACAGACCCCATTTTGTTATCCTTAATGGCAATGATACATGTGTGTCGTTTCCCCTTCTGTCACTGGGATCAAGCACCGTAACATCGAACCCATCACAAAGCACATCTTCTCATAGCAAGAAAAATTGATCTAGTTGGCCTAACTAAACCAGATATTCGAAGAAGAAATACAATGCTATAAGTAATCATGCATATAAGAGATCAAAAGACTCAAATAACTTTTATGGGTAAAAACAAAAATCTGATCATAAACTCAAAGTTCATCGGATCCCAACAAACACACCGCAAAAAGAGGTTACATCAAATAGATCTCCAAGAGACCATTGCATTGAGAATCAAAAAAGAGAGATGAAGCCATCTAGATACTAACTACGGACTTGTAGGTCTACAGTGAACTACTTACGCATCAACGGAGAGGAACCAATGAGGATGATGAACCCCTCCGTGATGGTGTCTAGATTGGATCTGGTGGTTTTGGAACTTGCGACGGCTGGAATTGATTTTCGTTGACTCACCTAGGGTTTCTGGAATATTGGGGTATTTATAGAGCAAAGAGGCCGTGCGGGAGGCCACCAGGTGGCCACGACCCACCTGGGCGCGCCCTGGTGGGTTGTGCTCCCCTCGAAGCCCCCCTCTGGTACTTCTTTGGCCCAACAAGTGTCTTCTGGTCCAGAAAAAATCTCCAAAAAAAATCAATGTGTTTGGACTCCGTTTTGTATTGATTTTCTGTGAAGTAAAAAACAAGCAAAAAACAACAACTGCACTGAGAACTATGTCAATAGGTTAGTCCCAAAAAATGATATAAGGTAGCTATAAAATGATTATAAAACATCCAAGAATGATAATATAACAGCATGGAGCAATAAAAAATATAGGTACGTTTGAGATATATCAGCCCCCGGATCTACTTTTATCATATGTAAAATTCAAAAATACCTTGCTGCAATTTTATTATCGTTATTTTATTTTGTGTTTTATTTTATCTATTTACCACTACGAGATTTGATCCTTGCAATTAATCACCAAGCGGATTGACAACCCCCTTGATCGCATTGGGTGCAAGTATTTGTTTTTGTGTGTGCAGGTAGTGCTAACGAGGTTCTATGTGGTTCTCCTACCAGATTGATAATCTTGGTTATTAACTGAGGGAAATACTTATCTCTACTGCACTGCTTCATCTTCTCCTCTTTGAGAAAATCCCAACGCAGCTCACATGTAGCAGAAAGAATTTCTGGCGTCGTTGCCAGGGAGACATGACCAAAACCTATCAAGTACCTTCGCATAAACTATCATCTACTTATTCTTACTTTCATTTGACATTTGCCTCTCGTTTTCATCTCCCCCACTTTTAAAACAATTTTGTAAAAACACAAAAATATTGTTTGCTTGTTTGATTTGTCGCTATGTCTCAAGAAAACACCCAGTTGTGTGATTTTTTCAATACTAATAATAATGATTTTATTAGTACCCCAATTGCTCCTAACCACTAGTGCGGAGTCGTGTGATATTAATGTTGTTTTGCTAAATCTTGTTATGAAAAAACAATTTTCTGGTAGTCGCAATGAATATGTTGCTTCTCATCTTAATACTTTCGTTGAATTATTTGATATGCAAAAAAAGGTATGGATAATGATATTGTCAAATTGAAATTATTTCCGTTCTCACTACAAGATCGTGCTAAAACTTGGTTTTCATCCTTGTCTCGAAATAGTATAGATTCTTGGGATAAATGTAACGATGCTTTTATTGCCAAGTATTTCCCTCCCACTAAGATTATTTCTCTTAGAAATCAGTTTGAACATGTTGCACAATCTTGAAATAAAATAAAATTAATGATAAGAAATTGTCCCACTCATAGTTTAAGCTTATGGGTGATCATACAAATTTTCCCTAGTAATGTACAACAATGCATACACATGTTCATTGCAATACAGATCGGCACCGGTACAGAAAAAACACGGATCATGAGCCATTGATTAAGGCTGCACAATAAGTAGTATTTTATAAATATTTAACAGGTAAAATAATATCATATTCAGATTCTACTCATTTTTTTAATCAAAATGCATATATAACATGTTACAATTGGAGTTATGGTTTAAAATATATAATTATTTAAGAAAACATTTATCCTAGATGGACCGCACATTGATTAACAAGAATATCATGGGGGTTTAAAAATGCAAAAAACGGTTTGCTATGACTTAATGATGGACTGCGGGTTAATTACCATAAAGGAGAGGGGTTTTATGACACAACGGACGGGCAGAAACACTATTTACGTTATTAGTAGGTTTAGATAAGAGAAATCATACATAGGATACCAGTTCAAACCCTTTAGTTATACTAAACTTTCGTACCTGTTTAAAGTTATTTTTTTATACTATGACCTTAGCGAGTAAATACTCTTGTATTACTTAGTTGGCATAGTTAATCACCTAACCACATGCTAGATCATAATTATAATGTTCTTTATGTTATAATTGTAATATATATCATTAAAAATTGTGTTTCCACCAAATTTAAATATTATGGTATTAATTAAAAAACTTTGGTTGAATTTTGATAATTTCATAAATTATGTAGTGTATACCTATATATTTGTGTGTATACACTATACACACATGTCCCCATATAATTAAATTTCACTAACTACCATGGTAGAGATCTCTAAAGTATACCATCTATTCAATATTTTAATAGTGGTTCTAGTGCTTTATAATGTCAGTATTTAAACAAATAAAGAGGCTGGGCAACTCGCCATCCGGAGCGCCCCTCGATCGCGTTGCTAGTTGGCTGTTCGATGCTGGTCAACTGGGTCTCTGGCACCCTGCCTCGCGTTTGATCTTCGTTCGCTGGGTCGTGTCCCGTTTTCACTGCCTAGTCAAAATGCAAGGGTGAATTACCTGTGGGCACATGGCAAGTGCAGATAGGCTGGGTCAAACTTTCCTGGGTGTTCATGCGCCTCTCCCGGAGCGTCGCGTCACGTGTGCCGCGCGCTCCGCGTCGTGCGGCGGGGGCGAGCTGCAGTTATGCAGCGTGGGCGAACCGCAGAGGGGTGGCGAGCGCTTATGCACCTGGTCCTGCGCCCGCGTATATGCTATCACAATGACGGGTGGGCCGGTGCTGAAGGAAATATGCCCTAGAGGCAATAATAAAGTTATTATTTATTTCCTTATATCATGATAAATGTTTATTATTCATGCTAGAATTGTATTAGCCGGAAACATAATATATGTGTGAATACATAGACAAACAGAGTGTCACTAGTATGCCTCTACTTGACTAGCTCATTGATCAAAGATGGTTATGTTTCCTAACCATAGACATGAGTTGTCATTTGATTAACGAGATCACATCATTAGGAGAATGATGTGATTGACTTGACCCATTCCGTTAGCTTAGCATTTGATCGTTTAGCTTGTTACTATTGCTTTCTTCATGACTTATACATGTTCCTATGACTATGAGATTATGCAACTCCCATTTATCGTAGGAACACTTTGTGTGCTACCAAACGTCACAACGTAACTGGGTGATTATAAAGGTGCTCTACAGGTGTCTTTGAAGGTACTTGTTGGGTTGGCGTATTTCGAGATTAGGATTTGTCACTCCGATTGTCGGAGAGGTATCTCTGGGCCCACTCAGTAATACACATCACTTAAGCCTTGAAAGCATTGCAACTAATGAGTTAGTTGCGGGATGATGTATTACAGAACGAGTAAAGAGACTTGCCGGTAATGACATTGAACTAGGTATTGAGATACCGACGATCGAATCTTGGGCAAGTAACATACTGATGTCTACTACACAACCTTCTTCTTGTAGACGTTGTTGGCCTCCAAGTGCAGAGGTTTGTAGGACAGTAGCAAATTTCCCTCAACTGGATGACCTAATGTTTATCAATCCGTAGGAGGCGTAGGATGAAGATGGTCTCTCTCAAACAACCCTGCAACCAACTAACAAAGAGTCTCTTGTGTCCCCGACACACCAAATACAATGGTAAATTGTTTAGGTGCACTAGTTCGGCGAAGAGATGGTGATACAAGTGGTATATGGATGGTAGATAACGGTTTTTGTAATATGAAAATATAAAAACAGCAAAGTAACTAATGATAAAAGTGAGCACAAACGGTATTGCAATGCGTTGAAACAAGGCCTAGGGTTCATACTTTCACTAGTGCGAGTCATCTCAACAATAATAACATAATTGGACCATATAACTATCCCTCAACATGCAACAAAGTGTCACTCCAAAGTCACTAATAGCGGAGAACAAACGAAGAGATTATGGTAGGGTACGAAACCACCTCAAAGTTATTCTTTCCAATCAATCCGTTGGGCTATTCCTATAAGTGTCACAAACAGCCCTAGAGTTCGTACTAGAATAACACCTTAAGACACAAATCAACCAAAACCCTAATGTCACCTAGATACTCTAATGTCACCTCAAGTATCCATGGGTATGATTATACGATATGCATCACACAATCTCAGATTCATCTATTCAACCAACACATAGAACCTCAAAGAGTGCCCCAAAGTTTCTACCAGAGAATCACGACGAAAGCGTGTGCCAACCCCTATGCATAGGTTCATGGGCGGAACCCGCAAGTTGATCACCAAAACATACATCAAGTGAACCATGTGGTATCCCATTGTCACCACAGATACGCACGGCAAGACATACATCAAGTGTTCTCAAATCTTTAAAGACTCAATCCGATAAGATAACTTCAAAGGGAAACTCAATCCATTACAAGAGAGTAGAGGGGGAGAAACACCATAAGATCCAACTATAATAGCAAAGCTCACGATACATCAAGATTGTACCACCTCAAGAACACCAGAGAGAGAGAGAGAGAGATCAAACACATAGCTACTGGTACATACCCTCAGCCCCGAGGGAGAACTACTCCCTCCTCGTCATGGAGAGCACCGGGTTGATGAAGATGGCCACCGGAGAGGGATTCCCCCTCCGGCAGGGTGCCAGAACGGGTCTAGATTGGTTTTCAGTGGCTACGGAGGCTTCTGGCGGCGAAACTCCCGATCTATTGTGCTCCCCGATAGTTTTAGGGTATATGGATATATATAGGCGGAAGAAATACATCAGGGGAGCCATGAGGGGCCCACGAGGGTGGAGGGCGTTCCCAGGGGGTGGGCGCACCCCCTGCCTCGTGGCTTCCTTGTTGCTTCCCTTACGTACACTCCAAGTCTTCTGGATTGCTTCTGTTCCAGAAATAAGTTCCGTGAAGTTTCAGGTCCATTAGACTCCGTTTGATTTCCCTTTTCTGTGATACTCTAAAACAAGGTAAAATCAGAAACTGGCACTGGGCTCTGGGTTAATAGGTTAGTCCCAAAAATAATATAAAAGTGTTTAATAAAGCCCATAAACATCCAAAACAGATAATATAATAGCATGGAACAATCAAAAATTATAGATACGTTGGATACGTATCAGCATCCCCAAGCTTAATTCCTGCTCGTCCTCGAGTAGGTAAATGATAAAAACAGAATTTTGATGTGGAATGCTACCTAACATATTTCTCTAAGTATTTCTCTTTATTGTGGCATGAATGTTCAGATCCATAAGATACAAAACAAAAGTTTAATATTGATATAAAAATAATAATACTTCAAGCATACTAACTAAGCAATCATGTCTTCTCAAAATAACATGGCCAAAGAAAGTTCATCCCTACAAAATCATATAGTTCAGTCATGCTCCATTTTCGTCACACAATAATGCTCTCATCGTGCACAACCCCGATAACAAGCCAAGCAATTGTTTCATACTTTAGTAATCTCAAACTTTTTTCAACTTTCACGCAATACATGAGCGTGAGCCATGGATATAGCACTATGGGTGGAATAGAATATAATGAGGGGTTATGTGGAGAAGACAAAAAGGAGAAAGTCTCACATTGACGTGGCTAATCAATTTGCTAGGGAGATTCCCATCAATTGATGTCAATGCAAGGAGTAGGGATTGCCATTCAACGGATGCACTAGATCTATAAATGTATGAAAGCTCAACAAAATAAACTAAGTGGGTGTGCATCCAAATTGCTTGCTCACGAATACCTAGGGCACTTGAGGAGGCCCATTGTTGGAATATACAAGCCAAGTTCTATAATGAAAATTTCCCACTAGTAAATGAAAATGACAAAACAAGAGACTCTCTATCATAAAGATCATGGTGCTACTTTGAAGCAGAAGTGTGGAAAAAGGATAGTAGCAGTGTCCCTTTTATTTTATTTTTTTATTTTTTTATTTGGCCTTTCCTTTTTTAGCCTTTCTCTTTTTTGTCCTTTCTTTTTTATTTGGCCCCTTTTGGGGGGGGGGCAATTCTCTATGAATGATGATCATCACACTTCTATTTACTTACAACTCGATACTTACAACAAGATATGACTCTATATGAATGCCTTCGGCGGTGTACCGGGATTGCGATGAATCAAGCGTGACATGTATGAAAAATTATGAACGGTGGCTTTGCCACAAATACGATGTCAACTACATGATCATGCAAAGCAATATGACAATGATGATGCGTGTCATAATAAACGGAACGGTGGAAAGTTGCATGGCAATATATCTCGGAATGGCTATGGAAATGCCATAATAGGTAGGTATGGTGGCTGTTTTGAGGAAGATATAAGGAGATTTATGTTTGAAAGAGTGTATCGTATCACGGGGTTTGGATGCACCGGCAAAGTTTGCACCAACTCCTAAAGTGAGAAAGGGCAATGCACGGTACCGAAGAGGCTAGCAATGATGGAAGGGTGAGAGTGCGTATAATCCATGGACTCAACATTAGTCATAAAGAACTCACATACTTATTGCAAAAATCTACGAGTCATCAAAAACCAAGTATTACGCACATGCTCCTAGGGGGATAGATTGGTAGGAAAAGACCATCGCTCATCCCCGACCTGTTGGAAATATGCCCTAGAGGCAATAATAAAAGCTTTATTATTATATTTCCTTGTTCATGATAATTGTCTTTATTCATGCTATAATTGTGTTATCCGGAAATCGTAATACATGTGTGAATAACAGACACCAACATGTCCCTAGTAAGCCTCTAGTTGACTAGCTCGTGGATCAACAGATAGTCATGGTTTCCTGACTATGGACATTGGATGTCATTGATAACGAGATCACATCATTAGGAGAATGATGTGATGGACAAGACCCAATCCTAAACATAGCACAAGATCGTATAGTTCGTTTGCTAGAGTTTTCCAATGTCAAGTATCTTTTCCTTAGACCATGAGATCGTGTAACTCCTGGATACCGTAGGAGTGCTTTGGGTATACCAAACGTCACAACGTAACTGGGTGACTATAAAGGTAGACTACGGGTATCTCCGAAAGTGTCTGTTGGGTTGACATGGATCAAGACTGGGATTTGTCACTCCGTATGACGGAGAGGTATCACTGGGCCCACTCAGTAATGCATCATCATAATGAGCTCAAAGTGACCAAGTGTCTGGTCACGGGATCATGCATTACGGTACGAGTAAAGTGACTTGCCGGTAACGAGATTGAACGAGGTATTGGGATACCGACGATCGAATCTCGGGCAAGTAACATATCGATTGACAAAGGGAATTGCATACGGGGTTGATTGAATCCTCGACATCGTGGTTCATCCGATGAAATCATCGTGGAGCATGTGGGAGCCAACATGGGTATCCAGATCCCGCTGTTGGTTATTGACCCGAGAGTCGTCTCGGTCATGTCTGCTTGTCTCCCGAACCCGTAGGGTCTACACACTTAAGGTTAGGTGACGCTAGGGTTGTGAAGATATGTATATGCAGTAACCCGAATGTTGTTCGGAGTCCCGGATGAGATCCCGGACATCACGAGGAGTTCCGTAATGGTCCGGAGGTAAAGAATTATATATAGGAAGTGCTGTTTCGGCCATCGGGACAAGTTTCGGGGTCACCGGTATTGTACCGGGACCACCGGAAGGGTCCCGGGGGTCCACCGGGTGGGGCCACCTATCCCGGGGGGCCCCATGGGCTGAAGTGGGAGGGAACCCAGCCCTTAGTGGGCTGGGGCGCCACCCCCCAAGGGCCCATGCGGCTAGGGTTGGGGGAAACCCTAAAAGGGGGCGCCCCCTTGCTTGGGGGGCAAGCCCCCCACCCTAGGCCGCCGCCCCCCCCTAGTAGATGCCATCTACTAGGGCCGCCGCCCCCCTGGCACCCCTATATATAGTGGGGGAGAGGAGGGACTTCATACACCAGCCCCTGGCGCCTCCCTCTCTCCCCGTTACGTCTCTCTCACGTAGTATAGGCGAAGCCCTGCTACTGTGACGCCCTGCATCCACCACCACGCCGTCGTGCTGCTGGATCTTCATCAACCTCTCCTTCCCCTTGCTGGATCAAGAAGGAGGAGACTTCTCCCGTCCCATACGTGTGTTGAACGCGGAGGTGCCGTCCGTTCGGCGCTTGGTCATCGGTGATTTGGATCACGTCGTGTTCGACTACATCATCACCGTTCTTTTGAACGCTTCCGTGCGCGATCTACAAAGGTATGTAGATGCATCCAATGACTCGTTGCTAGATGAACTCCTAGATGATCTTGGTGAAACGAGTAGGAAAATTTTTGTTTTTCTGCAACGTTCCCCAACAGTGGCATCATGAGCTAGGTCTATGCGTAGTTCTTCTTGCGCGAGTAGAACACAATTAATCGTGGGCGTAGATTTGTCAACCTTCTTGCCGTTACTAGTTTTTTCTTGCTTCAGCGGTATTGTGGGATGAAGCGGCCCGGACCAACCTTACACGTACGCTTACGTGAGACCGGTTCCACCGACTAACATGCACTAGTTGCATAAGGTGGCTGGCGGGTGTCTGTCTCTCCCACTTTAGTTGGAGCGGATTCGATGAACAGGGTCCTTATGAAGGGTAAATAGAAGTTGACAAATCATGTTGTGGCTTTAACGTAGGTAAGAAGACGTTCTTGCTAGAACCCTAATTCAGCCACGTAAAACTTGCAACAACAATTAGAGGACGTCTAACTTGTTTTTGCAGCAAGTGGTTTGTGATATGATATGGCCAAAGTTGTGATGAATGATGAATGATCTATATGTGATGTATGAGATGTTCATGCTATTGTAATAGGGATCACGACTTGCATGTCGATGAGTATGACAACCGGCAGGAGCCATAGGAGTTGTCTTTATTCTTTTATATGACCTGCGTGTCATCGAGAAACGCCATGTAAATTACTTTACTTTATTGCTAAACGCGTTAGCCACAGTAGTAGAAGTAATAGTTGGCGAGCAACTTCATGGAGACACGATGATGGAGATCATGATGATGGAGATCATGGTGTCAAGCCGGTGACAAGATGATCATGGAGCCCCAAGATGGAGATCAAAGGAGCTATGTGATATTGGCCATATCATGTCACGTTTATTATTTGATTGCATGTGATGTTTATCATGTTTTTGCATCTTGTTTACTTAGAACGATGGTAGTAAATAAGATGATCCCTCATAACAATTTCAAGAAGTGTTCTCCCCTAACTGTGCACCGTTCCTAAAGTTCGTCGTTTCTAAGCACGCCATGATGATCGGGTGTGATGGATCCTTACGTTCACATACAATGGGTGTTAACGAACCTAGCATGTACAGACATGGCCTCGGAACACATGCAAAACACTTAGGGTTAACTTGACGAGCCTAGCATGTACAGACATGGCCTCGGAACACAGAAGACCGAAAGGTCGAGCATGAGTCGTATAGAAGATACGATCAACATGAAGATGTTCACCGACGTTGACTAGTCCGTCTCACGTGATGATCGGACACGGCCTAGTCAACTCGGATCATGTAATACTTAGATGACTAGAGGGATGTCTAATCTAAGTGGGAGTTCATTAATAATTTGATTAGATGAACTTAATTATCATGAACTTAGTCTAAAATCTTTGCAATATGTCTTGTAGATCAAATGGCCAACGTAGTCCTCAACTTCAACGCGTTCCTAGAGAAAACCAAGCTGAAAGACGATGGCAGCAACTATACGGACTGGGTCCGGAACCTGAGGATCATCCTCATAGCTGCCAAGAAAGATTATGTCCTACAAGCACCGCTAGGTGATCCACCCGTCCCACAGAACCAAGACGTTATGAACGCTTGGCAGACACGTGTTGACGACTACTCCCTCGTTCAGTGCGGCATGCTTTACAGCTTAGAGCCGGGGCTCCAAAAGCGTTTTGAGAGACATGGAGCATACGAGATGTTCGAAGAGCTGAAAATGGTTTTTCAAGCTCATGCCCGGATCGAGAGATATGAAGTCTCCGATAAGTTCTTCAGCTGTAAGATGGAGGAAAATAGTTCTGTCAGTGAGCACATACTCACTATGTCTGGCTTACACAACCGCTTGTCTCAGCTGGGAGTTAATCTCCCGGATGATGCGGCCATTGACAGAATCCTCCAGTCGCTTCCACCAAGCTACAAGAGCTTTGTGATGAACTTCAACATGCAGGGGATGCAAAAGACCATTCCTGAGTTGTTCTCAATGCTGAAATCAGCGGAGGTAGAAGTCAAGAAGGAACATCAAGTGTTGATGGTCAATAAAACCACTAAGTTCAAGAAAGGCAAGGGTAAAAAGAACTTCAAGAAGGATGGCAAGGAGGTTGCCGCGCCCGGCAAGCAAGCTGCCGGGAAGAAGCCAAAGAATGGACCCAAGCCCGAGACTGAGTGCTTTTATTGCAAAGGGAAGGGTCACCGAAAACGGAACTGCCCCAAGTACTTAGCGGACAAGAAGGCCGGCAACACCAAAGGTATATTTGATATACATGTAATTGATGTGTACCTTACCAGTACTCGTAGTGACTCCTGGGTATTTGATACCGGTGCCGTTGCTCATATTTGTAACTCACAGCAGGAGCTGCGGAATAAACGGAGACTGGCGAAGGACGAGGTGACGATGCGCGTCGGGAATGGTTCCAAGGTTGATGTGATCGCCGTCGGCATGCTGCCTCTGCATTTACCTACGGGATTAGTTTTAAACCTCAATAACTGTTATTTAGTGCCAGCTTTGAGCATGAACATTGTATCGGGATCTTGTTTAATTCGAGATGGCTACTCATTTAAATCTGAGAATAATGGTTGTTCCATTTATATGAGAGATATGTTTTATGGTCATGCTCCTATGGTGAATGGTTTATTCTTAATGAATCTCGGGCGTATTACTACACATGTTCATAATGTGAGTACCAAAAGATGTAACGTTGATAATGATAGTCCCACATACTTGTGGCACTGCCGCCTTGGTCACATAGGTGTCAAACGCATGAAGAAGCTCCATGCAGATGGACTTTTAGAGTCTCTTGATTATGAATCATTTGACACGTGCGAACCATGCCTCATGGGTAAAGTGACCAAGACTCCGTTCTCAGGAACAATGGAGCGAGCAACCAACTTATTGGAAATCATACATACTGATGTGTGCGGTCCAATGAGTGTTGAGGCTCGCGGTGGCTATCGTTATGTTCTCACCCTCACTGATGACTTGAGTAGATATGGGTATGTCTACTTAATGAAACACAAGTCTGAAACCTTTGAAAAGTTCAAGGAATTTCAGAGTGAGGTTGAAAATCAACGTGACAGGAAAATCAAGTTTCTACGATCAGATCGTGGAGGAGAATACTTGAGTCACGAATTTGGCACACACTTAAGAAAATGTGGAATAGTTTCACAACTCACGCCGCCTGGAACACCTCAGCGTAACGGTGTGTCCGAATGTCGTAATCACACTCTATTGGATATGGTGCGATCTATGATGTCTCTTACTGATTTACCGCTATCTTTTTGGGGCTATGCTTTAGAGACTGCCGCATTCACTTTAAATAGGGCTCCGTCGAAATCCGTTGAGACGACACCGTATGAATTATGGTTTGGGAAGAAACCTAAGCTGTCGTTTCTAAAAGTTTGGGGATGCGATGCTTATGTCAAGAAACTTCAACCGGAGAAGCTCGAACCCAAGTCGGAAAAATGCGTATTCATAGGATACCCTAAAGAAACTATTGGGTATACCTTCTACCTAAGATCCGAAGGCAAGATCTTTGTTGCCAAGAATGGGTCCTTTCTAGAGAAAGAGTTTCTCTCGAGAGAAGTAAGTGGGAGGAAAGTAGAGCTTGATGAAGTATTACCTCTTGAACCGGGAAATGGCGCAACTCAAGAAGATGTTCCTGAGGTGCCTGCACCGACTAGAGAGGAAGTTAATGATAATGATCAAGATACTTCTGATCAAGCTCCTACTGAGATTTGAAGGTCCACAAGGACACGTTCCGCACCAGAGTGGTACGGCAACCCTGTCTTGGAAATCATGTTGTTAGACAACGGTGAACCTTCGAACTATGAAGAAGCGATGGCGGGCCCGGATTCCGACAAATGGCTAGATGCCATGAAATCCGAGATAGGATCCATGTATGAAAACGAAGTATGGACTTTGACTGACTTGCCCGTTGAACGGCGAGCCATAGAAAATAAATGGATCTTTAAGAAGAAGACAGACGCGGATGGTAATGTAACCATCTATAAAGCTCGACTTGTCGCTAAGGGTTATCGACAAGTTCAAGGGGTTGACTACGATGAGACTTTCTCACCGGTAGCGAAGCTGAAGTCCGTCCGAATCATGTTAGCGATTGCCGCATTCTATGATTATGAAATATGGCAAATGGACGTCAAAACGGCATTCCTTAATGGTTTCCTTAAGGAAGAATTGTATATGATGCAGCCGGAAGGTTTTGTCGATCCTAAGAATGCTGACAAGGTGTGCAAGCTCCAACGCTCGATTTATGGGCTGGTGCAAGCATCTCGGAGTTGGAACATTCGCTTTGATGAGATGATCAAAGCATTTGGGTTTACGCAGACTTATGGAGAAGCCTGCGTTTACAAGAAAGTGAGTGGGAGCTCTGTAGCATTTCTCATACTATATGTAGATGACATACTTTTGATGGGAAATGATATAGAACTCTTGGACAGCATCAAGGCCTACTTGAATAAGAGTTTTTCAATGAAGGACCTTGGAGAAGCTGCTTATATATTAGGCATCAAAATCTATAGGGATAGATCGAGACGCCTCATAGGTCTTTCACAAAGCACATACCTTGATAAGATATTGAAGAAGTTCAATATGGATCACTCTAAGAAGGGGTTCTTGCCTGTATTACAAGGTGTGAAATTGAGCTCAGCTCAATGTCCGACCACGGCAGAAGATATAGAAGAGATGAGCGTCATCCCCTATGCATCAGCCATAGGTTCTATTATGTATGCCATGCTGTGTACTAGACCTGATGTAAACCTTGCCGTAAGTTTGGTAGGAAGGTACCAAAGTAATCCCGGCAAGGAACACTGGACAGCGGTCAAGAATATCCTGAAGTACCTGAAAAGGACTAAGGAAATGTTTCTCGTTTATGGAGGTGACGAAGAGCTCGTCGTAAAGGGTTACGTCGACGCTAGCTTTGACACAGATCTGGATGACTCTAAGTCACAAACCGGATACGTGTATATTTTGAATGGTGGGGCAGTAAGCTGGTGCAGTTGCAAGCAGAGCGTCGTGGCGGGATCTACATGTGAAGCGGAGTACATGGCGGCCTCGGAGGCAGCACATGAAGCAATATGGGTGAAGGAGTTCATCACCGACCTAGGAGTCATACCCAATGCGTCGGGGCCAATCAAACTCTTTTGTGACAACACTGGAGCTATTGCACTTGCCAAGGAGCCCAGGTTTCACAAGAAGACAAGGCACATCAAGCGTCGCTTCAACTCCATCCGTGAAAATGTTCAAGATGGAGACATAGAAATTTGTAAAGTACATACGGACCTGAATGTAGCAGATCCGTTGACTAAACCTCTCCCTAGAGCAAAACATGATCAACACCAGAATTCCATGGGTGTTCGATTCATCACAATGTAACTAGATTATTGACTCTAGTGCAAGTGGGAGACTGTTGGAAATATGCCCTAGAGGCAATAATAAAAGCTTTATTATTATATTTCCTTGTTCATGATAATTGTCTTTATTCATGCTATAATTGTGTTATCCGGAAATCGTAATACATGTGTGAATAACAGACACCAACATGTCCCTAGTAAGCCTCTAGTTGACTAGCTCGTTGATCAACAGATAGTCATGGTTTCCTGACTATGGACATTGGATGTCATTGATAACGAGATCACATCATTAGGAGAATGATGTGATGGACAAGACCCAATCCTAAACATAGCACAAGATCGTATAGTTCGTTTGCTAGAGTTTTCCAATGTCAAGTATCTTTTCCTTAGACCATGAGATCGTGTAACTCCTGGATACCGTAGGAGTGCTTTGGGTATACCAAACGTCACAACGTAACTGGGTGACTATAAAGGTAGACTACGGGTATCTCCGAAAGTGTCTGTTGGGTTGACATGGATCAAGACTGGGATTTGTCACTCCGTATGACGGAGAGGTATCACTGGGCCCACTCGGTAATGCATCATCATAATGAGCTCAAAGTGACCAAGTGTCTGGTCACGGGATCATGCATTACGGTACGAGTAAAGTGACTTGCCGGTAACGAGATTGAACGAGGTATTGGGATACCGACGATCGAATCTCGGGCAAGTAACATATCGATTGACAAAGGGAATTGCATACGGGGTTGATTGAGTCCTCGACATCGTGGTTCATCCGATGAAATCATCGTGGAGCATGTGGGAGCCAACATGGGTATCCAGATCCCGCTGTTGGTTATTGACCCGAGAGTCATCTCGGTCATGTCTGCTTGTCTCCCGAACCCGTAGGGTCTACACACTTAAGGTTCGGTAACGCTAGGGTTGTGAAGATATGTATATGCAGTAACCCGAATGTTGTTCGGAGTCCCGGATGAGATCCCGGACGTCACGAGGAGTTCCGGAATGGTCTGGAGGTAAAGAATTATATATAGGAAGTGCTGTTTCGGCCATCGGGACAAGTTTCGGGGTCACCGGTATTGTACCAGGACCACCGGAAGGGTCCCGGGGGTCCACCGGGTGGGGCCACCTATCCCGGGGGGCCCCATGGGCTGAAGTGGGAGGGAACCCAGCCCTTAGTGGGCTGGGGCGCCACCCCCCAAGGGCCCATGCGGCTAGGGTTGGGGGAAACCCTAAAAGGGGGCGCCCCCTTGCTTGGGGGGCAAGCCCCCCACCCTAGGCCGCCGCCCCCCCTAGTAGATGCCATCTACTAGGGCCGGCGCCCCCCCTGGCACCCCTATATATAGTGGGGGAGAGGAGGGACTTCATACACCAGCCCCTGGCGCCTCCCTCTCTCCCCGTTACGTCTCTCTCACGTAGTATAGGCGAAGCCCTGCTACTGTGACGCCCTGCATCCACCACCACGCCGTCGTGCTGCTGGATCTTCATCAACCTCTCCTTCCCCTTGCTGGATCAAGAAGGAGGAGACGTCTCCCGTCCCGTACGTGTGTTGAACGTGGAGGTGCCGTCCGTTCGGTGCTTGGTCATCGGTGATTTGGATCACGTCGTGTTCGACTACATCATCACCGTTCTTTTGAACGCTTCCGTGCGCGATCTACAAAGGTATGTAGATGCATCCAATGACTCGTTGCTAGATGAACTCCTAGATGATCTTGGTGAAACGAGTAGGAAATTTTTTGTTTTTCTGCAACGTTCCCCAACACGACCGCCACTCATATGGAAGACAAACAAATAACACCTCATGTTTCAAATTTGTTACACAACGTTTACCATACGTGCATGCTACGGGACTTGCAAACTTCAACACAAGTATTCCTAAAATTCACAACTACCCAACTATCACAACTTTGATATCACTATCTCCATATCTCAAAACAATCATCAAGTATCAAACTTCTCTTACTATTCAATGCACTCTATATGAAAGTTTTTATTATATCCCTCTTGGATGCCCATCATATTAGGACTAGTTTCATAACAAAAGCAAACTACCATGATGTTCTAAAGGACTCTAAAAATAATATAAGTGAAGCATGAGAGTTCATCTATTTCTATAAAATAAAACCACCACCGTGCTCTAAAAGATATAAGTGAAGCACTAGAGCAAATGACAAACTACTCCAAAAGATATAAGTGAAGATCAATGAGTAGTCGAATAATTATGGAACCATGTGAAGACTCTATAACATTTAATAATTTCAGATCTTGGTATTTTATTCAAGCAGCAAGCAAAACTAAATAAAATGAATTGACGCTCCAAGCAAAACACATATCATGTGGTGACTAAAAATATAGCTCCAAGTAAAGTTACTAATGAACGAAGACGAAAGAGGGGATGCCTTCTGGGGCATCCCCAAGCTTAGGCTCTTTGTTGTCCTTGAATATTACCTTGGGGTGCCTTGGGCATCCCCAAGATTAGGCTCTTGCCACTCCTTATTCCATAGTCCATCAAATCTTTACCCAAAACTTGAAAACTTCACAACACAAAACTTAATAGAAAACTCGTAAGCTCCGTTAGTATAAGAAAGCAAATCACCATCATAAGGTACTGTAATGAACTCATTCTAAATTCATATTGGTGTAATATCTACTGTATTCCAACTTCTCTATGGTTCATACCCTCCGATACTACTCATAGATTCATCAAAATAAGCAAACAACACAATGAAAACAGAATCTGTCAAAAACAGAACAGTCTGTAGTAATCTGTAGGTTTCGACCACTTATGGAACTCATAAAATTCTTAAATAAATTGGTGGACCTGAGGAATTTATCTATTAATCATTTTCAAAAATAATTAACTAAATAGCACTCTCCAATAAAAAAATGTCAGCAATTCTCGTGAGCGCTAAAGTTTCTGTTTTTTACAGCATGATCGCAAAGACTTTCCCCAAGTCTTCCCAAAGGTTCTACTTGGTACAAACACTAATTAAAAGCATAAAACCACATCTAAACAGAGGCTAGATGAATTATTTATTACTAAACAGGAGCAAAATTCAAGTAACAAAAATGAAGTTGGGTTGCCTCCCAACAAGCGCTATCGTTTAACGCCCCTATCTAGGCATGATGATTTCAACGATGCTCACATAAAAGATAAGAATTGTAACATAAAGAGAGCATCTTGAAGAAAATGACTAGCACATTTAAGTCAAACCCACTTCCTATGCATAGGGATTTTGTGAGCAAACAACTTGTGGGAACAATAATCAACTAGCATAGGAAGGCAAAACAAGCATAACTTTAAAACTTTAAGCACATAGAGAGGGAACTTGATATTATTGCAATTCCTACAAGCAATATATTCCTCCCTCATAATAATTTTCAGTAGAATCATGAATGAATTAAACAATATAACCAGCACCTAAAGCATTCTTTTCATGATCTACAAGCATAGAATTTTTATTACTCTCCACATAAGCAAATTTCTTCTCATGAATAATAGTGGGAGCAAAGTCAACAAAATAATTATCATGTGAGGAATAATCCAATTGAAAACTAAAATCATGATGACAAGTTTCATGGATATCATTATTCTTTATATCATACAAGTCATCACAATAATCATCATAGATAGCAACTTTGTTCTCATAATCAATTGGAACCTCTTCCGGGATAGTGGATGCATCACAAAATAAAGTCATGACCTCTCCAAATCTACTTTCATCAATATAATCATCATAAATAGGAGGCATGCTTTCATCATAATAAATTTGCTCATCAAAAATTGGGGGACAAAAAATATCATCTTCATCAAACATAGCTTCCCCAAGCTTGTGGCTTTGCGTGTCATTAGCATCATGGATATTCAAGGAGTTCATACTAACAACATTGCAATCATGCTCATCATTCAAAGATTTAGTGCCAAACATTTTAATGCATTCTTCTTCTAACACTTTGGCACAATTTTCCTTTCCATCATACTCACGAAAGATATTAAAAAGATGAAGCGTATGAGGCAAACTTAATTCCATTTTTTGTAATTTTCTTTTATAAACTAAACTAGTGATAAAACAAGAAACTAAAAGAATCGATTGCAAGATCTAAAGATATACCTTCAAGCACTCACCTCCCCGGCAACGGCGCCAGAAAAGAGCTTGATGTCTACTACACAACCTTCTTCTTGTAGACGTTGTTGGGCCTCCAAGAGAAGAGGTTTGTAGGACAGTAGCAAATTTCCCTCAAGTGGATGACCTAAGGTTTATCAATCCGTAGGAGGCGTAGGATGAAGATGGTCTCTCTCAAACAACCCTGCAACCAAATAACAAAGAGTCTCTTGTGTCCCAAACACACCCAATACAATGGTGAATTGTATAGGTGCACTAGTTCGGCGAAGAGATGGTGATACAAGTAGTATATGGATGGTAGATCACGGTTTTTGTAATCTGAAAAATATAAAAACAGCAAGGTAACTAATGATAAAAGTGAGCACAAACGGTATTGCAATGCTAGGAAACAAGGCCTAGGGTTCATACTTTCACTAGTGCAAGTCCTCTCAACAATAATAACATAATTGGACCATATAACTATCCCTCAACATGCAACAAAGAGTCACTCCAAAGTCACTAATAGCGGAGAACAAACGAATAGATTATGGTAGGGTACGAAACCACCTCAAAGTTATTCTTTCCAATCAATCCGTTGGGTTATTCCTATAAGTGTCACAAACAGCCCTAGAGTTCGTACTAGAATAACACCTTCGGACACAAATCAACCAAAACCCTAATGTAACCTAGATACTCCAATGTCACCTCAAGTATCCGTGGGTATGATTATACGATATGCATCACACAATCTCAGATTCATCTATTCAACCAACACATAGAACCTCAAAGAGTGCCCCAAAGTTTCTACCAGAGAATCACGACGAAAACGTGTGCCAACCCCTATGCATAGGTCCATGGGCGGAACCCACAAGTTGATCACCAAAACATACATCAAGTGAATCACGTGGTATCCCATTGTCACCACAGATACGCACGGCAAGACATACATCAAGTGTTCTCAAATCTTTAAAGACTCAATCCGATAAGATAACTTCAAAGGGAAAACTCAATCCATTACAAGAGAGTAGAGGGGGAGAAACATCATAAGATCCAACTATAATAGCAAAGCTCGCGATACATCAAGATCGTACCACCTCAAGAACATGAGAGAGAGAGATCAAACACATAGCTACTGGTACATACCCTCAGCCCCGAGGGAGAACTACTCCCTCCTCATCATGGAGAGCACCGGGATGATGAAGATGGCCACCGGAGAGGGATTCCCCCTCCGGTAGGGTGCCGGAACGGGTGTAGATTGGTTTTCGATGGCTACGGAGGCTTCTGGCGGCGAAACTCCTGATCTATTGTGCTCCCCGATAGTTTTAGGGTATATGGATATATATAGGCGGAAGAAATACATCAGGGGAGCCACGAGGGGCCCACGAGGGTGGAGGGCGCGCCCAGGGGGGTGGGCGCGCCCCCCTGCCTCATGGCTTCCCCGTTGCTTCCCTTACGTACACTCCAAGTCTTCTGGATTGCTTCCGTTCCAAAAATAAGTTCCGTGAAGTTTCAGGTCAATTGGACTCCGTTTGATTTTCCTATTCTGTGATACTCTAAAACAAGGTAAAAACAGAAAATGGCACTGGGCTCTGGGTTAATAGGTTAGTCCCAAAAAATAATATAAAAGTGTTTAATAAAGCCCATAAACATCCAAAACAGATAATATAATAGCATGGAACAATAAAAAATTATAGATACATTGGAGACGTATCACATACCGATGACAAAGGGAACAACGTATGTTGTTATGCGGTCTGACCGATAAAGATCTTCGTAGAATATGTGGAAGCCAATATGAGCATCTAGGTTCCGCTATTGGTTATTGACCGGAGACGTGTCTCGGTCATGTCTACATAGTTCTCGAACCCGTAGGGTCCGCACGCTTAAAGTTTCGATGACGGTTATATTATGAGTTTATGAGTTTTGATGTACCGAAGGTTGTTCGAAGTCCTGGATGTGATCACGGACATGAAGAGGAGTCTCTAAATGGTCAAGACATGATGATTGATATATTGGAAGCCTATATTTGGATATCGGAAGTGTTCCGGGTGAAATCGGGATTTTATCGGAGTACCGAGGGGTTACCGGAACCCCCCCGGGGGCATAATGGGCCATAGTGGGCCTTTGTGGAGAAGAGGAGAGGCAGCCAGGGCTGGGCCGCGCGCCTCTCCCCCCTAGTCTGAATAGGACAAGGAGAGGGGGCGGTCCCCCCCCCCTTTCCTTCCTCTCTCCCTCATCTTTCCCCCTCCACTCCAAATCCAACAAGGAAAAGGGAGGGCTTCCTACTCCCGGTGGGAGTAGGAATCCTCCGGGCGCGCCCCTCCTGGCCGGCCACACCTCCCCCCTTGCTCCTTTATATACGGGGGCAGGGGGCACCCTAGAGACACAACAATTGATCGTTTGATCTTTTAGTCGTGTGCGGTGCCCCCCTCCACCATAGTTCACCTCGATAATACTGTAGCGGTGCTTAGGCGAAGCCCTGCGTCGGTAGAACATCATCATCGTCACCACGCCGTCGTGCTGACGAAACTCTCCCTCAACACTCGGCTGGATCGGAGTTCGAGGGACGTTATCGGGATGAACGTCTGCCGAACTCGGAGGTGCCGTGCGTTTGGTACTTGATCGATCGGATTGTGAAGACGTACAACTACATCAACCGCGTTGTGCTAACTACTACCTCTTGAGCACTACGTTGGTTTTCCCCGAAGAGAAAGGGATGATGCAGCAAAGTAGCGTAAGTATTTCCCTCAGTTTTTGAGAACCAAGGTATCAATCCAGTAGGAGGCTACGCGTCGGTCCCTCGTACCTGCACAAAACAAATAAATCCTCACAACCAACGCGATAAGAGGTTTTCAATCCCTACACGGCCACTTACGAGAGTGAGATCTGATAGATATGATAAGATAATATTTTTGGTATTTTTCTGATAAAGATGCAAAGTAAAATAAAAGCAAAGTAAAAATCAAAGGAAATAACTAAGTATTGGGAGATTAATATGATGAAGATAGACCCGGGGGCCATAGGTTTCCCTAGTGTCTTCTCTCAAGAGCATAAGTATTCTACGGTGGGTGAACAAATTACTATTGAGCAATTGACAGAATTGATCATAGTTATGAGAATATCTAGGTATGATCATGTATATAGGCATCACGTCCGAGACAAGTAGACCGACTCCTGCGTGCATCTACTACTATTACTCCACTCATCGACTGCTATCCAGCATGCATCTAGAGTATTAAGTTAATGAAAATAGAGTAACGCCTTAAGCAAGATGACATGATGTAGAGGGGTAAACTCATGCAATATGATGAAACCCCCATCTTGTTATCCTCGATGGCAACAATACAATATGTGCCTTGCTGCCCCTACTATCACTGGGAAAGGACACCGCAAGATTGAACCCAAAGCTAAGCACTTCTCCCATTGCAAGAAAGATCAATCTAGTAGGCCAAACCAAACTGATAATTCGAAGAGACTTGCAAAGATAACCAATCATACATAAAAGAATTCAGAGAAGATTCAAATATTGTTCATAGATAGACTTGATCATAAACCCACAATTCAACGGTCTCAACAAACACTCCGCAAAAAGAAGATTACATCGAATAGATCTCCACGAGAGAGGGGGAGAACATTGTATTGAGATCCAAAAAGAGAGAACAAGCCATCTAGCTAATAACTATGGACCCGTAGGTCTGAGGTAAACTACTCACACTTCATCGGAGGGGCTATGGTGATGATGTAGAAGCCCTCAGTGATCGATGCCCCCTCCGGCGGAGCTCCGGAACAGGCCCCAAGATGGGATCTCGTGGATACAGAAAGTTGCGGCGGTGGAATTAGGGTTTTGGCTCCATATCTGATCGTTTGGGGGTACGTAGGTATATATAGGAGGAAGGAGTACGTCGGTGGAGCAACAGGGGGCCCACGAGGGTGGAGGGCGCACCTGGGGGGTAGGCGCGCCCCCCTACCTCATGGCCTCCTCTTTTGTTTCTTGACTTAGGGTCCAAGTCCACCGGATCACGTTCGGTGAGAAAATCACGTTCCCGAAGGTTTCATTCCGTTTGGACTCCGTTTGATATTCCTTTTCTTCAAAACCCTGAAATAGGCAAAAATTGGCAATTCTGGGCTGGGCCTCCGGTTAATAGGTTAGTCCCAAAAATAATATAAAAGTGGATAATAAAGCCCAATAATGTCCAAAACAGTAGATAATATAGCATGGAGCAATCAAAAATTATAGATACATTGGAGACGTATCAAGCATCCCCAAGCTTAATTCATGCTCATCCTCGAGTAGGTAAATGATAAAAACAGAATTTTTGATGTGGAGTGCTACTTGGCATAATTTTAATGTAATTCTTCTTAATTGTTGTATGAATATTCAGATCCGAAAGATTCAAGACAAAAGTTCATATTGACAAAAAAATAATAATACTTCAAGCATACTAACAAAGCAATTATGTCTTCTCAAAATAACATGGCCAAAGAAAGTTCATCCCTACAAAATCATATAGTTTAGTCATGCTCCATTTTTGTCACACAAGAATGCTCTCATCATGCACAACCCCGATGACAAGCCAAGCAATTGTTTCATACTTTAGTAATCTCAAACCTATAAACTTTCACGCAATATATGAGCGCGAGCCATGGACATAGCACTAAGGGTGGAATAGAATATAATGAGGGGGGTTATGTGGAGAAGACAAAAAGGAGAAAGTCTCACATCAACGAGGATAATCAATGGGCTATGGAGATGCCCACCGATTGATGTTAATGCAAGGAGTAGGGATTGCCATGCAACTGATGCACTAGAGCTATAAATCTATGAAAGCTCGACAAAAGAAACTAAGTGGGTGTGCATCCAACTTTCTTGCTCACGAAGACCTAGGGCACTTGAGGAGGCCCATTGTTGGAATATACAAGCCAAGTTCTATAATGAAAATTCCCACTAGTATATGAAAGTGACAAAACAAGAGACTCTCTATCATGAAGATTATGGTGCTACTTTAAAGCACAAGTGTGGCAAAGGATAGTAACATTGTCCCTTCTCTCTTTTTCTCTCATTTTTTATTTGGCCTTTTCTCTCTTTTTTTATATGGCACTCTCTCTCTTTATATAATTCCTCACTTGGGACAATGTTCTAGAAAATGATGATCATCACACTTCTATTTATTTTACAACTCAATGATTACAACTCAATACTAGAACAAAAAATGACTCTATATGAATGCCTCCGGTGGTGTATCGGGATATGCAATGGACCAAGAGTGACATGTATGAAAGAATTATGAACGGTGGCTTTGCTACAAATACTATGTCAACTACATGATCATGCTAAGCAATATGACAATAATGAATGTGTCATGATAAACGGAATGGTGGAAAGTTGCATGGCAATATATCTCGGAATGGCTATGGAAATGCAATAATAGGTAGGTATGGTGGCTGTTCTTAGGAAGATATAAGGAGGTTTATGTGTGAAAGAGCGTATCATATCACGGGGTTTGGATGCACCGACGAAGTTTGCGCCAACTCTCAATGTGAGAAAGGGCAATGCACGACACCGAAGAGGCTAGCAAGGATGGAAGGGTGAGAGTGCGTATAATCCATGGACTCAACATTAGTCATAAAGAACTCACATACTTATTGCAAAAATCTACAAGTCATCAAAAACCTCGACACCACGCGCATGCTCCTAGGGGGATAGATTGGTAGGAAAAGACCATCGCTCGTCCCCAACCGCCACTCATAAGGAGGACAATCAAATAACACCTCATGTTTCAAATTTGTTACATAACATTTACCATACGTGCATGCTACGGGACTTGCAAACTTCAACACAAGCATTTCTCAATTTCACAACTACTCAACTAGCATGACTTTGATATTATTACCTCCATATCTCAAAACAATCATCAAGCATCAAACTTCTCTTAGTATTCAAAACACTCATAAGAAAATTTTACTAATCTTGAATACCTAGCATATTAGGATTTTAAGAAAATTTTCATGCTATTTAAGACTCTAAAATAATCTAAGTGAAGCATGAGAGATCAATAGTTTCTATAAAACAAATCCACCACCGTGCTCTAAAAGATATAAGTGAAGTACTAGAGAAAAACTATATAACTCAAAAGATATAAGCGAAGCACATAGAGTATTCTAACAAATTCCAAATCATTTGTGGCTCTCTCAAAATGTGTGTACAGAAAGGATGATTGTGGTAAACTAAAAAGAAAAGACTCAAATAATACAAGACGCTCCAAGCAAAACACATATCATGTGGTGAATAATAATATAGCTCCAAGTAAAGTTACCGATAGAAGTAGACGAAAGAGGGGATGCTTTCCGGGGCATCCCCAAGCTTTGGCTTTTATGTGTCCTTAGATTATCTTGGGGGTGCCATGGGCATCCCCAAGCTTAGGCTCTTGCAACTCCTTGTTCCATAATCCATCAAATCTTTACCCAAAACTTGAAAACTTCACAACACAAAACTCAAAGTAGAAAATCTCGTGAGCTCCGTTAGCGAAAGAAAACAAAAGACCACTTCAAGGTACTGTAATGAACTCATTCTTTATTTATATTGGCGTTAAACCTACTGTATTCCAACTTGTCTATGGTTTATAAACTATTTTACTAGCCATAGATTCATCAAAATAAGAAAACAACACACGAAAAACAGAATCTGTCAGAAACAGAACAGTCTGTATTAATCTGTAGCTAGCGCAAGATCTGGAACCCCAAAAATTCTAAAATAAATTGGTGGACGTGAGGAATTTATCTATTAATCATCTGAAAAAATAATTAACTAAATATCACTTTCCAAATAAAAATGGCAGCAGTTCTCGTGAGCGCTAAAGTTTCTGTTTTTTACAGCAAGTTTAACAAGACTTTCCCCAAGTCTTCCCAACGGTTCTACTTGGCACAAACACTAATTAAACACAAAAAACACAACCAAAACAGAGTATAGATAAATTATTTATTTAATAGCATCAAGGATAAATATTGGGTTGAATCCCAACAAGCGCTTTTCTTTAAAGCCTTATAGCTAGGCATAATATTTCAATGATGCTCACATGAAAGACAAGAATTGAAGCACAAAGAGAGCACCATAAAACACGTGACAAACACATTTAAGTCTAACATACTTCCTATGCATAGACATCTTATAGGCAAACAAATTATCAAGGCAAGCAAAAACTAGCATATGCAAAGGAATCGAAAAGAAACAATAGCAATCTCAACATAACGAGAGGTAATTTAGTAACATGAAAATTTCTACCACCATATTTTCCTCTCTCATAATAATTATATGTAGGATCATCAGAAAATTCAACAAAATAGCTATCACATAAAATATTTTCAACATGATCCACATGCATGCAAAGTTGACACTCTTCCAAAATAGTGGGATTAACATTAACTAAAGTCATGACTTCTCCAAACCCACTTTTATCAAAAGTTTCATAAGATTGAACATTCTCCAAATATGTGGTATCTAAAGTTCACACTCTTCCAAACCCAATTTCAATAATATTGCAAACACTATTATCAATCTCATATTCATCATGGGGCTTAAATAAATTTTCAAGATTATAAAAAGAATCACCCCAATCATGATAATTGCAACAAGTAGAGGTCATAGCAAAACTAGCATCCCCAAGCTTAGGTTTTGCATATTATTAGCACAATTTATATCAATAGAATTTATACTATCATCATTGCAATCATGCTTTTTATTCAAAGATCCATCGGGAATCACTCCATAAGGTACTTTATCACAATTTTCAGATTCACGAATTTCAAGCAAAACTTCATAAAGATAATCTAGTGCACAAAACTCACTAGCAATTGGTTCATTATAATTGGATCTCTTAAAAAGATTAGCAAGCGGATGAGGATCCATAGATCTTAGGTTCTCTGTTTAGTAATAAATAAACAATTGTTCCAACCAAACTAGCAAACAAGCCAAGTAAGACATCAAAGCAAATGGAAAGACGAACAGAAGAAGGGCGAATAAAACGGCAAGGGTGAAGTGGGGAGAGGAAAACGAGAGGCAAATGGCAAATAATGTAATGCAGGAGATAGGGATTGTGATGGGTACTTGGTATATTGACTTTTGCGTAGACCTCCCCGGCAACGGCGCCAGAAATCCTTCTTGCTACCTCTTGAGCACTACGTTGGTTTTCCCCAAAGAGGAAGGGATGATGCAGCAAAGTAGCGTAAGTATTTCCCTCAGTTTTTGAGAACCAAGGAATCAATCCAGTAGGAGGCTACGCGACAGTCCCTCGTACCTGCACAAAACAAATAAATCCTCACAACCAACGCGATAAGGGGTTGTCAATCCCTACACGGCCACTTACGAGAGTGAGATCTGATAGATATGATAAGATAATATTTTTGGTATTTTTGTGATAAAGATGCAAAGTAAAATAAAAACAAAGTAAAAAAGCAAAGGAAATAACTAAGTATTGGGAGATTAATATGATGAAGATAGACCCGGGGGCCATAGGTTTCACTAGTGGCTTCTCTCGAGAGCATAAGTATTCTACGGTGGGTGAACAAATTACTGTTGAGCAATTGACAGAATTGAGCATAGTTATGAGAATATCTAGGTATGATCATGTATATAGGCATCACGTCCGAGACAAGTAGACCGACTCCTGCGTGCATCTACTACTATTACTCCACTCATCAACCGCTATCCAGCATGCATCTAGAGTACTAAGTTAATGAAAACAGAGTAACGCCTTAAGCAAGATGACATGATGTAGAGGGATAAACTCATGCAATATGATGAAAACCCCATCTTGTTATCCTCGATGGCAACAATACAATACGTTTCTTGCTGCCCCTACTATCAGTGGGAAAGGGCACCGCAAGATTGAACCCAAAGCTAAGGACTTCTCCCATTGCAAGAAAGATCAATCTAGTAGGCCAAACCAAACTGATAATTCGAAGAGACTTGCAAAGATAACCAATCATACATAAAAGAATTCAGAGAAGATTCAAATATTGTTCATAGATAGACTTGATCATAAACCCACAATTCATCGGTCTCAACAAACACACCGCAAAAAGAAGATTACATCGAATAGATCTCCATAAGAGAGGGGGAGAACATTGTATTGAGATCCAAAAAGAGAGAAGAAGCCATCTAGCTAATAACTATGGACCTGTAGGTCTGAGTAAACTACTCACACTTCATTGGAGGGGCTATGGTGATGATGTAGAAGCCCTTCGTGATCGATGCCCCCTCCGACGGAGCTCCGGAACAGGCCCTAAGATGGGATCTCGTGGATACAGAAAGTTGCGGCAATGGAATTAGGGTTTTGGCTCCGTATCTGATCGTTTGGGGGTACGTAGGTATATATAGGAGGAAGGAGTACGTCGGTGGAGCAACAGGGGGCCTGCGAGGGTGGAGGGCGCGCCTGGGGGGGCACTACAAAGAAAGACACACCCGTGACATTTTGGGCCGAACGAAAAAAAATTCTGTCATACATATGACACTTCTATGATGATAATTGTGACAAAACCTGGTATCATCATAGATGTGGTGGGCTCCTAATTCTATGACAAAAAATCATGACAGAAAATGGGCTTTTCGTCCTGGGCGGGCCGGAGACGCAGCTGCATGACATTCTTTGGGCCGTCCATGACGGAAAAAACCGTGGTAGAAGCGAGGGCGAGGAAAATTTCGGGGAGTTCCCGGTTACGGTGGGAGGTCGGGGGCCGAGCGATGCGCGTTTCTCTCGTACACATACGCGCGTGTGTGTGAGGCGTTGGCTCTAACTGAACCCGAGCAAGGCGTTGGGCTCTAACTGAACCCGAGCGATTGCATTGTAGGCTACGCGTTACTGAACCCGAGCGATCGATCGATGGCTGTTAACTGAACCCGGTCGAGCGATTCCTTCGCTACTGCTGCTAACTGAAGCCGATCGATGCTGCCTCTCGATGAACAGTGAGCGTTGCGGGGGGGGGGGGGGGTTGGATGAACAGTTCCCGGTGGGGGTGGATGAACAGGACCCCATGGTGTTGCCTCTGGATGAACAGGACCCCGATCGATCGAGCCGGTTGGGGCTGGATGAACAGGACCCCGTGGAGGGCTGGATGAACAGGACCACCCCGTGGAGGGCAGGATGAACAGTAGACAATGGAGGGCAGGATGAACAGTAGCCCGTGGAGGGGTGATTGAACAGGAGCCCGTGGAGAGGGCTGGTTGAACAGTAGCCGGTGGAGTAGCGTGCGGTGGAGGCTGGATGAACAGGAGCCCGTGGATGAACAGTCGCAGGTGGAGGCTGGAGGGGGTCGACGGTGGATGAACAGTAGCTCGTGGAGCCTGGAGGGATCGACGGTGGAGATGAACAATATCCCGTGGAGTCCCGTTTTGCGGTATGCCACACCCCTCCCGATGAACAGGACCCCCGTTTTGACCGTAGCGCTCCAACACAAGTCTGTTTCCTTCGTTTTGCGGTACGCCACACCCCTCCCGATCAACAGGACCCCTGTTTCGACCGTAGGAGGTCCGTTTCCTCCTTTTTGCGGTACGCCAGACCCCTCTCGATAAATAGGAGCCCGTTCCGAACGTAGGAGGTCCGTTTCCTCCGTTGTACGGTACGCCAGGCCTCGTTTCCATTGCCTGTTCCGTCCAAGCCCTCCCGATGAACACGACCACGCATTCCGTTCCGACCCAGCCGGTTGGCTCCCACGCGTTCCATTGCCTCCCGATGAACACGTCGCATTTCGTTGCCTCCCCATGAACACGACGCATTCCGTTGCCTCCCCATGAACACGACGCATTTCGTTGCCTCCCCATGAACACGACGACGACGTTGTTTCTCCGTTCCGACCCAGCCATGTCAATGAGCCCTCGCCGTACGTATGCGCAAGTAGGCGTTCGAGACCCCGCCCGTATGTACACATACGTGGCCGTATTTTCTTTCTTGCACCCTGGCCGCCTCTACTACGACATGTGCATGCCTCTACATCCACCAGTATATATGTACGTACACGTTCGCGACTAGAATGACAACGCTACGTACGCTTCGACCAGGTGGGTCCCAACTGTCAGGCACTTCCTTGTGTGTGAAGATGTAGCTGGTGGGTCCCAGCAGTCATGGGGGTGAAATACGGTGCCCCATCCGGTGGGTCCCCGCGGTCAGGTGGAGGAATAATTATTTTGCACGTAATAAGGAGGCACTTCCTTGCTGCGGCCGTGGACCCAGCTGTCAGCCTCTCCACGTACAGTCCACGTCCGATGGAAGCCGTTCCTTGACCACGTTGACCACGCCGCATCGAGAGCACCAGGGCGGTGGACGATGGCGAGGCCTAGGAAGGGGATGACGCGGAGCCGGGGAAGACGCACAGTGGATGCCCACGCGTAGAGGAGTACGAGGCCACTGGTTCACTGCGGTATGAGGCTGCCATTGCCGCAGAGTAACAGGGGGTGTGGGTGAGTAGAGGGATGGCCTGGCCAGCGGTGGGAGTAGTAGGGTGAGGTGAGGCCTCCGCCGCATCGTAGCCGGCCACGGGAGGCAGGAGCACGAGGCACGACCGGCGCTGGTTTGGGCGGCTGGAGCAAGAAGACCAGAGGTTGAAGAAGCACTACGGCTGTTGGGTGGACATCGTACGGTCACTGGATCTTGAATCGTGCATATTGACTAAGTTGAGAAAGCCCCCCGTCCCCGTCAACTTAGTAGGCCCACAAGTCAGCCTGCCACTATACTGGGTCCCAGCTAACAGGGGGAGTATTCATTTTTTGTGCGTAATAAGGAGGCACTTCCTTGCGTGCGAAGATATAGCTGGTGGGTCCGAGCTGTCAGCGGCGGTAACGTTTTTTCGTGAAATACAGAGGCCCTTTCGGTGGGTCCTTGATGTCAGGTGGAGGAATCATTATTTTGCGCGTAATAAGGAGGCATTTCCTTGCGTGCGGCCGTGGACCCAGCTGTCGGCCTCTCCATGTACAGTCCACTTCAGATGCATGTCGGTCGTTGACCACGTTGATCAGGCCACGCCGAGAGCACCAGGGCGGTGGACGACGGCGAGGCCTAGGAGGGGAACGAAACGGAGGCAGGGAAGACTCGGCAGTTGTTTCCCACGTGGAGGGGAGTACGACTGTACGAGGGTTTACTGGTTTGTCTGCCATCGCCGGAGAATAACAGCAGGTGTGGGTGAGTAGAGGGATGGCTAGGCCAGCGATGGGAGTACGGTGGGGCGGTGAGGCCTGCGTGGCAGCACAGCCGGCCGCGGGGAGGAGGGAGCAGGCAGTCCCGTCGACGCTTGTTTGAGCGGCTGGAGCGGGAAGAGCAGAGATTGAAGAAGCACGACGGCCGTTGGATGGACATCCAACAGTCACTGCTTGTGCGTCAACCTTTTTTAGGAAAGCCTCAAATCAGTGGAAAACAGCATACAACCCGTCTGCCATTATTTCTAATAATTTTCAACCCATTTGCTAATTCTTAAGTTTTTTTTGGAGCCCATATTCTTTTTGTTAGCATTACAGCCCAAATTGTGGCCACGGTTAAAAAATTATACAAAATTTTGCATATTTCGGTGCGGTCCGAACTGTTTTTAATCCCGAAATTTCGACTCACATTCAAACTGATTTTAAAAATAAATGTATATCAATATAAAATCCAACAAATTATCCACGCATAACAATTAATGTAATTTAAAATCTTGAAATGAAAAAATATATTTGAAACTAATAGCCGGTTTGATGTGTTTTAAAAATGTACAGCCCATTTCTCATTACTGACGGGCCATTTTCTCGGCCAGCCGAATGAAAACTCTCCTCGTCTTGAAAGATTTGCAGCCCAACAGGCCTGACAAAGCGACTTACTTGGCAAATCACAAAAAAACTAGGTTGTGGCCATGGACCCAGCTGTCAGCCTCTCCACGTACAGTACTCTTCCGATGGAAGTCGTTCCTTGACCACGTTGACCACGCCGCGTGGAGAGCACCACGGCGGTGGATGACGGTGAGGCCTAGGAAGGGGACGACGCGGAGCCGGGGAAGACGCGGCAGTGGAAGCCCGTGCGGAGAGGAGTACGAGGGTTCACTGGTTCGGCTGCGGTGTGAGGCTGTCGTCGCCGCAGGGCCTGGCCAGCGGTGGGAATAGTAGGGGGCGGTGAGGCCTCCGCGGCAGCACAGCCGGCCACGGGAGGCAGGAGCATGCGGCACGACCGGCGCTGCTTTGGGCGGCTGGAGCAAGAAGACCAGAGGTTGAAGAAGCACTACGACCGTTGGATGGACATCGTACAGTCACTGGAGCTAGAATCGTTCATATTGACTAAGTTGACAATGCCCTCCGTCCCCGTCAACTTTGTTGGCCCACAAGTCATCATCCCACTATGGTGGGTCCCAGCTAGCAGGGGGTATTCATTTTTTGTGCGTAATAAGGAGGCACTTCCTTGCGTGCGAAGATATAGCTGGTGGGTCCGACATGTCAGTGGGGGGAACGTTTTTTTTTTGTGAAATACAGAGGCCCTTCCGGTGGGTCCCAGCTGTCAGGTGGAGGAATCATTATTTTGCGCGTACAGTCCACAGCCGATGGATGGCGTTCGTTGACCACGTTGACCAGGACGCGCCGAGAGCACCATGGCGGTGGACGGTGAGGCCTAAGAAGGGAACGACACGGAGCCGGGGAAGACTCGGCAATGGTTGCCCACGCGGTGGGGAGTATGAGGGTTTACTGGTCCGGCAGCCGTCGCCAGAAAATAACAGGAGGTGTGGGTGAGTAGAGGAATGGCCTGGCCAGCAATGAAGTAGGGTGGGGCGGTGCGACCTGTGCGGCAGCACAGCCGGCCATGTGAGGCGAGAGCAGGCAGTCCCACCGGAGCTGGTTTGGGCGGCTGGAGCAAGAAGATCAGATATTGAAGAAGCAGCACGGCCGTTGGATTAACATCCAACGGTCACTGCTGCTAGAATCGTTTGTGGACTAAGTTGACAAAGCCAAAGTACACGTCAACCTAGTAGACCCACAAGTCAGCCTCCAAATCTGTCCCAAACAGCATACAGCCCGAAATTTCTAGCCAGATTCAAATTAATTTTAAATCTAAAATATACCTTAATTTAAATTCAATGAAATTTTACCCGCATAAAAACAATGAAATTTAAAATATCAAAATCCGAAAGAAAACAGTATTTTGGAACTAATTGTCTGTTTGCTGTATTTTTTCATTTTACAGCCCATTTATTATTACTTATAGCCCATTTCTTATTACTTATAGCCCATTTTCTGGGCAAAATGCATCCCTCCTCGTCTTGAAAGATTTCCGGCCTAGCAGGGCGTAGAAAAGCAAGTAGGCCTATGTTGGTTATTCTGCAAAAAACAAAATAGCTGGCTAGCAATTTTCAGAAAGGAAAAAAACAAACTGGGCTGGTCATGTGCTAAACATATGAAATAAAAGCCTGGGCTAGACGGGCCACGGGTCCTGCACAACCCAGTTGATACCCTTCTCTGTCCCGAAAAAACAAAATTATTGCGCGCGCTGCTGGGTCCCTACTGTCATCCTCACCATGTACAGTCATCTCCTTATTCCTCTCTGTTGTTGACCATGTTGACAACACCGGAGGGTGGCGCTGCGGCGAGCGAACCAAGGCGGAGGACGATGGTGAAGCCTCGGACGGGAACGAACAGGAGCCGGGGCAGATCACAGCCAGCCGTGGGAGGCGGGAGCAGGCGGTCCCGTCGGCGCTAGTTTGGCTTTAGCGACTCGAGGAAGAAGAGACTGAAGAAACGCGACAGACGTTTAATGTCAATCCAACGGTCAAGGTTGGCACAATCGTTTGTTGACTAAGCGGACACCAAGTAGCATACTTTTTTATATATAGGAAGAAAACTGCGAGGAAAATGTGTTCGTCTGCCGTCCTCCTCACAGGGAATGTTCGCCACATAAGTGACTAGCACCCTTGGTTTTCAACCGAGAGGTCTTGGGTTCGAGTCCCAGGAACTCTCAATTTTGTCCTCCTTCCTTCCTCGCAAAAAAGGGAAAGAAAATCAAAGACTTGGGAAGGCGTACATAACAAGCAAGTGTACCAGTAATGAGACGTTGCCGAGTTTTAGAAAAAAGAAAGACGTGCTCCTGTAGTTGGTTCTAATCCAAACCTAGACTATGACTATATATGGTGCTATGCTACTCTGCAAGTAATAAAACTGACATATCCAACGTTCGCTTCTCCTCTTCTCTACTTACTCTGCCTAGCATCAGAAGCTCTGGCCGCAGCAACCAAGTCCGCTGGCTGCTCTTCCACCTGCTCTTCAGCATGCAACAACCAGATATGTGCCAAGTCGCAACCCGTACCATCGCCTGTGGGTCTCATCACACCATCGCCGGCACGCGCACCGCAGCCGATTGCTCATCGCAACCCGCTGCCGTTGGTGTGGTGCCACTGCTGCAAATCACGCAGAGTCATCTGTCGCATCTCAACCACAATCCGCAACCCTGGCCGAGTCTTCTACAAATGCTCGAATCATGGGGTAATAATATGTTTAAGTGTTGTTATGCTGCTTTCAGTTGCTGATTTTTTTTAGTAGTTTGGTTGATGATCTACCAATTTGATTCGTGCAGAAAAGGGAAGATTCGTGTGATTTGTATTTCTGGGAAGTTGCTAATGTGGGGGAATGCAACTACTCTAATTATTTGGTTAGCCGAGGAATCCCAATACCAGCAGGTTGGGGTGTTGGACAAGTAACTGAAGGAACGGCAGAAGAGGAAGATGCAGTTCCTCTGATCATGGCCAAGCAACAGCTGCTGAACGGCCTTGACAGCAATGAGGAGATGAAAGAGCTTGTGAAGATAATAGGCAAAATCGATGTGCTCTGTAGGATGATTGTCTCTTTATTTGCAGTGTATTTAGCACTCGTGATGTATTCAGTGGCTACGACATGAGCACTTTGCTGAAACTAGTAATGAATGAAACTTGTGTAGCAGGCTGGGCGTAGTGTTGTGAACATCTAATGATTTCTATTAACGGAAATCAGGGGGTATCCCCTTTTGCTCATATAAATAAATAAATAGCAGAGGCCCTGTCGGGTCAGCTTTGTTCTCATTCGGAGACGTCAAGCAAATTGCAGTCCAACAGCAAACTATGTCATCAAATTCAAGTTTCATAGCCAAATATGAGTACAACTAAACAACAATGTCATCATGTTTTAGTTGTCATACAACACCAAACACAAATCAGCATACATAACAAGTGATGTTCTCACAGCAAAATACTAAACAACATGTTCATCAGGTTCCAGTTGTCATAGCAAACACAATTTCACATAGTAGATAAAAAACGTCTTCTGACAGGCAAATACGACAAAAGCAATGTAATCATCATCTGCAGCAGCAGCGTCAACATCTTCGCCATGTGTATCAGTCTGAATCGTAATTCCCCACGGTGTCATCTTCTTCTTCGTCCTCGAACGTTGGCTTCTTCTTGATCAACTCTTGTATGTCCACAGCACGACATGCAACCTTTTCGCTGGCGTCATTGACGTGATGGTTCTCAAAGATATTAGGAACATCTGTGTTATCTTGTACATTAGGAGCAGTGTAAGCATCATCTTGTTCTGCAACTGCATTAAACGAATTCCTCTGCTCAAACCTTTGCAATACTCTCCAGTCATCGCTACGTGCAAATGTGTCTTCCAAGAAAAATATCTGTGTTGCTTGATTTGCCAAAATAAAAGGCTCGTTGGTCTGGTACACCGCCTTGACATTGATGGATTTGAAATAATCATCAGCTCTGGGTTTTGCGATCCTGGAAAATAGGTTATACCAATGACAGCACAACAGAACCACACACCGATGATCCTCGAAACTGGAGATATACTGCAACAGAATAATGTCTGTTATGTTAGCATACATTTCAGTTGTCTCTTTGTCATACGTATCCATGCTCATGATGGCACTGTTTTGTGTCTTCCTGCCTTTGTCTCGTGCAAGGGTGTTGTAGCGCACATCTCCAACAACGCAAGATTCATAATGTCTTACCCGAGTATCAGGACCCATTGCTAGTGAGTAAAGGGCATCATCAACTGCCTGCCCATCCTCCCGCATCTTCTTAACCTATGGTTAGAAAATAGGCAAGCTAATCATCTTATGTACTCAATATATTAAAAAAAACTGACAGTTCACTTCAAAAGCTTACATGGTTCTTGAACCATTTCGCAAATCCTGCCATAACCAGTTTGTCAATGTTTCTTGGATTTTGCGGCAGTAACTCCTCTTTGTAGATGTTGCACAACATAGTGATTGCATCAAACATCTAAATATATAAGAATGTGATGCAAGTTTAGTAGATTATGGTGTATAAGCTGCAGTACTGCACTTACTTGATATAAGGTAGTATCTCAGGACAGTTATTCAACACATACCAAACCATTTTGTCCAAATCTTTAGGTTTGTCCTCTTGTCGACTCTTCCCTGTAACTCGAACAGAATAATCGAAAACATTGAGCCGGGGATTGTCTTCACCCACCTCTTTGCTAAGCTGATCAGCTATTTCAATGTATTTTGCGCAGAATGTCAACGCTTCTGTAGCAATGTAGGCCTCTACAATGGAACCCTCGGGTCTAGCTCTGTTCCTAACATAGCCCTTGAAAGTGCCTAGTCGCCTTTCAATAGGGTACATCCAGCCATACTGTACTGGACCTCTAAGTAGTGCCTCATCAGGTAGATGAACAGCCAAATGCACCATCACATCAAAGAAGGCTGGAGGATATATCTTCTCAAGGTCGCATAGGATAGTTGGTATCTTGTCTCTAAGACGCTCCAAAGCATCTATCCTGATATTCCTACTGCAGAGTTCCCTGAAGAATTGTCCCAACTCTGCAACTGCTCTGTATAAGTCAGGGCGGCCTGATCCTCTAAGGATAACAGGTAAAACCCTTTGAAGTAGGACGTGGCAGTCATGAGTTTTCAACCCTTGTACCTTGTTTCCATCTGCACTGACTCTCCTTTCAGGGTTGGAAGCAAATCCATGTGGGAATCTCACACGTGACAGGACCTCGCAGAATTCTTTTCTTTTTACCTTGTCCAAGACGTACACAGCTGGTGCCATATCCCGTGGTTTACCTTCATCCTGCACCTGCAAATCCTTTCTGATACCCAGGTGTGTCAAATCAATCCTAGATTTTAAGGTATCTTTCGTCTTGCCTTCAATATTAAGAAGTGTGCCGATAATGCTGTCACATATATTTTTCTCGATGTGCATCACATCAAGATTATGCCTCAGATCCAAATCTTTCCAATACTCCAAGTCCCACAAAGTGGACCTGCGGGTAAACAATAATCTCTCTTCTACCCTGCCACGCTTGCTTTTCTCGCTACCATTACCAGGATGGTTTCCTGGTGTAATATGCCTGACCTTCTCTAATTCCACTTGCAACTCATCGGCGGTGAGCCTCTTTGGCGCATCATGGTTTTCATGCTTTGCATTGAACACATGTCTTCGGTATTTTCTAGGATGCGGCTTGTCCTTGGCAAGGAAACGGCGGTGTCCAATGTAACAGATCTTGCTAAGTATTGTGTATGACAGCGGATTCCTGTCACAACAAACACATGCATTGTAACCATGTGTCGTTCGCCCTGACATAGTGCCCAAAGCCGGATAATCATGGGTGCACCAAATTATAACAGCACGCAGAAAGAAATCAGCTGGTGGGCTGCTATATAGGTCTCGAGTGAGAACACCCTTCCATAGCTGTTGAAGTTCCTCCACAAGAGGCTCCATGAACAAATCAAAATCCTTTCCAGGACTTTTTGTACCTGGGATGAGCAAGGCCATCATGTAGTTTTATTCTTTGGTGCAGACATTTGGAGGCATGTTGTAAGGGATAACAAGCACTGGCCACATGCTATATGTGCCACTCTGGTGGCCAAATGGGTTAAATCCATCTGAAGCTAAGCCAAGTCTAATGTTTCTCGAGTCAGCAGCAAACTCTTTGTGTTTATCATTGAAGCTTTTCCACTCACTACCATGAGATGGATGGCTCATTACATTCTGATCTCTGTACTCTTGGTTCCTAGAATGCCACAGTACATCCTCTCTTGTTTCAGCATCATGAAACAACCTCTGCAATCTTGGTGTAATTGGAAAATGTCTCAGAACATTATGAGGAATCCTCTTCACAGCATCGCCATCTTTCCATCTTGATGATTTGCATTTTGGGCATTCACTTAAGTTGGCATAATCCTTTCGGAACAGAACACAATTATTCTTACAAACATGGATCATATCATATCCAATTCCAACTGCATGAAGGAAATTCTTCATTTTACTGTAGGTCTATGGAAGCTCAGACGCATCTGGGAAAGATTCGCGGAAAGCAGCCAACATCGCATCAAATGATTTGTTGGTCATCCGCTCAGATGTCTTCACCTGAAGAAAGGTGACCATAGCTGAGAATACTGACAGCTTATTTCCTGGGGTGACAACAACGTTGCATTGTTCCAACATGCGGGCCCACCGTTTTTCTTCTACAGGTGAAAGTTCACGGAATGCACGAGCATTTCGTAGCATTGTTTCAATGTTGGTCAAACTCACTGGCTCCGCCACCACCACCTCCTCCTCCTCTTCCACCTGAGCATCAGGCAGATCAAGATGGTGATCTGCTGCTTCCACGTAGTCAATAACATTGACGTTCACAGCTTCACCATGATGAACCCACCTAGTATATGTGACCGACATCCCATACAAGTGTAGATGATTTTGCACAGTTGACTGGGGTCTTGTAACTGAATTCATACAACTGCTACACGGGCAGAGCACATCTGATTTCGAACCACCGTACTCAGCTCTGATAAAGTTCATGAAGTTTTCAACCCCCTCGACATATGCAGTGGAGAATCTTCGAGCAGAAGTTATCCAAGTCCTGTCCATCTATTAGACATAAAAATTAGTTCTTCTACTAGATATTACAGGAAAAACATATATGCTTTTTTATGAAGACCAGAAAAAATACCTAGGTCGATGTCTAAAGCTATGGCAAGATATTTGGACGAGCAGATCTAAGTAACAAAATATATGTAAAGCTAATTCAGCAAATAGATTTGAGTGCCAAATTATGGCAGACTATTTTAGCAGTCAATGAGGCCGAGCACATAGCCATCGAACTATCGAAGGCCATCGCAGCAACAAAGATCGAGTATAAAACGGTGTAGAACTATTTCAGCTAACAGATTGGCTACTAGACCATGGCAATCTACGTCACAATAAATATATGGCAGGATATTTTAGCTAAAGGAAATATTCCCTAGAGGCAATAATAAAGTTATTATTTATTTCCTTATATCATGATAAATGTTTATTATTCATGCTAGAATTGTATTAACCGGAAACGTAATACATGTGTGAATACATAGACAAACAGTGTGTCACTAGTATGCCTCTACTTGACTAGCTCGTTAATCAAAGATGGTTATGTTTCCTAACCATGAGCAAGGAGTTGTTATTTGATTAACGGGATCACATCATTGGGTGAATGATCTGATTGACATGACCCATTCCATTAGCTTAGCAACCGATCGTTTAGTATGTTGCTATTGCTTTCTTCATGACTTATACATGTTCCTATGACTATGAGATTACGCAACTCCCGTTTGCCGGAGGAACACTTTGTGTGCTACCAAACATCACAACGTAAATGGGTGATTATAAAGGTGCTCTACAGGTGTCTCCAAAGGTACATGTTGGGTTGGCGTATTTCGAGATTAGGATTTGTCACTCCGATTGTCGGAGAGGTATCTCTGGGCCCTCTCGGTAATGCACATCACATAAGCCTTGCAAGCATTGCAACTAATGAGTTAGTTGCAAGATGATGTATTACGGAACGAGTAAAGAGACTTGCCGGTAACGAGATTGAACTAGGTATTGAGATACCGACGATCGAATCTCGGGCAAGTAACATACCGATGACAAAGGGAACAACGTATGTTGTTATGCGGTCTGATCGATAAAGATCTTCGTAGAATATGTAGGACCCAATATGAGCATCCAGGTTCCGCTATTGGTTATTGACCGGAGACGTGTCTCGGTCATGTCTACATTGTTCTCGAACCCGTAGGGTCCGCACGCTTAAGGTTTCGATGACAGTTATATTATGAGTTTATGAGTTTTGATGTACCGAAGTTAGTTCGGAGTCCCGGATGTGATCATGGACATGACGAGAAGTCTCGAAATGGTCGAGACATAAAGATTGATATATTGGAAGTGTTCTGGGTGATTTCGGAGAAAACCGGAGAGCCGGAGGGTTACCGGACCCCCCCCCCCCCCGGGAGAAGTAATGGGCCATATGGGCCTTAGTGGAGAGAGAGAGGGGCAGCCAAAGGTGGGCCGCGCGCCTCCTCCCCTCCTAGTCCGAATTGGACTAGGAGAGGGGGGGCACCCCCCTTTCCCTCTCCCTCCCCACTTCTTTCCCCCTCCTAGTAGGAGTCCTACTCCTACTAGGAGGAGGACTCCTCCTTGGCGCACCATAGAGGGCCGGCCGGCCTCCTTCCCTTGATCCTTTATATACGGGGGCAGGGGGCACCCCTTGACACAAGTTGATCCACGTGATCATATTCTTAGCCGTGTGCGGTGCCCCCTTCCACCATAGTCCTCGATAATATTGTAGCGGTGCTTTGGCGAAGCCCTGCGACGGTAGTACATCAAGATCGTCACCACGCCGTCGTGCTGACGGAACTCTTCCCCGACACTTTGCTGGATCGGAGTCCGGGGAACGTCATCGAGCTGAACATGTGCTAGAACTCGGAGGTGCCGTAGTTTCGGTGCTTGATCGGTCGGGCCGTGGAGACGTACGACTACATCAACCAAGTTAAACGCTTCCGTTGTCGATCTACAAGGGTACGTAGATCACACTCTCCCCCTCTCGTTGCTATGCATCACCATGATCTTGCGTGTGCGTAGGAAATTTTTTGAAATTACTACGTTCCCCAACAGTGGCATCCGAGCCTAGGTTTTATATGTTGATGTTATTTGCACGAGTAGAACACAAGTGAGTTGTGGGCGATATAAGTCATACTGCTTACCAGCATGTCATACTTTGGTTCGGCGGTATTGTTGGACGAAGTGGCCCGGACCGACATTACGCGTACGCTTACGCGAGACCGGTTCTCCCGACGTGCTTTGCACATAGGTGGCTTGCGGGTGACAGTTTCTCCAACTTTAGTTGAACCAAGTGTGGCTACGCCCGGTCCTTGCGAAGGTTAAAACAGCACCAACTTGACAAACTATCGTTGTGGTTTTGATGCGTAGGTAAGATTGGTTCTTGCTTAAGCCCATAGCAGCCACCTAAAACTTGCAACAACAAAGTAGAGGACATCAAACTTGTTTTTGTAGGGCATGTTGTGATGTGATATGGTCAAGACATGATGCTAAATTTTATTGTATGAGATGATCATGTTTTGTAACCAAGTTATCGGCAACTGGCAGGAGCCATATGGTTGTCGCTTTATTGTATGCAATGCAATCGCGCTGTAATGCTTTACTTTATCACTAAGCGGTAGAGATAGTCGTGGAAGCATAAGATTGGCGAAACAACAACGATGCTACGATAGAGATCAAGGTGTTGCGCCGGTGACGATGGTGATCACGACGGTGCTTCAAAGATGGAGATCACAAGCACAATATGATGATGGCCATATCATATCACTTATATTGATTGCATGTGATGTTTATCTTTTATGCATCTTATCTTGCTTTGATTGGCGGTAGCATTATAAGATGATCTCTCACTAATTATCAAGAAGTGTTCTCCCTGAGTATGCACCGTTGCGAAAGTTCTTCGTGTTGAGACACCATGTGATGATCGGGTGTGATAGGCTCTACGTTCAAATACAACGGGTGCAAAACAGTTGCACACGCGGAATACTCAGGTTATACTTGGCGAGCCAAGCATATACAGATATGGCCTCGGAACATGGAGACCGAAAGGTCGAGCGTGAATCATATAGTAGATATGATCAACATAGTGATGTTCACCAATGAAACTACTCCATCTCACGTGATGATCGGACATGGTTTAGTTGATTTGGATCACGTAATCACTTAGAAGATAAGAGGGATGTCTATCTAAGTGGGAGTTCTTTAAGTAAATTAATTGAACCTAAATTTATCATGAAACTTAGTACCTGATAGTATCTTGCTTGTTTATGCTTGATTGTAGATAGATGGCTCGTGCTGTTGTTCCGTTGAATTTTAATGCGTTCCTTGAGAAAGCAAAGTTGAAAGATGATGGTAGCAATTACACGGACTGGGTCCGTAACTTGAGGATTATCCTCATTGCTGCACAGAAGAATTACGTCCTGGAAGCACCGCTGGGTGCCAGGCCTGCTGCTGGAGCAACACCAGATGTTATGAACGTCTGGCAGAGCAAAGCTGATGACTACTCGATAGTTCAGTGTGCCATGCTTTACGGCTTAGAATCGGGACTTCAACGACGTTTTGAACGTCATGGAGCATATGAGATGTTCCAGGAGTTGAAGTTAATATTTCAAGCAAATGCCCGGATTGAGAGATATGAAGTCTCCAATAAGTTCTATAGCTGCAAGATGGAGGAGAACAGTTCTGTCAGTGAGCATATACTCAAAATGTCTGGGTATAATAATCACTTGATTCAATTGGGAGTTAATCTTCCAGATGATTGCGTCATTGACAGAATTCTCCAATCACTGCCACCAAGCTACAAGAGCTTCGTGATGAACTATAATATGCAAGGGATGAATAAGACTATTCCCGAGCTCTTCGCAATGCTGAAAGCTGCGGAGGTAGAAATCAAGAAGGAGCATCAAGTGTTGATGGTCAACAAGACCACTAGTTTCAAGAAAAAGGGCAAAGGGAATAAGAAGGGGAACTTCAAAAAGAACGGCAAGCAAGTTGCTACTCAAGAGAAGAAACTCAAACCTGGACCTAAGCCTGAAACTAAGTGCTTCTACTGCAAGCAGACTGGTCACTGGAAGCGGAACTGCCCCAAGTATTTGGCGGATAAGAAGGATGGCAAGGTGAACAAAGGTATATGTGATATACATGTTATTGATGTGTACCTTACCAATGCTCGCAGTAGCACCTGGGTATTTGATACTGGTTCTGTTGCTAATATTTGCAACTCGAAACAGGGACTACGGATTAAGCGAAGATTGGCTAAGGACGAGGTGACGATGCGCGTGGGAAACGGTTCCAAAGTCGATGTGATCGCAGTCGGCACGCTACCTCTACATCTACCTTCGGGATTAATATTAGACCTAAATAATTGTTATTTGGTGCCAGCGTTAAGCATGAACATTATATCTGGATCTTGTTTGATGCGAGATGGTTATTCATTTAAATCTAAGAATAATGGTTGTTCTATTTATATGAGTAATATCTTTTATGGTCATGAACCCTTAAAGAGTGGTCTATTTTTATTGAATCTCGATAGTAGTGACACACATATTCATAGTGTTGAAGCCAAAAGATGCAGAGTTGATAATGATAGTGTAACTTATTTGTGGCACTGCCGTTTAGGTCATATCGGTGTAAAGCGCATGAAGAAACCCCATACTGATGGACTTTTGGAACCACTTGATTATGAATCACTTGGTACTTGCGAACCATGCCTCATGGGCAAGATGACTAAAACACCGTTCTCCGGTACTATGGAGAGAGCAACAGATTTGTTGGAAATCATACATACAGATGTATGTGGTCCGATGAATACTGAGGCTCGTGGCGGATATCGTTATTTTCTCACCTTCACAGATGACTTAAGCAGATATGGGTATATCTACTTAATGAAACACAAGTCTGAAACATTTGAAAAGTTCAAAGAATTTCAGAGTGAAGTAGAAAATCATCGTAACAAGAAAATAAAATTCCTAAGATCTGATCGTGGAGGAGAATATTTGAGTTACGAGTTTGGTGTACATTTGAAAAATTGTGGAATAGTTTCGCAACTCACGCAACCCGGAACACCACAGCGTAATGGTGTGTCCGAACGTCGTAATCGTACTTTACTAGATATGGTGCGATCTATGATGTCTCTTACTGATTTACCGCTATCATTTTGGGGATACGCTCTAGAGACGGCCGCATTCACGTTAAATAGGGCACCATCAAAATCTGTTGAGACGACGCCTTATGAATTGTGGTTTGGCAAGAAACCAAAGTTGTCGTTTCTGAAAGTTTGGGGCTGCGATGCTTATGTGAAAAAGCTTCAACCTGATAAGCTCTAACCCAAATCGGAGAAATGTGTCTTCATAGGATATCCAAAGGAAACTATTGGATACACCTTCTATCACAGATCCGAAGGCAAGACTTTTGTTGCTAAATTCGGAAAGTTTCTGCAGAAGGAGTTTCTTTCGAAAGAAGTGAGTGGGAGGAAAGTAGAACTTGACGAGGTAACTGTACCTGCTCCCTTATTGGAAAGTAGTGTGTCACAGAAAACTGTTTCAGTGACACCTACACCAGTTAGTGGGGAAGCTAATGATAATGATCATGAAGCTTCAGAACAAGATACTACTGAACCTCGTAGATCAACCAGAGTGAGATCCGCGCCAGAGTGGTACGGTAATCCTGTTCTGGAAGTCATGCTACTAGATCATGATGAACCTACGAACTATGAAGAAGCGATGGTGAGCCCAGATTCCGCAAAATGGCTTGAAGCCATGAAATCTGAGATGGGATCCATGTATGAGAACAAAGTATGGACTTTGGTTGACTTGCCCGATGATCGGCAAGCAATTGAGAATAAATGGATCTTCAAGAAGAAGACTGACGCTGACGGTAATATTACTGTCTACAAAGCTCGACTTGTCGCAAAAGGTTTTCGGCAAGTTCAAGGGATTGACTACGATGAGACCTTCTCACCCGTAGCGATGCTTAAGTCTGTCCGAATCATGTTAGCAATTGCCGCATTTTATGATTATGAAATTTGGCAGATGGATGTCAAAACTGCATTCCTGAATGGATTTCTGGAAGAAGAGTTGTATATGATGCAACCAGAAGGTTTTGTCGATCCAAAGGGAGCTAACAAAGTGTGCAAGCTCCAGCGATCCATTTATGGACCGGTGCAAGCCTCTCGGAGTTGGAATAAACATTTTGATAGTGTGATCAAAGCATTTGGTTTTATACAGACTTTTGGAGAAGCCTGTATTTACAAGAAAGTGAGTGGGAGCTCTGTAGCATTTCTGATATTATATGTGGATGACATATTACTAATTGGAAATGATATAGAATTTCTGGATAGCATAAAGGGATACTTGAATAAGAGTTTTTCAATGAAAGACCTCGATGAAGCTGCTTACATATTAGGCGTTAAGATCTATAGAGATAGATCAAGACGCTTAACTGGACTTTCACAGAGCACATACCTTGACAAAGTTTTGAAGAAGTTTAAAATGGATCAAGCAAAGAAAGGGTTCTTGCTTGTGTTACAAGGTGTGAAGTTGAGTAAGACTCAATGCCCGACCACTGCAGAAGATAGAGAGAAAATGAAAGATGTTCCCTATGCTTCAGCCATAGGCTCTATCATGTATGCAATGCTATGTACCAGACCTGATGTGTGCCTTGCTATAAGTCTAGCAGGGAGGTACCAAAGTGATCCAAGAGTGGATCACTGGACAGCGGTCAAGAACATCCTGAAATACCTGAAAAGGACTAAGGATATGTTTCTCATATATGGAGGTGACAAAGAGCTCATCGTAAAAGGTTACGTTGATGCAAGCTTTGACACTGATCCGGACGATTCTAAATCGCAAACCGGATATGTGTTTACATTAAACGGTGGAGCTGACAGTTGGTGCAGTTCTAAACAAAGCGTTGTAGCAGGATCTACATGTGAAGCGGAGTACATAGCTGCTTCGGAAGCAGCAAAAAATACCTAGGTCGATGTCTAAAGCTATGGCAAGATATTTGGACGAGCAGATCTAAGTAACGAAATATATGTAAAGCTAATTCAGCAAATAGATTTGAGTGCCAAATTATGGCAGACTGTTTTAGCAGTCAATGAGGCCGAGCACATAGCCATCGAACTATCGAAGGCCATCACAGCAACAAAGATCGAGTATAAAACGGTGTAGAGCTATTTCAGCTAACAGATTGGCTACTAGACCATGGCAATCTACGTCACAATAAATATATGGCAGGATATTTTAGCTAAAGGAAATATGCCCTAGAGGCAATAATAAAGTTATTATTTATTTCCTTATATCATGATAAATGTTTATTATTCATGCTAGAATTGTATTAACCGGAAACATAATACATGTGTGAATACATAGACAAACAGAGTGTCACTAGTATGCCTCTACTTGACTAGCTCGTTAATCAAAGATGGTTATGTTTCCTAACCATGAGCAAGGAGTTGTTATTTGATTAACGGGATCACATCATTAGGTGAATGATCTGATTAACATGACCCATTCCATTAGCTTAGCACCCGATCGTTTAGTATGTTGCTATTGCTTTCTTCATGACTTATACATGTTCCTATGACTATGAGATTATGCAACTCCCGTTTGCCGGAGGAACACTTTGTGTGCTACCAAACGTCACAACGTAAATGGGTGATTATAAAGGTGCTCTACAGGTGTCTCCAAAGGTACATGTTGGGTTGGCGTATTTCGAGATTAGGATTTGTCACTCCGATTGTCGGAGAGGTATCTCTGGGCCCTCTCGGTAATGCACATCACATAAGCCTTGCAAGCATTGCAACTAATGAGTTAGTTGCAAGATGATGTATTACGGAACGAGTAAAGAGACTTGCCGGTAACGAGATTGAACTAGGTATTGAGATACCGACGATTGAATCTCGGGCAAGTAACATACCGATGACAAAGGGAACAACATATGTTGTTATGCAGTCTGACCGATAAAGATCTTCATAGAATATGTAGGAGCCAATATGAGCATCCAGGTTCCGCTATTGGTTATTGACGGGAGACGTGTCTCGGTCATGTCTACATTATTCTCGAACCTGTAGGGTCCGCACGCTTAAGGTTTCGATGACAGTTATATTATGAGTTTATGAGTTTTGATGTACTGAAGTTAGTTCGGAGTCCCGGATGTGATCACGGACATGACGAGGAGTCTCGAAATGGTCGAGACATAAAGATTGATATATTGGACGACTATATTCGGACACCGGAAGTGTTCCGGGTGATTTCGGAGAAAACCGGAGAGCCGGAGGGTTACCGGAACCCCCCCGGGAGAAGTAATGGGCCATATGGGCCTTAGTGGAGAGAGAGAGGGGCAGCCAAAGGCGGGCCGCGCGCCTCCTCCCCTCCTGGTCCGAATTGGACTAGGAGAGGGGGGCGGCGCCCCCCTTTCCCTCTCCCTCCCCACTTCTTTCCCCCTCCTAGTAGGAGTCCTACTCCTACTAGGAGGAGGACTCCTCCTTGGCGCGCCATAGAGGGCCGGCCGGCCTCCTTCCCTTGATCCTTTATATACGGGGGCAGGAGGCACCCCTTGACACAAGTTGATCCACGTGATCATATTCTTAGCCGTGTGCGGTGCCCCCTTCCACCATAGTCCTCGATAATATTGTAGCGGTGCTTAGGCGAAGCCCTACGACGGTAGTACATCAAGATCGTCACCACGCCGTCGTGCTGACGGAACTCTTCCCCGACACTTTGCTGGATTGGAGTCCGGGGAACATCATCGAGCTGAACGTGTGCTAGAACTCGGAGGTGCCGTAGTTTCGGTGCTTGATCGGTCGGGCCGTGGAGACGTACGACTACATCAACCAAGTTAAACGCTTCCGTTGTCGATCTACAAGGGTACGTAGATCACACTCTCCCCCTCTCGTTGCTATGCATCACCATGATCTTGCGTGTGCGTAGGAATTTTTTTGAAATTACTACGTTCCCCAACATTAGCAACTAATCGGCCTTGGCATGCCATCTCAGCTAAGCAGATTGAGTGCAGAACAGGGCAAGGAAGCTTCTTAAGCAGAGCATATTAACAGTAAACTACTTCGGCAAATAGTGAGATTAACAGCGTCTATCAGCTAACATTCAGCGCTACACCGACATGAACGGGGCCTCAGTATTGAATGCGCGTACCGTGGGAGAAGCTGACCGCCGTGCGTCTCCACAAGAACGTCGCCAGCGGTGGCGGCGCTGACCGCCGTGCGCCTCCACAAGAACGTAGCCAGAGGTGGCGGCGCGGCTAGAGGACGACAGTCTACGAGAGCATACTATGGGAGCGAGAGGATCGCCAAACCACGACGCCGACGTATCGGCGCGGCGGGGAGGGCGGCTTTGGCGGAGCGAATGGAGTGGAGGGGGACAGGGGGGTTTGGGGAATATTATTGTCTAGTTGGCCGAAGGGCGGTTGAATCGGATTTGGTGGGAATTTTTTGGTGTGGGGGGAGGATTTTCGCGTGGTGGGGGGGGAGTTTGGCGCATGGTCGGTTTCTCCAAGTGCAGTCCCACGTGTCAGTGAAGAGGCAAGCCGAAGCGCGTTCCGTTTGCGTGAGCCGTGTGCAGGACCGAACGTGTGTGGGGTGCAATGCGACCGTGACAGGAGTGCTGTGAGTGTACCGCATTTTTTCCTTTTAAACTAGGTGCTTCGCCCCCTCAAAAAAAATATGTTGCTTCGCGCGATCCATCGATACTACTACTAGTAATCCGGTAATCCCGACTAAAACGGCGCGGCCGGGTCTTTTCCCGCGCGATATGCTGGGAGGTTGGCTTAGTTGGGTTTTTTAGTAATGCTACACCGATGTAATCCCAGTTACGTAATTAACATAATGTGAAACGTGTGAGCTGTTGATTGTAGATTGGGGGGAGGGAGGGGCCCACCACCATGAAAATCAGGGGAGGAGAGAGAGGCAATTTACGTTAACCCTTTCGTAGGTTCCCGTAGATGTAGAAAGATGTGTCCGATCCTGCAATATAGGCCGCCTGATCTATATCTAACGGATAGGAAGGAAACTATGACAATTTACCCGCACTCCTCTCCACATTTGCAGATAAGGCTTTCCCTCGTTCATCCTTTTCTCCCACAAGATCTTGATCTTCCGTGCAACGCACGGGCATCTTGCTAGTACTCCTACAATATGTATATTATTGTGAAAGTTCATATACACCGGCCGAGATTAATGCAAACACGGCAGATTTCATTACATTTTGAACTTTTATAGGACAAAAAAATAAAAGAAACCCGACCCTAAACCTATTCTACGACGGCGACCAACGTCCTCCATCTGTGATCTCCATGTACGGGGGCAGGGTTCAAGACCCGTGAAGTGAAGGTGCGGTCTCCAGCGAGGAAAAGTAGAACACGGGAGACGGACCGGCCAGTTGGCACACCATGCCCTGCCGCCTCCCATGCCCTACTCATCCTCGGAGGAGTCCCCGACCTCGGCGGTGCCGGACGTTGGACGGCGGCAAGTAGGACGCGTGGCTGACGGTGCTCCCGTCGTTGGCCGCCAGCGTGGCCACCGCTTGTGCGGCGACTTGAGCGAGGGCGGCGACCTCGAGCTCCATCCCCGAAGACAAGCTCTCCCGTGGAGCGTTTGCGCTTGCGGTCATGGAGGATGTGGTTCCAGGTAGGAGGACGATGCGCTATGGTGTGGAGGTTAGCTGGGCGTTGCCGCTTTAAGTAGCGCATTCCGGTGAGGCCAAACGTCCGGGTGCATCATTAAGTCGCCGGAGTTGGTTTCGCGGGCAATGAGCCTCTTAATGACGACACACGAACGGACGACATGAATGCAGGCAGCTGGTGCCGGCTGGGAACGCACCATGCGACGGCGCGAGGGACGAGGGTTTTGGTGTGCCAGGGTAGTCAGCTGCGGTCGTGGCAACGTTGGAGATGCCCTTTGCTCACATGCGATCCCCGCATGTCATTGAAAAAGCAAGACGACCCGGCATGGTCTCAGGTCCACAGGATGTAGTTGGCCGCGCTACACCACTCCGCGGTTGCGTCGCGGTGCCCCGTGCATCCTCGATGAGCCGGGTGTTGGGGTGTGTTTGGATTGTGGCCAAAGTGCACCTTGCCAAAATTTTGGTCATGACCAAAAGATTGGTCTTTGTTTGGATGGTTGCCATTTTTTGGCATGCCAATGAACTCTAGCCAACTCTAGTTCATTTTTCTTGCCAATGTCGGCCAAATCATGGGCAACCAATACCTCAACCAAAATTTTGGTCATGACCCAAAGATTGGTCTTTGTTTGGATGGTTGCCATTTCTTTGGCATGCCAATGAACTCTAGCCAACTCAAGTTCATTTTTCTTGCCAATGTCGGCCAAATCATGGGCAACCAATACCTCAACCAAAATTTTGGCTACCCAATGCTTTGATGGGGCAACCTTGGGCACAAACCAAACATACCGTTGGTCATGCCACAGCACTAACGCCACCCTCGGCAAACTAAAACCGTCCGTGTCTAGCGACGATATGAGTGTGTCGCTCACCGTGGTCGCCGTGTCCAGAGGCGGTGCTGGAGCTGCGCCCCGTTGTTGGCCCCAAAGATCCACATGAACGGTTGTCAGTGGCGAGGAGGTCGTGGGCCAGCTCCTCCATTGGACTAGTCTGCGCTACATCGTCCCGACGGGTGTGCCCCACATGTCGGTTTCCCTGTTTTCCTGGCCATATTCGAGCGTCAGTGCTCCGCGTTGCGCATTAGGCCTTTCACTATGTAGGCCAAGCGAGACAACTTATTGTTTATTTGAGCCGTTCAAGTATAATCATGTGGCGTTTGCTTATTTCTCATTCCTCTCCAACCCTCTTCTCTATCGATCATGTTGCCCTCCAGTCGAGTCCATCCTCCCGCATGCCTTATTTGAACATTCCACCGAGTATCATTCGCATGTACCCACCCTAGTCCTCTTTCAATAGATCTCCGGACCCCGAGATGAAATCGAGAGGGAACGAGTGGGTGCACGTGATACCTAAGGCGGATTCAAAATTTTGAACCGGTGATCATAGCATCCGCAAATCATATATAAAGGGTATTCAATGTTCGTTTCGTTTTTGAACGTACAATATGCTCCCTCCTATCCTTTCTAGTTTACATATAAGTTTTGTGTGTAGTCAAAGTATATCTACTTTGATCAAAAGGGTATCAACATTCAACAATGCCCAATCAATATTGTTAGATTCGTACGTACTCCTAGATTTGTACTCGAGATGGTTTCCAATTTGACTATTGACAAGATTAATAGTACATGAGATGTATAATGTGAAAATTATATCATTGGAAACTCCTTTCACATACGAATTTGACCGTATGCTTTGTGTAAGTTGCATGTCATATATTATTACTCTAACATTTGGTCAAAGTTAGCCTCCAAAAACGCATTAGACCCTGTATGATTTGTGTAAGTTGCATGTCATATATTATTACTCTAACATTTGTGTAAGTTGCATGTCATATATTATTACTCTAACATTTGGTCAAAGTAGTATAGTGGAAGTGGATCCTCTGACGTAGGTATCCCTGCCTTACCCTCCCTTTCGGTCACTTACTGGCGGACCCCATGCTTGCTAGGCCCCGCATGTCAGTTACTCAATGGGTTCGGCCATGTCAGGGGATTCTCATCCGTAGTATACTCCCTTTGTTTTTATTTACTCCGCATAAAACGGAGGAAGTGGTGGTATAATAAATGACGTGAGAGGGGGGAGGGACGTCGGTTTGCTCTCAACTACGGTCCCACAAGCGAGCGAAAACGCAAGACAAAGCGCGTTCCATTCGGTGAGCAACGTGGAGGGTCCAGCATGTCGGGCTGCAACGCGAACGCGACAAGAGCGATGTACAGTCAAAACTGATTGACCGGTCGTCACCGGAACCACTATTCACACCAGAACCTTCGCTGCTCGGCCTATGCCAGCCACTGCCCTAAAACCACACCAAATCTCCAGCCCATTCCCCCACCTTTCGATCCCCTAGCCCGCATCAAGCGTCCCCTAGTTCGCCGGAAAGCCATGGTGCGTCGTAAGATCACTTACTACAAGATGCTGACGCCGGAGCACCGCGCAGAAATCGCGGTGGCGGTCAGCGCCACAGACCTCCGTTCCCAAGCTCGCTTTGCGGCGGGCCAATCCCCGAGTTCTCTGGAGCCAAGCTACGAGGAGGAGGAAGCCGATCCAATGTTCATGGCGGAGGTCGCGGCGCAGAAGGCCCACGATGGGTATGAGACGATGGACGTCGACTTCGTGCCGGCGTCCGAGTCCCCCATGGTGCAGGCGGACCAGCGGTTCAACATGGCGATACTAAAGGAGGACCGGGAGGCAGAAGCTCAACTCGATGCGGAGCGCGCGCATGCCGCTGCCATCAAGGCTCTCCTGCAGGCAGAACCGGATGTCGTGGATGTGAACCGGGCGGCGGAGGCTCAACTTGAGGCGGAGCGCGCGGATGCCGCTGCCATCGAGGCCCTCCCGCAGGCGGAACCGGACGTCCTGGACTTGAACCGGGCGGCAGAGGCTCGACTCGACGCAGAGCGCGCGGATGCCGCTCTCATCAACGCCCCCCTGCAGGCGGAACCGGACGTCCTGGACTTGAACCGGGCGGCGGAGGCTCAACTCGACACGGAGCGCGCGGATGCCGCTGCCATCGAGGCCCTCCTGCGGGCGGAATCGGACGTCCTCGACTTGAACCGGGCGGTGCTCTCGTCCGTGCAGAGCGCCCGCATGCTCCGCTTGAACGAGTAGCTGGAGGCCGAGGACAACCACGGTGCGGAGACACGCGTCGGCAGCGACGGCTGGTTCGCGCCGGCAGCCAAAGACGACGAGGTCGTCTCTTTCCGCGAGCAGTGATAGTTTTTCTTTATGTTGTTGTTTTTATGGATCTTTTGCTGTGTAAAAACATATATTTGTTATGCAAGTCGCCTGACTTGGGTCAGTCTACCATTTCAGGCGGTTGGATGAATATCCTACGTCTCCTAACCCTTCTTTCCTTCTTCCTCACCTCTTCTTCTTCCCCAACAGACCACCGCACGGGCCGTACGGATACTCCCCAACATGCAGTTGGATAAGCATACTCTATGAACGAAAATTATGTGTCAGTGATAGGATGGCTGAGTTTGGTGTGTTCACATGCGACAGCACGTGTTAGTGAGGGTGTGTTCCCTTGGTTGGGTTTGCGGCGTGCAGGAGCGATTGTGTGAGGTGCGGTGCGACCGCGGCGTGCAGGAGCGACCGTGTGAGGGTGCGGTGTGACCGCGATAGCCGTGCGCAAGTGTACCTCCTTCTCATTTTGAAAACTTTAGGCAAGCTTGGCAAAAATGTGTGGCGAAGTTTGGCAATACAAGGCCTAGACCCAAACAGGATAAGTACGTACTAGGAGTACTGGTGTTAAAAAAGAAAGGCTGGGTTTTCCTTCGCGGGATTTAATCGATACAAACCCTCGTTTCACATGTCAATTAATCCGTATTTTTTTCTCCAAAGACCAAAGAGCTAACCATCTCACTCCTCATCGCTTGATTAATGCAGCGCCATGCAAACCAACCTTCTCACTTCCGCATGCATGCAGGGGATATTAATGTCCTTGGTTGCTAACCCCATCAATTTTGCCTTGATTAGTGTTAGTGGCCCTTTGCAAATTGTAATTTTGATATACTGGCCTTGTGTACAAAAAAAATGGAGGTAGTAACTATATTTGACTTCCTTCCCCATTGCGGTGACATCGACGATATTTTTTTTGGTGGTTTGGCGAAGTGCGTTCGACGGAGAACACCATTGAGGGAGACCACGGTAAGTCGTTCGCAAGTGCTGCCTGCAAGCCGAGACAACCGCCTTATTTGCATCCAGGAAGTCCTTTACTAGTACTACTAGGAGTAACTAATGCGGTGAGATGGCTTCTCAAAGAAGACGATGGAGAAGCGGAGTCAGCGAAGAGTGAAATGATGGTTGCTTCGTCCATGCTTTTGTGATTTGACACCTCACTGCTTTGTGATTTGTGATAGAAGGGACATGGGAGTAGACTCTGTGCTCTATACTGTACTACATGCGTCTAAGCATGGGAGAAAGAGGAGAGACATTGCATTTTTCTATTCCTTCAATCAATCAATCAGGGAGCTTTGGTTCCATCTTTTTGGCTTTGGCAACACCGTCCACAATGGTTCCCACGATGCCAAAAGCTATTTTCACATTTGGCTACACATTGTGGATGCCCTTAACCGTACCACTTGGTTTTGCTCCTGTGTGCTATCTATACAAATCTCAATTATATTGATCTAAAAAATTATAGAATCGAGATTAGTAAAAAGGAGGTGATTTTGCCGCGCGGATGGCGGGGGAGGTTTCTTATTTGAGCAATGCTACATCCACGTAATGGTTTGCGTAAAGTTATGAACTGATGTGATGTGGGACTATTTGATTGGATTAAAGGAGAGGATTAGGCCCACCCCACCTGAAAATCAGGGGGGCATATATAGATTAGATGGAAAGTATATATAGCAGCTACGTAGCCCTTTGTAAGTCTAGGATTAGGCTTCTTATTTTCGGAGGACGTTGTCCTGGCAGTTTTCTAACATGCGGTCCCACGTGTCAGTGCTTTACCAAGCCGATCCGCGTCCCACATGAGGCAGAACAACGGCAGAAGCAACACGTGGTTAAGTTGAAGAAGATGAGGGAGAAGCGGATTCAGCAACGAGTGAAATGATGGTTGCTTCATCCCTCCAACTTAACTGCGGGAAAGGTGCAGCTTTGTGATTTGACACCTCATTGCTCATTACTACGTCGGCGCCATGACTGGGGTGCTTCACCCCGGCTGCTCTACACTGTATTCCGGTATGGCACGTGGACCCGGTAGCTTGATGTCCCACATGTCGGCAAAAGGGACTAGAAGATTTATGAAAGCGAGCGCTCCACTCTTATGACGGAGGAGTAGACGACACGACGACCCAGTGAACTATCACTTGTACTGTATAGTACTATAGTTTTGTTGTTTCGCACGATCCATACTGGCCATACATTTCAAAGGCAATTTTAATGTATGCAAACTGAATAATTATAAGTAACAATATGATATCTAGTAAAACTAAAAACACATATGATTTATTGTGTTAGAGTGTAGTAGTAGTGCTGTATTGCATAGTTGTTAGATGTAACATGCGAGAACGTGTAGAGATGTAGTTTTGGAGGGCCTACAGAGAGAAAAGCGTAATACGGTCACCGAACTTTGGAATAAGCTGATTACGGTCACTATATACATTTTGCGGTGATTATACGGTCACTTGCTCACAGCTCAGCATCGGACGCGGAATACTCAGGTTATACTTGGCGAGCCAAGCATATACAGATATGGCCTCGGAACATGGAGACCGAAAGGTCGAGCGTGAATCATATAGTAGATATGATCAACATAGTGATGTTCACCAATGAAACTACTCCATCTCACGTGATGATCGGACATGGTTTAGTTGATTTGGATCACGTAATCACTTAGAAGATAAGAGGGATGTCTATCTAAGTGGGAGTTCTTTAAGTAAATTAATTGAACCTAAATTTATCATGAAACTTAGTACCTGATAGTATCTTGCTTGTTTATGCTTGATTGTAGATAGATGGCTCGTGCTGTTGTTCCGTTGAATTTTAATGCGTTCCTTGAGAAAGCAAAGTTGAAAGATGATGGTAGCAATTACACGGACTGGGTCCGTAACTTGAGGATTATCCTCATTGCTGCACAGAAGAATTACGTCCTGGAAGCACCGCTGGGTGCCAGGCCTGCTGCTGGAGCAACACCAGATGTTATGAACGTCTGGCAGAGCAAAGCTGATGACTACTCGATAGTTCAGTGTGCCATGCTTTACGGCTTAGAATCGGGACTTCAACGACGTTTTGAACGTCATGGAGCATATGAGATGTTCCAGGAGTTGAAGTTAATATTTCAAGCAAATGCCCGGATTGAGAGATATGAAGTCTCCAATAAGTTCTATAGCTGCAAGATGGAGGAGAACAGTTCTGTCAGTGAGCATATACTCAAAATGTCTGGGTATAATAATCACTTGATTCAATTGGGAGTTAATCTTCCAGATGATTGCGTCATTGACAGAATTCTCCAATCACTGCCACCAAGCTACAAGAGCTTCGTGATGAACTATAATATGCAAGGGATGAATAAGACTATTCCCGAGCTCTTCGCAATGCTGAAAGCTGCGGAGGTAGAAATCAAGAAGGAGCATCAAGTGTTGATGGTCAACAAGACCACTAGTTTCAAGAAAAAGGGCAAAGGGAATAAGAAGGGGAACTTCAAAAAGAACGGCAAGCAAGTTGCTACTCAAGAGAAGAAACTCAAACCTGGACCTAAGCCTGAAACTAAGTGCTTCTACTGCAAGCAGACTGGTCACTGGAAGCGGAACTGCCCCAAGTATTTGGCGGATAAGAAGGATGGCAAGGTGAACAAAGGTATATGTGATATACATGTTATTGATGTGTACCTTACCAATGCTCGCAGTAGCACCTGGGTATTTGATACTGGTTCTGTTGCTAATATTTGCAACTCGAAACAGGGACTACGGATTAAGCGAAGATTGGCTAAGGACGAGGTGACGATGCGCGTGGGAAACGGTTCCAAAGTCGATGTGATCGCAGTCGGCACGCTACCTCTACATCTACCTTCGGGATTAATATTAGACCTAAATAATTGTTATTTGGTGCCAGCGTTAAGCATGAACATTATATCTGGATCTTGTTTGATGCGAGATGGTTATTCATTTAAATCTAAGAATAATGGTTGTTCTATTTATATGAGTAATATCTTTTATGGTCATGAACCCTTAAAGAGTGGTCTATTTTTATTGAATCTCGATAGTAGTGACACACATATTCATAGTGTTGAAGCCAAAAGATGCAGAGTTGATAATGATAGTGTAACTTATTTGTGGCACTGCCGTTTAGGTCATATCGGTGTAAAGCGCATGAAGAAACCCCATACTGATGGACTTTTGGAACCACTTGATTATGAATCACTTGGTACTTGCGAACCATGCCTCATGGGCAAGATGACTAAAACACCGTTCTCCGGTACTATGGAGAGAGCAACAGATTTGTTGGAAATCATACATACAGATGTATGTGGTCCGATGAATACTGAGGCTCGTGGCGGATATCGTTATTTTCTCACCTTCACAGATGACTTAAGCAGATATGGGTATATCTACTTAATGAAACACAAGTCTGAAACATTTGAAAAGTTCAAAGAATTTCAGAGTGAAGTAGAAAATCATCGTAACAAGAAAATAAAATTCCTAAGATCTGATCGTGGAGGAGAATATTTGAGTTACGAGTTTGGTGTACATTTGAAAAATTGTGGAATAGTTTCGCAACTCACGCAACCCGGAACACCACAGCGTAATGGTGTGTCCGAACGTCGTAATCGTACTTTACTAGATATGGTGCGATCTATGATGTCTCTTACTGATTTACCGCTATCATTTTGGGGATACGCTCTAGAGACGGCCGCATTCACGTTAAATAGGGCACCATCAAAATCTGTTGAGACGACGCCTTATGAATTGTGGTTTGGCAAGAAACCAAAGTTGTCGTTTCTGAAAGTTTGGGGCTGCGATGCTTATGTGAAAAAGCTTCAACCTGATAAGCTCTAACCCAAATCGGAGAAATGTGTCTTCATAGGATATCCAAAGGAAACTATTGGATACACCTTCTATCACAGATCCGAAGGCAAGACTTTTGTTGCTAAATTCGGAAAGTTTCTGCAGAAGGAGTTTCTTTCGAAAGAAGTGAGTGGGAGGAAAGTAGAACTTGACGAGGTAACTGTACCTGCTCCCTTATTGGAAAGTAGTGTGTCACAGAAAACTGTTTCAGTGACACCTACACCAGTTAGTGGGGAAGCTAATGATAATGATCATGAAGCTTCAGAACAAGATACTACTGAACCTCGTAGATCAACCAGAGTGAGATCCGCGCCAGAGTGGTACGGTAATCCTGTTCTGGAAGTCATGCTACTAGATCATGATGAACCTACGAACTATGAAGAAGCGATGGTGAGCCCAGATTCCGCAAAATGGCTTGAAGCCATGAAATCTGAGATGGGATCCATGTATGAGAACAAAGTATGGACTTTGGTTGACTTGCCCGATGATCGGCAAGCAATTGAGAATAAATGGATCTTCAAGAAGAAGACTGACGCTGACGGTAATATTACTGTCTACAAAGCTCGACTTGTCGCAAAAGGTTTTCGGCAAGTTCAAGGGATTGACTACGATGAGACCTTCTCACCCGTAGCGATGCTTAAGTCTGTCCGAATCATGTTAGCAATTGCCGCATTTTATGATTATGAAATTTGGCAGATGGATGTCAAAACTGCATTCCTGAATGGATTTCTGGAAGAAGAGTTGTATATGATGCAACCAGAAGGTTTTGTCGATCCAAAGGGAGCTAACAAAGTGTGCAAGCTCCAGCGATCCATTTATGGACCGGTGCAAGCCTCTCGGAGTTGGAATAAACATTTTGATAGTGTGATCAAAGCATTTGGTTTTATACAGACTTTTGGAGAAGCCTGTATTTACAAGAAAGTGAGTGGGAGCTCTGTAGCATTTCTGATATTATATGTGGATGACATATTACTAATTGGAAATGATATAGAATTTCTGGATAGCATAAAGGGATACTTGAATAAGAGTTTTTCAATGAAAGACCTCGATGAAGCTGCTTACATATTAGGCGTTAAGATCTATAGAGATAGATCAAGACGCTTAACTGGACTTTCACAGAGCACATACCTTGACAAAGTTTTGAAGAAGTTTAAAATGGATCAAGCAAAGAAAGGGTTCTTGCTTGTGTTACAAGGTGTGAAGTTGAGTAAGACTCAATGCCCGACCACTGCAGAAGATAGAGAGAAAATGAAAGATGTTCCCTATGCTTCAGCCATAGGCTCTATCATGTATGCAATGCTATGTACCAGACCTGATGTGTGCCTTGCTATAAGTCTAGCAGGGAGGTACCAAAGTGATCCAAGAGTGGATCACTGGACAGCGGTCAAGAACATCCTGAAATACCTGAAAAGGACTAAGGATATGTTTCTCATATATGGAGGTGACAAAGAGCTCATCGTAAAAGGTTACGTTGATGCAAGCTTTGACACTGATCCGGACGATTCTAAATCGCAAACCGGATATGTGTTTACATTAAACGGTGGAGCTGACAGTTGGTGCAGTTCTAAACAAAGCGTTGTAGCAGGATCTACATGTGAAGCGGAGTACATAGCTGCTTCGGAAGCAGCAAAAAATACCTAGGTCGATGTCTAAAGCTATGGCAAGATATTTGGACGAGCAGATCTAAGTAACGAAATATATGTAAAGCTAATTCAGCAAATAGATTTGAGTGCCAAATTATGGCAGACTGTTTTAGCAGTCAATGAGGCCGAGCACATAGCCATCGAACTATCGAAGGCCATCACAGCAACAAAGATCGAGTATAAAACGGTGTAGAGCTATTTCAGCTAACAGATTGGCTACTAGACCATGGCAATCTACGTCACAATAAATATATGGCAGGATATTTTAGCTAAAGGAAATATGCCCTAGAGGCAATAATAAAGTTATTATTTATTTCCTTATATCATGATAAATGTTTATTATTCATGCTAGAATTGTATTAACCGGAAACATAATACATGTGTGAATACATAGACAAACAGAGTGTCACTAGTATGCCTCTACTTGACTAGCTCGTTAATCAAAGATGGTTATGTTTCCTAACCATGAGCAAGGAGTTGTTATTTGATTAACGGGATCACATCATTAGGTGAATGATCTGATTAACATGACCCATTCCATTAGCTTAGCACCCGATCGTTTAGTATGTTGCTATTGCTTTCTTCATGACTTATACATGTTCCTATGACTATGAGATTATGCAACTCCCGTTTGCCGGAGGAACACTTTGTGTGCTACCAAACGTCACAACGTAAATGGGTGATTATAAAGGTGCTCTACAGGTGTCTCCAAAGGTACATGTTGGGTTGGCGTATTTCGAGATTAGGATTTGTCACTCCGATTGTCGGAGAGGTATCTCTGGGCCCTCTCGGTAATGCACATCACATAAGCCTTGCAAGCATTGCAACTAATGAGTTAGTTGCAAGATGATGTATTACGGAACGAGTAAAGAGACTTGCCGGTAACGAGATTGAACTAGGTATTGAGATACCGACGATTGAATCTCGGGCAAGTAACATACCGATGACAAAGGGAACAACATATGTTGTTATGCAGTCTGACCGATAAAGATCTTCATAGAATATGTAGGAGCCAATATGAGCATCCAGGTTCCGCTATTGGTTATTGACGGGAGACGTGTCTCGGTCATGTCTACATTATTCTCGAACCTGTAGGGTCCGCACGCTTAAGGTTTCGATGACAGTTATATTATGAGTTTATGAGTTTTGATGTACTGAAGTTAGTTCGGAGTCCCGGATGTGATCACGGACATGACGAGGAGTCTCGAAATGGTCGAGACATAAAGATTGATATATTGGACGACTATATTCGGACACCGGAAGTGTTCCGGGTGATTTCGGAGAAAACCGGAGAGCCGGAGGGTTACCGGAACCCCCCCGGGAGAAGTAATGGGCCATATGGGCCTTAGTGGAGAGAGAGAGGGGCAGCCAAAGGCGGGCCGCGCGCCTCCTCCCCTCCTGGTCCGAATTGGACTAGGAGAGGGGGGCGGCGCCCCCCTTTCCCTCTCCCTCCCCACTTCTTTCCCCCTCCTAGTAGGAGTCCTACTCCTACTAGGAGGAGGACTCCTCCTTGGCGCGCCATAGAGGGCCGGCCGGCCTCCTTCCCTTGATCCTTTATATACGGGGGCAGGAGGCACCCCTTGACACAAGTTGATCCACGTGATCATATTCTTAGCCGTGTGCGGTGCCCCCTTCCACCATAGTCCTCGATAATATTGTAGCGGTGCTTAGGCGAAGCCCTACGACGGTAGTACATCAAGATCGTCACCACGCCGTCGTGCTGACGGAACTCTTCCCCGACACTTTGCTGGATTGGAGTCCGGGGAACATCATCGAGCTGAACGTGTGCTAGAACTCGGAGGTGCCGTAGTTTCGGTGCTTGATCGGTCGGGCCGTGGAGACGTACGACTACATCAACCAAGTTAAACGCTTCCGTTGTCGATCTACAAGGGTACGTAGATCACACTCTCCCCCTCTCGTTGCTATGCATCACCATGATCTTGCGTGTGCGTAGGAATTTTTTTGAAATTACTACGTTCCCCAACATTAGCAACTAATCGGCCTTGGCATGCCATCTCAGCTAAGCAGATTGAGTGCAGAACAGGGCAAGGAAGCTTCTTAAGCAGAGCATATTAACAGTAAACTACTTCGGCAAATAGTGAGATTAACAGCGTCTATCAGCTAACATTCAGCGCTACACCGACATGAACGGGGCCTCAGTATTGAATGCGCGTACCGTGGGAGAAGCTGACCGCCGTGCGTCTCCACAAGAACGTCGCCAGCGGTGGCGGCGCTGACCGCCGTGCGCCTCCACAAGAACGTAGCCAGAGGTGGCGGCGCGGCTAGAGGACGACAGTCTACGAGAGCATACTATGGGAGCGAGAGGATCGCCAAACCACGACGCCGACGTATCGGCGCGGCGGGGAGGGCGGCTTTGGCGGAGCGAATGGAGTGGAGGGGGACAGGGGGGTTTGGGGAATATTATTGTCTAGTTGGCCGAAGGGCGGTTGAATCGGATTTGGTGGGAATTTTTTGGTGTGGGGGGAGGATTTTCGCGTGGTGGGGGGGGAGTTTGGCGCATGGTCGGTTTCTCCAAGTGCAGTCCCACGTGTCAGTGAAGAGGCAAGCCGAAGCGCGTTCCGTTTGCGTGAGCCGTGTGCAGGACCGAACGTGTGTGGGGTGCAATGCGACCGTGACAGGAGTGCTGTGAGTGTACCGCATTTTTTCCTTTTAAACTAGGTGCTTCGCCCCCTCAAAAAAAATATGTTGCTTCGCGCGATCCATCGATACTACTACTAGTAATCCGGTAATCCCGACTAAAACGGCGCGGCCGGGTCTTTTCCCGCGCGATATGCTGGGAGGTTGGCTTAGTTGGGTTTTTTAGTAATGCTACACCGATGTAATCCCAGTTACGTAATTAACATAATGTGAAACGTGTGAGCTGTTGATTGTAGATTGGGGGGAGGGAGGGGCCCACCACCATGAAAATCAGGGGAGGAGAGAGAGGCAATTTACGTTAACCCTTTCGTAGGTTCCCGTAGATGTAGAAAGATGTGTCCGATCCTGCAATATAGGCCGCCTGATCTATATCTAACGGATAGGAAGGAAACTATGACAATTTACCCGCACTCCTCTCCACATTTGCAGATAAGGCTTTCCCTCGTTCATCCTTTTCTCCCACAAGATCTTGATCTTCCGTGCAACGCACGGGCATCTTGCTAGTACTCCTACAATATGTATATTATTGTGAAAGTTCATATACACCGGCCGAGATTAATGCAAACACGGCAGATTTCATTACATTTTGAACTTTTATAGGACAAAAAAATAAAAGAAACCCGACCCTAAACCTATTCTACGGCGGCGACCAACGTCCTCCATCTGTGATCTCCATGTACGGGGGCAGGGTTCAAGACCCGTGAAGTGAAGGTGCGGTCTCCAGCGAGGAAAAGTAGAACACGGGAGACGGACCGGCCAGTTGGCACACCATGCCCTGCCGCCTCCCATGCCCTACTCATCCTCGGAGGAGTCCCCGACCTCGGCGGTGCCGGACGTTGGACGGCGGCAAGTAGGACGCGTGGCTGACGGTGCTCCCGTCGTTGGCCGCCAGCGTGGCCACCGCTTGTGCGGCGACTTGAGCGAGGGCGGCGACCTCGAGCTCCATCCCCGAAGACAAGCTCTCCCGTGGAGCGTTTGCGCTTGCGGTCATGGAGGATGTGGTTCCAGGTAGGAGGACGATGCGCTATGGTGTGGAGGTTAGCTGGGCGTTGCCGCTTTAAGTAGCGCATTCCGGTGAGGCCAAACGTCCGGGTGCATCATTAAGTCGCCGGAGTTGGTTTCGCGGGCAATGAGCCTCTTAATGACGACACACGAACGGACGACATGAATGCAGGCAGCTGGTGCCGGCTGGGAACGCACCATGCGACGGCGCGAGGGACGAGGGTTTTGGTGTGCCAGGGTAGTCAGCTGCGGTCGTGGCAACGTTGGAGATGCCCTTTGCTCACATGCGATCCCCGCATGTCATTGAAAAAGCAAGACGACCCGGCATGGTCTCAGGTCCACAGGATGTAGTTGGCCGCGCTACACCACTCCGCGGTTGCGTCGCGGTGCCCCGTGCATCCTCGATGAGCCGGGTGTTGGGGTGTGTTTGGATTGTGGCCAAAGTGCACCTTGCCAAAATTTTGGTCATGACCAAAAGATTGGTCTTTGTTTGGATGGTTGCCATTTTTTGGCATGCCAATGAACTCTAGCCAACTCTAGTTCATTTTTCTTGCCAATGTCGGCCAAATCATGGGCAACCAATACCTCAACCAAAATTTTGGTCATGACCCAAAGATTGGTCTTTGTTTGGATGGTTGCCATTTCTTTGGCATGCCAATGAACTCTAGCCAACTCAAGTTCATTTTTCTTGCCAATGTCGGCCAAATCATGGGCAACCAATACCTCAACCAAAATTTTGGCTACCCAATGCTTTGATGGGGCAACCTTGGGCACAAACCAAACATACCGTTGGTCATGCCACAGCACTAACGCCACCCTCGGCAAACTAAAACCGTCCGTGTCTAGCGACGATATGAGTGTGTCGCTCACCGTGGTCGCCGTGTCCAGAGGCGGTGCTGGAGCTGCGCCCCGTTGTTGGCCCCAAAGATCCACATGAACGGTTGTCAGTGGCGAGGAGGTCGTGGGCCAGCTCCTCCATTGGACTAGTCTGCGCTACATCGTCCCGACGGGTGTGCCCCACATGTCGGTTTCCCTGTTTTCCTGGCCATATTCGAGCGTCAGTGCTCCGCGTTGCGCATTAGGCCTTTCACTATGTAGGCCAAGCGAGACAACTTATTGTTTATTTGAGCCGTTCAAGTATAATCATGTGGCGTTTGCTTATTTCTCATTCCTCTCCAACCCTCTTCTCTATCGATCATGTTGCCCTCCAGTCGAGTCCATCCTCCCGCATGCCTTATTTGAACATTCCACCGAGTATCATTCGCATGTACCCACCCTAGTCCTCTTTCAATAGATCTCCGGACCCCGAGATGAAATCGAGAGGGAACGAGTGGGTGCACGTGATACCTAAGGCGGATTCAAAATTTTGAACCGGTGATCATAGCATCCGCAAATCATATATAAAGGGTATTCAATGTTCGTTTCGTTTTTGAACGTACAATATGCTCCCTCCTATCCTTTCTAGTTTACATATAAGTTTTGTGTGTAGTCAAAGTATATCTACTTTGATCAAAAGGGTATCAACATTCAACAATGCCCAATCAATATTGTTAGATTCGTACGTACTCCTAGATTTGTACTCGAGATGGTTTCCAATTTGACTATTGACAAGATTAATAGTACATGAGATGTATAATGTGAAAATTATATCATTGGAAACTCCTTTCACATACGAATTTGACCGTATGCTTTGTGTAAGTTGCATGTCATATATTATTACTCTAACATTTGGTCAAAGTTAGCCTCCAAAAACGCATTAGACCCTGTATGATTTGTGTAAGTTGCATGTCATATATTATTACTCTAACATTTGTGTAAGTTGCATGTCATATATTATTACTCTAACATTTGGTCAAAGTAGTATAGTGGAAGTGGATCCTCTGACGTAGGTATCCCTGCCTTACCCTCCCTTTCGGTCACTTACTGGCGGACCCCATGCTTGCTAGGCCCCGCATGTCAGTTACTCAATGGGTTCGGCCATGTCAGGGGATTCTCATCCGTAGTATACTCCCTTTGTTTTTATTTACTCCGCATAAAACGGAGGAAGTGGTGGTATAATAAATGACGTGAGAGGGGGGAGGGACGTCGGTTTGCTCTCAACTACGGTCCCACAAGCGAGCGAAAACGCAAGACAAAGCGCGTTCCATTCGGTGAGCAACGTGGAGGGTCCAGCATGTCGGGCTGCAACGCGAACGCGACAAGAGCGATGTACAGTCAAAACTGATTGACCGGTCGTCACCGGAACCACTATTCACACCAGAACCTTCGCTGCTCGGCCTATGCCAGCCACTGCCCTAAAACCACACCAAATCTCCAGCCCATTCCCCCACCTTTCGATCCCCTAGCCCGCATCAAGCGTCCCCTAGTTCGCCGGAAAGCCATGGTGCGTCGTAAGATCACTTACTACAAGATGCTGACGCCGGAGCACCGCGCAGAAATCGCGGTGGCGGTCAGCGCCACAGACCTCCGTTCCCAAGCTCGCTTTGCGGCGGGCCAATCCCCGAGTTCTCTGGAGCCAAGCTACGAGGAGGAGGAAGCCGATCCAATGTTCATGGCGGAGGTCGCGGCGCAGAAGGCCCACGATGGGTATGAGACGATGGACGTCGACTTCGTGCCGGCGTCCGAGTCCCCCATGGTGCAGGCGGACCAGCGGTTCAACATGGCGATACTAAAGGAGGACCGGGAGGCAGAAGCTCAACTCGATGCGGAGCGCGCGCATGCCGCTGCCATCAAGGCTCTCCTGCAGGCAGAACCGGATGTCGTGGATGTGAACCGGGCGGCGGAGGCTCAACTTGAGGCGGAGCGCGCGGATGCCGCTGCCATCGAGGCCCTCCCGCAGGCGGAACCGGACGTCCTGGACTTGAACCGGGCGGCAGAGGCTCGACTCGACGCAGAGCGCGCGGATGCCGCTCTCATCAACGCCCCCCTGCAGGCGGAACCGGACGTCCTGGACTTGAACCGGGCGGCGGAGGCTCAACTCGACACGGAGCGCGCGGATGCCGCTGCCATCGAGGCCCTCCTGCGGGCGGAATCGGACGTCCTCGACTTGAACCGGGCGGTGCTCTCGTCCGTGCAGAGCGCCCGCATGCTCCGCTTGAACGAGTAGCTGGAGGCCGAGGACAACCACGGTGCGGAGACACGCGTCGGCAGCGACGGCTGGTTCGCGCCGGCAGCCAAAGACGACGAGGTCGTCTCTTTCCGCGAGCAGTGATAGTTTTTCTTTATGTTGTTGTTTTTATGGATCTTTTGCTGTGTAAAAACATATATTTGTTATGCAAGTCGCCTGACTTGGGTCAGTCTACCATTTCAGGCGGTTGGATGAATATCCTACGTCTCCTAACCCTTCTTTCCTTCTTCCTCACCTCTTCTTCTTCCCCAACAGACCACCGCACGGGCCGTACGGATACTCCCCAACATGCAGTTGGATAAGCATACTCTATGAACGAAAATTATGTGTCAGTGATAGGATGGCTGAGTTTGGTGTGTTCACATGCGACAGCACGTGTTAGTGAGGGTGTGTTCCCTTGGTTGGGTTTGCGGCGTGCAGGAGCGATTGTGTGAGGTGCGGTGCGACCGCGGCGTGCAGGAGCGACCGTGTGAGGGTGCGGTGTGACCGCGATAGCCGTGCGCAAGTGTACCTCCTTCTCATTTTGAAAACTTTAGGCAAGCTTGGCAAAAATGTGTGGCGAAGTTTGGCAATACAAGGCCTAGACCCAAACAGGATAAGTACGTACTAGGAGTACTGGTGTTAAAAAAGAAAGGCTGGGTTTTCCTTCGCGGGATTTAATCGATACAAACCCTCGTTTCACATGTTAATTAATCCGTATTTTTTTCTCCAAAGACCAAAGAGCTAACCATCTCACTCCTCATCGCTTGATTAATGCAGCGCCATGCAAACCAACCTTCTCACTTCCGCATGCATGCAGGGGATATTAATGTCCTTGGTTGCTAACCCCATCAATTTTGCCTTGATTAGTGTTAGTGGCCCTTTGCAAATTGTAATTTTGATATACTGGCCTTGTGTACAAAAAAAATGGAGGTAGTAACTATATTTGACTTCCTTCCCCATTGCGGTGACATCGACGATATTTTTTTTGGTGGTTTGGCGAAGTGCGTTCGACGGAGAACACCATTGAGGGAGACCACGGTAAGTCGTTCGCAAGTGCTGCCTGCAAGCCGAGACAACCGCCTTATTTGCATCCAGGAAGTCCTTTACTAGTACTACTAGGAGTAACTAATGCGGTGAGATGGCTTCTCAAAGAAGACGATGGAGAAGCGGAGTCAGCGAAGAGTGAAATGATGGTTGCTTCGTCCATGCTTTTGTGATTTGACACCTCACTGCTTTGTGATTTGTGATAGAAGGGACATGGGAGTAGACTCTGTGCTCTATACTGTACTACATGCGTCTAAGCATGGGAGAAAGAGGAGAGACATTGCATTTTTCTATTCCTTCAATCAATCAATCAGGGAGCTTTGGTTCCATCTTTTTGGCTTTGGCAACACCGTCCACAATGGTTCCCACGATGCCAAAAGCTATTTTCACATTTGGCTACACATTGTGGATGCCCTTAACCGTACCACTTGGTTTTGCTCCTGTGTGCTATCTATACAAATCTCAATTATATTGATCTAAAAAATTATAGAATCGAGATTAGTAAAAAGGAGGTGATTTTGCCGCGCGGATGGCGGGGGAGGTTTCTTATTTGAGCAATGCTACATCCACGTAATGGTTTGCGTAAAGTTATGAACTGATGTGATGTGGGACTATTTGATTGGATTAAAGGAGAGGATTAGGCCCACCCCACCTGAAAATCAGGGGGGCATATATAGATTAGATGGAAAGTATATATAGCAGCTACGTAGCCCTTTGTAAGTCTAGGATTAGGCTTCTTATTTTCGGAGGACGTTGTCCTGGCAGTTTTCTAACATGCGGTCCCACGTGTCAGTGCTTTACCAAGCCGATCCGCGTCCCACATGAGGCAGAACAACGGCAGAAGCAACACGTGGTTAAGTTGAAGAAGATGAGGGAGAAGCGGATTCAGCAACGAGTGAAATGATGGTTGCTTCATCCCTCCAACTTAACTGCGGGAAAGGTGCAGCTTTGTGATTTGACACCTCATTGCTCATTACTACGTCGGCGCCATGACTGGGGTGCTTCACCCCGGCTGCTCTACACTGTATTCCGGTATGGCACGTGGACCCGGTAGCTTGATGTCCCACATGTCGGCAAAAGGGACTAGAAGATTTATGAAAGCGAGCGCTCCACTCTTATGACGGAGGAGTAGACGACACGACGACCCAGTGAACTATCACTTGTACTGTATAGTACTATAGTTTTGTTGTTTCGCACGATCCATCGATACAAACCCGATTAAACAGGAAAGGGTGGGATTTTTCCCGCGCGGTAGATGATACTGGCCATACATTTCAAAGGCAATTTTAATGTATGCAAACTGAATAATTATAAGTAACAATATGATATCTAGTAAAACTAAAAACACATATGATTTATTGTGTTAGAGTGTAGTAGTAGTGCTGTATTGCATAGTTGTTAGATGTAACATGCGAGAACGTGTAGAGATGTAGTTTTGGAGGGCCTACAGAGAGAAAAGCGTAATACGGTCACCGAACTTTGGAATAAGCTGATTACGGTCACTATATACATTTTGCGGTGATTATACGGTCACTTGCTCACAGCTCAGCATCGGATTACACTCTGTTGACCGGCCAAATAGTCTGCGTGGCGCCATGTTGACTAGTTAAATTGCCCACATTCATTGTGGGTCCCACCTGTCAATTCACATAGGCAAAAGGTCAGATAAACACAATTTGCGCGGGCGCGACAAGGCTCCAACCCGTGCGCGGGCGCGACAAGGCTCCAACCCGTGCGCGGGAATCACCTGGTTGTGTATGTGTCTGTCAGGGCCTGATGTGTGCGCATGCACCTGTAGGTTGAGCACTTGAGCATGAGAGTCTGTGTTGGTCATGTGGTGTACTGGTGTGTGCATGCATGCGTGCGTGTGTGCGTGTGAGTGTTGTGTGCGTGCGTGCGTGGCTGCGTGTGTACGTGTGAGTGTTGCGTGCGTGCGTGGGTGCATGTGTTTGTGTGAGTGTTGCGTGGATGCAGATCATGTGCATGTGTGTGTGTGTATAATCACCACACCAGCTCCTGTGTCTTAAAACAGACGGCTCAGCATACCAATACAAGGCCACCTTGTCCGCTGTGCCCGCGGTCATGACTTGAAACCACCATCCAAATATTTTTTTTGTCGTTTGTTTTCATTCTTACTAGCAAGATGCCTGTGCGTTGCATGTAACATCAAGATGCATTTGTATGACTTGTTTATCTTGTGAGAGAAAAGGATGAACGAGTGAAGGCCTTATTTGCAAATGTGGAGAGGTGTGTGGGTACCTTTTTGCAAAATTGCCATAGTTTCTTTCCTATCCGTTAGATATAAATCGGACGGCCTATATTGCAGGATGGCAGGCACACCATCATCACCAGCTCTGTTTTTTATAAGAGTGTATTTTATGTATTTTATAAGAGTGTAGATGTAGAGTAGATACAAGTCGACAGGTGGACACGATGGTAGTGAGATAATGTGATGCAACACTAGAGGTGCCACGTGGAGCGTTTAACTGGTCAACTAGTCATGTCATGAGCAAATACAGAGTTGTACGGTGAGCCCGTGACTGCATAATAACCACTAAACGTAAATGGTGACCGTAATGAGTGGATTCTGAAGTCCAATGTACGTATCGTGCTTTCGCTTCAAATACAATGATCGTCATTGCATATATCGCGAGAGAAAGATGAAACATGCGTGAATCTTCTGGGGGCTTACTTTTAGAGGACCTGGAGATAGTTTTGTGTGCATACGTGAAAGGGGCGTACAGGGGGGGTATGCGATGGAGAGAGAGATGCTCTTCGTTTCTCTTTATTATGACTAACTTTGTATATAGTATAAAAATATACAAATTCACAGTGCAGAATAAATATCATTGTGGGCACCATGCAATGCAAATTAGCGTTCGTACTCCTCCATATAACTTTGTAATGTTGTATATATGTAGAAACTCTAAAATAATTTTTTGGCCACACTTTATTCAAAAGGAATGTTGTATGAGAAATAAGCGTGAAGAGAGGGCTTTTTAGATCAATGGGGTACGTGATGTAACATGTGTGAATGTGTAGTTGATGCATTTGGCGGGGCCTAGAGAGGTGTGTGTGTGTGTATTACGTATTCGAGAGAGCATTGATAGAGGGGCCGACGGGGGGAGGGTTATATCTAGAGCATGTGTGCGAGAAAGACACCTCGGGAGAGAGTGTGTGAGCATGTGTGAGAGACCACCGATGGAGAGTGAAACTACACGTAAAAGACTGCTCTACACATTGATTAAAGATATAAATTGTATCCAAATATTAGGATGGGATCATGATATTTGCAATTCGCGTAAGGAGCGGTCATTGATCCATCAGACATCTAGATTCTATCGAATTTGAGCATGTCTATGTTATTATTCGACACAATTGATCCACATAGTTAGTATTTTGAACTCCAGACAATGCATAGCTTTAGCAATCGAATATAAACATGAGTATAGTTCATGTTATGTGTGTAAAGCACATTATACATAAGTACACAATGGACATTATAAATAGCTACTACCTATGAACTAGCATACATTTGAATTCAACTTAAGGTGGTTTAAAAAAATCGAATTCAACATGAAGTCCATTCAATTATTTGAATTTGATATCATGGCATTTGTAAACCATACCTAAATTATGGGGGCACCAATCTTTGCTCTGATTTTGTACATAATAGCATATGTAGTCGTGTATAAAATAGATTCAAATTTAGCTCCTCCATTCCAAAATAATCGTAGTTATAGGATTTTCAAGTGTCAAAATTTCAAAAAGAAGCGGATAATTTAATGAGGTTTTCAAACATACAAGGTCAAATATAACGTTGTATATTTAGGTCAATCCTCATAGTTCAAGAGTACTCTAAACGTGAATGCTTGTGTTTCAAAATTTCGAACGAAGCGCCAAAAGAGCCTCTACTCGCCCGAAACCGCGTGAGACCAATGTTTGGTAGTACAAGGAAATTACTTTTCTAATAACTCCGACCCGTGAAACCTACCGGCCCGATGTCCAAAGGTCTAAACCGAGGTAGGTTTGTAGCTTCATCTAGACGCCACGCAACCGCATCCGAAAAACATTCATACACAATGGCCGCCTAAGCACACATGCACGCGGCCAAAATCGCTCCCGCCCACTATTTGGGACACCTGGGATTACCATCCTACCCCCGACCCGCAGTAGGTCCGAAATTTAAGAGGGGGGCAAAGTTTGTACTTTCCCCAAATTTCAAACAAGCGCGTCCCATCTTCTGTTCAAAAAAGCCAAAAACAAGCGTGTCCCAGACCGAAACATGGTTCCCCCCCACCCGTCCGATTCCCCATTCGTACTCCATGGGCGCCAAAACTACCTCTCCACCAGCCGCGAAACTCTGGCGTCCTCCGTCCGCCACCCCATCCCACCCATCAACTGCCGCCCTCCTCCATCACGCCGGAGCCGATACCCCAACGTCGTCGTCCACCGCAACCTCAACCGCAACACCCTCCACGGCTAGTAGTTGAAGCCGAGGTCGAGCCGTCCGTACCCGAGCCAGTTCAACCACGCCGTCCTGCGCCTCACCGCTGCCGCTCCAACTTCGCCACCCTCCACCGCACCGAAGTTGTTCCTGCTACGCCGTCCTTCGCCGCCTCGGATCTGCTTCCCCTCCGCTGACATATGGCCACGGCAACACAGTCAACAATTTGGCCATGGGTTCGTCCAAGCCTGCACCCTCCAGAACATCGGTTTCCCCGGTAAAAAGAAGAAAATCGACGCGACTTGTGGAGGTGACCACACCGGCAACCAAAAAAGGTACTCATCTTCCCTTATTCGTGCAAATCTTACGTCTCTGCTTGCACGGTATTCATCCCACAGAAGACATTAGTTGACCGCTTCTTCTTGATACTAGATGTTCCTAGTAACTCGCGATGCACAAGGTTTCTCCTCATATACTATTTCACCTTAGCTAGAGGTCCGCCGCCCCCCTGAATTTCAATTTCTGGCCACTTGATTCCCAATTAACGGAAGCATTCCCCGGCGTAATAGGCGCTAGTACGCCTATTACGCCGGGGAAGCAGCGCCTTGGTGTTTATCTTAGGGGCGTGTGCGGCCTAGAGCTACTGGCACCCGATCTGGAGGTCAGCCCGGATTAAAGGGATGGCCTGGGGGCGCTACCAAGCACGGCGGTGGTGTGAGGTCGATGGGAGGGCGAGGCGGCGGAGGCAGGGGTCTGGGCCGATGGACGCTGGCGGTTCGAGAAAGATCATCAACAGTGACTGGCGGGAGATAGAAGAAGGCCATCTGCCCGTTCCTTATAGATCGGACGGTTCATTAAAAAAATCGACTGACCTATTTATTTTCAGTCGACTATTATCTTAGATATGACCACATGTGGTGGTGTGCTGGAGGAGTACCTGCATTTCCCGTGCTCATATATTACAAAATCATACAGAGTAGAATCTAATTTTGTTTGCCATGCAATGTTGTAGAGCTATCATATGTCTCCTGTCATTTATTTTTCGGCCACCTGCTATCTGCTACTTTTACAATGCACTAGTTCTGCACACACTTCACCCTTACTCTCACTGTTGTGTTTTTATGCAAGGGTATTTCAGACTCTGCTGCCATGAGAGAATCCAAAAAGAAAAGAGAGAAGTCGCTCCAGTTTGGTGTGCGGCTAGGCAAGACACGTTTCAACGCTTTAAAGGGTGTAGTGTCAGCAGATGGAGACGGGGAACGTAGCTCTGGAGTTGATGACCTCGCTCGCAATGAACCACCATCCCAGGTGCTTGCTTTAACTTCACGGTGTCATATGTGGTTGCATGTTCCATATGGTGTCTAGCTTGTATTCGAAAGGCTGAAGTCGGTAAGATAAGGAAAGATATTTTTTACATGAACCACCATCCCATGAGCACCAGAAGACAAATAGCTAGTCAGGGCACTGGGCGAGCTAGTGACAAGCCCAGCAAAGATAGGCATCACCTGGAAGCCAACTAAAAAGCTACGATGGTGGCGAAGTAGCCCGCCTCCCACCAGGCTCTCAGGTCCTAGATGATCATGCTCACCACTCCAGCCGGATGTCCAGCTTGTATTGCTTCCAATTTGGTTAAATTGCATCTGCTTAGCTTACACATTATACCTTTGTGAAAGTGCGTTATATCGACCAGAGGGGGGTGAATAGGCGATTTTTATGAAAGTCTTCAAAACATGGAAGTTATGAAGACAAACGATAGAAATAAACCTATTACCCTGCAGCGGAAGGTAGACTACACTAGGCAAGCCATAGTCAAGTATTCAATAGAGTGAAAGCACAATGACTAATAGCAGAAATGTAGTAAGGATCAGGTAGGAAGATATTGTGAAGCCACACAGAACACGCAGTCACTCAGTGAAGACAAAAAATAGTGCGAACATACAATGACTTCACAAGGAGTAACAGTAAGTAAAGGGAAGGGAAGATGAAACCAGTGACTCGCTGAAGACAATGATTTGTTGGACCAGTTCCAGTTGCTGTGACAACTGTACGTCTGGTTAGGGCGGCTAGGTATTTAAACCTTAGGACACATAGTCCCGGACACCCAGTCCTGAACATGCAGCTCAGGACACCCAGTCCTCACCGTATTCCCCTTGAGCTAAGGTCACACAGACCTCGCCCAATCACTCTGGTAAGTCTTCAAGGTAGACTCCCAAACCTTCACAGACTTCGTTCACCGGCAATCCACAATGTCTCTTGGATGCTCAGAACGCGACGCCTAACCGGCTGGAGGATGCACAGTCCTCAAGTGTAATAAGTCTTCAGATCACACAGACAAGAAGACTTAAGTGATGCCTAATTCGCTTTGGCTCTGGGTGGTTAGGGCTTTATCCTCGCAAGGAATTCTCTCTCAAAGGCTTCGAGGTGGGTTGCTCTCAAACGACAAAAGCCGTACTCTGAATCTGAGCAGCCAACCGTTTATGGTTGTAGGGGGTGGGCTATTTATAGCCACTTGGCAACCCGACCTGATTTGTCCGAAATGACCCTGGGTCACTAAGGAACTGACACGTGTTCCAACGGTCAGATTTCAAACTCACACGGTAACTTTACTTGGGCTTCAAGCAAAGCTGACTTGCCCGACTCTGGACAAGATTCGCTCTCAAAGTCTTCACTCGAAGACATAGGTTTTGTTTAAGCATCACTTCAGTCATTCTGACTGGTTCTCTTGGACCCCACTTAACAGTATGGTGGTTCCTATGACTCAACACAGAAGAAAGAGAACTACGAAAGATCTAAGTCTTCGAGCTCCATAGGCTTCATGTGGTGTATTCTCTTGTCATAGTCTTCAATGTGAATATCTTCATATACCACCTTTGACTTCAATGTCTTCATACATTTTTAGGGGTCATCTCTGGTAGGAAAACCGAATCAATGAGGGACTTTTACCTGTGTTATCCTGCAATTCTCACAAACACATTAGTCCCTCAACTAGGTTTGTCGTCAATACTCCAAAACCAACTAGGGGTGGCACTAGATGCACTTACACTTTGAATATGACATGCCTTTCTGTTTTTGGTACATACTAGTACATTTGTGTATTAACCATGTTCTTAGATCAAACTAATGTTCTTGTGTATCCCTCATCAATCACTTATGACGAGGCAGGCGGGCAAGGGGACTACTCCTCATTTAAATAATGCAGCGTCAGCCTCCCGACATGATTCTCAAGAAACAGAAATGCTAGATGAAGATAGTGAACGTAGCTCTGTAGTTGATTACAGCATTTCCCCTACACTAGCATCGCAGGTGCTTGCTCTAACTTGGCAGCGTGATATGTGGTTGCATGTTGCATATGGTGTCTAGATTGTAATTCTTCCAATCTGGTTAAACTGCATGTGCTAGTCTGCTTAGCTTATACATTATACCTATTAATGTGACATGCCTTCTTGTATTTAGTACATAGTACATCTGTCTATTAAGCATGTCCTTACATAAAAATATTGTTTTTTTGTATCCCGCATCAATCAACATGACGAGACACCTTTAGTATATGCGGTGCGATATTAGTTGCATCTTTCATATGATTTATAGCATGTGTTGCTTCTAATTTGTTGAAATTCCATTTATGATGGGACGCCTTTAACTTGGCAGAGTCATATTGGTTGCATCTTTCATGTGGTGTCTAGCCTGCATTGCTTCTTATTTGCTGGAATGGTTTCTGCTTAGTTTACACAAACAGTTGTGAACATGCCATGCCTTCCTGTTTTTCGTACATATTCCATCCTGGTATCATGTGTTTGCCTTAATCAAAGTAGTGATTGTCAGTATCATGCATGAATGAGTTCTAAAGAGAGAATTTTATTGCTTTTTCTTGTCGGTTTTACTTGACAATTCAAAATCAATAAAGCGGAAGGAAGTTAGCAAGGCAGTGGATAAAGGTGCTCCTTCCGAACGGAGGGCCTCTACAGTTTCTACTCCTCCACACCCCCAAGATGATTTCCAAGACAACACATGCATAGACACTCAACAAAGCTGTGTTTATGATGAGCACGTCTCCCCTAGTGCAGCATCACCGGTGCTCCCTCTAACTTGGCACTGTTATATGTGGTTGCATGTTATGTGTGATTTCTAGCTTGTATTACTTCTAATTTTGTTGAATTCCATCTGCTTACTTTACACATTATACTTGAATAAGACACGTGTTCCTGTTTCTAGAACATACAATATCTGTCTATCACACCATGTTCTTACATCAAATTACTACTCTTGTGTAACCTGCAACAATCACTTATCATAAGACACGTTTGACTTCGGAGTGTGATATAGGTTACATCTCACATTCTTTTCTAGCTTGTATTACTAATTTGTTGAAATGACACTTATGACGAGACAATTTTAACTTGGTAGAGTGATATTCGTTGCATCTTTCATATGGTGTCTAGCTTTCATTGCTTCTAATTTGTTGAAATGCCTTCTCCTTAGTTTACACATCATAAGCTGTGAATATGCAATGGCACTAATGACGAGAGACCTCTAACATGATAGTGTGATGTTGTTTGCATCTTGCATATGATTTATTTCTTGTACTGCTTCACATTTGTTTAAACGCCATTTATGATGAGACACTGTTAACTTGGCAGAGCGATATTTGTAGCATCTTTCATATGGTGTCTACCTTCCATTGCATTGCTTCTAATTTGGTGAAATGTCTTCTTCTTAGTTTACACATCATAGTTCTGGTTATCTCTTCCGTCTTGTTTTTCATACATATTACATCCTCCTATCATGTGGTTGTCTAACATCAAAGTTCAGTTCGTCTGCATCACGCATCAATTTGTTCTGAAGAACTAAATTGTTATTCATTTTTCTTGTCGGCTTGACTTAACATGGCACAGAGAAAGAGGAAGAAACACAGAATGGCAGGGAATGAGAAGCGGATGAATCCTGCAGATTCTGCTGGTACTGATGGTGCAATAGAAGGTCAAAGTCAGATGAACCTTGTGAGCTTCAACAGCAAGAAGGTAGTTGCTGGAGTCAAGTTATAGTTGCATGCTTCTTTATATGTAGTCTCACAGTTTGATGTACACTAACACTTCCTATGTTTGTTGTTGGACTAGCACCTAGGCGCAAGAGGAAACAAACATCAGGGATAATGCTTGATAGGTTAACTAAATCTAGAGGAGGAAGAATGGAGATCCGTTTTGAGGCAGGTTTAAAAAGGCCACGTGATGCTACAGAGTCAGCCAAGTTAGTATCAGAGGCAGTGGTTGCTGTTAGGTGTCATGTACGTATCCTCCCAACATGGATTCAGTACAGGAATGGCAAAGACGAAACCCAGTTCAACATCTTCCTCGACCGTTTATCTGTAAGTATGGTTATGTATGGAAACTAGTAATATCGTCTTGCTCTGTCCAATACTTTCTAGGTTGCTGATAATGAGACTCCCATAATTTCAACAGATGAGGTTCAAGTTGGATAGCCAAGATGATGCAACCAGACAAGCTTGCACCCATGTTGTCAAGTCTGCTCTGCGACAATATCGGTATAACTTGAGGAAAACTCACTTTGAAGGCAAGGCTAACAGTGAACTTGCCCAAACATCTCCAGTGGAAAATATATCTGATGAAGACTGGAGAGGCCTCGTTAAACACTGGTCCGATCCAAAGTATCAGGTACATTATATATATATGTCATCAGATCACATGTTGAAGTCCTATTTACGCATGTGCCACACAAATCTATCTTCTTGTAGGTGAACTGTTCAAAGAACAAGGCCAACCGTACGAAAGTGAAATTCCAACAGATGACAGGATCTCGTAGCTATATTGCACACTGCGAGGCTCTTGTAATTAGCTGTTGTTTCACTCTTTTCGTTGTACCATATTATCAGATCTATATTGACTTGTTCCAAATGCAGAGGAAAGCCCGCAAGGACCAAAAAGTACCTGAACCAAATGCTGTGGAAATCTTTAAGGACTGTCACACCAGCAAGAACAAGGGCATGACTACACCAGTCAAAGCCGCTGTTGTAAGTCCTTAATCCTCATGCCTTTTAACTACTACTTACTCTGACTTATGCCTTGAACTGCATGGTTTGCAGCCAATGTCTATTACTCTTTTCAATTTTATACACAATTGTCTTAGCGTATCATTGCACCTTACAAGGTTTAAAAGAGAGGAGTGATGTTCCTTTGATCTTGACCCGTAATCTAGTTCCGTGCTGGACTTGCCCACACAATGTTACAATTGCCTGTTTGTCTGTTCTCAGTTGTTTTGTGATATGAATGACGTCATACTATGCTTACGGTATTATAAACTTCGTCTCTTTATCCTTAGCCCTCAATACAATGTGAAGAAATAGACAATAAATTAGCGATGGTACATGGTCATATGTTTGGAACCTGGTTTTATTATGTACTTTGCAATAAAATACAACTAATATTTTACATGGGTTCACCAGAATAAGTTCTGTATATAAACCAAAGCTATTTTGTTTGGTTTTGCTGCCTCCTTAATATCTTTTGTTCTGGTACTACTAATGTAAAACCTCAACTTTTCAGCGAGCTATGGAAAAAATGGTGGAACCGCCACCTTCTGAAGGTGGCGAGGCAACTATAACCGCAATGTCAGCTCTTGCTGCAGTGGGTCAGTACCTGTCCACTAACAGTGCCAAAAGCACGTTTCTGCGTAATACTGGGTTGGTTGTTAAGGCAATATCGTCCAAACTGCCTCATGATCAAGATATGCAAGCTCAAAGCAATGTTGTATCTGCGCTCCAGACACAAGTCCATTCCCTAACAGAGACCCTTTGTGAAACAAGGAGAAACATTGCTCAATGTCGTCAAGATATGCATGGTTTTGAAACTAGACTATCAGACATTTGCTATGTTGTTCAGGAGCCTAGGGGAAATGAAGGCGAGGGTTATGGTGCTCCATCGGACAATACAACATGAAAACATAACAGTCAGGTCAAATGAACTGAGCTTCTGAACTTCTGGTGATGCATTTATCTGCTAGACTGTTAAGTTTTATGCCAACCTTCCTTTTGTTATATAGTTGTAATTTGTTTTGGTGCGATACAAAATTTATTCTTAACGTGCAGCCACCGCCTGAAGAAAACAGCAAGCCACTTTTGTATAGTGTAGGGTGTTCCCTATATTTGCACTGGTGGCGATCTTTGATGCCGAGTGGATGTAATCTGTGCAATCGCCTTAATAGCCTAGCGTTAGTTTCGGCCTTATTTATTTCCTAGTCTTCTTTTTCCCTGGTTTGCTAGTGGCCGCAACTACCATGGGCCATATACGGGCCGTAGGATCCATGGGTCTCCTACGGGCCGTCGATAAATGGGCCTGTAATCGGTGGGCCTCGGGCCGTCAGATAAATGGGTCTACATGGGCCATAATCGGGCGTAATTGGTATCGGCCCAGCACGGTAACAGGCCATTAACATGCCGTAGGACAGCAAAGGCTTAATTCTGTCACAGGCATAATGGGTCGTTAATGGGCCAGAATATAGGACGGGCTGGAAACGGCGCAACGAGTTAACAGGCCAGAAACGGGCCGACTCTTGCCATGGGCCGAATTTGGCCCATTAGGGTAATAGGCCAGTAACGGGTCGACTCTTGCCATGGGCCGAATTTGGCCCATTAGTGGAACAGGCCAGTAACGGGCCGCCCCTACCTCATGGCCCCTTGGATCACGTTCGGTGGGAAAATCACGTTCCCGAAGGTTTCATTCTGTTTGGACTCTGTTTGATATTCCTTTTCTTTGAAACCCTGAAATAGGCAAAAAAAACAGCAATTCTAGGCTGGGCCTTCGGTTAATAGGTTAGTCCCCAAAATAATATAAAAATGGATAATAAAGCTCAATAATGTCCAAAATAGTAGATAATATAGCATGGAGCAATCAAAAATTATAGATACGTTGGAGACGTATCACTAACGCTTCCGTTTTCGGTCTACGAGGGTACGTGGACAACACTCTCCCCTCTCGTTGCTATGCATCACCATGATCTTGCGTGTGCGTAGGAATTTTTTTGAAATTACTACGTTCCCCAACAGGTGCTGCCCCTGGTCCCGTTTGTCTGTTGGACTGGCTACGCAGGGCCGGTCCATATATATTCAGGGCCCCGGGGCGAGACAACAAAATGGGGCCCTTATGGACAAATAAAAATTCAGAATGCATTCTATTTCGAAAGCAATTCAGTACATAGCATAGATTCATGGTCTAGAGAACTACATTCTAATAGCATGGAAACAATATAGTTCTACAAAAGATCGCTCTTCTAAGGGGCATAAAGAGACAATCACCTCGCTCTTCTAAGTATGAAAACCTTGTCCAAACTGATAGCAATGGGAAGCGTTTGTGTTATCATGAGATATAATGTTAATGCCTGAGAGCTTACATTAGATTCTATTTTCTTCAATCTGTTCGTTACTCGATGTCTTCACCCGAAGAAAACGTCTCCAAAGCTTCCTGAATACGATGATCAGATCTGTGCATCAATGTTTATTTCATCCTACTTTGCTTTCCTAATGCATAAAGTAGCAAGACCATTCAATCTTTCCTGTGACATTGATAATCTCAAATAATTTCTCAATAACCGTTCCCGCCGATGTGGTGGACCGCCGCTGAGGTCGTAATTTCTCTTTGTCCACTCTGGTGTGTGTCGACTCGGTTAACTCCTTAACCGTTCCTGCCGATGTGGGGACCGCCGCTGAGGTCGTAATTTCTCTTTTTGTCCACTCTGGTGTGTGTCAACTCGGTTGACTCCTTGACCGTTCCTGCCGATGTGGGGACCGCCGCTGAGGTCGTAATTTCTCTTTGTCCACTCTGGTGTGTGTCGACTCGGTTAACTCCTTAACCGTTCCTGCCGATGTGGGGACCGCCGCTAAGGTCGTAATTTCTCTTTGTCCACTCTGGTGTGTGTCAACTCGGTTGACTCCTTGTCCGTTCCTGTAGATGCGGGGACCGCCACTGAGGTCGTAATTTCTATTTGTCCACTCTGGTGTGTGTCAACTCGGTTGACTCCTTAACCATTCCTGTCGATGTGGGGACCGCTGCTGAGGTCGTAATTTCTATTTGTCCACTCCGGTGTGTGTCAACTCGGTTGACTCCTTAACCGGTCCTGTCGATGTGGGGGACCCGCCATTGAGACCATAATTTCCACTTTGCCACTTCGATGTGGGCCCACACGTATTGACTAGGAGACTCTTTTGACCGTTCTTGCATATATTGGGACCCACCATTGAAGGCACGACACAACCATAATATCCAGAACGCCTCCCGAGCTCAAGCATTGATTTTTGGCGATCGTCGCGTCTCCCATGACACATCGCTCTACCTACTAGCTACCTATAATAACTGGCTGCCCAACATGCTCCAACGGCACCTTCTCCTCACGCCTCTCAAACAATGATCTCCTGTCTTGTAGCATAATTTGTGATAAGTAAGTGTTGAACCCACATGGAACGAAAATGATGACACTACCGACACAGGGCGAGTTCATGTTCGCCGGCGTCGAAGAAGAGAAGAAGGGCAACCAGGACGGCGAGAGGGGGAGACCGAGCGCCACATGGCGCGCGTGAGCCCGAAGCTTTACTTAATTACAAACAAAGCATAGTTCAAATGGTGAGGTTTAGTTCCTACGGATGCTGGATTTGTTATCAATTTAAGGTTAGGTTTAGAGGGATGCTGGATTTGTTATCAATTTATTACCAGCCATCATCCCTCGAGATCTACCACGAAAGTACTTTATTCTACCTCGACAAGTCGACATACATCGATCGTTGTTACCAACCCAACCCAACCGCAAGGCATCATCACTCGTAGTGGGCAGCAGAGCAACCTTCCTTCGCTCGCTCTCCTGGTTGTCTCCGCGCGGCGACCACTTCAGCACGACCCTCTCCTCCACCTCGGCCTCGCCGCTATACAGCCGAGCCGGGCTCCAATCCAGTCCAGACCAGACCGCAATTATATAACCACCGCCGCTCCCACCTTTCCAGAACTTTTGCCCCCCTCCCCACCTCTCGTTCCCCCCTCCCCCCCTCCCCACGCGCGCGCGCCGGCGAGATCTGCCCAGGGTGGACCCCCGGCGAGGATGAGCAGCCCCCATGGCGGCCTCGACGACCAGATCGAGCGCCTCATGCAGTGCAAGCCCCTCCCCGAGGCCGAGGTAACCAACCAACCGCCTTCCGCCCTCCTCCGGCGCACTCCCTCCTGCGTGTCTCTCTGCCTTTCTCTCGTGCCGGTGGTCCGGGGTGGGCGGGTCTCGCCAGATCTGGCCGAATTCCGGCCCGGCGGGGCGCCGGCCAGGGCTCCGGGGGAGATCGGTCTTCCGGGGCTCCGTTTCGCTGCTAGCTTGCTCAGAAATGGCCGTTTCGCTGGTCCGTGCGGCGGTTTTTCGGTGGTTGCTGGATACTCTCGCGATTGCGAGCGAAGCAGAGTTGTTATGCTCCCGCAATTGATTGCTGTTCGAGGACCCGTCCTGCTCACGCAAGGTCACATTTTTGGCAGCGATGTAGTCTGGTAGTTTCTACGTAGTCGCTGATTTTTGGCAGCTGCTCCCCTGAAAAAGAAACGAATTTTGGCAGCTGGTTCATCTTGGGTGGTGGGGTAGATGGAGGAGTCACGCAGGGTGGATTCGTTAGGGAGGCATATGGCTTGTCCAAACCTCCAAGTTTCCACCTTCCGCCAAATTGATGCCTGCCTTCCATAGAGCTGCTAGATGGGTTACCATTGATTTTGCTCTGACCCTTTAATACTTGCCGTACAGGTCAGAGCACTGTGCGAGAAGGCCAAGGAGATCTTGATGGAGGAGAGCAATGTTCAGGTATGCTATTTTTATTTCTCCAAGATAAGATGCGCCCTTTACTTGATTGGTCAGTCCTTCCTTACCATGAGCTAGCACATCTTGTCTCAACCTTGTTGTGTGCATCACAATTAGTCTTACCATTTTGGTGTCAAGAGAAAGTCACAAGGTACTGATCAAGTGAGCAAGACAAGGATATGTTATAAGTAACTTCTGGTGTAAGGTTTTATGCAAACTCTAGAATGTGGTGGTTCTATCTGTTCAAAATTAAGATGTATCCTGAGGTAACAGAACTCTGTTACATAACGGATCCTACGATACATTGTTCAACAAGCGCAATTGTTTCTGTTGAGAGTGCTAGAGCCGTTACTCGTGGAGTTTTTATTGTTATCATGCATCTTTTGCTCATATCACTACACTTTCAGCAAAGTTGATTTTTTTCATATTCGGGAACCCAAAATAACTTGAGTATGTTGGTCAAATCGACGAGTAAACAAAATCAAAGAAAGGAGTGCAAATAACTTCGCGAGGAGATGTGCATACATCTGTACTTCCTGCGGACTAAAAAATAATATGCTCCAATATTGAACTGGGTCTCCCTCGACCCTGACCTCAAACTGCCAAGCACGATCATCGATAGTAGTCGCAATATATTGGCAGTTTCAAGGTCAGAAGCCTGGTATGATGATATTGTGACAAGTATGGAAGATTGCTACTGGTATTTCCATAGTAGAACTGTAGAAGTTCTAAATTTGTACTAAACACTAGCGAACAATAGATCTAGTACTTTAAAACAATACTACTTTTACCCATTATAGTAAGCACGATTTCAATATCACAATCAAGCAATAAATCTCAGATAGCAGAAATAACACACTGTTGCGATGTGCATGCATATCTATACTTCCTGAATATGTGGGTAAAAGAACAACACTGCATGACGCCTGTTCCTTGCTCCTGAAGTCTCTGCATTCTCGACAAAGGTGATGGGAAACATGCCTTCCAAAGAAAAACTAAGGAAGTCTCCTGAACAACACAAGCAATGCATGACACTGGTTGACTGTACCATGCTTTCAGTCCTACTTTATTGATTAGTGAAAGGCTGAACTAATAAATGCAGCCATACACCTTGATGATAATGGTAGTTGGACATCTCAGCAAAGTTTGCTCCAGCATTTTCCTTAATTACTTGCTTTCAATGGTTTTGAATAGAATATACAAGATGGAGCCACTATCAGAACTCATGCCAAATGTACTATTGTTCTGTTTTGTGTCTGGCAACTGGCATGCGTCAGATTTTTTTAATGGGCCATGCAGACTTAAGCTAGCCCCACGGAGTATGTGGAACTTGTGCTATGCAATGACTGCTTCATATAATTATGTGCCTCCTGTCTGCCAGATACACGATTGGGTTATTGTTTTGCCGGCAGTTTTAACTTTGGTGTTTTTTTCTTTGGCATACTTGCAGCCTGTAAGGAGTCCTGTTACAATCTGTGGTGATATTCACGGGCAGTTTCACGATCTTGCAGAACTGTTCCGAATTGGTGGAAAGGTACAAGTTCTCTTGTTCATGTTCCTTTGTGCCACCTTCTTGAGTCATCTATAGTGAAGTCTGATCTTCACTATACTGACATCTTCTATGTTTTTATCAGTGTCCGGATACAAATTACTTGTTTATGGGAGATTATGTAGATCGTGGCTACTATTCTGTTGAAACTGTCACGGTAAGAGTTAATGAGCAATATCTGCTTGTAGCTTAGCAAGAAATTTGTGATATGTTTGATACTAATAGTAGCTCTTGTGACTAATGTAACCTTGAAATATACAGCTGTTGGTGTCTTTGAAAGTTCGTTATCCTCAGCGAATCACCATTCTTAGAGGAAACCATGAAAGCCGACAGGTAGATTATCATGCTCCTACGAAGCTTCTAATGTTCTTTTTTTTTACATATTTCAGTTCCATTACATTTTTTAAACATTGACAAATTTCACTGAATAATTTTGGCATTTGCAGATCACTCAAGTTTATGGATTCTACGACGAGTGCTTAAGGAAGTAAGTGTCTTTGTTTGTATATGATGTATATAATCTAGTAGTAAAATAATAAGATGCCTCAGATTATGGTTCCGCTTGTCGTATCTGAGATAAAGCTGGCAACATTAATTGCAGGTATGGAAACGCAACTGTGTGGAAAACCTTTACGGATCTGTTCGACTACTTCCCCTTGACAGCATTGGTATGTATTGCACTTCTGCAGCATTTCCATTGATGGAATGACCTATATGTCAAGTTTTTTTATACGTTATCTAGTGAAATTGACATGCAAACATTTCATAGGTTGAGTCAGAAATATTTTGCTTGCACGGTGGATTATCACCATCCATTGAGACACTTGATAACATACGTAACTTTGACCGCACGCAAGAAGTTCCTCATGAAGGGCCCATGTGTGATCTTCTGTGGTCTGATCCCGATGATCGATGCGGTTGGGGTATTTCTCCTCGAGGCGCTGGATATACCTTCGGACAGGTATTTCTTGGTACAGAAAATTCTTGTTTGCTCAATGTACTATGCCAATATTTAGGTCAGTTTTCCACTGACCTTGCAACTCCTATCATTTCAGGATATATCAGAGCAGTTCAATCATACCAATAACTTAAGACTTATTGCTAGAGCTCACCAGTTGGTGATGGAGGGATTCAACTGGGCTCATGTTAGTATCTGCTCCTGAGTTCCACACTTGTTTTTGTCTCTCGTCCATACTATATCTAGTTAACACATTACTGCATTAAACAGGAGCAAAAAGTGGTCACCATATTTAGTGCACCTAATTATTGCTACCGCTGTGGAAACATGGCATCAATCTTGGAAGTTGATGATTGTCGGGAGCATACTTTCATCCAGGTACATTATACACATCTCATTTCTACATTTGTTCTGGTAGATTTGATCATTATATATAAATGCTTAAAAATGAAGAATTATGTACCCTAAGTGACATAAGTAACTGAAGTGGTTTGGTGATGGGCAGTTAGACACTGATACATGGATGAGTAGATGAAAAATGAGATTGGCAGATTATTTTCCAGTGTACATATTTCTGATACGAATAGGAGGACCTGTTGGCATAAGTGTTCGGTTGATATAACAGTATGGCCAATTTGAGAACCCATAGGAAGTCTAACCAAAATGTTTGACCAATGCTTTTCTCCTTTCACAAATTGGATCTTTTTGCACGTCTAGGATTTTCAGTCATTGAGTTGTTGTGATTTTGTGATTCTGCAGTTTGAGCCGGCCCCGAGAAGGGGAGAGCCAGACGTAACTCGTAGAACGCCAGACTATTTCCTGTGATGATGCGAAATCGGTGTGGACCTCTGCACCAAAGGTCTGATAACTAGCTGAAGTTTCATGGCTGCAGATAAATCTTTTTGCTGAAAATCATCAACCTCCTGTGTGTTATTCTTCTTAATTTTTCCGCCCATGATGCCCCTGGCTGTTTGCGAGCCGCTTCGCCGCATCGTGATCAAAGTGTATACCTACCTACCTACCTACCTACCTACCTACATCTGGAAGGATCCATTGTGTTACTCACCTCTCTAACTGAGCTTGAGCATCGAGCAGCGTTTGTATTGTGATGACAGGAAGCCATTTCATTTCCCCTCTGTATCCATATTTTTTCCCCCTGTTCGCACATTTCGCCTAATTTTTCATTTTGATGATTATTTGTTGTAGAGATGGACAATGTAGTTGTATGGTTATGGTCCCCTTAGGTGTTGTGAACCCGTATTGATTTTCCGTATAGAATACTTGGTAGCATGTTGAGCACTGTCTGTGTGGTGTTGGCTGTGGTATGAAATATGAATGTTTGTCTGGTTAGTGGATATATTTTGTTTATGAATGGTGCAAAAGATGTGGGCATGATCCACAAAGAAGAGCAAACATTATTATTCTTATTATGCTTCCAAATGATTTTCACTTCCGACCAGTATTTTCTTGGACTGAGCATATTTTCCATGCTACGGCATTGATCAATATAGGAGTATTTCATTGTGTTTTAATCGCACGTGAATTAAAAAATACCATTGCTCTGCATGTTTAGGCAAACTTGTACTGTTTCCGAGCAATGTTCGTCAGCGGCCTAAGATTTGAGCTGTTTGCAGCCACAAATCATAGCGTGCAGAGGCCAGGAGATAGATTCTGCAATACGTTGGGAGTAGAAAGCGATGCAGCATTGCCAGGCCCAGTCGGCAACGGGTGGTGACGTGCTGTGGTTGTGCAGGCATGTCGACAGCTTCTTCCTCCCTCGCTCGCTTTCCACTCCCAACGTCAATGGTGACGGTCAGATAAAATTGTTTCTCCCTCCCTGACATAATCTCACCCACGGCCGCAGTTGCGTACGAGCACAAGCAGGTTCCACTTGGCAAGCACGACTTCTCAACGGTAGTCACACATGGTTCACAGTCAATGTGCTCAAGTCAATCCACACATTCATATTTCATCATCAGCTTAATAAAAAAACTAGACTCCGCTATCCGCTATCTTTTTTACTTAAAGATAATAACAGTAACGACATACTTCCTCCGTTAGGGTTTGTAAGTCTCACTTGTATCTTTGATCATAAAACTGACTAATAAATAAGAGCTATATGTAACGACAACGTTACCACGGGGAACTTGTTTAGAATAATATAATTTTAAAAAAATCCAACAGCATGGTTTTTGTGGCATATAACCTATGGGCAAAGTTTGATCCAAAATACAGCCAAAAGGCCAAACGGAGACCGAGCTCCATGGAGGCCTTCATTTGAAAACTTCAAAATTCAAACTTTTCAGTTTCAAAAAATTCTGAAAGAGATGCGCATATACCTAGATACATAATGTAGTACATGTGTGCAAATTTTCAGGTCGAAATACGTTAAAATGAGAGCTACACAAAAAAGACAAATATGAGGCCATGATTTTTTTTTGTGCAGCTCGCAATTCAAAGTATTTCATCCTTTGTCACACGTATCCATTACATCCTTGCATACATGTGTGTTTGTTCAGAATATTTAAAAATAAAGAACTTTGAAATTTTCAACATAAAGGCCTCCGTGAGGCTCGGTCTCCAAAATGACCCACCCCAGGGACTAACAAACCCAGCCATATACAGGGATGATGAAAGGCGATAAGGAAGCATACTCTCTTTTCTGCAGTTATATATGTCAGACTGAGGATTCAGTTATTAAGCACTAATGGCGCACATGGCAGTCAGTAGCTGTTCCCATCAATCACACAAAAACAAGGCCATCACGTGTATACTTTCCTCGTTGCTACTTTGGACAACTGTACAAAAAGAAAAACACCACCCGCTAGAGGACGTGCTAGACAGATAAACATACAACACAAAAATGAGGCTGAGGTCAATGGATCTACAGCCTGCGAGACATGGAGGAGGGATCACCCCTCCTCCGAAGAAATAAACAAAATGCTGCTAACCTTGACTCGCTAATTCGATCGGCCTCACAGGTTCAGATGCGTGAAGATCACCGGCACCAGGTCGACCACCGACCACGCGAGCCCGGCGTACTGCACGAACCTGATGCCGGTGTCTACATCATACGCCTTCTGAGGGAAGAGGGAAAAGAGCCGCTGGAGGTATCCGCCGGCCTGCTTGGCCTCGTCCTTGTTGCCTGAGCCGCCGCCAATGTCGGATGGCTTCAGCGCGGGCACATAGCAGGACGAGACGATCGGGATCCCCAGGGTGCTGCACATGACCGGCAGGAGCCATTTCGAGAGCGCCTTGCTACAGGACTTCACGGCCAGGATGGTCGGGATCCCCACAAGGACCCTCCCGGCATAGGCGAGGAGGGGTAGTTGATGGCTGAGAATGAGGGGGGCTTCCGGGCCATGGAAACGGGTGTACGTCTGCTGCACGCCGTAGACCTGAATCGATAAGGGTAGAGAACAGTGTCAGATAAGGGTAAACATGATTTATCAACAACTGGAAGAGCATGGGAGAAACTAGAGCTAGATTTAATTCCAAGAATTCTTTTGGGTCAACTATATTCAGTCAATGGTGAAGACTATTCTCTGCTGATTACACTTCAAATGTGAATGGTAACTGAATTTCCATCACAAATTCTTAAGTAATATCTTCCGTGTGAGCAGAATTCTAAAACAAGATTACGAGCAGTACAATCTTTGGATCAAGTAACCATATTTCATACACAGAGAGGTCAGAGTTCTTACAATTCCGAAAGCGACCCCGTTGAATGCTGTGTGGAATTCAAAGCTAGGAGTTGGGAATTCTGGCTTTGGATATGCAAAGCAGAGCACTAGAGAAAGGCTTGCCCAGAAGAATGTGACTGCAGAAGAAAACAACTATGAGAATGTTCTCCTTTGGATATCACAATTTATTTATCGCTACTAGAGTCAAAGTAATGTTGAGGCATATGGACATACCATTTTGGCCGGAGACGACAAAGGCATCAACATGATCATGGACAACCAACCAGAATGCAAGGATCACGATGCCAAAAGAGATCCCAGCGATAACGTCGGTCAAGCTGTGCATGCCCAAGTATACCCTCGCTATAAAATTTCATGTAAGCCACATCATCAATATCTTTCGGTAACTGTAAGAGACAGTTGTGCGGAAAAATAAAAGAACTCACCAATTCCAATTAACGTAACGAGCATGAAAGCTAGAGAAAGACCCGTGGCAATCGTGAAACCATCACATGGTCCATATGTGAGGACATAATGTAACATGTATCTGCATTTTTCCATGTCAGAATTAGCCAGGCAAACCCAATAAATACAGCAACTCTTTGATTGAAACAGGAAATTACCCCATCAAACAAACGGTGTTGAGAGCGTGCGATGAAGGCAGTCCATATTCCATGGCATTTTCCTTCTCATCTTCAGTAGCTGTGACTCTCCTCACGGGAGGGGAACACGGCCGAGGAGCTGACACTAAATCCTACAACCACAAATTCCCAAGGTGTCAACAACCAAACCAACCAAAACAGCAAAAACCCAGTTTGCACCCATTTTTGTGTGAGTAGATGGCAACCTTGACAGCATTGCCCAGGTAATCGCAGAAGGCCAGCAGCAGGGTCATTTGCCTAGCCAGCTTGCCATGTCCACTCTACAATATCAACGGAAACAGCTCAGAATTACAGAAGCAGTATAAGGGGTGATTAATGTGCCACAAGACATGGCAGGGGAGTGGCTGGAGCATACCCAGAAGAGGAGGGGGAGGAATCCCGTGTAGAAAGGGACAGAGACAACGCATGACAGCACGGAGAAGAAGTTGTCCAGCAACTTGTGCTGCAGCCTCTGCAATAATTGAACAGACAGGGATTTTTCCCCTTCAGAAAAATACAAGCAAGAACAGCTTAGGAACCGAGGCCAGGTGTAAAAGTAAATGCATACATCGTAGATATCGTCAATGTTTTTGTACAAGACGATGATGATTTTGTCTCCTCGTTTGTTTCAAGCCAAATTAATCTCTCTTTACATGATTCGATCACCTAATTGGTTCTTCTTCGTCCTAGGACTAACGAATCGAGCAGCAACCGCGTGCTGGAACGGGTAATGGTATCCAGATTGCACAACAAGATATCCCCAAATGTAGGAACTGGAACTGTGTGTGCCCTTTCCTCCTTTGGTCCCTTTGGTGAGAAGCTTCCGTTGGCGGAAACGAGGTGGAAAAAGCAGAGATTGGGGAGGGGAGGAACGGACCTGGAAGGTGAGGATGGAGGGCGTCTCGGCGTGGACGCGGCGGGTGACCCAGGGCTGCGCCAGCGCGCGCGCCCGGCGCGTGAGGTCGTAGTAGGAGGCCGCCCACACCCAGCCCGCTGCGCCCGACAGCGCCGCCGCCTGCCACCCGGTCAGCCCGGCGCCGCCGGCCGCCGCGACCGCCTCCATGTCCGTGTCTTTGTCCCTCCCACCGCCGGCGCCTGATCCCGGGAGGAGCGCGCGAGATCCCCACGACCACGAGAGATGGAGAGGAGAGGTTGACTCGCACGGCGTAGGCTGGCAGCGCAGGCAGGCGAGGGGGGTTCTTGTAGGAGGAGCGGTGGAGGGAGGGCGCGGGCAGGTGGCGGTGGTGGTGGCCGAGGACGGAGACGGGAGGTGGTCTGGTTTCTTGGCGGTCTGCCGGCCGGCCGCCCCCGCTCTGGACCGGAGTCTCGCACCACCACGCGGCTAAGAAACTTTTTGTTTTTATTTCTCGTGTTGTTTGAGGGACAGTGGCTATTTAATCCCGGGAGTCAGATTGTGACTTCGGAAGGTTCTAAACTCCCGGGACTTTAAATCCTGGCTCTTGATTTGGCACGCGGTTGAATTTTCTCCTCCCACCGAGAGCGAGGCAGAGTATGGTTCTTCTTCTTCTTTCCTTTCGGAAATCCTAAACACACGCGCCGTAATATATTTTTTCGAGACTTTTTTTGATCTATTCATGTCATAAAGAGTACAACGAAGACTAGAAATAGTAAAAATTACATCCAGATCCGTAGTCCACCTGGCGACGACTACAAGCATTGAAGTGAGCCGAAGGCACGCCGCCGTCATTGACCCTCCCTCGCCGAAGTCGGACAAAACTTGTTGTAGTAGACAGTCGTGAAGTCGTCATGCTAAAGCCCCATGGGACCAACGCAGCAGAACGGCAATCGCCGCTTGTGAAGAGTACCGTAGATCGGAAGAATTCAACCTGAAGAAACACAAACATAGACGAACTATGACCAGATCCGAGCAAACCCACCAAGGATAGATCCACACATCCACCAACGATGCTAGACACACTACCAGGACGGGGCTAGGCGGGGACAACCTTATCCATCTTCAGGGAACCGCACCATCTCACCTTTCTGAGTAGAACACAAATCCTAACAAAACTCGAAGGGGCGTATACAAACATAGCGCTCCCACCGGCAAAGACCTGGATCCACTGCGCAACCATGACCCTAAGGCCAACGGATACGAGGCGGGTCGGCGGGAGACTGAGGAACCCTAAACATTGCAGGTCTATGGCAGTATGTTTCATGCACCACACATGCCGTAATAATAGAGTGAAGATATATCCAAGAATCTTTACTCCAATCATACCATGATGTCTGTTAGGATTTTAACCCTTGTTTTTCTAAATGAAAGGCACAAAAATTACCTGACTATAAATTAATAAAGCCCCAAGCAAGGTGTCGAGTCTTAAAAGGTTTCAGAACTCTTGTGGATTGGTGGCCAGTTCAACATTGCCCATCTTTACTAGGCTTCATGAAGGTATCAATACCTTTGTTGTATGGATGATCATGTCAGACCATTTTAATGTGGAATTCAAGTGATTGAACCAAAAAAGACTTATGGTAAGAGGATTAATACATATTTAGATTTCTTTTGCATGTCACATTTGGGCAAGTATGGCGGTGGACGATTTCCTGCTCAAAGTGAGAGCAAAAGTGGTGAATTTCGTGAAGCGCATTGTCCCTTTTTCTTGTATTTTTTTGGATCCGCTGCCGATTATTAGGTGCTAAACTCATTTGTCATTTCACAACTACCTCCATTTCTAGCTAAAAAGTACTTCCATTTTTTTAAGATTTAAATAATCACGAGGCTTATTAGTGAGGAAGTGATAAAACAAAATGAAGCTAATTAATAATCTCAACAAGCTACTTCTCAAGAAGCGCTAATTGGCTGTTAGATGGTCAGACTTCAGCTCTAAGGGGTGACATATGGGTTTAATTGCCCAATAGACTTTGGAATATTTGGTTGTTTCTTTTGTTTAACGATGAAATGGACATGCATAAGTTTAATGGAATATATGGTCCTACATATCAGTCGAATAATCGACACTTTGGAACCTGATACCGTCGCATCGCATGCTAGTACACCAGGTTGGATTTGTGTTAAGAGGATAGGCTTTGTGTATGTAGAAGTTAAACACGTAGACTCAGCAGCCAGCACACTCTTTTTTCAAGCTCATGTAAAGTAATTCATTTAACTGTCGCAAAAAAATTAATTCATCTAAAAAATGACACTAAAATTAATCGATAGATAAAATTCTGCATGTCGATGTCCGCTTAAAGAAAAATACTAGGAAGTCAACAAAAATCTAGAAAAAAGGAATAAAAGGTCACAAAATACCAAAAACATTGGACAATTCGAAAAAATGAATCAAGTTTTTCTTTTCTGCCAAATATTGATACTGGTGAAACTCAGAAGAGAAAATGGCTCAAGGTTCCTTGATTATTCAATTAGCAAGCTTCCTTGATTTCTATGAAGCCCAAAATGATACTTGAAGTTTCTTGACTTTATTATTGTGGCGGCTGACCTTGATACCTTCTAGTTCTTGTTTAGCACACAAAGTTGCATGAGGATATAGCCGTACTCTGCAAGTGAAACACTGGTCCGTCTTTGATTCTAGCTCTAGCTTGACTCCATCAGCTTTGGCACGCGTGACAATTCGTCACATGTTGCCCTTGCCGTGCTCTGCCAAGTGAGCCTTCCATAAGTCAAATTAGCCGTCTAGGCACGGCAGGGTATGCATAAAGCCATTGATATTGATGTTGCTTTGTAGCATAAGCGCGATTAGTTCTTGACCAAAAGGTCAGTGCGGTTATCTTATGTTAAAAACCCATGATGGAGTATAAAGTCCTAGTGTGGTGTCGGATTGGAACACTGGTGGATTGGCTAGCAATTCAGCATTGCTTAGTTTTCCTAAGCTTGTAAAAGTTATCAAGATTTTATTTCTACCAAAGATCAATTTGGACCATTTTATGAGGATTTCATTCAATGATCCTAGGAAAAAAGTGTGGATGAAAATGCATCTTGACTAGACGGTACATACATAACTGGTCGCTTTTGGCCCAAGTGACGAATTTCGTGCCGTGCTCAATCCCTTAGCTTTCATTTTGGGCCCGCTGCTGATCAGCATCATAATTGGTACATTTTGTGAGATGAAACTGATGGATTAGCTCCTCTAACCGCAGCAATTAGTTGGCTTTAGTTTTCGTGTATCTTTTAAAATAATTTATCATAAACATTAGCATGCATCACATAGTGTGTCCCTTCGTCTCTCCTCCCAAGAAAATGCGGCTAGGGATTCTGCTTCCCGTCGGAGGCGCCCTCAATCTGCCATGTCTTCCGTGGCCTTAGGGCCATGGGTGCTCGGTGGATCCTTGCCCTTGCTCGCGGGAGGGCTCCGTTTTTACGTGCTTCTTCAAGTTTTGTTATGGTTTGTGTCCTTCTCAGAAAGACGAGATGGTGACGGCCTTTTGAAGATGAAATAAGGTTCTCTCCAACTAGCCCCCATTCCGGTGATGCATCCAGCGTCGTCGGAGGGCGCGTGGGGGTGTGTCTTCGGCGGAGCTCGCGGGATTCGGTTGGTGGTTGTCTTTGGTGGGTCTGCTCGAATCCGATCTTTATTCGTCTTTGTTCATGTGTCTTCAGGTCGGAAGTGAGGCCTTAGCACGACTTTTCGACTGTCTACTATAACTAGTTGTGCCTGGCTTCGGCGAGGGAGGGGAGATGACGTCGACGAGTCTTTAGCTCGCTTCAATGCTTGTAGTCGTCACCAGGTGGTCTATGAATCTGGATGTAATTTTTATTATTTCTGGTGTTCGCTATACTACTATAATTAAAGATGTATAGAACGAAAGTTTCCCGAATTTTTTTTATCATGAGAGCTTGTGCAGTGTCTTTTCATGTTGCATTAGCTACTTTTTCTGCTTTCCCAAAAGATAAAATGAGTGAATTAACAATGTCAACCAAGCTACTTCTCTAATTAGCAGTTAGCTGGTCAGAGTTCAGTACCACAGGGTGACGCACGAGTTTAACTACTTGACCCATTAGACTTTGGTGCATTTGGTTGTTTATCTTGTTTAACGAATATAACATGTGTAAGCATGATGGAACGTATGGTCCTATCATATTAGCTGGCACTTCGGAACCTGATACCATCGCGTACTAATCAGGTTGGATACTGTGTAAACTGGATAGGCTAACGTGTAGACTCAGCAGCCAGCATGCCCTCCTTTTTAAAGTTTATTAGGTAAATCAATTCATTTGAGTCTGCCGACCGCAAAGAAAAATACTAGGAAATCAACGAAAAGTCATAAAAAAAGGTTACAAAATAGTACAAAAGTGATCCCAGGATGACCCTTGAAGCTTCTTGATTTTATTGTGGCGGTTGACCTGAGGCCCTCCAGTTCTTGTTCAGCACACAGGGATGCATGCAGGTCGGCCGTCCCCTGCAAGTAAAACACTGCATGTAAATCACTGGCCTGTCTTTGATTCTAGTTCTAGATTGACTCCATCAGCTTTGGCACGCGTGACAATTTGGCTCATCTATTCTTGCCGTGGTTTGCCAAGTGAGCTTCCCACAAGTCAAATTAGCGGTCTCATTAGGCAGGGTGTGCATAAAGCCATTGATTGTATATGATGGTTGCTTTCGTTGCATAAACACGACTTTTTCCTTGACCAACATGTGTGAGTGCGATGCTCTTTAAAATCCATGACGACGCGTGAAACCTGCACACCAAGGTTGCCAAAGTCACAGGGGTAATTCCCGTCAATTTTATCAAAGAAAATTCTTGTCAAGCAAAAGAAATTCTCAAGGGCAAAGAGCACTCTGTAACGCGAGACTGCCGGACTGGGATCCTCTGGCCAGTCACGCCGTAACTGGCGGGCACCCAGCCGTTGGATGCAGGGGGCGGAACAGATCAAACACTCCAGCAGAAAGCACTGTAGATAGTACTGTAGACGATATTATGCTGTTCACTCGGATCTGTCCGTCTAATTTAGATCACATGGTGTGGAAAGGGGGGCAAGACACCGTACTGTTCACTGGTGACTTGTGACTAGCAAGTCACTGGATCTCGCTCCGAGACCGCCGGTCACCAGGAGGCTGCCGGGAATTCTTTCGTTTGTTTTCCTTCTTTCTCCCGTTGTTTGGGTCCTACATTTAACCCCGTGATTTGGTTGCAACTCTGGTAGATTCTAAACGCTAAGGAGCCTCTTAGAGCATCTCTAGCAGATCTCGTATAATGCTCCGACTAGCAAAATAATCGTTAAAATATGGGTCCACGTGAAAAAAGCTGCCCGATCAGACCCTGTATCGGTCCGTGACTTGTAATTTTTTTTGTAGGGCACGGCAAAAGTTCGCCCTCAACCTTTAGATTCACGGGGTGGGAGGCCAACCCGAGCTCGCCCCCTATCCGCAGCGAGAGTTGGCATGAGGGAAATTTCCGTGCGGCCGTTCCCGCTTCCCACCCCTTCGCCGCCATTGCCCCGCCTCCGCCTGCTCCGGTCCATCTTTCCCGGCCATTCTTAGCCGCCATGGAAGCCTCCCAGCCGTCCCCCATTACCGTGGATGTCGCGCACGCGCAATCCCCTCCGACAGATCTCGTCGCTGGCCATGTCGCCCCCGCCGTCGCTCAAGGCACCACCGCACCTGTCCCAAGCAGCAGGGCAACGTGGTCGTGCATGGCAGAAATCCGACTGGCCCCGCCGAGAAGGCACGCGCGCCCAGCATCGCCGCTGCTGCGCGATCTGCCCGGACGCTGCCGGAGAAGAAGGGCAAGGTTTCGGGCGTGAAGCGCAAGAAGGCTCCTACGAAAAGGCGAGGATGGTGGCGTGGATGGTCACAGTGGTGAAGATGAGGTGGAGGAGATAGACGAGGGGGTGTATGACAAAGCGCAAGCAAAAAAGGCGCGAGATCAAAGAAGTACACGCTGTTCAAAGACCAAATCTTGATCAAGGCTTGGAGTGCGGTGTCTCTTGATTCGTGCGCCGACACATCTCAAACCGCCAAGAGGTATTGGCAAAGGATCGAAGATCAATACTTCCGCATGATGGCAATGTATCCCAATAGGACTCCACGCACCTTTTGGTCACTCGAAGGTCGTTGGGACATGATCAAGCCGATTTGTAGCCGTTGGACTGTCTGCTTGGAACAAGTTCACAATGCACCTCCAAGTGGAACCGAGGAATCCGACTATGTGAGTTCGTTTTCACGCCTCCAGTAGTGCAAATCATTTGTAGCATTTGAAGTGATTGCATCATTTGACATTGTTTTAATTGTGTAGGACAAATTGCCCAACAAGGATACAAAGACATGGAAGCTTCCGAAGGCAAATTATTTAAACTAGAGCATTGTTGGGAATTGCTAAAAGAGTGTGAGAAGTGTAAGTTGATTGAGAAAGAATCCCTACCGAAGAGAGGTTCACTTACGGACATGGATGATGATGGCCCACGAAACTTGAACAAGCCCGATGGAGACAAGAAGACAAGGGAGAAGATCAAGAGGGAACATGAGGCATCGAGCTTGCGAGACAAGATAGGTGCCATGGTGCAATCAAATGAGTTGATGTTGGCGAAGACATTGGAGGCAAAGAAAGAGTTGGCCGAGAATAAGACACAAGAAAAGCAAGATAAGTGGCAATTGCTCAAGGGAGAGGGGGTGCACAAGGCGGCCATTGAGGAGAGAAGAGTCTTTGCCGATGATACCAAAGCCATGGCCAAGCTTCTTGCCGAGGAGAATAGGATCATGACATTGAACCGCGATGACATGGACGACATCACCAAACAATGACATGATATGACAAGGAGAGACATCTTGAAGAGGAGGATGCTAGCAGCGGCCGGTGGGTGTTTCAGTGTTGGTGATATTTTCCCATCAGGAGTTGGAACCAGTGCTACTGATGCTTTCAATGCGCCCGACGATGCTTTCGGTGCCGGAGTTGGAACAAGTGCCCATGATGGACTTGGAGGTGGCGATGACATCGATAGCGGTGGTGCGGAGTGCAGATCATGCCGACAAGTGAAAAGTGACCAAGATGATGATGGACATGGTCGTTGCTTTTGCATGAAGTCCTTTTGCGTTTGTCATAGAAAACTATGCTTTTATTTACGTGCAAACTATGTTTTATTCTTTGATTTTGAACTCAATAATCGGAATCGCTGTCAAATTGGCTAATCTGGGGTTTTCGGTTTGCGGGCCGACGCGGCCTGCGGCTGAGCAGACCCCGCGTAGTCGGCCCGTAAAACACAACTGTCTTACGGGTCGGCTACACGGGGTCTGCTTGGCCGCAGGCCGCGTAGGCCCGCAAAACCATTTTTTTGTGAACTGTAAACAAGTTTTGTGGGTCGGTGTTTTATGGGGTCTGCTAGAGATGGTCTTAGCCGTGAGACGAGACGCGAGACCCGCACCGAGCGTGCTCGGGTTTCTTCTGCACCGAACTAATTGTGCCAAATATTGATACTGGTGAAACTTGAGAAGAGAAAATGGCTCAAGGTTCCTTGATTATTCTATTAGCAAGCTTCCTTGACTTCTATGAAGCCCAAAATGACCCTTGAAGTTTGTTGACTTTATTGTTGAAGCGGCTGAACTTGAGAATGAGTTTCCAACTCTTTTTTTGACCCCCTGACCGTAGAATAATAGTTCTACGATATATATTTCATTAATAATTAAAATATGTACAAAATCATAAGGCTATAAAGCCTCAGCCAATGCCAGTGGGTTCTAACATCATAAAATAAATTACAAATTATTATCTCTGCAAAACTGAATCTTGTTCGCCTTGGTGGCCTTTGCTCTCAGCATGAGCACTTTGAGTCCTTCTCACATGTAGTATTTCTAGCACATAGGGTGAGCCACTACCTGTTTGAAAATCTTGTCATTTCTCACGGACCAAATACTCCAGCAACCAGCTGAAGGAAATATGACCTAGAGGCAATAATAAAGTTATTATTTATTTCCTTATATCATGATAAATGTTTATTATTCATGCTAGGATTGTATTAACCGGAAACATAATACTTGTGTGAATACATAAACAAACAGAGTGTCACTAGTATGCCTCTACTTGACTAGTTCGTTGATCAAAGATGGTTATGTTTCCTAGCCATTGACATGAGTTGTCATTTGATTAACGGGATCACATCATTAGGAGAATGATGTGATTGACTTGACCCATTCCGTTAGCTTAGCACACGATTGTTTAGTATTCTGCTATTGCTTTCTTCATGACTTATACATGTTCCTATGACTATGAGATTATGCAACTCCCGTTTACCGGAGGAACACTTTGTGTGCTACCAAACATCACAACGTAACTGGGTGATTATAAAGGTGCTCTACAGGTGTCTCTGAAGGTACTTGTTGGGTTGGCGTATTTCGAGATTAGGATTTGTCACTCCGATTGTCGGAGAGGTATCTCTGGGCCCACTCGTTAATGCACATCACTATAAGCCTTGCAAAGCATTGCAACTAATGAGTTAGTTACGGGATGATGTATTACAGAACGAGTAAAGAGACTTGCCGCTAACGAGAATGAACTAGGTATTAACATACCGACGATCAAATCTCGTGCAAGTAACATACCGATGACAAAGGGAACAACGTATGTTATTATGCGGTTTGACCGATAAAGATCTTCGTAGAATATGTAGGAGCCAATATGAGCATCCAGGTTCTGCTATTGGTTATTCACTGGAGACGTGTCTTGGTCATGTCTACATAGTTCTCGAACCTGTAGGGTCCGCACGCTTAAAGTTCAATGTCGGTTATATTATGAGTTTATGTGTTTTGATGTACCGAAGGAAGTTCGGAGTCCCGGATGTGATCACGCACATGATGAGGAGTCTCTAAATGGTCGAGACATAAAGATTGATATATTGGAAGCCTATATTTGGATATCGGAAGTGTTCCGGGTGAAATCGAGATTTTACCGGAGTACCGAGGGTTACCGGAACCCCCCGAGGGTTTAATGGGCCAAGATGGGCCTTAGTGGAGAAGAGGAGGGGCGTCGAGGGCAGGCCACGCGCCCCTCCCCCTCTAGTCCGAATTGGACAAGGAAGGGGGGGGGCGGCGCCCCCTTTCCTTCCTCTCTCCCTCCTCCTTCCGCCTTCTCCTACTCCAACTAGGAAAGGAGGGAGTCCTACTCTCGGAGTAGGACTCCTCCCTGGCGCGCCTCCTCCTAGCCGGCCGCCTCTCCCCCCTTGCTCCTTTATATACGGGGGCAGGGGGCACCTCTAGACACAACAATTGATCTGTTGGATCTCTTAGCCGTGTGCGGTGCCCCCCTCCACCATAGTCCACCTCGATAATATCGTAGCGGTGCTTAGGTGAATCCCTACGTCGGTAGAACATCATCATCGTTACCACGCCATCGTGTTGACGGAACTCTCCCTCAAAGCTCGGCTGAATCGGAGTTCGAGGGACGTCATCGAGTTGAACGTGTGCTAAACTCGGAGGTGCCGTACGTTCGGTACTTGATCGGTCGGATCGTGAAGACATACGACTACATCAACCGCGTTGTGCAAACGCTTCCGCTTTCGGTCTACGAGGGTACGTGGACAACACTCTCCCCTCTCATTGGTATGCATCACCATGATCATGTGTGTGCGTAGATTTTTTTTTTTGAAATTACTACGTTCCCCAACAGTGGTATCCGAGCCTGGTTTTATGCGTAGATGTTATATGCACGAGTAGAACACAAGTGAGTTATGGGCGATATAAGTCATACTGCTTACCAGCATGTCAAACTTTGGTTCAACGGTATTGTTGGATGAAGCGGCCCGGACCGATATTACGCGTACGCTTACGCGAGACTGGTTCTACCGACGTGCTTTGCACATACGTGGCTGGCGGGTGTCAATTTCTCCAACTTTAGTTGAACCAAGTGTGGCTACGCTCGGTCCTTGAGAAGGCTAAAGCAGCACTAACTTGACAAACTATCGTTGTGGTTTTGATGTGTAGGTAAGAACAGTTCTTGCTCAGCCCATAGCAGCCACGTAAAACTTGCAGCAACAAAGTAGAGGACGTCTAATTTGTTTTTGCACGGCATGTTGTGATGTGATATGGTCAAGGCATGATGCTATATTTTATTGTATGAGAGGATCATGTTTTGTAACCGAGTTACCGGCAACTGGCGGGAGCCATATAGTTGTCGCTTTATTGTATGCAATGCAATCGCCCTGTAATGCTTTACTTTATCACTAAGCGGTAACGATAGTCGTAGAAGCATAAGTTGGCGAGACGACAATGATGCTATGATGGAGATCAAAGTGTCGCACCGGTGAAAATGGTGATCATGACGGTGCTTCGGAGATGAAGATCACAAGCACAAGATGATGATGGCCATATCATATCACTTATATTGATTGCATGTGATGTTTATCTTTTATGCATCTTATCTTGCTTTGTTTGACGGTAGCACTATAAGATGATCTCTCACTAAATTATCAAGGTACAAGTGTTCTCCCTGAGTATGCACCGTTGCGAAAGTTCTTCGTGCTGAGACACCACGTGATGATCGGGTGTGATAGGCTCTACGTTCAAATACAACGGGTGCAAAACAGTTGCACACGCGGAATACTCAGGTTAAACTTGACGAGCCTAGCATATGAAGATATGGCCTCGGAACACTGAGACCGAAAGGTCGAGCGTGAATCATATAGTAGATATGATCAACATAGTGATGTTCACCATTGAAACTACTCCATATCACATGATGACCGGACATGGTTTAGTTGATTTGGATCACGTGATCACTTAGAGGATTAGAGGGATGTCTATTTAAGTGGGAGTTCTTAAGTAATATGATTAATTGAACTTAAATTTATCATGAACTTAGTACCTGATAGTATTTTGCTTGTCTATGTTGATTGTAGATAGATGGCCCGTGTTGTTGTTCCGTTAAATTTTAATGCGTTCCTTGAGAAAGCAAAGTTGAAAGATGATGGTAGCAATTACACGGACTGGGTCCATAACTTGAGGATTATCCTCATTGCTGCACAGACACTACAAAAAACATACACTTCCGTGATGATACGTGTTTGTCACAGTAGGTCGCGTTTTTTGTCATGCATGTACATCCATGACAAATTTATAACAGAATCAAGATAGTCATACATGTGCTGTCGTAGATGTGTTCCATGACATTACCAAAATTATCATCACGGAAGTGTCCACTTCCATGACGATAAATCGCGCGTCACAGAAGTGCTTTCGTCAAGGGTGACCGACACGTGGCATCCACCGTAACGGAACGCCATTAAGCTATCGGGTCGGGTTTTGGATCCGATAACCCGTTAACAGCCCCGACCAATGGGAAATTTCCACGTGTAAAATTCTTATTGGCCGGACGAAACACGTGTCAGCTCGTCAGTGGATCAGATAGGCGCCTATGATATGTCGACACGTGCCACAGCCCACCACTGGCCCATTTAGCTTACAAAGCCGGCCCGTTTGACTTGGTCAAAAGTTAACGGGCTAGCCCATGAAAAGCCTATTAACGGTCTCTTCGCAAATAGCCCATTTTACGGCCCGTTAACTCACGGCCCGTTAGGCCCTAAAGGAAATCGGCCCAACAACGTCATCTGGGCCATTGAATATAACACCAGCCCATTTCACTTTCGGCCCATGTATGGCCCACGACGTCTTTCGGCCCATATGAGGCCTTCGTATCTTTCGGCCCTTTATAGGCCCACGACGTCTTTCGGCCCTTTTCCAGCCCATACGAGCTTGGGAACGGAGGTCTGTGGCACCGACCACCGCTGCGATTTCTGCGCGGAGCTCAGGCGTCAGCATCTTGTAGTAAGTGATCTTGCGGCGCACCATGTCTTTCCGGCAGACTAGGGGACGCTTGATGCGGGCTAGGGGTTCGAAAGGTGGGGGAATGGGCTAGAGATTTGGTGTGGTTTTAGGGCAGTGGCTGGTGTAGGCCGAGCAGCGAAGGTTCTGGTGTGAATAGTGGTTCCGGTGACGACCGGTCAATCGGTTTTGACTGTACGTCGCTCTTGTCGTGTTCGTGTTGCAGTCCGGCACGCTGGACCCTCCACGTTGCTCACCGAATGGAACGCGCCTCGTCTTGCGTTTTTGCTCACTTGTGGGACCGCAGTTGAGAGCAAACCGACGCCCCTTCCCCTCCCCCGCCCGCGTCATTTATTATACCACCACTCCCTCTGTTTTATGTGGAGTAAATAAAAACAAAGGGAGTATACTACGGACGAGGATCCCCTGACGTGGCCGAACCCATTGAGTAACTGACATGCGGGGCCTAGCAAGCATGGGGTCCGCCAGTAAGTGACCGAAAGGGAGGGTAAGGCAGGGATACCTATGTCAGAGGATCCACTTCCACTATACTACTTTGACCAAATGCTAGAGTAATAATATATGACATGCAACTTACACAAAGCATACAGGGTCTAATGCGTTTTTCGAGGCTAACTTTGACCAAATGTTAGAGTAATAATATATGACATGCAACTTACACAAAGCATACGGTCAAATTCGTATGTGAAAGGAGTTTCCAATGATATAATTTTCACATTATACATCTCATGTACTATTAATCTTGTCAATAGTCAAATTGGAAACCATCTTGAGTACAAATCTAGGAGTACGTACGAATCTAACAATATTGATTGGGCGTTGTTGAATGTTGATACCTTTTTGATCAAAGTAGAGATACTTTGACTACACATAAAACTTATATGTAAACTAGAAAGGATAGGAGGGAGTATATTGTACGTTCAAAAACGAAACGAACATTGAATACCCTTTATATATGATTTGCGGATGCAATGATCACCGGTTCAAAATTTTGAATCCGCCTTCGGTATCACGTGCCCCCACTCGTTCCCTCTCGATTTCATCTCGGGGTCCGGAGATCTATTGAAAGAGGACTAGGGTGGGTACATGTGAATGATACTCGGCGGAATGTTCAAATGAGGCATGCGGGAGGATGGACTCGACTGGAGGGCGACATGATCGATGGAGAAGAGGGTTGGAGAGGAATGAGAAATAAGCAAACTCCACATGATTATACTTGAACGGCTCAAATAAACAATAAGTTGTCTCGCTTGGCCTACATAGTGGAAGGCCTAATGCGCAACGCGGAGCACTGCCGCTCGAATATGGCCGGGAAAACAGGGAAACCGACATGTGGGGCACACCCGTCGGGACGACGTAGCGCAGACTAGTCCAATGGAGGAGCTGGCCCACGACCTCCTCGCCATCGACAACCGTTCATGTGGGTCGTTGGGGCCAACAACGGGGCGCAGCTCCAGCACCGCCTCTGGACACGGCGACCGCGGTGAGCGACACACTCATATCGTAGCTAGACACGGTCGGTTTCAGTGTGCCGAGGGTGGCGTTAGTGCTGTGGCACGACCAACGGTATGTTTGGTTTGTGCCCAAGGTTGCCCCATCAAAGCATTGGGTAGCCAAAATTTTGGTTGAGGTATTGGTTGCCCATGATTTGGCCGACATTGGCAAGAAAAATGAACTAGAGTTGACTAGAGTTCATTGGCATGCCAAAGAAATGGCAACCATCCAAACAAAGACCAATCTTTGGGTCATGACCAAAATTTTGGTTGAGGTATTGGTTGCCCATGATTTGGCCGACATTGGCAAGAAAAATGAACTAGAGTTGGCTAGAGTTCATTGGCATGCCAAAAAAATGGCAACCATCCAAACAAAGACCAATCTTTGGGTCATGACCAAAATTTTGGTAAGGTGCACTTTGGCCACAATCCAAACACACCCCAACACCCGGCTCGTTGAGGATGCACGGTGCGCCGCGATGCATCCGCAGAGTGTAGTGCGGCCAACTGCATCCTCTGGACCTGAGACCATGCCAGATCGTCTTGCTTTTTAAATGACAGGCGGGGATCGCATGTGAGCAAAGGGCATCTCCAACGTTGCCACGACCGCAGCTGACTACCCTGGGACACCAAAACCCTCGTCCCTCGCGCCGTCGCGCGGTGCGTTCCCAGCCGGCGCCAGCTGCCCGCATTCATGCCGTCCGTTCGTATGTCGTCGTTAAGAGGCTCGGTGCCCGAGGAACCAACTCCGGCAACTTAACAACGCACCCAGATGCTTGGCCTCACCGGAATGCGCTACTTAAAGCGGCAACGCCCAGCTAACCTCCACACCATAGCGCATCGTCCTGCTACCTGGCACCACATCCGCCATGACCGCAAGTGCGAACGCTCTGCGGGAGAGATTGTCTCCGGGGATGTAGCTCGAGGTCGCCGCCCTCGCTCAAGTCGCCTCTCGCGACGCAATAGCGGCGTAGCCAGACGCGGACGCGACCGCACAAGCGGTGGCCACGCTGGCGGCCGACGACGGGAGCACCGTCAGCCACGCGTCCTACTTGCCGCCGTCCAACGTCCGGCACCGCCGAGGTCGGGGACTCCTCCGAGGATGAGTAGGGCATGGGAGGCGGCAGGGCATGGTGTGCCAACTGGCCGGTCCGTATCCCGTGTTCTACTCTTCCTCGCCGGAGACCGCACCTTCATTTCACGGGTCTTGAACCCCACCCCCGTACATAGAGATCGTAGATGGAGGACGTTGGTCGCCGCCGTAGAATAGGTTTAGGGTCGGGTTTCTTTTATTTTTCTATCATATAAAAGTTCGAAATGTAATGAAAATCTGCCGTGTTTGCATTAATCTCGGCCGGTGTATATGAACATTCACAATAATTTACATATTGTAGGAGTACTAGCAAGATGCCCGTGCGTTGCACGGAAGATCAAGATTTTGTGGGAGAAAAGGATGAACGAGGGAAAGCCTTATCTGCAAATGTGGAGAGGAGTGCGGGTAAATTGTCATAGTTTCCTTCCTATCCGTTAGATATAGATCGGACGGCCTATATTGCAGGATGACAGGCACACCATCATCACCAACTCTGCTTTTTATTGAACCAAGACAAATCTAACATGCGAAGTAAAATAAACACATAGGGTCTATACACACACAAATTATCTTAGGCACTCCAATAGTACGTCCACTACACATTCACGCATTTCACATCTTTCTACATCTACGGGAACCTACGAAAGGGTTAACGTAAATTGCCTCTCTCTCTCTCCTCCCCTGATTTTCATGGTGGTGGCCCCCTCCCTCCCCCCAATCTACAATCAACATCTCACACGTTTCACATTACGTTAATTATGTAACTAGGATTACGTAGGTGTAGCATTACTTGTCCTAAAAACCCCAACTAAGCCAACCTCCCAGCATATCGCACGGGAAAAGACCTGGCCACGCCGTTTTAGTCGGTATTACCGGATTACTAGTAGTAGTATCGATGGATCGCACGAAGCAAAAATTTTTTTTGAGGGGGCGAAGCACCTAGTTTAAAAGGAAAAAAGGCGGTACACTCACAACACTCCTGTCGCGGTCGCATTGCACCCAACACACGTTCGGTCCTGCACACGGCTCACGCAAACGGAACGCGCTTCGGCTTGCCTCTTCACTGACACGTGGGAGCACTTGGAGAAACCGACCATGCGCCAAATTCCCCCCGCCCACCGCGCGAAAATCCTCCCCCCCCCCACACCCAAAAATTCCCCCCAAATCCGATTCAACCGCCCTTCGGCCAACTAGCCAATAATATTCCCCAAACCCCCCTCCCCCCTGTCCCCCTCCACTCCATTCGCTCCGCCAAAGCCGCCCTCCCCGCCGCGCCGATACGTCGGTGCCGCGGTTCAGCGATCCTCTCGCTCCCACAGTACGCTCTCATAGACAACCATCCTCTAGCTGTGCCGCCACCTCTGGCTACGTTCTTGTGGAGGCGCACGGCGGTCAGCGCCGCCACCACTGGTGACGTTCGTGTGGAGACGCACGGCGTTCAGCTTCTCCCACGGTACGCGCATTCTAGACTGAGGCCCCGTTCATGTCGGTGTAGCGCTGAATGTTAGCTGATAGACGCTGTTAATCTCACTGTTTGCCGAAGTAGTTTACTGTCAATATGCTCTGCTTAAGAAGCTTCCTTGCCCTGTTCTGCACTCAATCTGCTTAGCTGAGATGGCATGCCAAGGCCGATTAGTTGCTAAAATATCCTGCCATATATTTATTGTGACGTAGATTGCCATGGTCTAGTAGCCAATCTGTTAGATGAAATAGCTCTACACCGTTTTATACTCGATCTTTGTTGCTACGATGGCCTTCGATAGTTCGATGGCTGTGTGCTCGGCCTCATTGACTGCTGAAACAGTCTGCCATAATTTGGCACTCAAATCTGTTTGCTAAATTAGCTTTACATATATTTCGTTACTTAGATCTGCTCGTCCAAATATCTTGCCATAGCTTTAGACATCGACCTAGGTATTTTTTTTTCTGGACTTCATAAAAAAGCATATATGTTTTTCCTGTAATATCTAGTAGAAGAACTAATTTGTATGTCTAACAGATGGACAGGACTTGGATAACTTCTGCTCGAAGATTCTCCGCTGCATATGTCGAGGGGGTTGAAAACTTCATGAACTTTATCAGAGCTGAGTACGGTGGTCCGAAATCAGATGTGCTCTGCCCGTGTAGCAGTTGTATGAATTCAGTTACAAGACCCCAGTCAACTGTGCAAAATCATCTACACTTGTATGGGATGTCGGTCACATATACTAGGTGGGTTCATCATGGTGAAGCTGTGAACGTCAATGTTATTGACTACGTGGAAGCAGCAGATCACCATCTTGATCTGCCTGATGCTCAGGTGGAAGAGGAGGAGGAGGTGGTGGTGGCGGAACCAGTGAGTTTGACCAACATTGAAACAATGCTACTAAATGCTCATGCATTTCGTGAACTTTCACCTGCAGAAGAAAAACGGTGGGCCCACATGTTGGAACAATGCAACGTTGCTGTCACCCTAGGAAATAAGCTGTCAGTATTCTCAGCTATGGTCACCTTTCTTCAGGTGAAGACATCTGAGCGGATGACCAACAAATCATTCGACGCGATGTTGGCTGCTTTCCGCAAATCTTTCCCAGATGCGTCTGAGCTGCCACACACCTACAGTAAAATGAAGAATTTCCTTCATGCAGTTGGAACTGGATATGATATGATCCATGTTTGTAAGAATAATTGTGTTCTGTTCTGGAAGGATTATGCCAACTTAAGTGAATGCCTGAAATGCAAATCATTAAGATGGAAAGATGGCGATGCTATGAAGAGGATTCCTCATAATGTTCTGAGACATTTTCCAATTACACCTAGATTGCAGAGGTTGTTTCATGATGCTGAAACAAGAGAGGATGTACTGTGGCATTCTAGGAACCAGGAGTACAGAGATCAGAATGTAATGAGCCATCCATCTCATGGTAGTGAGTGGAAAAGCTTCAATGATAAACACAAAGAGTTTGCTGCTGACCCGAGAAACATTAGACTTGGCTTAGCTTCAGATGGATTTAACCCATTTGGCCACTAGAGCGCCACATATAGCATGTGGCCAGTGCTTGTTATCCCTTACAACATGCCTCCAAATGTCTGCACCAAAGAATCAAACTACATGATGGCCTTGCTCATCCCAAGTCCAGAAAGTCATGGAAAGGATTTTGATTTGTTCATGGAGCCTCTTGTGGAGGAACTTCAACAGCTATGGAAGGGTGTTCTCACTCGAGACCTATATAGCAGCCCACCAGCTGATTTCTTTCTGCGTGCTGTTATAATTTGGTGCATCCATGATTATTCGTCTTTGGGCACTATGTCAGGGCGAACGACACATGGTTACAATGCATGTGTTCACTGTGACAGGAATCCGCTGTCATACGCAATACTTAGCAAGATCTGTTACATTGGACACCGCCGTTTCCTTGCCAAGGACAAGCCGCATCCTAGAAAATACCGAAGACATGTGTTCAATGCAAAGCATGAAAACCGTGATGCGCCAAAGAGGCTCACCACCGATGAGTTGCAAGTGGAATTAGAGAAGGTTAGGCATATTACACGAGGAAACCATCCTGGTAATGGTAGCGTGAAAAGGAAGTGTGGCAGGGTAGAAGAGAGATTATTGTTTACCCGCAGGTCCACTTTGTGGGACTTGGAGTATTGGAAAGATTTGGATCTGCGGCATAATCTTGATGTGATGCACATCGAGAAAAATATATGTGACAACATTATCGGCACACTTCTTAATATTGAAGGCAAGACGAAAGATACCTTAAAATCTAGGATTGATTTGACACACCTGGGTATCAGAAAGGATTTGCAGGTGGAAGATGAAGGTAAACCACGGGATATGGCACCAGCTGTGTACGTCTTGGACAAGGTAAAAAGAAAAGAATTCTGTGAGGTCCTGTCACATGTGAGATTCCCACATGGATTTGCTTCCAACCCTGAAAGGAGAGTCAGTGCAGATGGAAACAAGGTACAAGGGTTGAAAACTCATGACTGCCATGTCCTACTTCAAAGGGTTTTTACCTGTTATCCTTAGAGGATTGGGCCGCCCTGACTTATACAGAGCAGTTGCAGAGTTGGGACAATTCTTCAGGGAACTCTGCAGTAGGAATATCAGGATAGATGCTTTGGAGCGTCTTAGAGACAAGATACCAACTATCCTATGCGACCTTGAGAAGATATATCCTCCAGCCTTCTTTGATGTGATGATGCATTTGGCTGTTCATCTACCTGATGAGGCACTACTTAGACGTCCAGTACAGTATGGCTGGATGTACCCTATTGAAAGGCGGCTAGGCACTTTCAAGGGCTATGTTAGGAACATAGCTAGACTCGAGGGTTCCATTGCAGAGGCCTACATTGCTACAGAAGCGTTGACATTCTGCTCAAAATACATTGAAACAGCTGATCGGCTTAGAAAAGAGGTGGGTGAAGACAATCCCGGGATCAATGTTTTCGATTATTCTGTTCGAGTTATAGGGAAGAGTCGACAAGAGTACAAACCTAAAGATTTGGACAAAATGGTTTGGTATGTGTTGAATAACTGTCCTGAGATACTACCTTATATCAAGTAAGTGCAGTACTACAGCTTATACATCGTAATCTACTAAACTTGCAGCACATTCTTATATATTTAGATTTTGACGTGATCACTATGTTGTGCAGCATCTACAAAGAGGAGTTACTGCCGCAAAATCCAAGAAACATTGACGAACTAGTTATGGCAGGATTTACGAAATGGTTCAAGAACCATGTAAGCTTTTGAAGTGCACTGTCAGTTTTTTTAATATATTGAGTACATAAGATGATCAGCTTGTCTATTTTCTAACCATAGGTTAAGAAGATGCGGGAGGATGGGCAGGCAGTTGATGATACCCTTTACTCACTAGCAATGGGTCCTGATACTCGGGTAAGACATTATGAATCTTGCGTTGTTGGAGATGTGCGCTACAACACCCTTGCACGAGATGAAGGCAGGAAGACACAAAACAGTGCCATCATGAGCACGGATACATATGACAAAGAGACAACTGAAATGTATGCTAACATAACGGACATTGTTCAGTTGTGGTATATCTCCAGTTTTGAGGATCATCGGTGTGTGGTTCTGTTGTGCTGTTGTTGGTATAACCCGTTTTCCAGGATCGCAAAACCCAGAGCTGATGATTATTTCAAATCCATCAATGTCAAGGCGGCGTACCAGACCAACGAGCCTTTTATTTTGGCAAATCAAGCAACACATATATTTTTCTTGGAAGACACATTTGCACGTAGCGATGACTGGAGAGTATTGCAAAGGTTTGAGCAGAAGAATTCGTTTAATGAAGTGGCACAACAAGATGATGCTTACACTGCTCCTGACGTACAAGATAACACAGATGTTCCTAATATCTTTGAGAACCATCACGTCAATGACGCCGTCGAAAAGATTGCCTGTCGTGTTGTGGACATACAAGAGTTGATCAAGAAGAAGCCAACGTTCGAGGACGTTGAGGATGAAGAAGAAGATGACACCATGGGGAATTACGATTCAGACTGATACACATGGCGAATATATTGACGCTGCTGCTGCAGATGATGATTACACTGCTTTTGTCGTATTTGCCTGTCAGAAGACTTTTTTTATCTATTATGTGAAATTGTGTTTGCTATGACAACTGAAACCTGATGAATATGTTGTTTAGTATTTTGCTGTGAGAACATCACTTGTTATGTATACTGATTTGTGTTTGGTGATTGTATGGAAACTAAAACATGATGACATTGTTGTTTAGTTGTACTCATATTTGGCTGTGAAACTTGAATTTGATGACATAGTTTGCTGTTGGACTGCAATTTGCTCGACGTCTTCGAATGAGAACAAAGCTGACCCGACAGGGCCTCTGCTATTTATTTATTTATATGAGCAAAAGGGGATACCCCCTGATTTCCGTTAATAGAAATCATTAGATGTTCACAACACTACGCCCAGCCTGCTACACATGTTTCATTCATTACTAGTTTCAGCAAAGTGCTCATGTCGTAGCCACTGAATACATCACGAGTGCTACATACACTGCAAATAAAGAGACAATCATCCTACAGAGTAGATCGATTTTGCCCATTATCTTCACAAGCTCTTTCATCTCCTCATTGCTATCAAGGCCGTTCAGCAGCTGTTGCTTGGCCATGATCAGAGGAACTGCATCTTTAACCTTCTGCTCTGCATCTTCCTCTTCTGTCGTTCGTTCAGTTACTTGTCCAACACCCCAACCTGCTGGTATTGGAATTCCTCGGCTAACCAAATAATCAGCGTAGTTGCATTCCCCCACATCAGCAACTTCCCAGAAATACAAATCACACGAATCTTCCCTTTTCTTCACGAATCAAATTGGAAGATCATCAACCAAACTATTAAAAAAATCAGCAACTGAAAGCAGCAGAACAACACTTAAGCATATTATTACCCCATGATTCGGGCATTTGTAGAAGACTCGGCCAGGGTTGCGGATTGTGGTTGAGACACGACGGATGACTCTGCGTGATTTGCAGCAGTGGCACCACATCAACGGCAGCGGGTTGCGATGAGCAATCGGCCGCGGTGCGCGTGCCGGCGGGGGTGTGATGAGACCCACAGGCGATGGTACGGGTGGTGACTTGGCGCATATCTGGTTGTTGCCTGCTGAAGATCAGGTGGACGAGCAGCCTGCGGACATGGTTGCTGCGGCCAGAGCTTCTGATGCTAGGCAGATTAAGTAGAGAAGAGGAGAAGCGAACGTTGAATATGTCGGTTTCATTACTTGTAGAGTAGCATAGCACCATATATAGTCATAGTCTAGGTTTGGATTCGAACCAGCTACATGAGCACATCTTTCTTTCTTCTAAAACTCGACAACGTCTCTTTACTGGTACACTAGCTTGTTCTGTAAGCCTTCCCAAGTCTTTGATTTCCTTTTTATATATAAAAAAGTATGCTACTTGGTGTCCGCTTAGTCAACAAACGATTGTGCCAACCTTGACCGTTGGATTGACATTCAACGTCTGTAGCGTTTCTTCAGTCTCTTCTTCCTCGAGCCGCCAAAGCCAAACCAGCACCGGCGGGACCGTCTGCTCCCGCCTCCCACGGCTGGCTGTGATCTTCCCCAGCTCCTGTTCGTTCCCGTCCGAGGCCTCACCATCGTCCTCCGCCTTGGTTCGCTCGCCGCAGCGCCGTCCTCCGGTGTTGTCAACATGGTCAACAACCAAGAGGAATAAGGAGATGACTGTACATGGTGAGGATGATAGTAGGGACCCAGCAGCGCGCGCAGTAATTTTGTTTTTTCGGGACGGAGAAGGGTATCAACTGGGTTGTGCGGGACCCGTGGCCCGTCTAGCCCAGTCTTTTATTTCATATGTTTAGCACATGACCAGCCCAGTTTGTTTTTTTCTTTTCTGAAAATGGCTAGCCAGCTATTTTGTTTTTTGCAGAATAACCAACGTAGGCCTACTTGTTTTTCTACGCCCTGCTGGGCCGGAAATATTTCAAGACGAGGAGGAATGCATTTTGCCCAGAAAATGGGCTATAAGTAATAAGAAATGGGCTATAAGTAATAATAAATGGGCTGTAAAATGAAAAAATACAACAAACATGCAATTAGTTCCAAAATACTGTTTTCTTTCGGATTTTGATATTTTAAATTTCATTGTTTTTGTGTGGGTAAAATTTCATTGAATTTAAATTAAGGTATATTTAGATTTAAAATTAATTTGAATCTGGCTAGAAATTTCGGGCTGTATGCTGTTTGGGACAGATTTAGAGGCTGACTTGTGGGTCTACTAGGTTGACGTGTACTTTGGCTTTGTCAACTTAGTCCACAAACGATTCTAGCAGCAGTGACCGTTGAATGTTAATCCAACGGCCGTGCTACTTCTTCAATATCTGATCTTCTTGCTCCAGCCGCCCAAACCAGCTCCGGTGGGTCTGCCTGCTCCCGCCTCCCGTGGCCGGCTGTGCTGCCGCACAGGCCACACCGCCCCACCCTACTTCATTGCTGGCCAGACCATTCCTCTACTCACCCACACCTCCTGTTATTTTCCAGCGATGGCAGCCGGACCAGTAAACCCTCGTACTCCCCACCGCGTGGGCAACCATTGCCAAGTCTTCCCCGGCTCCGTGTCGTTCCCTTCCTAGGCCTCGCCGTCGTCCACCGCCATGGTGCTCTTGGCGCGGCCTGGTCAACATGGTCAACGAACGACATCCATTGGCCGTGGACTGTACACGCAAAATAATGATTCGTCCACCTGATAGCTGGGACCCACCGGAAGGGCCTCTGTATTTTGCGAAAAAAACGTTCCCCCCGCTGACATGTCAGACCCACCAGCTATATCTTCGCACACAAGGAAGTGCCTCCTTATTACGCACAAAAATGAATACCCCCTGCTAGCTGGGACCCACCATTGTGGGAGGCTGACTTGTGGGCCTACTAAGTTGACGGGGATGGAGGGCTTTGTCAACTTAGTCAATATGAACGATTCTAGATCCAGTGACCATATGATGTCCATCCAACGGCCGTAGTGCTTCTTCAACCTCTGGTCTTCTTGCTCCAGCCGCCCAAAGCAGCGCCGGTCGTGCCGCATGCTCCTGCCTCCCGTGGCCGGCTGTGCTGCCGCAGAGGCCTCACCGGCCCCTACTATTCCCACCGCTGGCCAGGCCCTGCGGCGACGGCAGCCTCACACCGCAGCCGAACCAGCGAACCCTCGTACTCCTCTCCGTGCGGGCTTCCACTTCCGCGTCTTCCCCGGCTCCGCGTCGTCCCCTTCCTAGGCCTTGCTGTCGTCCACCGCCGTGGTGCTCTCCGCGCGGCGTGGTCAACGTGGTCAAGAAACGACTTCCATCGGAAGAGTACTATACGTGGAGAGGCTGACAGCTGGGTCCACGGCCACAGCCCAGTTTTTGTTTTGTGATTTGCCAAGTAAGTCACTTTGTCAGGCCTGTTGGGCTGCAAATCTTTCCAGACGAGGAGAGCTTTCATTCGGCTGGCCGAGAAAATGGCCCATCAGTAATGAGAAATGGGTTGTACATTTTTAAAACACACCAAACCGGCAATTAGTTTCAAATATTTTTTTCATTTTGAGATTTTAAATAACATTAATTTTTATGCGCGGAGAATTTGTTGGATTTTATATTGATATACATTTATTTTTAAAATCAATTTGAATGTGAGTCGAAATTTCGGGATTAAAAACAGTTCGGACCGCACCGAAATATGCAAAATTTCATATAATTTTTTAACCGTGGCCACAATATGGGCTGTAATGCTAACAAAAAGAATATGGGCTCCAAAAAAACCTTAAGAATTAGCAAATGGGCTGTAAATTATTAGAAATAATGGCAGATGGGCTGTATGCTGTTTTCCACAGATTTGAGGCTTTCCTAAAAAAGGTTGACGCACAAGCAGTGACTGTTGGATGTCCATCGAATGGCTATCGTGCTTCTTCAATCTCTGCTCTTCCTGCTCCAGCCGCTCAAACAAGCGCCGGCGGGACTGCCTGCTCCCTCCTCCCCGCGGCCGGCTGTGCTGCCGCGCAGGCCTCACCGCCCCACCGTACTCCCATCGCTGGCCTAGCCATCCCTCTACTCACCCACACCTGCTGTTATTCTCCGGTGACGGCAGATGAACCAGTAAACCCTCGTACAGTCGTATTCCCCTCCGCGTGGGAAACAACCGCCAAGTCTTCCCTGCCTCCGTGTCGTTCCCTTCCTAGGCCTCACCGTCGTCCACCGCGCTGGTGCTCTCGGCGCGGCCTGGTCAACATGGTCAACGACCGACATGCATCTGAAGTGGACTGTACGTGGAGAGGCCGACAGCTGAGCCCACGGCCACACGCAAGGAAATGCGTCCTTATTACGCGTAAAATAATGATTCCTCCACCTGAAATCAGGGACCCACCGAAAGGGCCTCTGTATTTCGTGAAAAAATGTTACAAAAAAACGAATACTCCCCACCAGCTGTATCTTCGCATGCAAGGAAGTGCCTCCTTATTACGCACAAAAAAATGAATACTCCCCCTGTTAGCTGGGACCCAGTATAGTGGCAGGCTGACTTGTGGGCCTACTAAGTTGACGGGGACGGAGGGATTTGTCAACTTAGTCAATATGCACGATTCTAGCTCCTGTGACCGTATGATGTCCATCCAATGGCCATAGTGCTTCTTCAACCTCTGGTCTTCCTGCTCCAGCCGCCCAAACCAGCATTGGTCGTGCCTCGTGCTCCTGCCTCCCGTGGCCGGCTGCGATGCGGCGGAGGCCTCACCGCCCCCTACTACTCCCACCGCTGGCCAGGCCATCCCTCTACTCACCCACACCCCCTGTTATTCTGTGCCGACGGTAGCCTCACACCGCAGCGAACCAGAGAGCCATTGTACTCCTCTATGCATGGGCATCCACTGCCGCGTCTTCCCCGGCTCCGCGTTGTCCCCTTCCTAGGCCTCGCCGTCGTCCACCGCCCTGGTGCTCTCAGCACGGCGTGGTCAAATGTGGTCAAGGAACGGCTTCCATCGGACGTGGACTATACGTGGAGAGGCTGATAGCTGGGTCCACGGCCGCAGCAAGGAAGTGCCTCCTTATTACGTGCAAAATAATTATTCCTCCACTTGACAGCAGGGACCCACCGGACGGGCCACCGTATTTTGGCAAAAAAACCGTTTGCCCCTGATTGCTGGAACCCACCAGCTACATCTTCGCATGCAAGGAAGTGCGTCCGAGCAAAAAAACGATTTGCCCCCTAACTGCTGGGACCCACCAGCTACATCTTCGCAGGCAAGGAAGTGCCTGACAGTCGGGACCCACCTGGTCGAAGCGTATGTAGCGTTGTCATTCTGGTCACGAACGTGTACGTACATATATACTGGTGGATGTAGAGGCGCACACGTGTCGTAGTAGAGGCGCGTACGTGTCGTAGTAGAAACGCGCACGTAGCATGTACACGTACGTACAACGGCCAGGGTGCAAGAAAGAAAATACGGCCACGTATGTGTACATACAGGCGGGGTCTCGAATGCCTACTCGCGCATACGTACGGCCAGGTCTCGTGTACATGGCTGGGTCGGAACGGAGAAACAACGTCGTCGTCGTGTTCATGGGGAGGCAACGGAATGCGTCGTGTTCATGGGGAGGCAACGGAATGCGTTGTGTTCATCGGGAGGCAACGGAACACGTGGGAGCCAACTGGCTGGGTCAGAACGGAATGCATGGTCATGTTCATCGAGAGGGCTTGGACGGAACATGCGATGGAAACGAGGCCTGGCGTACCGCACAATGGAGGAAACGGACCTCCTACGTTCGGAACGGGGTCCTGTTGATCGGGAGGGGTCTGACGTACCGCAAAACGGAGGAAACGAACCTCCTACGGTCTAAACGGGGGTCCTGTTGATCAGGAGGGGTGTGGCGTACCGCAAAACGGACGAAACGGACCTCCTACGGTCGAAACGGGGGTCCTGTTCATCGGGAGGTGTGTGGCGTACCGCAAAACGGATGAAACGGACCTCCTACGGTCGAAACGGGGGTCTTGTTCATCGGGAGGGGTGTGGCGTACCGCAAAACGGGACTCCATGGGATATTGTTCATCTCCACCGTCGACCTCCTCCAGCCTCCACAGGCTACCGTCGACCTCCTCCAGCCTCCATGGGCTCCTGTTCATCCAGCCTCCACCGCGCGCTACTCCACCGGCTACTGTTCAACCACCCCTCCACGGGCACCCCTCCACCGTCTACTAATCATCCAGCCCTCCACACCACGGGGTCCTGTTCAACCACCCTTCCACGGGCACCCCTCCACCATCTACTGTTCATCCAGCCCTCCACCACACCACGGGGTCCTGTTCATCCAGAGGCAACGCCACCATTCACTGTTCATCCAACCCCCCCCCCCCCCCCGCAACGCTCACTGTTCATCCCAGAGGCAGCATCGATCGGCTTCAGTTAGCAGCGGTAGCAAAGGAATCGCTCGATCGGGTTCAGTTAACAGTCATCGATCGATCGCTCGGGTTTAGTAACACGTAGTCTACAGTGCAATCGCTCGGGTTCAGTTGGAACCCAACGCCTCGCTTGGGTTCAGTTAGAGCCAACACCTCGCACACACGCGCGTACGTGTATGAGAGAAACGCGCATCGCTCGGCCCCCGACCTCCCACCGTAACCGGGAACTCCCCGAAATTTTCCTCGCCCTCGCTTCTACCACGGTTTTTTCTCTCATGGACAGCCCAAAGAATGTCATGCAGCTGCATCTCCGGCCCGCCCAGGACGAAAAGCCCATTTTCTGTCATGATTTTTTATCATAGAAGTAGGAGCCCACCACATCTATGATGATACCGGGTTTTGTCACAATTATCGTCATAGAAGTGCCATATGTATGACAGAAAATTTTTTGTTCTGCCCAAAATGTCACGGATGTGTCTTTTTTTGTAGTGAGAAGAATTACGTCCTGGAAGCACCGCTGGGTGCCAGGCCTACTGCAGATGCTGCTGATAACGTTAAGAACGTCTGGCGGAGTAAAGCTGATGACTACTCGATAGTTCAGTGTGCCATGCTTTACGGCTTAGAACCGGGACTTCGACGACGTTTTGAACATCATGGAGCATATGAGATGTTCCAGGAGTTGAAGTTAATATTTCATGTAAATGCCTGGATTGAGAGATATGAAGTCTCCAATAAGTTCTATAGCTCCAAGATGGAGGAGAATAGTTCTGTTAGTGAACATATACTCAAAATGTCCGGGTATCATAATCACTTGACTCAACTGGGAGTTAATCTTCCTGTTGATAGTGTCATTTACAGAGTTCTTCAATCACTGCCACCAAGCTACAAAAGCTTCATGATGAACTATAATATGCAAGGGATAAATAAGACAATTCCCGAGCTCTTCGCGATGCTAAAGGCTGCGGAGGTAGAAATCAAAAAGGAGCATCAAGTGTTGATGGTCAACAAGACCACTAGTTTCAAGAAAAAGGGTAAAGGCAAGAAGAAGGGGAACTTCAAGAAGAACGGCAAACAAGTTGCTGCTCAAGAGAAGAAACCCAAGTCTGTACCTAAGCCTGAAACTGAGTGCTTCTACTGCAAATAGACTGGTCACTGGCAGCGGAACTGCCTCAAGTATTTGGCGGATAAGAAGGATGACAAGGTGAACAAAGGTATATGTGATATACATGTTATTGATGTGTACCTTACTAATGCTCGCAGTAGCACCTGGGTATTTGATACTGGTTCTGTTCCTAATATTTGCAACTCGAAACAGTGACTACGGATTAAGCGAAGATTGGCTAAGGACGAGGTGACGATGCGCGTGGGAAATGGTTCCAAAGTCGATGTGATCGTGGTCGGCACGCTACCTCTACATCTACCTTCGGGATTAGTTTTAGACCTGAATAATTGTTATTTGGTGCCAGCGTTGAGCATGAACATTATATCTGGATCTTGTTTGATGCGAGACGGTTATTCATTTAAATCACAGAATAAATGGTTGTTCTATTTATATGAGTAATATCTTTTATGGTCATGCACCCTTGAAGAGTGCTCTATTCTTATTGAATCTCGATAGTAGTGATACACATATTCATAATATTGAAGCCAAAAGATGCAGAGTTGATAATGATAGTGCAACTTATTTGTGGCACTGCCGTTTAGGTCATATTGGTGTAAAGCGCATGAAGAAACTCCATACTGATGGACTTTTGGAACCACTTGATTATGAATCACTTGGTACTTGCGAACCGTGCCTTATGGGCAAGATGACTAAAACGCCGTTCTGCGGAACTATGGAGTGAGCAACAAATTTGTTGGAAATCATACATACAGATGTATGTGGTCCGATGAATGTTGAGGCTCGCGGCGGGTATCGTTATTTTCTCACCTCCACAGATGATTTAAGCAGATATGTGTATATCTAATTAATGAAACATAAGTCTGAAACATTTGAAAAGTTCAAAGAATTTTAGAGTGAAGTTGAAAAGCATTGTAACAAGAAAATAAAGTTTCTACGATCTGATCGTGGAGGAGAATATTTGAGTTACGAGTTTGGTCTTCATTTGAAACAATGCAGAATAGTTTCGCAACTCACGCCACCCGGAACACCACAATGTAATGGTGTGTCCGAACGTCGTAATCATACTTTACTAGATATGGTGCGATCTATGATGTCTCTTACTGATTTACCGCTATCATTTTGGGGTTATGCTTTAGAGACGACTGCATTCACGTTAAATAGGGCACCATCGAAATCCGTTGAGACGACGCCTTATGAACTGTGGTTTGGCAAGAACCCAAAGTTGTCATTTCTTAATGTTTGGGGCTGCGATGCTTATGTGAAAAAGCTTCAACCTGATAAGTTCGAACCAAAATCGGAGAAATGTGTCTTCATAGGATACCCAAAGGAAACTGTTGGGTACACCTTCAATCACAAAACTGAAGGCAAAACTTTTGTTGCTAAATTTGGATCCTTTCTAGAGAAGGAGTTTCTCTGAAAGAAGTGAGTGGGAGGAAATTAGAACTTGATGAGATAACTGTACCTGCTCCCTTATTGGAAAGTAGTTCATCACAGAAACCGGTTCCTGTGACAGCTACACCAATTAGTGAGGAAGTTAATGACGATGATCATGAAACTTCAGATCAAGTTGTTACTGAACCTCGTAAATCTACGAGAGTGAGATCCGCACCAGAGTGGTATGGTAATCCTGTTCTGGAGGTTATGTTGCTAGAACATGACGAACCTAAGAACTATGAAGAAGCGATGGTGAGCCCAGATTCCGTAAAATGGCTTGAGGCCATGAAATCTCAGATGGGATCCATGTATGAGAACAAAGTGTGGACTTTGGTTGACTTGCCTGATGATCGACAAGCCATTGAAAATAAATGGATCTTCAAGAAGAAGACTGACGCTGACGGTAATGTTACTGTATATAAAGCTCGACTTATTGCAAAAGGTTTTCGACAAGTTCAAGGGATTGACTACGATGAGACTTTCTCGCCCGTAGCGATGCTTAAGTCTGTCCGAATCATGTTAGCAATTGCTGCATTTTATGATTATGAAATTTTGCCAATGGATGTCAAAACTGCATTCCTGAATGGATTTCTGGAAGAAGAGTTGTATATGATGCAACCGGAAGGTTTTGTCGATCAAAAGGGAGCTAACAAAGTGTGCAAGCTCCAGGGATCCATTTATGGACTGGTGCAAGCTTCTCCGAGTTGGAATAAATGTTTTGATAGTGTGATCAAAGCATATGGTTTTATAATGACTTTTGGAGAAGCCTGTATTTACAAGAAAGTGAGTGGGAGCTCTGTAGCATTTCTGATATTATATGTCGATGACATATTGCTGATTGGAAATGATATAGAATTTCTGGATAGCATAAAGGGATACTTGAATAAGAGTTTTCCAATGAAGGACCTCGGTGAAGCTGCTTATATATTGGGCATCAAAATCTATAGAGATAGATCAAGACGCTTAATTGGACTTTCACAAAGCACATACCTTGACAAAGTTTTGAAGAAGTTCAAAATGGATCAAGCAAAGAAAGGGTTCTTGCCTGTGTTACAAGGTGTGAAGTTGAGTAAGACTCAATGCCCGACCACTGCAGAAGATAGAGAGAAGATGAAAGATGTTCCCTATGCTTCAACCATAGGCTCTATCATGTATGCAATGCTGTGTACCAGACCTGATGTGTGCCTTGCTATAAGTTTAGCAGGGAGGTACCAAAGTAATCCAGGAGTGGATCACTGGACAATGGTCAAGAACATCCTAAAATACCTGAAAAGGACTATGGATATGTTTCTCGTTTATGGAGGTGACAAAGAGCTAGTCGTAAATGGTTATGTCGATGCAAGCTTTGACACTGATCCGGACGATTCTAAATAGCAAACCGGATACGTGTTTACATTGAACGGTGGAGCTGTCAGTTGGTGCAGTTCTAAACAAAGCGTTGTGGCGGGATCTACGTGTGAAGCGGAGTACATAGCTGCTTCGGAAGCAGCAAATGAAGGAGTCTGGATGAAGGAGTTCATATCCGATCTAGGAGTCATACCTAGTGCTTCGGGTCCAATGAAAATCTTTTGTGACAATACTGGTGCAATTGCCTTGGCAAAGGAATCTAGATTTCACAAGAGAACCAAGCACATCAAGAGACGCTTCAACTCCATCCGGGATCAAGTCCAGGTGGGAGACATAGAAATTTGCAAGATACATATGGATCTGAATGTTGCAGAACCGTTGACTAAACCTCTTCCACGAGGAAAACATGATCAGCACCAAGACTCCATGGGTGTAAGAATCATTACTGTGTAATCTAGATTATTAACTCTAGTGCAAGTGGGAGATTGAAGGAAATATTCCCTAGAGGCAATAATAAAGTTATTATTTATTTCCTTATATCATGATAAATGTTTATTATTCATGCTAGAATTGTATTAACCAGAAACATAATACTTGTGTGAATACATAAACAAACAGAGTGTCACTAGTATGCCTCTACTTGACTAGCTCGTTGATCAAAGATGGTTATGTTTCCTAGCCATTGACATGAGTTGTCATTTGATTAGCATGATCACATCATTAGGAGAATGATGTGATTGACTTGACCCATTCCGTCAGCTTAGCACACGATCGTTTAGTATTCTGCTATTGCTTTCTTCATGACTTATACATGTTCCTATGACTATGAGATTATGCAACTCCCGTTTACCAGAGGAACACTTTGTGTGCTACCAAACGTCACAATGTAACTGGGTGATTATAAAGGTGCTCTACAGGTGTCTTCGAAGGTACTTGTTCGGTTGGCGTATTTCGAGATTAGGATTTGTCACTCCAATTGTCGGAGAGGTATCTTTGGGCCCACTCGGTAATGCACATCACTATAAGCCTTGCAAGCATTGCAACTAATGAGTTAGTTGCGGGATGATGTATTACAGAACGAGTAAAGAGACTTGCCGGTAACGAGAATGAACTAGGTATTAAGATACCGATGATCGAATCTCAGGCAAGTAACATACCGATGACAAAGGGAACAACGTATGTTGTTATGCGGTTTGACCGATAAAGATCTTCGTAGAATATGTAGGAGCCAATATGAGCATCCAGGTTCCGCTATTGGTTATTGACCGGAGACGTGTCTCGGTCATGTCTACATAGTTCTCGAACCCGTAGGGTCCGCACGCTTAAAGTTCGATGACGGTTATATTATGAGTTTATGTGTTTTGATGTACCGAAGGAAGTTCGGAGTCCTAGATGTGATCACGGACATGAATAGGAGTCTTGAAATGGTCGAGACATAAAGATTGATGTATTGGAAGCCTATATTTGGATATCGGAAGTGTTCCGGGTGAAATCGGGATTTTACCAAAGTACCGGGGGTTATCGGAACCCCCCCTGGGGTTTAATGGGCCAAGATGGGCCTTAGTGGAGAAGAGGAGGGGCGGCCAGGGCAGGCCAAGCGCCCCCTCCCCTCTAGTACGAATTGGACAAGGAGGGGGGGTGCCCCCCTTTCCTTCTTCTCTCCCTCCTCCTTCCCCCTTCTCCTACTCCCGGAGGGAGTCCTACTCCCGGTGGGAGTAGGACTCCGCCCTGGCGCGCCTCCTCCTGGCCGGCCGCCTATCCCCCCTTGCTCCTTTATATACAGGGGCAGGGGGCACCTCTAGACACAACAATTAATCTCTTGGATCTCTTAGCCGTGTGCGGTGCCCCCCTCCACCATAGTCCACCTCGATAATATCATAGCGGTGCTTAGGCGAAGCCCATCGTCGGTAGAACATCATAATCGCACCACACCGTCATGCTGAAGAAACTCTCCCTCAAAGCTCGGCTGGATCGGAGTTCAAGGGACATCATCGAGCTGAACGTGTGCTGAACTCGGAGGTGCCCTACATTCTGTACTTTATCGGTCAGATCGTGAAGGCGTACGACTACACCAACCGCGTTGTGCAAACGCTTCCGCTTTCGGTCTACGAGGGTACGTGGACAACACTCTCCCCTCTCGTTGCTATGCATCACCATGATCCTGTGTGTGCGTAGGAATTTTTTTTTGAAATTACTACGTTCCCCAACACCAGCAATGATAATATCGAAGCCACACTCCTTTGGGAGGACTGACAGGGCCAGACAAAATTCATCAAAATTGTAAATGCCTCTTCTCTTTGCAGGCATAATTATGTTCCAACAGTGCATGGAAAATGAGCAGTCCCAAAACAAGTAATGTGATGTTTCTTCTATCTTATCATTACACATATGAGCTCAGGAACATTGATTTTCTCTTTAGTAGGTTCTTGGTGTTGACCCTGTCATGTAGAAGTAACCAGAAGAAGATTTTGTGGCTGAGTAAATTTGATGCTTTCCAAAGAATGTTGAAGAGAAAGTGAGCGTTGCTTTGTCCCATCAAACACTTATACATCTTGATATATGAGTATGCTATTGTTGTCCATTTGTAAGTCCAAAGATCCTTGTGCTCTACTATTGGAAAGTTGTGGAGAAGATCTTGTATTTCCAAGAACTGTTGGTGAGCAGCAGAGGATAATGGTCTGTGAAAAAGATCTTCCTTGTTGCCTAATTGAAGCGCATTTTTCAAAGTGATGTCCATATGAGTGGTGAATGAGAAAAGCTCTGGGTATTTCTGATGAAGAGGCATCTCATGCCAAGGGTCTTTCCATTACCAAATTATATCCCCAATGCCTGCCTTGCAGCTAGTAAACTGTTGAAATGTTGGGAGCAGTTTCATGATATCTTTCCACCAAAATGAACCAAGTACTTTTGCTCCAGGTACATGCTCAGTGTAATGAGTTTCCCATATCATCTTAATGAAGGAAATATGCCCTAGAGGCAATAATAAAGTTATTATTTATTTCCTTATATCATGATAAATGTTTATTATTTATGCTAGAATTGTATTAACCGGAAACATGATACATGTGTGAATACATAGACAAACAGAGTGTCACTAGTATGCCTCTACTTGACTAGCTCGTTGATAAAAGATGGTTATGTTTCCTAGCCATAGACAAAGAGTTGCCATTTGATTAACGAGATCACATCATTAGGATAATGATGTGATTGACTTGACCCATTCCGTTAGCTTAGCACTTGATCGTTTGTTTACTGCTATTGCTTTCTTCATGACTTATTGATACGTCTCCAACATATCTATAATTTTTGATTGCTCCATGCTATATTATCTACTGTTTTGGAATATATTGGGCTTTATTTTCCATTTTTATATTATTTTTGGGACTAACCTATTAACCGGAGGCCCAGCCCAGAATTGTTGTTTTTTGCCTATTTCAGTGTTTCGAAGAAACGAAATATCAAACGGAGTCCAAATGGAATAAAATCTTCGGGAACGTGATTTTCTCACCGAACGTGATCCAGGAGACTTGGACCCTGCTCCAAGGAACAAAAGAGGCGGTCACGAGGGTGGGGGCGCCCCCCTAGGGCGCGCCCCCTGCCTCGCGGGCCCCTCGTTGCTCCTCCGGCGTACTTCTTCCTCCTATATATACACACGCACCCCCAAACGATTAGAACAGGAATCAAAAACCTAATTACATCGCCGCAACTTTCTGTATCCACGAGATCCCATCTTGGGGACTGTTCCGGAGCTCCGCCGGAAGAGGGCAGTCATCACGGAGGGCTTCTACATCATCCTAGCCTCTCCGATGAAGTGTGAGTAGTTTACCTTAGACCTTCGGGTCCATAGTTAGTAGCTAGATGGCTTCTTCTCTCTCTTTGAATCTCAATACAAAGTTCCCCCCTCTCTCGTGGAGATCTATTCGATGTAATCTTCTTTTTGCGGTGTGTTTGTTGAGATCGATGAATTGTGGGTTTATGATCAAGTCTATCTATGAATAATATTTGAATCTTCTCTGAATTCTTTTATGTATGATTGGTTATCTTTGCAAGTCTCTTTTAATTATCCGTTTGGTTTGGCCAACTAGATTGGTAGTTCTTGCCATGGGAGAAGTGCTTAGCTTTGGGTTCAATCTTGTGGTGTCCTTACCCAGTGACAGAAGGGCTAGCAAGGCACGTGTTGCATCGTTGCCATCGAGGATAACAAGATGGGGTTTATTTCATATTGCATGAATTTATCTCTCTACATCATGTCATCTTGCTTAAGGCGTTACTCTGTTTTTAACTTAATACTCTAGATGCATGCTGGATAGCGGTCGATGAGTGGAGTAATAGTAGTAGATGCAGAATCGGTTCGATCTACTTGTCACGGACGTGATGCCTATATACATGATCATGCCTATATATTCTCATAACTATGCTCAATTCTGTCAATTGCTCAATAGTAATTTGTTCACCCACCGTAGAATACGTATGCTCTTGAGAGAATCCACTAGTGAAACCTATGGCCCCCGGGTCTATTCTCATCATATCAATCTCCATCACTTTAATCTTGCTTTGCTTTTTTACTTTGCTTTTACTTTTTACTTTGCATCTTTATACCAAAAATATTATATCTATCAGATCTCACTCTCGTAAGTGACCGTGAAGGGATTGACGACCCCTAACTGCGTTGGTTGCGAGTAGCTATCGTTTTGTGCAGGTACGACTGACTTGAGCGTGGCCTCCTACTGGATTGATACCTTGATTCTCAAAAACTGAGGGAAATACTTACGCTACTCTGCTGCATCATCCCTTCCTCTTCGGGGAAAACCAACGCAAGCTCAAGACATAGCAAGAAGGATTTATGGCGCCGTTGCCGGGGAGTCTACGCAAAAAGTCAACATACCAAGTACCCATCACAATCCCTATCTCTCGCATTACATTATTTGCCATTTGCCTCTCGTTTTCCTCTCCCCCCAATTCACCCTTGCCGTTTTATTCGCCCTCTCTCTCTCTCTATCCTCCCTCTCTATTTGCCTCTTTTTGCCCGCTTGCTTTTTGTTTGCTCGTGTGTTAGATTGCTTGTTTGTCGCGATGGCTCAAGATACTACCAAATTGTGTGACTTCACCAATACCAATAATAATGATTTCCTTAGCACTCCGATTGCTCCTCTTACCGATGCTGAATCTTGTGAAATTAATATTGCTTTGTTGAATCTTGTTATGAAAGATCAATTCGCCAGCCTTCCTAGTGAAGATGCCGCTACTCATCTGAATAGCTTCGTTGATTTATGTGATATGCAAAAGAAAAAGGATGTCAATAATGATGTCGTTAAATTGAAGCTATTTCCTTTTTCGCTTAGAGATCGTGCTAAAGCTTGGTTTTCGTCTTTGCCTAAAAATAGTATTGATTCATGGAACAAGTGCAAAGATGCTTTTATCTCTAAGTATTTTCCTCCCGCTAAGATCATCTCTCTTAGAAACGATATTATGAACTATAAACAACTTGATCATGAACATGTTGCACAAGCTTGGGAGAGAATGAAATTAATGATACGTAATTGCCCTACTCATGGTTTGAATTTGTGGATGATTATACAAATTTTTTATGCCGGATTGAATTTTGCTTCTAGAAATCTTTTAGATTCGGCCGCGGGAGGCACTTTTATGGAAATCACTTTAGGAGATGCTACTAAACTCCTAGATAATATTATGGTTAATTATTCTCAATGGCATACTATAAGATCTTCTAATAAAAAAGTGCATGCGATAGAAGAAATTAATGTGTTGAGTGGAAAGATGGATGGACTTATGAAATTATTTGCTAATAAGAGTGTTTCTTCTGAACCTGATGATATGCCTTTGTCTACTTTGATTGAGAATAACAATGAATCTATGGATGTGAATTTTGTTGGTCGGAATAATTTGGGTAACAACGCTTATAGAGGGAATTTTAATCCTAGGCCATATCCTAGTAACCCTTCTAATAATATGGGAATTCCTACAACAACTCTTATGGAAGTTATAATAAGATGCCCTCTGAATTTGAGAATAGTGTTAAAGAATTTATGAATTCACAAAAGAATTTTAATGCTTTGCTTGAGGAGAAATTGCTTAAAGTTGATGGTTTGGCTAGAAACGTTGATAGAATTTCTCTTGAGGTTGATTCTTTAAAGCTTAGATCTATTCCTCCTAAGCATGATATTAATGAGTCTCTCAAAGCCATGAGAATTGCCATTGATGAGTGCAAGGAAAGAACTGCTAGGATGCGTGCTTCCAAAGATGCCTTTATTATAGCGTGTTCCTCCAATTCCTATGAAAATGAAGATGAAGATCTAAAAGTTATTGATGTGTCCCCTATTAAATCTTTGTTTTGAAATATGAATCTTGATGAAACTGAATGTGATCTTCCTTTACCTAGAAGGCGTTCTAAAAATTCGGAGTATTTAGATCTTAATGATGAAATTGATGAAAGTGGGATTGAAAGAAATAAAAATCTAGATGTTGCTAAACCCACTATATTGGATTTCAAGGAATTTATTTATGAAAGTTGCTCTTTAATTGATTGTATTTCCTTGTTGCAATCAATGATAAATTCTCCACATGCTTATAGTCAAAATAAAGCCTTCATCGAACATATTGTTGATGCCTTGATGCAATCTTATGAAGAAAAACTTGAGTTGAAAGTTTCTATCCCTAGAAAACTCTATGATGAGTGGGAACCAACTATTAAAATTAAAATTAAATATCATGAGTGCCGGGGTACTGATCCACGGGCACCTATGGGACCGGCGGACCGGGTCCCTTTCGGTTCGGCGGGGGCAGAGATCGTGCAAAGAGCGGATCGAGGCGATGCACGCGAGCGATTTACCCAGGTTCGGGCCGCACGGATGCGTAAAACCCTACTCCTGCTTTGTGGTTTGTATTGATTTCTTGCTCAGGAGCACCGAGTGCTACAGTGCACACCCGCAGCTAACAAGACCAAGCGTGAGAGTTTGAACTGGCTAACCCCCTTCTACGTTGCACACGGGCCTCCTTTTATATGCTCCAGGGGTTCCCGACAGGTGGCAACGGAGGTAAAGGGCAAAAATGGAAAGGTGCGGTGGTAGGCACAGCTACCTGTTACAGTGTATCATACCTAACCCTGACGGCAGGGGACAAGGGCCTTAAATGCCCGTCTGTGTCGCCTAAACAGTGCGAAAAGGGACCGCCAGGGACGCCACCGTTCGCCACGATGGCGATCTTGTCAGCGCCGCTTGCCAACGCACGCCGCTAGCTGCACAGCCTCCCGCCACGTACGCCCGGAAGGGTCCCAGAGTGACACGTTGGTGGATGTACTGGAGCGCGGGCCCAGGAAGGTGGCCTGTCGTGGCAAGCGCCTTGCCGCTGCCGTTGTCTTGTCGCGCCCGGGAGCTTGTCGCTCACCGGGCCTTGCCGGGGCGCGTGGTGCGCCGTGGCAAGTTCCTTGCAGTGCCTTAGGCGGCCTTCCCGGCAAGCTCCTCTTGCCGGGGTCTTTGGATGCTTTTGCTAGCCTTCCCGGCAAGCTCCTCTTGCCGGGGTCTTGTCTTCTTGGCTTGGACACTTTGTTCTTTAATGGCTCCAAAGGAACCACGGAGGACCTTGGCGGTCACCCGGCAAGCCTTGCCGCGGGATGCTGCGACTGCCCGTGCACAAGTTCGGGATACTAGGGTACCCCTACTCTAGTACACCGACAGGAGCCCCCGGGCCTGGGCCATACACGGTGCCGAGCGCTGTTGGGCCAGGCCCAAAACAGGGCACGGGCACACGCGGCCTAGGTTACGCCGTATCTTACTCCGTATCCACCGCGCCCTCCCTGAACGGCACGCGTTGAATGCGGCGTCGTGGGCGAGATCGTGGGTGGTTATTTTATTCGGAAATGCGGAACGTCCGCCCCCTCCCCCTTTATAAGCAGAGGAAATGGTGGCAGTTCGCACATTCGCCCGTTGCTGTTTCCAATCTCAGAAACCTCCGCCGCTCCCTCGCCTTCCCAGAGCAGAGAGAGAGAGCAGTGCCCCGCCCCCCATTGCCGCCAGCATCACCAACGCCGTCGGCCTCCTCCACTGCTTCCGCCATGGCTCCGAAAGCCGACAAGGGGAAGGCCGTGAAGTCGACCGAGGCGCAGCAGCTCGCGGCGCTGCGGAAGGAGCGGGCAGTTTCCCCCCCCCCCAAGCTTGCCGCGAAGGAGCTGAGGGAGAAGTACTACCTCTTCTAGTTGGCGGAGACGCGCGCGCATCCGCGCACAAAGGTACTCCCCGCCATTGCTTGGAATAAGGCTCCGAACGGATACCCCTTTTTTGCTCTGTTCTTCTACTGCGGGCTCTGTCCGCCCTTCTCAGATTTCTTCTGCGACATCATGAATACGTACGGATTCCATCTCCTTGACTTCACCCCCAATGCCGTCCTGACCATGGCAGTTTTCGCACACCTCTGCGAAAACTTTGTCGGAGTCCTTCCCAACGTAGCCCTCTTCCGCCACTTCTTCATACCCCGAGTAGAGAGAGGAGAGCCTCTATCCGGCGGGATTGCCTGGATCTCAAGGGCCGGCAAGAAGAAGACCTATCTGGAGGGAGAGTTCCGCGGCAAGTGGGAGGAGTGGAGAGCGGATTGGTGCTGGATTGACGAAGAGGATCCGCAGCCATTCACCACCCGGCGCAAAACCCCAGTAGCACGCGGCAGCGATTGGAGCGACATGGCCCCGGAAGACGACAGGCTGAGAATTGCCGTCACCAGGATCCTGCGCCTCAGGCTTGCCGGGCTTACTGTTGGCGCTGTTGGCGCAGACTTCCTTCGCCGCCGCATCGCCCCCCTGCAGGAACGGGGGAGGCCCACTTGGGAGTTCAAGAACGCGGCAGACATTATGAGGCTGCGTCCGGGCCTCAACTATAACTTCACAGTCCTAGAGCTCAACGCAATGCTGCAGGAGTTGTTCAAATATGACCCCCAACATCCCGAGGTGTTCAGGTTGCCGGGGGGCGTCGTGCCGTTGTGCAACAATTCCTCGCTCGATCGCATCCGTGCAATGATGCCGGAGTGTGACTCGCATGGAATTGTGCCAACTTGGCAGGAACCTGCCGACGAGGTCGTGTAGCAGTTCTTCGATGACTTGGTGGAAGTGCCAGTCCGTCCCGACGAGAAGGACGGCCTCACCCGCGACACCACGGATGCGGAGTTGGCGCTCATCGCCACCAGGATGGAGGAGGCAGCGGCAGCTGCAGCCGCGGGCAAGTTCGTTTTTACTGTGGAGGAGGCTGATGCAGCGGAAGCGGCAAGCCGTGCCGAGCGAGGGGAAGCCGCCGGCAAGAAGGAGCTTGTCGGGCGTGACGCCGAGCCGAGCGAGCCCGCCAGGGACACGAGCGGCTCGTTGGAAATCAACTCTTCTTCCTCCTCGTCTTTAGGCAGCTCGCCGCAAGCAGGGCCTCCATCCCCGCCAAGAAGGCGTCTCCGCAAGGCCTGTGACGTGGTGGAGCGGCAAGCGGGTCAACAGTCGCCGCGCCGCGTGACACGCTCTACCGCGGCAAGCACCGTTGCCGCCGGAGCGCCTCATGCTGCGACGGCAACTAGAGCGGAGTCTAGCCGGACCACCGCTTCAGTCCCTGCCGCTACTCACGCCGTGCCGACAGACGGAGCGGGGTCGTCTCAGCCTACCACCACCGCTCCTGCCAAGTGGCCAAGGGAAGTTACCCCTCCACCTCCTCACGCCGGGCGCGCACCGGACTTCGACTTCTCCGCGTTCAGCTCCGACGACGAAGAGGAAGAAGAGTAAGCTTCTCTTGTCGTACTTATAATTCTTCAAATCTTGCTGTTTGTCTTGTATCTCATTTGCTTTGCTTTGAATTTGTTCCTTCTCAGGACTCTGGCTTAGAGAGCAGCAAAGAGAGCCAAGGCCCCGGTGATCGTCGTCGAGGACGAGCCCACTGCGACAGCAGGTGGCGCGCCCGAGACAAGCTTGCCGGACCTGGCGACTTTCCTCCAGGGCAGCCCCCAGCGTAAGTGTACGGTTTACTTTCTGCTGCGAGGCGCGTTCGGGTACTTGTCTTTGCTGATATCTGCTTGTTGACTTGTGTAGGAACCGAGCAGCCTCACCAGGAGCCAAGGGAAAATCCCCCGACAAGGGAGAATTCTCCGGCAAGGGAGGGCTTCCCGGTAAGGGAGAAGTCTCCGGCAAGGGAGGGATCTCCGGCAAGGGAGAAGTCTCCGGCAAGGGAGGGTTCTCCGGCGAGGGACAACGCCAGTGGCCCCCCGACGGCGGAGACCACGACTGTAGAACCTAGTGCAGGTACTCCTCTTGCTTCAAAACTTCCCTTGGGTTCTTCTCTTGATCTTCTTGAGTTTTTGCTGGATTTTGCTTGACTCTTCCCCCTTTTCCGGTCGTCAGATCCACCCTCTGCGGAGCAGATGGAAACCGAGGTCGCCGCTGACGAGGCAACCGGTGGTGGCGACGCCGCTGGCGCAGAGGCCGCCAAGGCAGACGCCGCGGCAACTGGCGAGGGGTCCGGCGATCGCACTGACGGCCCTGAGGCCGCAGGAGCGCCAAGCGCTACACCGACCGCCGATCCGTCCGCCGCTGCCGCAGCGCCAGGCTCCGGAGAGCCCCAGCCAGGCGTCTACCTGAAGGCCGGCGACGACGTCTTCATCAATCTTCCCTGGGCATCAAGCTCCAGAGCGCCGGTCGAGGGGGAGATCTTTGACGGAGAAGTGCTTGCCTCCGCGAGGTTGACGCTGGTCGACGCGCCAAGCAGCAGCAGCAACAAGCCCGAAGAAGAGCGGCTGCTGCGGAGGTTGATGTCGCTCTACCGCGCGCGACAGGACAAGCTGGAGTCCCGCGAGGCACTTGTCGCGAAGGCGGGGGCAGACATTGAAAAGCGCGCGGAAGAGCTCGGGGATTTCCACCGGGAAGCCCTCCGATCCCTGGCGGAGGAGCGTGAGCGGCTCGTTGAAGCGCAGAAGGCCTTTCTCCTCGAGAAGGCCGAAGCCGAAGAGCGCCAGCGACTTGCCGCTGTGAAGCTAGCCGCGGAGGAGGGCGAGCTGGCGCAGCAGAAGGTCAATCTCGACGCCCACGAGGAGGAGCTTGCCTCGCGCGAGGAGAAGCTTGGCGGAGCCCTCAAGCAAGCGAAGGACGCTGCCGCCGCTGCTGAGGCCGCCAAGGAGGAGTTGAAGACGAAGGTGGCGCGGCTGGAGGCCGATCTCTCCGAGAAGGGCAAGGAGCTTAGCGCCGCCAAGGTCTCCAACGTGGATCTTGAGTTGAAGCTAACCACTTTGACCAAGACTCTGGACAGCGCCAAGAAGCGGGAGGCGGCCTTGAAGGAGGAATTCAAGGCCGACAAGGCGCTGCTGGAGAGCGCTGCCACCGCCCAGAACGCCTTCAGGGAGACCGTGACGCACTGGACGAAGAGCCTTGTGAACGCCGCCACGGACATTGACAAGGAGCTGGCGCAACTGGGGATGGAGGATCTCGGGTATTCCACCGACGACAACCTCCAACCCAGCGCCAAGCTCGTCCTGTTCTTCAAGGGCGTGGCAACGGCCCTTCAGCGACTCCGAGAGAGGATCCCCAAGCAACTGGCTGACGAGTCGCGCAGGGTCTGCGCAGGGGCCCTCGAGAAAGTGTTGATGAAGGTGGCCTTCCGCAATCCTGGCCTCCGCCTCACCAACATCCTCAGGACCTTGCCGCCAGAAGCTGATCTGGAGGAGCTCAAAGCCCTTGTCGCACCCATTGTGGACAAGGTGAGCGGGATCAAGAGGGTTGAAGGCGATCGCGTAGATTAGGCCGCCCATCTCTTCTTCCCTTGTCGCTGTTTACCTCGTCATGAAAACAATTTATCAGAGCTGCGACAAGCTATTTTTGTAATATAACTTTATTCTGGGTATTATTTGCAATGTCATTCCCTCTACTTGACTCTTTGCTTTGTATGCTTTTACCCTACGCTTTCAGGGAACTTGCCGGTGCAGGCACTTTAGCCGCGAGCGCTGAGTGCGGAACGTCAGCAGGCTGCTGGCAGTGCCACTACCGGCAAGAAACCTTGTCGCGACTAGTTGCAGCTCACTTAATGTTGTCGAGTGGGCTCGAAACAAAGTAAGGGCGCCAGCAGCTCACTTAATTTGTTGAGCGGACTCGAAACAAAGTAAGGGCGCTAGCAGCTCACTTAATTTATTGAGCGGACTCGAAACAAAGTAAGGGCGCAACTAACTACGAGTAGGTTCCTCTGCGCACAGGTTTTCCATACAAAGTGCGGTCGTTCGAGGGAAATAACTTAAAAATTAAAAAAATTGATTGCTCAAACTTTGGCAACTTAGCTTTTCTGTTGTTTGCTCCTCGGCAAGGCGAAACTGTCTTGAATGATGCCTGGTCCATACCATCATCTTCTCCTCTCCTCTCCCCCCCGGCAAACTTGTGGGCGAGGGGAATCTTCTTTTGAAAAGAAAGGAGAGGCAATACAGATATGGAGCTTTACGGCTCGTTAGTGCTTACCGTGGAGTAGGTGCTGCACAAAGTGTCAGATCATATATGCCAAAAAATAGAAAGCATAAAACCGACAAAATGCGCGGAGCACGTGAGCTTTATTTATGCACGGGGTCTGCGCCCGGCTTTGTACAAAGGATTACATGCAACAGCGGCAAGACTTGTACAAAAGGTGGTTGCCGGAACGGGTTCCGGCAACCGCGCCTTAGGGGTAAAACTTACGAAGATGCTCAATGTTCCAGGAGTTGCTCACCGGAATCCCATCTTCGGTCTCAAGGCGGACAGCGCCAGGCCTAGTGACTCGTTTCACCCGGTAAGGGCCTTCCCACTTCGGCGTCAACTTGTTGGAATTCTTGGCAGACTGAACGCACCGAAGAACAAGGTCGCCTTCCTCGAGACTTCTGGCATTAACTTTGCGGCTATGGTAGCGGCGCAAAGCTTGCTGGTAGCGAGCAGCTCGCACAGCAGCCTGAAGACGGTCTTCCTCAAGGAGCAGCGCGTCATCTTGTCGCAGCTGCTCTTGCTCGAGCTCATCATAAGAGAGCACTCGAGGTGACCCGTATACGAGTTCCGTGGGGATAACTGCCTCTGCTCCATAGACTAGAGCGAAAGGTGTCTGGCCAGTGGCTCGATTTGGCGTCGTCCTGATCGACCAAAGAACCACCGGCAGCTCCTCGATCCAGTTTCTTCCGCACTTGTGCAGCCTGTCGAAAGTTCTGGTCTTGAGCCCGCGCAGCACTTCAGCATTTGTCCTCTCCGCTTGACCGTTGCTTCTCGGGTGAGCAACAGAAGCGAAACAGACCTTGGCGCCAAGATCTTGGACGTACTGCATGAAGGTGCGGCTCGTGAATTGTGTACCGTTGTCGGTGATTATCCTGTTAGGGATCCCGAAGCGGCAAACAATCGACCTGAAGAACTTGACGGCTGACTGTGCGGTCACCTTCCTCACTGGTTCCACTTCCCGCCACTTTGTGAACTTGTCGATTGCAACGTACAAGTACTCAAAGCCCCCGACAGCTCGGGGAAAGGGGCCGAGGATGTCGAGTCCCTAGACCGAAAATGGCCAGGATAAAGGGATCGTCTGGAGAGCTTGAGCTGGCTGGTGTATCTGCTTGGAATGGAACTAGCACGCTTCTCACTTGGTTACTTGTGCAGTTGCATCCTAGAGGGCTGTTGGCCAGAAGAAACCTTGCCGGAAAGCTTTACCGACAAGTGCTCTTGCGCCAATGTGGTGACCACATATGCCTCCATGTATTTCTGCCAACAGTTTTTGTCCATCTTCCCGGGTAATACACTTCAATTTCACACCGTTGTGTCTTCTTCTGTACAGTGTCTTGTCGACAAACTGGTACATACTTGACTGCCGGGCTACTCTCTCCGCTTCTTCTTGCTCTTCGGGAAGTCCTCCTGTCTGAAGGAAATGGACAATCTGCTGTGCCCATGTTGGAGCTTGTGGCTCGACAACAAGGACTAAAGGCAAATCTGCTGCTGCGGGAACATCCGCTTCCACGGCAAGAACCTGCGGCTCTGCCGGAGCTTGACGTTCCCCGACAAGCTTGCCCGAGCAAAACTTGTCGGGAGCTTCTGCTTCAATGGAATAAACCCTAGGGCTTGCCGGAGCATCTTGCTCCTCAGCGCTCTTGGTGTTGATGACTGCTGCGGGAATATCCGCTTCTACGGCAAGAACCTGCGGCTTTGCCGGAGCATGACGTTCCCCGGCAAGCTTGCCGGAGCAAAACTTGTCGGGAGCTCTTGCTTCAACGGAACAAACCCTAGGGTCTGCCGGAGCAGACTGCTCCTCAGCACTCTTGGCGTTGATCTTGGGGACCTTCTTGGCGGCGGCTTGGGGGAGCTCTGCCGGCAAATAGTCACCAGAAACCAACTTCCTCTTCTTGCTCTGTCCAGTTGATGGCGTTACGGACGGCTGAGTCAGCTTGAGCACAAAGATCCCTGGTTCCACAGGTAACTTAAGTGCGGCACACTTTGACAGGCCATCTGCAATGGCGTTCTGAGCTCTTGGAACATGCTCCATTTGTAGGCTGTCAATGTGTTCTTCTAGCTTTCTCACTTCGTCGACGTAAGCTTCCATCCACGGACTCTGATAACTCTTGTTTACTTGGCGGACGACAAGTTGTGAGTCACCCCTGACAATGAGCTTCTTGATTCCAAGGTCTGCTGCGATCCGGAGACCGGCAAGCAAGCCCTCATATTCTGCAGTATTGTTCGTTGCTTGCTCTTTGGGGAAGTGCATCTGGACTACGTACTTGAGGTGCTCACCGGTGGATGCGACAAGCAGCACGCCAGCGCCGGCGCCTTGTAGCGAAAAGGCACCATCAAAGTACATCAGCCACTCTTTGCTTGCTTCCTTGTCGGGGATGCTCGTTTCTGGAATTTTTTCATCTGGTGTTGGCGTCCATTCTACTATAAATTCTGCCAATGCTCTGCTCTGGATAGTTGAAGTACTTTCAAACTTGAGGCCAAAGCTCGACAGTTCCAGTGCCCACTCAACAATCCTGCCTGTCGCTTCTGGATTCTGTAATATCCTCTTCAGCGGAAAGCGAGTGACAACTGTAATCTCATGTGCTTGGAAGTAATGGCGCAGCTTTCTCGAGGCCATGAGAAGGCCGAAAAGCAATTTCTGCACACCAGAGTACCTTGACCTAGCCCCCTGCAGAAGGGAACTGACAAAGTAAACTGGGCGCTGCACCATCTTCTTCTGTATCTCGTCATGTATCTGCGCAGATCCATTTTTGTCGGGACCAGAGCTTGTCGGGGAGGCTCCCTGCTTGTCGCTGGATGCGCTTGCCGCGGTTGCTGGCTCATCATCTGCCTCCCTCTCTGCTACTAACGCAGCACTAACCACTTGATTGGTTGCCGCTATGTATAGCAGCAACTTCTCTTGTGGCTTAGGTGTGACAAGTATTGGAGGGGAGGACAGGTATCTCTTCAGGTCTTGCAGCGCAGCCTCCGCTTCCGGAGTCCATTTCATTGGACCTGCCTTTTTCAATAATTTTAAAAACGGCAGGGCGCGCTCAGCAGACCGAGAGATAAACCTGCTGAGAGCATTCACACAACCGGCAAGTCTCTGTACGTCCTTGACACGCTTGGGTGCTTCAATCTGCTCAATGGCCTTGATCTTGTCGGGATTGGCTTCAATCCCCCGCTGAGATACGAAGAACCCGAGAAGCTTGCCGGAAGGAACTCCAAACACACACTTCTCTGGGTTGAGCTTGAGGCTGATCTTGCGCAGATTTGCAAAGGTTTCGTCCAAATCTTGAATCAGAGTTGCCCTGTCCTTGCTCTTGAGCACTATATCATCCATGTAGGCTTCCACATTTCTGTGTATTTGCGGCTCAAGGGCGACATGGACTACTCTTGCAAATGTTGAACCAGCATTTTTTAATCCGAAAGGCATTCGTACGAAACAGTACGTGCCACATGGAGTAATAAATGCGGTCTTCTCCTCATCCTCTTCTGCCATGAAGATCTGATGATATCCTGAATATGCGTCAAGAAATGAAAGCATATCACATCCGGCTGTGGAGTCAACAATCTGGTCAATGCGCGGCAAAGGAAATGGGTCTTTGGGACAAGCTTTGTTAACATCGGTAAAATCGATACAAAGTCTCCATTTCCCATTTGCCTTGCGCACGACTACAGGATTGGCCAACCACGTAGGATGGAGCACTCCTCTGACAAGGCCTACTGCTTCCAACTTCTTGATCTCTTCTGCTATGAACTCTTGGCGCTCCACTGCTTGTTTCCTGACCTTCTGCTTGACGGGCTGCGCATGAGGACAAACGGCAAGGTGGTGCTCAATCACTTTCCCGGGAACACCGGGGATGTCAGACGGTTGCCACGCAAACACGTCGACATTCGCCCGCAGGAAAGCAACGAGCGCGCTTTCCTATTTAGGGTCGAGAGTGGCACTGATGGCAAAGGTACCACCAGTGCCGTCCTCCTTGGCGGACACCTTTTTCGTCTCTGGCGGAGCTGCCATCGTCTTCTTACACTTGCCGGTGGAGCTCGATGGTGCGTCCTCGACGGTAGCGCAGCACTCCGAAGAGGTGCGCTTGCCGGAGTGGGCACCAGAACTCTTGCCGGACTTGGTCTTCTTCCCCCCGGGAGCTTCAGCGGCAAGTGACTCGCGCTCTGATGCGGCTGCTGCTTCCCGGTAGATCTTGTCGGCACAGATAAGAGCATCTTTCTTATCGCCAGGGACGGAGATGACGCTTATTGGCCCTGGCATCTTTAGCATGTTATATGCGTAGTGAGAGGCTGCCATGAACTTGGCGAGTGCTGGACGGCCAAGTATCCCATTGTAAGGCAATGGAATATCGGCGACGTCAAACGTGACCCTCTCAGTCCTGAAGTTCAGCTCGCTGCCAAATGTTACGGGCAGCGTGACTTTCCCCTTCGGCTTGCTCCTTCCCGGGTTGATTCCTTGGAATGTGCCGGTCTCTTCGAGCTCACTATCAGGGATTTGGAGTTTCTGGAGTACAGCGGAGGAGATCAGGTTCAAGCCGGCCCCACCGTCAACTAACATCTTGGTGACCTTGAGATTGCGGATAGTTGGTGAAACCAACATCGGCAAGCACCCGACCGCAGTTGTGCGATCAGGGTGGTCCTCAATGTCAAAGATGATAGGCGTGCTAGACCATTTCAGAAGTTTGCGTGATTCGACAGGTGGTTCCGCTGCATTGACTTCCCGCACCCACTGCTTGAGTTAGCGGTGTGAAATGTGCAGAGAAGCACCGCCGTCAACGCACAAGACCTCTGTGGCTTTCTGAAACTCCTGCTCACTGGTCTCAACATCATCCATGTCTTCGTCGTCGTCGTCGTCATCTTCATCATTGTCGCGGCCGCGGGGAGGCCTGTCTCCTTGCCGCTGCTTGGCCTTACTGCGGCGTCCTCCTCGGCCGGCGCGCTTCTTGCCAGATTCTGCAGTGCCACCTTGGGCCCTCTCCTTGTCTCGCCGCTCGTACTCAGCCTTTTGCTGCTGGACAAGCTGCTCGACCTTTTTGCAGCTCTGGAGGTCATGGCCCTTGGTGCGATGAATCTTGCAGTATTGCTTGTCGGAGCCGTCCTGCTTGTCGGCTGCTGCCACAGCCTGGCAGTTGGCGCACGCGGCAATCTCCTTGCCGGAGCTACCAACTTTGGCCTTCTTGGCGCCACCTTCGTTGCCAGGCTGCTCAACGACTAGCACCTCTTTGCCTTTCTTCTTCCTGTTCCGCCGCCGGTTTTTCTTTGCCGGGGCAATATCCTCACTGTCAGATCCTTCTGCTCCCGTCTTCTCTCCGGGGAGTCTCCTTCCTTCCTCAGCGCGTGCACACTTGTCGGCCAGGGCATATAGCTCACTGACGTCTCTGATCCTGCACATCGCCATCTCCTCCCGCATCCTGCGATTACGCACGTTCTGATGAAACGCGCTGATGACCGCGGCGGGGTGGACGCTGGGATGTTGTACTGTACACGGCTGAACCTCTGAATATACTTGCGCAGGGGCTCTCCTTCCTTCTGGACGAGCAGATGAAGATCACTCTCTTGGCCATGAGGTTTGTGGCCGCCTGTAAAGGCGCCGACGAACTGATGGCATAGATCAGCCCAGGAGGATATGGAGTTGTCCGGCAAGTGCATGAGCCAGGACCTGACGTTGGGCTTGAGCACCAACGGGAAGTAGTTGGCAAGGATCTTGTCGTCCCGCCCCCCAGCAGCCTGCACCGCGATGGTGTAGATGCTGAGGAACTCCGACGGATGTGACTTGCCGTCGTACTTCTCTGGTACATCTGGTTTGAAATTCTTCATACTGGGCCACTGGACATGCCGCAGCTCACGAGTGAACGCAGCGCAACCTACCGCATACGGCAAGTCACCTGGTTCCCCTGGCGCATGCACGTCAACAGAGGGCCCAGCGCGCTGGTCTGATTGACGCCGTGCTTCTCTCCGGTGCTCGATGCGAGTACGAGCGTCTTCTTGTTGTCGTTCTTGAAGAACTTGGCGCTGATCGCGACGAGCTCGCGGATCTGACGACGCGGTGGAGTCGCTGTCGAGGTGGACCCGGCGAGTCGGCGATCTTGGCCTTCAGGGTGGAGAGTGCACAGTAGTTGCACCCCCACCAGTCTTGTCGTCTCTGGCTCATGCCTGGCTGGCTTGCCGCGGCTGAGACGTGCTCGGCTGCCGTGGACTGTCGCCGTTGGCGAAGCCGATGAGACTCTGGATAGTGGCCCTCCAATCGTCGATCTTGTCCGCCGCTGGAGGGTAGTCTAGGAGCAGCTGAGCTCGCGCCAGAGCTTCTGTTGCGGTGGCGGGTGGCGGTGGCGAACGGTGCGAGGAGCGGGATATGCTCGGACTTCTAACTACGTTAGAAGGAGCAGTATCTCGTCCAGGCGACCGTGTCTCGCTCGCGCCAGCAGGTTGACGTGCATGGTGGTCCTGAGCGCTCCGAGATCCACCAGCTCGGTCTTGATCTAGCGAACGCATGGTACCGTGAGTACCATGACGCTGCCGGTCCCGCGCCTCCTGAGATGGGCGCGGTGCATGCACGGACGCCGAGGTCTTGGAGTGCGCTCGGTCATTGTGGGAGCCGGCTACGCCGCCGATGGGCAGTGCAGCCTTGTCCTGGGACCTGGCAGCACCGTGAGCTCCCTCGTCGACGCGTGTCCTTCCGCCGGCGCTTGCCCCACCAACCGTTTGCTCCGGCGGTGGCTGGCTCGGTGCGGACGGAGCAGCTGCCTCCGAAACTTTCTTCTTCGGCGGCATGTTGATGAAGATGATGAAGATCTAGCTCGCAAGAACGCCGGATCTGGTTCACACAACTTCGACAGCCCCTACTTGGCGCGCCAAAGATGCCGGGGTACTGATCCACGGGCACCTATGGGACCTGCGGACCGGGTCCCTTTCGGTTCGGCGGGGGCGGAGATTGTGTAAAGAGCGGATCGAGGCGATGCACGCGAGCGATTTACCCAGGTTCGGGCCGCACGGATGCGTAAAACCCTACTCCTGCTTTGTGGTTTGTATTGATTTCTTGCTCAGGAGCGCCGAGTGCTACAGTGCACACCCGCAGCTAACAAGACCGAGCGTGAGAGTTTGAACTGGCTAACCCCCTTCTACGTTGCACACGGGCCTCCTTTTATATGCTCCAGGGGTTCCCGACAGGTGGCAACGGAGGTAAAGGGAAAAAATGGAAAGGTGCGGTGGTAGGCACAGCTACCTGTTACAGTGTATCATACCTAACCCTGACGGCAGGGGACAAGGGCCTTAAATGCCCGTCTGTGTCGCCTAAACAGTGCGAAAAGGGACCGCCAGGGACGCCACCGTTCGCCATGATGGCGATCTTGTCAGCGCCGCTTGCCAACGCACGCCGCTGGCTACACAGCCTCCCGCCACGTACGCCCGGAAGGGTCCCAGAGCGACACGTTGGTGGATGTACTGGAGCGAGGGCCCAGGAAGGTGGCCTGTCGCGGCAAGCGCCTTGCCGCTGCCGTTGTCTTGTCGCGCCCGGGAGCTTGTCGCTCACCGGGCCTTGCCGGGGCGCGTGGTGCGCCGCGGCAAGTTCCTTGCAGTGCCTTAGGCGGCCTTCCCGGCAAGCTCCTCTTGCCGGGGTCTTTGGATGCTTTTGCTAGCCTTCCCGGCAAGCTCCTCTTGCCGGGGTCTTGTCTTCTTGGCTTGGACACTTTGTTCTTTAATGGCTCCAAAGGAACCACGGAGGACCTTGGCGGTCACCCGGCAAGCCTTGCCGCGGGATGCTGCGACTGCCCGTGCACAAGTTCGGGATACTAGGGTACCCCTACTATAGTACACCGACAATGAGTTTTATGCTTTGTGTGATTTGGGTGCTAGTGTCTCTACTATTCCCAAGACTTTGTGTGATTTGCTAGATTTCCGTAATTTTGATGATTGCTATCTAAATTTGCATCTTGCGGATTCCACTATTGAGAAACCTATGGGAAGGATTAATGATGTTATTATTGTTGCAAATAGGAATTATGTGCCCGTAGATTTCATTGTTCTTGCTATAGATTGCAATCCTTCTTGCCCTATTATTCTTGGTAGACCTTTCCTTAGAACGGTTGGTGCGATTATTGATATGAAGGACGGGAATATTAGATTTCAATTTCCACTAAAAAGGGCATGGAACACTTTCCAAGAAAGAAAATAAAATTACCATATGAAACTATCATGAGAGCCACTTATGGATTGCCTACCAAAGATGGCAATACCTAGATCTATCTTCGCTTTTATGCCTAGCTAGGGGCGTTAAACGATAGCGCTTGTTGGAAGGCAACCCAATTTTATTTTTATTCCTTGCTTTTTGCTCCTGTTTAGTAATAAATAAATTATTTAGCCTCTGTTTTGGTTGTGTTTTTTTGTGTTTAATTAGTGTTTGTGCCAAGTAGAACCGTTGGGAAGACTTGGGGAAAGTCTTGTTGAACTTGCTGTAAAAAACAGAAACTTTAGCGCTCACGAGAACTGCTGTAATTTTTATTTGAAGAGTGCTATTTAGTTAATTCTTTTTGCAGATGATTAATAGATAACTTCCTCACGTTCAGAAATTTATTTTAGAATTTTTGGGGTTCCATATATTGCGCTAGCTACATATTACTACAGACTGTTCTGTTTTTGACAGATTCTGTTTTTCGTGTGTTGTTTGCTTATTTTGATGAATCTATGGCTAGTAAAATAGTTTATAATCCATAGAGAAGTTGGAATACAGTAGGTTTAACACCAATATAAATAAAGAATGAGTTCATTACAGTACCTTGAAGTGGTCTTTTGTTTTCTTTCGCTAACGGAGCTCACGAGTTTTCTATTTTGAGTTTTGTGTTGTAAAGTTTTCAAGTTTTGGGTGAATTCTTTTGATGGATCATGGAACAAGGAGTGGCAAGAGCCTAAGCTTGGGGATGCCCATGGCACCCCCAAGATAATCCAAGGACACCAAAAAGTCAAAGCTTGGGGATGCCCCGGAAGGCATCCCCTCTTTCGTCGACTTCCATCGGTAATTTACTTGGAGCTATATTTTTATTCACCAACATGATATGTGTTTTGCTTGAAGCGTCTTGTATATTTGTGTCTTTGTGTCTTAGTATACCACAATCATACTTGCTGTACACACCTTTTGAGAGAGCCATACATAAATTAAAATTTGATAGAATACTCTATGTGCTTCACTTATATCTTTTGAGCTACATAATTTTGCTCTATGCGCTTCACTTATATCTTTTGAGCATTATAATTTTGCTCTATGTGCTTCACTTAGATCTTTTAGAGTACGATGGTGGATTTGTTTTAAAGAAACTATTTATCTCTCATGCTTCACTTAAATTATTTTGAGAGTCTCTTAATAGCATGGTAATCTGCTTAATGATAATATGCTTGGTATTCAAGATTTGTGAAACTTTCTTTTGAGTGTGTTGAATACTAAGAAAAGATTGAAACATGATAATTGTTTTGAGATATGGAGGTGATAATTTTAAAGTCATGCTAGTTGAGTAGTTGTGAATTTAAAGAATACTTGTGTTAAAGTTTGTGATTCCCGTAGCATGCACGTATGGTGAACCGTTATGTGATGAAGTCGGAGCATGATTTATTTATTGATTGTCTTCCTTATGAGTGGCGGTCGGGGACGAGCGATGGTCTTTTCCTACCAATCTATCCCCCTAGGAGCATGCGCGTAATACTTTGCTTTGATAACTTATAGATTTTTGCAATAAGTATATGAGTGCTTTATGACTAATGTTGAGTCCATGGATTATACGCACTCTCACCCTTCCACCTCTGCTAGCCTCTCTAATATCGCACACTTTTCGCCGGTATCATACACCTACCATATACCTTCCTCAAAACAGCCACCATACCTACCTATTATGGCATTTCCATAGCCATTCCGAGATATATTGCCATGCAAATTTCCACCATCTAGTTCATCATGACACACTCCATCATTGTCATATTGCATATCTCGGTACACCACTGGATGCATTCACATAGAGTCATATTTTGTTCTAAGTATCGAGTTGTAATTGTTGAGCTATAAGAAAAATAAAAGTGTGATGATCATCATTATTAGAGCATTTCCCAAGTGAGGAAAGAATGATGGAGACTATGATTCCCCCATAAGTCGGGATGAGACTCCGGACGAAAAATAAAAAAAAGAGGCCAAAGAAGCCCAAATAAAAAGAGGCCATAAAATAAAATAAAAAAGAGAAAAGGCCCAAATAAAAATATATATAAATAATAAAAGAAAATGAGAGAAAAAGAGAGAAGGGACAATGTTACTATCCTTTTACCACACTTGTGCTTCAAAGTAGCACCATGATCTTCATAGTAGAGAGTCTCTCATGTTATCACTTTCATATACTAGTGGGAATTTTTCATTATAGAACTTAGCTTGTATATTCCAATGATGGGCTTCCTCAAATTGCCCTAGGTCTTCATGAGCAAGCAAGTTGGATACACACCCACTTAGTTTCTTTTTGAGCTTTCATATACTTATAGCTCTAGTGCATCCGTTGCATGGCAATCCCTACTCACTCACATTGATATCTATTGATGGGCATCTCCATAGCCCGTTTATATGCCTAGTTGATGTGAGACTATCTTCTCCTTTTTGTCTTCTCCACAACCACCATTCTATTCCACCTATACTGCTATATCCATGGCTCACGCTCATGTATTGCGTGAAGATTGAAAAAGTTTTTGAAAAAGTTAGAGTATGAAACAATTGCTTGGCTTGTCATCGGGGTTGTGCATGATTTAAATATTTTGTGTGGTGAAGATAGAGCATAGCCAGACTATATGATTTTGTAGGGATAACTTTCTTTGGCCATGATATTTTGAGAAGACACAATTGCTTTATTAGTATGCTTGAAGTATTATTATTTTTTATGTCAATATAAACTTTTGTCTTGAATCTTTCTAATCTGAATATTCATACCACAATTAAGAAGATTTGCATTGAAATTATGCCAAGTAGCACTCCGCATCAAAAATTCTCTTTTTATCATTTACTTACTCGAGGACGAGCAGGAATTAAGCTTGGGGATGCCTGATACGTCTCCAATGTATCTATAATTTTTGATTGCTCCATGCTATATTATCTACTGTTTTGGACTATATTGGGCTTTATTTTCCACTTTTATATTATTTTTGGGACTAACCTATTAACCGGAGGCCCAGCCCAGAATTGCTGTTTTTTGCCTATTCCAGTGTTTCGAAGAAACGGAGTCCAAACGGAATAAAATCTTCGGGAACGTGATTTTCTCACCAAACATGATCCAGGAGACTTGGACCCTGCTCCAAGGAACAAAAGAGGCGGTCACGAGGGTGGGGGCGCGCCCCTGCCTCGTGGGCCCCTTGTTGCTCCTCCGGCGTACTTCTTCCTCCTATATATACACACGTACCCCCAAACGATCTGAACAGGAGCCAAAAACCTAATTCCACCACCGCAACTTTCTGTATCCACGAGATCCCATCTTGGGGCCTGTTCCGGAGCTCCGCCGGAAGAGGGTCGTCATCACGGAGGGCTTCTACATCATCCTAGCCTCTCCGATGAAGTGTGAGTAATTTACCTCAGACCTTCGGGTCCATAGTTAGTAGCTAGATGGCTTCTTCTCTCTCTTTGAATCTCAATACAAAGTTCTCCCCCTCTCTCGTGGAGATCTATTCGATGTAATCTTCTTTTTGCAGTGTGTTTGTTGAGACCGATGAATTGTGGGTTTATGATCAAGTCTATCTATGAATAATATTTGAATCTTCTCTGAATTCTTTTATGTATGATTGATTATCTTTGCAAGTCTCTTCGAATTATCCGTTTGGTTTGGCCAACTAGATTGGTAGTTCTTGCCATGGGAGAAGTGCTTAGCTTTGGGTTCGATCTTGCGGTGTCCTTACCCAGTGACAGAAGGGGCAGCAAGGCACGTATTGCATTGTTGCCATCGAGGATAACAAGATGGGGTTTATTTAATATTGCATGAATTTATCTCTCTACATCATGTCATCTTGCTTAAGGCGTTACTCTGTTTTTAACTTAATACTCTAGATGCATGCTGGATAGCGGTCGATGAGTGGAGTAATAGTAGTAGATGCAGAATCGTTTCGATCTACTTGTCACGGATGTGATGCCTATATACATGATCATGCCTAGATATTCTCATAACTATGCTCAATTCTGTCAATTGCTCAACAGTAATTTGTTCACCCACCGTAGAATACTTATGCTCTTGAGAGAAGCCACTAGTGAAACCTATGGCCCCCGGGTCTATTCTCATCATATCAATCTCCATCACTTTAATCTTTCTTTGCTTTTTTACTTTGCTTTTACTTTTTACTTTGCATCTTTATACCAAAAATACCAAAAATATTATATCTATCAGATCTCACTCTCGTAAGTGACCGTGAATGGATTGACAACCCCTAATCGCGTTGGTTGCGAGTAGCTATCGTTTTGTGCAGGTACGAGGGACTTGAGTGTGGCCTCCTACTGGATTGGTACCTTGGTTCTCAAAAACTGAGGGAAATACTTACGCTACTCTGCTGCATCATCCCTTCCTCTTCGGGGAAAACCAACGCAAGCTCAAGACGTAGCACTTATACATGTTCTTATGACTATGAGATTATGCAACTCCTGAATACCGAAGGAACACTTTGTGTGCTACCAAACGTCACAGCGTAACTGTGTGATTATAAAGGTGCTCTACAGGTGTCTCCGATAGTACTTGTTGAGTTGGCATAGATCAAGATTAGGATTTGTCACTCCGATTGTTGGAGAGGTATCTCTGGGCCCTCTTGGTAATACACATCACTATAAGCCTTGCAAGCATGATAACTAATGAGTTAGTTACGGGATGATGTATTACGGAACCAGTAAAGATACTTGCCGGTAACGAGATTGAACTAGGTATTGGGATACCGACGATCGAATCTCGGAAAAGTAACATACCGATGACAAAGAGAACAATGTATAGTGTTGTGCGGTTTGACCGATAAAGATCTTTGTAGAATATGTAGGAACCAATATTAGCATCCAGGTTCCGCTATTGGTTATTGACCGGAGACGTGTCTCGGTCATGTCTACATAGTTCTCGAACCCGTAGGGTCCGCACGCTTAAAGTTCTGTGATGATCGGTTTTATGAGTTTATATGTTTTGATGTACCGAAGGTAGTTCGGAGTCCTGGATTTGATCATGGACATGACGAGGAGTCTCGAAATGGTCGAGACATAAATATTGACATATTGGAATCCTACATTTGGACATCGGAATAGTTTCGGGTGAAAACGGGATTTTACCGGGGTACCGGAGGGGTTACCGGAACCCCTCGGGGACTAATGGGCCTTGTTGGGCCATAAGGGAAAGAGAGAGGGGCCGGCCTAGGGCAGGCAGTGCGCCCCCTTCCCCCTGTCCGAATTGGACTAGGAGAAGGGGGGCAGCGCCATTGTCGGTGTCAAAACCGGCGGATCTCGGGTAAGGGGTCCCGAACTGTGCGTCAAGGCCGGATGGTAACAGGAGACAAGGGACATGATGTTTTTACCCAGGTTCGGGCCCTCTCGATGGAGGTAATACCCTACTCCTGCTTGATTAATATTAATGATATGGGTAGTACAAGAGTAGATCTACCACGAGATCAAGGAGGCTAAACCCTAGAAGCTAGCCTATGGTATGATTGTTGTATATATTGTCTATCTATCGACTAGCCTGGCCTCGGTTTATATAATGCACTGGAGGCCTAGGATAACAAGAGTCCTAGCCGAATACGCCGGTGGGGAGAAGTCCTTGTCTTGATCGCCAAATCTTGTGGAATCTTCCTTGTATGCGGCAGCCGTCCGAACTGGCCCATGAGTATACGGCCACGGGGGTCCTCGGCCCAATCTAATAGATCGGGAGACGACGTGGTGAGTACCCCCTAGTCCAGGACACCGTCAGTAGCCCCCTGAACCGGTCTTCAAGTTAGGGACGCTCCTCGATTCTTCCGAACTATCCTTCATCTTCGGTTGCCGGTCTTGAAAACTGGTTCAACAAATCTTCTTTATCTTCGATCTTGAGGATCGCCGAAATGCATTCGACGAGCTTACACGTCGGGTATCCGAGGAGCCCCTTTAAGTTTCCGGCCTTTATCAATGCCTTGTTTATTTTTATGCCACACCTCGGGTTTGAAGTTGTTCCCGGGAGGCAGGGTCCTCTTGCGTCCGAGCTCCAACGCCGGACTGCATTCGAGGTATCTTTTGCAGCCGAGCACCAACGCCGGACCGCTTCCCAGCTCTAGCGCCGGAATGTATACGAGCTCCAACGCCGGACTATGTATCCGAGCTCCAACACCGGAATATATCCGAGGTGTCATATCACCTTGGTTCAAAAAAGTTGAAGGAGTTTAGCCGAGCTTAATGCCGGAAATGCCCTCTATGGAGCCAGCCACTAGCGCCCGAGCTTTATGCCGGACTGCTTCCGAGGTGGTGCACCACCCCGACTATGGGCCGATTTTTTGTTAATATTTTTTATTGGTGCAATTTATTCTCTGCCGAGATATATAGCCAATAGCCCTCAAGGTGTGTATCGGTCTAAAACCCGAGATGCACATGAAGGATGACATAAGACCGCTGATCCCAGTAGCCGCTGAGACTCAGGTTGATTTGCAAAATCGGCCCGAGGATCAAGTCCTAGCTCGGCAGAATACTTCGAGACACAAAAGCGGCATGCTCAGTCCTCAAGACTCAGGTTGGGTGCGGCCGACCAACCAGAGGATCAAAATCTCCTCGGAAACTATATTGCACATAAAATTTTCTGCATTGGACAAGCAATGCAGTAGCCCCCGAGACACTGGTCGGGTGGCAACACCAGATCAGGGGATCGATGTGCCCCTTTAATATTTGTAAATAATAAGCCCGAAGCCCAGTAGCCCCCGAGCCTTAATGCGGGCATGGGTGGCCGAATTAAGGATCAATATCCATAGTAAAATCACAAATTATGTGTAATGACTCTATGTATCCAAGTAGTTTACGTCATTAATGCTCGGATCCGCATTGTACAAAACTTTGTTGACCGACCATCGGCTTCCACCTCCTTGGCCAGTAGCCGAGGAGTGTTTGTCCTACTTTATAAAGCCTTTATGAGGGCAAAGATTTACGACAAACAAGGCAATCTGGCCACACGGTTTTATAAACAAAGGTACGCAGAGAGTTATATTACTGTTTAACAGAAGAAATGTCTTCCAAAGAAAATAGTCCCGCTATCGGTTCCTTTCTTTGGGTTTTCATGCTAAGCATGATCATTAAATCTCAGCTCTAATGTAAGAGCAAAATATTGAGGATTTAGTTTGGGAGGCCAGTTAATAGCCCCCGGTAGTGTTCGGCGACAATCGAGGTCAAGCCGTAAACACTCCGGCCAATGTTATGAATGGCCCGTCATAGTCATCGGATCGCTGACCAGTTTACGCTTATTGTGACAGTCAGTTTTCGGCTTTCTCCACTAAGGTGCTTAACCATGTGAGCTGGAAGCACAATCTCAGTGGTTCTCCCTTTGCACGCCGAGCCGAACAAAATAGAACGTAGGAAGCAAGTGCAGGAGCCGGGCAACCCAACTATTGACCGAAGACACAATTCGAAACCGATGCATATATAGCAATATCTGAGAATGTTTTTGCCGAATCCCTAAAGGTGTCCGGCGTTGCACTGCGAGACTAATTCTGGAAAAGCACAAATAGTTTAAAAGTGCCAAAAGGCTTGGAAAACCAAGAAATGTCAGTAAAACATGACGACCGAACAAGATCAAGTGTTCGGTGCCAATCCGAAAATTGGTCTTAGAAAAAAGAAGTGCTTCTGTCGTCCTTTCACATGACACATCCTATCTCAAGACTTCGAGCGGGTCAGCCTATGGCTTCAACCTCCTATCCCGAGGGCGGAGTACTTCTCATTAGGCCAATTTAGCAAACTAAACTCTAGCGGCTTTGAGAGAGAAATTAGGCTCCCCGGCTAGTGACCGCACACTCGCGTCGAAAAAAGGAGTGATAAATAATAATAATAGAACTTTGCAACGACTGAGAAGAAGAACACTTATTATAAAACGGCTCAAATAAACTTAAGAGCCCCCAAGTGACTTGGGTAGAAGAATGATTGTATGTACCGAAGTACTTATATCATATCTATGTTCAACCAAACTTTAAACGTGTCTTAACCGACCGTCGGCTTCTCCCTCTTCGGTTAAGGACCGAAAAGTGTTATGTACTCCATCGGTCGAGAATATCGACGGTGTTTCCAATAACCAGGCAATCAGGCCATAAGGCTGTAACAGACAAAGCGCGCTCAGGAAATTTATGCTATATTACTGCGAAGAGTAAGAAGCATCTTCGAAGAAAATAGTTCCCCCACCGATACCTTTCTTCGGTGCTCATTGTTATTATGAGACTTGTGCAATAGATTTTTTGTACGCATGAGTTCCGTTGTGTGCCGACCATCATTTAATAACTATAAGAGCGCTAGCTTTCGGCTTCACCCAGTCTGAGGTCCGGCTCGGGTGACCCGATCGTGACAATCACAGAGGTGCTCCCTTTACTCCCTAGCCGAACAATCGGGAACGTAGGGGTAAACACAGGAGCGAGGCAACCCAGCTTGCAAATCGCTTAAGTCAATATGGTGCATATTGTGGAGTAATACACGAAAAAGGAACGAAGCCGTACAAGTATAATCATATGCAACAGGAAAAGCTTCATAAAGGAAGCCCCCAAGTAAACGGGGTATTTGAATTTATGCGTCACAAACAAAGTTTGGACAAGGAAATTTTTTTTAGAAGCACCTTTTTTCCAAAAAGGTATAATGCTTGGTCGAACCGAACGCAAGTTAGAAATTAAAGCTTTGAGCATGAAAGCGACTTAGCTGGTTAATGTGTTCGGTATTGATGACGCGGTCCGAGCTTGATGCGGGGCAAGGTTCCATCCCTCAAGCCGGTCCCGAGGTGGCGGAGCGGAGAGCTTGACACGCCGAAGTGGTGACATAGCACGATCAATGCAGACCGGCAGAGTGACGCCGAAGTCCCCGGATCATTTTCCTGTGCACAGAAAATAGTGCAAACCGGAGATAATAGTAATAATGATAATTAAAAAAATCGTTGCATAATAAATAATTTATGCAAAGTGAGTAATAAAAGAAATATGGCCTGGCACCGAAGTCAATGTCGATGCAGGGCGCCGGCGTGATGCGGTAAAGGCGTGGCAAAGCCTGAATTCGCACGTCGGTCCGAGCTCCGAGTGCGGCGTCGCCGGACTATGTACGGAAACTGACCGAACCACCATGCGACTGTCGTTAATGCGGCCTCCATTTGATAGACCTGTGTACATATGACGGACAAAGCAGAGTAATAATTCCTTGAGAAAAATGAACCCAAACAAGCAAAAAATACTAGGATTAATAGCACCTGGTTTATTTGTTGTAGCAATCCGAAGGAAGGTGATTCCTAAAATTGGGACCCACTCCACACACCCATTGCCTGATGGGCGATAAAACGATGGCATGGCAATGCTGGTAAAGGTTGACTCGCCGAGGCAAAGCCCTCGGCCCAGCTAACGTGACGGAGCTGGTCGGCTAGTGACGCCGAAGTGTCCGGAATAGGTTGATGAAGAGATGGCGAAGCCCCCGGTCCGGCCGAGATGTCGAAGCCTTGATGTCAGCCGATTAGTCGAAGTAGGTTGGCGTGATGGACACCAGCTTGAAGAAGCAATAGTGCGGCCCTATCGATGTAGGTCGTGACGTGGTCGATGCCGGCTTGATGAAGCGACCGTGCGGCGATGCCGGTGCCCGCTCCGTGTAATCCGTGGGGCGGCGATGTTGGTGATGATTTATCCTTCGCGATGCCGGGCTCTTATTCGGCTTGCCGAGATGATGATCCGAAGAAGTTGAGCTCGGCTAAAGTGACGACGTGTCTAGCGCAGGTCGGCAGCCGTGGAATAATATTGCCGGACTGGTTTGACACCAGCATGATGTTGAAGATCATGTTCAAAAGATCTTAAAGTTAGTGGGATGTGTTCGAGAACAAAACACAATACCCCATACAAAACTTCCTTTAAAAGGGATGTCCGAAATCCCGTTCATAAAAAAGATGAACTCGGGTCGGATTCGTTTTCGCGCAGAAAATAGGTCCGAAAAGTGATGCACTAATCGGAAGGTTCCCGGAGTTTGGACGGTCGGATCAAGCTGAAATTTTGAGAGGTGGTAGATATAGGAATTCCGCAGCCGATCAACGGTTGGATCTTCCAAAAGACGTCCGAGCTAGAAGCTGGACACCACACCCTAAACTCATCCAAATTCCCGTCCAGATTTGACACGGCTCCGGTATATCGTGGATTGCCAGAGATTCCTTCATCAGAACTCGACGAAATTTTCCAGGGTTGTTGTAGACTCAATTCCTCACAATTCCACCAAAGCGATCGTCAAAGCGATACTCGAGGAGGTGGTGGTGGCAGATACGAGTTCGCTGTCCAGAAAAATAGCACGGTCGCTTGAGGGCAATGTTGATGTTGAGCCCCCGAGCTCCATAGATGATTCCTCCGTGATCTTGATAGAGATCGGAGTTGATGTTTGATGAAGGCCCTCGTCCGGACATGGTGATCCGAACACGGGGCGCAATTCTTGGTCGAACCAAGGTGACCAGTCGAGCTGGTGACGAAGATGCCGAAGTCGCAGTTGATCTGCAGGCGAGCCATCGATCCTTTTGTCGATCACACAGCGGAACTCTCAATGAAAGCACCAATGTCGGTGTCAAAACTGGCGGATCTCGGGTAGGGGGTCCCGAACTGTGCGTCAAGGCCGGATGGTAACAGGAGACAAGGAACACGATGTTTTTACTCAGGTTCGGGCCCTCTCGATGGAGGTAATACCCTACTCCTGCTTGATTAATATTGATGATATGGGTAGTATAAGAGTAGATCTACCACGAGATCAAGGAGGCTAAACCCTAGAAGCTAGCCTATGGTATGATTGTTGTATATATTGTCTATCTATCGACTAGCCTGGCCTCGGTTTATATAATGCACCGGAGGCCTAGGATAACAAGAGTCCTAGCCGAATACACCGGTGGGGAGAAGTCCTTGTCTTGATCGCCAAGTCTTGTGAAATCTTTCTTGTATGCGGCAACCGTCCGAACTGGCCCATGAGTATACGGCCACGGGGTCCTCGGCCCAATCTAATAGATCGGGAGACGACGTGGTGAGTACCCCCTAGTCCAGGACACCGTCAGCCACCCTTTCCTTCTCTTTCTCTCCCTGCCTTTCCCCCTCCTAGTAGGAGTAGGAAAGGGAGGAATCCTACTCCTACTAGGAGGATGATTCCTCCTCCTAGGCGCGCCAACAAGGGTCGGCCGGCCTCCCCCTTGCTCCTTTATATACAGGGGCAGGGGGCACCTCTAGACACACAAGTTGATCACAAAGATCTTTCCCAGCCGTGTGTGGTGCCCCCCTCCACCATAATCCACCTCGGTCATACTGTAGCGGTGTTTAGGCGAAGCCCTGCTGCAGTAACTTCATCAACATCGTCACCACGCCGTCGTGCTGACGAAACTCTTCCCCGAGCTCTACTGGACCATGAGTTCATGGCACGTCACCGAGCTGAACATGTGTTGAACGCAGAGGTGCCGTACGTTCGGTACTGAGGATCGGTCGATCGTGAAGACGTATGACTACATCAACCACGTTGTCATAACGCTTCCGCTTAACGGTCTATGAGGGTACGTGGACAACATTCTCCCCTCTCGTTGCTATGCATCACCATGATCCTGTGTGTGCGTAGGATTTTTTTTGAAATTACTACGTTCCCCAACAGTGCTATCAGAGCCAGGTTTTATGCGTAGATGTTATATGCACGAGTAGAACACAAGTGAGTTGTGGGTGATACAAGTCATACTGCTTACCAGCATGTCATACTTTGGTTCGGCGGTATTGTTGGATGAAGTGGCCCGGACCGACATTACGCATATGCTTACGCGAGATTGGTTCTCGCGACATGCTTTGCACACAGCTGGCTGGTGGGTGTCAATTTATCCAACTTTAGTTGAACCGAGTGTGGCTACGCCCGGTCCTTGAGAAGGTTAAAACATTACCTACTTGACGAACTATCGTTGTGGTTTTGATGCGTAGGTAAGAACAGTTCTTGCTCAGCCCGTAGCAGCCACGTAAAACTTGCAACAACAAAGTAGAGGACGTCTAACTTGTTTTTGCAGGGCATGTTGTGATGTGATATGGTCAAGACATGATGCTATATTTATTGTATGAGATGATCATGTTTTGTAACGGAGTTATCGGCAACTGGCAGGAGCCATATGGTTGTCGCTTTATTGTATGCAATGCAATCACCCTGTAATTACTTTACTTTATCACTAAGAGGTAGCGATAGTCGTAGAAGCAATAGTTGGCGAGACGACAACGATGCTACGATGGAGATCAAGGTGTCACGCCGGTGACCATGCTGATCATGACGGTGCTTCGGAGATAGAGATCACAAGCACAAGATGATGATGGCCATATCATATCACTTATATTGATTGCATGTGATGTTTATCTTTTATGCATCTTTTTTTGCTTTGATTGACGGTAGCATTATAAGATGATCTCTCACTAAATTTCAAGATAAAAGTGTTTTCCCTGAGTATGCACCGTTGCCAAAGTCCGTCGTGCCGAGACACCACGTGATGATCGGGTGTGATAAGCTCTACGTCCATCTACAACGGGTGCAAGCCAGTTTTGCACACGCCGAATACTCGGGTTAAAGCTTGACGAGCCTAGCATATGCAGATATGGCCTCGGAACACTGAGACCGAAAGGTCGAGCGTGAATCATATAGTAGATATGATCAACATAGTGATGTTCACCATTGAAAACTACTCCATTTCACGTGATGATCGGTTATAGTTTAGTTGATATGGATCACGTGATCACTTAGATGATTAGAGGGATGTCTACCTAAGTGGGAGTTCTTAAGTAATATGATTAACTGAACTTAAATTTATCATGAACTTAATACCTGATAGTATTTTGCTTATCTATGTTGTTGTAGATAGATGGATCGTGTTGTTGTTCCGTTGAATTTTAATGCGTTCCTTGAGAAAGCAAAGTTGAAAGATGATGGTAGCAATTACACAGACTGGGTTCGTAACTTGAGGATCATCATCATTGCTGCACAGAAGAATTACGTCCTGGAAGCACCGCTGGGTGCCAGGCCTGCTGCAGATGCTGCTGACAATGTTAAGAACGTTTGGCAGAGTAAAGCTGATGACTACTCAATAGTTTAGTTTTCCATGCTTTACGGCTTAGAACCGAGACTTCAACGATGTTTTGAACGTCATGGAGCATATGAGATGTTCCAGGAGTTGAAGTTAATATTTCAAGAAAATGCCCGGATTGAGAGATATGAAGTCTCCAATAAGTTTTATAGCTGCAAGATGGAGGAGAATAGTTCTGTCAGTGAGCATATACTCAAAATGTTTGGGTATCATAATCACTTGACTCAACTGGGAGTTAATCTTCCTGTTGATAGTGTCATTGACAGAGTTCTTCAATCACTGCCACCAAGCTACAAAACCTTCGTGATGAACTATAATATGCAAGGGATGAATAAGACAATCCCCGAGCTCTTCGCGATGCTAAAGGCTGCGGAGGTAGAAATCAAGAAGGAGCATCAAGTGTTGATGGTCAATAAAACCACCAGTTTCAAGAAAAAGGGCAAAGGGAAGAAGAAGGGGAACTTCAAGAAGAACGGCAAACAAGTTGCTGCTCAGGAGAAGAAACCCAAGTCTGGCACTAAGCCTGAGACTGAGTGCTTCTACTGCAAACAGACTGGTCACTGGCAGCGGAACTGCCCCAAGTATTTGGCGGATAAGAAGGATGGCAAGGTGAACAAAGGTATATGTGATATACATATTATTGATGTGTACCTTACCAGAGCTTGCGGTAGCACCTGGGTATTTGATACTGGTTCTGTTGCTAATATTTGCAACTCGAAACAGGGACTATGGATTAAGCGAAGACTGGCTAAGGACGAGGTGACGATGCGCGTGGGAAATGGTTCCAAAGTCAATGTGATCGCCGTCGGCACGCTACCTCTACATCTACCTTCGGGATTAGTTTTAGACCTAAATAATTGTTATTTGGTGCTAGCGTTAAGCATGAACATTATATCTGGATCTTATTTGATGCGAGCCGGTTATTCATTTAAATCTTAGAATAATGGTTGTTCTATTTATATGAGTAATATCTTTTATGGTCATGCACCCTTGAAGAGTGCTCTATTCTTATTGAACCTCGATAGTAGTGATACACATATTCATAATGTTGAAGCCAAAAGATGCAGAGTTGATAATGATAGTGCAACTTATTTGTGGCACTGTCGTTTGGGTCATATATTGGTATAAAGCACATGAAGAAGATCCATACTGATGGTCTTTTGGAATCACTTGGTACTTGAGAACCATGCCTTATGGGCAAGATGACTAAAACGCCGTTCTCCGGAACTATGGAGCGAGCAACAGATTTGTTGGAAATCATACATTCTGATGTATGTGGTCCGATGAATACTGAGGCTCACGGCGGGTATCGTTATTTTCTCACCTTTACAGATGATTTATGCAGATATGGGTATATCTACTTAATGAAACATAAGTCTGAAACATTTGAAAAGTTCAAAGAATTTCAGAGTGAAGTGGAAAATTATCGTAACAAGAAAATAAAGTTCCTATGATCTGATCATGGAGGAGAATATTTGAGTTACGAGTTTGTCATACATTTGAAACAATGCGGAATAGTTTCGCAACTCACGCCACCCGGAACACCATAGCGTAATGGTGTGTCCGAACATCGTAATCATACTTTACTAGATATGGTGCGATCTATGATGTCTCTTACTGATTTACCGCTATCATTTTGGGGTTATGCTTTAGAGACGGCTGCATTCACGTTAAATAGGGCACCATCAAAATCCGTTGAGACGACGCCTTATGAACTATGGTTTGGCAAGAAACCAAAGTTGTCGTTTCTTAAAGTTTGGGGCTGCGATGCTTATGTGAAAAAGCTTCAACCTGATAAGCTCGAACCCAAAATCGGAGAAATGTGTCTTCATAGGATACCCAAAGGAAACTATAGGGTACACCTTCTATGATTCTATCACAGACCCGAAGGCAAGATATTCGTTGCTAAGAATGGATCCTTTCTAGAGAAGGAGTTTCTCTCGAAAGAAGTGAGTGGGATGAAAGTAGAACTTGATGAGGTAACTGTACCTGCTCCCTTATTGGAAAGTAATTCATCACAGAAATCGGTTCCTGTGACATCTACACCAATTAGTGAGGAAGGTAATGATGATAATCATGAAACTTGAGATCAACTTACTACCGAACCTCGTAGGTTAACCAGAACAAGATCCACACCAGAGTGGTATGGTATTCCAGTTTTGGAGGTCATGTTACTTGACCATGATGAACCTAGGAACTATGAGGAAGCGATGATGAGCCCAGATTCCGCAAAATGGCTTGAGGCCATGAAATCTGAGATGGGATCCATGTATGAGAACAAAGTGTGTACTTTGGTTGACTTGCCTGATGATCGACAAGCACCATCGAGAACAAATGGATCTTCAAGAAGAAGACAGACGCTGACGTTAATGTTACTGTCTACAAAGCTCGACTTGTTGCAAAAGGTTTTCGACAAGTTCAAGGAGTTGACTACGATGAGACCTTCTCACCCGTAGCGATGCTTAAATCCGTCCAAATCATGTCAGCAATTGACGCATTTTATGATTATGAAATTTGGAAAATGGATGTAAAGACTGCATTCCTGAATGGATTTCTGGAAGAAGAGTTGTATATGATGCAACCTGAAGGTTTTATCGATCCAAAGGGAGCTAACAAAGTGTGCAAGCTCTAGCGATCCATTTATGGACTGGTGCAAGCCTCTCGGAGTTGGAATAAACGTTTTGATAGTGTGATCAAATCGTATGGTTTTATACAGACTTTTGGAGAAGCCTGTATTTACAGGAAAGTGAGTGGGAGCTCTGTAGCATTTCTAATATTATATGTGGATGACATATTATTGATTGGAAATGATATAGATATTCTGGACAACATAAAAGGATACTTGAATAAAAGTTTTTCAATGAAAGACCTCGGTGAAGCTGCTTACATATTAGGCATCAAGATCTATAGAGATAGATCAAGACGCTTAATTGGACTTTCACAAAGCACATTTCTTGATAAAGTTTTGAAAAAGTTCAAAATGGATCAAGCTAAGAAAGGGTTCTTGCCTGTGTTTCAAGGTGTGAAGTTGATTAAGACTCAATGCCCGACCACTGCAGAAGATAGGGAGAAAATGAAAAGTGTTCCCTATGCTTCAGCCATAGGCTCTATCATGTATGCAATGCTGTGTACCAGACTTGATGTGTGCCTTGCTATTAGCCTAGCAGGGAGGTACCAAAGTAATCCAGGAGTGGATCACTGGACAGCGGTCCAGAACATCCTGAAGTACCTAAAAAGGACCAAGGATATGTTTCTTGTTTATGGAGGTGACAAAGAGCTCATCGTAAATGGTTACGTTGATGCAAGCTTTGACACTGATCCGGACGATTCTGAATCGCAAACCAGATACGTGTTTATATTAAACGGTGGAGCTGTCAGTTGGAGCAGTTCTAAACAGAGCGTCGTGGCGGGATCTACATGTGAAGCGGAGTACATTGCTGCTTCGGAAGCAGCGAATGAAGGAGTCTACATGAAGGAGTTCATATCCGATATAGGTGTCATACCTAGTGCATCAGGTCCAATGAAAATATTTTGTGACAATACTGGTGCAATTGCCTTGGCAAAAAAATCCAGATTTCACAAGAGAACCAAGCATATCAAGAGACGCTTCAACTCCATCCGGGATCAAGTCCAGGTGGGAGAAATAGAGATTTGAAAGATACATACGGATCTAAATGTTGCAGACCCGTTGACTAAGCCTCTTCCACGAGCAAAACATGATCAACACCAAGGCTCCATGGGTGTTAAAATCACTACTGTGTAATATAGATTATTGACTCTAGTGCAAGTGGGAGACTAAAGGAAATATGCCGGCCCTAGAGGCAATAGTAAAGTTATTATTTATTTCCTTATATCATGATAAATGTTTATTATTCATGCTAGAATTGTATTAACCGGAAACATGATACATGTGTGAATACATAGACAAACAGAGTGTCACTAGTATGCCTCTACTTGACTAGCTCGTTGATCAAAGATGGTTATGTTTCCTAGCCATAGACACAGAGTTGCCATTTGATTAACGAGATCACATCATTATGAGAATGATGTGATTGACTTGACCCATTCCGTTAGCTTAGCACTTGATCGTTTGTTTACTACTATTGCTTTCTTCATAACTTATACATGTTCTTATGACTATGAGAGTATGCAACTCCCGAATATCGGAGGAACACTTTGTGTGCTACCAAATGTCACAACGTAACTGGGTGATTATAAAGATTCTCTACAGGTGTCTCCGATGGTACTTGTTGAGTTGGCATAGATCAAGATTAGGATTTGTCACTCCGATTATCGGTGAGGTATCTTTGGGCCCTCGGTAATACACATCACTATGAGCCTTGCAAGCATGATAACTAATGAGTTTGTTACGTGATGATGTATTACGGAACGAGTAAAGAGACTTGCCGGTAACGAGATTGAACTAGGTATTGGGATAGCAACGATCGAATCTCGGACAAGTAACATACCGATGACAAAGAGAACAACGTATAGTGTTGTGAGGTTTAACCGGAGACATGTCTCGGTCATGTCTACATAGTTCTTGAACCCATAGGGTCCGCACGCTTAAAGTTCTGTGACGATCGGTTTTATGAGTTTATATGTTTTGATGCATCGAAGGTAGTTCGGAGTCCCGGATTTGATCACGGAGATGACGAGGAGTCTCGAAATGGTTGAGACATAAAGATTGATATATTGGAAGCCTATATTTGGACATCCGAATAGTTTCGGGTGAAATCGGGATTTTACCGGAATATCGGAACCCCCCGGGGACTAATGGGCCTTGTTGGGCCATAAGGGAAAGAAAGAGGGGCCGGCCTAGGGCAGGTAGCGCGCCCCCTTCCCCCTGTCCGAATTGGACTAGGAGAAGGGGGGCGGCGCCCCCTTTCCTTCTCTTTCTCTCCCGGCCTTTCCCCCTCCTAGTAGGAGTAGGAAAGGCAGGAATCCTACTCCTACTAGGAGGAGGATTCCTCCTCCTAGGCGCGCCAACAAGGGCTGGCTGGCCTCCCCCTTGCTCCTTTATATACAGGGGCAGGGGGCACCTCTAGACACACAAGTTGATCACAAAGATCTCTCCCGGCCGCGTGCGGTGCCCCCTCCACCATAATCTACCTCGGTCATACTGTAGCGGTGTTTAGGTGAAGCCTTGCTGCAGTAACTTCATCAAGATCGTCACCACGCCGTCGTGCTGACGAAACTCTTCCCCGAGCTCTACTGGATCGTGAATTCATGGGACGTCACCGAGCTGAACGTGTGCTGAACGCGGAGGTGCCGTACGTTCAGTACTGAGGATCGGTCGATCGTGAAGACATATGACTACATCAACCGCGTTGTCATAACGCTTCCGCTTAACGGTCTACGAGGGTACGTGGACAACATTCTCCCCTCTTGTTGCTATGCATCACCATGATCCTGTGTGTGCGTAGGAATTTTTTTGAAATTACTACGTTCCCCAACACTTAACCCAAGGGAGGTCATGTTTATTGAAGAATTTATGCAAGAACTTCATGAGCAATGCCTGGTTGTGAGTTGGAATATCTAGAATTACCAGTCCACCATGTGATTTAGGAAGACAGGCTTTGTCCCAGGCAATGAGGGCTGGAGTTTTGTCCTCGGTACCATATCTTCGCCAAAAACATTGTCTGAGGTACTTGTTAATTTGTTGGACTACTATCATTGGAATGGCAAGAATGCTCATATAGAAGATAGGCATGCTAGCAAAAATAGATTTGATAAGCACCAATTTTTCACCATACGAAAGCAGAGTTGAATAGCCTTGTAGTCTTGTCTCAATTCTCTTGATCAGGGGGAAAAATCGACCACCTTTGGTTTGTGGACACTTAGTGGCATTCCAAGGTATGGACGGGGAAGTGAGCCAATTTGACAACCCATTAAAGCTAATAAAGCCTGCATTTTGTCATCTAGTGTGTTGATGGCAATCAATGTTGATTTGGCATAATTCACTTTCACACCAGTGTATGTTGCAAAGTGAAGCATCAGGTTGTTGATGTGCATCAGCTGGCTAGGGATAGCAGGGAGTACCAGAATAGTGGCATCTGCATATTGAATGATTGGAAAATCTGGGCAGGATACATGTTTGATGGGTGGCTCAATGAGAGCATTGTTCACTATTTCAGTCACCTTGTCTTACTCCACTCTTGCAAAGGAACTGTTTACCAGGAACTCCATTGAGTAAAACAGAGGAAAAGCCAGTGTTGTATATTTGCTTGATCTAGTTAACCAATTTCTGTCCAAAACCCTTTGCATCCAAAATCTCAATGATGGTGTCATGATTGAGTAAATCAAAAGCTTTCTCAAAGTCAAGCTTGAGAAGTATGATCTCCTTCTTTGATTGATGACATTGATGCAAATACTCATATGCCCAGGCCAGACAATCCTGAATGCTTCTGTTGTTGAGAAAACCATATTGATTCTCATGTATCAATCTCAAGATGACTTTTTGTATTCTGTTGGCCAGCAACTTAGTGATAATCTTGAGTGTACAGTTGAGGAGTGAAATGGGTCTGAATTTACCTGGGGTGGCAACAGAGCTATTTTTGGGAATCAATGTGATGTATGAGTAATTGATGCTCTGAATATTGTCTCTACCCTCATGAAAATCTTGTATGAGGTTGTAAAAGTCAGGTGCCACAATGTCCCAACAAGCTTTGAGAAATGCAACATTAAAACCATCTGAACCTGGAGCTTTGTCATTGGGCATCTGTTTGATGATGTTATCAATTTCCTCATGTGTAAAAGGTGCTTCCAGGTCTTGGAGCAACTGATCTTGTTGGAGCAAAGTGTGCAACAAGAGAGGATTCCTGGTTTGTCTTTGTGTTCCCAATCTATCCTTGAATGCACTGAACAGGGTAGCAGCTTTGGATCGATGGTCCTGGTGTTCAATACCATTGGAGTCCTTGAGCATAGCAATACTATTATTTCTCATCTTTATAGTTGCTTTGGCTTGAAAGTATTTTGTATTTGCTTCTCCCACCTTGATGGCTCTAATAGTAGCTCTCTGTTTTCAATAGATTTTCTGAAATTTAAGCACTTTATCAAGGTGCCCTTTGAGGCAGTTTCTGCCTTCAGATTCTTCAATGGATAATGGCCTGTATCCCTCTAGATAATCCAGGAATAGAATGACTTCATTGGTGTTCCCAATGATAGCTTTTAGATCAGAGTTCTTGGACCAATTTTTGAGACCTTTCCCGAGTGTCTTAAATTTAGCAGAGATTATTTTTGCACTATCTGTTTCTGGCACTTGTTGATCCCAAATGTCCTTCACCACTTGTTTAAATTGACTGTGTTCAAGCCAGTAATTGCCAAATCTGAAAATATTTGATTTTGGAATAGATGTGCCAATCTTAATAACACAAGGTGTATGATCTGAAGTGGTTCTAGCCAAGGGAATAGCATTTGTATCTGGGTAAGATAAAGTCCAGGCCTATGATGTGAAAAACCAGTCCAACTTTTCAAGAAGAGGAGCATTTTACATATTGCTCCAAGTAAAATTTCTGCCTTTTAATGGGATCTCAAGGAGTGCTAGTTGGTGGATTGCTTCATTGAAAAGAAGCATGTCTTGAACATTTCCCCCAGTTTTGTTTCTATTCTGTGGATATCTTATGTAGTTAAAATCTCCTAGCACCAACCACTTCATATCATCATCCATTTGAAGATTTTGAAACCAATTGATGAAGTTGGGGTGTAGGTCATGCTGACAGGGGCCATAGATGTTAGTCATGGTCCAAGTCTCCCCAGACTTCTTGGAAGTGAATTCAATGGTGATAGAGTAATCATTTTTAAGAACGGTATGCCCTGAGAATAGTTGGTCATTCCACACCACAAGGAGCCCTCCAGAAGCCCCAACAGAAGGGAAATAATCAAACTTGGAAAGATACCTGGGACAGAAATTCTTTAGGTACTGACTATCAAAGTGTTCTCTTTTGGTTTCCTGCAGACACAGAATAGAGCATGCTAATTCCTCAATCTTACTTGAGAGAGCCGACCATTTCTTGTCATCATTAAGTCCTCTGATATTCCAATTTAAAACATTCCAAGAGGTGCCCATAATACAGATGTGGAGGTACTAAACAATTGCTTATAGTGAACCAGAAGTAGCAAACTGTGAAACCAGTACAAAAGTCACTGTGGACTGAGATTCTCATCATTACAGTTGTCCCAAAACAGATACTCACTACTAAAGATAAAATTCAACTAAGCTCCTAGTACTAGGTGTGTTCCAGCTCTTGTTTAGCACACAAAGTTGCATGAGGATATAGCCGTACTCAGCAAGTAAAACACATGTCTCTCATCTTTGATTCTAGTTCTAGCTTGACTCCATCAGCTTTGGCACGCGTGACAATTCAGCTCATGTTGTCGTGCTCTTCTAGGTGAGCCTTTCCTAAGTCAAATTAGCCGTCTAGGCACGGCAGGGTATGCATAAAGCCATTGATATGGATGTTGCTTCGTAGCATAAGCAAGATTAGTTCTTGACCAAAAGGTGAGTGCGATTATTCTTATCTTAAAAACCCATGATGATCCAAATAGATGGAGTATAAAGTCCTAGTACGATGTCGGGATTTTGACCCCTGATAGAATGGTTAGCAATTCAGCATCGCCTAGTTCTGCTAAGCTTGTAAAATTATCAAGATTTTTCTAAGTACGATCAATCTAGACCATATTATGAGGAATTCACTCGATGATTATAGGAAAATGTGTGAATCAGAATGCGTCTTGGCCAGAGGGTACACACATAACCGGTCGCTTCTGGGGAGCCACATTTGGGCAAGAACGGTGGTGGACAATATCTTGGCCTTAAGTGGGAGCCCAAGAGAGTTTCGTGCCATGCTCAATCCCTTGGCTTTCATTTTAGGCCCGCTGCTGATTAGTATTATTGTTACTACCCTTTTGTTAGATAGTTCTAAAAAAAACCCTTTTTTAGATGAAACTGGTGGATTAGCTCCTCTAATCACAACCATTAGATGGTTTCAATTTTCATGCAAATTAAAAAACTCCTAAAAAGCATGGAAGCACTTCTCAAATTTTGGTCATGCCATTTTTTTAATGGGGCTAAAACCAAACACACCCTATAACTTTTAGATGTCGTGTAACTCTTTCCACTTTGTTGCCCAGATCACCCCTTTCGGATCTGTGTCTAGCTCACCAGTTTCAACTCGTCTATTTTGGCTACCCCATGGTGCATTTAATTATTAAATTATCAAATGAAACACCTTATTCTCCACTAATTAAAAGTCCAACTGTAACACAATTCGGACACAAATATTCAGGACAATTAGACCACAATAGAGGATTAATATGATAGTATATGACCATTTTTGCAAAGATATGATATCTAAGATCATGCATGGGTAGAACCATCCAAGAAAATATGACAATCTAAGATCATTTTGGTAAAGAAAAGGAAATTCTTGCTCGAGTCAAACGCGAAACAATTATGCCTTATAAGAGAAATAGAACATATCAATCCTTTTTTTGCAGTACAGATCTTTATTTAAACAAGCTAGCACTCATCATAGATGAAATTCCTTCGCATCCGAAAGAGCGCAGCTGGGATTGCAAGGAGGACACTTTTTCTGGCACTCGTCACTTGCGGCGAAACACGGGGCATCGGGCTTGTTGAGGCAGCAATAGCAGTCTATTCCATGTGGTGAATCAGGTGAACCACATTTCTTTGGGACACAAAACTTCACATTAAGCTTGCTTTCATTGATATCACCAACACTTGCCTTGGTATCATAATCCAGATCGGTCTTTCTTCCAGCCTCGAGACGACCTATTGCATATTTCGAGTATATATCTGCATCAGTTTGCTGTTCTAATTGAAAGGGAAAGTTTTGGTTGGGGGTACACTGGTTGAAAAGGTAAATGATTCGCCTAATTTGTTCAAAATACGAAGGTAATGGTAGGAATACAATGATTGAGGGAGGACGATGTTGTATACTCACACTCTACAATCCCTGCAAACCAACCGATGAACAAGATGGCCATCACGTAGGCAAAGCAGCTCTTTGTCATATTGATTCTTTGTATTGTATGAAGAGAGATTAGATGCTTTATGATTTATGAATGTCATGTGTCATTCATCAGGACAGGTCTCACCTGCTAACCGTGAGACCTGGTCTCATATAATTTTTTTTCGTATGACACCTTATCATATCAATCTCATAAATCCAAATCAGAACGGGTTGATACAGTGGGGTAAGATTGCCTAATCATGTATACAAGGTATGATACATTACCATATTAATCTCGACAATCCAAATTAGATCGGGTTGATACGGTAGGATAAGATTGCCTAATTAATCACCTATACAAGGTATGATACATTACCATATCAATCTCAACAATGCAAATCAGATCGGGTCGATACGGTAGGGTAAGATTGTCTAATCACCTATACAAGGTATCACAATCTAAATCAGATCGGGTTGATACAGTAGGTTAAGATTGCCTAATCACGTATACAAGGTATGACAATCTAAAAGCATATCTAGCAGTCCCCGTATAACGCCGCGACCTGCAAAATAACCGTCAAAATGCGGGTCGGCGCAGAAAATCCTACCTGAGCAGACCCCGCAAACGTGTCCGGCCCGTAAAAGTTTTTTTGCGGGGCGCAACATAATTCCCGCCCCAACCCGCGAAAACGCGGGTTCCCCCCCTTGGTCCGTCGGCGTCCTGTATATAGCGGGAGCGCTTGGTGGGGGGTAATTTCAGCCCGCGCTTTCCCCACCCACCGCTACCCCTTCTACACCTTGCCCCACGCTTTTCCCCACCGCATGTCGCTAACGATTCCGGCCAAACTAGCCTGTCGGATCACGCTGGAGGGCCGCGACACGACCGAGCTTGCCCTCCGCTACTTCCTCCTGCGTCGGCGGGCCAGAAGTTTGTAGATCGGTGGCTGTTCGAGGCGGCGGCTGGATTTGGCGTTTCCGGCCACCGGTAGCTGCGCCAAGCCATGGATTGGTCGGGGAGCAGCCCGCGCATCCCCGGCAAAGCCCCAGCCCCGCATGCAAGTACGTGTTCGTCATGTAGCCGTCTCCGCCACCGGTTTGCCGGCAAGGATTCGGCCGGCCGTCCGCCGGGCTCGGCGCTCGCGCAGCGGCTCGTCGGCTCGCCCATGCCGCTAATACAGTGCAACGACTACACACGGACAGTGGTGCGGCTAACATCTGGCACGCCGAAACACCCCGGATGGGTGTTCTTCAAATGCGAAAACGACGGGGTATGTGCTGTTTGCATTCGGTTTTGCCATTGTATTCTTCGGTTCGATTGCGATAGCTCATTTTGAACATCGTCGTGTGTGTAGGAAGATAGATGCTCATTTTGGTTTTGGAAAGGAGAATACATTGATTTATTGATAGAAAGAAACTTAATAGATGTTTGTGCATTCCTTAGTAGAATTGCAACTAATGATGCGGCTGCATATGCAATTAATTAGAGAAGAAAGTAGAGAGGAAGCAACGTCTACTTCTTTGGAACAAAAAAAAAGAAGAATGCAAGATCAAGAATCCGTAGATCAACAAGTGTATGGAGAAGATATTGCTCCAACTAGTGGGAGCAGTTATGAAAGTTGGATATCTTCTGAAATGCATAATTATGGTTATTGTTTTTTTTTGGTCTTGCTATTCTAGCAAAGATTTGGTGAATTACCATGTATCCAATGCCATTGAAGGAACTAAAAAAGAGCAAAGAAATGCATTTTCATGTGTGAAATTTAAATGCAAAATTTGTATCTGCGGGCCGGCGGGAGCTAACCCCGCAAAGCCGACTCGTAAAAGAGCATATTCCGTGAATATCCTTTTTTGCAGGGTCTGACTCTGACGCCGCCCATGCCGGCCCGCAAAGCCGTTTTTCCGCGAACTGTGAACGCATTTTGCGGGTCAGTGTTATACGAGGTCTACTAGAGATGCTCTAAATCAAATACGGTTGATACAGTAGGGTAAGATTGCCTAATAATCACCTATAGAAGGTATGATACATCACCATATCAATCTCAACAATCCAAATCAGATCAGGTTGATACGGTAGGGTAAGATTGCGTAATCACCTATCCAAGGTATGTGCTTTAAACAATTTTTCAACCACTAGACATCTTTTAAAAGATTTTATTTATCATGAGAGCTTGTGTAGTGTCTTTTCATGTCGCATTAGCTACTTTTTCTGTTTTCCTGAAAATAATAAAATTAATTGAATTAATAATGTCAACCAAGCTACCAGCTTCATAACTAAATATAAGAAGTTTTTGCAGTTGTAATTTTTAATGCCAAAACTAAGTAGTGAGACACAATTGATGGCATAAATGATAAAACCCCTTTAAATTAAACTGGAAAATGTCTTATTAATAGGTCAGACATCAGATCTCATTCTCCTCCGTGACGCCGTACTTGAATATGATCTCGTGACCAACTCATAAGATCTCGCGACCAACTCATGGCTCTGGCACATGGATAGCAAGCTTCAGCTTCCATGCACCACTGTCCATAGCTAGTTCTTTGGTGATACTTCAATCCTTCAGGTCTCTCTTAACGAACTCCTCCCATGTCAAATTCGGTGTATCCCGACCTCTCTTAACATTCTCCGCACGCTTTAGCCGTCCGCTACGCACTGGAGTTTCTGAAGGCCTGCGTTGAACATGCCCAAATCATCTCAGACGATGTTGGACAAACTTCTCTTCAATTAAAAATAATGCACTTAACTGTCACAAAAAAATAATTCATTTAAAAATGACACTGAAATTAATCAATAGATAAAATTCCGCACGTCGATGTCCGCTTAAAGAAAAATACTAGGAAGTCAACACAAATCTAGAAAAAAAAATAAAAGGTCACAAAAATACCAAAAAAGTTGGACAATTGGAAAAAATGAATCAAGTTTTTTTACTTTGCCAAATATTGATACTGGTGAAACTTGAGAAGAGAAAATGGCTCAAGGTTCCTTGATTATTCTATTAGCAAGCTTCCATGACTTCTATGAAGCCCAGGGCCGGCCCTGGGGCATGGGCAGAGGGGCGACGGCCCAGGGCCCAGGCCAGAGGGGGGCCCATGATGTAGTACACATATAGTATAGCCCAGCAAAAATATAGACAAGAGAAAAATTATGAGAGGAAGAAAACAAGATGGGCTCGACCCATTGGATCGCCTGATAATGCATACCGAAGCGTCGCGCATGCAAGTCACAGCCACTCGATGCACGCGTACGTGTGAAACAAATCAATCGGAATGTCTGGCTTTTCCTTTCTTCTTAAAAATAAAAAAATCTGACTTTTTCCATTCGTCACTCGTCGGTTCTTCTTCGTCGTCTCATCAGCCCGTCGCTCCGTCGTTCCTCGCTCGGTGCCTCAGCCGCTCATTGCCACCGCGGCACGCAGCAATCCGACAACTCGGCTTTCCAGCAATACGGCAATACATATGTATGTGAACGCAGGTCTGTACCCAATATTCATGTTCGGATGTTCCTGATCTATTCATCCATCCCTAATTTCAGTAGTTTCTTTAGTACGTATATTAAACTATTCATCCACGATTCATCCCATGAAGTATCTAAATTTTTATGTATAATTTTCTAATTCAATCTTTCATAGTATGTATTCAATAATCCTAATTTTTTGTCATTCTGTGTACATGTCTAGGGTTCTGATCATCCGATCTATAAATTTCTAATTCGTTGTCTACTCTTTGCTTCGTAATATTAGGACATTAGCATGCCATGTTGCCTAAGAAGCATTTGTCGGGTGCTGAAAAAAGAAAAAGAAAGAAAGAAATACATCTGAAAATTCAACCACTTAAGGGTTCTTTGACAAAGTATTTTACATCTTCAAGTATTGTTGATGTCAGTGAAGAACATAGGCAAGGAACTAATCCCGAGCATGAAAATTCAGATGTTAAGGTCAATGAAGATTGTGAAAATATACAGAGCAGCAAATAAATTTGTTTCCTATTTGAGGTAATCATGTCATGTTTGTTTTATTTTGCATTGTCCAATAACTATTGTAGTCAAATTTCAAACTAAAGATGTGTGGTTGAAAATTTAGTTTTAGTATTATGCAAATGAAGTTATATATATATATATATATATATATATATATATATATATATGTATCACGCAAAAACACACACACACAGTCTTAGGACATAAAGGACTCATGTCGTCGAGTTCGCCTAGGGCCTCCCGAAGCACAGGGCCGGCCCTGATGAAGCCCAAAATGATCCTTGAAGTTTCTTGACTTTATTATTGTGGCGGCTGACCTTCAGACCTTCTAGTTCTTGTTTAGCACACAAAGTTGCATGAGGATATAGCCGTACTCTACAAGTAAAACACTGGTCCGTCTTTGACTCGAGCTCTAGCTCTAGCTTGACTCCATCAGCTTTGGCACGCATGACAATTCGGCTCATGCTGCCGTGCTCTGCCAAGTGAGCCTTACAGAAGTCAAATTAGCCGTCTAGGCACGGCAGGGGATGCATAAAGCCATTGATATGGATGTTGCTTTGTAGCGTAAGCACGATTAGTTCTTGAACAAAAGGTGAGCGTGATTATCTTATCTTAAAAACCCATGATGATCCAAACACCGGGAGTATAAAGTCCTAGTACGGTGTCGGGATTGACCCCTGATAGATTGGCTAGCAATTCAGCATAGCCTGGTCTGAGTTTTCTACGTACGATCAATTTAGACCATATTATGAGGAATTCACTCGATGATTAGAGGAAAATGTGTGAATCAGGATGCGTCTTGGCCGGAGGGTACACACATGACCGGTCGCTTTTGGGGCGCCACATTTGGAAGACCGGTGGTGCACAATATTTGCCCTTAAGTAGGAGCCCAAGTGACGAGTTTTGTGCGGTGCTCAGTCCCTTAGCTTTCATTTTGGGCTCGCTGCAGATTATTATTATTAGTAGTACCCTTTTGTTAGATGAAACTGATGGATTAGCTCCTCTAATCACAGCCATTAGATGGCTTTAATTTTCATGCAAAAAAAAACCTACCACAAACCATAGAAGCACTTCTCAAATTTTGGTCATGCCAATTCTTGGGTAGGGCTAAAACCGAAAACACCCTATTAACTTGTAGATGGCGTGCAACTCTTTCCATTTTGTTGTCCAGATCACCCCTTTCGGATCTGTGTCTAGCTCACCAGTTTCAACTCGTCTATTTTGGCTATCCCGTGCTGCCTTTAATTATTAAATTCTCAAATGAAACACCTTATTATCCACCAAGTAATAGTCCAACTCTTATACCCAGTTTAATTAGATCCAATCTCTCCCACCCCCCTCCCACCGCGTGGGCGGCCGAGGGGCCCCAACCTTAGCCACTGGCCACTCCCCGTCCCATCCCATCCCTCCCCTCCGTCGCCGTTGGAGGAAGACGCCGGGCTAAGCCCGGGTGGCAGACGGCGGTGCCGGAGGAGCCTCTCCTTCTCGCGCGCGAGGGTGGCGTAGGGCATCGGGTGAGCAAAAGTGCATCCCAAATCCGAGCCTCCGCGCCGGTGGCTCGCTGCGGATGACTAGTGGCGGAGCCGTTGCATCTGGCTGCAGCGCTACGACACCTCGGATCAGCGGCGGCGTGGAGGGCTTTGGTGGGCTGCAGGTCAGCTGTGGGTGTGGTTCGCTCTGTGGTCAGATCTGATCTGGCCAGAGTGGCTTGCTAACTCCGCGGTGGCGGAGATCGGTGGTGGTTCGTACGCACGTTGCGAGACGGAGGTTCATCGAGCGGATCCGGGTGAAAACCTTGTTCTCGGCTTGTTGCCAAGACCGGCGATGGCATCACTCTTTTGTATTGTTGCCTTCTTGAAGGGATCGCCGAGGAGAAGCTTAAGACCTCTATCGGCTACCTCCGGGGAAAACCCTAGATCAGTAGATCGGATGACGATGACGCTCTGCTGTGTTTCCCCCTTGGGGGCGTCATTCTTGGAGGTGTACACGGGTTCGAGAGACCAGTGGACGACTTCTTTGGTGGAGCAGTGCTTCATCTTACTCTTTCATGGCGGCGGATCCCGGCGGCGTGGCGCAGTGGAGACTCGGCGTCCGATGCGCGGAGATGGACTCACGCAGGAGGAGGACGCTGTCTGGCGTCATGATGACGTCGATGGCAGAAAGGCCTGGTAAGGTCAGTGTGTTAGTTTCTGCTCTGAAGATGAATTCGTGGAAGACGGCGGCGACGACACATGAGAGTGCATCGGACCGGTTTGTACCCCAAATACAGTATGTGGCTCGGTTGGGGCCTCCGGCTTTAGATGTAAGGCTTTGATGCCATGTCTGTTTGGTTTTAGGCTCGGACTATCAGCACCCCTTCATCAAGTGGTTAGGAGTAGTGACAGTTCTTGCTAAGATGGTGGCTTCGGACAAACTGATGTACTACTTTCTAAGGTCTTTATGAATAATTAATAAAATAGTTGCATGCATCGCCCAAATGCAGAGTCCAAGGGCAATCCTTCTTTTCTAAAAAAAAAGTAATAGTCCAACTGTAACACAATTCTGACACAAAAATATTCAGGACAATTAGACCACAATAGAGAATTAATATGACAGTCTAAGATCATTTTTGCAAACATATGATAACAAAGATCAGGCATGGGTAGAACCATTGAAGAAAATCTGACAATCTAAGATCACTTTGGTAAAGAAAAAGAAATTTTTGCTCGAGTCAAACACGAAACAATTATGCCTTATAAGAGAAATAGAACATATCAGTACTTTTTCTTGTAATACAGATCTTTATTTGAATAAAGAAGCTGGCACTCGGTCATGGATGAAATTCCTTCGCATCCGAAAGACCGCAGCTGGGATTGCAAGTAGGACACTTTTTCTTGCAGTCGTCACTTGTGGCGAAACACGGGCTGTCGGGCTTGTTGAGGCAGCAGTAGCAGTCTACGCCAAATGGTGAATCAGGTGAACCACATTTCTTTCGGAGACAAAACTTCACATTAAGCTTGCTTTCACTGATATCACCAGCACTTGTCTTGGTATGATAATCCAGATCGGCCTTGCTTCCAGCCTCCAGACGACCTATTGCATATTTGAGTGTATATATCTGCGTCAGTTTGCTGTTTTAATTGAAAGGAAAGTTTTGGTTGGGGGTACACTGATTGAAAATGTAAACGATTCGCCTTTGTTCAAAATATGAAGGTAATGGCAAGAATACTCACACTCTGCAGTCCCTGCAACCCAGCCGATGAACAAGATGGCCATCACATAGGCGAAGCGGCTCTTTGTCATATTGATTCTTTGTATCTTTTCTTTGTATTGTATAGACGAGAGGAAGATGGTTTGAGGGAAACGCCACACTCGGGCGATCAGCTCGCGATTGATTTATATATCAAAGTTCAAGGACGTGAACAGGTAGGATAAGATTGCCTAATCACGTACAAGGTATCAATTAATTACCATATCAATCTCAAAAATAGAAATCAGATCGGGTTGATACGGTAGGGTAGATTGCCTAATCACCTATACAAGGTATGATATATTACCGTATCAATCTCAACAATCCAAATCAGATTGGGTTGATACGGTAGGGTAAGATTGCCTACTCAACTATACAAGGTATGCTACATTACCATATCAATCTCAACAATCCAAATCAGTTTGGGTTCATACGGTAGGGTAAGATTGCCTAATAATCACCTATACAAGGTATGCTACATTACCATATCAATCTCAACAATCCAAATCAAATCGGGTCGATACGGTAGGGTAAGATTGCCTAATCAACTATACAAGGTACTATGTGCTTTAAACAATTTATGTTGATTGATTTTTAACAAGTCGTGTGGGACCACTAGACATGTTTTAAAAGATTTTTTTATCACGAGAGCTTGTGTAGTGCCTTTTCATGTCGCGTTAGCTACCTTTTCTGTTTTCCTGAAATAACAAAATATAGTGAATTAACAATGTAAACCAAGCTACTTCTCCTTTTGTTTTTTTGGGGAAAAAAATTCTGATTTATTCATCAATTGTCAAGGCAGTACAAAAAACACCAGAAGTAAAAAAAATACATTCAAGTATGTAGACCATCTTTTTTTAGAAAAGGAGGATGACCCCCGGCCTCTGCATCTGGGCGATGCATACGGCCACTTTATTATTATTCTCACAAGACCTTACAAAGTCATACAACAGCAAGACTAAAGCCACCGTCTAAGCAACAGTTGTCGCTACACCTATCCAATTGATGAAGGGGCGCAGATAGTCTGGGTCTAATACCAAACAGACATCGCAGCCAAACCTAAACATCTAAGACCTGAGGTCCCAACCAGGACGCCTGCCGGGTATGGGGCACCTACCAGTCCGGCGCACTCCTCAACCAGGACGCCTGCCGGGTATGAGGCCGCCGCAGCCACGTGCCATCAATCCATCTTCAGAGTTGTAATGTTGCATGAACCGTGCCAGGTCTCTCTGCCATCGACGCCACCACGACGCCAGGCAGCGCCACCATCCTGCGCTCGTCCATCATCACACGCCCACCGGCGAGACCCCCACTGCTCCATGCCGCTGGCCGTTGTCGATGTGCCAGATGACACGCCGCTCCTCCGACGCGAACACCAAAAACAGGAAATGCCCTAAAGATACAAGGGGCACTCTGCACAGCAGGAAAGCCGCCGCGAGCAGCTGCAGAGAGCCAGCCGACGGCCAAAGCCCCCACCTTCATCAACCCACACCCGAATCCTAGCTCCCCAGGCAACGCCTCCAAGGAGGGGATGACGCCCATGGCGCCACTGCTGCCCAATCCAGGCCGGATTTTGGATTTTCACCCGAGAGAGGACCGGAGGTGGCAAGAATAGGGACCACGACACCGCCTTCAGGAAGGATGCGTCACCCGAAGCCGACGCCGCTGTCGAGCCGAACCAGCCGGCCTAGGGTTTCCCCCGGTCCCAATCTGCACCACCATCCCCAGAAGCACCGGATCCAGCAGCAGCCATTGGCATCCAGCGCAAAGGGGAAGGAGCAGGAACGAGGGAGCAGCAGGCCTCCAGATCTGGCGAGGACGAAGGCCCCCGAACTGCCGCTGCCAAGCGCCGATGCCCCACCACCCGAGCGGTCAAGGACGCTGGGCAGAGTCCCCGCACACACCGTCTAGGACGCGAACGGCGGCGCCGCACCAGCAGGGGCCGCCGCCCCGTGGATCCGGATCTCCACGAAAGGGACGACGAAGGCCTCGCCGCCACCGTCACTGGTGGCCGCACGGGCTTGCCCGGTGCCCTCCTCGGGTAGCGGCGAGGAGGAGTAGAGGAGATGTAGGTGGCGGCGCTCGAAACCCTAGTCGCCGCCCGAGTCGCCCGAGCGGGCGACGCGGGGGCCGGGGCCTACGTGAATGGCCAATATGGAACTGTTCCTAGTGATGACTACAAGCATTGGAGCGAGCTGAAGGCGCATTGCCATCATCGCCCCTCTCTCATCAAAGTCGGGCATGTAGTAGGCAGCCGGGAAGTCGTGTGCTAAGACCCTACATGACCAGCGTACCAGAATAGTAACCGCCGTCGATGAAGAGAAGCGTAGATCAGAAGAATCAAACCTGTAGATACACGAATGCAGATAGACGAAGACCGGATCCAAGTGGGTCAACCGAAGACAAATGCCGACTAAATCCCGCGAGATCCACCGGAGACAACCTCCACACGCCCTCCGACGAGGCTAGAAGCATCACCGAGACGGAGCCTAGGTGAGGAGAACCTTATTCCATTTTAAGAGAGTCGTTACCGCCTCGCCTCTCCGATTAGGACAAATCCTGACAAAACTTACAAAAACAGCTAAGAACAGAGCCTTCACGCTGACAAGGCTGACAATGATGGGATTCACCACGCCTCCATGATCGTAAGCCCACAAACGACGAGGAGGCAGTGGAAACCCTAACGCGTGGGTGCCCTTGCGCCTTGGTGGTGACTGATGTGCTGACCAAACTACTTCTCTAAGAGCATCTACAGCCAGACCTCTCAAACCCGCCTCATACGCCTAGGTGGGCCGTCCAATCATGATTTTTTGACCCAGACGGGCGCCTCAAACGCCCGGGCTGACTAGCACCCGTCATATCCAGCCCAAATATGGGGGCGTCTGGTCTCGCCCGGGCACACCCGCCACGTCGGACCAGACCCATGCTGGCCCACCCGACCCCACTTATATTCGTCCCCATCCTCTCGCCAGAGCAAACCTAGCCACTTCACTGCACTCCCCTCCCCTCCCCTCCGCCACCCAAACTTGTCTCCGGCCCCGTCTCCGGCATGGCGGGCAGCGGATCGGTCTCCAACGAGTCCGGATGCATCGACTGGGGTGTCATCCTGCGTGGGTTGGAGGAGGCAATGGCAGTCCATATTGCACTCCGCCGCTCCCAGCAGGACATCGCCCGATTGACGGACGGATCCGTCTGCCGCGACGCCATAGATTCGGCTCACCGGGCGCTCGGGTCCTCTGGTGCTGGATCCTTGCGGTCTCGGCAGCCGAAACACCTCTCCTTCCCCATCACCGGTCGGGGAAACTATGAGTCCCACCGGGAACGGGCGGTCCGCCATGGGAAGGAGAGGATAAGGGCCACCGAGGCCCGTATCGCGGCAGAAATGGCGGCGGCGGAGGCGGCTGATGCGGCGGCACGAGCGGCCGCAGAGGAGGAAGGCATCTGCGCTCTCATTGTGAAGAAACGGCAGCAGGGGAACACGCGCGCCCTTGCCCGAGAGCAGAATTGGGCGATCTGTGCCATGGCCTGACTGCCACCAAGGAGGAGAAGGACAATGACAATGAGGACAGCTCCGGCTAGATCCGTACTTCCATGATAAGGACAACAAGGGCGTCGAGAAGGGCAAGGGCAGTCGTGGATGAACTCCACCATAGCCAAACATGCCAAATTTTGATAGTCCGATGGCATGTTTAGTGTAGTGTGATGGAGTAGCCAGACGATGCATGTGCGTCGACGTAGTTGCATGAGTTTGTATGAATATGATATATGGTTATTGAGGTGTCCGGATGTGGATTGCTTTTTTAAGAAATGCCCGATCAGTGCGGATGGACGCGCCCGGATGCGTTTGAGGTGCCGGATTTGCCAAGTCCGACTATAGATGCTCTAATATATTAGCAGTTAGCTGGTCACACTTCAATACCACGGGGTGACGTACGAGTTTAATTGACCCAACAGACTTTGAAACATTTGGTTGTCTTTTTTGTTTAACTAATGGACAATCAGCACAGAAATCCCCCCCCCCCTCCCCACCCTAAAATGAGTATGTCTCTTTATTCTCAATTTTTTTGACTATGTCTCTTATGCCATGTCGACGTCCGCTGACAGCAAAGAAAAATACTAGGAAATCAACCAAAAATCAGGAAATAAAAATAAAATAAAAAGTTAGGAACTTATAAAATAAAGGTAACGTAACCTTTTCTTTTCTATTTTTCTTTCCCTAAATATTGACACTGACGAAACTTCACAAAAAGTTTACACTGATATAAATGATTTTAGCTTCCTTGTCACTTTGTTTAGCAGGCCTCCTTGAATTTTACGGCGCAAGCATTTACAAACGTTCGTCCAAAATGATCCCAGGATGATCCTTGAAGCTTCTTGACTTCATTGTGGCGGCTGACCTGAGGTCCTTCAGTTCTTGGTCGGCACACAAAGATGCAGGTGGACCGTGGATATAGCCGTCCCGTCCCCTGCAAGTAAAACACTGGTCCATCTTTGATCCTAGTTCAAGCATCCTAGTTCAAGCTTGACTCCATCAGCTTTGGCACGCGTGACAATTTGGCTTATCTATGCTTGCTGTGCTCTGCCAAGTGAGCTTCCCACAAGTCAAATTAGGGCATCTACAATGGTGGACTCTTATCTAGGCGCTTAAACGGGAAAAAATAAATAAGAAAATAATTTAAAAGCTGTAAGCGTTATCTAGTCCAACGCTGGGCGCTAACCATCAGAGCTAAATACAGATTGAAACATCGCTGGTTGCCTCATCTCGTGGAGAAAAAAGAGCAAGCACTCGCTGCCTTGTTTTGCGTCCCTGCGGCATCGGACGCCAGGAATTGAAGACGTAACTGACAATCGGATGGAAAATTTTCCCTAGCGCCCTCCCCTAGCGCCTGGCGTTGAAAATGCCCTTAGCGGTCTAATTAGGCAGGGTGTGGATAAAGCCATTGATATATATGATGTTGCTTTCGTAACATAAACACGACCGTTTCCTTCACCAACATGTGAGTGCCGTCATCTTTAAAAACCATGATGACGCGTGAAACCTGCACGCCAAGGTTGCCAAAGTCACAACGGTAATTCACGTCAATTTTTCAAAGAAAATTCACGTCAAGCAAAAGAATTTCACCGGGATAATTGAGCATCCAGGGGCGGGGGTTGTAGTACATTATAATGCCAGCCACCACAGTGCTGTCAGGAACACTTTTGTTTGCTTTCTTTCCCACGTTGTTTCGGTCCTATATTTCACTCCGGGAGCTGATTGTGACTTTGAAAGGTTTAGTAAGCTTCCTTGACTTTTATGAGGCTTGAAGTGTGGCGGCTGACCCAAGGCCTTCCGATTCTTGTTTAGCACACAAAGATGCAGTTGGATATAGATGTCCCCTGCAAGTAAGCATCGGTTGCATCTTTGATCCTAAGTTATAGTTTGACTCTATCAGCTTTGGCACGCCTGAAATTTTGGGCTCATGCTGTGGTGATGTATGATGTTGGTCTTGTAGCATAAACACGGTTTTTTCTTGAGTCTTGACCAAATTATGAGTGTGATCATCTTTAAAATGCATGATGATGCATGAAACCTTTTATTGACCAAAATAGGTGTGCATTGAGTCACCGATATAGATGATAATGCTTTGTAGCATAAACACGACTTGTTCTTGACCAAAATTTGAGTGCCATTATCTTTAAAATCCACGATGATGCAAGAAACCTTTTATTGACCGAAAATAGGGGTGCATTGATATAGATGATGTTGCTTTGTAGCATAAACACGACTTGTTCTTGATCAAAATGCGAGTGCAGTCATCTTTAAAACACATCATGATCTCCAGATCATCCTCCCAGGACAAAGGTTACCCCTGATGCCCCACGAACTTGCCGCTAATGCTGCACAATTGTTGTTCTTGCTGGTAATGGCATTGACGCGGAACTTGATAAAACCCACGAGGGCGGTATCCAGGCTGGTTTCGCAGCTACACCTCGGGCAACAACCTTCTTCGCTGGTCTCGATCAGCCATGAACCGGTAAATAATTTAGTATGAAACAATAAAAAGTTATAGATATGTATGAGATGTATCACCCACTGATTGCAGCCAAGTCACATACCATTTATTGCATTGCGCGCCGGCCCTTGCAGCTCATGTGCCAGTGAGCGGCAACGTGGGCTGCAACCCCACGCCATCCGCCCTCGTGCAACACAGAGGTTGGTTTCACTCAGCCCCGGGGAACAGAGGAAAGGAGGAGGAGGAGATAGAGGTCACTTGGGCAACGAGGGGGGGTTCTTCGACAGTGTGCAGCGCGAGGACCGAAGGAGGTCATGGCGGGCGAAGGCGTGTGACTGACTTGAGGAGCACATCGGAATGGCCATGGAAATTTTGGTAGTCGGCGGGGAAGGGACAAGGATATGGAGGAAATGGTGTGCGGGTCGGGAAGGGATAATAGCAACTTCAACTGGGAGACCCATTTCGTCCAGATGTGTCCGTTTGGGTCCACGCGGGCAAAAACCATGACCCAACGTGGCGACCCATTTTGTAAGTATGTTTGTTTCGTGTCTGTCGGGACGCAAATCCAGCCCAAATTTAGGTCGGGTTTGCGTCAACACAAACACAAGACTGACACGCGCGCGTCCGCTCGATGTCCGCCCTAGGCCCATGTGCCAATCAATCACCTACAACTGGGCAGTCCTTCTTAAATGCCACTTGTGCGAGGAGGGGACCGCCCATCCGCACCTAGTATTCTTCCTCCCTCTGCCCCCACCACCCAACATCAACCCTAGCTACTGCCACCACTGCCGCCCACCCGTCAGCGCAAAATACTGTGGAAGTGGATCCTCAGGAAGGCCGGGAAGCACGACCACAAGGCCGGCTCCTCCTCGGGGCGACGCCATGCGGCCACATTCACCTTGAACTACTAGGGGCTGCGACGCCACTGCGGGAACGAGTCTATGTCCCAGTAGACCAGTGCCAGTGCTACTGGGACGAGGCCATCCCCGTGTCATGGCCTGACGTCCACATGCCAAACGAGTGTCGCCCACTCTGGGTGCAGCATGCTCGCCGCGCTTCTGCCCCATCGGAACACCATTGTGGGACCTCGTAGCTTACGTCAATGGTGGCTGCAAATTGCGCCGCTGCTTGAAGCTTTTTTTGCTGGATGTAGCTTTTCTTCCACCATCGCCTCAGTATGTCACTGGTCGTATCAAATCGCGTTGCCGCTTGAAGCTTTCCTATTGCCGGAGGAAGCTTTTCTGCCATCACACCGTAGACAGGATGTAGCAAAAATCCCAAAAATGCCTGTGGTAGCAAAAAATTAAGCCAGTTCCAGCAAATCAAAAAGGCGGTGGTAGCAAAACTGCAAACAATTTGGCGCACATTCCAGCAAAACAAAAACCACGTGGTAGCAAAAACAAACACAGTTCCAGCAAAAAAACTCGCAGGTTATAGCAAAAAAAATCCGATGCCAGCAAATCAAATGGACTGGTCATCCGATTGCAAAACGCTGGTCGGTGTGGATGCAGCTCTTTCTCCGGCCGGTTCCAGCAAAAAAGCCAGCCTGTTGTAGCACCGGAGCACGTCGTCTCCATCCCTGGCAAAGCTGGTTGCAACTCTTCGCCGGCATGGTTCTAGCATAAAAGTCAGCCGGCTATAGCGCGGCTGGGGAGGTAGGAGTCGCGCGAGCGCCGCAGCAGGACAACTCGCCGGTGAGATTGACCCGCGCGTGGCTGGCCATGGCCGGTACGGAGTGGTTGCGGAGGCAGAACATTGGGATTAGATAGGATTGGAAAGGGTACGAGTCGCTGCGCTTGACGAGAAAGAGATAAGAGGGGTGGACCCGTATGCACACGTGGAGCGATAGAGGCGCGTGTGACGCGGTGCGACCGGCCGAGCGTTCGTCTGGCGCGCCGTTTGTAAACATTTACCTTCATTTTTTGACAGAAATTGTCATGTGTCAACTAACTTACCATCTTTGCGCCACTAGAATTGTCATCGAAAACATTCGATTTGCAGTGTGCTCGTAACTGACTGTCAGGTACTATAATTTCTCTCTTGCAAAAAAGGTAATTATCATTTTTCTTTTTTGTAACTCGATTTTCTACAAAATTTGTCAAGCAGTAGATATGTCAAATTTTGTTCGCTTCTAGAATCCCAGAGGTTATAGATTTTGATACTCTCTACTCACTATTATTGACCCTGAAGGAAAGAAAAGAGGAGACATAGATCTACGATTCCACCTGAGTGAGATTCGATCCCCCTCATCCCCCTGAGTTCTTCGCGAAAATTGTCACTCTTGAGATTTCGTGGGGTAGATTGTCACGAAATCATCAACGCAGGATCGAATCCAAGAGGGAAGAGGGGATGAGATCGAGACTTGGGAGAGGGGTTTCTTTCCAAGGGAGGAGGTACAGATTAGGTGAGAGAGTTCAGAGATAACATCACACACACTGCGTGCCTTGCCTACTCGCGGCTAAATAGCTGCGCTCCACTTGTCCACTTTGCCTTACAGGTGGGTTCATGCCACATGGCAGATGGGGTCCCACCATCACGCGTCCACCGCATCATCTCCTGGTGATGCAGGTGTGACATTCCCCACTCCTTCAGAACGGGCGCCGTCTTCAGGTTCAGCGTGCTGCTCCGCGTCGCCGGCGGATGGTGCATCCCACGCCAGTGCTTGCGGAAATCGACGGCGAAGGGTGTCGTAGTCCCCCCAAGTCGTCGTCGTCTCGCCGTTGCGCCAGCGCACCTCGATCTGCACCAGAGCGTTGTTGCCGCGCTTGACCATGAACCGCTCCAGGATCTCCACTGGTTCGTCGTCGTGGCCGGCGAGGTCTGGGGGTCGTGGCAGCTCGGAGAAGACCGGAGTATAGTTGGGGGTAAATGGCTTGAGCTGGGATACGTGGAAGACTGGGTGTATCCTGCTGTCCGCCGGCAACTCCAGTTTGTACGCCATCTTGCCGATCTTGTCGATCACCGAGAAGGGCCCGAAGTACTTGTACGCCAGCTTGGCGTAGGGTCTGTTTCCCACTGACAACTGCGCGTAGGGCTGGAGCTTGAGGAGAACAGCGTCGCCCACCTCGAAGGAGCGCTCCGTGCGGTGCTGATCGGCCTGCTTCTTGAATCTGTGCTGGGCACGAAGAATGTGCTCACGCAGCCGCGCCGTGTGCACGCCCTAGTCCCAAGGCTCGCCATCGATCATGGGCACCATCTTGTCGTCCCAGAGTGCCATGGCGCCCAGGTTGGGCTCGACGCCGTAAAGGGCTTTGAAGGAGGATCATTTTATCAAGGAATGGAATGATGAGTTGTACCAGAATTCCGCTGTCGGCAGCCATCAACGCCATTGCCGGGGCGCGTCGTGCACGGCGCAACGCAAGTACATTTCCATGCACTGGTTGACGCGTTCGCTCTGGCCACCCGTTTGAGGGTGATACGCCGTGGAGAAGAGCAGCTTGGTCCCCGCACTGGCGAAGAGCTCGCGCCAGAGTGCGCTGGTGAAGATGCAATCACGGTCAGAGACGATGGAGCTCGGAATGTCGTGCAGCTTGACAACCCGATCCCAAAAGACCTTGGCCACCTGAGGGGCTTTGAATGGATGACGAAGCGAATGAAGTGCGCTGATTTGGTGAGCCTGTCCACGACCACCATGATAGAATCGAAGCCCTCCGACGATGCCAAGCCTTCCACGAAATCCATGATGAGGTCGCGCCAGGGAGTGGACGGCACGGGCAAGGGTGCAAGTGTGCCCGCCGGCTTGGATTGCTCGTGCTTGGCACGCTAACACATTGGGCACCGCCGCACGTAGTCAGTGATGTCGGTCTTCAATCCGTCCCACACGAAAAGTTTCTTGATGCGCTGGTAGGTGGCCGTAGCGCCGGAGTGACCACCGACCGCGCTGTCGTGCAGAGCGCTGATGAGCTTGGTGCGCAAGGCCGTGTTCTTGCTGATCCAAAAGCGCTCCTGTTTGCGGATGAGCCCCTTGTAGAGCTCGTACCCGTCGTCATCGGGACTGCGGATCGCGAGCCACGCCAGGCGATCCTGCGCATCGGCATCCGTGGCGTAGGAGTTTGCCACTTCTTGCACCCATGCTGGCTGGCAAATGGAGAGTGCGTCGAGGTTCAGAGTCGTGCCCACGCGAGAGAGAGCGTCAGCGGCTCCATTTTCGCTGCCGCGACGGTAGCGGAACTTGAATTGGAGCCCCATCAGCTTGGCCATGGCCTTGCGTTGCAGGTCGGTGGTGAGCTGCTGATCTTGCAGGTTGCAGAGGCTTTTGTGATCCATGATGATGGTGAACGGGCCCCGTTGCAAGTACGCGTGCCACTTCTCGACGGCCATCATGATGGCAATGAACTCCTTCTCATACACCGACAGCCTCTGGTTGCGCACGCCCAGGGTCTCATACACCAGCATCTAGGAGCGCGAGCATGGGCGCGGTCACCATTGCGCGCTTGAGGAGATCGAACGCCACCTGCGCCCTCTCCGTCCACTCGAAACCCTTCTTGGTCAGCAAGCTAGTGAGCGGCTTGGCGATGATGCCGTAGTGCACGATGAACTTGCGATAGTAGCCGGTGAGGCCAAGGAAGCCGCGAAGCTCGGTCGCATTGGTTGGGGTAGGCCATGCCACCATAGCTTGCGTCTTCTCGGGGTCCGTGGCGACACCGTCCTTGGAAATGATATGGCCGAGGTAGGAGATGCTGTCCTGGGAGAAAGAGCACTTGGAATCCTTGGCGTACAGTTGGTGCTTGCGGAGCAGGGCGAGGACGAGACGAAGGTGCTCCAGGTGCTCCTCCAATGTTTCACTGAAGATCAAAATGTCATCCAGAAATATGATCACAAACTTACGCACGTACTTGGCAAAGGTTGCATTCATCAGACATTGGAAAGTTGGCGGTGCGTTCGTCGGCCCGAACGGCATGACCTTGAAGTGAAAGTGGCCATGGTGCGTCTTCAACGCCATCTTTTCTTCGTCGCCCTGGCGCATGTGTATCTGGTGGTAACCAGCGCGGAGATCCAGCTTGGAAAAGAAGGCTGCTCCGGCCAACTCGTCGAGCAATTCGTCCACGATGGGCAGAGAAAACTTGTTCTTGACCGTGGCGTCGTTGAGCCAGCGATAATCGATGCAGAAACGCCAGGTGTCGTCCTTCTTCTTGACGATCAGAACGGGCGTGGCGAACGGACTCATGATGTGCTCGATGACACCGGACTGGAGCATCTCCTGGACCTGACGCTCGATCTCGTCTTTCTGCAGGGGCGAGTAGCGATACGGGCGCGAGTTGGCGGGGCGCACGTCGTCCACCAAGGTGATGGCGTGATCATAGCGGCGATGTGGAGGCAAGCCCTTGGGGTCGGCGAACACATCGGCGAAGTCCGTCAAGATGCACTGCACACTGGGTGGCACCTTGGTAGCTTGCGGCTCAGGTGCACGGGGCAAGTCGAGGACCGCCATGTACCAAATGTCGTTGCTTGCTTGCCATCTGCGCAATTGCTCGGGCTCGATTTCTTCCATCTTCTTGTTCTGCTTGGGTCGAACACTTTGTAGGGTGATCATGGCGCCATGGTGCTCATGTTGGGGAACGTAGCAGAAATTCAAAATTTTCCTACGTGTCACCAAGATCTATCTATGGAGAAACCAGCAACGAGGGGAAGGAGAGTGCATCTACATACCCTTGTAGATCGCTAAGCGGAAGCGTTCAAGTGAACGGGGTTGATGGAGTCGTACTCGTCGTGATTCAAATCACCGATGACCAAGTGCCGAACGCACGGCACCTCCGCGTTCAACACACGTGCAGCCCGGTGACGTCTCCCACGCCTTGATCCAGCAAGGAGAGAGGGAGAGGTTGAGGAAGACTCCATCCAGCAGCAGCACAATGGCGTGGTGGTGGTGGAGGAGCGTGGCAATTCTGCAGGGCTTCGCCAAGCACCACAGAAGAGGAGGGAGAGAGATATGCAGGGCTGCACCAACGAGAGATCGAATCACGTGTATTCTGGGCAGCCCCTTAGGCCTCATATATATAGGGAAGGGGAGGGGCTGCGCCCCCTCTAGGGTTCCCACCCCTAGGGGGGGCGGCAGCCCTAGATGGGGAGCAAGGGGGGCGGCCAAGAGGGGATGGGAGAGGGAGGCGCACCAATATGGGCCCTAAGGCCCATATCCCATTAGGGTTTGCCCCCTCTCCATCTCTTAGGCGCATGGGCCTTTGTGGGGCTGGTGCCCTTGGCCCATGTAGGCCAAGGAACACTCCCTACAGCCCATGTGGCCCCTCGGGGCTGGTGGCCCCACTTGGTGGACCCCCGGGACCCTCCCGGTGGTCCCGGTACATTACCGACAAACCCTGAAACTCTTCCGGCGACCAAAACAGGACTTCCCATATATAAATCTTTACCTCCGGACCATTCCGGAACTCCTCGTGACGTCCGGGATCTCATCCGGGACTCCGAACAACATTCGGTAACCACATACAAACTTCCTTTATAACCCTAGCGTCATCGAACCTTAAGTGTGTAGACCCTACGGGTTCGGGAGACATGCAGACATGACCGAGACGTTCTCCGATCAATAACCAACAGCGGGATCTGGATACCCATGTTGGCTCCCACATGTTCCACGATGATCTCATCGGATGAACCACGATGTCAAGGACTTAATCAATCCCGTATTCAATTCCCTTTGTCAATCGGTACGATACTTGCCCGAGATTCGATCGTCGGTATCCCGATACCTTGTTCAATCTCGTTACCGGCAAGTCTCTTTACTCGTTCCGTAACACATCATCCCGTGATCAACTCCTTGATCACATTGTGCACATTATGATGATGTCCTACCGAGTGGGCCCAGAGATACCTCTCCGCTTACACGGAGTGACAAATCCCAGTCTCGATTCGTGCCAACCCAACAGACACTTTCGGAGATACCTGTAGTGCACCTTTATAGTCACCCAGTTACGTTGTGACGTTTGATACACCCAAAGCATTCCTACGGTATCCGGGAGTTGCACAATCTCATGGTCTAAGGAAATGATACTTGACATTAGAAAAGCTTTAGCATACGAACTACACGACCTTTGTGCTAGGCTCAGGATTGGGTCTTGTCCATCACATCATTCTCCTAATGATGTGATCCCGTTATCAACGACATCCAATGTCCATGGTTAGGAAACCATAACCATCTATTGATCAACGAGCTAGTCAACTAGAGGCTCACTAGGGACATGGTGTTGTCTATGTATCCACACATGTATCTGAGTTTCCTGTCAATACAATTATAGCATGGATAATAAACGATTATCATGAACAAGGAAATATAATAATAATCAATTTATTATTGCCTCTAGGGCATATTTCCAACAGTCTCCCACTTGCACTAGAGTCAATAATCTAGTTCACATCGCCATGTGATTAACACTCAAGGTCACATCCCCATGTGACTAACACCCAAAGAGTTTACTAGAGTCAATAATCTAGTTCACATCACTATGTGATTAACACTCAATGAGTTCTGGGTTTGATCATGTTGCTTGTGAGAGAGGTTTTAGTCAACGGGTCTGAACCTTTCAGATCCGTGTGCGCTTTACAAATCTCTATGTCATCTCCTAGATGCAGCTATCACGCTCTATTTGGAGCTATTCCAAATAACTGTTCTACTATACGAATCCAGTTTACTACTTAGAATAATCTGGATTAGTGTCAAAGTTTGCATCGGCGTAACCCTTTACGATGAACTCTTTTACCACCTCCATAATCGAGAAAATTCCTTAGTCCACTAGTTACTAAGGATAACTTTGACCACTGTCCTGTGATCCGTTCTTGGATCACTCTTGTACCCCTTGACTGACTCATGGCAGGGCACACTTCAGGTGCGGCACACAGCATAGCATACTGTAGAGCCTATGTCTTAAGCATAGGGGACGACCTTCGTCCTTTCTCTCTATTCTGCCGTGGTCGAGCTTTAAGTCTTAACTTCATACCTTACAACTCAGGCAATAACTCCTTCTTTGACTGATCCATCTTGAACACCTTCAAGATCATGTCAAGGTATGTGCTCATTTGAAAGTACCATTAAGCGTTTTGATCTATCCTTATAGATCTTGATGCTCAATGTTCAAGTAGCTTAATCCAGGCTTTCCATTGAAAAACACTTTCCAAATAACCCTATATGCTTTCCAGAAATTCTACGTCATTTCCGATCAACAACATATATTCATCAGAAATTCTATAGTGCTCCCACTCACTTCTTTGGAAATACAAGTTTCTCATAAACTTTGTATAAACCCAAAATCTTTGATCATCTCATCAAAGCATACATTCCAACTCCGAGATGCTTACTCCAGTCCTCAGAAGGATTGCTGGAGCTTTGCATACTTATTAGCATATTTCAGGATTGACAAAACCTTCAGGTTGTATCACATATAACCTTTCCTCAAAAGAAAATCGTCGAGGAAACAATGTTTTGACATCCTATCTGCAAGATTTCATAAATAATGCAGTAATCGCTAATATAATTCCAACAGACTCTTAGCATCGCTACGAGTGAGAAAGTCTCATCATAGTCAACTCCTTGAACTTGTCGAAAAACATCTTAACGACAAGTCGAGCTTTCTTAATGGTAATACTTACCATCATTGTCCATCTTCCTTTTAAAATCCATCTGTACTCAACAGCCTTACGACCATCAAGTAGTTCTTCCAAAGTCTACACTTTGTTTTCATACATGGATCCTCTCTCAGATTTTATGGCCTCGAGCCATTTATCGGAATCCAGGCCCACCATCGCTTCTCCATAGCTCGTAGGTTCATTGTTGTCTAGCAACATGACTTCCAAGACAGGATCACGTACCACTCTGAAGTAGTACGCATCCTTGTCATCCCACGAGGTTTGGTAGTGACTTGATCTGAAGTTTTATGATCACTATCATAAGCTTCCACTTCAATTGGTGTAGGTGCCACAGGAACAACTTCCTGTGCCCTGCCACACACTAGTTGAAGAGACGGTTCAATAACCTCATCAAGTCTCCACCATCCTCCCACTCAATTCTTTCGAGAGAAACTTTTCCTCGAGAAAGGACCCGATTCTAGAAACAATCCCTTATTGCTTTCGGATCTGAGATAGGAGGTATACCCAACTGTTTTGGGTGTCCTATGAAGATGCATTTATCCGCTTTGGGTTCGAGCTTATCAGCCTGAAACTTTTTCACATAAGCGTCGCAGCCCCAAACTTTTAAGAAATGACAGCTTAGGTTTCTCTAAACCATAGTTCATACGGTGTCATCTCATCGGAATTACGTGGTGCCCTACTTAAAGTGAATGTGGTTGTCTCTAATGCCTAACCCATAAACTATTGTGGTAATTTGATAAGAGACATCATGGTATGCATCATATCCAATAGGGTGCAGTTATGATGTTCGGACACACCATCACACTATGGTGTTCCAGGCTGTATTAGTTGTGAAACAATTTCCACAATGTCTTAATTCTGTGCCAAACTCGTAATTCAGATATTCATCTCTATGATCATATCATAGATATTTTATCCTCTTGTCACGACGATCTTTCAACTTCACCCTGAAATTACTTGAACCTTTCAATAATTCAGACTCGTGATTCATCAAGTAAATATACTCAACATCTACTCAAATCATCTGTGAAGTAAGAACATAATGATATCCACTACATGCCTCAGCACTCATTGGACTGCACACATCAAAAATGTATTACTTCCAACAAGTTGCTTTCTAGTTCCATTTTACTGAAACCGAAGCTTTCAGTCATCTTGCCCATGTGGTATGATTTGCATGTCTCAAGTGATTCAGAATCAAGTGAGTCCAAACGGTCCATTTGCATGGAGTTTCTTCATGCATATACACCAATAGGCATGGTTCGCATGTCTCAAACTTTTCAAAAACGAGTGAGTCCAAAGATCCATCAACATGGAGCTTCTTCATGCGTTTTATACCGATATGACTTACGTGGCAGTGCCACAAGTAGGTGGTACTATCATTACTATCTTTTGGCATGAACATGTGTATCACTACGATCGAGATTCAACAAACCATTCATTTTAGGTGTAAGACCATTGAAGGTATTATTCAAATAAACAGAGTAACCATTATTCTCCTTAAATGAATAACCGTATTGCGATAGACATAATCCAATCATGTCTATGCTCAACGCAAACACCAATCTCGATGGTAGAGGGAGCGTGCGATGCTTGATCATATCAACATTGAGAACACTTCCAACACATATCGTCAGCTCACCTTTAGCTAGTCTCCGTTTATTCCGTAGCTTTTATTTCGAGTTACTAACACTTAGCAACCGAACCGGTATCTAATACCCTGGTGCTACTAGGAGTACTAGTAAAGGACACATTAACATAATGTATATCCAATATACTTCTATCGACCTTGCCAGCCTTCTAATCTACCAAGTATCTAGGGTAATTCTGCTCCAGTGGCTGTTCCCCTTATTACAGAAGCACTCAGTTTCGGGTTTGGGTTCAACCTTGGGTTTCTTCACTAGAGCAGCAGCTGAATTGCCGTTTCATGAAGTATCCCTTTGTTCCCTTGCCCTTCTTGAAACTAGTGGTTTCACCAACCATCAACAATTGATGCTCCTTCTTGATTTCTACTTTCGCGGTGTCAAACATCGTGAATATCTCAAGGATCATCATATATGTCCCTGATATATCATAGTTCATCACGAAGCTCTAGCAGCTTGGTGGTAATGACTTCGGAGAACCATCACTATTTCATCTGGAAGATCAACTCCCACTCGATTCAAGTGATTGTTGTACTCAGACAATCTGGAAGATCAACTCCCACTCGATTCAACTGAGCGTGCCAGGTCATCGTTGGGCACTGCAGCGCCTCCTGGCCGTGGCGCCCCCACAACCCGGGGAGGAAGCGGTAGGGGAGGTGGTCGCCCCGCCGGAATGATCCGTGGTCGAGCACGTTGCATGCCTGCCTCCTCCTCCACGATCTGGGCCAACACCGCGGCGCGTGTTATGCTGGTCGGCTCCTGAAGACGAACCGCGCGCAAGCCCAAAAGGAACTGAGTGATGAACAACTTGGGGTTGAGCGACGCGTCGAGGGCGAGCAGGTGATACATGTGAGCCTCGAACGTCGTCCTGTACTCGGAGACGGTGCCGGTTTGGCGGAGCTGCAGCAGCTTATGCATCTCCACCTCAAACTCGTCCGGTGCGAACTCGCTGATGATGGCCGCGGTGAACTCTTCCCAGGTTGGCGCTCGGTGCGTCTGCCGGTACGCCTGGAACTAGTGCATCGCGTGGCCGTCGATGTAGAGCGAGGCCGTGGTCACCCAACTGTGCGGCAGAACGCGGTACAGGTCGAAGTAGGCGATGCAGCGGTCGATCCACAGGTTGGGCGCGTCGCCGTCGAAGTGGGGAAAATCGTGCTTGGGTGGCTTGACCGTGTACTCCTCCTGCGACCCATGGTGCGAACCGCGGCCCGCCATGAACGCGGTCGTCTGCCCGACGCCCGCGAACTGCAGAGGTTGCCGCGTAGGAAGCAGGGGCGGTCCGTTGTTGGCGAGGCGAACGGCGGGGCCCTGAGGACGAGACCCGCGACCGTGCTCCAACGACGTCACCGCAGAGGCCTGGGTGTCGCCGTCGTGGTGGTCCGCGCCATTATGTCGGTGACGCTCGGTGGCGGACGGCGAAGGTGGCGGCTCGCGTTGCTGACACACCTCATCGACGTCGGCTTGAATGAGGTCCAGCTGCTTGCGGATGTGCGCCAGATCGGAGAAGACCTGCGTGTTGTACGCAATCTGGGCCTCGCGCTGCTTGTCGTTCGCAAGCGTGGTCTCGTCGAAGCGCTTCAGGAGCGCCTGCAGCATCGCCTTGAGCTCTCCCATGGACTCCGGCATGGCGGTGATGATATGGCGAGTTTGAGCAGAGGGTTTGCTGGGCGACGCCGTCGCACTTGCTCCAAATCAGGCCAACCCCGCTGGGGATTTCGAGCGGATCTCGCCAGAGCAAGACCGCACCCGCAGCGGTGGATGTTACGGCTCGATCGAGAGAGGATGAGTGGCAGCGAAGAAAAATTTGTGGGGCAAAATCTAGCTCTGATTACCAACTGTCATGAACTCATCAACGCAGGATCGAATCCAAGAGGGGAAAGGGGATGAGATCGAGACTTGGGAGAGGGGTTTCTTTCCAAGGGAGGAGGTACAGATTAGGTGAGAGAGTTCAGAGATAACATCACACACACTGCGTGCCCTGCCTACTGGCCTATAGTTGGTTAAATAGCTGCGCTCCACTTGTCCACTTTGCCTTATAGGTGGGCCCATGCCACATGGTAGAGAGGGTCTCACCATCACGCGTCCACCGCATCATCTCCTGGTGATGCAGGTGTGAAATAGATGCTGCGGAAGATTGCAGAAACTGGAGACACTCTAGGAAGGTATGTAAAAGACAGAAATAGCATCAGTGCAAGAGCAAACACTCTGTGGCCAAAGCTCACGTAGAAGAAGGCTATGTCTTTGTGACCGTGTGTGACTCTGTTCGCCACAGCCCTCTAGAGTGGAGATTAGAATCGCCACAAGAATTTGAATTTCGAGATATGATCAACGTAGCACCATGTGCTCCGGGGTTACTTTTTCCATCTTCCCTCAAGCTTGACTCCTTCAGCTATTTGGCACGGACAGATGAGATGATATAGCCGTCCTCTGCAAGAACAAACAGATGGGTGTCCTGATTCAAGCTTTTGGCCCCTTCAGCTTTGACACCCATTGCTAAATGGACGCGTCTAACCGGCGGCCAGCTGTCCACTAGCCTTTCATGGTGGCCAGCCGAAAAAGGTAAGTTTTTATCTCTCTGACTCATATTAGAAAAAATAGACGTGGACATATGTAAAGAGAATAAATAATTACAAATCATATATATATGAATAAATGTGAACGCATTTAATTCATGTTTTTAGTTTTTTTAAAAACCATAACTTTCAAACCGCGCATCGAAATTAAGATTCGTTTTCACTGTTGGAATCCTCGCGGCATGCTCTTCAAAAGTAGGTCCGGCATGGGGATGTTTCGACGAACTAGTTTTCTTGCCAACTAAATATCAATGTCTGTGCAACAAGACTACATTGCCGCGCCAACTGAGCATATGTGCGTGCCAATAGTCGTGCCAACTAAACATCAATGTGTGTGCAACTAGGCTACATTGCCGCGTCAACTAAGCATGTGTGTGCCAATAGTCCTGCCAACTAAATATCAATGTGTGTGCAACTAGACTACATTGTCACGTCAATTGTGCATGTGTGTGTGCAACTAGTGTCCTGCTAACTAAACATCAATGTGCGTGTAACTAGACTATATTACAAGCCAACTAAGCATACGTATGTACAACTAGTCTTCCTGCCAACTAAACATTAATGTATGTGCAACTAGACTATGTTACAAGCCAACTAAACATCAATGTATGCGCAACTAGACTACATTACAAGCTATGACAATTCATATGTGACTATGCGGACCAGATTGTGCAACTCTGTGGCCATGCATGTGCCAACTAAAACTATTATGTGTGCAACTATAACTACTGTGGATGCAGCTCCAAAAAACTGTGTATCAAAAAAATTGCATCATGCAGTACTAAAGTTGCACAAAGCAGTATTGAAGTTGCACAATATAGTGCCAAAGTTGGCATAAAAAAATTTAGTCGAAACATACCCATGCGGGATCTAGTTTCAAAGATCTCGTCGCAAAGAATTTAACAGTGAACACGGATCTGAATTCCGACACGCGGTTTGAAAGATATAGCTTTTTAAAAATTCGGAAAACCAAAATAATTATACGTGAACCTGTTTTTTTCAAATCGGACTAACCAGTATGAACACATTAAATACTGATAACGACATGCACTAGCAGATAAAAAACAACTCATGCATGGCTAGGAAGCTCGGCGCTTGTTGTCTCCAAATAGTGCGTATGCACTTTTTAGATTTTAGGTTGGAAAATTGGTAGATTAAAACTTACACCCACCTGAGCTTCCCACAAGACAAATTAGCCGCCTACGCAGGGCGTGCGTGCAGAGTCACTGATATGGATTTTGTTTTACAGTAGTATATGATCAAAACATATTTACTACCTCTGTTTCAAAATACATGTCGTTCTACTAGACTAGCTTAGCTTACCAGAACGACATATATTTTGGAACGGAGGATGTAAGTATTAATCTTTCAGACGTGGGATCATGCATGACTGGTATATATGGAAACTTGCATATTCAGATTTGAATTTGATACGTACTTTAAATGGATACTTGATACTTTAGAAATTGTCTAAAGAAGTTCAGATTATAAAATCATTAGTTTGCAAGAGTAACAAAAACATATCCGAGTTTTGATCTGACACTACATAATGCCGCTCATCTTGTTTTATAAAGATGTAAAGAGAAAACATAAGAAAATGTGATGGCTTAAAAACCTTCAAACATACAGAGTGGTCCGATTTTAGCAAGCCATCGCCTTATTACTTCTAATGCGCTGAACACATACAATACAATAACAAGTGTTATGAAACTACACACCCTCAATGAAGTGAATGAAAGGGAATCGAACCATCGCTTATGTAACACACCATTAGTTCAATAAACTTGGATTATGAAGAGCCATTTTCTTGTTGAAAAGAGATAATTGGCCCTCAGGTGCATTATAGCTTGCTGCGACTTGCAAGTTCTTGCTTCAGCTGATCCCTCAGGACCCTTCTCAGCAGCTTGTTCGAAGCAGTTCTCGGGAACTCGGGGACGACTTTGACGTAGCTCACCTGTCAATTCCCTCATTATACATGCGCCCATCTGATCATGTGAACTGAACTTTAGAAAGAGAGACTCTTACCCTGAAAAGGGGATTGAGGTTCTTCTGGATGGCTGTCTGGAACTTTCCCTTCAGAATATTTGCATCGTATGGTGCCGATCTATCTTTTAGCACTGCCAAGATAGCCAGTTGTTCTGGTCCCCCGCCGGAAGGTTTGATGCCAACAGCTGCTGTTTCTAGCAAACCCTCATCGGCTCCATTACAAACCCGTTCGATCTCCACTGAACTTGTCTGTTCGTGCAAGAGCAACATTGAATTGGTTTCATGAAATGCAAGGATGATAACAAGAGACTGAAAACATTAAAAGGAAGAGCTTCAACCTTAATCCCTCCAAGATTCATAGTATCGTCTGCTCTGCCCTGCACGATATAGTAACCACCTACTGTCCTCTGGATTATATCTCCATGTCGTCGGAGTTGCTGCAACAGAAGTACTGTTACAACGTGTTAAGTTTTTAACCATTCTGGTTATTACTGATAACTTCTAACAGCATGTAGTTAGATTTATTTGGTTGGTTCAGCAAAGGGAACATTGACTAAGACGTTGCTACTTTTTTCATAGCACACTAATCACTGAAACTTATGTCAGAGAACAATAACATGTCTGAATAACATATGTGCTTCTCATCTTCTCGGTAGGGCTCCACTGGAAAACTTGGAGAACATAGTGATTTTATAAAGCTTAAAATGTTGACTACTGCAAATATCGAATATCTTCATATTTTTTCCAGCAGTTTAGATTTGAAAAACTGAGGTATTCGACTGCATACCCGTCCTCTGTAAATGGGCATTCCATCGAAGTAAACCTTATCATGGTCAGCATTGAGAAGCCGATTAGTAGCACCAAAATATAAAGGGAAGAGGCCCACTTCTCCAGAACAAGGTAGATCATCAGGCTGTCACAGCAAACATCAAATGGTTAATGCAGCGAACACAATCACCAAACTTAGAATATTCTACGGACAATACTTACATATGGATTTCCCTGCTCATCGAGTATGACAAACCCAGTGGACATCGATGCACCACTGAAAGCTCCAAAAGCTTGTGGCTGCAGAAGACTCCCTTGAATGTATGAGGATGCCAGCTCTGTGCCACCACAGCACTCAACAATGGGTTTGTAACAGGTACGTGAAGATAGCCACAGATTATCATCAATATCAGAAGCCTCCCCTGTTGTGGCAAGTACCCTGCAATTCCAGAATTGTAGCTCCTTTCGACGAGGTTGTGATGAAATCGAGTGCTTTCTAACAGTGTAAGTAGCAACTTGCCTGATTTTGGTCCAGTCTAGCCCTTCAGTAAGATTACCAGCCTTCCATGATTTCACCAAGCTAGGCACAGACCCTAATACACTCACACGGGCATCCTGCAAGTTAATGGACATTACCATGAAGCACATGAGTAAGAGCAATTTATATTTAGCTTCTAATTTAATATGCAGGGACTTTTGACTAAATCCTAGCATCCACAGACTGAGGTTAATTAGGTAGCCAATAAGCTTTATCTATGCTCAATTCAAGACAAGTACTGGATACCTAAATAAGCTCATGGCAAAACCCTACTTAACTAAAAGAAATCCACACAAGGTTAAATCGACTTTAGCAGTTTAAACCAAGAGATGGTGCAACATAGGCCACACCTGGACAAATTTGCAGAAGCCACGTCCAAGAGGAGAACCATGATATAAAGCCAACGTCGCACCATTTAGAAAGGATGAGAATAGTTGAATAGGTCCCATAACCCAACCCAGATTTGTAGGCCAGCAGCCTATGTCCTTTGGGCGAACATCCAAATGTCCCCAGGTATCAGCTCCACATCTTATGGGACAAAGTTGTGTCCATGGTATAGCTTTTGGCTCCCCTGCACCAAAATCAAATAGAACAGATCAAAATCACGCATGAAGTTGTCAACGAGAGAAACAGTGCAACCAAAGATAAAAGGAAACAGCGTCAGAAACAACTCAGGGTAGTCTATACCAGTTGTTCCTGATGAAAACAGTATATTAATTAGGGCGTCTGCAGATTGATAAACTGGAGAGTATATCGATGACCTGCAAATCCAAGATATACAGGTGTCATGTTGGTCACATCACAAAATCACGTATGTTTTGCAATCTAGGTGTTAAAGTTTTCATGGAAAGAAAGCCTCTGAACACGACAGTCATTTATTATTGTGTGTCATGGGAGGGAACAAATTTGTTGCATACCTTCCAGCAGAACGAGAAAGAAAATCTTTCCAGGATATGTCACCATTCCTTGGTGTAACTCCAAGAAGGTCTCCAGTTGCAGGGATCACAATAGCTTTGGATGAAGTCCCTTCCATGACACGGCTGAAGAATTAGATCTACTTAGATGAGTGCTGATAATTGTTGTGATAGTTCAGTATTTTCACGCAAAAAGTATAAATGAAACCTATATTGTTAAATCAAAGCAAAATGATTATTTTCGCAAGATGTGATCCTACCAAATAACTACATTGCTTGTTAAAGTTGAGCAAATTAAGTTACTGAAACACAGATATTAACTAAATAATTTGATCAATCATATACCTATAAAGTGGAAATTTCTTCCCTCCCCTAATTATGAAATCCTGAAATCTCAAGAAATTAGTATAAGCAATACTACAGTACTGATGATCATAAGACTTGCTCGTTTCTATGGTCAAACCTGAGTAAAGATTGCCTTTGCTTTTGCGACCCTCATGCGAGTCGCAATCTCCTGAGGTGCGAAACTGTCTGCTATTCCCACCACAACAAAGCCTCCAAGGATGATTGCCAAATAAACAATGACCGCATTGCACGTCATGGGCATGTCTATTGCAATCCGGTCGCCCTTTTGGAACATGGTATCAAGGGCATTTGCAACAGTCCTGAAAATACCAAAGCAACAATACCATGATGATGAAATTGTAGAATAGAAAAGAAGAGAATTAAAGGTTTCTGCATGCCCCCTACTCTTAATTTGTTAAGAGATGCATACATCACTTGGGTGCGAAGCTCCTTCAACGACATACGGTTCACTGGGTAATCGTCAAAGCCCTCATCCCTCCAGACAATAGCTGTGCTATCATCGGTCTTGCTCTGGGAAGGCCAAGGTAGCAGACAACATTCAGCAATGTTGAGCACTGCACCTGGGAACCATATTCCTCCCTTCTTTGATTTATCTGACGCATCTAGAATCGATGTTGGTTCTCGTACAAACTTGATGGAGAGCTCCTTCAGCACTATTTTCCAGTAGACCTATGCAATGATCACCTAGGAGGTTATTATGAAGAAATAAAAACTCTGAACTGATGCTCTAGTTGTCCACTTGCACTGTGAATTTAGAAAGAAAAAAGCTGACCTCCTGATTATGAACAGAGAATTTGTGGAAGAGGCCAAAGCTTGAAATTGGATCCTTATATGATGCTCCTAACAGCTTGGGTCCATTCTCTCCCATCACTCTCCCAAGATTCGTTTCCTTGCAGTCAATCCTGCAACAATCGCGATAATCGTGTCATGAAGTGAAGTATACATATACCGATCGTCCTATCACATAGCAGTGTCAAATGATGCGAATCCACAGACCAGTTATAAGCTGGTACCAAAATAGTACCGCGTCTTAACTTTTGTTGTTAGGCTAAATGCTGGGTTAAATGGAACCATGAGCTTAATTGGTTGGTGGAATTAGACTAGCAGTCTCTTTCACCGTTGATTAGCCATTGATTGCTCCCATCACCAGCAAACGGTCCTCCCACTACCCGATTGGATCAAGCAGTTGGTAGCAAATTAAGCTCCGGGACAGAACCCCTGTTCAGCCGTACTTCCAGAAGAAAAATGGACGGCGGACGGCGAGACTTACGGGGAGGGGAACCAGTAGGGCGGCGGGCCCCGCTTGGCGCGGTCCCAGCCGGCGTAGACGGAGTAGTAGACCAGCTGGTGGAGCGCGTGCGGGTGGTCCGGCCGCAGCACCCCCGCCGCCACGACCGCCGCCCACGCGGCGGCCGCGTCGCCGCCGTATTTGCCGGTCGCCAAGCGGAGCGCGGCGAGGAAGGGCCCCGCGTCCGCCGCGGCGAGCCCGGCCGCCTCCACGTCGCCCGCCCGGATCTCGCCCACGCCGCCCCTCGCGGTGGCCGCCATGGCCCGCCTGCTCGGCTGCTCGCTCGCTCTCCGCCTGCCTCGCGGTCGCGGACTTCGCGCGAGAGTGCTAGTGACACTGCTATGTTATCGGCGCAGGCATTTCATTTTGACTTGCTGGTCTGACGAGGACGACGACGACGAGAAAGACCAGAAATTAATAAAAAGAAAACCAGAAATCTTAAAAGTGCGCGCGCGCTCATTGGAGAGAACGAGCGGCCGCTCTGTCACTCACATCATACATGCATATATTATCTGCTAGTGCATGTGACTATTAGCATTAAATGTGGTCAGACTTGTCACATGTGATGAAAAACAGATTCACGTCTATTTATTTCGGATTTTTTAAATTTTTAAAAAGTCGTATCTTTCAAACCATACGTCAGAATTTAGATCCGTCTTCATCGTTGGATTTCTCGTGACAAGATTTTTGAAACTAGATCCCACATGGGTATGTTTCGATGAATTTTTTCCGATGCCAACTTTCGTGCTATATGGTGCAACTAGTCTACTGTCCCGACCAACTACCTAGTAGTCGTTGTGCAACTCTCCTCCCTACTCGTAGATGCATAGTTTTTCACTGTTGGCACACCCTACCCCCACCTCCCCCGCAAGGGATATGTGCAACTTAGTCTATCGTTCAAGCCAACTGCCTATTAATCAATGTGCAACTCCTTACGCTCTCTATTTGTGGACCTGTATTTTCAGTTGGCGGGACCAACAAACAGAGTTGCACATAGTCTGCTAGGTAGTTGGCCAGGGGCAACTTACGAAGCTGCACATCTCACAGGCAGGGACAGTTGAATGGTAAAAAATTGACATTCATGAGGGTTGTAAAAAGTTTGCATATAAACAGAGTGCTAAAGTTGCAAAACTCACTAGGGGGTGGTTTGGGCCATGTGCTAGCAGGAAAACTACACATCCATGGGGTACGAGAGAAAGTTGCAAATCACAGTTAGACAGTTGGCCGTGGCAGTATACGAAGTTGCACATCCACTGTTAGGTTGTTGGTCGATGCAGCAAATAGTGAAGCACATCCACGAGCAGGGAAAAGTTGCAGATCAACTACTATGCAGTTGGCCTGGATAACAGACGAAGTTGCACATCTCATTGGAAGGAGTTAGTTTTGCACCATCAATGAGAAGGAGTTAGTTTTGCACCATCAATAAAATCTGCATGTTTACGGTATAGGAGAAAAGTTGCACATCTCTGTCAGGTAGTTGCACACCGACGGCTAGGCAGTTGCACAAAACGGAGAGAAAATTGCACAAATTTTTTTTCGTCAAAACATAGCCATGCGGGATCTAGTTTCGAAGAGCACGCCACGAGGGTTCCAAAAGTGAAAACGAATCTTAATTTCGACACGCGGTTTGAAAGTTATGATTTTTTAAAAAAACTGAAAACACAAATTAAATGCGTTCACATCTGTTCACATGGATGCTTTGCAATTATTTATCCTCTTCACATATGTCCACACCTGTTTACTTTTTCTAATACGAGCCAGGAAGACAAAAACTTACCTTTTTCGGCCGGCCACCACGGAGTGCTAGTGGGCAGCTGGCCACCGGCTAGACGCGTCCTAATAAGGCTCGAGTTTGGTTGCTTTGCTGGGTAGGTGTGGTTAGGTAGGAAGCGTGGCGCCGTGCGTGCGTGCGTGCGTGCTACATTGCAGTCACAATGAATTAGACAATGATGATAAAGTTCTTCAGCCAAAACTATCAATTCGACTTGCCAACTTCAACACTGCCTGCCTCCTGAGCACGGTTTTGGAGTGTGCATTTTTTGACCCTGCCTATTATTAAATCCTCTGTAGTGGCTGTTTTTATAATACGTCACTTGTTTGCCGCGTGTTTTTCATGAGCTGTAAATCCCTGGAACCCTTCCTCGGAACACCACATAACATTTCTCCTAGCATGGTAGAAGAGCAACTATTTAAGTGGCAAGCAATGGAGCACGCTAGACATGTAACAGAAGAAGGCATGCATGATCATGTGGCATAGCAAGTTCATCCTATCACTACTATGATGTCATCCTATCACTACATCCAAAAGAGAGTGTAATCCTACCACCGCAAATTTGTTATCAGCATGAGGGGTTAGTATATACCACATCATTAGTATATACATACCATCGGTAGTTTTCAAACCCTAACTACCACAAAATATGCGTCGTCATTGTCATCGTCATCGAGGATCATGCACCTCGTCACCACCACTTGAAACAACACTAATAGTAGTGTTTGCCCAGCCATGTTCTAAGACAGAGCACCCTATGGGTGTCTTCTATGGCAACAAACACAACACCCTTAGCCTTATTGTCCAGCAGATGGCTCAAAACAACAATGAGAACCTCTAGGCTTAAGCCACCTTGGTCCATGACTGCGGCGTAGAGGTTTGGGTGGACTCTGACCGGTTCGCTCTTCCTAATGGCGGTTTCCACCTCCTTGACGGTCTCAGTCATGCTGCTGAAGACGCTCAACCCGTCCTCCATCAAGCCGCCCCTCTTTCTATCAAGCACAGGAATGTGCCTACCACCCTTATCAGGACCATCAAGGATGATGGTCTCTGACTCCTGGGTGTTTGGATAGTTAGGCATGGGTGAACCAAGCGGCTCACTGGAGCCCATGGCATGCTTGCCGGTTACCATCCCAATGGAGAAGATATGTTGCATCTAGGCATAGTTCTCGATGGGTGTGTTGAGGAACTTTTCGTCCTTGAGGTGGTCCTAAGAAAGAAACACGTCGTGGTTAGTTATGACAGGACAATAGTTGACATGCTTAAACAAGGGGTTGAGCTAACCGCGATGTGGCCTTGGTAGTGCTCTGCCTCCAAACCGATCAAGCAGGTGGTCTGATCCCGTGAGGCGCCGCTAAGTTCTCTTAGCTTGGTGAAAGTGCAACTAATCTCCGGGTGGTTTTGATAATTAATAACAACATATAAGTCATTGGTCTAATGCTCGTTGATGATAGATTTCAGAGAAGATCAATGATTGGCAAGGCAAGGACTATTGATTGTGGACCCCTCAAAATGCTAAGGACAAGAATTGGCAAAGCTCCAACACTCTATATTTTTTGTTAAGTGATCCAAGATCACATCAAGATCACATTGAGCCCACAGGAAAGCCAATACTATTAAAAGGGGGCGAGGTTTTGATCATGACTCAATTGCTTAAGTGCTTAGTGGTATTGCTCCAAAATCCTCAACCACTTATCCACATCACTTTCATCCAAAACCCTAAAGTCCATCTCGGTCCCACCAAATTGTTCCCATCCGGACCCACCAAAAATGACCCCATACACTGCCACATGCCAAACCCTAACATTTCGGTACAACCAATATGTATCTTGGTATCACCGAGATGGCCTAACTAAGTTTCTGTAATGAAGTTGCTTCATTTTGGAATTACCAAGATGAAACTATTGGAACTACCGAAACGAGGTCTTGCCCTGCACATCGGTCTCACCGAGATGTTCTGATCAATCTCACCGGAACCTTCAACGGTCAAGTCTTTTACACTAGTCGGTCTCACTGAGATTTTTGAATCGGTGTCACCGAGTTGGGTCAAAGACTTGTTACGGTTGGATTTTTTGTGCTGCCTATTTATACCCCTCCACCACCACCTACTCTCTAAGAGAGCCATCAGAACGAACCACTACTTCCATTACTCATTTCTGAGAGCGAACCACCTACTCATGTGTTGAGATCAAGATATTTCAATCCAACCATTTGAACCTTGATTTCTAGCCTTTCTCAAGTTGCTTTTCATTCAATCCTGTCTTCTACCAAAGCCAAATATATGAGAGAGTGTTTGAGTGTTGGGGAGACTATCATTTGAAGCACAACGGTAAGGAGTCATCATCAACAACACCATCTATTAACTTTTGGAGAGTAGTGTCTGCTAGATTGGTTAGGATTCACTTGGGAGCTAATCATGCTAAGAACAATTCGGTTGTGTTTCTTATATGGATCAAATCGTTCTCTGGTCATGTGACTTTCTAACCTTTTTACAAAATAGTTGACGTTTTCATATGCCTAATAATAAACAGGGTTCTAAAAAACAGATTTGTGGTATAAACTTTTAAAATCTATACCTAATAATAAAAGGGCTATGTCGATGTCCATCCGAGCTATGTCACTGAACTATGAACGTGCTGTGAGTGAGCCAAGTCGAGTGGATCGTTAGAATACATGGAAAAGAGTGCAAGTCGGGGTGCAAATTCTGAATGTAGACGCAGCCTTCACCGAGGAAGACCACACGGGAGGGTGTGGGATGGTGGTGCGCGACCATGTCGGAGGTTTCATTGCGGCTGCAGCAACACGGACGACACACGTTGGTGATGTCGTATCAGCAGAGGCTGAGGCCTTCAGGCAGGGTATCATGTTCATACGGTGCCTTGGCTATGATAAGATCATGATCTACTCGGACAGTATGATCATCACGGATGCTCTGAAAATGAATGAAGGATACACACTCGTGGCTGCACCAATTCTAGATGATTGTCGTAGTTTACTATAAGGTTTCGGGAAGGTTATTATTGAACATTGTTTTAGAGAGACAAACATGGTTGCTCATAAATTAGCTAGCTATGGGAGGGGTAATCCACCGATGGTGTGGTCGGATACACCTCCGAGTTTTATTTTGAATGCTTTAGCAAATGATGTAAGTTTGATTTGAGATAATAAAGTAGCAATGAAGGCCTTTTCGTAAAAAAAAGGGCTATTGCTTCTTGCAGTACGTCACAAAAATTGACCCCAAACTTGCAAAATATTACCCGCCAATGCCACCTATAAGTGATAAAAAAATATAAAAAATCGAGTTGGTGATGATGATGTGCCTGTCATCTTGTAATATAGACCGTCCGATCTACATCCGATGGATAGAAAGCAAACTATGACAATTTTACAAAAAAAACCGCACCTCTCTCCACAATTACAGATAAGGCATTGCCTCGTTCATCCTTATCTCCCACAACCTCATTGCTGAGCAATTAAAAAAGGAAGTCTCTGGAACAATCTGACATGGTGGCCGCTGCCGGCGCCGTCCATCCCCATGCCTCTGCCCAGTCCGACCACCAGTCACCACCACGCCCCACTCCTCCTCACCTTATCTCTCATCTTTCTCGAGATATCATTTTTTCGATGAAATTCTCGAGATACCATTTTTCCGATAAATTTCTTGAGATATCATTAGTTTTTACACATGGGATTACTCTTGCATGGGTCAATCACAACAGATGTTTTGTAAAAAAAAATGCATCTTGATGTTCCGTGCAATGCACAGGCATCTTGCTAGTAAGTGATAAAAAAACGTTTCACACATCGGAATCCTTGCCTGGGCCGGCCCATACAGTAGGGACCTTCTATACTGCACTCTGCGCGCTGGGAGGTGCCCGTTTGGGCCGGATCATGTCCAGGCGGCCTGTTTCTAAAATTCATTTTTCTATTTTTTTCCAGTTTTTGTTTTTTTCTCCTTTACATAATTGGGACTCAAAAATTAAAAAAAATGAGAATTTTGAAATAAAACGTTTAATAAAACATAAAATGTTCATAATTTTATAAAAAATGTTTAGGAAAAATAAAAAAATGTTCATGGTTTAAAAAATCATTATTAAAAAATGTTAATAAGATTGAACAAAATTTCGCAAATTCAAAAAATATTCATGAATGGAAAATATCCTAAAAATTCCAAAATTGTTCGTGACTTACAAAATAGTTTATTCATTCATAAATGTTCGCTGATTCAAAAAATGATCATGCATTTGAAAAAAATATTCACTAAATCCAAAAAATATTCTTGAATTTCAAAAATTGATCCACCAATTTCCAAAACAATGTTCATCCATTCTAGAAATGTTCCTTGATTAAAGAAAATTGTTTAAAAATTGTTCACAATTTTTAAAGAAATGTTTGCAAATAGTATAAAATGTTAATGAATTCAAAAAATGTTCTTTATTTTAGAAAATGTTCGAAAATTTGTAAAAGTGTTCATGAATTTGAAAAATGCCCATGATTTCAAATATGTTCACGAGTTTAAAAAAATGTTCATGATTTCACGAAATAGAGAGTGATAGTGTATCTCGGTGATGTAGCAAAATGTGATCATGGCCACTGAAGATTATGTTTTTTTTCTCCTGTTGCAGCGCACGAGCGATCTAAAAAGCATTGGGTGGATGGGTGAGTCCTGTCTAAAACGGAAAGAACACAGCAGAAATGAGTGAAATCCTCTATTCTTAAGAAGTTGATCCCCATTACTAACAATTCTCTCTACATGCAAACTGTCCACATCAGCATAAATACCACATCAGCGCTCAGTCCCAAACACCAACCAATCGACATGCATAATGCAGCCATGCATCCATGTCATCATTTATTTTCTAAAACAATTATCACAAATAATTAGTACCTCATTCGTTCGAATTTATTAACCCAGCAGGTCATGAAGGGACAATGACAATTTTCCCCCCTCGATCTCGCTCCATATCCTCCACCTATATGCGCGACGCTTGAGGGGAAGAAATCAGCAGGCTGGATAATTAGAGGGCGAGAACTCCATAGTGCCAGAAATAAGGAGCATGCAACCAATGCATATGCATGCACGTCCCATAGCAAATAGAAGTATCACGTTAATTGCTGCAGTAATCAGGGAGTTAAACCACCAAGCGTTTTTTAGGGAAAACAATCGGGCATTTTAGGGAATACGACCGCTCTCTCTCCTAGATTCGCAACCCCCTTCTCCCTAGAAAAAATAATTCCCCTCCACTTGATCTCCTTGGCCACGAAGATACCATCACGAGGACCTCAGCAATGGGCACTGGACTCGCGATCCCTGCCATGGAGCCGATTTCGACGAGTGGAGTGAGCAAACTACGACTCTTCGGATTACGGCCGCAGCCACGTCGTCACTATGTTGCATGCCACAACTGCAATTGCATTTGTGCGGTGTTCATGAATTTTTGCCATCGTACAGACATTTTATGATAGTAATATGCATGGAGAGGAACTCCCTTTGTATTATTCTACTTCAATGCTCTGCTTGGCTCCATCCGGCGATCTCACTATGTCCTTCCCATCCGCAGGTTCTAACTCCATCCTTTTTACTTTACTTCTTGGCGTTCCCTTACATTTGCTTACGACCTCTACAACCATTCTCTGTTATCCGGTGCACTGGTACTGGTAGGCGAGCAGGTCGTCCTCCCGTACACAAGATTCAGTAGTCATCCGTTCCGTAGGAAGGCGTCCGTGAGTCCGTGACACACCAAAATTCTTTCCTGGTTGGATGTACATATGGTTGGACAATTCATGCTGCTGCAGTTCAATTAGTTTGATTTTGGAAATCGATGTTTTACCTTTCTTATTAGTACTATTTATTTCTATTTAAGCAACAACATCAAGATATAGGGGCTGCATTAATCTGCTAAAATTAACTCACCCCTCTCATGTTGTTTGTAGGGATCTTTCGTTTTGTCATGTTGAAAAGGTATTTGATGTAAATCCAAACACACAGCAAGTGAAGTGAACCTAATCTTTGGGACGTAGTCAAGGATAATCCCATCTCATGTTGTTTCTACATATGTTATTTTTGTGTCATTTATTTTTTAATCTTTGATTTAAAGACTATTGTTTAGTATATGTAAAAGCTAAAACTTATATTGGTAGCACAATTTCTGTAACCATACATATTACTATCATAAAATGTCGGAGATGTCCCTCTTTCTCATTGTCAAATTGTTTTATACAAAGGGAGTTAGTAGAATATGTAGTTTTCAAAGCAGAGCATTGTGAATTATATGCTAAGTGAACCTCTCTCTGTCTTGATGATTGACTTCTAAGATTTTCTGTTCATCGGTCCTTTGGCCGTAGGTATGCACAGAACAATATGGTAAGAAATAGATTCTAACCAAAGTGGTACTTGCAGACATCATTAAGTCAATCATACCATGTTCTAAATTATGGACTTTTACTCATTTGCACCATGTTCAGTCAGTAACTAATTATTATAATAGTTTCTGAATTTCATATCCCTATTGTTAATTGGTCTACAACATTGAGATGTGAGGTAAAGGAGAATGCACACATGCCTGTGTCATGGGAAGAAATACATAATGTCACTCAAGATTGTAGGAAAGTAGAAAAACAAAAGACGGGATAGGCAACATCCAAGTAATCAGCTGGCGAGAAGCCTTATGTAAGTGTGTGTTCCCCACTTAAGAAGTTCTCTCATATTTGTCTATAAATTTCTAGCTAAATTTCTTAGCTTGATTTTCCGCAGCAACGCGTGGGGTATTATCTAGTTAATCAAATATACATGGTATTCAAGGATACATACTGTATTCTGGTAGAATCCGGTTTGGCGGTATGTCTCCATCTGCAGATAGCCTCTGGCCTATGCAATTTTGGCATGAAGAATTTAAATTTGCCGCCCTCTGAACAAGTCGCCTCGCCGTAGCCGCCGCCGCCGTCAGCCATCTCTTTCCATCCGATTCGGCTGCCGCGCGCAGCAACCCACAACCACTCCATCGAACACCGCCTCGTGTTTCTTTTACCTCTCTTCCTCATTCGCATCGTCGTTGTCGGCCCAGCCAGCTCCAGATGCGCGCGCCCATAAATTAGCGGAGTGTCACCGGCCGTAGACCATACCACTCGCGCGCGAGGCAGCTGGCCGAGAGCGAGCGGGCGAGCGCGCACGCGGGGGACACATGGCGGCGATCGCGAGGGGGAGCGTGCGGGAGGTCCGCGTCAGCGACGTGGAGGCGGCCGGGCTCGCCGCTGCCGACGCGGGGCCCTTCCTCGCCGCGCTCCGCTCGGCGGTTGGAGGTCACGACGACGCGGCCGCCGTGTGGGCGGCGGTCGTGGCGGCACGGGTGCTGCGGCCGGACCACCCGCACGCGCTCCACCAGCTGGTGTACTATTCCGTCTACGCCGGCTGGGACCGCGCCGCCCGGGGCCCGCCGCCCTACTGGTTCCCCTCCCCGTAAGTCTCGCCGTCCGCCGTCCGCCGTCCATTCTCTTCCACGTTTTGCTCCGAAACGTTTGATCCAACCGGGGAGTGGGAGGATCGTCTGTGATGGTGTTTGATGGTGCTGGGAGCAATCAATGACTAATCAGCGATGAAAGTGACTGCAAGTCTGCAACTATCTGAACCAACCAACCAGTTAATTAAGCTTATGGTTCCACTTGACCCAAGTATTTTAGTCTAGCAACAACCGATAGTGCTCCCTCCGTTTGGACTAAAACCACGACACTTATTTTGAAACGGGGGGAGTAGTAATTATCAGCGATAAAATCTTGATAGCTCATAAGACATGACTGTAATTGGGGTTTAGTGTAAATTCACATCGTGCGCGCTATGTGATTACGATGATTGATTTGATGTATATCAGTATATGGTTACTTTACTTCATGATCGATTTATGTATTTGATTGCTACAGGACTGACTGCAAGCAAACAAATCTTGGGAGAGTGATGGAAGAGAATGGACCTAAGTTGTTAGGGGCATCATATAAGGATCCAATTTCAAGCTTTGGCCTCTTCCACAAATTTGCCGTTGAGAATCAGGAGGTCAGTTTAGAATTTGGAATTTACTTCGCATGCAGTACAAACCAACAGCTAGAACATCAGTTCAAAGTTTTATTTCTTCATAAATCATAATATAGCCCCCTTGGTGATCATTGCATAGGTCTACTGGAAAATTGTGCTAAAGGAGCTCTCCATCAAGTTCCTACGAGAACCAACGTCGATCCTAGATGCGTCGGATAAATCAAAGAAGGGAGGAACATGGTTCCCAGGTGCAGTGCTCAACATTGCTGAATACTGTCTCCTACCATGGCCTTCCCAAAACAAGACAGATGATAGCACGGCAATTTTATGGAGGGATGAGGGCTTCGATGATTATCCGGTGAACCGTATGTCATTGAAGGAGCTTCGCACCCAAGTGATGTATGCATCTCTTATCAAATTAAGAGTAGGGGGCATGCATGCAGAAACCTTTAATTTTCTTTTGTTTTCTTCGAGGATTTCATCATCATGGGTTTTTTGCTTCGGTGTTTTCAGGACTGTTGCAAATGCCCTTGATACCATGTTCCAAAAGGGGGACCGTATTGCAATCGACATGCCTATGACATGCAACACGGTCATTATTTATTTGGCAATCATCCTTGGAGGCTTTGTTGTTGTGTCAATAGCAGACAGTTTTGCACCTCAGGAGATTGGCACTCGCATGAGGGTCGCAAAAGCAAAGGCAATTTTTACTCAGGTTTGACCGTAGCAACTAGCATGTCTCATGAACGTCGGTACTATAGTAGTGCTCATACTAATTTCACGATATTCCAGGATTTCATAATTAGGGGAGGGAAGAAATTTCCTCTTTACAGGTATTTGATCGATCAAATTATTTATTTAATATATGTGTTTCAGTAAATTTATTTGCTCAACTATAACAAGAAACAATTAGTAACTTTTGGTAGGATCGCATGTGCGAAAACTACCTTTTTGCTTTGATTTAAGAATATATGTTTCATTTATACTTTTTTGCATGTAATTACTGGACTATCACAGACCAATTCTCAGCACGTACCTAAATAGATCAAATTCTTCAGCTGTGTCATGAAAGGGACTTCATGTAAAGCTATTGTAATTCCTGCAACCGGAGACTGTCTTGGAGTTACACTAAGGAATGGCGATATGTCCTGGAAAGATTTTCTTTCTCGTGCTGCTGGAAGGTATGCAACAAATTTGATCCTTCCCATGTCAGACAGAAATAGACAACTGTGATGTGACCAACATGGCAAAACAGAGGTGATTTTGTGATGTGACCAACATGGCAGCCATATGTCTTGGATTTGCAGGTCACCCATGTACTCTCCAGTTTATCAATCTGCAGACGCCCTAATTAATATACTGTTTTCATCAGGAACAACTGGTATATACTACCCTGAGTTTCTGATGCAATTTCCTTTCATCTCCGGCTCACAAATTTAAGCGTGATTTTGATCTGTTTTATTTGATTCGGGCGCAGGAGAGCCAAAAGCTATACCATGGACACAACTTTGTCCCATCAGATGTGGAGCTGATACCTGGGCAAATTTGGATGTTCGCCCAAAGGACATTAGCTGCTTGCCTACAAATCTGGGTTGGGTAATGGGACCTATACAGTTGTTCTCATGCTTTCTAAATGGTGCGACATTGGCTTTATATCATGGTTCTCCACTTGGACGTGGTTTCTGCAAATTTGTCCAGGTGTGGCGTAATTTTCACCATCTCTTGATTTAAACTGCTAAAGTCAATTTATCCTTGTTCACTTTTTAGTTTTTTTTCTATGCAGTATCATAGTTCATAGAGCTCTTATTTTGTGAATGAATCGGGCAGGATTTGTCAAAAAGTACCTGCATATTCATGTTAGAAGCTAAATATAAACTGCGCTTACTCATGCGCTTCATGGGTCCATCAAAATAAATTGCAGGATGCCCATGTGAGTGCATTAGGATCTGTGCCTAGCTTGGTGAAGTCATGGAAGGCTGGGAATCATACTAAAGGGCTAGACTGGACCAAAATCAGGTGAGTTTCTACTTACACTGTTAGAAAGCCTTTCAACTTCATTATATGCTCGTCGTAAGGAGCTACAATTCAACAATTGCAGGGTACTTGCTACAACAGGGGAGGCTTCCGATATTGATGATAATCTGTGGATATCTTCGCGGACCTGTTACAAGCCCATTGTTGAGTGTTGTGGGGGCACAGAGCTGGCATCCTCATTCATTCAGGGGAGTCTTTTGCAGCCACAAGTTTTTGGAGCTTTCAGTGGTGCATCAATGTCCACTGGATTTGTCATACTCGATGAACAGGGAAATCCATATGTGAGTATTCTCCGTTGAATTTTCTGTGTTAGGTGATTGCGTTTGCAGCATAAACATTTGAGGTTTGCTATGACAGCCTGATGATGTACCGTGTTCTGGAGAAGTCGGTCTCTTCCCTTTATATTTTGGTGCCACCGATCGGCTTCTCAATGCTGACCATGATAAGGTCTACTTCGATGGAATGCCCGTTTACAGAGGACGGGTATGGAGTCTCTCACATCAGTTCTCCATTTAGACTCCTATATGAACACAGCGTATTTTCATAATTTTAACATCAGTCCATGTGGTTGCTTCGCTTTTGCCATTTATCTAAACTGCTTGACAAAAATTGTTGGGAAGATATTCAACAGTCGCAGTAGTCAACTGTTGTTAAGGTTTACAAAATAGGTATGTTCTCCAAATTTTCCACTGGAGTCCTAGCTAGAAGACAATAAGCAAATATGTGATTTTGACATGTTACTGTGCTCTGACATAAGTTGCAAAGTGTGCTATGAAAAAACCAGCAATTTGAGTCAATGTTCCCTTTGCTGAACCAACCAAATACTATTAGAAGTTATCAGTAATAACCAGAATGGTGAAAAAATTAACACGTTGTGACGGTACCTCTACTGCAGCAACTCCGACGACACGGAGATATAATCCAGAGGACAGCAGGTGGCTACTATATCGTGCAGGGCAGAGCAGACGACACTATGAATCTTGGAGGGATTAAGGTTGAAGCTCCTCCTTTCAATGTTTTCAATCTCTTGTTTGCATTTCATGAAACCAAGTCAATGTTGCTCTTGCATGAACAGACAAGTTCAGTGGAGATTGAACGGGTTTGTAATGGAGCCGACGAGGGTCTTCTAGAAACAGCAGCTGTTAGCGTCAAACCTCCCGGCGGGGGGCCAGAACAACTGGCTATCCTGGCAGTGCTTAAAGATAGATCCGCAACCTGTGATGCAAATCTTCTGAAGGGAAAGTTCCAGAGAGCTATCCAGAGGAACCTCAATCCCCTTTTCAAGGTGAGAGCTTCTTTTTTCTGACGTTCAGTTCAGATGATCAGATGGACACATGTTATTAATGAGGGAATTGGGATCGTTTGCTCGTCCTGACAGGTGAGCTATGTGAAAGTCGTCCCCGAGTTCCCGAGAACCGCTTCGAACAAGCTGCTGAGAAGGGTCCTGAGGGATCAGCTGAAGCGAGAACTCGGGAATCGCAGCAAGCTATAGGAGACCTGAGGGATAGTTATCTCTTTTTTCAATAGGGAATGACTCTTCATAATGCAAGTGATTATTGAACTCTGGGTCTGCACATAAGCACCGGTTCGAATCCCTTTCTGTTGTGTTCATTCAGTTCATTGGGGGTGTGCAGATTCACACAGACTTCTTATTGTATTGTATGTCCTCAGCTAATTTGAAGTAATATATAAGGCGATGGTTGCTAAAATCGGATCACTGTATGTTTGAGGGGTTTTATGTCATCACATCTTCAAATAGTACGTTTTCTCTTTGTACCATTATATTAAGACAAGACGAGTTGCATCATGTAGTGTCCTTATCAGACTAAACTCAGATATGTTTTTTTGGGGGGTACTTTACCTGGCAAACTAGTGTCTTAAAAAACTGAATTTATGCATCAAGTATCCGTTTGAAATATCAAATTGAAATCCAATTTGTGTTGGGAAAAACAATAAGAGTATATTTGCACCTCGCTTCAATACAACTCTATGGCATTACAGTATGACCTCTGCATGCCCAAAAGAATTATCATTGTGACTTGAGCTATCTTAATTAATGTACCAGTCATGCATGGTACTCCCTCCGTTCCTAAATATAAGTCTTTTTAGACATTTCAAATGGATTACAACATATGGATGTATGTAGACATATTTTAGAGTATAGATTCACTCATTTTACTTCGTATGTAGTCACTTGTTAAAATATCTAAAAAGACTTATATTTGGGAATGGAGGGAGTATATGTCTGAAAGATAAATGCTCCTATTTTGGTCAGAATACACCATGATGATGCAGCAGAACAAAATCCATATCGATGACTTTATGCACACCCTGGCCGCATGCATCTTTCAGATGCAGGGGCCGAGGTGAGCCTCCTTTTCAAAAAAAAAAAAGAGAGACAACTAGTTTGACTTGTGGAGAGCTCATTTGGCAGAGCACGGCAAGATGGGCCAAAATTTACACGGCTGTAAAAGCTGAAGGAGTCAAGCTCTGCTTGGATCAGGACGCCCATTTTGTTTTGCTTGGTGTAGACAGCGTGCATCTTTGTGTGCTAAAAGTTGAAGGAGTCAAGCTTTCAAGTCAACCGCACATATTCCTTAATTCCCTGGACAGGCCATAAGAATTCAACTGACATATTAGATTCACGGACTTTTATAACTATCAAACGTTCGAATTTTAGCAATAGACAAGAACGATCATTACTTCACTTTAATTACATACATGTATGTATTTGAATGATCAATTTTTCTTTCACGTGCACTCCTCCCTCTAATTACATGCATATATGCACTAAAGGACGAAAAATTGATGTCATCCTAGATTATTTATTTTTTCAAACTTCAAAATGTTTTCTAGCTCAAACCATCACTCCGATTGAAAAACTGTCTTGACAAAAAAAATCGTCTCGGCGAGATTTTCGAAACTAGATCTCATGTTGATATGTTCTGATGACTCTTTTTGATAAAAAATTACCACATCTGGACTACGTAAATTATCACGTCTGTCATACATAAGTTACCATGTCATTTACACAAAAGTTTTCGGGGTATGTTTTCAGCAAACTTTTATCCCATAGTCAAAAAATGATTACGATGTTTGTAGTGAGTTATCAACTTTGTTGTGTATATTACTATGTTGCACAAAAGTTATTGGGGTATATTTTCCAACAATTTTCATTTCCTTGGTCAAGAAATTACCACGATATTTGTATATGAGTTATCAACTCTCATGTGCGTGTATTATTATGTTGTTTACACATCAGTTATTGAAAGGTATTTTTTAACAAAATTTCCCCTGGTATATTCCGATGACTTTTTTTCGGACAAGAAGTTACCATGCCTATACTACGCAAATTATCACATCTGTGGTACATAAGTTATCAGCTTGTTTTCATAAAAATTACTAGGGCATAAAAATGATTTCTCTTACCTTCTCCCCACATGCATGCATACGCTAGAGGACATAAAAAGCTAATGCCATCCCACATTCTGCTATTTCGAAACTCAGTTTTTTTTACCTCAAAACCGTTGGTATGATCAAAAAGTCGTTCAACATAAAAAATCTGATGCGATGAAAAATTCGAAAGTAGGTCCCATGTTGGTATATCCCCGATGAGTTTTTATGGTCAAAAAGTTACCAGGCTTGGGTTAAGTAATTCATCAGCTTTGTTGTGCGAATATTACCATCTTATTTACACGTGAGCTATCATGGTGTTTTTTAACAACTTTTTTCTAGATCAAAAAGTTACCATGCCTTGGCTAAGTAAGTTATCGGCTCTTCTATGCTTAGATTATCATGCTAGTACATATGAGTTTTTTCTCGAATACGCATAGCATGCGTATCTTGTATTAAAGAAGAAAGGGGTACAAGGACCCTCCACCGGGGTTTTTACAACACACCAACACCACTGAGGGTGCTATGTAACACCCTCACCACCGTACCCTAGACTAGCTCTACGTCTCGTCCATAGCCCACATGTGAAGCTAGTACACATGAGTTATCGAGGGTGTTTTTTAATAACTTTTTCCCGAGTCAAATAGTTACCACGTCCGGACTAAATAAATTATCAGCTCTGTTGTGCATATATTACCGTGCTAGTACACATGAGTCACGGGTTTTTTCAATAATTTTTTTCCATGAGTCAAAAATAGTTACCACGCTTGGGCTAAGTTAGTTATCAGCTCTGATGGGCGTATATCACCATGTTAATACACATGAGTTATCAGCTCTATTTTAACAACACCCCCTCCCTCATTCAAAGTTATCACAATATTTGTAGCTAAGTTATCAGTCTAGCTGTGCGTAAATTATCATCATATTACAAAAAGAAGTTATGTAAGTCTAGGAGGCGAAACATTTATTTCCCTGAAAATTGATCATCTGTACAAAAAGAGACAAGTACAAACACAGTAAATCGTTCCTTAAAAAACTTGGTCCAGATGATTCTTTTCATGGTGGAAAGCATTGTTGTTTTCCCACTTTCCAATAAAGTATAAATATCAGCTAACCTGTATCTATAACACAAAAGGCAGACTTAGCCCAGGTGGAGCAGCTCGTGTGTCCGAATTCCTACTTGCACACTTTTTTCTCTGCGATATCTTTTCACGCGCAAGAAGCAAAACGGGCGGTTGGGCCCACGCGAGAAGCGGATCGGGCTGCGAGCGAGCGAGAAATTATCACGCGGGGAATCAGGTTCGAAAGGCAATCAAATCATTCGGATCTATTGCCTAATTCCGAACGTTTGGAATTTACAAATTCCGTAGATTCATATTATGCCTCCTAATCTTCTTTGACGGTAATTTAGAATTTTACTGATTTCCCTTAAAATGATACTCCTCCGTTCCATAAAATTGAAGCTCTAGAATTGCTAAGTCGTTTATAGGAAAAAAAATTAACATCTAGAACACCAAAATTAGTCTCATGAGATTCAATATAAATTATATATTCATAGTATGTGTATTTGATGTTGCATATTTTTGCATATTTGTTATAGAGTTGGTCAAACTTAAAGAAGTTTGACTTATGACAAACTTAGGCTTTTAATTATTTTCAAACGTAGGGAGTATCATGTTGGGAAAGACAGACACAAGAGAACAAAGGAACATTCATGAGCTTCGGGAAGTTGGTAATTACGTTGCCCCGAATGGTGAGCTAGACTTCTGGCTCACGCCCTGTACCTAGGGACATTCAAAAACAATATTACTAGAGACAAATAAGAAAGGAAAACCAATGGGTCATGCCAATGCGGCACCACACATAACGCAACATTGCTTCAAGTTCAGGGAGCCCTGTTACTACATAGCACATACTACCTGATGGTCCCCTTGGTTTCCGGGAGCAGTGCAGCTGCCCACTGCTCCCCCACCCCCTAAGAGTCAAGCTTGCACCAGTAAGCACCCTATCACCGAAATTATTTATCTCCTGATTCAACAGATCCTTATACGCACACAATATAACCAAAGAGTTAGTTTACTCCTTTTTTTGAAAACAAAAGAGGTAGTGTAGTCGTCTCACTGAACCAGATGAAAAAAGATGCAATGTTTGTAAAAACATTAGCACATGTGTATCAACGGCTTTGCTAGTTTTCTGCATATGTTTGGAGTCATGGGAACAATAGAGTGGTGGCGATGAAGAAGTCATAGGGATGGAGGGGGACCTCACCACTGAACGTGTGGGGGTGGAGGGGCCAGGACTATGAGATCGAAGGTGTAGCATGACGCTAACAAAGCACAGAGGAGATGACCTCGCTGACATAACCATGAGCGGGGGCTGAAAGCAAACAGTGCACAAGAGAAAAACTCACAATCTCAAGACTATAGTGATGCTGGTTGACTTGCATAGGCTCCTATCAATATTGTTATGAACAATTTAGACTACAAACATTGGATAGATTAGGAAAAAACATCAAAGAGCATGATAATATCAGAGTCTTCTGTATACATCACTTCTAGTTTCATATTTGATGTCTTGGCTTTTCTCCATGCTTATAGCAGTGAGACTACATATGTCAACCCAGAAAACTCGAGGACAAAAGGATAAATCTTACTATGAATGTTTTTTTTTAAAATCTATTGACACTTTATTGCATAATTGAAAAGGTTAAATCCTTCATTACATGCGGTAATAAAAAAAACCTGGAGGTTTATCCTCCCAGGAGAACTCTAACTGCATATCATACGCATATCTAGCTGTAAAGTGTGCCAAAGTATTTGCTTCCCTAGGACAGTATATGAACTTCACGGGTTAATTCAAAATAGGCTCCGAATACCCAATAGTAACCATAGCCAAGTTGGTGGTTTTTATTCCTCGAGTCATGGTTATAAATTTAAATTTTTGGGATACTTTAGATGTATATATCGTTTGCATGCCACATAAGAATCCAGATGTTTTGTTCCTACTAATGTTTGGGAGCTAGGGCACCAGAACCCTCTGGCTGCCGTCCGATCCCAATCCGACGCACCAGGACAGGCCCGCCGACGTGTACCGAGCCTCGCCGGGCCGGAAGCAAATACGGAGCATCCCCGGGGACTTCACCGGAAAAGTGGACAGCACTTCCGCCGAGCGCCGGGCAAGATGGGGTTCATCGGCGACCAGGTGGAGGCGATCCGCTCGATGCAGGTCCGCCAGGTGCTCGCGCAGATCATCAGCCTCGGTGGGTGATGCTCGCTCTCCCCCTGTATCTGTTTCCTGCTTTTCTTCCTCATTCAGAGAGGTTTCTCCGACCTATTTCCCGCTCAGATCGGCGGGGTTGGAGGGTCAGGAGTTTGCCGTCTGTGTGATCCCAGTAGATTTTCGATGGGAAGTAGCCTCGTGGACCCTGAGGGCCTTCGGCTCTTGATCTGGTTCCGCGAGCTGTGTTAAGTGGGCTTTCCTGAAGAAGAATAACAGGGGTGTAAACAGCACAGGAGCGATTGAGTTGGGTGTGCCAGCGTAGAGAAGTGAGCTGGGGAATTTCTGCCCTCCATGAATGATGAGTCAAGTGTGATGTTTTTCCTTTTAAACTCTAGTCGCTAGTTGCTACTAGTGCTGTTCCTTGCTTCAGACAGATTAGATACTAGCTCATGATATTTAGGGATATGCTATTGATTGATTGATTGCAGCAGTGCTTTTATACTGGAGCTCTGAATTTTTGCTGTGCCAGGTATGATTGTTACGTCGGCATTGATCATATGGAAGGGGTTGATGGTTGCGACTGGGAGTGAGTCCCCGGTGGTCGTAGTTCTTTCTGGTAGCATGGAGCCTGGCTTCAAAAGGGTCAGTTATCTAGTTGCACAATATGAGAATCAGACTTGTATGCATGCTTTTCTTATCATTAGGCATTTTAGGTGGACATATAAGTGTTTCCTTGACTTCTTATATGAAAATATGCACTTAAATGTGATCAGTCTAAATGTCAGAAGTTGCATGTGCAATACATAGATGGACATTTCTGTATATTTATAAGAATACAATGGTTTCCTAGAAATTCTACTGATTTGTGAAAGGTGGAAGATTGCCTTATTGTCTTGTCATGCACCATTAAGATACTGGCCCCATTCATCTCAACATTTTCCTCTAAGTTCCCTATTTGGCAAGTTGTATCAGTGCATATCATCTAGTTTTAGTTTCACTTCAGATTCTATTTTGCTTCTTGTAATGTGCCATCATCTTTCTACATTGCTGTTGCTGAATGATTCATCATATGCTTTGCAGGGTGATATCCTGTTTTTGCGCATGAGTAAAGAACCCATCCGTACTGGAGAAATAGTTGTTTTTAATGTTGATGTAAGTCCTACTGCTTGTTAAGCTATAAATCAGTAGCTCAATCATGGATTCGTCAGCTGTTGGTGCTGTATTCAACTTTACTGTGTGCTTCTACATGATCCTGACAACAATAAATTAACGTCTGATTGTTATGTATGTAGGGCCGTGAAATTCCAATTGTTCACCGTGTGATTAAGGTAATTGGTATTTGAAGTCATCACATGAATAATCTTATCTATGTTAGATCTGAAGTTTCTTTTTTTCAATGCTGCATCTGAATTTACTCTACTTTCTGTGCAGGTTCATGAACGCCAGGAAAGTGCTGAAGTTGACATCCTCACAAAAGGTAACCATCATATTCAGTTTCGGTGCCATCAGTTTCTTCAGTGATTATAGTGCTCAATGGTAGAGCAGTTTGTGCAGTCCTGCAATAATAATCAACATCTAGCAATGTATAATTCACAGTAGATGCCACTACATGGTTCTATCTCAACTGGTAAACTGTCCTCTAGGTGACAACAATTTTGGGGATGACCGACTGCTGTACGCGCACGGTCAGCTGTGGCTTCAGCAGCACCACATCATGGGGCGGGCTGTAGGGTGAGTATCCATAACACTTGCATCACTTACCTGCCTTCATGCTGGTGAAAAGCTATTACGCTTACTTGACTGCTATTTTGTTCTGTGAACAGCTATCTTCCATACGTTGGGTGGGTTACCATTGTGATGACTGAGAAGCCGATCATCAAGGTATGCTTAGTCTTATCAAGTATATACTGACCAACCCAGAGGTTGTGATGGTTGTTCTGTTCCCTATGAAGGAAGGTGTCCGTCAGATTTTGATAAAACTGCCGTCCGTTACTCTGGTTAATGGGAGATCTAAAATTGAAATAAGAAAATGCATGCAATCTGTACAGTATAGCTGAAATGCTGAATTTGTGCAATAGCTGAAATGCTTATATATGATGCTCGTTGCTGCAGTACCTTCTGATTGGCGCACTGGGCCTGCTGGTGATAACGTCGAAAGACTGAAGATTCCACCTTGTCACAGGGTCGTAGTCTGGTCTTATAGTAGCGCAGAAGTAACCGACAGCTGAAGATGTTGCATCGTGTATTGAATGGAAGTTTTCATGTGTCTGTTTTGACTTCTGAATATGTATCTGGCCCGCCGAACAAGGTGTTATGCAACACTCGTCTTCTGATAGTCCTAACTAATGATATCAATCTGGTTATTGCACTGAATAAAAGTAAGCGTTTAGTTGCATTTTCGGAAAATAAAATTCTCTATACGACTCAGAAGCGAAAACTATCTCGATGGTGGTTTGACCCTGGATGTACCTCTGAAGTGTAGTATTTTTGTGCTGCTGTTGAGATGAAATGGACTTGCTTGGTTTGTTGAAGAACCAGCGTGAAAAGGCTTCTGATGTAAATTTTTGTGTTGCTCCACGAACGACTGAGCCGACTGGGCGGGCTGGTCATCGTGTGCGCGAGTGCCACAATCTTCGGCGTCCACTCAGCTAGCTGGCATGCCTTGTTGTGTCACCCGTGTCCTGCCTCAGCACTGAGCATCGTCAAGCTCTGGCTTCATGCTCCCCTCCAAGGCGCTTCGTCGTTGGTCGTATCCGCAACCGTTTGGTTTGGCAACCTCATCTGATGTGGCGGTGTAGTCTCCTCTGCAGCTCAGACTGAACAGCTGCAAGGCTTGATCGCGCGTGTTGGTAGCGTTCTGGATGAGGTGGAGGTTGCTTTGAGCACGCTTCCCCTTGTGCCCACTATGTTGCATACCACTTCGACGTTCGTGTCTTCCTAGTGTGGCCAGTGTTGGCTCTGTGGAGGATATGGGAGCGGAGCTATATGGTTGTCTCCTCGGGGCAGTTTGCCGTGGTCGTGGCTCCAGTGTTACAGATCATGCATGAGCTTCTGGAGCTATGCCTGAGCCCTCTTTTGCCTCTGTCAATCGAGCATATGAAGGTGGACTCCAGGTGACCTCATGCGCCCCACTCCACCCACACTAGCGAACTTTATCCCGATACTCTCTTCGCAAAGAAATAATTGCGGCGTGATTGTCATCTTGGAGAATGCTAGCCTTGATTTTGGAAGTGCAATTGCTTGCCTCCTAACTGGGATGACAATTAGGGGCAAAAGCAAGAAGGTGGACGATTGCCCTTGGATCAACGCGTTCGAAAAGAGAAATCACTCAAGTGCAAAGGCAAGAACGCCCCCATTGAAAAGGCTCCCACAACTGCTTGATGGAAGATCTTCTCTTTTTTTTCTTTTTCTGAAAACTCCACCCATATATTAATTAATTAATACAGATGTTCATACAATCATTCGTTACAGTTTCTGCCACACAGGGCGGAACACTATTAATAAGAATACCATCAGACCTATTTAAAAAACTAAATTTTGCTCAGCTCGGCCTCACGATTTGGATCGTCACTATGGTTTTGGTGTTGTTCTCGTCAGGGGTCTATTGTGTGTACAAGTGTCAACGATTGCGGATGTTGTGTGTTGCGAGAGTTTAATGGGATGCATGTGCAGTCGTGAGGTTTCATGCTTTCTGACTGGTCTTCTTACAGTTTAATTGTATTGTTTCTTTTTTTATAAATTAACTAGACAATTCTCTTCTTAATTAATCAACGAGGCAAATTTTTTGTCTTCGCTTTTTAGAAAAACTTTATTTATCAGAGTGGAAATAGCTCAACAAATACACATACAATTTTAGTACAATCTGGAATAATCTATTTCAAATGCCTGCAAAAGAGGGTACCCTGCGCGTCTCAGCCATCGTGTTTGTATATACCAAAGCCTCCCAATCTTTTCCATCAGAATTTCTGCAGCATCATTCTGCGCGCCCGTCTGCCGTCTGATTGAAATCATGCGGCCAGATCACGAGCCAAGTGGCGTGTCCGACGAAAGGAAGGCCAACTTGAAGAGATGGGGCCCGCTCGGGGTGGGCGATATTGCATTTTCACATAAATATTCTACCCACAGCGCAGGCACCTCGCGGTGCAGCAGCCGGAGTGCCGGACCCACACGTCGGTCTCAGGTAGGAGTAGGGGCGCGACCGCTCCAGTAGCACAAGGGCAACGGCTCAAATTTCGGGCGCCGCGCCGCGGGAAAGAGAGGGGAGAGAGAGAGGGGTGAGGCCCCACCCATTTCCCTCCCCAATCCCACCGGTGGCGGGCCGCCCGCCGCCCCTCTCCGGCGACGAATCCGGCGGCGGGTACTGCTCTCCGTCGAGCCAGGCGGAGGAGAGCGAGGGTCGGCCGACGCTCGCGCGCTCGCGCGCGCGGGGAAGCCGGGCGCCTGCTCCCACCGCTGGCGGGCTGCCTGCCGCGCCTCCCCGGGGAGGAATCGACGGGCGGGCGCGTCGACTCCGGCCAGCCTCTCCGTCGAGGCGGACGGCGGAAGAAGCAGGTGAGAATATGCGACGCATTGTTTCGTTGATGGGAATGGGATCCGCTTGCTGAATGCTGACATCGGTGTGATTTTCCGGCGGATGTGTATTTTTCTCCAGCCCGAGCAGCGTGGAGCGGGAATCGGTGTCAGCAAACGAGCACGCTTCTCTCAGGCCGTTCGTCGTAGAGGTCAGTACAAGCAGCTCCCCCAAGCAAACCTTAGGGTTTCAAACATCGCATCTGCACTGAACAGCCCCACGGAAGTATGATAAGGAATTAAGCAGTGACCTCATGTAACCGATGGATGGTTTCATCGATGGAGAACTGATTTTTTGTGTGCTTTTGAATCATTGTTTTTGGCTATCCATCTCACTGTAAGAACATGCTAATAATATGTCTTGGCACAAAGCCACAAACACATTCCGAACATGCAGATGAAGTCACACTTCAGGTCGGTACAGCCTTTACACGCCAAATTTGCTAAGTCTCGGTTGGGGGATCCGTGTAAGAAACTGAAAATGGTACGCTGACTTAGCTGAGTACTCCCTCCATTCCACAATGTAGTGCTTCCTCTATCCCCGTGCTTCAACTTTGACCGTGAATTTAACTATCAAGACCGATTGCGGCGGGAGCAAAAATTATATCAGTGAATTCGTATTCGAAAAAAGTTTTCAATTATATAATTTTTTCTCCCGCCGCAGTTGGTCTCGTTGGTTAAATTTATGGTCAAAATTGGACCTCGGGAAGCGCGGGCGCACTATATTTTGGAATGGAGGGAGTAGTATCCATCACCTGTTAAATTCCATTTAATGCATCTCTTTCAGTCGTTAACTGAACAAATTGAATCAGATCCCAGAGATTTATGAACTGATCAATGTCCTCCGAAGACTCAATTTGTTGTAGTCCCTTCATCCATCTCCCTTCAGCCAGTGCCTCTTTTACTGTCAGGTTTTTCTGGTGCACTAAGTGGAACATATTTGTAGCAATATCCTTTAGGAGCTTGTCCCAGCAGCCATTTTTCATTCCAAAAACGAGCTATGAAACCATCACCGAGAGTAATTGTGGTGCAAGCAGCAAACAACTGCCTATCGATTTTGTCGAAGGGTACCGCTGTCCCTTTCCAAGTTTTGTCCTCCTCTTGCCATTGGTTCCACAACCATCTTAGCCTCAGTGATCTTCCGAAACTCCCTATATCCATACCCAGTCCACCATTTTGTTTGGGGGCACAGACAGCTTTCCAATTAACCAAGCAGTTTCCCCCCATTTCCCTCGTCGCCCGCATTCCAGAAGAAATTCCTTCTGATCTCGTTCAGCCTCTTCGCAGCCCAGGCACTTGCAACGAAGATAAGATCAGAAGGAATTTCTTCGTTGATATACACAAGCAGTTCTCAGCCCAGGCACCAGGCACACCATTTGTAAATCGTTACCGAAAACATAAGAAGCAGATTGGCCATGAATATGCATCATGATATACACAACTCACTTGTTTGATATATATTTTGATGGAAAATGGTAAATGGCTATAAGCAGATTGGCCCTTTTGTAATCCAAAACATTGCAACCAGTTCTCAAACAAATAACAACTCTAAAAGGCGCGCCGGGCTGGTATTATGACTGTATGTTGCATGGTTTATGACTGCCCCTACTTCCACATGTTGTGAACATGTATTTCCATCTATGATTTTTTTTGTAGAAGCTTAATCTGTGCAACTATTCTTTGAAATAGCCGCTTCAGTCATCCATGTTTTCAAATTATTATGTTCTTCCTCAGTAACAGATTGTGTTAATTGCACTAATTTTTTTTATTCTGTCTAGGCAATGGACGCGATACACGAGATGGAGGACACCTACAAAAATTCTGCAGCCATTGCTGGGAACACCGTGACAATGTTAGAAGCTTTCTCAAAGGCAGCCCTTTCAACTAGCGCTGCGCACTTGGTGCAGATCGCGAGTCAAGTCGCAGGGATAGCCGATGATTCGATTGCTAGTAAGGTCAAGCTCGTCAAAGCTGCTCGTCGACTATCTCGAATAGAAGCTTCTGGAAAGGCTCATGTCGTACGCGAGCTTATACTTGAGCCCGCCGCACTCGCACGAGAAGCTGAAAATGTAGGAAACGAGATCCTCAGGTGCAGTGCCATTGACTTGGGGAAACGCTGGGCGTTCTTTCCTACAACTCGCTGCTTTGCACAACATGGATGGACTGGTGGAAGAGCAAGCCGACCAAGATAATGAGGAAGTCCCAGAGCAACCGACAACCTGGATCTCTTCATGGTGGTCCAAAAGGAAAAGAATGAGAGATATTGAATCTTTGAAGGCTCCTTTGCTAAATCCAGCTGCCTCAATGGTCAGGGACAATACCTCTACCACCGTTCCACAGGTATGTAAACTTCCGAAGAAACCCATTTAGTATCCATTGGTGAGGTTAATACACACTAGCTAATATTTGGTCACTTGAAATTGACTAAGAAGCTGAACAAGTTATAGGGGGCTATGCAAGTATGGATACAACCATCTGCTTCTATCCTCATGTAGTAATATTGACTGTCTTTGTGAGTATTACTTAGTTATTCATTTTGTTTCTGGACATTACTGTTTTTTCATCATGGTTGACAATTGAAAATTGGAACTAGAAGTATTAACTCCATGAAGTTACTACTGCTGATATTTTTAAGTTCTGTATTCTGATTCTGAATTATTTTCTCTGTTTTTTATAGGGCCAGGGGAGGCTATGTGACAAGTGGCTAGGCATGCAGACATGCGCCCTTGCAATGTCTCTCAGTTTGCTCCCCTACATGGGAAGAGATGGCCTTTTTAAGGATAAAACAATTTTCTCAAGTAATTATCTGTGGCGGGTGGATTTGCTATTCAAGTTGTGGTGGGGCTTGGTAGCTCTTGGCGTGCCTTGCAGTTTGTATGGTCGCGGTTGTATGGCGCAGCAGTATGCCCGTGTGTCCGGCCACTTGGCAATACTTGGTATGTTATCCTTGAAGATTATATTTCTCATGTTATTATGCTCTCTCTATCCTGGAATGTAAGGCGCATAGGATCTTTCACAGCTTCCAATACATGAGTTCAACTATAATATATATTTGCAATATGATAAAAGATTTTTCGAAGAGAAGTACGACAATCTAACTCTTGTATTCTCAATTAATGTACTTTTACATGTATTAGGGGTCAAAGTTATAAAATGTTGACTGCATTAATAATTATGCGCCTTGTATTTCTGATGGAGTGAGTATTAATGGATGCTGGGAAAGATTTGACAGTTGTGTTTTTATGTAGGCCTGATTTTTCTTGTTGGCATGTTCTCTCATTGGATACTGGAGATTGAGGCGATTGAGGCGACAATACTGTTGAAATCTTTTCTTGGCCTTACAGCCGCGGGTTTTATTTGCTTGTTCATAGCTGTATGATTCTATCCCTCATGCGTATTTATTTTCACTGTCTATTCTGACTTGGTACAAGATAAGTACTAACAACCTGCACACGTTTCTGACACAGTGCTGCGCAGCGGGTGACCTGTAATGCTACTGGAGCAAAGGAATTTCGGGAGAAGATTGACAGCATTGGTGGTATTTTGGAGAAGCAAATTGTACATTAGCAGGATTCACATTGCGCTACTAAAAGTGAACGTTCTTGTCGTTACAGCTGTGGGTTTTACTTGTTTGTTCATAGCTGTATGATTCTAGCCCTCGTCCGTCTTTTTTTTCACTTTCTGTTCTGACTTTGTACTACAAGATAAGCACTAATAACCACCTCTGCACACGTTTCTGATACAGTGCTGCGTGGCGGGGCACCTGTGATGCTACAACAGCAAAGAATTTTTGGGGGAAGATTGACAACAACGGTGGTGTTTTGGAGAAGCAAACTGTACATTACTAGGATTCACACTGCAGTGCATGTGCTGCTCATGAGGGCTACTAAAAGTGAGCGTGTGATACACGCGGGCCGTTAAGCAGTATTCATCATAGATTTGGTACATATCGCCATGGAAGGTGTGTGATGTGCAATACCGTGACTGCATAACTCTTTTTTCTTTTGACTTTCGCCCGTATAACTTCGATAGTCAACACTAGGTGAATTGGTGCTCCACAGTGTTAATAAAGCACTAATCCCCTTTTTAGATGTTATTTGCTGGATGCTGTAATACATTCATACGACATATACCAGCGATGTCACGTATGAAAGAATCCAGACGGATCTACGGATGGGGAGGGGTTGAATACCCTCAAACGTCTGCTGGGGCGCCCAGTCCTCCCTGTACCCGCCCAGATCTGTGAGGTACTCACTAGTTCTTCCTCTTCTATCTATGGCGATTACAGACTTGATTCGATTACAACTTGGGAGAAGGGAAGAAGGGGATCGCGAGCATAGCTCGATAAAGAGAGGAACACGCGCACTCGCCGCCACCTATGCCTGATCCTAGCCGGGATGCCCTTACCCACCTACCACTCCTACTTATATCAGCCAGTCACGGGCTCGGTTGGGCTGAACATGTAAGAGACCGATTGGGGCCCAGTGAACTTGTGGCATGGCCTCCTCTCTCTCTTGGGCCGGCCTGGTGTAGCTCTCCCTTCCCTCTGCCCTTGTGTAGTGTGGTTGCTAACACCCCTCTTTCTTCAGATATGACTTATCCCCAAGTCGCAGCAGTCAGAAAGCGACGACGGAGATTTTCAAGGTCCTCCCAGGTATCTTGTGTAGCGTGGTTGTTTTGCGAGCGAATCAGTCCTTGCTCCCACATCTTGTTCGAGCCGCGGCACAAGTGTTTGTCCAAGATCTCCATACGAACATTTACAATATCAAAAAGCGATGTAAGAAATGAGGATGCACTCCCACCAGGTGTCAAGGCCTTGCGAAGTTGCGACACGTGGAAGACTAGGAAGATTGAGGACCCTTCAGGCAGCTTCAGCTCATACGTCACCTCGTTCACCCGTCGGATCACCGGGTATGGTCCAAAGAACTTGAAACTGAGTTTTATGGTTGGCTCGGCGGGCGACTGAAGTCTGAATGTATGGTTGTAATTTGAGGAATACCTGGTTACCAACCTGAAATTCCAGGTGGGATCTTATCTTATCTGCCTGACTTTTCATAATCTGCTTGCCGCGAACCAGATGTTGCCTTAATAGGTCCTGCATTTGCTAATGTTCTTCTAGCCATTCATTCAGCTCAGGAATAGGTGTTGCTTGGTCAGGGAGCAGTCACATGTGTCGTGGTTCTTGGTCGTAAACCACTGAGAACGGTGTTCTGTTGAGGGTAGAGTGGTATGTCGAGTTGTACCAGAATTCGGCCAAAGCTAACCATCTGCTCCAGTTGGCGGGGGTGTTGTGCACAAAGCAGCGCAAGTATGTTTCAAGATATTGATAGATGTGCTTAGTCCGTCCGTCGGTTTGCGGATGATGTGATGAATTCATCTTCAGTTCCACGCCTTGCAATTTGAAGATCTCTTGCCAAACCTTACTGGTAAAAACTACATCTCTGTCGGATATGATAGCCTCAGGCAGGCCATGGAGTTTGTAGACTTGATCAATGTATAACTAGGCTATCACTTGTGTTGTGTAGGGGTGCTTAACTGGGATAAAGTGGGCATACTTAGAGAAGGTGTCAACCACCACCAAGATGCAGTTAAACTGCCTGGACGGAGGCAAACCCCCGATGAAATCAATGGACACCAAGTCCCAGCAAGGTTTGGTGATCGACAAAGGGTGGAGGAGCCCTGGATACTGCACACGATCTGCTTTGGCTCGTTGACAGATTTGACAAGTCTGAACATGCTGCTAGATATGTTGCTTCATCCTAGGCCACGCGAACAGATGCTTGATTCTCCTGTATGTGGTCGGAAAGCCTGAATGACCACCCATAGCACTACCGTGCAAGGCATGCATAATTTGTTGTTGGAGATGCGTGTTGTTGCCCAGCTAGACCCAACCATTGAAATGGACAATGCCCTTGTGCAAGGTGAACTTACCCCCAACCACTGGTGCGATGGCAAGTTGGGTGACCAGTTGTTGTGTCTTTGGGTCTTGGTCATAACCTCTGATGATCTCCTGTAACCACACGGGTTGGCACACAGATATGGCGTAGAGCTGTTCACAAGAAGATACCGTGTGCCTAGAGAGAGCGTCCGCGGCGACATTTTCAAATCCTTTGCGGTAGCAGATGCGGTACTACAGTCCCAAGAGTTTGGTAAACGCTTTCTGTTGCCAATGGGTGTGGAGCTGCTGTTCTTCCAAATGCACTAAGATGCACTGGTTAGTTTTGATCACAAACTTGCCAAACTGCAGGTACGATCGCCACTACTCAACAACTAGGACAATTACCAGGTATTCTTCTTTGTAGTTGGATAGCCCTTTTGTGTGGGGGTCCAACGCTTTGCCGAGGTATGCGATGGGATGGCCTTCCTGTTGGAGCACATCACCGACTCCGTATTCGCAAGCATCTGTCTCAATTATGAATGGCTTAGTGAAGTCAGGTAGAGCCAGAGTGGGTGTCATCACTAGGGCAGATTTGAGTGCCTCAAAAGCAGACTGGGTGGCTGCTATCCATTGGGAAGGTGTGTTCTTGCATAACAAAGTGGTCAGGGGCTGAGCGAGCATGCCAAACTGCCTGACAAAATGTCGGTAGTAGCCTACCAGACCGAGGAAAGCTCAAACATCCTTGACACACGCTGGCACCGGCCAATCAACCACCTATTGAACTTTGCTGTTGTCGATGGAGACCCCTTGTGCAAAAATAGTGTGGCCCAGGTACTTGATTCCTTGTTGGGTTAACACACACTTGGATCGCTTGACATACCATTGATCTTTTCGTAGGAGGGACAAGACCTGCCATAAATGTTGGATGTGTAGAGCTAGTGTGCGACTGAAAACAAGGATGCCGTCGAAAAACGACATTACACACACCTGGTGTACTGGTTGTAGAGTGATCTGGATGGCGCCCAAGAATTAATGTTGCTGGTGCCCCCCCCCCAAGCCAAAGGGAACGACCTTAAATTCAAAATGACCAAAGTGGGTTTGAAATGCTGTTTTGAATTCTTCTCCTTCTGCCAGGAGAATCTAATGGTAACCTGATCGTAGATCAAGCGTACAAAACCAGCGAGCTCCAACTAGCTCGTCCAGTATGTCCTCTATCACCGGGACCAGGTATTTTGTTGATAATTGTTATAGCGTTGAGGCGCTGGTAATCGACACAGATGCGCCAGATGCCGTCTTTCTTCTTCACAAGAATGATGGGTGAAGAGAACGGGCTGCTGAGGGAGTCCTGGACTAAGGGGTCCTCGGGCGTCCGGCCTGTTATCCTTTGGGCCGGACTGATGGGCTGTGAAGACATGAAGGCCGAAGACTGCACCGTGTCCGGATTGGACTCTACTTGGCGTGGACGGCAAACTTGGCGACCAAAGATTCCTTCTTATGTAACCGACTCCATGTAAACCCTAGACCCCCTCGGTGTCTATATAAGCCGAGGGGGATAGTCCGGAAAGGACACCACATATACTCATTACCATACCCACATAGGCTAGGCTTCTAGGGTTTAGCCATTACGATCTCATGGTAGATGAACTCTTGTAATACTCATATTCATCAAGATCAATCAAGCAGGAAGTAGGTTATTACCTCCATAGAGAGGGCCCGAACCTGGGTAAACATCGTGTCCCCGGTCTCCTGTTACCATCGATCCTTGACGCACAGTTCGGGACCCCCTACCCGAGATCCGCCAGTTTTGACACTGACATTGGTGATTTCATTGAGAGTTCCACTGTGCCGTCGGCAAAAGGTTCGATGGCCCCTTCAATCGTCAATAATGACGCTGTCCAAGGAGGAACTTTCCCCCGGATAGATCTTCGTATTCGGCGGCTTCGTACTATGGGCCAACTCGCTTGGCCATCTGGAGCAGATTGACGGCCACACCCCTGGCCATCAGGTCAGATTCGGAAGCTTGAACTACGTCATGGATATCCGCGGAGACTTGATCTTCGAGGGATTCGAGCCCGCGGCAATCGCTCCCCCTCATCCCGATGAACATGACTTAAATCTGTCATCGGATCACACCCAGGAGATGGTTCATGCGGCTGCAACGACCTTAGAGCCGAAGCAGGTCGAGCAATCCGAGGCCTCAGAGTCCGCGGTGTTGGAGCCACACATGGACTCGACGACCTGCAACATTCGCTTTAATGGAACTTCGGACTCATCTCCAGCTATAAGTTCCGGACTGTGTACGCCCGCGGACACCGAGCTAGCTAGATCGGTTATCGATCTTCGAGTTCAGCGCTGCTGATGATTTCCAACACTCGCCTTGGGGTGACGTGCTAAAATCTTTAAAGAATTTGTCCTTGGAGAAGGACTCATAGCCGAACTATGTGCGCTTCGAGCTAGAGATGGATGATGAGGAATTTTGCTCCACACCCGCCACCCACTTCATAGCCACCGTCGACGACTTAACCGATGTGCTTGACTATGGCTCCGAAGACATCGATGGTATGTACGACGATGAGAACAAGGAGCAAGGCCAAGACCCGCCATTCACTGGACATTGGACGGCTACCTCTTCATACAACGTGTACATGGTTGACACACCTAAAGGATCTGGTGACGACAAAGAAGAACCAGATGCGAATAAAACCCCCGAGACACTGTCCAAGCCCCGGCGACCCAAACGCCGCCCCAAGCCCCGCCGCTCAACGGACGGCAACACCGACACAGGAGAAAATAGTACTCCGGGCGACGCCGAAAACAATGAAGACCCTGTCGGGGCTACATCTGAATAGGAACACGACAACAGGCAAGACAACCCCGACGAACATGCCATAGAAGATGACTCGGAGGATGATAGTTACCGTCCACCCTCCGAGGAGGAGACAAGCCTTGGCAACGAAAATTTCATCGCGCCTGAGGATCCTCTCGAGCAGGAGCACTTTAAGCTTCAGCTCATAGCCACGACAAGGAGCCTGAAAAAGAAACAACAACAGCTTCAAGCTGAACAAGACCTGCTCGTCGACGGATGGACTGATGTCCTGACAGCCGAGGAATATGGTCTCAAGCGCCCAGCCAAAAGGTACCCAAAACATAGACTGCTACCTCAGTTCGATGAGGAGGCAACCGATCCCATACCTCCCTCGCACAATGCGGACCGACCACCACGTGGTCGGGTGTAACGCCCCGAGACCGATGTGCCAAGTGTCCTCCAGTTATTCGCTGTTGTTGCCTTGTCATTGCTTGCGTGTCATGCATCTCATACCATGTCATCATGTGCATCGCATTTGCATACATGTTCGTCTCCCCACTCGTCCTAAAAACTCACCGATTCCCAAGGGCTGTATAAACGGCACAGTTGGGTTACCCATACCCGCATTGATGAGAATCCCGCGATAAGGGGACACGATCTCTGCTTTGACGAGACGTGCCAATGGCAACCGCGTCTCAAAACATGGAGCGGCAGACGAAAAGTGGTTCAAAATTATGACTGGACAAACGTAATGTCGTGTTGTGAAAAGCTGTCAGCGGATAGAACTCGTGTGAAAATATATTCTCTCTGTGGCTGTGTGTGGTATGTGACAGGTCCGGATACTATCATCGCATCCGAAGACTATCTTGGAGTTCGGAGAAAGGGGAACCTGCCTTGCAATTTCGAAGACAATCTGCACGCCGGACTCCTCGTCATTGAAAGCCTGGTTCAGGGGCTACTGAGGGAGTCCTGGACTAAGGGGTCCTCGGGCGTCCGGCATGTTATCCTTTGGGCCGAACTGATGGGCTGTGAAGACATGAAGGCCGAAGACTGCACCGTGTCCGGATTGGACTCTACTTGGCGTGGACAGCAAGCTTGGCGACCGAAGATTCCTTCTTATGTAACCGACTCCATGTAAACCCTAGATCCCCTCGGTGTCTATATAAACTGAGGGGAATAGTCCGGAAAGGACACCACATATACTCATTACCATACCCACATAGGCTAGGCTTCTAGGGTTTAACCATTACGATCTCGTGGTAGATGAACTCTTGTAATACTCATATTCATCAAGATCAATCAAGCAGGAAGTAGGGTATTACCTCCATAGAGAGGGCCCGAACCTGGGTAAACATCGTGTCCCCCGTCTCCTGTTACCATCGATCCTTGACGCACAGTTCGGGACCCCCTACCCGAGATCCGCCGGTTTTGACACCGACAACTGCTACTTGATGTCTACTACACAACTTGTTCTTGTAGACTCGAGTTGGGCCTCCAAGCGCAGAGTTTTGTAGGACAGTAGCAAATTTCCCTCAAATGGATGACCTAGGGTTTATAAATCTGTGGGAGGTGTAAGATGAAGATGGTCTCTCTCAAACAACCCTGAAACCAAATAATAAAAAGTCTCTTGTGTCCCCAACACACCAAATACAATGATAAATTGTATAGGTGCACTAGTTCAGCAAACAGATGTTGATACAAGTGTAGTAATGATACTAGATATTGATTTTTTTAATAGGAACAATAAAAAACAGCAAGGTAGCAATTGATAAAACCAAGCACAAATGGTATTGCAATATTTGAAAATGAGGCCTAGGGTCCATACTTTCACTAGTGTAATCTCTCAACAATGCTAATATAATTAGATCATATAACCATCCCTCAACATGCAATGAAGAATCACTCCAAAGTTCCTATCTAGCGGAGAACATAAGAAGAAATTGTTTGTAGGGTATGAAACCACCTCAAAGCTATTCTTTCCGATCAATCTATCCTAGAGTTCATACTAAAATAACACCAAGCTATTCTTTCCGATCGATCTAACCAAGAATTCCTAAAATAACACCATATGATACACATCAACCAACTCTAATGTCACCCATAGCTGGCCAAACGGGCCGGCCCGACCCGGCAGGGCACGGCCCATCTTAATCGTGCCTGGCACGGCCCGGCCTGCCAAGGCACGATTATTATACAGGCCGTGCTGTGCCGGTCCGCATGCTGCAGCTTGCAGCCCAGGCACGGCCCATATGCTAATCGGGCCAGTCCACCGGCACGCTAGGCCTGCTAATATGCCTCTTATTTTGCGCACTGGGCGTTTTTAGCCTATTTTTACCTGTTAGGCCACATTAGGATACATAAAAAAAATAAAAAAAGATAATCAGGCCGTGCCATGCCGGCCCACGTGCTCAGCCTTCAGGCCCAGGCACAGCCCCTGGCGTGCCGTGTGTCGGGCCTGGCCCGTTTAGCACGTGTTGTGCCGTGCCGGCCGTGCTACCGGGCCGACCCAGCTATCCCGGTCCGTTTGGCCACCTATAATGTCACCTAGATACTCCAATGTCACCGCGAGTATCCGTGAACTGGTTATACAATATGCATCAAACAATTTCAGATTCACAATACTCAATCCACCACAGAGAACCTCAAAGAGTGCCCCAAGATTTCTACTGGAGAAACAAAGACGAGAACGAGCATCAACCCCTATGCATAGATTACCCCAATGTCACCTTGGGAATGCGCAAGTTGAGTGCCAAAACACATATCAAGTGAATCAATATGATACCCCATTGTCACCACGGGTATTCATAGCAAGACATACATCAAGTGCTCTCAAATCCATAAAAGTATTCAATTCGATAAAACAAAATCTCAAAGGGAAAACTCAATTCACAACAAGATAGAGAGGAGAAAACACCATATGATCGAACTATATTAACAAAGCCCGCAATACATCAAGATCGTGACATCTCAGGAACATGAGAGAGAGAGAGATTAAACACATAGCTACTGGTAGAAACCCTCTGCCCCGAGGGTGGACTACTCCCTCCTCATCATGGTGGCCACCGAGATGATGAAGATGGCCACCGGTGATGATTTCCCCCTCCGACAGGGTGCCAAAATGGGGTCTAGATTGGTTTTTGTGGCTACAGAGGCTTGCGGTGGTGGAACTTCTGATCTATGGTTATCTTCGGGGTTTTTTGGAATATTTGGCAATTTATAGGGCGAAGAGGCGGTGCGGGAGGCCACCGAGGTGGGCACAGCCCACCTGGGCCCCCAGGCGCACCCTGGTGGGTTGTGCTCCCCTCGGAGCCCCCCTCTGATACTTCTTTGGCTCACCGAGTGTCTTCTAGTCTAGAAAAAATCTCCAAAAAGTTTCGCTGCGTTTGGACTCCGTTTGGATTGGTTTTCTGCGATGTAAAAAAACCAAGCAAAAAACAACAACTGGCACTGGGCATGATGTCAATAGATTAGTCCCAAAGAATTATATATAGTTTCTACAAAATGATTATAAAAAGTTTCAGCTCATTTGGAGAACCTTCATTTCTGCACAAAAAACAACACCACAGTAGTTCTGCTGAAAACAACATCTGTCCGGGTTAGTTCCATGCAAATCATACCAAAACCATATAAAATTGTTGTAAAATGGCATGAATACTTCATAAACTAGATGATACACCGCGGTTGCTGCAGGAATTTATAGTATTGCAAGAAGGATTTATGGAGTGAAAAGGAATGAAATGAAACAACATGAAGATACTCTACAATATACTAATTTTGCTGACTTTATGGTATGATGAAAAGTCAGCAAAATTAGTGTGATGAAAACTCAGCAAAATTAGTATATTATAGAGTATTTCCATATTTGCTTAATTAGAGCGCATCGCTAACATTAAAAGAAGAAAGATATAGTTTGGTAAGATTTTTCTCAAAATAATACAATACAATATAATTTGGTTGTATATTTGAAGTACATCAGGGTAAAAATAAAGAAATTCCATGCTAAACCGTGAGCCTTTCGATGTTAATGCGCCAAACAGGTATTAGCTTGGAGTGTCAACAATGATCAGAATAACCAAAGGTTTGCAAAATGGCATGGTTCATGAGTAGGAAAAACTTAGTCCATTTTACTAAATATTATCAATAGGCTGCCAGCCATCAAAGACCAATTAAACCAACAGATGATCAGAACTGGATATACTTGATCCTCTTAGCACAGGCAAAAACCTTTTAGGCTAAGATTGTTATCAACACTTGAACAATCATTTAGTATAATTCTAAACATTGAAAAGTTATTCTTACATCAGTAAAGTGAAGATATGTGTTCAAATAAATAATATCCAAGTGCTTAGCATTATAAAAGATTGTTTGATTGTACTTACACATGCATGCCTACTGAACATTTGTTACTATTCTTGCTGCTATTTCGAACTAGAAATAAATTTGATAAACAATAAAATGATAGCATCTATCCCCAAACCAGAAACACATCAACACTTCACATCCCATGCCCCAAGGAGGAGTATGCATGATACACGAATGTAAACTGAGGGTGTAGTCAAGTTAAGCATTCAACTGAACAAACACCAACTCAAAATAACCTATAAACTGTAATGTATCAGCCATTTGGGGGAACAACAAACATACATTTTAAAATCTAGAAATATATCATTGGATTATGAGTATACTATTACATATCTGAAGGGAATATGCACGGAAGAGTAAATAGATATGTTACGGAGATGACTTGGAGTATGAAACCATTTGCCATTTATAAATTCATATTTACTCAGGATGGGTGAATTTCGTAAAATAAAAACGAAACAGTAATAGCAGCAGCAATAATATGAAAACAAAACATATACCGCTTTGTTACGCAGAAATGTGAATGATAAGGCAATTGCATGGACTGAACATTTTGGTGGTTATATGATGCAAATAATTAATAGAAGACCCAATTTCCCAAAGGAGAAGTCTACACATCATGTAGATCAAATGCAATTATACAATTTTCCATCGATCTTGTTAATATATGGATTTCTTTGAAAGCCACACTTGAAGCCACCAATTGATTAACATGTAACTCATACTCCAAAAGAATTATTCACAATGGTACTTTGAATTGAGCACCATCAACAGAGTAAAAAATTGAACCAAAAGAATTAGGAGCATTTTAATAACTGGAAAAGTGGAAATAGATATATTCAATACCAAAAGGGTGGAAGCATACAGAGCTACACATGGAGGATATGATATGAAGTAGAATTTCGCTCTCATCAAACTGTAGTAAAAATCATGTAACTAAAATAAATGCCCATAGAATATACTATGCTTTTTCATGAACAATTATATTCTAGAACATTGTTCTTGACAAAATATGGGTTTCATGCCTGATGTCGCTTTGGTGCGGACTGAACTTATTTCTACAGAAGATGCAAATCATCAAGCACCAATAGTGAGTTAAAGGAATTAAGAAACCCTAGAAATTCTTGCATCGAACTAATTAAAGTCTGTAAGTCTAGCAATTAAATTAGTACACAAATTATCCTACTTAATAAGTGTAGCTAGTAGCCATTGCTAAATATTAAATCCAATTTATACATGTGATGTCCAAGCGTATGAAGCAATGATGGGGAAGAAAATTCCCTAGAGTAGTGATCATGTATGCTCAGTTTGGAAATAGAAAGAAAACACTAAACTAATCATAATAACTAGATATCATTGCCTCCTTTTGCATGCAATGCATGTGATGGTCAACAGGGAGACTCCAGACTGCCTAGCAGCAAAAACAAATCCTTCGGTTGTGCACCCTCAGTAGAAGAATGAAAAATTTAAGTTACACATTGGTATCAGTTGGTTATTAGAGCAGTCTCATATCTCATGTCATCACAGTGGAATACTGGTGGTCAAAAACATACCTGAAAGTAAATAGCACGGTCACGGATGCTCTGATTCTGTGAAACAATCAACGGAAAGTTGTAGAAATACCAACAAAAATCATAGTGAACTAATAAGTTAGAGAGTTGCATGATTGTAGTACCACGTTGTAAATGATAAGCTTCAAGAACAATAAAGGAAACAAATAAAGAGTAATTTTCACCAAAGTGCTTCCAATCAAAACCAATCGGATTGTAGCGCGAGCATGAATCGATCATGTTTTGAAAAATGGTTGCCAAGAGTGTTCGAGATGAGACTGGACTTGCTGCCGCGGAGGAAGTGGCTGACTGGTTGGAGACAGAATAGAGCTTTGTTCTAAATACATCATCATACCACCCACGAATCAGAGCGGGCAACCCAGACTAACTAAAAAAACTCACTTAGATCTGGGGAGATAAAAAGTCAGGAGAGACCACCTTTGGTGTGGGTGCTGTTGGGCGAGGACAGTGACGGTGGCGCGTGTGGCTCACCACGAGCCAGGGCACAAGGCATGGGCCGACGGACACCGTGGAGCTCTTCATTGTCGGGCTAGGTTGACCTGCAGTGATCATATGCCGCCCATGGGAGTGGCCTCTGATGACCCACAAGTATAGGGGATCTATCATAGTCCTTTTGATAAGTAAGAGTGTTGAACCCAACGAGGAGCAGAAGGAAATGGCAAGCGGTTTTCAGTAAGGTATTCTCTGCAAGCACTGAAATTATCGGTAACAGATAGTTTTGTGACAAGGTAATTCGTAACGGGTAACAAGTAACAAAAGTAAACAAGGTGCAGCAAGGTGGCCCAATCCCTTTTGCAGCAAAGGACAAGCCTGGACAAACTCTTATATAAAGGAAAGCGCTCCTGATGACACAGGGGAATTATCGTCAAGCTAGTTTTCATCATGCTCATATGATTCACGTTCGTTACTTTGATAATTTGATATATGGGTGGACTGGTGCTTGGGTACTGCCCTTCCTTGGACAAGCATCCCACTTATGATTAACCCCCCTCGCAAGCATCCGCAACTACAAAAGAAGTATTAAGGTAAACCTAACCATAGCATGAAACATATGGATCCAAATCAGCCCCTTACGAAGCAACGCATAAACTAGGGTTTAAGCTTCTGTCACTCTAGCAACCCATCATCTACTTATTACTTCCCAATGCCTTCCCCTAGGCCCAAACAATGGTGAAGTGTCATGTAGTCGATGTTCACATAACACCACTAGAGGAAAGACTCATCAACATATTGAACGAATACCAAATTCACATGACTACTTATAACAAGACTTCTCCCATGTCCCCAGGAACAAATGTAACTACTCACAAATCATATTCATGTTCATAATCAGAGGGGTATTAATATGCATAAAGGATCTGAATATATAATCTTCCATCGAATAAACCAACTAGCATCAACTACAAGGAGTAATCAACACTACTAGCAACCCACAGGTACCAATCTAATGTTTTGAGACAAAGGTCGGATACAAGAGATGAACTAGGTTTTGAGAGGAGATGGTGCTGGTGAAGATGTTGATGGAGATTGACCCCCTCCCGATGAGAGGATCGATGGTGATGACGATGGTGACAATTTCCCCCTCCCGGAGGGATCTTTCCCCGGCAGAACAGCTCCGCCGGAGCTCTAGATTGGTTCCGCCTCGAGACGGAGGCGCTTCGTTCTGAAAGCTTCCTCCTTATTTTTTCCAGGGCGAAAGACACCTTATACTAGACGATGGTCATCGGGGGGCTTCCAGGTGGCCCACGAGGCAGGGGGCGCACCCAGGGGGGTTGGGCGCGCCCCCACCCTCGTGGACGGTGGGTGGCCCCCCTCTCGTGCTTTCTTCACCCAATATTTTTTATATATTCCAAAACTGACTTTCGTGGAGTTTCAGGACTTTTGGAGTTGTGTAGAATAGGTCTCTAATATTTGCTCCTTTTCCAGCCCAGGATCCCAACTGCCGGCATTCTCCCTCTTCATGTAAACCTTGTAAAATAAGAGAGAAAAGGCATAAGTATTGAGACATAATGTGTAATAACAGCCCATAATGCAATAAATATCGATATAAAAGCATGATGCAAAATGGACATATCAACTCCCCCAAGCTTAGACCTCGCTTGTCCTTAAGCGGAAGCCGATATCGAAAAATATGTCCACATGTTTAGAGATAGAGGTGTCGATAAAATAAAATACGGACATGAGGGCATCATGATCATTCTTAGAATAGCAATATATATATATATATATATAGTCATATGATTTCTTATGATAAAGTAACAATCTATTCACAATGTCAAGTATGAATTAGAAACTTCATTGAAAAACTAGCAAACTATAATCTCAGTCATTGAAGCAATTGCAATTTATCATAACATCGGAAAGAGTCAATATAAGAGCTTTTCAGCAATTCCACATACTCAACTATCATTTAGTCTTTCACAATTGCTAACACTCACACAATACTTATGGGTATGAAGTTTTAATCGGACACAGAGAAAGATAGTGGCTTATAGTTTTGCCTCCCAACCTTTTACCTCAAGGGTAATGTCAACAATAATAGTTTATGATAACTTACATATGAGTGGATATATATATATCAGGATCTTTCCAACATATAGTGCTTGCCAAAGGATAAAGTGTAAAAAGGAAAGGTGAAGGTTACCATGACTTTTGCATAAGGTATAAGACAAACAATAAAAGATAGGCCCTTCGCAGAGGGAATCAGAGGTTGTCATGTAGTTTGATGGTTGGATGCACAAAATTGTCATGCAAAAGAAAGTCACTTTATATTGCCACTTGTGATAGGGACCTTTATTATGCAGTCCATCGCTTTTATTTCTTCCATATCACAAGCTCTTATAAAGCTTATTTTATCCACACATATTTAGAGAGAAATTTTTATTGCTTGCAACAATGAAAACTTACTTGAAGGATCTTACTCAATCCATAGGTAGATATGGTGGACTCTCATGGCAAAACTGGGTTTAAGGATATTTGGAAGCACAAGTAGTATCTCTACTTGGTGCAAAGAATTTGGCTAGCATGAGGGGGAAAGGCAAGCTCAACATGTTGGATGATCCATGACAATATAATTTATTTCGGATATAAGAAAACATAACCCATTATGTTGTCTTCCTTGTCCAACATCAACTTTTTAGCATGTCATATTTTAATGAGTGTTCACAATCATAAAAGATGTCCAAGATAGTATATTTATATGTGAAAGCCTCTCTTTCTTTATTACTTCCTATTAATTGCAACGATGACCAAAACTATGTTTATCGGCTCTCAACAACTTTTATTCATCATACTCTTTATATGTGAAGTCATTACTCTCTCCATAAGATCAATATGATCTCTTTATTTCTTTTTATTCTTTCTTTTTACTTTTATTCCCTTAAGATCATAGCAAGATAACCAAGCCCTCGACTCAAGACTAATCTTTATTATATATAGCTCACGGACTCGATTACATAGATAAGGATCAACACAAAAACGCAAAGCTAGATCATACTAAACTTTATTCTACTAGATCCAGATATAACCAAAAGGATCGAACTAAGAAAAATGGTAAAGATAGAAGTGTGATGGTGATACGATACCGGGGCACCTCCCCCAAGCTTGGCAGTTGCCAAGGGGAGTGCCCATACCCATGTGTTTATGTCTCTTTCTTCGAAGGTGGTGATGAAGGAATTGTTGATGATGTAGGCTTGTCGTCCATCTTCCAAGGCATAGGCTCACCATCATAGAAGGATGACCAAGTCTCCAGGATCCTCAAATCTGCAGCCAAACTCATCCTCTTGAATCTATATTCATACTCACATTTTTGGTTGTGCAGGTCATAGATCTGGGCTTGGAGGTGCTCGATTTTCTCGTGAAGCTTGAAGATGGTCTCCCCAATGTTCTTGGCATCCAGCTTGTGGTTGTTGGTGAACTCCGTGATCATCATGTGGTTGGTGTCGAGTCCGCGTTCCACCATCTCCTGGCACTTGAAAAACCTGTTGATCCATTGCTTCGAGTCTTGTCTCCACGCTTCCGGTCCTCCTTGGTCCCTCAACATCGCGGATGTGCAGCACCCCCTCACGCATCTCAATGGTTTGAGGGTGTTGCCGCACCTCTGTGAGGTAGGGGTTGATGACCTTCTCGAAAAACTTGTCCTTGGGGGCACTTGAAGACGTCATGGTGATCTAGATCTGTCAAAAAACTAGCCTGAAACAAAAGCAAGGGATATTTGCGTGGTACGGTGATCAAAACCTTTGGGAGATTATATAATGAATTTTTACCGACAAAAAGAAGTATCATGCAAGAAAATGGAGTCCGGGGGGCACACGAGGTGCCCACGAGGCAGGGGGCGCGCCCAGGGGGGTATGGCACGCCCTCCACCCTCGCGGATGCCTCGTGTTTGAGGGAGTCCTGGATTAGGGGGTCCTCGGACAGCCGGACTATATCCTTCGGCCGGACTGTTGGATTATGAAGATACAAGATTGAAGACTTTGTCCCCTGTCCGGGTGGGACTCTCCTTTGCGTGGAAGGCAAGTTTGGTAATTCGGATATGTAGATCTCCTCCCTTGTAACCGACTCTGTGTAACCCTAGCCCCCTCCGGTGTCTATATAAACCGGAGGGTTTAGTCCGTAGGACGAGAACAATCATAATCGTAGGCTAGCTTCTAGGGTTTAGCCTCTATGATCTCGTGGTAGATGAACTCTTGTAATACTCATACCATCAAGATCAATCATGCAGGAAGTAGGGTATTACCTCCATCGAGAGGGCCCGAACCTGGGTAAACATTGTGTCCCCCGCCTCCTGTTACCATCTGCCTTAGACGCATAGTTCGGGACCCCCTACCCGAGATCCGCCAGTTTTGACACCGACATTGGTGCTTTCATTGAGAGTTCCACTGTGCTGCCACGATAAGGCTTGATGGCTCGTATTTTTGTCAAGGACAACATTACCTCGGGGGGAGCCCTGGCTATAGGCCAAACTCTCCGACTAGGCAGCTTCGTCATGACCGCCCGTTTGGCCGTCGCGCCGACGATGACTTCTCGGGTAATCAAAAATAGCCTCCACGTCGGTCGGGATTCGCTGAGCAGATGGATCCAATAGAGCTCTCTTCCCTGAACGAGCTCTTGGATCGCATCGCCGCCCTGGGAGTCGCAATGGACTATGATCGGATCGAGCTTAAACCCGACCAAAGGGAGATTAACTCTTTGTCGGTCACCCATCAGATAGCGGTGGTGGAGGAGCAATGTAGCAATTCTTCCTATATTTTGAGGAAAAACTATGTCCGGATTCCCGAGCTCTCCGAGCCGGATACCCGTCCACGGGAGGACATGGCCCAAGCTTCGAACCTAGAATCAGACAGCGGGCCAGAACTATTGGGCAACATCCCGGAGTCTGAACTACCAAGCTAGGAAACTCCTCCGCCCCTGGGTCTCAGATCGGGTCAGGGTTTGGACCTAAATCTACCCACCCACCCAGACTCAAGTGATCTTTCCCACATTAGACAAGAGCCCCAAGAGACAGTACATCACTATTGGGCCAGATTCGTCCTTGTAATGAGCAAGGTCAAGGACTGTCACGAGGAAGACGCAATTTCATTCTTTTGCAAAAATTGCACGGACAAGGGAATCCTCAACGCCATAAGTCGCCGTGACATAGCACACTTTGCTGACTTAGCGGCCATAGTACGGAAGTACTGTGCGATGGAAAGCGCTTGGAAAACCCAAACAAAATTCTGGGACCCTCCAGCTCTCGCTAAACCCCCACCCGAACTAAAAGGGTGTACTCTCGTAAGTCACCCGATCCAATTACAAAGAAACAAAAGCCCACTACAGGGCGTAAAACTGTATTGGAGGGATGGCTCAATGGGCCATGCAAAATTCATAGTACAGCAGATACCATGCCAACACACAGCCTTAGAGCATGTTGGATACTCCGGCAGGTGGCCAAGAGCGGCGAGGATATCCTCATCAATAATACAACAGAGCACCATCCCGTGGAAAATAACAATACAGTATTGACAGTCTTCGAGACCTTTGCCTCAAATAATAGGTGCAAGCGAACACTCCGCAGCCTTGCCGAAGTCTGCCATGTTGCAGCAATAAATCCATGGAACGACACGGCCATAACCTTCAATGCCAGTGACGAACCCCAATTCTGAATAGCCCGAGCACCAGCCGCTTTGGTCCTTAGTCCAATTGTGGATGGCTTCCGGCTTACTAAAGTGCTCATGGACGGTGGCAGCAGATTAAACCTCATCTACAAGGAAACTCTTAGCAAAATGGAAATAGACAAGAGCCGCATTGAGCAAAGCAGCACGACCTTTAGAGGAATCACCCCTAGTCGGGAGGCACGATGTGCGGGAAAAATCACACTAGATGTGGTATTCGGCACGCCGGAGAATTATAGGTCCAAAGAAATCACATTCCAAGTGGCCCCGCTCAGTAGCGGATACCACGCCCTTTTAGGGCGGGAGGCATTCACGATCTTCCAAGCTATACCCCATTACGGGTACATGAAGCTCAAAATGCCCGGGCCCCATGGAATCATCACTCTGGCTAGTGATCCGGACATAGCACTCCGCACCGAAAATAAAACCGCCGCACTAGCCCTCGAGGCGTTATCTGAAGCCCTTGCGGCCGAAGAACTAACTGCGCTGCACTCCACGGTGGACAGGGACGACGTGATACTCGACAAAAGACCCAAGTCCACCTCTTTTAAACCAGCAGACGAAATAGTCAAATTCCAGGTCCACCCAACGGACTCCACAAAAACAGCATCCATCGGGGCACAGCTGAACACCACAACAGACGCCGCACTGCAGGAGTTCTTGTGCGAGAATTGGGACATCTTCGCCTGGCATCCTTCAGACATGCCAGGAATCCCACGTAGGCTGGCCGAGCATAGCCTTAACATTCTAAAGGGGTTCAAGCCGGTCAAGCAGACTCTTCGGCGTTTCTCTGAGCCTAAGTGACAAGCCATGGGAGAAGAGCTAGCCAAGTTACTCGAGGCCGGATTCATTAGAGAAATAAAACATCCGGACTGGCTAGCAAACCTGATAATGGTACCAAAGAAGGACAAATCCTGGCGCCTATGCGTCGACTTCAAGGACCTTAATAAGGCTTGCCCAAAGGATCCCTTCCCCTCCCTCGCATCGATCAAATTATCGATGCCATCGCAGGACACGACTCATTGTGCTTCCTCGACGCATACTCCGGTTACCACCAAATTAAGATGGCGGAGTCTGATCAAGCCGCAACGGCATTTATCACTCCATACGACCCCTTTTGTTTTAACACAATGCCCTTCGGGCTCAAAAACGCCGGCGGAACGTATCAACGCATGATTCAGACATGTCTGGAAAAGCAGATCGGCAAAACAGTGGAGGCATACGTAGACGATGTGGTCGTTAAAACCAGACACGTCGACTCCTTAATAGACGACTTGAGGCTCACGTTCGACAATCTCCAAACATACGACATTAAGCTCAATCCGGAAAAATGCGTTTTCGGCGTACCCGCCGGAAAGCTCGTGGGCTTCATCATCTCCAGGAGAGGAATTGAAGCAAATCCGACTAAAATCCGAGCTCTGTCACAGTTGGCTATCCCAACTGACCTCAAGCAAATCCAGAAGTTAACTGGATGTGTGGCGGCCTTAAGCCGCTTTATCTCCCGATTAGGAGAAAAGACACTCCCCCTTTATCGCCTTCTTCGGCACACCGAACACTTCGAGTGGACGGACGCAGCCACGGCCGGATTGGAAGAAATAAAAGCCATCCTGGCCACCAACCCAATCTTGGCCGTGCCAAATGTCAGCGAATCAATGCTGTTATATATAGCAGCAACTCACCAAGTTGTAAGCGCAGCGCTCGTCGTCGAACGATAGACGGACGGACATAAATTCCCACTTCAAAAGCCGGTATGTTATGTATCCACTGTCCTCACTCCATGCAAATCACGGTACCCACATTATCAAAAGATAGCATACATGGTATTCATGGCATCCCGGAAATTACGACACTACTTTCAAGAGTGTTCAATTACGGTGGCCTCAGAAGTACTACTCAACGACATAATAAACAACCGCGATGCCACGGGCCGGATTGCCAAATGGGCTATCGAGCTCCTCCCATTCGACATAACATACAAACCACGGCGAGCCATTAAGTCGCAAGTACTGGCCGATTTCATCGCCGAGTGGATAGAAGCCGAACTCCCTAAAGAGTATGGCGCGTACTCCAATTGGATCATGCACTTTGATGGCTCTAAAATGCTGGCTAGTCTGGGGGCTGGCGTCGTCCTGACGTCCCCCACCGGAGATACAATCCAATACATACTCCAAATACTATACACAGACCCCAACAACGCAGCCGAATACGAGGCCCTATTACTTGGTCTCCGGATGGAAGTTTCCATGGGCATTCAACGCCTGGAGGTGCGTGGGGACTCGAACCTCGCAATATCTCAAATAAATGGAGACTTCGATGCCAAGGATCCGAAAATGGCGGCATATCGCAATGCCGTCCTCAAAATGTCAGCTCGGTTCGAGGGGCTTGAATTCCACCATGTGGCTCAGGAAAACAATCAGGCGGTGGATATCCTCGCCCGTATCGGCGCTAAGCGCGATCCTGTCCCACCTAACATCTTCTTGGAAAGGCTGTTTAAGCCATCCGTGGTATGGGAAGGGGACACCGGTAACAATAGTCCGGAATCGGCCACAACACCAGATACTGAACACTCTGACACAATCAGAGGCTCTGCCATCGAAATAACACCTTCAGCCCACGTGATAATGGCCGTCATCGTCCCGTGGATAGAACCATTCCTGGCCTACCTAACCAGGCAGGAACTACCTGAGGACCAAAATGAGGCACGCTGCATAGTGCGGCGATCTAAATCCTACAAGGTCACGGGGGAGAGCTTTATAAGAAAAGCACTACCGGAGTCCTTCAAAGGTGCATCTCCGAAGAGGAAGGGCAGAAGCTTTTGGCATAAATCCATGCTGGACTCGGCGGCCACCACGCCGCAGCCTGGGCCCTTGTAAGCAAGGCCTTCCGTACATATTTCTATTGGCCGACGACCCGAGCAGATGCACAAGATCTGGTCCAACATTGCGTCAGTTGCCAGTTTTTTGCAAACCAAAGCCATATGCCGCCTACCACTCTCCAAACAATCCCCATTACTTGGCCCTTTGCAGTCTGGGGGCTTGATATGATCGGACCCCTCAAAGGGGGAACCCATAAGAAAAAAAAAACTTACTGGTCATGGTGGATAAATTCACCAAATGGATAGAAGCCAAACCCGTTAAAACGACTGAATCCGGACTGGTGATAGACTTCATATCTAGGGTTGTACACCATTATGGCATCCCCCACAGCATCATCACTGACAACGGCACGAAATTTACAGCCGACGAGGTAAAACTTTGGTGCAGCAATATGGGCATCAAGCTCGATTATGCTTCTGTCTATCACCCGCAAACTAACGGTCAAGTCGAGCGAGCAAATGATCTTATCATGAGTGGCATCAAACCCAGATTAGTGCGGTCCTTAAAGGAATCAAACACACACTGGGTAGAGGAGCTCGACTCCGTACTATGGGGGCTGCGGACCACGCCGAATCGCACTACTAGATACACACCGTTTTTATGGTGTACGACGCAGAGGCGATTCTATCTTGCGACATAATTCATGACTCACCTCGAGTGCGCATGTACAAAGAAAAAGAGGCCGAGCTCGATCGGCAGGACAGTTTGGACGCCCTGGAGGAGGAGCGCGATGTGGCAAAAGCCCGTTCCGCATTCTATCAGCAACAGGCTCGAAAGTATCAAAGCAGAGAAGTACGGGCCAAAACCTATAACGTTGGTGAACTAGTTCTACGCCTGCCGGAGAAGAGAAAGAACAAGCTCAAGCCCAAAATGGGAAGGTCCCTTCATTATTGACCAGGTTCTGACCGGTGAAGCGTACCGTCTGTGGGATGCATCGGACAATCGACTCGAGCCAAACCCATGGAACGCAGCCAGACTCCGAAGATTCTACGCCTAGTGCCGGACTCTATGTTCGTCTCCTTACCCCCGTCAATTTTTTGCATATCTTTTATCTGTCTTTTCTCTCTTTCTCTCTTCTTTTTTCTTCTCCTCAAGGCCTTAAAAGGCTAACTTGTGTCTTGACTACACAATCTTGAGGCGCTAACCACACTTATTATACCTAGGGGCTTCTTATACAGAAGCTTAATATAACTATTTTTCTGGGCTTTATGCCCCACACATGTGTTATTCTTCCACATGTACCTTTTCTTCGCCATTATATGCATCGATATGAATTAAGTTTTGGCCAAGCTGGGTTGCCTGGCTCTTGTATTTATGCCCTACGTTCCCGTTAATCCGGCTAGGGCATAAGGGGAGCACCTCTGCGATTGTTACTGCCGGGTCAGCCGGATGTGTACCTCAGACTGGGTGAAGCCGAAAGCTAGCATTCTTAAGGGAATATTCGGTCGGTGAACAAAAGATGACTTTTATTTATTTTGATACATGCCCCCAGATGTTTATAGCCTGCGTCTCTTTTCGCAGTTCGGACATGCACATTAGGGCATGCGTACCCAGGGAAAGGAACCCTTAACGGAACTATTCTCCCTGGAAGATGTTTCTTACTATCCATGTAATATAACATAGCTAGTTGGGTACTTGTCTGTTCAAGCACTTATGACCCCTACGCCTGGTTTCCACGCATACCCCGGTTTTTACATAACCGAGCGGGTATTCGGATACACTCCGGACTATCGGGTCCAGAGGTCGAAGCGAAAAGGTCTGCCATGACAAATGATTTACAATCCGGCTAGGGACATTATGTATGTCACTTAAAGTACACAGTCACTAAGACTGACTAAATTCTTCTTCTATACCATCCAACAGGCTGTCTAGCCTACAATCCTATTGGGAATACTTTGCGGCTAATTCTACTTGGTCATACACCAAAATGACGGGGATCTCTTTCCCATCAGGCCCCATAGGTCCGACCTCGGCCATGTGGTTTGGGTCAGCTTTGGTATATCACGTCTTCACCATGGCCCAGGCTTCCCTTGCACCTTGTCGGCAGGCTGATATCTTCCATAATCGGAAGCACCGCCGCGCTCCCTTGAGCTTCTCTATAAGCTCCCCCATGCCTCCTGTCAGGGAGGCGGATGGCCACAAGGCTTGGGAAATACCCTGCATCACCTGCCGAACTTGTTCGTGCAATTGTGAGAGCTCTGGTAGAAGATCACCTGTAGACCCGGGCATCTCCTTCGCGGGACGACCCGTCAGCATACCTGCAGACATAACTCTGTTAGCCGGCTTCTTCGCCGAACTCTTTCAAAAGTTCGTTCACGCACTTACTGAAAATGTCGCGTCAAAGCCACTTATTCTCCTTCACGGAGTCTGCAAGCTGGGCTCGAACATCTTTTAGTTCCATGCCCAGCTGGATATTGGCGTCCTGGAGATTATTTTTCTCCTGCCTGACCCGCGTAAGCACGTGCTCGCCAGCATTTAGCTGTCGATTAGCACGTCGAGCATTCTCCGGCACGGCCTCCGGATTCACTCCGGAGTCATCTGCAACATCTATTGTTAGATTTGCATGCATGCCGCATATTATCTGGTACCTGCCATTCTTTGCAATGGAAACAAGTGTTACCAGAGGGGGCCTTCTCGGACTCCTTCAACGTGGCAACCGCGGCCCGTAGCTGGGCTTTGCACTCTTCCAGCTCTTGAGACAATTGGGTATTCTTATCTGTAAGATCCTGCACAAATAATGATCCTTAAATCAGTTGTGTCGACTATTTCAAGTCTCAGGGGCTACTGATATATATAATCGTCAGATTTTCTTACCCGTATATCCTTTACATACTGGTCCGTGGCTCTGGCAAGACCATTTTGAGCAGCACAGATGTACACGTCTCCTGAGTTGAAGGCATCGAACGCCTCTTGGGAGAAACAAGCATCACGGAGTACGGCCCGGCGACGCCTGTGATTCATGGCACTCTCCACTTCGGAATTTGTACCGGATAGTCTATCCGCATCCTCTGTAGGAGGAGCATCCGACGTTCGCCCCGTGTTAGCTTCTGCCTCTATGTCCGGCCCTGGAGCCCGACTGGTGGAGGCGTGATCGGCAACCTCTCCGGATATAGTTCGGCGAGCGTTTTTCCTACTAGGAAACATGGACGTCATTATATTTTAAGAAAGACGACAACCACAGAGCGAGGTTCTGTATCATACCTCTGCGCCGGCGTCTCAGTCCTGACCGCCTTCCTTTTTTGCCTACCCGACTTCGGTGTCCCTTGTTGGCGAGTCACTGCGGGTTCGGCATGGCGTCCCGAGGGCCTTCCCTGTAAAACACCATATGTGTACGGTAGGTGAAGTGCATAAAAGGGGATCCTTCTCGGAAGTTGGTGTCGTGGTTCTAAGTCTGACAGTAGAATGGGTGGGGGTAGGGATGTAGAGGCCAGATCCTAGCTATGGAGGAGTTATACACGCGAGTTTTACGAGTTCAGGCCCTTCTCAGAGGAAGTAACAGCCCTACGTCTCGGAGCCCGGAGGCGGTCGACTAGATTATATGCGTGTGTGTTACAGGGGGTGCGAACCCTTGTCCCAGAGGAGGGGGTGGCTTATATAGAGTGCGCCAAGACCTCAGCTCCCCTCCGTTACACAGGGTTCAATGTTCATAAAGAGAGAGCGTTACAGGTAACGTCTATAATAAAGTGCTACAAATGATCATTAAATATACGAGTGAATGCCCGACCGTTGCTGTGTAGAACGGCTTTAGGTCTTCTTGTACATCTAGTGGTCTTTTACATGGTCGAGTGGTTGAATAGTCGAGTGACGCAAAGAAGGAGTAGTCTCCGAGTGAATGGTAGGTCGAGTGGATTGCACTCGACACCTTTATTGGGTCCACCTCGTTTACTCTTAAACTTCTTTGCTTCTAAGACAAGGACCTTGGGTAGGACGTATAGGTCAGGCCTATTACCCTACCCCAGGTCTATGTCCTCATCATTAGCCCCCGAATGGATTGAGGTTCGAGTGGAAAGAAGGTTGAAGTTGATCTTGCCTTGACTCTTGCCTTTCTCAAGAATTCATCTCCGAATGGAGGCCAGTATTGAAACTTTTGGCTTCGTTTCAGTCGCCTCGATCGATTCAGCAATTATCGATTGGTTTTTATAACATCGCCTGTCGAGTGTCACCTTTGATGCAAAATCTTTGGTGTGATCCGTTGCCGAGGATCCCGGATTTCGTGGGATTTGAAATTTCGGTAAGAACGCGCCGGACGGAACGCGCCGTGGTGAGCGGAGTGATTAGACAGAGCATTTCGATTTCCGTGCCACCTTTTTCGCCACGTATCCTGCACGTGACTGTTTGAGGGATTTGACAGGATCGCCCAGACCCACGCGTCAGCCACTCGGAAGCAGGCCTTTAAAAGCGGCGAGACCGAGGCGTCCGCACTTTGCGTGCTGATATGTCTCCAACGTATCTATAATTTTTGATTGCTCCATGCTATATTATCTACTGTTTTGGACTATATTGGGCTTTATTTTCCACTTTTATATTATTTTTGGGACTGACCTATTAACCGGAGGCCCAACCCAGAATTTCCGTTTTTGCCTATTTCAGTATTTCGGAGAAACAGAATATCAAACAGAGTCCAAACGGAATAAAACCTTCGGGAACGTGATTTTCTCACCGAACGTGATCCAGGAGACTTGGACCCTACTCCAAGGAGTCAAAGAGGCGGTCACGAGGGTGGGGGGCGCGCCCACCCCCCTAGAGCGCCCCCTGCCTCGTGGGCCCCTCGGTGCTCTACCGACTTACTCCTTCCTCCTATATATACCTACATACCCCCAAACAATCAGAATAGGAGCCAAAAACCTAATTCCACCGCCGCAACTTTCTGTATCCACAAGATCCCATCTTGGGGCCTGTTCCGGAGCTCCGTCGGAGAGGGCCGTCATCACGGAGGGCTTCTACATCATCATGGCCTCTCCGATGAAGTGTGAGTAGTTTACCTCAGACCTTCGGGTCCATAGTTAGTAGCTAGATGGCTTCTTCTCTCTTTTTGGATCTCAATACAAAGTTCTCCCCCTCTCTTGTGGAGATCTATTCGATGTAATCTTCTTCTTTTTGCGGTGTGTTTGTTGAGACCAATGAATTGTGGGTTTATGATCAAGTCTATCTATGAATAATATTTGAATCTTCTCTGAATTCTTTTATGTATGATTGGTTATCTTTGCAAGTCTCTTCGAATTATCCATTTGGTTTGGCCAACTAGATTGGTAGTTCTTGCCATGGGATAAGTGCTTAGCTTTGGGTTCGATCTTGCGGTGTCCTTACCCAGTGACAGAAGGGGCAGCAAGGCACGTATTGCATCGTTGCCATCGAGGATAACAAGATGGGGTTTATTTCATATTGCATGAATTTATCTCTCTACATCATGTCATCTTGCTTAAAGCGTTACTCTGTTTTTAACTTAATACTCTAGATGCATGCTGGATAGCGGTCGATGAGTGGAGTAATAGTAGTAGATGCAGAATCATTTCGGTCTACTTGTCACGGACGTGATGCCTATATACATGATCATGCGTAGATATTCTCATAACTATGCTCAATTCTGTCAATTGCTCAACAGTAATTTGTTCACCCACCATAGAATACTTATGCTCTTGAGAGAAGTCACTAGTGAAACCTATGGCCCTCGGGTCTATTCTCATCATATTAATCTCCATCACTTTAATCTTGCTTTGCTTTTTTACTTTGCCTTTTACTTTTCACTTTGCATCTCTATACCAAAAATACCAAAAATACCAAAAATATTATATCTATCAGATCTCACTCTCGTAAGTGACCTTGAAGGGATTGACAACCCCTAATCACGTTGGTTGCGAGTAGCTATCGTTTTGTGCAGGTACAAGGGACTTGAGCGTGGCCTCCTACTGGATTGATACCTTGGTTCTCAAAAACTGAGGGAAATACTTACGCTACTCTGCTGCATCATCCTTTCCTCTTCGGGGAAATCCAACGCAAGCTCAAGAGGTAGCAAGAAGAATTTCTGGCGCCGTTGCCGGGGAGTCTACGCAAAAGTCAACATACCAAGTACCCATCACAATCCCTATCTCTCGCATTACAATATTTGCCATTTGCCTCTCATTTTCCTCTCCCCCACTTCACCCTTGCCGTTTTATTCGCCCTCTCTCTCTCTATCCTCCCTCTCTATTTTCCTCTTTTTGCTCGCTTGCCTTTTGTTTGCTCGTGTATTGGATTGCTTGTTTGTCGTGATGGCTCAAGATACTACCAAATTATGTGACTTCACCAATACTAATAATAATGATTTCCTTAGCACTCCGATTGCTCCTCTTTCCAATACTGAATCTTGTGAAATCAATACTGCTTTGTTGAATCTTGTTATGAAAGATCAATTAGCCGGCCTTCCTAGTGAAGATGCCGCTACTCATCTGAATAGCTTCGTTGATTTATGTGATATGCAAAAGAAAAAAGTTGTCGATAATGATGTCATTAAATTGAAGCTATTTCCTTTTTTGCTTAGAGATTGTGCTAAAGCTTGGTTTTCGTCTTTGCCTAAAAATAGTATTGATTCTTGGAACAAGTGCAAAGATGCTTTTATCTGTAAGTATTTCCCTCCCGCTAAGATCATCTCTCTTAGAAACGATATTATGAACTTTAAGCAACTTGATCATGAACATGTTGCACAAGCTTGGGAGAGAATGAAATTCATGATACGTAATTGACCTACTCATGGTTTGAATTTGTGGATGATTATACAAATTTTTTATGACGGATTGAATTTTTCTTCTAGAAATCTTTTAGATTCGGCCGCGGGAGGCACTTTTATGGAAATCACTTTAGGAGATGCTACTAAACTCCTAGATGATATTATGGTTAATTATTCTCAATGGCATACTGAAAGATCTTCTAATAAAAAAGTGCATGCGATAGAAGAAATCAATGTTTTGAGTGGAAAGATGGATGAACTTATGAAATTATTTGCTACTAAGAGTGTTTCTTCTGATCCTAATGATATGCCTTTGTCTACTTTGATTTAGAACAACAATGAATCTATGGATGTGAATTTTGTTGGTAGGAATAATTTTGGTAACAACGCTTATAGAGGGAATTTTAATCCTAGGCCATATCCTAGTAATCCTTCTAATAATTATGGGAATTCCTACAACAACTCTTATGGAAATTATAATAAGATCCCCTCTGAATTTGAGAATAGTGTTAAAGAGTTTATGAATTCACAAAAGAATTTTAATGCTTTGCTTGAAGAGAAATTGCTTAAAGTTAATGATTTGGCTAGGAACGTTGATAGAATTTCTCTTGAGATTGATTCTTTAAAGCTTAGATCTATTCCTCCTAAGCATGATATCAATGAGTCTCTCAAAGCCATGAGAATTTCCATTGATGAGTGCAAGGAAAGAATCGCTAAGATGCGTGCTTCCAAAGATGCCTTTATTAAAGCGTGTTCTTCCAATTCCTATTAAAATCAAGATTAAGATCTAAAAGTTATTGATGTGTCTCCTATTAAATCTTTGTTTTGCAATATGAATCTTGATGAAACTGAATATGATCTTCCTTTACCTAGAAGGCGTTCTAAAAATTCAGAGTATTTAGATCTTTATGATGAAATTGATGAAAGTGGGATTGAAAGAAATAAAAATCTAGATGTTGCTAAACCCACTATATTGGATTTCAAGTAATTTAATTATGAAAGTTTCTCTTTAATTGATTGTATTTCCTTGTTGGAATCCGTGCTAAATTCTCCACATGCTTATAGTCAAAAGAAAGCCTTCACCGAACATATTGTTGATGCCTTGATGCAATCTTATGAAGAAAAACTTGAGTCAAAAGTTTCTATCCCTAGAAAAATCTATGATGAGTGGGAACCAACTATTAAAATTAAAATTAAAGATCATGAGTTTTATTCTTTGTGTGATTTGGGTGCTAGTGTCTCCACTATCCCCAAAACTTTGTGTGATTTGCTAGATTTCTGTAATTTTGATGATTGCTCTCTAAACTTGCATCTTGCAGATTCTACTATTAAGAAACCTATGGGAAGTATTAATGATGTTCTTATTGTTGAAAATAGGAATTATGTGCCCTTAGATTTCGTTGTTCTTGATATAGATTGCAATCCTTCTTGCCCTATTATTCTTGGTAGACCTTTCCTTAGAACGGTTGGTGCGATTATTGATATGAAGGAAGGAAATATTAGATTTCAATTTCCATTAAAAAAGGAAACACTTTCCAAGAAAAAAATAAAATTGCCATATGAAACTATCATGAGAGCCACTTATGGATTGCCTACCAAAGATGGCAATACCTAGATCTATCCTCACTTTTATGCCTAGCTAGGGGCGTTAAATGATAGCGCTTGTTGGGAGGCAACCCAATTTTATTTTTATTCCTTGCTTTTTGCTCCTGTTTAGTAATAAATAATTTATTTACCCTCTGTTTTGGTTATGTTTTTGTGTTTAATTAGTGTTTGTGCCAAGTAGAACCGTTGGGAAGACTTGGGGAAAGTCTTGTTGAACTTGCTGTAAAAAACAGAAACTTTAGCGCTCACGAGAACTGCTGTCATTTTTATTTGGAGAGTGATATTTAGTTAATTATTTTTGAATATGATTAATAGATAAATTCCTCACGTCCAGCAATTTATTTTAGAATTTTTGGGGTTCCATATATTGCGCTAGCTACAGATTACTACAGACTCTTCTGTTTTTGACAGATTCTGTTTTCCGTGTGTTGTTTGCTTATTTTGATGAATCTATGGCTAGTAAAATAGTTTATAATCCATAGAGAAGTTGGAATACAGTAGGTTTAACACCAATATAAATAAATAATGAGTTAATTACAGTACCTTGAAGTGGTTTTTTGTTTTCTTTCGCTAACGGAGCTCACGAGTTTTCTACTTTAAGTTTTGTGTTGTGAAGTTTTCAAGTTTTGGGTGAATTCTTTTGATGGATTATGGAACAAGGAGTGGCAAGAGCCTAAGCTTGGGGATGCCCATGGCACCCCCAATATAATCCAAGGACACCAAAAAGTCAAAGTTTGGGGATGCCCCGGAAGGCATCCCCTCTTTCGTCCACTTCCATCGGTAATTTACTTGGAGCTATATTTTTTATTCACCAACATGATATGTGTTTTGCTTGGAGCGTCTTGTATTATTTTTGTCTTTGTGTTTTAGTATGCCACAATCATCCTTGCTGTACACACCTTTTGAGAGAGCCATACATGAATTAAAATTTGATAGAATACTCTTTGTGCTTCACTTATATCTCTTGAGCATTATAATTTTGCTCTATGTGCTTCACTTATATCTTTTGAGCTATGTAGTTTTGCTCTATGTGCTTCACTTATATCTTTTTGAGCTAAAGTAGTTTTGCTCTATGTGCTTCACTTATATCTTTTGAGCTATGTAGTTTTGCTCTATGTGCTTCACTTATATCTTTTTGAGCTAAGTAATTTTGCTCTATGTGCTTCACTTAGATCTTTTAGAGCACGGTGGTGGATTTGTTTTAAAGAAACTATTGATCTCTCATGCTTCACTTAAATTATTTTGAGAGTCTCTTAATAGCATGGTAATTTGCTTAATAATAATATGCTTAGTATTCAAGAGTTGTGAAACTTTCTTTTGAATACTAAGAAAAGATTGAAGCATGATAATTGTTTTGAGATATGGAGGTGATAATATTAGAGTCATGCTAGTTGAGTAGTTGTGAATTTAAAGAATATTTGTGTTAAACTTTGTGATTCCCCTAGCATGCACGTATGGTGAACCGTTATGTGATGAAGTCGGAGCATGATTTATTTATTGATTGTCTTCCTTATGAGTGGCGGTCGGGGACGAGCGATGGTCTTTTCCTACCAATCTATCCCCCTAGGAGCATGCGCGTAATACTTTGCTTTGATAACTTCTAGATTTTTGCAATAAGTATATGAGTTCTTTATGACTAATGTTGAGTCCATGGATTATACGCACTCTCACCCTTCCACCTTTGCTAGCCTCTCTAATACCGTGCACCTTTCGCCGGTATCATACACCCACCATATACCTTCCTCAGAACAGCCACCATACCTACCTATCATGGCATTTCCATAGCCATTCCGAGATATATTGCCATGCAACTTTCCACCGTTTCGTTTATCATGACACATTCATCATTGTCATATTGCATATCCCGGTACACCGCCGGAGGCATTCATATAGAGTCATATTTTGCTCTAAGTATCGACTTGTAATTGTTGAGTTGTAAGAAAAATAAAAGTGTGATGATCATCATTTTTAGAGCATTGTCCCAAGTGAGGAAATAATAATGGAGACTATGATTCCCCCATAAGTCGGGATGAGACTCTGGACGAAAAATAAATAAAAGAGGCCAAAGAAGCCCCCAAAAAAGAGAAAGAAAAGAGGCCATAAAAAAGAGGAGAGAAAAGGCCCAAATAAAAAAAATAAAAAAATGAGAGAAAAAGAGAGAAGAGACAATGTTACTATCCTTTTACCACACTTGTGCTTCAAAGTAGCACCATGATCTTCATAGTAGAGAGTCTCTCATTTTATCACTTTCATATACTAGTGGGAATCGTTCATTATAGAACATGGCTTGTATATTCCAATGATGGGCTTCCTCAAATTGCCCTAGGTCTTCATGAGCAAGCAAGTTGGATGCACACCCACTTAGTTCCTTTTTGAGCTTTCATATACTTATAGCTCTAGTGCATCCGTTGCATGGAAATCCCTACTCACTCACATTGATATCTATTGATGGGCATCTCCATAGCCCGTTGATACGCCTAGTTGATGTGAGACTATCTTCTCCTTTTTGTCTTCTCCACAACCACCATTCTATTCCACCTATAGTGCTATATCCATGGCTCACGCTCATGTATTGCGTGAAGATTGAAAAAGTTTTGAAAAAGTTAGAGTATGAAACAATTGCTTGGCTTGTCATCGGGGTTGTGCATGATTTAAATACTTTGTGTGGTGAAGATAGAGTATAGCCAGACTATATGATTTTGTAGGGATAACTTTGTTTGGCCATGATATTTTGAGAAGACATAATTGCTTTGTTAGTATGCTTGAAGTATTATTATTTTTATGTCAATATAAACTTTTGTCTTGAATCTTTCGAATCTGAATATTCATATCACAATTAAGAAGATTTGCATTGAAATTATGCCAAGTAGCACTCCGCATAAAAAATTCTCTTTTTATCATTTACCTACTCGAGGACGAGCAGGAATTAAGCTTGGGGATGCCTGATACATCTCCAACGTATCTATAATTTTTGATTGCTCCATGCTATATTATCTACTGTTTTGTACTATATTGGGCTTTATTTTCCACTTTTATATTATTTCTGGGACTAACATATTAACCGGAGGCCCAGCCCAAAATTGCTGTTTTTGCCTATTTCAGTATTTCGGAGAAACAGAATATCAAACGGAGTCCAAACGGAATAAATCTTCAGGAATGTGATTTTCTCACCGAACGTGATCCAGGAGACTTGGACCCTACTCCAAGGAGTTAAAGAGGCGGTCACGAGGGTGGGGGGCGCGCCCCCTGCCTCGTGGGCCCCTCGGTTCTCCACCGACGTACTCCTTCCTCCTATAAATACCTACGTACCCCCAAACGATCAGAACAGGAGCCAAAAACCTAATTCCACCACCGCAACTTTCTGTATCCATGATTACCATCTTGGGGCCTGTTCCGGAGCTCCGCCGGAGAGGGCCGTCATCACGGAGGGCTTCTACATCATCATAGCCTCTCCGATGAAGTGTGAGTAGTTTACCTCAGACCTTCGGATCCATAGTTAGTAGCTAGATGGCTTCTTCTCTCTTTTTGGATCACAATACAAAGTTCTCCCCCTCTCTTGTGGAGATCTATTCGATGTAATCTTCTTCTTTTTGCAGTGTGTTTGTTGAGACCGATGAATTGTTGGTTTATGATCAAGTCTATCTATGAATAATATTTGAATCTTCTCTGAATTCTTTTATGTATGATTGGTTATCTTTGCAAGTATCTTCGAATTATCCGTTTGGTTTGGCCAACTAGATTGGTAGTTCTTGCCATGGGAGAAGTGCTTAGCTTTGGGTTCGATCTTGCGATGTCCTTTCCCAGTGACAGAAGGGGCAGGAAGGCACGTATTGCATCGTTGCCATCGAGGATAACAAGATGGGGTTTATTTCATATTGCATGAATTTATCTCTCTACATCATGTCATCTTGCTTAAAGCGTTACTCTGTTTTTAACTTAATACTCTAGATGCGTTCTGGATAGCGGTCGATGAGTGGAGTAATAGTAGTAGATGCAGAATCGTTTCGGTCTACTTGTCACGGACGTGATGCCTATATACATGATCATGCCTAGATATTCTCATAACTATGTTCAATTCTGTCAATTGCTCAACAGTAATTTGTTCACCCACCGTAGAATACTTATGCTCTTGAGAGAAGCCACTAGTGAAACCTATGGCCCTCGGGCCTATTCTCATCATATTAATCTCCATCAATTTAATCTTGCTTTGCTTTTTTACTTTGCATTTTACTTTTCACTTTGCATCTCTATAGCAAAAATACCAAAAATATTATATCTATCAGATCTCACTCTCGTAAGTGACCGTGAAGGGATTGACAACCCCTAATCGCGTTGGTTGCGAGTAGCTATCATTTTGTGCAGGTACGAGGGACTTGAGCGTGGCCTCCTACTGGATTGATACCTTGGTTCTCAAAAACTGAGGGAAATACTTACGCTACTCTGCTGCATCATCCTTTCCTCTTCGGGGAAATCCAACGCAAGATCAAGAGGTAGCACGTGCCCATTCTCTTTCTTCTTCCTCTTGCTCCTTTACCCCACCCGGCTTCTCCACTCTCGATGCCACCGCTCCGCCGCCATGGGAAAGGAGAGAACGGCAGCGCTGGAACACGCGAAGAAGGCGACGGGGGCGGCGAAAAGCAGGAAGGCGAATCAGGGGTCTTCATCGCGCTCGGTGCTGCCATCGGGTTGGATCCAAGGAGATTGGATCCGATCTTCGCTTCGACAGGAAGACTTGGACGATATGGCCGAGTTAGGGCTGATCGTCCACGAGTCTGCGCGGCTGCCGGAGGGGGAAACGGAAACGCAGCCGCGACCGGGTGAGTGCGTCCTGCTCGCCACCCACATCGACCGCGGCTTCTCGCTTCCTCCCCACCCCTTCTTTTGAGGTTTCTTGAATTTCTTTGGGGCCCAACTCCATCATTTTACTCCCAACACCATCACGTATCTTGCCGCGTTCATATCCATGTGCGAGAATTTCCTGGGGTGTCGACCACACTGGGGTCTTTTCTGTTGGAAATATGCCCAAGAGGCAATAATAAAATGGTTATTATTATATTTCCTTGTTCATGATAATTGTATATTGTTCATGCTATAATTGTGTTATCCGGGATTGGTAATACATGTGTGAATATATAGACCACAACATGTCCCTAGTGAGCCTCTAGTTGACTAGCTCGTTGATCAACAGATAGTCATGGTTTCCTGACTATGGACATTAGATGTCATTGATAACGGGATCACATCATTAGAAGAATGTTGTGATGGACAAGACCCAATCTTAAGCATAGCACAAGATCATGTAGTTCGTCTGCTAGAGCTTTTCTAATGTCAAATATCTTTTCCTTAGACAATGAGATTGTGCAACTTCCGGATACTGTAGGAATACTTTGGGTGTGCCAAACTTCACAATGTAACTGGGTGACTATAAAGGTGCACTACGGGTATCTCCGAAAGTGTGTGTTGGGTTGGCACGAATCGAGACTGGGATTTGTCACTCCGCATGACGGAGAGGTATCTCTGGGCCCACTCGGTAAAACATCATTGTAATGAGCTCAATGTGACTAAGGGTTGGTCATGGGATGATGTGTTACGGAACGAGTAAAGTGACTTGCCGGTAACGAGATTGAACGAGGTATTGGAATACCGACGATCAAATCTCGGGAAAGTAACGTACCGATTGACAAAGGGAATTGAATACGGGATTGATTGAATCCTCGACATCGTGGTTCATCCGATGAGATCATCATGGAATATGTGGGAGCCAACATGGGTATCCAGATCCCGATGTTGGTTATTGGCCGGAGAGTTGTCTTGGTCATGTCTGCATGGTTCCCGAACCCGTAGGGTCTACACACTTAAGTTTCGGTGACGCTAGGGTTGTAGAGATATTAGTATGCGGTAACCCGAAAGTTGTTCGGAGTCCCGGATGAGATCCCGGACGTCACAAGGAGTTCCGGAATGGTCTGGAGGTAAAGATTTATATATAGGAAGTCCAGTTTTGGCCACAGGGAAAGTTTCGGGGGTCACCGGTATTGTACCGGGACCACCGGAAGGGTCCCGGGGGTCCACCGGGTGGGACCACCTATCCCGGAGGGCCTCATGGGCTGAAGTGGGAAGGGAACCAGCCCCTGGTGGGCTGGTGCGCCCCCCTTGGGCCTCCCTTGCGCCTAGGGTTAGAAACCCTAAGGGGGTGGGGGCGCCTCCACCTGCCTTGGGGGCCAAGCCACCCCTAGGCCGCCGCCCCCTCCCCTTAGATGGGATCTGTAGGGGCCGGCGCCCCCCAGGCCCCCTATATATAGTGGAGGGGAGGGAGGGCAGATGCACCCAAGTCCCTGGCGCCTCCCTCCCTCCCATGACACCTCCTCCTCCCCGCTTGCGCTTGGCGAAGCCCTGCCGGGATCCCGCTACTTCCACCATCACGCCGTCGTGCTACTGGATCTCCATCAACCTCTCCTTCCCTTGCTGGATCAAGAAGGAGGAGACATCTCTCCCAACCGTACGTGTGTTGAACGCGGAGGTGCCGTCCGTTCGACGCTCGGTCATCGGTGATTTGGATCACAACGAGTACGACTCCATCAACCCCGTTCTCTTGAAAGCTTCCGCTCGCGATCTACAAGGGTATGTAGATGCATTCCCCCCTCCCTCGTTGCTAGATGACTCCATAGATTGATCTTGGTGATGCGTAGAAAATTTTAAAATTCTGCTACGTTCCCCAACAGTGGCATCATGAGCTAGGTCTATGCGTAGTTTCTATGCATGAGTAGAACACAAGTTGTTGTGGGTGTTGATTTTGTCAATTTACTTGCCGTTACTAGTCTTATCTTGATTCGGCGACATCGTGGGATGAAGCGGCCCGGACCGACCTTACACGTACGCTTACGTGAGACTGGTTCCACCGACCGACATGCACTAGTTGCATAAGGTGGCTAGCGGGTGTCCGTCTCTCCCACTTCAGTCGGATCGGATTCGATGAAAAGGGTCCTTATGAAGGGTAAATAGAAATTGGCATATCACGTTGTGGTTTTGGCGTAGGTAAGAAACGTTCTTGCTAGAAACCTATAGCAGCCATGTAAAAACTTGCAACAACAATTAGAGGACGTCTAACTTGTTTTTGCAGCATGTGCCGTGTGATGTGATATGGCCAAAAGGATGTGATGAATGATATATGTGATGTATGAGATTGCTCATGTTCTTGTAATAGGAATCACGACTTGCATGTCGATGAGTATGACAACCGGCAGGAGCCATAGGAGTTGTCTTAATTTATTTATGACCTGCGTGTCAACATAAACGTCATGTAATTACTTTACTTTATCGCTAACCGTTAGCCATAGTAGTAGAAGTAATGATTGACGAGACAACTTCATGAAGACATGATGATGGAGATCATGATGATGGAGATCATGGTGTCATGTCGGTGATGACGATGATCATGGCGCCCCGAAGATGGAGATCAAAAGGAGCAATATGATATTGGCCATATCATGTCACTATTTGATTGCATGTGATGCTTATCATGTTTTACATCTTATTTGCTTAGAACGACGGTAGCATAAATAAGATGATCCCTCCCAATAATTTCAAGAAAGTGTTACCCCTAACTATGCACCGTTGCTAAGGTCCGTTGTTCCGAAGCACCACGTGATGATCGGGTGTGATAGGTTCTAATGTTCGCATACAACGGGTGTAAGCCATATTTACACACGCAATACACTTAGGTTGACTTGACGAGCCTAGCATGTACAGATATGGCCTCGGAACACGGAAGACCGAAAGGTCGAACATGAGTCGTATAGAAGATACGATCAACATGAAAATGTTCACCGATGATGACTAGTCCATCTCACGTGATGATCGGACACGACCTAGTTGACTCGGATCATGTATCACTTAGATGACTAGAGGGATGTCTATCTAAGTGGGAGTTCATTAATAATTTGATTATATGAACTTCATTATCATGAACATAGTCTAAAATCTTTGCAATATGTCTTGTAGATCAAATGGCCCACGCTAATGTTGCCCTCAACTTCAACGCGTTCCTAGAGAAAACCAAGCTGAAAGACGATGGCAGTAACTACACGGACTGGGTCCGTAACCTGAGGATTATCCTCATAGCTGCTGAGGGAGTCCTGGATTAGGGGGTGTCCGGATGGCCGGACTATACCTTCAGCCGGACTCATGGACTATGAAGATACAAGATTGAAGACTTCGTCCCGTGTCCGGAAGGGACTTTCCTTGGCGTGGAAGGCAAGCTTGGCGATACGGATATATAGATCTCCTACCATTGTAACCGACTTTGTGTAAACCTAACCCTCTCCGGTGTCTATATAAACCGGAGGGTTTATTCCGTAGGACAACATATACAACATACAATCATACCATAGGCTAGTTTCTAGGGTTTAGCCTCTCCGATCTCGTGGTAGATCTACTCTTGTACTACCCATATCATCAATATTAATCAAGCAGGACATAGGGTTTTACCTCCATCAAGAGGGCCCGAACCTGGGTAAAACTTCGTGTCCCTTGCCTCCTGTTACCATCCGGCCTAGACGCACAGTTCGGGACCCCCTACCCGAGATCCGCCGGTTTTGACACCGACATTGGTGCTTTCATTGAGAGTTCCTCTGTGTCGTCGCCGTCAGGCTTGATGGCTCCTACGATCATCAATAGCGATGCAATCCAGGGTGAGACCTTCCTCCCCGGACAGATCTTCGTCTTCGGTGGCTTCGCACTGCGGGCCAATTTACTTGGCCATCTGGAGCAGATCGAAAGCTATGCCCCTGGCCGTCAGGTCAGATTTGTAAGTTTAAACTACACGGCTGACATCCGCGGGGACTTGATCCTCGACGGATTCGAGCCACTGCCGAGCACGCCGCACTGTCACGACGAGCATGATCTAGCTCTGCCGCCGAACAGTACCCTGGAGGCCGCACCCGCATCGGCTTCGACCCTTAATTCAGAGCCAACTGCGCTGATCGAGGATGGGTGGTTGGACGCCGCCTCGGGGGCTGCGATCTCAACGGCGATCAAGCCGAACACCTGCCCCGCACTCCGCGACACTCGTGTCTCCAAGGAGCCGCACTCCTCTCCGGACCCCGAACCCTCCGCACCCCTGCCGATCGAATCCGATTGGGCACCGATCATGGAGTTTACTGCCACGGACATCTTTCAGCACTCGCCTTTCGGCGATATTCTGAAGACACTAAAGTCTCTCTCTTTATCAGGAGAGCCCTGGCCGGACTACGGTCAGCAAGGTTGGGATACGGACGATGAAGAAATTCAAAGCCCACGCACCACCCACTTTGTAGCCACTATCGACGATTTAACCCACATGCTCGATTTCGACTCCGAAGACATCGACGGTATGGACGCCGATGCAGGAGACGATGAAGAACCAGCGCCTATTGGGCCCTGGAAAGCCACCTCGTCATATGGCATATACATGGTGGACACCCCAAAAGAAGGAGATGGCGATGGAACAGCGGAGGATGACCCCTCCAAGAAACAGCCTAAGCGCCAGCGTCAACGGCGCCGCTCAAAATTCCGCCAAAGCAAATACGGTGATTCCAGCATGGGAGATAATAATACTCTAGAGAGTGCCGAAGAAAACCCCCTCCTGCAAGATTCAGCACAGGAGGATGGAGAAGCCAGCCCTCATGAGAGAGCGGCAGACAGAGAGGTCGAGGATGATAATTATATGCCTCCTTCCGAAGACGAGGCAAGCCTCGACGACGACGAATTTGTCATGCCAGAGGATCCCGTCGAGCAAGAGCATTTTCAACGCAGGCTTATGGCCACGGCAAGAAGCCTCAAGAAAAAACAGCAACAGCTTAGAGCTGATCAAGATTTGCTAGTCGACAGATGGACTGAAGTCCTTGCAGCCGAGGAGCATAAACTCGAATGCCCCTCCAAGAGCTACCCAAAGCGCAGGTTGCTACCCCGATTAGAGGAGGAAGCACTTAAACCTACATCACCAGCACTTGATACGGCCGACCGGCCACCTTGTGGCCGCGACAGAGAGGCCTCTCGGCCCTCCACTCAAGCCGCACCCCGTACCAAGGCACGGGAAAATGCGCCTGACCTACGAGATATGTTGGAGGACAAGGCAAGGCAAACAAGATCGATCTACGGATCGCGTGGGCGCCCCACGACTCGAGACGGTAACCGTCACGCCGGACACAAATCCGATAGGGCCGAACACAGTAGACAAAGCTCATTGGAGCTACGTCGTGATATAGCCTAGTAGAGAGGTGCCGCACACCCACTATGCTTCACAGACGAAGTAATGGATCATCAAATCCCCGAGGGTTTCAAACCCGTAAACATCGAATCATATGATGGCACAACAGATCCTGCGGTATGGATCGAGGATTATCTCCTTCATATCCATATGGCCCGCGGCGATGATCTCCACGCCATCAAATACCTCCCACTCAAGCTTAAAGGACCAGCTCGGCATTGGCTTAACAGCTTGCCAACAGGATCAATCAGTTGTTGGGAGGACCTGGAAGCTGCATTCCTCGACAATTTCCAGGGCACTTATGTGCGACCCCCAGACGCAGATGACCTAAGCCACGTAATTCAGCAGCCAGATGAATCGGCCAAGCAATTCTGGACATGGTTCCTAACAAAGAAAAATCAAATAGTCGACTGTTCGGACACAAAGGCCCTAGCAGCCTTCAAGCACAATATCCATGACGAGTGGCTTGCCCGGCACCTTGGACAGGAAAAGCCGAAATCTATGGCAGCACTCACGACACTCATGACTTGCTTTTGCGCGGGAGAAGACAGCTGGCTTGCTCGTAGCAACAATATGACCAAGAACCCTGGTAATTCGGATACCAGGGACAGTAGTGGCAGGTCGCGTCGCAACAAGCAGAAGCGCCACATTAACGGCGACAATGTTGAGGATACGACAGTTAATGCCGGATTCAGAGGCTATAAATCCGGTCAGCGGAAAAAACCATTCAAAAGAAATCCTAGGGGCCCATCCAGTTTGGACCGAATACTCGACCGCTTGTGCCAGATACATGGCACCCCCGAAAAGCCGGCCAATCACACCAACAGGGACTGTTGGGTGTTCAAACAGGCAGGCAAGTTAAATGCCGAAAATACTGACAAGGGGCTGCATAGCAATGACGACGAAGAGCCCCGGCCACCGAAAAACAGTGGACAGAAGGGTTTTCCCCCACAAGTGCGGACGGTGAACATGATATACGCAACCCACATCCTCAAGAGGGAGCGGAAGCGCACATTAAGGGACATATACGCGGTAGAGCCAGTCGCCCCAAAGTTCAACCCATGGTCCTCCTGCCCGATCACCTTTGATCGAAGGGACCATCCCACTAGCACCCGTCATGGCGGATTCGCCGCATTGGTTCTAGACCCAATTATTGACGGATTTCATCTCACTAGAGTCCTTATGGACGGCGGTAGCAGCCTGAACCTGCTTTACCAGGATACAGTGCGGAAAATGGGCATAGATCCCTCGAGGATTAAGCCCACCAAAATGACCTTTAAAGGCGTAATACCAGGTGTAGAGGCCAACTGTATAGGCTCAGTCACACTTGAAGTGGTCTTCGGATCTCCGGATAATTTCCGAAGCGAGGAGTTCATCTTCGACATAGTCCCATTCCACAGTGGCTATCACACACTGCTCGGGCGAACCGCATTCGCCAAGTTCAATGCGGTACCGCACTACGCATACCTTAAGCTCAAGATGCCAGGCCCTCGAGGAGTAATTATGGTCAATGGAAACACCGAATGCTCTCTCCGAATGGAGGAGCACACGGCGGCCCTTGCAGCGGAAGTACAAAGCAGCCTCTCCAGGCAGTTCTCCAGTCCGGCCATTAAACGTCCGGACACCGTCAAGCGCGCCCGGAGTAACCTACAACAAGACCGCCTGGCACGTTCCCAGCAGGCGTAGCAATGCGGCCCCAACCCCAGCTGAGGGAGTCCTGGATTAGGGGGTGTTCGGATAGCCGAACTATACCTTCAGCCGGACTCTTGGACTATGAAGATACAAGATTGAAGACTCCGTCCCATGTCCGGAAGGGACTTTCCTTGGCGTGGATGGCAAGCTTGGCGATACGGATGATCAGATCTCCTACCATTGTAACCGACTTTATGTAACCCTCACCCTCTCCGGTGTCTATATAAACCGGAGGGTTTTAGTCCATAGGACAACATACACATTGACAACCATACCATAGGCTAGCTTCTAGGGTTTAGCCTCTCTGATCTCGTGGTAGATCAACTCTTGTAATACCCATATCCTCAATATTAATCAAGCAGGACGTAGGGTTTTACCTCCATCGAGAGGGCCCGAACCTGGGTAAAACTTCGTGTCCCCTGCCTCCTGTTACCATCCGGCCTAGACGCACAGTTCGGGACCCCCTACCCGAGATCCGCCGGTTTTGACACCGACATTGGTGCTTTCATTGAGAGTTCCTCTGTGTCGTCGCCATCAGGAAGGATGCCTCGCCCCGTCTTTAAAGACGGCACCGTTCCTAAGGGAGCTTTGGCTGTCGGCCAAACCCTCCGGCTAGGCGGTTTTCTTATGACCACCTGTTCGACTTCTACGCCGACGATGACCTCTCGAGCCATCGGAAACAATCTTCATGTCAACTTGAAACTTGCCGAGCAGTTAAATCGAATAGAGCATTCCTCCATAAACGAGCTCTTGGATCGCTTCACCGCCCTGGGAGTCGCTACGGATTACGACCAGATTGGGCCTAAAACCAATCTGAGAGAGATTAACTCTCCCCAAGCCACCCATCATGTTGCCGTGGTAGAGGGACAGTGCGGCGACCCTTCATCTATCCTAAGGACCCGCTACGTCCGGATTCCCGATCCCTCCAAGCCGGATGCCCGCGGAGGGGAGGATATCACTCAAGACCTGAACCTAGAATTAGGCGACGGACTGGATTCATTGGACGACATCCAGGAATCCAAACTTTCGAGTTCAGAAATTCCTCGGCCTCTGAGCCTCAGAAGGGGTAAGGCTTCGGATTCAATTCCACCCACCCACCCGAACATTAGCGATCTATCCCAAATCAGGCAAGAGCCCAAAGAAACAGTACATCATTACTGGGCCAGATTCCTCCTGGTTATGCACATGATAAAGGGCTGCCGCGAGGAAGACGCAATTTCATCCTTTTGCAATAATTGCACGGACAAGGGAATACTCAACGCCATAAGTCGCCGTGATATTACACGCTTCGTTGACTTAGCGTCCATAGTATGAAAGTACTGTGCGATGGAAAGCGCCCGGAAAACCGAAACAAAATTTTGGGACAATCCGGCCCTTAATACAAGCCTAGTCCGAAATAAAAGGGTGCATCATCGCCAGACACCCGGGTCAAACACCAAAAGGCAAAAACCCTGTACAGGGCATGGAACCGTACTGGAAGGATGGCTTAATGGACCCTGTAAAATTCATAGTACAGAGGACGCCACACCAACTCACAGCCTTAGAGCATGTTGGATACTCCGGAAGGTGGCCAAAATTGGCAAAAACCTCCTAACCCCGGAGGCCACAGAAAGCCACCGCAGAGACACCAATACGGTATTAACAGTCTTCGAGACCTTCGCATCAAATAATATGCGAAAAACGACACTCCGCAGCCTTGCCGAAGTCTACCAAGTAGCAACAATAAACCCATGGAGTGACACAACCATTACCTTCAATGCCAGTGATGAACCTAAATTCCGAACAGCCCGAGCACCAGCCGCATTGGTACTCAGTCCAATAGTGGACGGCTTTCGTCTCACCAAGGTACTCATGGACGGCGGCAGTGGATTGAACCTCATCTATGAGGAAACTCTCCAAAAAATGGATATAGACTGGAACCGCATCACGCGAAGCAGCACAACCTTTAGAGGAATAATCCCCAGTCGGGAAGCGCACTGTACAGGAAAAATCACACTAGATGTGGTGTTCGGCACGCCGGACAATTACAGGTCCGAAGAAGTCACGTTCCACGTGGCCCTGTTCAGCAGTGGTTATCATGCTTTGCTTGGGCGGGAAGCATTCACAATCTTCCAAGCAATACCCCATTACGGGTACATGAAGCTCAAGATGCCCGGGCCTAACGGTATCATCACTCTCGCTAGTGATCCGGATGTAACACTCCGCGCCGAAAACAAGACAGCCGCACTGGCCCTCGAGGCACTATCCGAAGCCCTAGCGGCCGAGGAACTGACTGCGCTGCGCTCTACCGTGAATAGGGACGACGTGGTACTCGACAAAAGATCCAAGTCCACCTCCTTTAAACTAGCGGACGAAATAGTCAAATTCCAAGTCCATCCAACAGACCCCAACAAAACAGCTTCCATCGGGGCACAGTTAAACCCTGATGTCGACGCCGCATTGCGAGAGTTCCTACAGGAGAACTGGGACATTTTCGCCTGGCATCCTTCAGACATGCCAGGAATCCCACGCAGGCTGGCCGAGCACAACTTAAATATCCAAACAGGATTCAAACCTGTCAAACAGGCTCTTCGGCGTTTTTCTGAACCTAAGAGACAGGCTATGGGAGAGGAGCTAGCAAAGCTATTGGAGGCCGGATTCATCAGAGATATAAAACATCCGGACTGGCTAGCAAACCTGGTGATGGTACCAAAGAAGGACAAATCCTGGCACCTGTGTGTCAATTTTAAAGATCTCAACAAGGCTTGCCCAAAGGATCCCTTCCCTCTCCCCCGCATCGATCAAATTATCGATGCCACCGTAGGACACGATTTGTTGTGTTTCCTCGACACATATTCTGGCTACCATCAAATCAAGATGGCAGAATCAGACCAAGACGCAACGGCATTTATCACACCATACGGGCCATTCTGCTTCAACACGATGCCCTTCGGGCTCAAAAACGCCGGCGCAACATATCAGCGCATGATTCAGACATGTCTGGCAAGCCAGATCGGTAAAACAGTGGAGGCATATGTAGATGACGTGGTCGTCAAAACAAGACATGTTGAATCTCTAGTAGACGACTTGAGGCTCACATTTGATAATCTCCGAACATACGACATCAAGCTCAACCCGGAAAAATGCGTTTTTGGCGTTCCAGCCGGTAAGCTCTTGGGCTTCATTGTATCCAATAGAGGAATTGAAGCAAATCCAGCCAAGATCTGAGCTCTGTCGCAATTGGATATCCCAAAGGACCTCAAACAAATACAAAAGTTAACCGGATGTGTGGCGGCTCTAAGCCGCTTTATCTCCCGCCTGGGAGAAAAGGCCCTTCCCCTTTACCGCCTCCTTCGGCGCACCGAACACTTCAAATGGACGGACGCAGCCATGGCCGGACTCGACGAAATAAAAGCCATACTGGCAACAAACCCAGTCCCGGCCACGCCTAACACCGGCGAACCAATGCTATTGTACATCGCAGCAACACATCAGGTTGTAAGCGCAGTGCTCGTCGTCGAACGAGAAGCGGACGGACACAAATTCCCCCTTCAAAGGCCTGTCTATTATGTGTCCACTGTCCTCACTCCCTGCAAATCACGGTACCCGCATTATCAAAAGATTGCGTACGCGGTATTCATGGCATCCCGGAAGCTGCGACACTACTTTCAAGAGTGTTCAATAACAGTAGCCTCGGAAGTGCCACTTAACGACATTATCAACAACCGTGACGCAACGGGCCGGATTGCGAAATGGGCCATCGAGCTCCTCCCGTTCGACATAACTTATAAGCCACGACGAGCCATCAAGTCACAAGTTTTGGCCGATTTCGTCGCAGAATGGACGGAGGCCGAACTCCCTAAAGAGTACGGCACATATTCAAATTGGATCATGCATTTCGACAGCTCCAAAATGTTGGCCGGACTGGGGGCTGGTGTCGTTCTGACGTCCCCCACATGAGACACAGTTCAATACATACTACAGATTCTGTACACGGACTCCAACAACGCAGCCGAATATGAGGCCTTGGTCATCGGTGATTTGGATCACGACGAGTACGACTCCATCAACCCCGTTCTCTTGAACGCTTCCGCTCGCGATCTACAAGGGTATGTAGATGCACTCCCCTCTCCCTCGTTGCTAGATGACTCCATAGATTGATCTTGGTGATGCATAGAAAATTTTAAAATTCTGCTACGGCCCCAACATTTTCAAGCACATCTTTACCATCCGCTCCCAATCGGTGAAGAAAGCGAACTCGAACGACGAGAAAACCCATGTTATCCAGATGTGTGGGGGTCTGGGTATTCAGAAGAGGAAAAGAAGTTCCTTTCCCTCAATGATTCTTCCGGACTCGGTCAGGGGCTGGCAGTCAACCTGGTTCTACTGCCAGGACATCATGACGCCAGGCCAGTCGTCTGGACTTCCCCCTTTCTCTTTTGATCGAGTCCAAACTCCATCTTCGTTGAAAGTGACTGCCGCGGAGAAGGCAGAGACATGCATGCTCGTCGAGAGAGTGGTTCAGTTGATCAACCAAGGTGTCACTGGCATGGATCTACTAGAGGTGTTCCTCAGTCGGCGCATCCAACCACTCCAAGCTCGTGACCACGCCATGTGGATGTACTCTGGGGCTGGTGACACCGCTCGGGTTCATCCGGAAGAGGTGGAGGCCAAGACAGTGGCCGAGTGGCTGAAGGGTATCACCGGGAACAAGGACAACCCTAGGGGCGCCAGGAGAGTCAACCCTTTCAGCGACAGAAACCAACCAGACAAGGTTTGGCCATCTCAACTGAGTTTTTTAGACGTGTTTTCCGATTGTTTGTCGACCCGACTGACTTGCATTCGGCTCCTTGTTTTGTTGATCTACACGGAGATGTATTCAATGCCCAATGGTGAGCAAGCTCTGGAGCAAGACCAAGAGGGCGAGGACAGTGCGGAGGAGAGCGGCGAGTGGGAGTCACCAGCCGATGATGATGAAGATGAGAGTGATGAGTCGGGCAATGAGGAAGTACCGACTCACTGCCTCATTCTGAACGTCGATCCAAGCAGCACCATGATCCCATAGGCAGGCACGGTAAAGCTGTGGCGTCGAATGCTCCATCTCAAAAGCGCGCTCGGTCTTCGACTCCAGAATTTGCTGAGAAGGTCACCAAGAAGCCCAAGGCCAATCCTTCGAAGGCTCGAAAGACCTTGCCCAGAATCAAGATGGACGTTCCTGTTGCTTCTGGGTAAATATTTTTCCCGTATTTTCTTGTTCCGACTGACTTTTTTGTTCTGACCGAGTGGATGATGAACCTTTTCAGCCCGACCTCGGCTGCGACTGACATGGACATTGATAAGAATCTGGTCGACGAGGAAACCGACGATGTAGCTACCTCCAAAGCCAGTAAGTCTACCCGTTTCGAATTCGTTTGGTCAACTGGACTGTTTGCCAGCTATCCGCACGACTTTCTCTATTTATTGCAGTACCACGGGACATTGTTGTGCTCCCGGATGATGAAGAAGAAGCACCGCTGAGGGGGAGGAGGAGGAAAGACAAGGAACTGGGCGGGGCAACGCCTGAGGTCCAGATTCTTCAGTCGACCGTGATGCCTGGGACGACAGTCGAGCAATCGACAGATCCGGCTTGAACCAACGTCACCTTCGCTGTCCCTCTGTCGACTGGTTCTCCATCAGGATCAGCTGCTCAGACTCCTGCTGCACCGATACAACTCCACGCTTCAGATCCTGCAGCTGCTTCGACTGCTCTGCCAGCATCGCTTTTTACTGCGTATCAGACTCCGGACGACCCGTCGACTGCTGCCAAGGAAGCTCTTCTTCAGTTAAATCTTGTGATGGGGCAAATGAAAGTGGTGCATGAGGCCAGCCAGCTGGCCTTCAACGCCGGAGCTGCTCTGCAAACCAATGTCCAGGTTAGTTGGTCATACTTCTCGTCTAATCACCCACCGGGGTGTGGTTGTTTTGAAATTGTATAAGTCACTTTGGATCGACTCAAGATGAATCTTTGAACTAGTGGGGGCACTCTGAGTGCACCCACTGGGTGTAGTCCCTGAGACCAGAGTTGACCGCGGGCAGTCGACTGTGGTCTGAGAATCTATACTTTCTTTTTTACAACTCGTGCTGGGCGGACCATGCCGAGTGGAATTAAAACCAGTGGGGGCACGCTAAGTGCACCCACTGGGTATAGTCCTCGAGACCATAGTTGACTGCGGGCAGTCGACTGTGGTCTGAGAACCTGAACCTCTTTTTTTTGAATGTTTGATTCGATGGTAGTCTTGGAGTAGCTGTCGCAGTGGTGTCTTTCATTTCAGTCGACTGACGAGTCTTGTGTGTTGGCTGCAGAAATCCTGTGATATCGGTGCTCAACTCTCTACGCTGAACCAGCAACAAATCAGCCTCAACCTTGATCTGGAACTGGCCAAAAAGAATCTCAAGACTGCTCACGATGAAGTAGCTGCCATGGGAGGTAACCAATCATGAACTGTTTATCTTACTGTTGCTGGCACTTTTCCTTTCCGTTTTTTGAACCGAGTGACTCCACTCGAGCAGATGTACGTAGTGAAAACCGTCAACTCCAAGCCCGTCTGAAGACTGTTATTTATTTAGAGAAAATGAAGCAGGCTTTGGAGAAGAAGGATCTGGAACTTGCTGCTGCACAGAAGGAAGCGCGAGATAAAACTGTGCTTGCCGACAAGAAGCTTGCTTCGGTTGACAAGCTATAAGAAGAGAATTCCAAACTGAAGACTGCTGTTTCTGATGCCAATCGGGAGGTCGAGCGACTGAAGAAGGACAAGGACAAGCTGAGTGACGAGCTTGGGAGCCTCAAAGTTAAGAAGGGCGAGTTGGAGTCTTATCTGGGCCAGCTTGCTGCAAAGCTGGTCTTAAACCTTGAAGGTACTGATGGTTGACTGACTTGTTTTTGTCGACTGTCAAGTCTAATTATACCATTGACTCACCATTCACTCGACTGTGCAGAGTTTTGTCAAGACTTTGAAGCAGAAACTGGGCGGGTCGAGACGGGTCTTGACCCCATAAACTGTCCAGTCAAGGATGATGTTGCGATGAATGTGCTGCGGTTGGAATCTCTCATGGATAGCACGGTTACTTATCTTGCCCGCCTGAAAGCGGCGATGACTCGGGTTGATGCTGAACTCTGGCCTCAGGCGGAACTGTCCCAAGATCTCGAGTCCCTGATGGCTCGACTGAATCAAATGCCTGACCGAGTGCAAGAATGGAAGAAGTCATCCGCTCGCTATGGCGCTGATGTCGCGTTGTCCCTGGTCCGAGTGCACTGCAAAGACATCAAAGAAGACAAGCTGGCGGAACTCAAGGTTGCTAACACCAAGAGACACACTTTCTAGTCCTTCATGGACAATTTCCTTGAGGCCGCCACTCGTATTGCAGACATCATAGACCTTTACAGTTTCTGCGACCCGGCCAGTCCTTCTCCTGACGCGTGACCGAAAAACATTATGCTCCACCTTTATTTGCCTCGGAATGCCGAATGATTGTGTAACCGTTAAACTCCTTCGGGCTTGATGCTCGAATACTTTTGATCCATCGTTTGGAACTTTTAGGATCTATCCGAACTTGATTTATTTCCGAATATGCTTGTTTTTGCCTTCGTGTGGAATTTGCTCTTTGAGATGTAGCCCTAAAATGGAGATTTCAATCGACCTGCGCCTCGTCGTCCCTGCGGACAGAGATGGAGCACACGTTGTATTTGTGGCGTAGCTCGGGGAAGAAGGCCGCGGTCGACCTGCACATCGTCGCCCTTGCAGATAGGGATGGATCGTACGTTGTACTTGTGGCATAGCTCGGAGAAGAAGGCCGCGATCGACCTACACCTCGTCGCCCTTGCAGATAGGGATGGAGCGTACATTGTACTTGTGGCATAGCTCGGAGAAGAAGGTTGCAGTCGACCTGCACCTCGTCGTCCTTGCGGATAAGGATGGAGCGCACGTTGTATTTGTGGTGCAGCTTCAAAGGAGAAGGTTGTAGTCGACCTGCACCTCATCGTCCTTGCAGATAGGGACGTACTTTAAACCTTTGGCGAGTACTGGACTGCAGCTAAGCCTCCGAGTGGGAGGGTTGCTCACCATTCGGTAGGATTTTTTAAACTTAGGCGAGTACTGGACTGCAGCTAAGCCTCCGAGTGGGAGGGTTGCTCACCACTCGGTAGGATTTTTTTAAACTTAAGCGAGTACTGGGCTGCGGCTAAGCCCCCGAGTGGGAGGGTTGCTCACCACTCGGTAGGATTTTTTAAACTTAGGCGAGTACTGGACTGTAGCTAAGCCCCCAAGTGGGAGGGTTGCTCACCACTCGGCATGATTTTTTATACTTAGGCGAGTACTAGACTGCAGCTAAGCCCCCGAGTGGGAGGGTTGCTCTCCACTCGGTAGGATTTTACAAACTTAGGCGAGTACTGGACTGCAGCTAAGCCCCCGAGTGGGAGGCTTTCTCACCACTCGGTAGGATTTTTTAAACTTAGGCGAGTACTGGACTGCAGCTAAGCCCCCGAGTGAGAGGGTTGCTCACCACTCGGCATGATTTTTTAAACTTAGGTGAGTACTGGACTGCAGCTAAGACCCTGAGTGGGAGGGTTGCTCTCCACTCGGTAGGATTTTACAAACTTAGACGAGTACTGGACTGCAGCTAAGCCCCCGAGTGGGAGGCTTGCTGACCACTCGGTAGGATTTTTTAAACATAGGCGAGTACTGGACTACAGCTAAGCCCCCGAGTGGGAGGGTTGCTCACCATTCGGTAGGATTTTTTAAACTTAGGCGAGTAATGGACTGCAGGTAAGCCCCCGAGTGGGAGGGTTGCTCACCACTCGGCATGATTTTTTTAAACTTAGGTGAGTACTGGACTGCAGCTAAGCCCCCGAGTGAGAGGCTTGCTCACCACTCGGTAGGATTTTTTAAACTTAGGCGAGTACTGGACTGCAGCTAAGCCCCCGAGTGAGAGGCTTGCTCACCACTCGGTAGGATTTTTTAAACTTAGGCAAAACGGATTCGCAGCTAAGCCCCCGAGTGAGAGGCTTGCTCACCACTCGGTAGGATTTTTTTTTGAACTTAGGCGAAACAGATTCGCAGCTAAGTCACCCACTGGGGGATTTCAGAAGCAAATAAAAGCAACAACAATCGTTCAAGAGGACTGTAAAGCTCTTGTCTTTCATAAACAAATTACAAAGGTATTTCTTATTACATTTTATTCGAACGAATACTTAAGTATAAAAGGGCCAGAGCAGCTCTGCATTCCAGGCCCGTGGCTCATCCTTCTTATGCTCGACATTGTAAAGGTGGTATGCTCCATTGTGGAGCACTCTGGTGACAATGAAGGGACCTTCCCAAGCCGGGGCGAGCTTGTGTGGTTTCTGCTGATCCACTCGAAGAACCAAGTCACCCTCTTGAAAGGCTCGACCCTTCACATGTCTAGCGTGGAATCGACGCAAGTCTTGCTGATAAATGGTTGACCGGGTCAAGGCCATCTCTCTTTCCTCCTCTAGGAGGTCGACTGCGTCTTGCCGAGCTTGTTCTGCTTCATCTTCAGAGAAGAGCTCAACTCATGGTGCATTATGAAGCAAGTCACTCGGTAGAACAGCTTCAGCTCCATAGACCAAGAAGAATGGAGTTCGGCCAGTCGACCAATTGGGAGTTGTCCTCAATCCCCAAAGGACTGATGGAAGTTCATCAACCCAGTTGCCCGCTACGTGCTTGAGATCTCGCATCAGTCGGGGTTTCAATCCTTTGAGAATCAGACCATTTGCTCTTTCTGCTTGTCCATTCGACTAGGGATGGGCGACTGAAGCATAGTCAACTTGTGTGCCTTGTGAGGCGTAGAAGGTTCTGAACTCATCAGAATCGAAGTTCGATCCGTTGTCAGTGATGATGCTGTGCGAAACCCCATATCTAAATGTCAACTCTCTGATGAAGCTGACAGCAGTACTAGCTTCAAGATTCTTAATAGGCTTGGCTTCGATCCATTTGGTAAACTTGTCGACTGCTACAAGCACATGAGTGAAGCCACTCCTACCAGTCCTCAGTGGACCAACCATGTCCAATCCCCAAACAGCAAAGGGCCAGACAAGTGGAATGGTCTTCAGGGCTGATGCAGGTTTGTGCGACATATTGGAGCAGAACTGGCAGCCTTCACATCTGTCGACTATATCTTTCGCCATTTCATTTGCACGTGGCCAATAAAATCCAGCTCGGTATGCTTTAGCCACAATGGTCCGAGAGGACGCATGGTAACCATAGGTCCCCGAATGGATGTCGTGGAGGATCACTCGACCTTCTTTTGGCGTTATGCATTTCTGGCTGACCCTAGTTGCACTTTCTCTGAACAGTTGTCCTCTTATTACAGTAAAGGCCTTGGATCGACGGACGATCTGTCGAGCCTCTTCTTCATCCTCTAGGAGCTCTTTCCTAAGGATATATGCAATGTATGGCACTGTCCAGTCGGGAGCAATGACCAACACCTCCATGATCAAGTCGACCACGACTGGGACCTCGACTTCAGTCGGATCTGTGGCACTCTTAGGCTGCGGGGGCTCTTCAGCGAAGGGATCTTCTTAAACTGAAGATGCATGAATATGCTCCAGGAACACATTACTGGGAATAGCTTCTCTCTTGGAGCCTATCTTTGCTAAATCATCTGCTGCTTGATTTTTCAGTCAGGGTATATGATGGAGCTCTAACCCCTCAAACTTCTTTTCCAACTTCCTCACTGTGTTGTAGCAACCAGTCATGGCTGGGCTTCTGACGTCCCACTCCTTCATCACTTGATTGACTACCAAATCCAAGTCGCCATAGACCATGAGGCGACGGACGCCGAGTGAGATGGCCATACGCAACCCATACAAGAGTGCTTCATATTCTGCTTCGTTATTGGAGGAATCAAAGTGAATCTGGAGGACATATCTGAGCTTGTCTCCTCGGGGGGATAACAATACCACCCCAGCACCAGAACCATTCAGCATCTTAGAACCATCAGAGAACATGGTCCAGTGCTTCGAGTGAACTTGAGTCGGTAGTTGTTGTTCAATCCACTCAGCGAGGAAATCCGCTATTGCTTGCGACTTGATAGCTTTCTTTGCCTCGAACTTGATATCTAAGGGAAGGAGTTCAATCGCCCACTCTGCCAGTCGACCAGTTGCATCTCTGTTGTTCAGAATCTCTGATAATGGAGTGTTGCCGACGACTGTAATGGAGTGATCAGAGAAGTAATGTGCAACCTTCTTCGTGGTCATATAAATCCCATAAACAAGCTTCTGATAATGTGGATATCTTTGCTTTGATGGAGTCAAAACTTCAGAGACATAATATACTGGGCGCTGAACTTTGTAGGCTTTTCCTTCTTCTTCCCGCTCGACCGTAAGTACTGTACTGATGACTTGTCCAGTGGCTGCAATGTAAAGCAGTAAAGGCTCTTTGCTGATTGGAGCAGCAAGCACCGGCTGGGTGGAAAGCAGGGCTTTAAGCTCTGCAAATGCTGCATCAGCTTCAGGAGTCCACTCGAACTTATCTGACTTCTTCATCAGTCGGTAAAGAGGCAGTGCCTTTTCACTGAAGCGAGAAATGAATCGACTTAGGGCGGCCAAACAACCAGGAAGCTTCTGGACATCATTCACACGCACAGGGCGTTTCATCCGGAGTATGGCACCCACTTTCTCTAGGTTAGCATCGATCCCTCGTTCGGAAACGAGAAAACCGAGTAATTTTCCGCCTGGAACTCCAAACGTGCACTTTGATGGATTAAGCTTGATATCATACCTTCTGAGGTTGGCAAAGGTTTCAGTAAGGTCAGCTAGTAGGTCGGAACCTTTACGTGACTTGACCATAATGTCATCCATGTATGCTTCCACATTCCGACTGATCTGAGTGAGCAAGAACTTCTGAATCATCCGCATGAATGTGGCTCCAGCATTCTTCAAACCGAATGGCATAGTGACATAACAGAAGCACCCAAATGGGGTGATGAAAGCTGTTTTATCTCATCGGGTCCATACAGACGGATCTGATGATACCCGGAATAAGCGTCCAAAAAGGACAAATGCTCACACCCCGTAGTCGAGTCGACTATTTGGTCGATGCGAGGGAGAGGAAAGTGATCTTTCGGGCAGGCCCAATTGATATGTTTGAAGTCAATGCACATGCGAAGTGAGTCATCCTTGTTTGGGACCATGACGACATAAGCTAACCACTCGGAGTGGTAAATCTCTCCGATAAACTCAGCTGCCAGAAGCCGAGCCACTTCTTCACCAATTGCCTTCCTCTTCTGTACGGCGGACCGTCGAAGATGTTCTTTGACTGGTTTCACCTTTGGGTCGACTTGCAAACGATGCTCAGCCAGTCCCCTGGGAACACCTGGCATGTCAGAAGGTTTCCATGCAAAGATGTCACAGTTCTCACGAAGGAACTGGATGAACGCTTCTTCCTATTTGGAGTCGAGTGTTGTTGAAATGTGAGTCGGAGCAGCATTGGGATCCGTTGGATGAATATGAATCGGCTTCATTTCACCAGACGACTGGAATGCTGAATCTGTGGCAGGCTTCTTAGCTCGCAAAAAATCACTCGGATGTGCATTTTTTTGATACTCCTGCAACTCCACTACTGCCATCTGTGCATCGAGGATCTTTGAGCCCTTCTGGAAGCACTCTTCTGCCTTCTTTCGACTGCCAGTGATAGTGATCACCCCTTTAGGACCAGGCATCTTCAATTTGAGGTACACGTAGCATGGTCGAGCCATAAAATGTGCATAAGCTGGCCTGCCTAGAATAGCATGATAAGCACTCTGGAAATCCACAACTTCAAATGTCAACTTTTCTTTGCGGTAATTCTTGGAATCACCGAAAACTACATCAAGGGCGATCTGGCCGAGTGACGCAGCCTTCTTGCCAGGAATAACTCCTTGGAAACTCATATTAATTTCACTGAGTCTAGACATCGGAATTCCCATTCCTTTCAACGTCGCTGCATATAGTATATTTAGACCACTGCTACCATCCATCAGAACCTTAGTCAATCGAGTGCCTTCGACTATTGGGTCGACCACCAGTGCTTGCCTCCCAGGGGTGGCTATGTGCGCTGGGTGATCGGATTAGTCGAATGTAATGGCAGTCTGAGACCACTTCAAAAAACTGGGTGTCAGCGGAGTGACCATGTTCACTTCTCCGTTGATGACTTTCAGTCGACTCTTACTCTCAACATCAGCGAAAATCATTAGAGTGGAATTGACGTGGGGGTAACCATCATCGTCCTCCTCCTCATCCTCAACTTTGTCCGCTTCCTTCTCCTTTTCCTTGGTCTGTTTCTCTCGGAATTGCTGGATTAGGAGTCGACACTGTCGAGTATGCTTCGGGTAAATGAAATTACCCTCTTCATCTTTTTGGGTGTGAATGTGGCATGGCAAGTCTAGCACATCATTTCCATCTTGATCTTTTACTTTCTTGGGGTTCCACGGCCCTTTGGGTTTCCATTTGAACTTTCCTTGAGTCACGGCTAAGGCTTCACCAGGAGTGGCTGGCTTGGCTTTGCGCTTCTGCTTCCAACTGGAGTTCCCTCCTCCGGTTTCGTGGGCGACTGTTTTGTGCTTGCCACTCCGGAGTCGGTCTTATTCTTCACCATTGGCGTACTTGGTGGAAATCTCCATCATCCGAGTCAGAGTCATATCTCTTGTCCGACCGAATTTCAGATTCAACTCCCGATACTTAACGCCTTCTTTGACGGCACAAATTGCCTGGTGATCCGACACATTTCCACTGTGTGGTGCAACGTGATCCATCTCTGGATATAATCTCTCAAAGTTTCATTCAGTTTCTGAACGCAACACTGCAATTCTGTCAGCCCTGCTGGCCATTTGCAAGTACCTTCAAATGTTCTGACAAATACTCGGGCAAGATCTTCCCAAGTATAAACACTACCAGGCACTAACTGATTCAGCCACGCTCTGGCCGAGCCCTCTAACATCAAAGGAAGGTGCTTCATGGCCACTTCATCGTTGCCACCACCAATCTGTACAGCCACTCGATAATCCTCAAGCCAAGTGTCAGGCTTGGACTCGCCAGTGAACTTACCGACCCCAGTCGCCAACCTGAAGTTGGGAGGAATCACCGTAGCCCTGATGGCTCTGCTGAAGCACTCTGGACCTGAGACATGCACCCTGCTGCTGGTTGGGAAATCTCTGTTGTGACCTTCTCTGTGAGCTCTGTTTCTGTCGACCAGACCCTGAACGAGAATAGAACTCGCATCAAAGCCCGGCTCCCTGGGGTCGACTAGAATCCTTCGCCCACCACTGTGAGGACGTCTGTCATCATGCTGTCGAGGCACGTATGACCCACTCCTTGGGGGAGGCGTGGGCACTCGATGACGATCATCGTGATCGAGTCGGTGATCATACTGCTTGCGGTTTCTGTACTGATCTCGTTGGTCCCCACGTCCTTCACGCCTCGGGGGCGATCTCGGGCTGTGAGCCGACTAGACTGTGTCTGCAACTACGGATTTGCTATGAATCCTATTCCATGACTGAGATACTGCTGTATTCTGCTCTCCCGCTGCACGGAGCAAAGCCTGGATCTGCACCAAACCTCGACCAGCTTCTGACTGGGAAGGTTGGATTGACTCCGCTATTCGGGCCGCAGCTGCGAGATTCTGGATCGGAGTTTGGTATACCTGAGTCGGAGGCGGAAAAAGTTGGCGTCGACTGGACTCGGGGATACGCTGCTGAGCACGCTCGTCGAGTGCGCGCTGGAGGTTCTCCAGTCGAGTGCGCTCAGCCAAGTTGGCCAGGCGCGCCTCCTCCAAGGCCTGGGCCTCAGGGGTTTCTCCCATGATAGGAGTGTGAAGCGCATCCATGTTCCAGCGGCAAAGTTCTTCCCTTCACTGCGAAGAGAGGGGTTCGGGGCGGTACTCTTCGTGAACACGCGATGGATCACCGTCCCCATCGCCTCCGTCTTCACGGGTGAAGCCAGGAGGACTACGTGGTCCATTGACCATCAAAACCTCCGCCGCGGGGTCACTGCTGTCGCACTCAGATGCAGTCTCTACGGAGCCAGTCGACAGGTCGAACAGGCCGTAGAGAGTCTCATCGGGCTCGATTGCCGCGAGTTGGGGGGTGGCTGACTGGAGAGCCACCGCATGCCTCACCCATCGCTGAAGCCTCGATCGACCGGAACGTTTGCTCTGGCGGGCTGCAGGGAGGGAAGTCAGCATAGGAGCCGACCGATACTGAGTCGACGGCTGCCGCAGGAGGACGCCACGGATGCATGTGCGAAAGTGCGTTGCCCCACGGACGGGGAGCGCCTCGACGTCAAGTGGCGCTTCCTAGAGCCAAGCGGAGTCGTCGGCGATGAACACGAGCGTGCCGAGACAGATCTCGCGGCCCTCGGCCAAACCTCCACCTGAAATGATGTTGATGGGGATCGGGAAAATCGCAACTTCTCCAACAAGTCGCTAAGACACCTGCCCCACGGTGGGTGCCAACTGTCGTGGTTCTAAGTCTGACAGTAGAATGGGGGGTAGGGATGTAGAGGCAAGATCCTAGCTATGGAGGAGTTGTACACGCGAGTTTTACGAGTTTAGGCCCTTCTCAGAGGAAGTAACAACCCTACGTCTTAGAGCCCGGAGGCGGTCGACTGGATTATATGCGTGTGTGTTACAGGGGGTGTGAACCCTTGTCCCAGAGGAGGGGGGGTGGCTTATATAGAGTGCGCCAAGACCTCAGCTCCCCTCCGTTACACAGGGTTCAATGTTCATAAAAAGAGAGTGTTACAGGTAACGTCTATAATAAAGTGCTACAAATGATCATTAAATATACAAGTGAATGCCCGATCGTTGTTGTGTAGAACGGCTTTAGGTCTTCTTGTATGTCGAGTGGTCTTTTACATGGTCGAGTGGTTGAATAGTCGAGTGACGCAAAGAAGGAGTAGTCTCCGAGTGAATGGTAGGTCGAGTGGATTGCACTTGACACCTTTATTGGGTCCACCTCGTTTACTCTTGAACTTCTTTGCTTCTAAGACAAGGACCTTGGGTAGGACGTATAGGTCAGGCCTATTACCCTACCCCAGGTCTATGTCCTCATCAGTTGGGACTCCGGTTTTTCTTACATGCGATGCAGGGAGTAGCCGAGGATAGTCGGCTATGATGACCACCATGGCATCATCGCAGCTTAATTGATAGAATGTCCTGTCGATCAGCTCCACAAATATGTCCGGATCCTCTTCGAGTCCGGGATCGAGGGCCCGGTCAGGGTCCTCTAGTTGTGGAGGTAGGCTGTTGACCTCCCTTACAGCTTTTCGCAGTTCCTGCCATGAAACGGCAAGGTGAGTATTTATGACTAAGAATGCGGGAAGGTTGGGAGTAAAAAGTGACAGCTCACCCAGCTTGGAGGGTTGTACATGGAGAATCCATCCCGTGGCTTAATACGGATGAACTCCTCTTCCTCTCCCTTGAACAAATCGGACATAATTTTTGCTAGAGCAGCAGCTGAGTCCGGTCCCTTACGCCCGCAGTAGGTGGGATCATCTTACCCGTTAAAGCGCCACATGGGGTGCCCTCGATATTGAAGTGGCTGCACCCCCTGCATTATGCATATTGACATAACCTCGATTATTGCCAATCCTGATTGAGCCAGCACTTTTATCTGGCCCATCAGGTAAAGGACTTCTCCGTTATCTTCCTCCTGAGGGCTCCATGGGCGCCAGCTTCGGCGTTTCTTGAAAGGGGCATTGTCGAACTCGGGAAAACCCATCTGAATAGGATGTGGAAGGGGGACGTCCTCCATGTAAAACCACTCTGAAGACCAGTCTTCGGACGTCTTCTTCGGGGTACCGGACAGGTATCCGGTCCCGGTGATGCGCCATATTTCGGCTTCGCCCACTTGATATATTGACCCCTTCTGTGTACGGGGCACAAGGAAGAATAGCCTCTTCCACAGCTCAAAATGAGCGTCGCAGCCCAGAAACAACTCACAAAGGGCAACATAACCAGCGATGTGTAATATGGAAGCAGGGGTGAAATTATGTAACTGGAGGCCATAAAACTCCAGGAGCCCGCAGAGGAACGGATGGATCGAAAATCCAAGTCCCCTTAGTAAATAAGGGACAAGGCATACCCGCTCCCATTTGGAGGGATTGGGGAATCTCTCCGCTTGCTCCCCGCCATTATAGGTGGCGAGCCCGGCTCGAACGGGGACCATATACGCTGGAGGGAGAAATCCCTGGGTCTGTAACTCTACTAATTGGTTGTGCAGGACGGAACACTTCTCCCAATCACCGGGCTTAGGGCTACGGGAGCGGGAGGAGGAGCTGCGATGGCCGACCATGTTGGAATGGATTTTTCCGAGCGCACTCTGATGGATACTCGCCGTGGGAGGATGGTGTGGTCTGGATCTAAGAATCTCCATCTCTTCAATAGGCAGTTTACTTACATGGCTAGGACGGCGAATGTAAAAATGCCCTGTCTCCTCGCATTCGCTCGACACGTGAAAGATAGCCCTTATTGGGCGCGGAAGCCAAGAAGTGCAACATTTATGGGGAGCCGGACACTACTCAGCAGATATTCAGAATTTGGAGAAGAACCCGCCTTGCAATGCCGAAGACAAACTGCGCGCCGGACTCATCGTCATTGAAGCCTGGTTCGGGGGCTACTAAGGGAGTCCTGGATTAGGGGGTCTCCGGATAGCCGGACTATATCCTTTGGCCAGACTGTTGGACTATGAAGATACAAGATTGAAGACTTCGTCCCGTGTCCGGATGGGACTCTCCTTGGCGTGGAAGGCAAGCTTGGCAATATGGATATGTAGATCTCCTCCCTTGTAACCGACTCTGTGTAACCCTAGCCCCCTTCGGTGTCTATATAAACCCGAGGGTTTAGTCCGTAGGACAACATACAATCATACCATAGGCTAGCTACTAGGGTTTAGCCTCTATGATCTCGTGGTAGATCAACTCTTGTAATACTCATATCATCAAGATCAATCAAGCAGGAAGTAGGGTATTACCTCCATCGAGAGGGCCCGAACCTGGGTAAACATCGTGTTCCCCGCATCCTGTTACCATCCGCCTTAGACACACAGTTCGGGACCCCCTACCCGAGATCCGCCGGTTTTGACACCGACACCCCCGCACATGTGTTATTTTCCACATGTACCTTTTCTTCACCATTATATGCATCGATATGACTTAAGTTTTGGACAAGATGGGTTGCCTGGCTCTTGTGTTTATGCCCTACGTTCCCTTTAATTCGGCTAGGGCATAAGGGGAGCACCTCTGCGATTGTTACTACCGGGTCAGCCGGATGTGTACCTCAGACTGGGTGAAGCCGAAAGCTAGCGTTCTTAAGGGAATATTCGGTCGGTGAACAAAAGATGACTTTTATTTATTGTAATACATGCCCCCAAATGTTTATATCCCGCGTCTCTTCTCGCAGTTTGGACATGCACATTAATGCATGCGTACCCAGGGAAAGGAACCCTTAACGGAACTATTCTCCATGGAAGATGTTTCTTACTATCCATGTAATATAACATAGCTAGTTGGGTACTTGTCTGTTCAAGCACTTATGACCCCTACGCCTGGTTTCCACGCATACCCCGGTTTTTACATAACCGAGCGGGTATTCGGATACACTCTGGACTATCGGGTCCAGAGGTCGAAGCGAAAAGGTCCACCATGACAAATGATTTACAATCTGGCTAGGGACATTATATATGTCACTTAAAGTATGCAGTCACTAAGACTGACTAAATTCTTCTTCTATATCATCCAACAGGCTGTCTAGCCTAAAATCCTACTGGGAATACTTTGCGGCTAATTCTACCTGGTCATACACCAAACTGACGGGGATCTCTTTCCCATCAGGCCCCACAGGTCCGACCTCGGCCATGTGGTTCGGGTCAGCCTTGGTATATCGCGTCTTCACCATGGCCCAGGCTTCCCTTGCACCTTGTCGGCAGGCTGATATCTTCCATAATCGGAAGTGCCACCGCGCTCCCTTGAGCTTTTCTACAAGCTCCCCCATGCCTCCTGGCAGGGAGGCGGATGGCCACAAGGCTTGGGCAATGCCCTGCATCACCTGCCGAACTTGTTCGTGCAGTTGTGAGAGCTCTGGCAGAAGATCACCCGTAGATCCGGGCATCTCCTCTGTGGGATGACCCGTCAGCATACCTACAGATATAACTCTGTTAGCCGGTTTCTTCGCCGAACTCAATAAAAGTTCGTTCAAGCACTTACTAAAAATGCCGCGTCGAAGCCTCTTATTCTCCTTTACGGAGTCAGCAAGCTGGGCCCGAACATCTTTCAGTTCAATGCCCAGCCGGGTATTGGCATCTTGGAGATTGTTTTTCTCCTGCCTAACCTGCGTAAGCACGCGCTCGCCAGCCTTTAATTGTCGTTGAGTATGTTGCTCATCCCCTCGCACGACCTCCGGATTCACTCCGGGGTCATCTGCAGAATCTATTGTTAGATTCGCATGCATGCCGAATACTAACTGTTACATGTAATTCTTTTAGATAGAAACAAGTGTTACCAGATGGGGCCTTCTCAGACTCCTTCATTGCGGCAATTGCGGCCCGTAGCTGGGCTTTGCACTCTTCTAGCTCTTGAGACAACTGGGTATTCTTCTCCGTAAGAACCTATGCAAACAATGATCCTTAAATCAGTTGTGCCAACTGTTTCAAGTCTTAGGGGCTACTGATATGCATAATTATTAGATTTTCTTACCCGTATATCCTTCACATACTGGTCCGTGGCTAGGGCAAGACCATTTTGAGAAGCTCGGATGTACGCGTCTCCTGAGTTGAAAGCATCGAACGCCTCTTGAGAGAAACAAGCGTCGCGGAGTACGGCCTGGTGACGCTTGTGATTCATGGCACTCTCCACTTCGGAATTCGTAGCGGATAGCCTATCCGCATCCTCTGTAGGAGGAACATCCGGTGTTGGCCCCACGTTAGCATATGCCTCTAAGTCTAGCTCTGGATCCCGGCTGGTGGAGGCTTGGCCAGCAGGCTCTCCGGATATGGTCCGGTGAGCGTTTTTCCTGCCAGGAACCATGGACGTTATTATATTTTAAAAGATGACAATCACGGAGCGGGGTTCTTTTTCATACCTCTGCGACGGCGTCTCAGTCCTAACCGCCTTCCTTTTAAGCCTACCAAGCTTTGGTGCCCCTTGTTGGTGAGTCACTGCGGGTTCGGCATGGCGTCCCGAGGGCCTTCCCTGTAAGACACCATATGTGTGTGGTAGGTGAAGTGCGAAAAATAGGGATCCTTCTTGGAAGTTGGGACTCCGGTTTTACTTACATGCAATGCAGGGAGCAGTCCAGGATAATCGGCTATGATGGCCACCAAGGCACCATCACAGCTTAACTGATAGAACGTCCTGTCGATGAGCTCCACAAATGTGTCCAGATCTTCTTCTAGTCCGGGGTCGAGGGCCTGGTCAGGGTCCTCTAGTTGTGGAGATGGGCTGTGGACCTCCCTCACAGCTTTTCGAAGTTCCTGTAATGAAATAGCAAGGTAAATACTTATGACGAAGAATGCGGGAAGGTCTGGAGTAGAAAGTAGCAGCTCAGCCAGTTTGGGGGGTTGTACATGGAGAATCCATCCCGTGGTTTAATGCAGATGAACTCCTCTTCCTCTCCTTTATATAAATCGGATAGTATTTTCGCTATAGCAGCGACGGAGTCCGGTCCCTTACAACCGCAGCGGGTGGCATCGTCTTCTCCATTAAAGTGCCACATGGGTTGTCCCCGATATTGAAGTGGATGCGCCCCCCGCATTATACGTATTGACATAACCTCGATTATTGTCAATCCTAATTTGACCAGCGTTTTTATCCGGCCCATCAGGTAAAGGACCTCTCTGTTATCTTCCTCCTAGGGGCTTCGAGGGCGCCAGCTGTGGCGTTTCTTCAAAGGGGCATTATCGAACTCAGGAAGGCCCATCCGAATAGGGTCCGGAAGGGGGACGTCCTCCATATAAAACCACTCCGAAGGCCAGTCTTCGGATCACTTCTTCGGAGTACCGGATAGGTATCCGGTCCCGGCGATGCACCATATCTTGGCTCCGCCCACTTGATATATTGACCCCTCCTGTGTACGGGGTACGAGGCAGAATAGCCTCTTCCATAGCTTGAAATGAGCTTCACAGCCCAAAAACAGCTCGCAAAGGGCAACGTAGCCAGCGATGTGTAATATGGAGGCGGGAGTAAGGTTATGCAGTTGGAGGCCGTAGAACTCCAGGAGCCCGCAGAGGAACGGATGGATTGGAAATCCAAGCCCCCTCAATAAGAAGGGACAAGGCATACCCGCTCCCCCATGGATGGGTTGGGAAAGCTCTCCGCTTGCTCCCCGCCGTTGTAAGTGGCAAGTTCGGCTCGAACGAGGACCATATACGCTGGAGGGAGAAACCGCTGTGTCTGTAACTCTACTAATTGGCTGTGGGGGACGGAACACTTCTTCCAATCGCTTGGCTTAGGGCTACGGGAGCGAGAGGAGGAGCTGCGATGGCCGGCCATGATGGGATGGACTTTTTCCAAGCGCGCTCCGATGGATACTCGCTGTGGGAGGATGGTGTGATCTGGATCTGAGGATCCCCATCTCTTTAAATAGACGATTTACTCACATGGTTAGGGTGGCAAGTGTAAAAATGCCCCGACTTCTCGCATTCGCTCAACACGTGGAGGATAGCCATTATTAGGTGCAGAAGCCAAGGAGTGCAACATTCATGGGAAGCCGAACACTACTCGACAGGTATTTGGAATTTGGAGGAGAACCCGCCTTGCAATGCCGAAGACAATTTGTGTGCCGGACTCATCGTCATTGAAGCCTGGTTTAGGGGCTACTGAGGGAGTCCTGGATTAGGGGGGTCCTCGGACAGCCGGACTATATCCTTCGGCTGGACTGTTGGATTATGAAGATACAAGATTGAAGACTTCTTCCCGTGCCCGGGTGGGACTCTCCTTTGCGTGGAAGGCAAGTTTGGTAATTCGGATATGTAGATCTCCTCCCTTGTAACCAACTCTGTGTAACCCTAGCCCCCTCCGGTGTCTATATAAACCAGAGGGTTTAGTCCGTAGGACGAGAACAATCATAATCATAGGCTAGCCTCTAGGGTTTAGCCTCTATGATCTCTTGGTAGATCAACTCTTGTAATACTCATATCATCAAGATCAATCAAGAAGGAAGTAGGGTATTACCTCCATCGAGAGGGCCCGAACCTGGGTAAACATTGTGTCCCCCGCCTCCTGTTACCATCCGCCTTAGACGCATAGTTCGGGACCCCCTACCCGAGATCCGCCGGTTTTGACACCGACAGTGTCCCATTCAGACTACTTCTTATTTTCATATTTTCTTAAATATTCCAAAACGGAGAAAATTTGCTATTAGAACTGTTTTGGAGTCGGTTTACTTACCGTACCACATACCTATTCCTTTTCGGAGTCTGAAATGTTCTAGAAAGTGTCCCTTATGTACTCCTCCGGGGTCACAGTATCAATAACATTGGTTTCAACATTTATGGGATTACCTGAGATATAATGTTTGATTCTTTGAGCGTTCACCACCTTCGGATTTGTGCCTTCGAAGTTGTTGATTTTTATGGCACCAAAATGATAGACCTCCTCGATAATGTAAGGACTTTCCCATTTATAAAGGGGTTTTCCTGCAAAGAATCTTAAACGAGAGTTGTATAACAAAACATAATCACCTACATTAAACTCACGCTTTTGTATCCTTTTGTCATGCCATCTTTTAACTTTTTCTTTAAACAGTTTGGCATTCTCATAGGCCTGGGTTCCGCACTCATCAAGTGAGCTAATGTCAAATAGTCTCTTCTCACTGGCAAGTTTTAAATCATAATTTAGCTCTTTAATGGCCCAATATGCCTTATGTTCTAGTTCGAGGGGTAAGTGACATGCTTTGCCATAACCCATTTTATACGAAGACATACCCATAGGATTTTTATATGCAGTTCTATAGGCCCATAATGCATCATCAAGTTTCTTGGACCAATTCTTTATAGATCTATTAACATTCTTTTGCAAGATTAATTTAATCTCTCTATTACTCAGTTCTACTTGACCACTAGACCGTGGGTGGTATGGGGATGCAATTCTATGATTAACATCATACTTAGCAAGCATTTTACGAAAAGCACCATGAATGAAATGTGAACCACCATCAGTCATTAAGTATCTAGGGACTCCAAACCTCTGAAAAATAACTTCTTTAAGCATCTTAATAGATGTGTTATGATCAACACTACTAGTTGGGATAGCTTCTACCCACTTAGTAACATAATCAACAACAACTAAAATATGTGTATACCCATTAGAGGAAGGAAACGGTCCCATATAGTCAAAGCCCCAAACATCAAATGGTTCAATAACAAGTGAATAATTCATAGGCATTTCTTGATGTCTACTAATATTACCAATTCTTTGATATTCATCGCAAGACAAACTTACGGGCATTTTTGAAAAGAGTAGGCCAATAAAAACCGGATTGCAATACCTTATGTGCAGTTATATCTCTAGAGTGGTGTCCTGCATAAGCCTCGGAGTGACACTTGCGTAGGATCTATTCCTGTTCATGCTCAGGTACACAACGTCTAAAAACACCATCTACTCCTTCTTTATAAAGGTGTGGGTCATCCCGGTAGTAATGTCTTAAATCATAGAAAAACTTTTTCTTTTGCTGGTATGTGAAACTAGGTGGTATAAATTTAGCAACAATGTAATTAGCATAATCAGAATACCATGGAGCAGTACGAGAAGCATTTATAACAGCTAATTGTTTATCAGGAAAGCTATCATCAATAGGTAGTGGGTCATCAAGAACATTCTCTAACCTAGATAAGTTGTCTGCAACGCGGGGTTCTCAGCTCCATTTCTATCAATAATATGCAAATCAAATTCTTGTAGCAAGAGAACCCATCTAATAAGTCTAGGTTTAGCATCTTTCTTTTCCATAAGATATTTAATAGCAGCATGATCAGTGTGAACAGTTACTTTGGAAACAACAATATAAGGTCTGAACTTATCACAAGCAAATACAACTGCTAAAAATTCTTTTTCAGTAGTAGCATAATTTCTCTGGGCACTGTCTAGAGTTTTACTAGCATATTGGACAACATTTAATTTCTTATCAACTCTTTATCCTAGAATAGCACCTACATCATAATCACTAGCATCACACATAATTTCAAAGGGTAAATTCCAATCAGGTGGCTGAACAATAGGTGGATAAATCAAGGCTTTCTTAAGTATTTCAAATGCTTCTACACAATCATCATCAAATACAAAAGGAACATCTTTTTGTAAGAGATTAGTTAGAGGCCTAGAAATTTTTGAGAAGTCTTTAATGAAGCTCCTATAAAAACCGGCATGACCAAGGAAACTTCTTATACCTTTGATGTCCTTAGGACACGGCATCCTTTCAATAGCATCAACTTTAGCTTTATCAACTTAAATACCTCTTTCAGAAATTTTCTGCCCCATGACAGTACCTTCATTAACCATAAAGTGTCACATCTCCTAATTTAAGACAAGATTAGTTTCTTCACATCTCTACAAAACTCAATCAAGGTTTTATTTAAGCAATCATCAAAAGAAGTTCCATATATGGAGAAATCATCCATGAAAACTTCAACAATCTTTTCACAAAATTCAGAAAATATAGTAGTCATACATATTTGAAAGGTAGCAGGTGCATTACATAAACCAAAAGGCATACGTCTATAAGCAAAGGTACCAAAAGGGCAAGTAAAAGTGGTCTTTTCCTGATCCTCTTTTGACACAGGTATTTGAGAGAAACCAGAATAACCGTCTAGAAAGCAAAAATGTGTATGTTTGGATAACCTTTCTAGCATTTTATCAATAAAAGGTAAAGGGTAATGATCTTTTCTAGTATCTTTATTTAATTTGCGGAAGTCGATTACCATTCTATAACCTGTAACAATTCTTTGCGGGATCATTTCATCTTTATCATTAGGAACAACAGTAATACCTCCCTTCTTAGGGACACAATGAACATGACTTACCCACTGACTATCAGCAACATGATAAATTATACCTGCCTCCAGAAGCTTTAGTATTTCATTTCTTACCAGTTCTTTCATCTTAGGATTTAACTGTCATTGGTGTCAACAACCGGTTTAGCGTCTTTCTCCAATTTTATTTTGTTCTGGCATAGAGTGGGACTAATGCCCTTAAGATCATCAAGAGTAATAGCAGCATGGTGCTTCTTCAGAGTTTTCAATAATTTCTCTTCTTCGTGCTCTGAAAGGTTAGCACTAATAATAACATGATATATCTTCTTTTCATCAAGATAAGCATATTTAAGAGTATCAAGTAATGGTTTAAGCTCAAACACGGGATCACCCTTGGGTGGAGGAGGATCCCCTAGAATTTCAACAGGCAAGTTGTGTTTCAAAATAGGTCCCTATTTAAATAATACTTCATCTATTTCCCTTCTTTCATTCATAAACATATCATTGTCATGGTCTAGCAAACACTAGTAGAAAAGAGGGCTTTGGTTCAGGCCGGGTCAGCCCATTAGTCCCGGTTCAGTCCAGAACCGGGACCCATGGGGGCATTGGTCCCGGTTCGTGAGGCCAGGGGCCTGCCGGGCCTCATGGGGGCATTGGGAGGCGCGGCAATAGAAGCAAGACCAATAATTTCATCTTTACTAGGCAATTCTTTATCATGGGGTTGTCTATGAAATTTAGCAAAATTAAAATCATGAGACATATCCCCTAAACCAATAGTAACAATATCCTTTTTGCAGTCTATCTTAGCATTAACAGTATTCAAGAAGGGTCTACCAAATATAATGGGACAAAAGTCATCTCGTGGGGAACCAAGAACAAGAAAATCAATAGGATATTTAACTTTCCCATACAAGACTTCAACATCTCTAACAATCTCAACTAGTGAAATAGTATCTCTATTGGCAAGCTTAATAGTAACATCAATATCTTCTATCTCAGCAGGTGCAATATCATGCATAATTTCTTTGTATAAGGAATGAGGTACTGCACTCGCACTAGCACCCATGTCACATAAGCCATGATAGCAATGATCTCCTATTTTAACAGAAACAACATGCATGCCTACAATAGGTCTATGTTTATTTTTAGTATCAGGTCTAGCAATTCTAGCAGCTTCATCACAGAAGTAAATAACATGCCCATCAATATTATCGACCAAGAGATCTTTAACCATAGCAATACTAGGTTCAATTTTAGTTTTCTCAGGGGGTGTTGGTGTTCTAGCATTACTCTTACAAACCACAGTTGAAGCTTTAGCATGATCCTTTATTCTAACAAGGAAATGTGGTTTCTCAATATAAGCGGTAGGAACAATAGGATCAACATTATAAGTGATGGTCTTTTATTCAACTTTAATAGGTTCAACTAATTTTAGTTCAATAGGAGGATGATATTTAAGCCACTTCTCCTTAGGGAGATCAGCATGAGTAGCAAATGATTCACAGAAAGAAGCTATTATCTCAGAGTCAAGTCCATATTTAGTGCTAAATTCACGAAAAACATCGGTATCCATAAAAGATTTAACACAATCAAACTTAGGTGTTATACCTGACTCCTTACCTTCGTCGAGTTCCCAATCTTCAGAGTTGCGTTTAATTCTTTCCAATAGATCCCATTTGAATTCAATAGTCTTCATCATAAAAGAACCAGTACAAGAAGTATTGAGTATGGATCGATTATTGAGAGAAAGCCGAGCATAAAATTTTTGAATAATTATTTCTCTTGAGAGCTCATGATTGGGGCATGAATATAACATAGACTTAAGCCTCCCCAAGATTGAGCGATACTTTCTCCTTCGCGATGCCAAAAATTATATATATAATTACGATCACGATGAACCAGATGCATAGGATAAAACTTTTGATGAAATTCCAATTTCAGTCGGTTGTAGTTCCATGGTCCAATATCATCACATAGCCTAAACCATGTCAATGCCTTTCTCTTCAAATGTAAGGGAAGAACTTCTTCTTGATAACATCCTCGAGCATACCTGCAAGCTTAAATCATCCATAAACTTCATCCACATAGATTAGGTGCAAATCGGGATGTAATGTTCCATCTCCCGTAAAAGGATTAGCTAGCAGTTTCTCTATCATACTCGAAGGAATTTCAAAGTAAACATTTTCAGTAGGTTCAGTAGGTTGGCGAGCAACTCTTTGCTCTACTGGTCGGGGTGAAGATACCCCGAACAAGCCCCTCAAAGGATTATTTTCCATAGTAACAAGTGACAGTAAATTTCAGCACACTATATAATTTTTTCCTTACCAAAGGCACTTCACTCCCCGGCAACGGTGCCAAAAAAGAGTCTTGATGACCCACAAGTATAGGGGATCTATCGTAGTCCTATTGATAAGTAAGAGTGTCAAACCCAACGAGGAGCAGAAGGAAATGACAAGCGGTTTTCAGCAAGGTATTCTCAACAAGCACTAAAATTATCGGTAACAGATAGTTTGTGACAAGGTAATTCGTAATGGGTAACAAGTAAAAAAAGTAAACAAGGTGCAGCAAGGTGGCCCAATCCCTTTTGTAGCAAACGACAAGCCTGGACAAACTCTTATATAAAGGAAAGCTCTCCCGAGGACACAGGGGAATTATCGTCAAGCTAGTTTTCATCATGCTCATATGATTCACGTTCGTTACTTTGATAATTGGGTATGTGGGTGGACCGGTGCTTGGGTACTGCCCTTCCTTGGACAAGCATCCCTCTTATGATTAACCCCCCTCGCAAGCATCCACAACTATGAAAGAATAATTAAGGTAAACCTAACCATATCATGAAACATATGGATCCAAATCAGCCCCTTACGAAGCAACGCATAAACTAGGGTTTAAGCTTCTGTCACTCTAGCAACCCATCATCTACTTATTACTTCCCAATGCCTTCCCCTAGGCCCAAACAATGGTGAAGTTTCATGTAGTCGACATTCACATAACACCACTAGAGGAAAGACAACATACATCTCATCAAAATATCGAACGAATACCAAATTCACATGACTACTTATAACAAGACTTGTCCCATGTCCTTTTCCAGCCCAGAATCCTAGCTGCCGGCATTCTCCCTCTTCATGTAAACCTTGTAAAATAAGAGAGAAAAGACATAAGTATTGAGACATAATGTGTAATGACAGTCCATAATGCAATAAATATCAATATAAAAGCATGATGCAAAATGGACGTATCAACTCCCCCAAGCTTAGACCTTGCTTGTCCTCAAGCGGAAGCCGATATCGAAAAATATGTCGACATGTTTAGAGATAGAGGTGTCGATAAAATAAAATACGGACATGCGGGCATCATGATCATTCTTAGAATAGCAATATATATATATAGTCATATGATTTCTTATGATAAAGTAACAATCAATTCACAATGTCAAGTATGAATCAGAAACTTCATTGAAAAACTAGCAAGCTATAATCTCAGTCATTGAAGCAATTGCAATTTATCATAACATCGGAAAGAGTCAATATAAGAGCTTTTCAGCAAGTCCACATACTCAACTATCATTTAGTCTTTCACAATTGCTAACACTCATGCAATACTTATGGGTATGAAGTTTTAATCGGACACAGAGAAAGATAGGGGCTTATAGTTTTGCCTCCCAACCTTTTACCTCAAGGGTAATGTCAACAATAATAGTTTATGATAACTTACACCTGAGTGGATATATATATCAGGATCTTTCCAACATATAGTGCTTGCCAAAGGATAAAGTGTAAAAAGGAAAGGTGAAGGTCACCATGACTTTTACATAAGGTATAAGACAAACAATAAAAGATAGGCCCTTCGCAAAGGTAATCAGAGGTTGTCATGTACTTTTATGGTTGGATGCACAAAATTGTAATGCAAAAGAACGTCACTTTATATTGCCACTTGTGATAGGGACCTTTATTATGCAGTCCGTCGCTTTTATTTCTTCCATATCACAAGCTCGTATAAAGCTTATTTTGTCCACACTAATAGATCATACATATTTATAGAGCAATTTTTATTGCTTGCAACAATGAAAACTTACTTGAAGGATCTTACGCAATCCATAGGTAGATATGGTGGACTCTGATGGCAAGAAACAGGGTTTAAGGGTTTTTGGATGCACAAGTAGTATCTCTACTTAGTACGAATTTTTGGCTAGCAAAAGATGCTAGGCAAACACCACATGTTGGAGGATCCATAACAATATAATTTCTATGCAAATATACCGAAACTTATCTCATTACATTGTCTTCCTTGTCCAACTTCAACTAATTTGCTCAAGTTTGAAAAGAATTAATGGGTATTAATACACAATCATAGAAGATGTCCAAGATAATATATTTTCATGTGAAAGTTATCTTCCTTATACTAATTATTCATGAATTGCTTGTACGACCAATATTGTGATTGTCAAGCTTCAGAAGATTTCACTTTCTAAACACAATGTGAAGCTACGATTAGGCATGATATAATTTTAACTTCATGATATTCAATTCATTCAACAATTTACTCATAGGATATAAGTGAAGCACAAGAGTAAATGACAAGCTACTCCAAAAAGATATAAGTGAAGATCAAGCGAGTAGTTAAGTAAATAGGTAGCTAATTGTGGACTCTCTCTTATTAAAAAACTTTCAGATCTAAGTAATTTATTAAAATAGCAAGAAAAAAATAAAATGACATTCTAAGAATAGCATTGTCGGATTTCGGGTTCCGGCAGACCCTTGAGGTTCGAACACTGGGGTGCGCGTGGAGATTTCGCCTCCTACCTACCTGCACCCCTCCGCCTCGCTAAGATCTAAGCTAAGGAGAGAACAACACAAGAGACGCAGGGTTTATACTGGTTCGGGCCACCGTTGTGGTGTAATACCCTACTCCAGTGTGTGGTGTGGTGGATTGCCTCTTGGGCTGATGATGATGAACAATACAAGGAAGAACAGCCTCGTGAGGGTCTGTTCTTGGCTGGGCGATGAACCGCTGGGAGGAGCTCAGTCACCCTTCTCTCTCTCTCTCTACCTGATCTTCTCTATCCTTCGGTCCCTCTCTTTTCTTCGGATCTCTCCGCCCCCTTTGCTCTGTGGGTGGCTGGTCCTATTTATAGAGGCCCTGGTCCTCTTCCCAAATATCGAGCGGGAAGGGAGCCAAAAATGGCGGGCTAATTTGAAGGGGGACAGCTAGTATCAGCTATCCTGACAAAAGTAGTCTTCGCCTGCGCAAAGCTCTAGTGATGACGCCGTCTTGGGCTCCATGGTGACCTCCGTCTCGTAGTCCTCCTGGTCTTGGTCTCGTTGCACCGAAAGGGCAACCTTTGCCTGATGCCTCGGTACTCCGCAGCTGCGCTTGCCCCCTTTGCACCAAAGAGGAAGGGAGGACACTGCGCGGGCTGGCACCCGCCTGGCACCCCCGGTCGTCATGGCTTGCGTCACGGGCACCTTGTGAGGTACCCCGCCTTGATCTCTCCGCCTCCTCATGAGCCAGCCTGACGAGGCCGCGCCTGAGGAAGCTCCACGTCGTCCGCCCCACGAGGCTTGGCCCCTCGCGAGGGTCTTGGGTTTGTGTTGGTGAAGATGGGCCACGCTGGGCCCCCCTTTGAGCCACGCCGCAGGCCGCAGGCAGGAAAGTCTTGGGACCCCCGTTCCCAGAACGCCGACAGTAGCCCCCGGGCCCAAGGCGCGCCCGGACTTGGCCGTGCAGGGAGGCGGAAGGGCAAGAGCGAAGCGCCGCGGGCCCTAACAGCCTGCGGCCTTGGGCGCCGCGTGGTGATTGATTGGACGTGGGTGCCTCCACTTCCCCATGGCGCTTCGGCAACTGCACGGATTGGACAAGTCCCTGCATGCAAAGCCGCTCATAATTACTTGTAATCGTGGAGGTCGGCGGTTGGCCTTCGTCGGCCATAAGTACGGAACGGCGCGCGCCCTTCCAGTCCATCCCCCCTTGCTTCTCCTTCTTCCCGATCCTTGCTCCGTCTTGCTGCGATGGCTCCGATCTGCCGGTTCTCGATGGCAGAGAAGGGAAAAGCTCCCCGAGAGGAACCATACGCACTCCCGCTGAAGAAACGGCTCGTCCCCCGTGGCCCAGACGAAGGGGCCTTTCAGGTGGTGTCGAGGCCTTGGTGCGAGCGGGAGCCGCCGGGGTTCCCGCTGCCATTGTACGCCCACGTCGAGGGCCCCGAAGGAGCCGATGCTGACCGCCACGGGCGGCGCCGCCGGCGCTGACGGTGAAAGTGCGTTATATCGACTAGAGGGGGGGGGGTGAATAGGCGATTTTTATGAAAGTCTTCAGAACATGGGAGTTTTGAAGACAAACGATAAAATTAAACCTATTACCATGCAGCGGAAGGTAGACTACACTAGGCAAACCATAGTCAAGTATTCAATGAAGTGAAAGCACAAAGACTAATAGCAGCTAGGTAGTAAGGATCAGGTAGGAAGATATTGTGAAGCCAAACAGAACACGCAGTCACTCAGTGAAGACAAATGATAGAGCAAACATACAATGACTTCACAAGGAGTAACAGTAAGTAAAGTGAAGTGAAGATGAAACCAGTGACTCGTTGAAGACAATGATTTGTTGAACCAGTTCCAGTTGCTGTGACAACTGTACGTCTGGTTGGAGCGGCTAGGTATTTAAACCTTAGGACACACAGTCCCGGACACCCAGTCCTGAACACGCAGCTCAGGACACCCAGTCCTCACCGTGTTCTCCTTGAGCTAAGGTCACATAGACCTCGCCCAATCACTCTGGTAAGTCTTCAAGGTAGACTCCCAAATGCTTCACAGACTTCGTTCACTGGCAATCCACAATGTCTCTTGGATGCTCAAAATGCGACGCCTAACTGGCTGGAGGATGCACAGTCCTCAAGTGTAATAAGTCTTCAGATCACACAGACAAGAAGACTTAAGTGATGCCCAATTCTCTCTGGCTCTGGTGGTTAGGGCTTTATCCTCGCAAGGAATTCTCTCTCAAAGGCTTCGAGGTGGGTTGCTCTCAAACGACAAAAGCCGTACTTTCAATCTGAGCAGCCAACCGTTTATGGTTGTAGGGGGTGGGCTACTTATAGCCACTTGGAAACCCGACCTGATTTGTCCAAAATGACCCTGGGTCACTAAGGAACTGACACGTGTTCCAACGGTCAGATTTCAAACTCACACGGCAACTTTACTTGGGCTACAAGCAAAGCTGACTTGTCCGACTCTGGACAAGATTCGCTCTCATAGTCTTCACTCGAAGACATAGGTTTTTGGTTTAGGCATCACTTCAGTCATTCTGACTGGTTCTCTTGGACCCCACTTAACAGTACGGTGGTTCCTATGACTCAACACAAAAGAAAAGAACTACGAAAGATCTAAGTCTTCGAGCTTCATAGGCTTCATATAGTGTCTTCCCTTGTCATAGTCTTCAATGTGAATATCTTCATATACCACCTTTGACATCAATGTCTTCATACATTTTTAGGGGTCATCTCTGGTAGTAAAACTGAATCAATGAGGGGCTTCTACCTGTGTTATCCTGCAATTCTCACAAACACATTAGTCCCTCAACTAGGTTTGTCGTCAATACTCCAAAACCAACTAGGGGTGGCACTAGATGCACTTACAATGTCCCCCTTTTTGGTGATTGATGACAAACTAGTTGAAGTTTTCAACGGGGAATATAATCTGTGAATTTGTAAAGAATAAGAAATTGTCTTCATAAGTTGCAAGGGCTCCCCCTGAAGATGTGCATATGAGTTAATTTGCTTTTGGAATGCAAATGCACATGGCAGGTTGTACTTGTGGAGATCCACTTCAATTTATGATGACAATCCACTATGCATGTGAAAGTATATGAAGATAATGACATGCATAATGGAAAATGGACGTCTGCAGAATGAGCTAAGTGCGGAATTTATCGTCGCACATGCGGAATTTATCTTCGCAAAACAAGGTGGCAAATAAGTAGCAGACGACCATCTAGTTTAAGTGTTACAACTCATAAGAACCAAATGTAGCAAAAACGAGAGTTGTAAGCACAAAGCAAAATATAGAGCACCCGACCATATGGACCCGCTTGAAGACTATCAATATCATATGCTTCTCCCCCTTTTGTCAGTAATGACCAAAAAGGTTTGAAGACATAGAGCCTCTACTCGTTCCCATGAGGAGTAGGTGAAGTAGCAGGGTTGTTAGTGTTGTTTGGCGGTGCAGAAGAGCTTGGAGGTGCTGAAGGAGGTGGCGATGAAGTAGCATCATCTTCTTCCTCAATAATTCTGGCAGTCACTGTGGCAGCAGAGGAAGAGAACTCAGAGTCTTCAAGGGATGGAGTTCCTAGCAGCACAGCCCTTCGAGGAGGTGTGGAGTCAAACTTGAATCTCTCAGTGAAGCCATCCTCTTGAAGATCAGCTTCAGAACACATCATCGAGAGCCCTTTCCATGTGCGGCGACAGGTTTCATGGGCAACGAAAGCATTCTTGGTGGCAAGATTTCGAATGCGATTAACATCCACCAAGAGGCTTTTCATCTGACGCTTCAGCCAGTCATGATGCCTATCCTGTTTCTGATGTAGATCCACAAGAAGCTCTCGGTCGTTGAGAACACGAGTGCGCTTCTTGGGTCTTGGAGCAGTGGAACTGTCAGTGGCTTCAGTGGAAGCAGGGTGTGGTGCACGTGTAGTGCCAGCCAAAGGATACACCCAAGAAACTGCTTCTACTCCTTCAACGTTCTGAGTAAAACTCTGATGTTCTGCATTCTGAAGACTTAGAGGTTGCTTGGCAGGCTCAGAATATATGGCTTCAGTAGACATGTCCACATCAGGCAAGAAGATCCGATGGTTGCGGGCTGAGGGCTGATATGAGATGGCAGAGTGTAGCTTGATCAGCCGCATGACCCAAGGGGCGTAGAACTTCAAACCAAACAGATCAATGCCTGATGCAGCAAGTTGGCGTATGAAGAAGTTCTGTGCATTGAAGCATTTGCCATGAAGTATATAGAAGACCAAAGTCTTCATTGCACCCTGAAGCTTGGCATTTGGAGAGTGCCCTTTGATAGGCCAGAGAGTTCGCCTGATGATGTGATAGATGGTTCTGGGCAGGTACTCAAGGTCTTCAACGAAGAACTCTGTGGGATAAGCAACATCTTGGGGCAATGGCTTCATCATGCTGAGCATTTGACTCATATCAGGTTCTGGCCGCTGAAAGATGCTCTCAATAGCTTCAACATGCAGCTGACAGCCTTGCTCGAAGAGATCGCCAGGAGTGGGCAAGCCAGTGAGCTCAATGATGTCAAATGCATTGGCTTCATGATGAACGTTGCCAGTCATCCACTCCAGGACCCAAGTCTTCGGATCTGTGCTATACCCTTTGATGTGAAGTGTGGCATAGAATTGTAGCAGCAGCTCTTCATTCAAATGCTCTTCATCAGTAACAAACTGCAGCAGACCCACTTGCTTGAAGCAATCCAACGCTTCTTCTAGACAGGGCATACCAGCTATAGCTTCAATGTCAAGGCGCTTGTGTGGGAAGATGCGACCTTGGTTGTAAAGAATGCAAGAGTAATAGCTTCGCTGAGGATAGCTCCAGAACTGATCAGATGATATCCTTTCCCTTGAGTAGGGGTTCTTGGAGCTATTGAAGAACGTGTTGTCTGCCCTGAAGCCATTGATGTTGAAGGAGCCAGGTGCTGATGCAGGACCTGGAAACCATGTCAGTCTTGGGATTGGCTTCTGGACCTGAGGCCTGTGCTCAACGTGATAGTTGAATTGGGGACCGGCAGCAGACTCAGGAACAGAAGTGGCGGGATCAGTGGCTTCGCTGTCTTCTGAAGCTTTTGCTAGGGAGGGCTCCATATTAGCTTCATTGTTGGTTGTGGCAGCCTCAAGATTTTCATCCTCCACTTGACTAGCTGGAGGGTCGGTCACAGGCACGTTCTCCTGGAGAACTGCTTCTTGGTGGAACAGGGGAGTGGGATCTTGTGTTACTTCTTCTTGTGCGGCTGATGCAGCCGGAATGTCTTCAGCAGAGACTTGAGGCCTTGGACCTTTGCGAAGCCTGTGGAACGCAGACGACGCCTGTGGAGTTGGAGTGGGTTGGGCCTCATAGTCTTCTTCCTCTTGTGGGCGATCAGCCCATGAAGCATCCTATGCAATTGGCGTCAGTGGACGACCAATGCTGATGAGTTCGCTGTTTTCAAACTATGGAAGGACTGCATCATCTTCTACATTGTCATGATGACCAATGTCTTCAGCAGCGATGGGATCAGCTGCTGGAATGTCTTCAGCTTCAGGAGCCTCTGTGGAAGCAGGCTCATGAACTGTCAGTTGACGTTCTGCGTCAGGATGAACCATAGAAATGGGTTCAACTATCAAGGGCTCTGTGGGAGCAGCCCGAGTTTTCTTGGTCTTTCTCTTTTTCTTGGTGGGGGCAGTAGGAGAGGCTTTAGAGTGTTTCCTCTTCTTGGCTTCAGCCTCAGCAATTCTTGTCTTCTTGAGCTCTGAAGCTGTTGACCGGCTCTTTGGCTTCGAGCCAGTCCTTCTTGTTGGGAAGACAATCGGAACTGCTTCTTGCCTTGGTGCATCAGGTTCAGCCGTAGCAGGCTTCTTCTTCTTCTTCTTTGCGGCCATCCTGGGGTCGATGCCAGGACGCCCAAGTGCCTTGCGCTTCTCAGCCTCATTATAGGCTTGCACACATCTGTCAGCCAGAGTCTTCATGCGCTCACGCGAACCCTGAGCTTCTGCACGCTTCTTCACAAAGGCTTCCTTGAGCTTGTGCATCATTGTGTTGAAGTTCTTCACTTCTTGCACGCTGAGCTTGGCCATATGCTTCTTGAACCGAGCCTTTTCATAGTCAATCTTCTGCTTCAGTTCAACAATGCGCTGGGCAATAGCAAGTTCTGAAGCAATGGCGCCTTGGAAGGCGACACTGAGGCCAATGGGTAGCTGCAGATCTTCAAAGCTGATGTTTGGCATGTCAAACCACTCGTTAATGAAGTTGTGGATGATGGTGACATCAAAGAGAGGCAAATCATTGAAGATTTCTGCTTCTTCTTTGCTCTTGATGAGTTGCTCAAGAGCGTCATCTACAAGATCTTCATCACTTGACAGATCAATGTCGTCGTTGCGCAGAATGGCAGCAGCTGTTAGCTCTTTGCCAGTGTGAGACAGAAGCATCTTGGCCTTCTGGGGCTTGGAGACGCGTGATAAGTCTTCAGACTGCACACTGTCTTCAGGAGGTGCAGTTGCCAATGGCTTCGCCCTTGAGATTTTTGGTGAAGGGGCCGGCTTTGAAGCTTTTGGCTTCTTCAACTGCTTTGGCTTCGGCACTGCAGGCGCGTCATCAGACTCAGTGTCAGCTGCAGGCTCATTCACTACAGTCCCTTGAACCAAGATGTAGGTGATGAGGCCTTCAAGGTTCGCGAAAGGACCGATGACATTGGGTTCTGCATGTCGTGTGCCATCTGCCCTTGGAGATGAGGGACCAGGGTTGAAGTCTAACCCAAAAGTCTTCTTGTTCTGCTTCATTGAGTTCTGAGCAAACTGGAAGTTGCGCTTGAATAGATTGTCGTCACGACACCATAGCAGTGATGACGAGTGTGCATCAGCAGGCTGTGGTCCACGGACCATGCATGGATAGAAGCCTTGAGCAATGGCTTCATCTCTGGACCTGGGTAGAAGATTCTTGAATAGGATGTCTCCCCACGGTCTCTTGATGGCATTTTTCTCAGCATACTCCTAGGTCACAAATCTGTATTTGAACCATTGTTCTGCCCAATATCTTCGAATCCATTGGATTCGGGTCTTGCGCTGACTGTAATCCTCTTCAGGATCTGTCTTGTACATTTCTGAGAGTTCATCTGGCAGATCTGTGGAGGTCTCACCACGACGCTTTCTGCCACCCTTCCTTGCTGCTTTTTCTGAAGCCATAAACTTTAACTTGAAGGGCTTCAAGACGTTCAAAGGCTTCAAAGGTTTTCGTTTGCTGGACCAACAGGAACTGGCTTCGGGAGAATTTATGTGATACTGTAAGAATTCTGCAAATGAATGCAGACTATGAGAACCAAAGGATTCTCCCACGGACATGTACCTGTGACAACTTTAAGGTGCGAGGGAAGGGGAAGAGGTCATATGCATTCTCAGAAGATTTTGAAGATAAATCTGTTTAGAAGACATTGACCTCATCGTGCAAAGACATTCACTCATAGATAAGAAGTTGGTTCCAGATTTGTACGAATCCACAGATCAGTACAAGTGAGGAATCTAACTACTTTGTGAAGCACAAGTGAATATACTAGGCATGTTATGAGATGCGGTATGAGAGAGATCTAGCTTGTGTGAACAGAAACTGCTTGTGGTAGAAAGTGACAGATCAATAGGATCAACGGTGCTGTAAAAAGGGAGTTTTATTTACCACACTGAGAACTGCTAGACGGATTGGGAGATGAGGCCGAGCAGTTCACTCTTCCATGCCCTAACTTGGCGACGGAGGACACCTACGACGACGGCGGAGAGGACGATGTCCGCGGTCGGCGTGAAGACGGCGTCGGAGAGGTTGCGGCAGCGAAGCGCTTCGTCGCCGGCGTCGTCGAGAGCTAGCGGTGGCGCTAGGGTTCGTGCGAGGGTGGAAGAAGAGATAATGACCGCTGTGAGTGTGTATTTATAGTCACAGGGGCGGCACTGTGCTATTACACAGGTGCCCCTGGCGATTCGCATCTGAGGAACACGTGGCCAGTATGCGGAATTTTGGTGTTTGTTCCACGTCCCACGCACGCCTGGATTGTCGGGTGGTCGTTCCTACTTCTCCGGATTTCATGTGGAGGAATGAGCATTGAAAACGGACTTAATGGTTGTCTCTGTATCTTCTGCTGACAAGGACGCAGAGAAGACATTCGACAGTTTCAATAGAATGCATATGACTTGGGGAGATAGAGTTTGAGATAGAAAGCATAGAGAGGTTAGGGTCCGATCACATTCACTTAGTTCAAAAGATTCAACACGAAGACATAGCTATAAGTGAATGTTGTAGAGGACAGAACACTAGCATATATATATATATATATAATCAACATAGTGAAGATAATCATGAAAATATGTTGAGATCAAAGCCAAACCAAATGTGAAGACATTGCAAGGTAACGCCATGAGTGAAACACTTCAAAATAGAACGTTTGGTGGTGGCATTACCCACCGTATAGGAAGTATTAGACCCAGACATGGCGCACAATTATCGTGGCACTCCAAAGTCAAATTCCACATTAATTTATTCACACTTAGAATGTATGTCTTCATTGATTGAAGATATACCTTACTTCGTGTGTTGCACATCTAAGTCATCAATATGCATATGGGTTAGGATGTGTGCCTGATCACAGGACATTTGAGGATTCCAGGATATTTAGCTCACATCATAACTTGCAAAACCTCTTCTCATCCAAGGGCTTGGTGAAGATATCTGCCAATTGCTCTTCAGTGTTGACGTGTATGATATCAATGTCTTCCTTCACAACATGATCTCTGAGAAAGTGGTGATGAATTTCAATGTGCTTTGTCTTCGAGTGCTGAACTGGGTTGTTGGAAATCTTGATAGCGCTTTCGTTGTCGCAGTAAAGTGGCACTTGCTTCAGATGAATGCCATAGTCCTTGAGTGTTTGCTTCATCCACAGAAGCTGAGCACAGCAAGATCCAGCAGCAATGTATTCAGATTCAGCAGTGGAGAGAGATACACAGTTCTGCTTCTTTGAAGACCAACATACAAGTGATCGTCCCAGAAAGTGACATGTGCCTGATGTAGACTTGCGATCAACTTTGTCACCAGCATAATCAGCATCCGTGAATCCAACCAGATCAAACTCTGAGCCCTTTGGATACCATAACCCTAGAGTTTGGGTGTGAGCGAAATATCGAAGAATTCGCTTCACAGCTAAGTGATGCGACTCCTTTGGTGTCGCTTGAAATCGAGCACACATGCAAACACTAAGCATAATATCTGGCCTAGATGCACATAGATAAAGTAAAGAATCAATCATGGAGCGGTATACCTTTTGATCAAACTCTTTACCATTGTCGTCAGGACCCAGATGATGTTTGGCTGGCATTGGTGTTGTGAAGCCTTTGCAGTCTTGCATACCGAACTTCTTCAGGCAATCTTTGAGATATTTCTCTTGAGATATGAAGATGCCATTGTGTTGTTGTCATATTTGAGGACCGAGGAAGTACTTCAGCTCCCCCATCATGGACATCTGATATTGCTCTTGCATCATATATCCAAACTCTTCACTGTACTTCTGATTGGTGCAGCCGAAGATAATGTCATCCACATATATTTGGCACACAAATAGTTCACCATCATATGTCTTCGTGAAAAGAGTGGGATCTAGGGAACCAGGTATGAAGCCTTTGCTCTTCAGGAAGTATTTGAGTGTGTCATACCAGGCCCGAGGGGCTTGTTTGAGGCCATACAGTGCCTTGTTGAGCTTGTATACCATGTCAGGATGTTTTGGATTTTCAAAGCCAGGCGGTTGTTCAACATACACTTCTTCTTCAATCTTGCCATTGAGAAAGGCACTCTTCACATCCATTTGATATAGAAGTATGTTATGATGATTTGCATAGGCCAGCAGTATGCGTATGGCTTCAAGTCTAGCCACAGGAGCAAATGTTTCACCGAAGTCAATGCCTTCCACTTGAGTATATTCTTGAGCAACGAGACGAGCTTTGTTTCTGACAACTTGACCATGCTCATCTTGCTTGTTGCGGTATATCCATTTGGTGCCTATTATATTGTGCTTCCGTGGATCAGGATGCTTAACCAGTTCCCATACATTATTCAGCTCAAACTGTTGAAGCTCTTCTTGCATAGCTTGAATCCATTCAGGTTCCATGAAGGCTTCTTCAACTTTCTTGGGTTCTGTTATTGAGACGAATGCGAAGTGCCTACAGAAATTTGCTAGCTGAGTTGCCCTTGAACGGGTGAGTGGACCAGGTGCATTGATGCTATCAATTATTCTTTCAATTTGCACTTCATTGGCAACGCGAGGATGTACAGGGCGAAGACTTTGCTCTTGCTGTTCATTGTCGTTGTTGGAAGGAATGTCTTCAGGCTGAGCATTGTCTTTATGTTGATCAGGTGCTGAAATGATAAGTTCTTCTTCAGGATGAGCTTCAGAATGTATAATTTCTCCAGTTCCCATTAGCTTGATTGATTCACTGGATGGAACTTCATCTAGCACATTTGGCAGCTGCTCTCTTTGTGAGCCGTTGGTCTCATCGAACCGCACATCCATTGTTTCAACCACTTTATAATGAAAGAGATTGAAGACTCTGTAGGAGTGTGAATCCTTTCCATATCCAAGCATAAAACCCTCATGTGCTTTTGGTGCAAATTTTGAGGTGTGATGTGGGTCCTTGATCCAGCACCTTGCGCCAAATACTCTGAAGTAACTGACATTTGGCTTTTTGCTAGTAAGGAGCTCATAAGATGTCTTGTTCAGTAGCTTGTGAAGATAAACACTATTGATTGTATGGCATGCAGTATCAATGGCTTCGGGCCAGAATTTTCTTGGAGTCTTGTATTCATCTAGCATCGTTCTGGCCATCTCAATTAGTGTTCTGTTCTTGCGTTCGACGACGCCATTCTGCTGTGGCGTGTACGGGGCTGAGAATTCATGTGTGATGCCCAAGGTATCAAGATATGTATCAAGGCCAGTGTTCTTGAATTCAGTGCCATTGTCACTTCTGATGTGCTTTATCTTGGCGCCAAAATTGTTCATAGCTCGATTGGCAAAGCGTCTGAAGACATCCTGCACTTCAGTCTTGTAAAGGATTATGTGCACCCAAGTATATCTAGAATAATCATCAACAATAACGAAGCCATAGAGGCAAGCAGTAGTAGTTAGAGTTGAGTAATGAGTAGGACCGAAAAGATCCATGTGAAGCAGTTCGAAGGGTCGAGTAGTAGTCATGATTGTCTTCGAGGGATGTTTGGCCCTCGTCATCTTCCCTGCTTCACAGGCACCGCATAAGTGGTCTTTCTTGAACTTGACGCCCTCGATGCCTATGACATGCTTCTTCTTCGCAAGGGTGTGGAGGTTCCTTATGCCAGCATGTCCAAGCCTCTGATGCCAGTGCCAGCATTCTGAAGCCTTTGCTAGAAGACATACTGCAAGCTGTGGCCCTGCTGAGAAATCTACCACGTACAAATCATCTTTTCGATACCCTTCAAACACTAGAGACTTGTCAGATTCCATTAGTACAAGGCAACGATATTTTCCAAACATTACGATCATGTTCAAATCGCAAAGCATTGAGACAGACATTAAGTTGAAGCCAAGGGATTCAACAAGCATGACTTTATCCATGTGTTGATCCCTTGAGATTGCAACTCTACCTAGACCCAATACCTTACTTTTACCAGTGTCAGCAAATGTGATGTGGCTCTTGTCGGATGGACGTAAGGTTGAGTCCATAAGAAGACTTCTTTTGCCAGTCATGTGATTTGTACACCCACTGTCAATAATCCATTCTGAAGACGCTGGTGTCGTACCCTACAGTGCAGTTAGGGGGATAGGCTTCACCAAGAGCATTGTGAAGCAAAAACATTTGACGAACCAGTGGGTTATGAAAGCTTAGATCCAGGTTAGGACTAATAGGGAGAGTAGCAAGCGATTCAGGTATGAAGTACATAGTAAGACCATTTGGGCATTTTATCTTGCGCCCTACAAGATGTTTAAGGTCCCCAACAATAGCGTCAGACGATTTTGGTTTTCTGCTGGAGACCTTTCCCTGCAAAATAGAGTTAAGCTTTCTTAGCCACCCACATCTTCAAGGGTGGCTTAGAAGCAATAAGTCTAAGTGCAGCCTCTGAGAATTTTGGTTTTGAAGCCCTAGCAAACAGTCTTGCAGGAGGACAATAGTACTCATAACAATAAGCAGAATAGTTCTTGGTTTTATGAACATGGAGGTTTGATGAACCGCTCTCATATTCATATGCCTGAGTATGGTTTCCCTGCAAAACATTTGCGTTAGTGCGACTCAGGTGAGTCCTCTGTCTGTATGAAGCCTTTGGACCGTATGAAGCCTTTGGTCTGAGGTTTGTCTTCTTCAAGTGAGGTGTCATGATGACATTCATAGGAAGACTCTCCAGACACCTTTTTGGAACCCAGATCTTCTTCATAGGCGGTCCATTCCTGCAGTTAGTACCAATGTACCTGGCAAACACTTCACCATTCTGATTCTTAAACAGTATATAGTTTGCATCAAAGGATTCATCAATGATAATGGGGTTAGCACAAGTGAAGCCAGATAGATTGGATGGATCTGCTGAAGGTTCCTTTGCAGCAACCCACATGGTTTTGGGGTACTGCTCAGGTTTCCAGTAAGAGCCATCTGCATTCATTTTCCTTACGAACCCTACACCCTCTTTTCTAGGGTTTCGGTTCAGAACCTGCTTTTTCAGGACATCACATAGCGTCTGATGCCCTTTAAGACTTTTGTACATCCCTGTTTCAAGCAATGTCTTCAACCTAGCATTCTCATCAGCAATAGCGGTGGTATCCTCAGCAGAGGGGTTAGTTACCACATCAATAGTTGAAGATATTACAACAGCAGTAGCAGTAGAACATTCAGCAACAGAAATAGCATTATCACGCTCAATGCATTTAAGACATGGTGGTTCAAATCCTTCCTGAGCGGGACTGATCTGTTTGGCGCGAAGTGACTCGTTTTCCATTTGAAGATCTTCATGAACTGCTCTCAATTTCCCAAGATCCTGCTTCCTTTGATGATAATCATAGGAAAGCTTTTCATGAGTTGTTGAGAGAGTTTCATGACGACTTTCAAGTTCCTGGTACTTAACGTGAAGATTTTTTATGTCTTCAATTAAGGATTCCGATCGAGTCATTTCAGCACCTAACAGATCATCGCTTCTGTCTAACAGTTTTTGAATATGTTCCATAGCTTTCTGTTGTTCAGTTGCAATTTTAGCAAGTGTTTTGTAGCTAGGTTTTGAACCACAATCAGAGTCATCGTCACTAGATGTTTGATAGTGAGTAGTGCGTGTGTTTACCTTGGCACCGCGTGTCATGAAGCAGTAGGTAGAAGCGGAGTAGTCCTTGTCATTTGCATCGGTGTCGGTGATGAAGTCATTGTCTTCAGTGTTGAAGATGGACTTGGCAACATATGTTGTAGCCAGACTTGCGACGCCTGAGTTGGATTCCTCCTCAGACTCCACCTCCACCTCCTCAGAAGCAGACTCCTCCTCTGAATCCATTTCCTTGCCAACAAACGCACGTGCCTTGCCAGATGAGCTCTTCTTGTGTGATGAAGACTTTGAGGAAGACTTGGAAGAAGACTTTGAGTATTTCTTCTTCTTCTTCTTCTTGTCGTCAGAGTCATATTCCTTGCTCTTCTTCTTCTTTTTGTTCTCATTGTCCCATTGTGGACACTCAGAGATGAAGTGGCCAAGTTTCTTGCACTTGTGACATGTTTTCCTCTTGTAGTCATGAGCAGGAGCCTCATCATTCCTTGAACTTGATCGGGAAGACTTCCTAAAGCCTTTCTTTTTGGTGAATTTTTGGAACTTCTTGACAAGCATAGCAAGTTCCCTTCCAATGTCTTCAGGATCATCAGAACTGCTGTCAGATTCTTCTTCAGATGAGGAGACAGCTTTTGCCTTCAAGGCACGAGTTCGCCCATAGTTTGGACCGTAGATATCTCTTTTCTCCGAAAGCTAAAACTCATGTGTGTTGAGCCTCTCAAGTATGTCAGACGGATCGAGTGTCTTGAAATCAGGACGTTCTTGAATCATCAGGGCCAGGATGTCAAACGAACTATCAAGTGATCTCAGCAGCGTCTTGACGACTTCGTGTTTGGTAATCTCAGTGGCGCCGAGGGCTTGAAGCTCATTTGTGATGTCAGTGAGTCGGTCAAATGTGTGCTGGACATTCTCATTGTCATTTCGCTTGAAGCGATTGAAGAGGTTGCGAAGGACACTGATTCTCTGATCTCTCTGGGTTGAGATGCCTTCATTGACCTTGGAGAGCCAGTCCCAGATCAGCTTGGATGTCTTCAAAGCACTCACACGGCCATATTGTCCTTTGGTCAGATGACCACAGATGATATTCTTGGCAGTAGAGTCCAGTTGAACGAATTTCTTGACATCAGCAGCAGTGACACCTTCTCCAGCCCTGGGAACGCCGTTCTCGACGACATACCATAGGTCGACGTCAATGGCTTCAAGATGCATGCGCATCTTATTCTTCCAGTAGGGATATTCAGTTCCATCGAAGACAGGGCACGCAGCAGAGACTTTAATTATCCCTGCAGTCGACATAGCTAAAACTCCAGGTGGTTAAACCGAATCACACAGAACAAGGGAGCACCTGGCTCTGATACCAATTGAAAGTGCATTATATCGACTAGAGGGGGGGGGGGTGAATAGGCGATTTTTATGAAAGTCTTCAGAACATGGGAGTTTTGAAGACAAATGATAAAATTAAACCTATTACCATGCAGCGGAAGGTAGACTACACTAGGCAAACCATAGTCAAGTATTCAATGAAGTGAAAGCACAAAGACTAATAGAAGCTAGGTAGTAAGGATCAGGTAGGAAGATATTGTGAAGCCAAACAGAACACGCAGTCACAATGATAGAGCAAACATACAATGACTTCACAAGGAGTAACAGTAAGTAAAGTGAAGTGAAGATGAAACCAGTGACTCATTGAAGACAATGATTTGTTGAACCAGTTCTAGTTGCTGTGACAACTGTACGTCTGGTTGGAGTGGCTAGGTATTTAAACCTTAGGACACACAGTCCCGGACACCCAGTCCTGAACACGCAGCTCAGGACACCCAGTCCTCACCGTATTCTCCTTGAGGTAAGGTCACATAGACCTCGCCCAATTACTCTGGTAAGTCTTCAAGGTAGACTCCCAAACCTTCACAGACTTCGTTCACTGGCAATCCACAATGTCTCTTGGATGCTCAGAACGCGACGCCTAACCGGCTGGAGGATGCACAGTCCTCAAGTGTAATAAGTCTTCAGATCACACAGACAAGAAGACTTAAGTGATGCCCAATTCTCTCTGGCTCTGGTGGTTAGGGCTTTATCCTCGCAAGGAATTCTCTCTCAAAGGCTTCGAGGTGGGTTGCTCTCAAACGACAAAAGTCGTACTTTCAATCTGAGCAGCCAACCGTTTATGGTTGTAGTGGTGGGCTACTTATAGCCACTTGGCAACCCGACCTGATTTGTCCGAAATGACCCTGGGTCACTAAGGAACTGACACGTGTTCCAACGGTCAGATTTCAAACTCACACGACAACTTTACTTGGGCTACAACCAAAGCTGACTTGTCCGACTCTGGACAAGATTTGCTCTCATAGTCTTCACTCGAAGACATAGGTTTTTGGTTTAGGCATCACTCCAGTCATTCTGACTGGTTCTCTTGGACCCCACTTAACAGTACGGTGGTTCCTATGACTCAACACAAAAGAAAAAGAACTACGAAAGATCTAAGTCTTCGAGCTCCATAGGCTTCATATAGTGTCTTCCCTTGTCATAGTCTTCAATGTGAATATCTTCATATACCACCTTTGACATCAATGTCTTCATACATTTTTAGGGGTCATCTCTGGTAGTAAAACCGAATCAATGAGGGACTTCTACCTGTGTTATCCTGCAATTCTCACAAACACATTAGTCCCTCAACTAGGTTTGTCGTCAATACTCCAAAACCAACTAGGGGTGGCACTAGATGCACTTACAGATGGGTCACGAAGGTGTGGGTCGTCCCCCTAGGGTCCACACCGAGGGCTCCTCCCAAGAGTTCGTGCTCCACGTCGCCATTCCTCTTCAGTATTGGATCCGCCTTCCTCCCTTCTTCGCCTCCATCATCCCGCAGGGGGAGCCCCTGGAGCTCTGGCTGCAGCACCCTCGCGACCGAGGCAGAGGTCGCGGTCGTTGCCCCGGGCGAGGTATTCATGACTCAGGGCTGGAGAGAGATCGCCCGGGTTTGCAGGGTAAGGGGCGTCTTCGCGGTCCACTTGGATTACGACGGTGCTTCGGTGATGCTCTTCAAGGTCTTCGATGCGAGCGGGCGCCGGCTGGAGTGCTGCCCCGGGGAAGGTGGCGGGGACCCTGCCGCGATGAGGACTGGGCCCGCCAACCGCTCCCTTGGCGGCTCCTCAGGCGGTGGAGGCGTCGGAGGTTCCAGCGACTCTGGCGAGCTCTTCGCGACTCCGGAGACGAGCGACGACAGCTACGAGCCCCCGAGCCGGCGCCGCTCCTAGAGCAGGGCGAGCTCGTCAGGCCGCCGCCGACTCTGATCTGGATGGGGTTGGCGTCGGTGCTTGATGGCCCATTGTTGATGATGGCGTCTTTTGCAGGGGCGTGCGTAGTTTGTGTCCCTTTAGGATCTGTTCCCTGCGAGGAATCAAAAACGCGTCCCGTGGGGGCTTGTAAGGTGCCTGTGATCCTGTTTTGTTAATATAACCCTTGTCGTAGAATTGCGCGAGTTGCTCATTCCGTCTTAGCTCAGTCCTCCCTTTCGAACCTCACGAGGGCTTGGTGCTCTGCGCCGACAGGTCCCAGTCCCAAGGCGGCTTCAGCCATCGTTGGTATGCCAGGTCACGATGCCATGGTCAAGGCCAGGAGGTGAGCGACCCGGAGTCCGGTATGAGCCCCTGAGTCGGGATGCTCAGGAGGTCCCCTTTGGCGCCCAAGCAGCCGTCGTTTGGTGAGAAAGGAGAGCGGCGTCGCTAACACGGGATAGCATTAGGTGCTGGGATGGTGCCACGGCAGCTGGCGCTTCCGGGTGATGACTTATCTCGAGGATCAGGGGCCGCTCTCTGGTGTGTCGCCGGGTCCGTGCATCGGCAGGCGCGAGGTTGCTCGGTGAGGTTCTCGTGTGTCTCTCCCCTCTCGCCTTTGCTCCTCTTTCTGCTCTATGTCCTCGGGTCCCGGCCCTCGAGCGAGTCTCAACCGTCGCTGGTATGCCAGGTCGCGATGCCGTGGTCAAGGCCAGAGGGTGAGGGCTGGAGAGCCAATAGGAGCCCTGAGTCGCGATGCTCAGGCACCCGCCCTTTAACGTGCAAGCGGTTCGCGTGGACGAGAGCGATGGAGACACCGCAAGGGCCTCGCCTGACGCAGCTCCTTCAGGAGGTCCTGCAGGTCCATCATAGAAAAAACAAGGGGTTGCCATGACAATTGACAGTCCGCCATTGGTTGCTTCTGAGGGGTAGTGAGGCACTGAAGGCTTGACGAGGTGACGCTATGCGGGGCTGCCGCGGCCAGAGCTCGGCCATCCAGGTTTGTCGGCGTTGCAGGGACACGACCCATGCGCAAGCGTCGTGCCGTTTAGGAGCAGCTCCGTTAGTTGGCGTCAGCTGAGCAGGCAACTAGGTAAAACACATTAGCCGCGAAGGAGTGGGTTCGTTCAAACAGATGCTGGGAATGCGGACATCACTGGGTCAGGCCCGAGCGACTTGGGGGGGTCATGCAGCCCGAGGGGAGCCCCCAACAAGGTAAGCTAACAACATGGAATAAAAAAGGGATACACGCCGCAGGGACGGACCCACGCGGCCTGGGAATAATGCAGCCCTGGGGGGCGCTCCCAGCTGGAAATAAAACTCGAAAGATGTCACCTGATGATGTTGAGGACGAAGGAGCATTGATGTAGCAGGCTCGGCAGGCTGCGGGAGCCGATCCTCACGAGCCCCCAGGCCTAGGGGCCTCGGGAGGCTCCGGAGGCGCTAGCGGCTCCTCACGGGCTATCTCCATCCCAGCCAGGGCTGCGGAACACCTGGCCTCTCGTGCCTCCGTGATGCCCCTCATGAGGCGCTGGTACGTGTCAGCCGCGTTCGGCAAGCCATAAGGCATGTGAACGTAGCTGTGGGGTGGGCCTCCGCAGCGCCCCACTCGCGAGGGCCAGAGGTGCTCCAGAGAAGAGACTCGGTTGAGCCCTGGTATGTCGATGCAGACGCGCAGCCCACCATCCTTGCCTGGATGGGGAGCCATTGCTCGTAGGCGGCGACCGCCTTTCATGACTCTTGACTCCTGTAGCTCCTGAATGGCCTTGCTGACGAACTCCTGAGGGTCTGGGTCTCCTTGCCTTGCTCCTTCTTGAGGGAAACGTGCTTCGAAACACGCCTCCATGTGGTGCCCAAGCGCCTCCCTCGTGACCCTAGCTAGGTCGGTGGCCCTCCAAGGGAGAGCCCCCGAGCCCTGCCTGAGGAGGGCGCCGGGCGCGCTTCCCTATGCGATGGAAGGAGGTTCCCCCTGGGCAGGCGCGGGCCCAGAGGGGCCTGCCTCCTGAGTGGTCGGGCCGGACGATGTCTTCTTCTTAGGGGCGGTCTCGGGAGGCCTCCTGCTTCCACGATCCGGGTCTTCCAGTGACGCGGCCTGAAAGGCTCGTTCCAGGGAACACACCGCGTCTTTCTCTTCACATGGCACCGTGATGACTCCGCCGCTTCCTGGCATCTTGAGGACGTTGTAGCCGTGGTGAGTTACGGCCATGAACTTGGCTAGCGCTGGGTACCCAAGGATGGCGTTGTACGGTAGGCGAATGTGAGCGACGTCAAAGTCAATGAGCTCGGTGCGGTAGTTGTCGCGTGCCCCGAAGGTGACAGGGAGGTGGACCTGCCCAATCGAGACCGTGGAACCGTCAGTGACACCGGAGAAAGGCTTGGTTGGCTGAAGCTGGCTGTAGGGCACTTGGAGGTTGTTGAATGTTTCCATGGACAGGACGTTGAGCCCTGCCCCGCCATCGATGAGGGTCTTGGTGACCACCACGTTGCTGATGATCGGGGAGCAAAGCATCGGGAGAACTCCGGCTGTAGCCGCACACTTGAGCTGATCTGCTGAGCTGAACGTGATGGCGCACGCCGACCACCTGAGAGGGCGCGTGGCTTTGAGCCTGGGGAGGACTGCGTTCACTTCGCGGGCGAACTGCTTGAAGATGCGCTGAGAGGCTGGGGCTTGTGCCCCGCCCAGGATGCAGGCGATCGCGCGCGGCTCCTGGAAGCCCCCAGCCCCCTCGTCCTGGTGGCGGTCCTCGTTTCTCCTTGGCTGCGGCGGCAGCGGTGGGAGGCCTGCGTTGCCTTGTGAGCGATCCTCGCGAGGCTGATCCCTCCAGTCTCCCTCGCGAGGCTGATCCCTCCAGCCTCCCTCGCGAGGCGGGTCTTGCCAACGATCCTCGCGAGGTTGATCGCGCCACCCTTGGCGCGGGCCACGGTCTTCCCAGCGTCCTGCATTCCTTCCTTCTCCTCGGCCGTAGCCCCGGTCACTGCGGTCAGGGTGACGACCGATCCTTCCTTCTCGCATGGCTCGGAGCTCTTGACATTCGTTGGAGTGTGGGTGTTGAGGTTGTGGTACACACAGTATCGGCTGCCCTTGGAAGGTTCGGGCTGATCTCTGCCTCGCTTGGTGTCTGGTTCTACCGCGAGCACGGCGGCCCCCTTGCGCTTCACATCCTTGGCCTTGGGCTTCTTCTCTTCTGGGTCTGCGGCAGGCAGCTCGAGGAGGGAGAGACGCCCTTCCTCGGCCCTGGCGCACTTGGTTGCCAGGTTGAGCAGCTCCAAGGAAGTGCACAGGTCTTCATGCATCGCCAGCTCCTCCTTCATCTTGACGTCACGCACGTCGTCGGAGAAGGCCGAGATGATGGCCTCCTCAGTCACCTTGGTAATCTTGAGGCGTACGTTGTTGAAGCGCTGGATGTACTTCTGCAGGGTCTCCCCGGGCTGTTGCTTGATGCGGCGCATGTCGCTCACGGCGGGTGGCCGGTCACGAGTGCCTTGGAAGTTGGCGATGAAGCGGGTGCGCATCTCGTCCCAGGAGGAGATTGTGCCTGGAGCCAGGTTCAGGAGCCAAGTGCGGGCCCCGTCCTTGAGTGCCATGGGGAACCAGTTCGCCATGACCTTCTCGTCTCCGTTGGCAGCTTCGATGCCCAGCTCGTAGAGCTGGAGGAACTCCGCATGGTCAGCCATGCCGTCGTAGCGAGGAGGCAAGTCTGGCTTGAACTTGCCGGGCCATGTGACATTGCGTAGCTCGGTGGTGAAGGCGCGACAGCCTGCTGTGGCCACGGGAGGCCTTCGATGACGGGGAACTTGGTCTTGCATGTCCCCACGCGCTGCAGCTGGGAGCAGCGCGGGGTCTTGACGCGCGGGAGCAGGAGCATGGTCGCGACGTGCTGGAGCAGGGAGCGCCCGGGCAGCTTCTTGGAGGCGAGGGACTTCTTGACAGCTCTGCTCTTGCTGCACTGGCGCCTGACGGAGCGGGTTCCGCCCAGGGGCCACGCGCCTTGAAGCCATGGCACCTTCCTGAGGAGGAGGTGGCCGGGGCGCCGCCGGAGCTTCATTGCCCGCGCGGGGCGGGGTGCGGTGTAGCGGAACGGACGGCGCAGGAGAGCCCCCTGCGGCGCGGACAAGCTCGGCGACGTGGCCGAGCCATTCTTCATAGACGTCGTCGACGGGACGGTAGCGCAGGAGCTCGTTCGCCGCGATGAGTGCAGCCCGAGCCTCCATGGGCGCGCGGAGCGCGCGGGACGAAGAACCAGCTGGGGTGAGCGAGGGAGTTGCGGTGCGGCCGTCTTGCCGCATGGACGGATGATGGGACGATGCTTGCTGCTCGTCCCCCGCCGGGCCGGTGGCGGCGTTGACGGCAGGTGACGGGGAACGGCGAGGACGCCCGCCGACAGGGGCCATCTGGGCGACACGGGAAGCGAGCGCGGCCCGGCGCTCGGCGTGGGCCCGACGAGCGTCAGACATGGGCGTGATGGTCGGAGGAGAACGGGGTGGTGGAAGACGAATCCCGGCGCACCCCTACCTGGCACGCCAAATGTCGGATTTCGGGTTCCGGCAGACCCTTGAGGTTCGAACACTGGGGTGCGCGCGGAGATTTCGCCTCCTACCTACCTGCACCCCTCCGCCTCGCTAAGATCTAAGCTAAGGAGAGAACAGCACAAGAGACGTAGGGTTTATACTGGTTCGGGCCACCGTTGTGGTGTAATACCCTACTCCGGTGTGTGGTGTGGTGGATTGCCTCTTGGGCTGATGATGATGAACAATACAAGGAAGAACATCCTCGCGAGGGTCCGTTCTTGGCTGGGCGATGAACCGCTGGGAGGAGCTCAGTCACCCTCCTCTCTCTCTCTCTACCTGATCTTCTCTATCCTTCGGTCCCTCTCTTTTCTTCGGATCTCTCCGCCCCCTTTGCTCTGTGGGTGGCTAGTCCTATTTATAGAGGCCCTGGTCCTCTTCCCAAATATCGAGCGGGAAGGGAGCCAACAATGCGGGCTAATTTGAAGGAGGACAGCTAGTATCAGCTATCCTGACAAAAGTAGTCTTCGCCTGCGCAAAGCTCTGGTGATGACGCCATCTTGGGCTCCACGGTGACCTCCGTCTCGTAGTCCTCCTGGTCTTGGTCTTGTTGCACCGAAATGGCAACCTTTGCCTGATGCCTCGATACTCCGCGGCTGCGCTTGCCCCCTTTGCACCAAAGAGGAAGGGAGGACACTGCGCGGGCTGGCACCCGCCTGGCACCCCCGATCGTCATGGTTTGCGTCACGGGCACCTCGTGAGGTACCCCGCCTTGATCTCTCCGCCTCCTCGTGAGCCAGCCTGACGAGGCCGCGCCTGAGGAAGCTCCGCGTCGTCCGCCCCGCGAGGCTTGGCCCCTCACGAGGGTCTTGGGTTTGTGTTGGTGAAGATGGGTCGCGCTGGGCCCCCCTTTGAGCCACGCCACAGGCCGCAGGCAGGCAAGTCTGGGGACCCCCGTTCCCAGAACGCCGACAAGCATACATCATGTGAAGAAGCAAAAACTTAGGCTCAACCAAGACTAACTGATAATTGTTGATGAAAAAAGGTGGGATGCCTACCAGGGCATCCACAAGCTTAGATGCTTGAGACTTCTTGAAATATTATCTTGGGATTCCTTAGGCATCCCCAAGCTTGAGCTTTTGTGTCTCCTTAATTCCTTTTATATCACAGCTTACCTAAATCTTAAAAACTGCATCCACATAATACTAAACAAGAACTCGTGAGATAAGTTAGTATAAATCAAAGGAAACCTAATCATTATCCATTATAGAAAATCACTAAAATTATTATTCAACATTTCATACTAAACGCCTCTGCATATTTAATACTCCTATCCTCAAACAGAATCAATAAACAAGCAAACATATGCAAACAATGCGAACATAACAACAATCTACCAAAACAGGACAGTCTATAATGGATGACGAAGTATCCATATTTATTTAACTCAAAAAATTCTGAAAATTGACGACACTGTAGAAATTTTATCATAGTTTATTTTGAAAAAAATTCAACATTTTATCACATTCTGACTTTTCTCGGGAATTTTTGCAACAACGACAAACTTTCTGTTTTGAAACAGCAACTCATATACTTGCAAAATAAGCATGGTAAAGGCTATCGTTGCCACTTTTATTTAAATAAAAGATACAAAACATTATTCTGAATAACAGAAAGCAAATCAAAACAAAATAAAATGATGCTCCAAGCAAAACTCATATCATGTGACGAATACCAATATAGCCTCAAGTAAGGTTACCGATATTGTTGGAGACGAAAGAGGGGATGCCTTCCGGGCCATCCCCAAGCTTAGTTGCTTGGATCTTCCTTGAATATCACCTAGGGGTGCCTTGGTCATCCCCAATCTTAGGGTCTTTTCACTCCTTATTCTCCTCATATCGATATCTCACCCAAAACATGAAAACTTCAATCACACAAAACTTAACGGAACTTCGTGAGATAGGTTAGTATGATAAAGAGCAAACCATTCACTTGGGTAATGTCAAAGACAAGATTCATAATAATTTTCACATAATGCCTACTGTACTCTATCATTTCCACAATTTATATTGAGCAATATAAGCCATAGAAACTGGAAAACAAGCAAACTATGCATTGAAAACAAAATCTATCAAAAACAGAACAGTCTGTAGTATTCTGTACTCCAACCATACTTCTGCCGCTCCAAAAATTCTGGAAAATTAGGAAAAGATAGGTAATTTGTAAATAACTATTATGTAAAAAATTAAGATCAAAAGCACGTTCTAGTGAATTTCCAAAATTCCTCAACTGAGTGCAAACGTTTCTATTTTTGCACAGAATCTAGTCAACTATCTTCACAAGAATGATGGGTGAAGAGAACGGGCTGCTACTTGAGGTCTACTACATAACTTGTTCTTGTAGACTCGTGTTGGGCCTCCAAGCATAGAGTTTTTTAGAACGGTACCAAATTTCGCTCAAGTGGATGACCTAGGGTTTATAAATCCATGGGAAGTGTAGGATGAAGATGGTCTCTCTTAAACAACCCTGCGACCAAATAATAAAAATTCTCTTGTGTCCCCAAAACACCAAATACAATGGTAAATTGTATAGGTGCACTAGTTTGGCGAATACATGGTGATAAAAGTGTAGTAATGATACTAGATATTGATTTTTGTAGTAGGAACAATAAAAAACAGCAAGGTAGCATGAGGGAGTCCTGGATTAGGGGGTCTCCGGACAGCCGGACTATATCCTTTGGCCGGACTGTTAGACTATGAAGATACAAGATTGAAGACTTCGTCTCGTGTCCGGATGGGACTCTACTTGGCGTGGAAGGCAAGCTAGGAAATACGGATATGTATATCTCCTCCCTTGTAACCGACCTTGTGTAACCCTAGCCCCCTTCGGTGTCTATATAAACCGGAGGGTTTAGTCCGTAGGACAACAAACAATCATACCATAGGCTAGCTTCTAGGGTTTAGCCTATACGATCTCGTGGTAGATAAACTCTTGTAATACTCATATCATCAAGAACAATCAAGCAGGACGTAGGGTATTACCTCCATCAAGAGGGCCCGAACCTGGGTAAACATCGTGTCCCCTACCTCCTGTTACCATCCGCCTTAGACGCACAGTTCGGGACCCCCTACCCGAGATGCGCCGGTTTTGACACCGACTTTGTGCTTTCATTGAGAGTTCCACTGTGCCGTCACCATAAGGCTCGATGGCTCCTTCGATCATCGGTAACGATGCGCTCCAGGGTGAGGTTTTCCTCCCCGGACAGATCTTCGTATTCGGCGGCTTCGCACCGCGGGCCAATTCGCTTGGCCATCTGGAGCAGATCGAGAGCTACGCCCCTGGCCATCAGGTCATATTTGGAAACTTGAATTACACGGCCGACATCAGCGGAGACTTGATCTTCGACGGATTCGAGCCCATGCCGGACGCGCCGTCACGACGAGCATGACGTAAACCTGCCGTTGGACAATGTTCGGAAGATCGCATCTGCAACTACTCCGGCCATTAATCCGGAGCAAGTCACGCCATCCGAGAGCGGAGGGATGGACCCCGCCATGGAGGCCTCACTCTCAGTGGCGATAGAGCCGGATACTGACTTCACCCCTTATGAGAGCCGTGTCGCCGAACCACTGGATTCATCGCCGGCCACGAACTCTGAGCCGCTTACATCCGTACCCGTCGAATCCGACTGGGCGCCGATCATGGAGTTCACCTCTGCGGATATCTTTCAGCACTCGCCCTTCGGCGATGTGCTAAATTCATTAAGGTCTCTCTCCCTATCAGGAGAACCTTGGCTGAACTATGTCCGGCTAGAATGGGATGCGGACGACAAAGAAATTCGCTACCCACCCACCACCCACTTAGTAGCCACTGTCGACGACTTAACCGACATGCTCGACTTCGACTCCAAGGACTTCGACGGTATGGACGACGACGTCGGAGACAAACAGGAACCACCGCCCACAGTGCGCTGGACCGCCACCTCAGCATATGATATATACATGGTGGACACCCGCAAAGAAGGCAATGGCGACGAGGCAACAGAGGATGACCCCTCCAGGAAGCAACCCAAACACCAACGTCAGCGACGCCTCTCTAAGTCCCGCCACAACAAGAGCAGTGATACCGGCACAAGAGATAATAACACTCCGAATAGTGCAGAAGACAACAACAATCCCCTCCAGCGTGATGTAGAGCCGGAGGATGAACAAGCTAGCCCCCCAGAGCGGCCAGCAGATGGAGAACCGAAGGAGGACAATTACATGCCTCTCTACGAAGACGAGGCGATCCTCGGCGGCGAATAATTTATCGTGCCTAAGGACCCCGTCAAGCAAGAGCGCATCAAGCGCCGTGAGGGAGTCCTAGATTAGGGGGTCTCCGGACAGCTGGACTATATCCTTTGGCCGGACTGTTGGGCTATGAAGATACGAGATTGAAGACTTCGTCCCGTGTCCGGATGGGACTCTACTTGGCGTGGAAGGCAAGCTAGGCAATACGGATATGTACATATCCTCCTTTGTAACCGACCTTGTGTAACCCTAGCCCCCTCCGGTGTCTATATACTCCGGAGGGTTTTAGTCCGTAGTACAACATACAATCATACCATAGGCTAGCTTCTAGGGTTTAGCCTCTTTGATCTCGTGGTAGATCAACTCTTGTACTACTCATATCATCAAGAACAATCAAGCAGGACATAGGGTATTACCTCCATCAAGAGGGCCCGAACCTGGGTAAACATCGTGTCCCCTACCTCCTGTTACCATCCGCCTTAGACGCACAGTTCGGGACCCCCTACCCGAGATCCGCCGGTTTTGACACTGGCATTGGTGCTTTCATTGAGAGTTCCACTGTGCCGTCACCATAAGGCTCGATGGCTCCTTCGATCATCGCTAGCGATGCGGTCCAGGGTGAGGTTTTTCTCCCCGGACAGATCTTCGTATTCGGCGGCTTCGCACTGCGGGCCAATTCACTTGGCCATCTGGAGTAGATCGAGAGCTACACCCCTGGCCATCATGTCAGATTTGAAAACTTGAACTACACGGCCGACATCCGTGGAGACTTGATCTTCAACGGACTCGAGCCCATGTCGGACGCGCCGAACAGTCGCGACGAGCATGACGTAACTCTGCCGTCGGACAATGTTCGGGAGATCGCATCCGCAACCACTCTGGCCTTCAATCCGGAGCAAGTCGCGCCATCCGAGAGCGGAGGGATGGACCCTGCCATGGAGGTCGCACTCTCAGTGGCGATAGAACCGGATACTGACTTCACCCCTTACAAGAGCCGTGTCGCCGAACCACTGGATTCATCTCCGGCCACGGACTCCGAGCCGCTCACATCCGTGCCCGTCGAGTCTGAATGGGCGCCGATCATGGAGTTCACCTCCACGGATATCTTTCAGCACTCACCTTTCGGAGATGTGCTAAATTCATTAAGGTCTCTCTCCCTGTCAGGAGAACCTTGGCCGAACTATGTCCGGCTAGAATGGGATGCGGACGACGAAGCAATTCGCTGCCCACCCACCACCCACATAGTAGCCACTGTCAACGACTTAACCGACATGCTCGACTTCGACTCCGAAGACTTCGACGGTATGGACGACGAAGCCGGAGACGAACAGGAACCACCGCCCTCAGGGCACTGGACCGCCACCTCATCATGTGATATATACATGGTGGACACCCCCAAAGAAGGCAATGGTGACGAGACAACAGAGGCTGACCCCTCCAAGAAGCAACCCAAGCGCCAACGTCAACGGCGCCGCTCTAAGTCCCGCCACAGCAGGAGCAGTGATACCGGCACAGGAGATAATAACACGCCGGATAGCGCCGAAGACAACAACAATCCCCTCCAGCACAGTGTAGAGCTAGAGGACGAACAAGATAGCTCTCCACAGCAGATAGCACATGAAGAATCGGAGGAGGACAATTACATGCCTCCCTTTGAAGACGAGGCGAGCCTCGGCGACGACGAGTTTATCGTGCCTGAGGACCCTGTCGAGCAAGAGCGCTTCAAGCGCCAGCTTATGGCCATGGCAAATAGCCTGAAGAAAAAACAGCAACAGCTTCAAGCTGATCAAGACTTGCTAGCAGACAGGTGGACCGAAGTCCTTGCGGCCGAGGAGCATGAACTCGAGCGCACGTCCAAGAGTTACCCAAAACGCAGGTTGCTATCTCACCTGGAGGAGGAAACATTGAAACCTCATTCACCATTGTACGATGCGGCTGACTGGCCACTATGCGGCTAAGCCAGAGAGGCGTTTCAGCCTAAAGTTCAGACCGTACCCCATCGCCACTCAGTCAAAAATACTAAGGCCCGGGGAAACACAGAGGACCTGCGAGACATCTTGGACATTAATGCAAAAATCGCAAGGTTAATATACGGGACACGGGCACGTGCGCCCACACGGGACAATGATCGTCGCACCGGATACACCAAGAGTAAATCTGGCCGGGCCAAAACAACAGACAAGACTCATACGAACTACGTCGGGATATAGCCCGGCACAGAGGTGCCGCACACCCCCTATGCTTCACTGATGAAGTTATGAATCATGAATTCCCAGAGGGTTTCAAACCCGTAAATATTGAATCATATGATGGTACAACAGATCCCGCTGTATGGATTGAGGATTTCCTCCTTCACATCCACATGGCTCGCGGTGATGATCCACATGCCATCAAGTACCTCCCACTAAAACTCAAAGGACTAGCTCGGCATTGGCTGAATAGCTTGCCAAAATATTCCGTCGGTAGTTGGGAGGATCTGGAAGACGCATTTCTTGACAACTTCCAGGGCACTTATGTGCGGCACCTGTGACGCCCCCGATTCAATCGTACACTAACCATACACGCAAACGTGTACGATCAAGATCAGGGACTCACGGGAAAATATCACAACACAACTCTAGAAATAAAATAAGTCATACAAGCATCATATTACAAGCCAGGGGCCTCGAAGGCTCGAATACAAGAGCTCGATCATAGACGAGTCAGCGGAAGCAACAATATCTGAGTACATACATAAGTTAAACAAGTTTTCCTTAAGAAGGCTAGCACAAACTGGGATACAGATCGAAGAGGCGCATGCCTCCTACCTGGGATCCTCCTAAACTACTCCTGGTCGCCATCAGTGGGCTGCACGTAGTAGTAGGCACCTCCCGAGTAGTAGTAGTCGTCATCGACTGTGGCGTCTGGCTTCTGGGCTCCATCGTCTGGTCGCAGCAATCGGGTATAGAAAGGGGGAAAAGAGGGAGCAAATCAACCATGAGTACTCATCCAAAGTACTCGCAAGCAAGGACCTACACTACATATGTATGCATTGGTATCAAATGGAATAAGGCTATCATATGTGGACTGAACTGCAGAATGCCGGAATAAGAGGGGGATAGCTAGTCCCATCGAAGACTACGCTTCTGGCCACCTCCATCTTGCAGCAGGAGAAGAGAGTAGATGGTAAGTTCACCAAGTAGCATCGCATAGCATAATCCTAACCGATGATCCTCCCCTCGTCGCCCTGTGAGAGAGCGATCACCGGTTGTATCTGGCACTTGGAAGGGTGTGTTTTATTAAGTATCCGGTTCTAGTTGTCATAAGGTCAAGGTACAACTCCAAGTCGTCCTGTCACCGAAGATCACAGCTATTCGAATAGATTAACTTCCTTGCAGGGGTGCACCACATTTCCCAACACGCTCGATCCCCTTTGTCCAGACACACTTTTCTGGGTCATGCCCGGCCTGGCTGATGGGCTTAGGGACAATTCATCAAGATTTCCAAACGGATGGATTTCCACAATTATGTGAAGGAGATAACACTTGCTACATCAAATGATGTAATGATGTATGCTCGAGGAGAACATACACAATTATACATTGGTTGAAAGGTGCGCCCGAAATATTGGCTCAGGTAGCATGATAAATGTTAGAATGGTGATTCAATAACCAATAGTCTAAGAATGAATGTTCGACCATTAACTTCAAAGCAATAGGGTTGCTAGAAGGGCAGAATCCAAACAGCATCGTTCACTTGTTGATATTCCCGGTTAGTCAATACGGGGACCAAGAAATAATGGTGCTTGTGAGAAGTATCACTGTAGCAAGAATTATTAAGAGGTGGAGCAATCCTTGCAACATCCTTGCCATAAGGACAGTAATACTTCAAGGTAGAACATAACACAAACTAGATAGCAAGTTGCATACATAACATGTACAAGTTTGTGATGAAAGGAAGGTAAATATGCTGTCGATGGTAATTCAAATTACCAATGGACGAGGATGGCACTTACCATCATGAATTTGATTGATATCCTGGAAGGAATCAAAATGTTGTTAACGATCGCGACAAATTTTGTTGAGAGGCTCTACGAAGATGTAATAGATCGGTCATGACGTCAAGTCAAAGGAATGGTGAAGCGAAAGGTTAATGGATCCAAGGGTACGACACAAACTCCAAACCAAGCTTGCTGTCCAAAGAGAAATGATATGATGACGAAGATTGACGTAAGCTTAGCTCATCATCGAAAGTTGTGCTCCGGGATTAAGAACCAGGTAGCACAGATAAAATCAGCATGATAATGATATAGCTGATCAGCCTAGGAATGGCTTGAAGGATTATTAAACTCGTAAGCAACGAAGATTACTTAGAGTTATCGAACTAGAGTGCGGAATCGCTTCACTTACCGGTGTTCTTGAGCGACTAACAACTCAGAACCCATGAAAAATTGGAATCAGTGAGAAATAATAGCCGATGAAGACTCATAAGATGCAACACAGTTCTTAGATATTCTCGAGATACCAGAGGGTAATATTCGACGATAGATCAAGGTAGAGGTTGGACGGGTGTATTGACTTGCAAAAGACAAGTGCTTTAACTTGTCCGAGAAATGGGATCAAAGAGAAAATATGGTCGGAACCACGATTGCATAGGATCAATTCACAGATACCATATGATATTATATCAACGAAATAGTTATAATTACAAGAAGATTCTATGGTAGGATCTACCTGGTGTCCATGGGCATGAACACAAGGTTCAAGGTCGACTCCCACTTCTTCAATGTATAACCTTCCATTCACCTCTCACTATCGAAGAAGTTGTAGTGTTGAAATTTTAGCTAGCAAAATACCAGAAGAGAATGACTCATGAAAACTTTCGAGTTCACACATATTAAGGAAGGCATAGGTTCAAGCCGTCAGGGTATCATGGAAACATATACCACAAGCTTCAATAGTAAATACCATCAGCTTGAAAACAAAGCATGGTTGAGAAAACAGAGGATACGAGTTACCAAAGGCTTTATATATCCATGGAAAGGCTCACAAGGTTATTTGAATATGAAGGACACTGTTGGATAATAATACAACAAGAGGTCTGGCGGTCTACAACGGACCTGATGTGAGTATCGGTACTCTATCAAAAGAAGAAAGAATGCAAGGAGATCATATTATAGAAACAAGTGACTAATTCAAAGCTCAATTGCATAGGAATTATGAATTCCAAGTAAAGAGGTCAAAAGCAACGCTCTAATTAGGGACGGATAAGTTGAATAGCCTTATGGGTACATTCGACGGCAATTTGATTTGTCGAGAACCAGCTCCTGTTCAAAATGACGTCTGAGTCGGAAGCATGAATTATAGAATTCGACTGAGGATTGCGAGCAACTTCAACATATTGAATCAACGGACTCACAATGATAATGACAAAGGATGCCAATAAGATTACCATACTTATGGGATCAATCAAATTGCAAGCGAGTAAGAATTTCAAGAGCAATAGGCTGTTGAGGATTTTCGGGAGATCGAATGGTACTTCGAAGACCTTTGTGAAACACATGAACAACTGGTGATGAGCGGATACTCGGTAAGTGCGAGGAATTATCATAGGGGTATTCTTGTGGCAAGAACTGCAAGGTAGTAAGCATAAAGGATTCTCGGAACAATAGTGAGAATTTCGGGGTATCTTGTAATAACAAGATCAACAGGAAATGATTGTATGAGTGGAAAGTGTATGTGGTTATACATAGGACTTTATCGATGGAAGGGAATTGCAACAGTGATGGTACAAAGTCTCGAGAGAACATCATAGAGTATCCTCAGAATCTTCTGGTGCAATAGGCGATCATCGGTAATAAGGTACTCTCCGGGTGAAACTGATCACGAGATCCTAATGTTAGATTTAGCAAAATTCATTTAACTTGAATAGAAGAGAGTTCAGAGTCCCGGAGTAAAGATTAAGGAGTAAAAGATCCTAATACCACCCAAATGGTGACGTGGCCCATGGGCCGCACAACCATGTTAGTAAAACAATTTTCATCGACTAGACTCAACTTCGGGCAAGGAGTGTGGAAGGGGGATTCCTACAGGCAGTCGGCTCTGATACCAACTTGTGACGCCCCCGATTCAATCGTACACTAATCATACACGCAAGCATGTACGATCAAGATCAGGGACTCACGGGAAGATATCACAACACAACTCTAGAAATAAAATAAGTCATACAAGCATCATATTACAAGACAGGGCCTCGAAGGCTCGAATACAAGAGCTCGATCATAGACGAGTCAGTGGAAGCAACAATATCTGAGTACAGACATAAGTTAAACAAGTTTGCCTTAAGAAGGCTAGCACAAACTGGGATACAGATAGAAAGAGGTGCAGGCCTCCTGCCTGGGATCCTCCTAAACTACTCCTGGTCGCCATCAGTGGGCGGCACGTAGTAGTAGGCACCTCCCGAGTAGTAGTAGTCGTCATCGACTGTGGCGTCTGGCTCCTGGGCTCCATCGTCTGGTCGCAGCAATCGGGTATAGAAAGGGGGAAAAGAGGGAGCAAAGCAACCGTGAGTACTCATCCAAAGTACTCGCAAGCAAGGACCTACACTACATATGTATGCATTGGTATCAAATGGAATAAGGCTATCATATGTGGACTGAACTGCAAAATGCCGGAATAAGAGGGGGATAGCTAGTCCTATCGAAGACTACGCTTCTGGCCACCTCCATCTTGCAGCAGGAGAAGAGAGTAGATGGTAAGTTCACCAAGTAGCATCGCATAACATAATCCTAACCGATGATCCTCCCCTCGTCGCCCTATGAGAGAGCGATCACCGGTTGTATCTGGCACTTGGAAGGGTGTGTTTTATTAAGTATCCGGTTCTAGTTGTCATAAGGTCAAGGTACAACTCCAAGTCGTCCTGTTACCGAAGATCACGGCTATTCGAATAGATTAACTTCCCTGCAGGGGTGCACCACATTTCCCAACACGCTCGATCCCCTTTGTCCGGACACACTTTTCTGGGTCATGCCCGGCCTTGGAAGATCAACACGTCGCAGCCCTACCTAGGCACAACAGAGAGGTCAGCACGCCGGTCTAAATCCTATGGCGCAGGGGTCTGGGCCCATCGCCCATTGCACACCTGCACGTTGCGTACGTGGCCAGAAGCAGAACTAGCCCCCTTAATACAAGAGCAGGCTTTCGGTCCAATCCGGCGCGCGCCGCTCAGTCGCTGACGTCACGAAGGCTTCGGCTGATACCACGACGTTGAGTGCCCATAACTGTCCCCGTGTAGATGGTTAGTGTGTATAGGCCAGTAGCCAGACTCAGATCAAATACCAAGATCTTGTTAAGCGTGTTAAGTATCGGCGAACACCGACCAGGGCCAGGCCCACCTCTCTCCTAGGTGGTCTCAACCTGCCATGTCGCTCCGCCACAAGGTAACAGTCGGGGGCCATCGGGAACCCAGGCCCACCTCTACCGGGATGGAGCTGCCTGCCCCTTCAGCCCCCATCTCCGAACAGTATCATAAGTAATGTATCAGTATAAAGTATATAGCATATGCCCGTGATCACCTCCCGAAGTGATCACGACCCAGTAGTATAGCATGGCAGACGGACAAAGAGTGTAGGGCCACTGATGGAACACTAGCATCCTATACTAAGCATTAGGATAGCAGGTAAGGGTAACAACAGTAATAGCAAGGACAGGCTATGCATCAGAATAGGATTAACGGAAAGCAGTAACATGCTACACTACTCTAATGCAAGCAGTAGAGAGAAGATTAGGCGATATCTGGTGATCAAAGGGGGGGGGGGCTTGCCTGGTTGCTCTGGCAAGGAGGGGTCATCTTCGATGTAGTCGAACTCACGGACATCGGCAGCGGTCTCGGAGTCTACCGGAAAGGATTAATGGAGGGGGAACACAATAAATAACAGAGCAATCAAATGTAACACAAAGCAAGACGCAGCAATACGTTGTGCTAGGGGTGGCCTAACGTAGGGATAGAAGATACCGGCGAAGGGGGGAAACATCCGGGAAAGTATCCCTAGCGTTTCGCGTTTTCGGACAGATGAATCGGAGGGGGAAAGTTGCGTGTTCGCTATGCTAGGGACGCGTGGCGGATGAACAGGCTGCGTATTCTTATTCATCTTGTTTTTCTGAGCAACTTTCATGTACAAAACATTTTCATCCGAGCTATGGATTATTTTATATTGATTTTCAAAGTTTCTTAGAATTATTAGAATGATTTAATTCGAAAAATTAAATAGAAAAACTTTTGTCACATGGGGTTGTGGTAGTCAGCTTGTATTACAGGTGGGGCCATGGTTTAGGTTGACCCAGTCAATTTGACTAGGCAATGATATGTGTGTGGCCCACATGTCATTGCCACATGTGTAATAAAACACCTAACTAATTTAGCCATTGAGGGAGGGTCCCACATGCCACAGACTACTACTTAACCTAAATCTAATTAATCCTAAATAACCTTTAATTAAGCCTAACTAATAGGTTGGCCCGGCCACTGGCCAGAGGTAAAGCCATGCCTTGGTTTTGTACGACCATGGCCGATGCAAGGCTGGGAACACGGGGCATCAGCAGCAGCAGAAAACGTTGCGAGCAGCAAGCAACAGCAGCGACAAGGGTAGCGGCAGCCACGGCAGCGCAGCGCAGCAGCAAAGAGCCGGGACAACAGTGAAGGTAGCTAGCAGAGTAACACGACAAGGCAACAACAGCACAACAACGACAATTAGGAGCAAGAGCCACAACAACATGCATCAGCAACGCAGCGTCATTGGAGGTAGTAGCAGGCGCACACATAGCGCGTACGGCATGGGTCGCGGCCAGGCGAGGTAGTGCATGCACTGGAGCATGGCCACGAGCAGGAGCAAGCAGGCGAGCACGCGCACAGACACAAAGCTTCGGGGCGGACATGGCAAACTCAAGGCAACGACGCGGCAACAGATCAAGGATGGGGAAGAGGGGAATCGACAGAGAAGCTCACCATGGTGCTCATGGACGAGGTTAGGGAGTGTGGGGGTGGCCGGATATGTCGAGCCCGATGACGAGATGCGACGGCCGTGGCAAAGAAGACTGGCGATGCCGAGCGTACGGCGCGGTCCGACTCAATTCAAGGCACGTAGGCGAAGTAGTGGACGACGAGGAAGCTCCTGGGCATCCTCCCGGGCGCCGGGGAGTCCAGTGGGCACGACAACGACGGCAACCATGGAAAGCGCCGTTCGTGCGATCACTATTTTGCCAAGAGCGAGCGGACGAGGGGAAAATGAGGGCTAGGGTTTGTCAAGGGGGTCAAGGGTGTGCTTATCCATATCGGGGCACCGGTGGATGGTCGACAGGTGGTCATCTATGGCCTGGACGACATGTGTGCGTGCGTGCGCGCGGTGCCATGGCCTCTGCCTTTGTCCAGAGGTAGGGGAAAAGGCCGGCCAGGTGGGCTGGGCCTGGTACAGTTAAGTGTTGGGCTTCACACTATAGCATTAGACTTTAGGTGCACAGTGTGTGTTTTTCTCTTTAATCTATCTGTAATTTAAAAAGCCATTGCTTTGCAATTAATTTGGTCACCATTTGATTTTTGTTAGATGTGATATTTACCACAAAATTACTTGGCTACGTTCTAGGCTGGCACAAAAAGTTTGGGGCCAAAAGGAGTTGTTCAAAGTTTTGAATTTATGTGTGTATATTTAATGTTGCTAGCCCTTTTTTTAAATAGGTTAAGGGCATTTTAAAAATTCAAAAGATGCTGGTTTCTACACGACAATTACTTAGTGAATACTTGCAACATGGCGAACATTTTAGTTTTTCAGTTTGAAGAAATATTTTATTTGGCTTTATTTTAAATTTGAAAATGGCTTTGATTTTTATCAAGTGGCAATTTAGCTTAGTTAAACATGATGACATGGCACCATTAGGGTGAGGTCACTGTAGCATGACACTGCGGGTGTTACACCACCGGATGCTGATGACTTGAACCACATAACCCAGCAGCCAGGGGAATCGGCCAGACAATTCTAGACACGGTTCCTGACTAAGAAAAATCAAATTGTAGACTGTCCGGATGCAGAGGCCCTAGCGGCATCCAAGCATAACATCCGCGACGAGTGGCTCGCCCGCCACCTCGGCCAGGAGAAGCCGAAATCTATGGCAGCCCTCACGACCCTCATGACCCGCTTTCGCGCGGGCGAGGACAACTGGCTGGCTTGCAGCAACAACACATCAAAGAATCCGGATACCTCGTATAACAAAGATGTTAACGGTAGGCAGCGTCGTAATGGACCAAAGCGCCGCAATAACGGCGATAACACCGAAGATACGACAGTCAATGCCAGATTCAGAGGCTCTAGATCCGGTCAGCGGAAAAAGCCATTTAAAAGAAATATTTTCTTATATTTTGAGCGCTTCCGGCAGGTTGTGCGGTGCCTCTAGTTGGACAGAGGACACCAGCACGGATGGTTGCCCCCCCTTAATGGGGGAACACCTGGAGGACTCCGGAGCCCTCGAAGGTTCCGGCGCAGTGTCCGGCTGGGGCCCGAACTCGAAGCCCGTAGGAGCCTAGCTCCCTTGGTACCCAGGGTCCGGGAAGTGGCCGCGAGGCGCCCCTGGGACCACCTCCCCTTGGCTCGGTGCCTTTTGAGACAACACCTTGACGTTGTCCGTAGGGCGAGGGGTGGAAGCGGTCGGAGGAGAACCGATGTTCATATCCGACGAGTCCAAAGAGCCACTCGATGAGGGTACATTGAGATGAGCTCGGGACGGCCTGCATAATCATGTTCGGCATGAGGAGAGGTAGTGCAATAAAACATACCATGAAGTACTATGGTGTCCGGACACTTACGATTTCGCCGGGGGCTTGACCCTGGGTAGCCACTCGTCGCCGTAGTCGGCGGCCGTCGTGGCGCAGTCCGGAGGGAGGGTCCTTCCCTTCTTGGACCCTTCGGCCTCCCCGGATGGGTCAGCCTTCCTTTTCTTGTCTCCCCCGGCTGGGGGGGAGAACTTTTCTCCTCCTCCTCGTTTCTGGGGGAGGAGTGCGCGTCGGAGTCATCGTCCGATGACTCCAATACAACCTTGCGCCGGAGACCCTTTCGGGTCCCCGCGGCCTTCTTCTTGGTCTTCTTTTCCGGCACCTCGTAAGGTGCTGGAGTCAGCATCTTCGTCAGAAGAGCGTCTGCAGGATCTTTGGGCAGCGGGGCTGGGCTATCAAGCCGCTCCGCCATCTCTATCCAGTCCTGATTAATGACATGGAAGTTCAGATCCTGCACACAACTAAACCGGGGCAAATAAATACCCTGAGAGATATAAAAACCTACCGGATTGGCGCGACGCTTTCCGCTGAGTCCGCGGTCCTCAATGAGGGAGGGTGGCATCTCGGCGCTCTTGAAAAGCACCCTCCAGACGTCCTCGTGCGTCGTTTCATAGAGCTCTCGCAGCGTCTGGTGCTTGGCCGAGTCGAACTCCCACAAAACAAATGCCCGTCGTTGACATAGAAGGATCCGGCGGAAGAGCATAACCTGGACCATGTTGACGAACTTGATTTTCTTGTTCTTCATGTTCTATATGCAGGTCTGGAGTCCGGTCAGATCTACCGAAGAACCCCAGGACATGCCCTTCTTTTTCCAAGAGGTGAGCCGCGTGGGGATTCCGGATCGAAATTGGGTTGCCACCCAGTTGGAGTCATGCGGCTCGGTGATGTAGAACCACCCCGATTGCCACCCCTTTATGGTATCCACATAGGTGCCCTCGAGCCAGGTGACATTAGGCATCTTGCCCACCATGGCGCCTCCGCACTCTGCTTGCCGGCCACCCACCACCTTCGGTTTGACATTGAAGGTTTTCAGCCATAGGCCGAAGTGGGGCCTGATGCGGAGGAAGGCCTCGCACACAACGATAAACACCAAGATGTTGGGGATGAAATTGGGGGCCAGATCATGAAAATCCAGCCCATAGTAGAACATGAGCCCGCGGACAAATGGGTGGAGAGGAAATCCTAGTCCGTGGACGAAATGGGTAAGAAAAACTACCCTCTTATGGGGTTCGGCATGGGGATGATCTGCCCCGCATTTGGCAGCCGGTGCGTGATATCCGCGGCCAAGTATCCGGCTTCCCGTAATTTTTTGATGTTGTCCTCCATGACGGAGGAGACCATCCACTTGCCTCCTGCTCCGGACATGCTTGGAGTGGTTTGAGAAACAGAACGCGAGATTGGGCGCTAGAGCTCGAGTGTGAGGGAATGGGTAAGCGAGGAGGAAGAAGGCGTGGGTGAAAAAAGTAAATCTTTGTCCCTTTATAAAGGCGGAAGAGGCGATGTGTCTCCTCACTTGCCTAGCAAAACCGCTTATTCCCCAGGCACCGTAATTGATTTGTGTGGTTGGGGTACCCGCGCCCGTATTGATGACAATCCCGTGATAAGGGGAACACGATCTCTACTTTGACAAGACGTGTCAAGAAAACCGCCTTGCGATATGTGCGGAGCTGGTTAAGAAAAGCGGTTGGAATAAAAACCGGGTCATGACGTGATGTCATGCTATCAAAACATGTCATCATATTAGATTTGTGGAAATGTTATTCTCTCTACGGTGGTATGTGGAACTTATTTTGCCGGGTCGGACACTATCCTTGTATTCGAACTCTTTCATGATGTATTCGAAGGAGGAACCCGCCTTGCAATGCCGAAGACAACAATGCGCGCCGAACTCATCGTCATTGAAGCCTGGTACAGGGGCTACTGATGGAGTCCTGGATTAGGGGGTCTCTGGACAGCCGGACTATATCCTTTGGCCGGACTGTTGGGCTATGAAGATACGAGATTGAAGACTTCATCCCGTGTCCGGATGGGACTCTACTTGGCATGGAAGGCAAGCTACGCAATACGGATATGTACATCTCCTCCTTTGTAACCGACCTTGTGTAACCCTAGCCCCCTCCGGTGTCTATATAAACCGGAGGGTTTTAGTCCATAGTACAACATACAATCATACCATAGGCTAGCTTCTAGGGTTTAGCCTCTTTGATCTCATGGTAGATCAACTCTTGTACTACTCATATCATCAAGAACAATCAAGCCGAACATAGGGTATTACCTCCATCAAGAGGGCACGAACCTGGGTAAACATCGTGTCCCCTGCCTCCTGTTACCATCTGCCTTAGACGCACAGTTCGGGACCCCCTACACGAGATCCGCCGGTTTTGACACCAACACGCCGGCTTATGGCCACGACAAATAGCCTGAAGAAAAAGCAGCAATAGCTTCAAGCTGATCAAGACTTGCTAGCAGACAGGTGGACCGAAGTCCTTGCGGCCGAGGAGTATGAACTCAAGCGCCCCTCCAAGAGTTACCCAAAACGCAGGTTGCTACCTCACCTCGAGGAGGAAGCATTGAAACCTCAATCACCAGTGTACGATGCGGCTGACCGGCCACCGCGTGGCCGAGCCAGAGAGGCATTTCAGCCTGAAGTTTAGCCTACACCTTGCCGCCACTCAATAAAAATACTAAGTCCCGGGACAACACAAGGGACCTGCAGGACGTATTGGACAGTAAGGCAAAAATCGCAAGGTCAATATACGGGTCACGGACACGCGCGCCAACACGGGACGATGATCGTCGCGTCAGATACACCAAGAGTAAATTCGGCCGGGCCGAATACAGCAGACAAGATTCGTATGAACTGCGTCAGGATATAGCCCGGCACAGAGGCCCCATGCACCCCCTATGCTTCACTGATGAAGTTATGAATCACGAATTCCCGGAGGGTTTCAAACCCGTAAATATCGAATCATATGATGGCACAGCAGATCCCGCTATATGGATTGAGGATTTCCTCCTTCACATCCACATGGCTCACGGTGATGATCTACACGCCATCTAGTACCTCCCACTAAAACTCAAAGGACCAGCTCGGCATTGGCTGAACAGCTTGCCAGCAGATTCTGTCGGTAGTTGGGAGGATCTGGAAGATGCATTTCTCGACAACTTCCAGGGCACTTATGTGCGACCACCGGATGCTGATGACTTGAGCCATATAACGCAGCAGCCAGGAGAATTGTCCAGACAATTCTGGACTCGGTTCCTGACTAGGAAAAACAAATTGTAGACTATACAGACGCAGAGGCCCTAGCGGCATTCAAGCATAACATCCGCGACGAGTGGCTCACCCGCCACCTCGGCCAGGAGAATCCAAAATCTATGGCAGCCCTCACAACACTCATTACCTGCTTTTGCGCGGGCGAGGATAGCTGGCTGGCTCGCAGCAACAACACATCGAGGAATCCGGACACCTCGGATACCAAAGATGTTAATGGCAGGCAACGTCGTAACAGACCAAAGCGCCGCAATAAAGGCGATCACACCGAAGATACAGCAGTCAATGCCGGATTCAAAGGCTCTAGTTCCGGCAGCGGAAAAAGCCATTTAAAAGAAATACTCCAGCTCCGTCCAGTTTGGATCACATACTGGATCGCTCGTGTCAAATCCACGGCACCCCCGACAAGCCAGCCAATCACACAAGCAGATAATGATGGGTGTTCAAGCAGGCCGACAAGTTAAATGCCGAAAACCAGGACAAGGGGCTGCATAGTGATGACGAAGAAGAGCCCCGGCCGCCGAACACAGGAGGACAGAAGGGGTTTCCCCACAAGTGAAGACGGTGAACATGATATACGCAACCCACATTCCCAAGAGGGAGAGGAAGCATGCACTAAGGGACGTCTATGCGATGGAGCCCGTCTCCCCAAAGTTCAACCCATGGTCTCCTTGCCCAATCACCTTCGGTCGCAAGGACCACCCCACTAGCATCCGTCATGGCGGATCCGCCGCACTGGTCCTAGACCCATCATTGACGGATTTCACCTCACTCGAGTCCTCATGGACGGCGGCAGCAGCCTGAACCTGCTCTATCAGGATACAGTGCGAAAAATGGGTATCGATCCCTCAAGGATCAAACCCAGCAAAACCACCTTTAAAGGCGTCATCCCAGGTGGAGAGGCCCATTGCACAGGCTCAATCACACTGGAAGTGGTCTTCGGATCACCGGACAACTTCCGAAGGGAAGATTTAATCTTCGATATCGTCCCGTTTTGCAGTGGCTATAATGCACTGCTCGGAAGGACAACATTCACAAAATTTAATTCAGTGCCGCATTACGCATACCTCAAGCTCAAGATGCCAGGACCCAGGGGGGCATAACAGTAAATGGAAACACAGAATGCTCGCTCCGCACGGAAGAGCACATTGTGGCCCTTGCAACAGAAGCACAAAGCAGCCATTTAAGGCAGACCACTCATTCGGCGTCACAGCCCCCGGACACCTTCAAGCGAGTCCGGAACAAGCTGCAACAGGATCGCCTGGCACAATCAGAGCTCGCCTAGCAATTTGGCCCCCGTCCCAGTCCCAGTCAAGCAACGAAATCCGTGTCGCGCGTACATAACTACGCACTAAAAATACCATGGACATAGGCGGGGGCACGATCAAGACACGCCCCGCAATGTGGCTTAACCGCCCTAGGGGCTGTATACCTTTATCATCCCTTTTCTCTTTCAGGGCCTAACTCTCTGGAAGCCCTTTCCGGTAGTACGATTGCTGGACACATTCCGGAAGCGACAACCAAGGCGGCAAGAAGCTAAGACGAACACGGGAACCCCCAGGTGGTCTCTAATAATAATTGATATACCCGTTTTTTACTAATCTATGCACAGCTCGCCCTGGGATAGGACATTTCAAATTGTCCTGCTTTCTGCTTATTGCACTACTTGTAGTAGTACGCTTCGACATATTATTTAAATAACAATGCATATCGGTAGTGTATCATTGCATTATTTAAGTTTTTCTTCTTTTCTCTCTTATATTTCCATTTACGACAATCCACACCCGTACGTTCGGGTATGGTAAGTACGCCAGGGGCTCTCGTTTACCCCATAACACGACGCAAGAAGTCCGAACACTTTCGACAGTGCGGCACCCCGAACTTATAGCATTATATGCATCAGCTCTGAATCATGCCTTTGGTCAAATGTTGGGTTTTCACGGCTCCCATGCTTTGGTACCTTACGTTCCGTTATATCGGCTAAGGTAGCGGTGGGAGAACTACTGCGATTGTGTCCCGGTTCTTCCGGGCGAGCACCTCAGTAGAGAAAGCCGAAAACTGACTGTCATGATAAGGCGAGAGACTGGTCGCTGTTCGAGAGGTCTCAAGTCCTTAAAGACTTTTTCCGCTTCGGGCGAGGAGTCGGCCTTGTCCGACTTAGGCGTGTATAGCGCCCCAAATTCGGACCTCCGAATACCAGGGGCTTCTCCAAAATTTAAAATTGTAGACTTCTGTGGCTAAGTGAGAGTGATAAAGCATTATAGTCCGATTGCGTGGTTCGTTGCGCTGAACACCTCCCTCGAAGGTCCCAAAATTGGGGTAAAGAGTGCTCATTTTTATCCCGAACACCCCAGTACTAGTTACATGGGGGCAGAAGCCGACGAATGGCCAACTCTCAGATTTTATAAACGGACGCACAGAAGGTAATATTTAAATTAAGAAAGCGTCCCATGGCACAAATGAACTCATTTCACATTACAGGATCACATGAGCATGTTCATTCAAAAATTACATCCTTGGCACACTCATCCGCCACTAGGCAGGAACCCTTCAGGACACTCTCATAATAATTCTCGGGGCAGCGATGCTCCTTGCCCTCCGGCGGCCCCTCCTTCACCAGCTTCATGGTGTCCAGCTTCGCCCAGTGCACCTTCGCCCGGGCAAAAGCCCTGCATGCACCTTCGATGTTGACAGACCGCTTTATGACTTCAAGACGTGGGAAGGCTTCCACAAGCCGCCTCACCAGACTGAAGTAGCTGTCGGACAGGGGCTCGCCAGGCCACATCCGGACTATAAGGCCCCTCATGGCCTGTTCGGCCGCCTTGTGAAGCTCGACCAACTGCTTCAGCTGGTTGCTCAAGGGCACGGGGTGTTCGGTCCCAGTATACTGAGACCAGAGCAACTTCTCCGTCGAGCTCCCCTCCTCAGCTCGGTAAAACTCTGCGACATCCAGTACACTGTGAGGAAGATCTGCAAACGCTCCTGGAGAGCTCCAAACTCGGGTAAGAAAAAGGAAAGTCTCCTTCACATGCTTGCTTTGCGTAATGAATACCTTACCCGCTGCTATCTTCTTCACCGCGTCAATCTCCTGAAGGGCCTAGTGGGCTTCGGCCTTGGCGCTCTGGACGCTTTCAAGCGCATGTGCGAGCTTGGACTCTCGCCTCTTAGAGTCAAGCTCCAAGGACTCGTGCTTTTTGGCAAGAGCCTCGAGCTCTTGCGGCACCTCGCCTACTCGGGCTTCTTGCTTCTCCCGTTCAATGCGTTCTTTGGCCGCTTTGTCTTCGGCCTTGGCCAACGCCTTCCTTAGGGTCGCCACTTCGGTCGTGGCCCCTGACTAATCCATGATGATCCTATTACTTTACACCCGAACTTCTTTTTAATATATAGACAAAGGTATTTGCTTACCTTTCTTCTCCTCCGGCTGCCTCTTGGTAAGGCCGATGTCGGTGTCAAAACCGGCAAATCTCGGGTAGGGGGTCTCGAACTGTGCGTCTAAGGCGGATGGTAACATGAGGCAGGGGACACGATGTTTACCTAGGTTCGGGCCCTCTTGATGGAGTTAATACCCTACGTCCTGCTTGATTGTTCTTGATGATATGAGTAACCCAACCATGCCTGTTGGTATGACTCCTGGATCTTAGGTAAGTCCCAAACGGCCACGAGGAGGACGCCTGATATTCACCCTCTTTATAAAGGGGACAAGGCTTTTTCTTTTTTCCCTCCCACGCTCAATCGAATCCTTCCCCCGCTTCGAGTTCTAACACCCAAAGCTCAGGTTAGGTGCTTCGGACCTTCAACCATGTCCGGATCCAACCTTCAAGGTCGGTAGATGCCTTCCTCCGTCACGGAGGAGGACATCAAGAAGTTGAGGGAGGCCAGATATCCGACCGCCGAAATTTCGCATAGGCTGCCCGCCCGAGGGAAGTCGTCCCTACTCCTGAACCCAATGAGAGCATTGTGTTCGTCTCCCACTTCCTCCGAGGACTAGGCCTCGCTCTAGATCCCTTTGTTAGGGGTCTTAAGTTCTATTATGGTCTAGATTTTCACGATCTGGCCCCGGATTCTCTTCTTCACATCTCGTCATTTATTGTCATATGTGAGGCCTTCCTCCGCATTACCCACTTCGGCCTGTGGCTCAAGACCTTCGATGTGAAGCCGAAGATGATCGAGGGGCAGCATGCAGCGTGCGGAGGTGCTTTAATAAGCAAAATCGCTGACGCTCCATGGCCAGAGGGTTCCTTCCCAGAGGTGTCCGGATTGTGGCAGCGGGAGTGGTTTTACATCACAGCTCCTTGAAGTGCCAAGTGGGTAGCTGCCCCTACCTTTTGCTCGGTCCCCCCACCACAACTGATGTCATGGATCTGTAGGGGGCTGAGCTGGGGTCCAGCCAAGGACGTGCCAATACTGCAGAGCCGTATCCGAGATCTCTTCGAGGGAGATTTCAGTCTGGTTATGGTAATGCAAGTTATGCTGGTTCGTCGAGTCCAACCTTGCAAACACGGACCCCTCCGTATGTGGGAATTCAACCCGGAAGGACAGCGTGCTATTCAGTATTTCCTCGGCATGACGCACGAAGAGATGTACAAATCGTTCTTCGGACCCCAAATAGAGTGTCCGGACACCACCGAGGACGTGGGCCTGAGCTGCAACCGCCCTAAAGCCCAAGTAAGTAATCCCATACTGAACCTGCTGTCCTTTTATTTATCATGGCATCATTCTAAAGAGCCACCTTTTGACCAGGACTGGATAACAAAGGTGATGATGATTAGGTGTTCGGCCCCCCTTCCTGAGGGTTTGGACAATCCGGTACTAGACAAGATGCTCGAGCCGGCGCCTTATCCAGTGTCCTCAAAGGAAGATGATGGGGGGAATAAAGTGGGCGAAAGCGAGCCTCACTCGCTACTTATTCCAGCCGGGGGAATGAGCACCTCCGCGAGGGAGGACAATCAAAGGGAAGAATCTGACATTCTCTCTCCCCGAGGAAGGAAGAGGACTATCTCTGAAGATCCGGGAACCAAGGTTTCCAAACGGGAGAAGAAATCTTCATCAGAGGGTCCTGCCTCGGAGGGTTTTCTTGTCGCACAATGTCCGCACGGGGATCAGCCCTCTATCGAGCTGTAAGTAATCGAAAAGTACTTAATAGTGAAAACATCCTACCTTACTTCCGAAGACAATAACTGATGCTTATGAATTGTAGTCCGGGTCGTAGCCCTTCTCGACAGAGTTCATCTTCGAGGGATCTTCTTCCGGAGATGATGGAGAGCGAAACGCCTCCCCCGGACACCTGGCTCAAGAAGCGGGCGACCTTGAAGTATCGTCGCGAAGGGTATCTCGGATCCACTAGGGCCAGAGGATAACCCTTTGGCTTCCTGGAATCCCTAGTATCCGGCTCCTAAGGAGAGCGACAACAAGGGTCCGTACAGTGTGTGGTCGGACGAGCTAAAGGATCTTCTGGGGCAAGCGGCCATCTCGGAAGCGCATCGTACGCTAACGTGTATGGTAATTGAAAGGATTTCATCCGCTGAAAGTGGTTTGCATGAAGCCTTTATGAGTCTGCTGAAAGGTTTCGAGGTACGTGAAATAATGTATGTTTTAACAATACCACATATGTTAGGTATGCCCTATGCAGATAGTAGCCCCTGAGACTCTGGTTGTCGTCAAAAACGGCGGCAAACAGAGGATCATAGACCCAGGTAATAACCAGACCGCCTTTATGTGCAGGTGGCTGAAGCTCCGGTGGCTAGCCGGACTGATGGGTTTGCCGAGCTAAAGTGGCAACTTGATGCGGCAGATGCCGACATCGTGCTTGTCAACAAGCGGCTTGACGAGGCACAGGGTGAGTGATTTTTCTAGTGATCGTCACATAATAAGAGCAGCATGATGCCACTATCTTTAATATGTTGTGACTGCAGATGGAGCTGCCACCATGGAGACCCTTCAGGCGGAGCTTGCCCGAGCCAAGGAGCAAGCAAGGAGTGGCAATGCGGCCGCTTTAAAGGCGGCCGAAGAGTTAAGGGCCGAACAGGCCGCGCATTGCGAGAGCAAGGAAAAATAGCCAAGATGGATGTATAGTTAAAAGATGCCGCTGACCGTTACCAGCTTCTTGAAGAAGAAAACCGGGCGAAGGCGACGGACCTGGAGAAGGCCCTGGTGGCTGCCAAGGAAGCCCGCTCCAAAATTAGAGCGACGAAGGAGGAGCTGAATCAAGCTGCAGATATCGTGTCTGGGAAGCCCTTCTTGTTGCGGACTAAGTTCGGAGATCCGAAGTATGCTCCTCTAGACCGGCTATGGAGTTCTGCTGACGTGTACATGGATTTGGCTGCAAGTGCTGCTGATGCGGCCGAGTACTTCAAGGATCAGAAAGGTCCCGAAGTGGAAAAGCCGTTCTGGTCACAGTTTCACGCTCCAGTCCGTCCGCTGCTGTTGAATAAGTGATTGGCCGAGTGGGCCGAGCTCCATAGGTTGTCCGGACTTGCCATGAGGTCTCTTGTGGATCACCTGTGGCCGGGAGGGTTGAGGGAGTCCTGGATTACGAGGTCTCCGGACAGCCGGACTATATCCTTTGGCCGGACTGTTAGACTATGAAGATACAAGATTCAAGACTTCGTCTCGTGTCCGGATGGGACTCTACTTGGCGTGGAAGGCAAGCTAGGCAATACGGATATGTATATCTCCTCCTTTGTAACCGACCTTGTGTAACCCTAGCCCTCTCCAGTGTCTATATAAACCGGAGGGTTTTAGTCGACTGTCCGGACGCCGAAGCCTTGGCAGCTTTTAAGCATAGCATCCGCGACGAATGGCTTGCTAGACACCTCGGCCAACAAAAGACGAGAACAATGGCAGCATTAACAAGCCTCATGACCCGCTTTTGCGCGGGTGAGGATAGCTGGCTAGCTTGATGCAGCAGCAGCGACCCCGGAACATTTGAAGTGAGAGATGGAAACAGGAAATCACGACGCAGCAAAAATAATAAGCGCCGGAATAAAGAAGACAGCCCGAAGAGCACGACAGTAAATGCCGGATTCAGAAGCTCTCGGCCAGGTCAGCAAAAGGGGGTCCCGAACTGTGCGTCTAGGCCGGATGGTAACAGGAGGTAGGGGACACGATGTTTTACCCAGGTTCGGGCCCTCTTGATGGAGGTAAAACTCTACGTCCTGCTTGATTAATATTGATGATATGGGTAGTACAAGAGTAGATCTACCATGAGATCAGAGAGGCTAAACCCTAGAAGCTAGCCTATGGTATGATTCTTGTTCGTCCTACGGACTAAAACTCTCCGGTTTATATAGACACCGGAGAGGGCTAGGGTTACACAGAGTCGGTTACAATGGTAGGAGATCTACATATCCGTATCGCCAAGCTTGCCTTCCACGCCAAGGAAAGTCCCTTCCGGACACGGGACGAATTCTTCAATCTTGTACCATCATAGTCCAGGAGTCCGGGCGAAGGTATAGTCCGGCCATCCGGACACCCCCTAATCCAGGACTTCCTCAGTAGCCCCTGAACCAAGCTTCAATGACGATGTCGGATTTCGGGTTCCGGCAGACCCTTGAGGTTCGAACACTGGGGTGCGCGCGGAGATTTTGCCTCCTACCTTCCTGCACCCCTCCACCGTGCTAAGATCTAAACTATGGAAAGAACAACACAAGAGACACAGGGTTTATACTGGTTCGGGCCACCGTTGTGGTGTAATACCGTACTCCAATGTGGTGTGTGTGGATTGCCTCTTGGGCTGGTGATGATGAACAATACAAGGAAGAACAGCCTCGCGAGGGTCTGTTCTTGGCTGAGGCGATGAACTGCTGGGAGGAGTTCAACCACCTTTCTCTCTCTCTCTCTCTCTCTCTCTCTCCCTGACCTTTTGCCGACCCCCTTTGCTGTGTGGGTGGATAGTCCTATTTATAGAGGCCCTGGTCCTCTTCCCAAATATTGAGCGGGAAGGGAGCCAACAATGGCGGGCTAATTTGAAGGGGGACAGCAAGTATCAGCTGTCCTGACAAAAGTAGTCTTCGCCTACGCAAAGCTCTGGTGATGACGCCGTCTTGGGCTCCATGGTGACCTCCGTCTCGTAGTCCTCCTGGTCTTGGTCTCGTTGCACCAAAATGGCAACCTTTGCCTGATGCCTCGGTACTCCGCGGCTGCGTTTTCCCCCTTTGCACCAAAGAGGAAAGGAGGACGCTACGCGGGCTGGCACCCGCCTAGCGCCCTGAGTTGTCATGGCTTGCGTCATGGGCACCTTGTGAGGTACCCCACCTTGATCTCTCCGCCTCCTCGTGAGCCAGCCTGACGAGGTCGTGCCTGAGGAAGCCTTGCATCGTCCGCCTCGCGAGGCTTGGCCCCTCGCGAGGGTCTTAGGTTCGTGTTGATGAAGATGGGCCGTGCTGGTCCCCCTTTTGAGCCACACCGCAGGCCGCAGGCAGGCAAGTCTGGGGACCCCCGTTCCCAGAACGCCGACAGTAGCCCCCGGGCCCAAGGTGCGCCCGGCCTTGGCCGTGCATGGAGGCGGAAGGGCAAGAGCGAAGCGCCACGGGCCCTAACAGCCTGCGGCCTTTGGCACCGCGTGGCGGTTGATTGGACGTGGGCGGCACTGTTCCCCCACGCCCTCCTTATCTTGTGCCGTGCTAGGCGGACCTGTAGTCGTACACAGCCGTTCCCCTTTTATTGCTCGAGCGCCCTCTGTCCTTCCTCCGCTTGAACTCCGGTTTCTGTTTTCAACTCAATCTCGAGCCTCCCTCCCCCCTTCCCATTGCCATGGCTCCGACGAAGAAGGGGAGAGGGAAGAAAACCGTGTCTCCGCCTTGCCCGCCGCCGTCGTCGGCCCCCGCCGAGGGCTTGGGCAAGGTCAGCTTGGCTCTGGCCACCATCTTCAATGAATGCGGGAGGACGACGGCCTGGCCCGCGTCCCACTTCTCCATGGACAGGATAGCCACCGAGGTCCCGTATCTTGCCGACACCCTGTGAGCGGGTCTGGTTCCTCCCTTTTCTGATTTCTTCAACGCCGTGCTTTCCCACTATCAGATCCACATGATGCATCTGGGTCCTGAATCCATCGCCCTCCTTTCGGTCTTCGCCTTTGTTTGCGAAGCTATGGTGGGCATCCCTCCTTCGGTTTCCCTGCTGCGCCACTTCTTCTCGTTGCATCTTGTCGACCCTTCCCAATGCTGGGCTTGTGTGAGCTTCGTTGCCGCGCCTGAGACGGCGGCCTCTGGGATTGACTTCAAGCTTCCCCTGCCCGCGGTCGGGTTCCGCGAGCGGTGGCTGTATGTGGACGCAGGGCTGCCCAGCCCCCTGCTATTGGAGCCGACCTCGCCTGCCGTCCCCAATTTGGGCTGGGGCCAGGAGACGCTTGAGAGCCCCCAACTCGTCTTCGTCTGGCGCCGCTTCGCGCTCTTGAGGTTGCTTGGCGTGACAGCGCCCAAGGTGGTGAAGGAGTTCCTGCTATGCCGCGTCGCTCCTCTTCAACGCCACTCTCGCCGGATGTGGGCCTTCCGTGGGCGCGAGGATCGTATGAGGCTCCAGGAGGAGGACCTGACTCCTGAGGTGCTGAGGATGGCGCTCTTGACCCTGGCTGGGGAACCCAACCCCGGCAGCGTCCGGCAGGGAGGGGCCTTGCTGTACCTCTGCCAGAGCAGGGGCGACTTTGTGAAGCAGATGCCTGTCTTTGATGAGTGGGGGCCGCGCCCCGCCGGCCTTCAGGGGCCTCGCGAGAACCCAGTGATGATGAAGACGCGCGCCTTGAGGCCGAGGGCCTGCGCCTGGCTGCAGAGAGGCGCGAGCTAGAGGGCGCCATCGCCCTCGCGCGCCGTGAGCGTGATCTTGATGATGTAGAGGCCAAGGCGGCATTGGTGGCCTCTCGGGAGGCCCGGTCTCGGGCCGCTGAGAAGGCCCGGGAGGCTGACCGGCGGTGAACGGCTGCGGAGGAGCGGGCTCGGGAGCTTCTGGCCGGGTGCCACTCGCTGGAGGAGCAGGTGGAGCTGCGCGAGGCAGCCCTCGCATCGATGAAGGTGGCCTCTGGCGACTCAGCAGAGCTCCAGAGGCGTGAGGAGGCACTGACACTGGAAGCCGCCGAACGTACCCGTGAGTACGAGCGTCTGGAGACGAGGGAGCGCTTGGTGACACAGGCGGAGGATGATGTTGCTGCATAGGAAGCCCGCGTCTTGGAGGAGGTCGGACGTCGAGTGGCAATGGCACATTTGAACCTCGAGCACGAGTTCGAAGAGAAGCTGGGGTTAATCCTAGCCGAAGCCGAAGGCAGGACTGCCGCTTTGAGGGCCAAGCTGGAGGAGGCGGTGCGGCGGGCCGATGCTTCCCGGGCCGCCCTTGAGGTGGCGCGAGGTGAGTTAACCACCTCCCAGGCTGAGGTGCTCCTTCTTCATCAACGGGTGGAGGAGGCTGAGGCCGTCGCGCGTTAGAATGCGGACGAGATACGTCAGCGGCGGATCTTGGAGCATGAGCATGGCCCCATGCTCACCACTCTCCGGGAGAGAGCCAACGGCCTAGGGCAACATCTGCGAGGAGGCCGTCGGTGAGCCGCACGCAATCAACTACGCGGGCAATCTCCAGTTCTTCACTGATGTGGTGACGCAGCTGGAGGCGCGGTCGACCAGGGCTGCCAGGTTGGTGGAGGAGAGGAGCCACGCCCTGCTCAGGCGCGCCTTTTCCCGCATCTTCAGTCACCTCCGGAACATGGATCCCCATTTTGATTTTGGTGCCGCCATCACCCCAGTCCCCCAGGCTGTCCGAGGCGACCTGGCGCACTGGGTGGAGGACAATGTGGACGCTCTTATCAGGGCCTTTGCCTCAGACAACGATGATGCGATCATGGCGGCAGACGAGGGCGGCGCGATGGGCGGCCCTGACGCCGCCGACGGCGACGCGGACAGCGATGGCGAGCTCAGCGGCGCCAGCAACGGCCCAGGTGGTGCTCCTGAGGACGCATTGGGGGATTCGTCCGACTGACTGTACATCGTTCCTGCATCCCTACCCTACATGAATAGAACTCAGGTTTTGGCCTAATGACTGTGAGAGCATTTTGGAGGGGGGGCCCTCATGTAAAACTTGTGTTTATCGTATCAGTAGAAGCCACACCGCCCGTGCGCCCACGCCAAGTGGCTGGCTCAAGCGGCGCGCTGGTCGGCTAGTATACCTTTGTTCCGCGCTGGGCCTGAGGCAGCCCGCGGGGGTTGTGGTGTCCTGAGTGTCCCCTGATTGAATCCATAGGATCTGCAGTAAAACACCCTTCTGAGAGGACGCGGCGGCGGCAGTCTGGGCTGCGTGCAATCTAGGCCTGACCCGGCTCGCGAGGGGCTCGCGAGGGGAGGCGGCTGAGGCGAAGTGGTAACCAAAACGCGAGAAATTGCTCGAACGAGACTAAGCACCCCTCCCCGAACACACGCAAATCTCAAATTCGAATCCAACTTGAATCCAGCGGGGAAAAGCGACAACCAGGGGGAAGAGCAACGAAAGCAAACAAAAGGCCCCGTCCGGCACCTACTCTAGTCTTGGAAGTCTTCTCACCAGCGCGGAGCTAAGTGCTGCCACTGGGCGTGGGAGGGAGCCCCAGGGCCTGAGGCTGGCACCCCTGAGACTCCGGGGCGTGTACAGCCCCACTCATTATTACGTGAGAGTGTCACGAGGTGGCGAGCATCACAGGCACTGGGCCTTCTTCACAGGTACTGGTATTGCTTCATATTGCCAGATGAGGGCCCCGCCTTGCGCCACACTCTAGTGCCATCAACGACGACCGGAAACCAGGACGCCGCCGATGGGGTAGAGCGGTCGCCAGCGGTTCCCCCGACAACCACGGGTCCTCCGCCGGGGGCAGGCCCTGGGGCACCTCCCCACCGGAGGGCCTGCCTCCTGAGAACGCCTTGCTCCGAACGCCGCGGTGGTGATGTCGAATCCCTGCCCCTCTCCTGCAGCCCCCTGCGTCCTCCTCCCGAGTGGTAGGAGGCTGTGGGAGCGGGGCAGCTGCCCGCTGCGGCAACCTGCACCTCCTGCGCTCCATGGTTAGCGTACACCTGCTGAAGAATTAGCGGTACCCGATAATCGCTGCTTCCAGCGTGCCCAGTGGGACCGTCCCAAGACTCCTGGAAGGGCTCAGCCTCTGGCGCCTCGTCCTCCCGGCTCGGGTTGAGGAGCGAGCCTGGCTCGCCCTCATGTGAGTGTCCGGATACCAGAGTGGTTCATAGTATTCCTCCATTGCACAACTTTTCTTTATGTCGAACATGTTTATGCAGTCCACCCAAAGACCGGCTCGATGTGTCATCGAGCGGTTCCCTGGATTCATCAGATGTGAATTCGCTTCCGACGGCTACCTCCCCCCACCCTACGAACGACGCCGAGGTGCTGTCCCAACAGGTTCCAAGCCAGGAGGAGGTGGCCCTGGAGGTGCCACAAGGCGACCTCCCGGACTCCAAGTGTGAAGGGGATAGAACCCCCAAGGGCTCTAAGTCCGGCTTTGAGCCGGACACCACGCCGGAACCTTCAACGGTTCCGGACTCCGGTAGGCAGCCTCCTTCCAAGAGGAGCGAGCCTACCGAGCCGGTGACCTCCGTCCAACTGGAGGCACCGGACAATTTGCTGGAGACGCTTAACGGCGCCTCCATCGACGAGGAGCACCGCATTATTATGAGTGTGGTGATCCAGAAGGTTCAGTCTGCCAATAGTGGACTAACTGAAGCCTGTGCCAGCCTTCTAACAGGCTTTGAGGTAAGTAAAGAATATGTAAAAATATTACCGCATAGACAGTAGCCCCTGATGCTCTGTTCGGCGTTCGAAAAGAAAAGCTGAATAGAGGATCTAATAACATTCGCAGGAGTCTAACATAATCAAGTCAATATGCGTATGCAGGCTTCACTGCTGGCCTCCGCCGCACTGACTGCGGAGGTGGATACGCTGAAGCAGAACCTCGAGCGGTCCGAGCAAGAGCTCGGCCTAGCCAAGCAGCAGCTCGAGGAGAAGGAAGGTAAGAAATACCTTATCAAAATATGTGAAAGGTGCAATTGAAAAAAGTGACAGGATTAATGCGGCTATTTGTAGGGGCCACAACTAAGGTGGCGACCCTTAAGCAAGCGCTGTCCGAGGCCGAAAAGAGGGCGGCCACGGAGCGCACCGGGCGGGAGAAGCATGAGACGCAGGTTGGCGAGGAGCGGCAAGAGCTCCAGGCTCTCATGAAAAAACATGAGAGTTTGGAGCTTGACTCGAAGACGCGAGAGTCTGAGCTTGCGGCGGCCATTGAAGATGCCAAGTCTGCCAAGGCCGAAGCCCAGAAGGCCCTCCAGGAGGTTGAGGCAATAAAAAAGATAGCGGTGGGTAAGGCATTCTTTATGCAAAGCAAACACGTAAAAGTGAATTACTTGTCACTTACCCGAATCCGGAGCTCTCCAGGAGCATTTGCAGACTTGCCCCGTAGCGTGTCGGATGCCGCCGCCTTCTACCGAGCTGAGGAGGGAAGCTCGACGGAGAAGGTGTTCTGGTCTCAGTATGCTGAGGCCGAACACCCGGTGCCCTTAAGCGACCAGCTGAAACAGCTGGTCGAGCTCCATAAGGTGGCCGAACAGGCCATGATGGGCCAAATAGTCCGGTTGTGGCCTGGAGAGGCCATGCCTTGGAGCTACTTCGGGCTGGTGAGGCGGCTGGTGGAGGCATGTCCAAGGCTCGAAGTCATCAAGCGCTCCGTATGCATCGAGGGTGCCCGTAGGGCGCTTGCCCGTGCGAAGGTGCACTGGGGCAAGCTGGATGCTGAGAAGCTTGTGAAGGACGGGCCAACGCCGGGAAAGGAGCATCGCAAGCCCGAGATGTATTATGAGGGCGTTCTGAAGGGTGCCTGCCTTGTGGCGGATGAATGTTCCATGGATGTAATTTTTCAGTAAACTCGCTCGTTTTGTCCTGTGCGCTGAAAACTTGTTCATGTGCGCTAAGCAATGCTTTTTGAACTTAAAATATTACCTTCTGTGCGACCGTTTATCAAATTTGAGATATGGTGAGTCGTCGGCTTCTGCCCCCATGGCACGAGTGCTGGGGTGTTCGGGATAAACATGAGCGCTCTTTTTCCCATTCTTGGGTCCTTCGAGGGAGGCGCTCAACACAACGAACAAGGCAATCAGACTATAATGCTTGAACACTCTCACTTAGCCATAGAATTCTATAATTTTAAATTTCAGCGAAGCCCCTAGTGTTCAGAAGACCGAGTTCGGGGCGCTATCCACGCCTAGGCCGGACAAAGCCGACTCCTCGCTCTAAGCGGCATAAGTCTTTAGGGACTCGAAAACCTCTCGAACAGCGACCAGCTCTCGCCTCATCATGACGGTCAGTTTTAGCTTTCTCTACTGAGGTGCTTAGCCCAGCTCAATTGGGGCACAATCGCAGTAGTTCTCCTAGTGCTACCTTAGCCGATATAACGGAACATAAGGTACCAAAACATAGGAGCCGGGAAAACCCAACTATTGACCCAAGACATGATTCGGAGCCGATGCATATAATGCTATAAGTTCAGGGTGCCGCACTTGTGAAAGTGTTCGGACTTCTCACACCGTATTGTGGGGTACTTAAGCCCCTGGCGTATTGGCCGTACCAAAGTGTAAGGGTGCAACATGTCATTAATGAACATATATTCGTAAAAAAGGTAATGCAGTAATAGACGGAAGCTATGCATTGTTTATTTAAAAAAGCTGCGATCAAAGAAGAATGATACAAATAGTGCAATAAGCAAAAGATGGGACTATCAAATATGTCCTTTCCAGGGGCGAGCTGCGGAATGTTATGCGAAACAGGTATACTGCTCGTTATAGAGACCACCTTAGAGTTCCGTAGTGCGGCGTAGCTTTCTGCTTCCCTGGTTGTATCGTTTGTGCGGCAATTGTACTGCCGGACAAGCCTTTCGAAGAATGGAGTCCTGAAAATAAGAGAAAATTAAGAAATCGGCAGCCCTAAGTGCGGTTTAAGCTGTGTTTTGGGTGTGCCGTGATGGTGCCCCTCCCCCTGTGCCCATGGTATTTCCAGAGCATAGTTATATACATGCAGCACTGGTTTCGCAGGTTTGTGAGGGCTGGGGTTGGGGCCGCATTGCTACACTTGCTCTGAACGTGCCGGGCGGTCTTGGTGTAGGTTACTCCGGGCGCGCTTGACGGTGTCCAGACGTTTAATGGCCAGACTAGAGAATTGCCTTGAGAGGCTGCTTTGTACTTTCGCCGCGATAGCCGCCGTATGTTCCTCCGTTCGGAGAGAGCGTTCGGTGTTTCCATTGACCGTGATGACGCCTCGAGGGCCTGGCATCTTGAGCTTGAGGTATGCGTAGTGCGGCACCGCATTGAACTTGGCAAATGCGGTTCGCCCGAGCAGTGCGTGATAGCCACTGCGGAACGGGACTATGTCGAAGATTAACTCCTCGCTTCCGAAATTATCCGGAGATCCGAAGACCACTTCAAGTGTAACTGAGCTTGTACAGTTGGCTTCTACACCTGGTATGACGCCTTTAAAGGTCGTTCTGGTGGGTTTAATCCTCGAGGGATCGATGCCCATTTTCCGCCCTGTATCCTGATAAAGCAGGTTCAGGCTGCTGCCGCCGTCCATAAGGACTCTAGTGATGTGAAATCCGTCAATAATTGGGTCTAAAACCAATGCGGCGAATTTGCCATGACGGATGCTAGTGGGGTGGTCCCTTCGATCAAAAGTGATCGGGCAGGAAGACCACGGGTTGAACTTTGGGGCGACTCGCATTTGTGGGGGAAAACCTTTCTGTCCACTGTTGTTCGGCGGCCGGGGCTCCTCCTCGTCATCGCTATGCAGCCCCTTGTCTCTACTCTCGGCATTCAACTTGCCTGCCTGCTTGAACACCCAACAATCCCTGTTGGTGTGATTGGCTAGTTTTTCGGGGGTGCCATGTATCTGGCATGAGCGGTCGAGTATTCGGTCCAAACTGGATGGGCCCGGAGTATTTCTTTTGAATGGCTTTTTTCGCTGACCGGGTTTAGAGCCTTTGAATCCGGCATTAACTGTCGTATCCTCAGCATTGTCGCCGTTAATGCAGCGCTTTTGCTTGTTGCGACGCGACCTGCCACTGCTGTCCTTGGTATCCGAATTACCAGGGCTCTTGGTCATGTTATTGCTGCGAGCTAGCCAGCTGTCTTCTCCCGCGCAAAAGCGGGTCATAAGTGTCGTGAGGGCTGCCATAGATTTCGGCTTTTCCTGTCCTAGGTGCCGTGTGTAACGCCCCGAGACCGGTGTGCCAGGTGTCGTCCAGTTATTCGCTGTTGTTGCCTTTTCATTGCTTGCGTGTCATGCATTTGCATATCATGTCATCATGTGCATTTCATTTGCATACATGTTCGTCTCATGCATCCGAGCATTTTCCCCGTTGTCCGTTTTGCATTCCGGCGCTCCGTTCTCCTCCGGTGGTCATTTCTACCTTTCTTTCGTGTATGGGGATTAAACATTTCCGGATTGGACCGAGACTTGCCAAGCGGCCTTGGTTTACTACCGGTAGACTGCCTGTCAAGTTTCGTACCATTTGGACTTCGTTTGATGCATCAACGGTTAACCGAGGGACCGAAAAGGCCTCGTGTGTGTTGCAGCCCAACACCCTTCCAAAGTGGCCCAAAACCCACCTAAACCTCTTCCATCATCTCGGTCGTTCGATCACGATCGCGTGGCCAAAAACCGCACCTCATTTGGACTCTCCTAGCTCCCTCTACCTATATATATGTGCAACCCTTCCAAATTCACAGACGAAACCCTAGTCTTCCTCTACCTCGCGCCACCAGACGCATCTCCGCCACCGGCCGGACATGTCCGCCGCCCTCAGCCACCTCACTCCGACAAATAAGGCGCTGCCACGTCAGCCGAGCCGCCTCCCGCACCCTATCATCCGCCGCCATGTGGCCTCCGCCACCGCGCCTCCCGCCGCGGGCCTCGGAACCCAGATCCGGCCCGCCGAGCCCGGATCTCGCGCCGCCTCTCCGCGCCAGCGCCCTGGCCTCCCGCACTGGCGCCCGTCCCGCGCTCCGCCGCCCGCTTCCTCGGTCCGCGCGCCGCCTCCATGCGCCTTCGCCGCGCCGCCGCCGCTGCCGCCAAGCTCCACCACGCCGGCGCCTACAACCACCGGCGTGCCTCACCGCGGATCCCCGCCGGAGTGCGCCGCCCGGCACTGCCATCACCGGATCCGGCGATCCCGACGACTCCGACATCCTCTCCTTCACGTCCGGTCGACGTCCTTGTCTCCCCCGTCAAGTCCGGCGACATTTTCCGGTGAACCTCGTTCCGCGTGCCCCGAAACCTTAGATCTGTTTTCGGAGTGGTAATTTCTACTAAGTCCTCGAAATTCCCAGATTCACATGCCTATGTTCATCATGCCGTAACTTTGCATCCGTAGCTCTGTTCATGCATATAGCATATCAAAATGTTCGTCTCAGAGAGTACATCATTTCATCTCATTGCATCATTTTCATTTGAGTTCATCTTGATGCCCGAAATGCTGTTAGAAGAGTGCTACTTGAGTTAATTGTCAGATCTGCAGCTCCATTTAGCCTTTTGTCATTTTTGCCATGATTATTGTGTGCATGATATGCCCTGATGTTCTACATATGTTTTGTTAAGGGTTTTGTCATCTTTCCATAGGTGCAACCCATGTATTTTTTTGATGTGTGTGGTGACTAGCACAAGCTTGTAAAGTGGTGCACTTGGTAATTCTGTTTTCAGGGACTTAGCATTTCCACTAAGTCCTTGAGCTGTTTATCTCATACTGCCATATGTTCATGTTGTTTCCTAGTGATCCGTTCCTCTTTTGAGGATGATCAGTAAGGATGTTTTGTTAATCTTGTAGTTCTCTATCCATCCATGTCTTTGTTTGCAATTATGGAGCACCCTAGCTTTAGTCAATCGAGCTCTACTTTTGCTACTTTGTGAATCTGGGCAGATTGTCAACTTGTTTGCAATTTTGCCGATGATGTTGTAGTTGATCCGTGCATGCTATGCTACTGTTCTTGCCATGTCTAGCTTGCATTTTGTGTATTCTTGATGGGTGTATGCTTAGCTTATCATGACTTGCTCCGTAGTGAGTGCATCGAGCTCGTAAACATGCCTACTTGAGATATGTTTCAGCATGTGCCAGTTTTCACTAAGTCTGAGAACTGATTATGTTTTTGCCATGTTCATATGCTTGCAATTGTATTTTCTGATCCCTTTTGGCTCAAGGTCACTAAGGGACTTTTGTTAAGCTCTTTGAGTAGCTCCATGCCATGCTTTACTTTGCCATGTTCAGGACCTGTAACATGTAGTTTTGTTGCTCCGAAGTGTGCTACCTGATGTGAAATTCCAGACAAGTGTTAATTTCACTAAGTCTGGAATCTGTTTACCATATGCATTTTTGCCATGCTTGTTTGAATCTATTAATGGATGAATTGGCCGTAGCTCAGTGCCAGACTTTTTTTAAGCATCTTGAATGCATCCCTGCCATGTATTTTTATGCCATGTTTGGGTGCTGTAGCATGTTCATCTAATTGCATTTAGATGGCTACTTGCTGTAAATCGCAGACCGGTGTCATATTTGAATCGCTTGCCATTTCCAAACCGTAACTCCGATTCCGGCGTTCTTTATATTGTTTTCAAGCGATTTCATCTCATCTTCCCAGTGGAACACTTGGATTTCCAAGTTGAGGCCAGGTTCTTGCATTTCCTGTCATATCATGCATATGCATCGCATACCGCATCCCACATATCATGTCATGTTCATGTGTTGGTTTGTTTACTATGTTGTGTGCTTATTTCCGGTGTTTGCTTCTTCGGGTTGGTTCCGGTAACGTCGCGTTTGTGAGGACCCGTTCTTCTACGTCCGTTTATCTTCTTCATGGACTCGTTCTTCGTCCTTGCGGGATCTCAGGCAAGATGATCATACCCTCGAAATCACTTGTATCTTTGCTTGTTTAGATGCTCGCTCTTTTGCTATGCCTATGCTGCGATACCTACCACTTGCTTATCATGCCTCCTATATTGTTGAACCAAGGCTCTAACCCACCTTGTCCTAGCAAACCTTTGTTTGGCTATGTTACCGCTTTGCTCAGCCCCTCTTATAGCGTTGTTAGTTGCAGGTGAAGATTGAAGTTTTGTTCCTTGTTGGAACATGGAGATGTTCCTGGTTGGAACATGTTTACTTGTTGGGATATCACAATATATCTTATTTAATTAATGCATCTATATACTTGGTAAAGGGTGGAAGGCTCGGCCTTATGCCTGGTGTTTCGTTCCACTCTTGTCGCCCTAGTTTCCGTCATATCGGTGTTATGTTCCCGGATTTTGCGTTCCTTACGCAGTTGGGCTATTATGGGAACCCCCTGACAGTTCGCCTTGAGTAAAACTTCTCCAGCAATGCCCAACATTGGTTTTACCATTTTCCACCTAGCCTTTTCTTTCCCTTGGGAGTCACGCTCCTGAGGGTCATCATTATTTTACCCCCCCCCCCCCCCCCGGGCCAGTGCTCCTCTGAGTGTTGGTCCAACTTGTCAGCCGCCGGTGGCCACCAGGGGAAACTCTAGGCTGGCCTACCGGAAGTTTGGACGATCCGGTGTGCCCTGAGAAAGAGATATGTGCAGCTCTTATCGGGATTTGTCGGCACATTCGGGCGGTGTTGCTGGTTTAGTTTTACCCTGTCGAAATGTCTTGTAGAACCGGGATACCGAGTCTGATCGGAATATCTCGGGAGGAGGTCTATTCCTTCGATGACCGTGAGAGCTTGTGATGGGCTAAGTTGGGACACCCCTGTAGGGATTTGAACTTTCGAAAGCCGTGCCCGCGGTTATGGGCAGATGGGAATTTGTTAATGTCCGGTTGTAGATAACTTGAACCTTAACTTATTTAAAATGAATCAACCGCGTGTGTAACCGTGATGGTCTCTTCTCGGCGGGGTCCGCGAAGTGAACACGGTGTTGGAGTTATGCTTGACGTAGGTTGTTCTAGGATCACTTCTTGATCATAGTTCCTCGACCGTGCTTTTGCCTTCTCTTCTCGCTCTCTTTTGCGAATATGTTAGCCACCATATATGCTAGTCGCTTGCTGCAGCTCCACCTCATACCTTTACCTTACCCATAAGCTTAAATAGTCTTGATCGCGAGGGTGCGAGATTGCTGAGTCCCTGTGGCTCACAGATACTTCCAAAACCAGTTTGAAGGTGCCGATGAGTCCGTGCAGATGACGCAACCAAGCTCAGGAGGAGCTCGATGAAGATCTTGTCCTTTGTGTTGTTTCATTCTAGTTGATCAGTAGTGGAGCCCAGTTGGGGTCGATCAGGGACCTTTGTCGCATTTGGGGTCCTTCTTTTATTTTGGCTCCGTAGTCGGGCCTTGATTGTATTTGGATGATGTAATGCTTTATTCATGTAATTGGGTGAAGTGGCGAGTGTAAGCCAACTGTGTATCTTTTCCCCTATTGTATTACATGGGTTGTTTGCGAAGATTACCTCACTTGTGACATTGCTTTCAATGCGATTATGCCTCTAAGTCGTGCTCCGACACGTGGGAGATATAGCCGCATCGAGGGCGTTACACCGTGCAAGCCACTCGTCGCGGATGTTATGCTTGAAGGCTGCTAGGGCCTCTGCTTCCGGACAGTCAACAATTTGATTTTTCTTGGTTAGGAACCGTGTCCAGAATTGTCTGGCCGATTCCTCTGGCTGCTGAATTATGTGGCTTAGGTCATCGACGTCTGGTGGTTGCACATAAGTGCCCTGGAAATTGTCGAGGAATGCGGCTTCCAGGTCCTCCCAACAACCAATTGATTCTGCTGGCAAGCTGTTAAGCCAATGCCGAGCTGGTCCTTTAAGCTTGAGTGGGAGGTATTTGATGGCATGTAGGTCATCACCGCGGGCCATGTGTATATGAAGGAGATAGTCCTCGATCCATACCACAGGATCAGTTGTTCCATCGTATGATTCGATGTTCACGGGTTTGAAACCCTCGGGGATTTGATGATCCATTACTTCATCTGTGAAGCATAGTGGGTGTGTGGCGCCTTTGTATTGGGCTACATCATGACGCAGCTCAAACGAGCTTTGTCTACTGTGTTCGGCCCGGCCGGATTTGCTGTATCCGGCATGACGAGTACCAGCTCGTGCCGTGGGGAGCCCACGTGATCCGTAGATCGATCTTGTTTGCCTTGCCTTGTCCTCCAATATGTCTCGCAGGTCTGGCGCATTTTCCCATGCCTTGGTATTTTTTGAGCAGCACCGGGGTGGGGGTGGCCGGTCGGCCGCATCATGCGCTGGGGATGTAGGTTTAGGTGCTTCCTCCTCTAATTGGGGTAGCGACCTGCGCTTTGGGTAGCTCTTGGAGGGGCGTTCAAGTTCATACTCTTCGGCCGCAAGGACTTCAGTCCATCTGTCGGCTAGCAAATCTTGATCAGCTCTAAGTTCTTGCTGTTTTTTCTTGAGGCTGCTCGCCGTGGCCATAAGACTGCATTTGAAATGCTCTTGTTCGACGGGATCCTCCGGACGACAAATTCGTCGTCGTCGAGGCTTGCCTCGTCTTCGGAGGGAGGCATATAATTATCGTCCTTGACCTCTCTGTCTGCCGCTCTCTCATGAGGGCTGGCTTCTCTATCCTCCTGTGTTGAATCTTGCTGGAGGTGGTTGTCTTCGGCACTGTCCGGGGTGTTATTATCTCCCGTGCTGGAATCACCATTTTTGTTTTGGCGGGATTTAGAGCGGCGCCCCTGACGCTGGCGCTTAGGCTGCTTCTTGGAGGGGTCATCCTCCGCTGTTCCATCGCCATTGCCTTCTTTTGGGTATCCACCATGTATATATCATACGACGAGGTGGCTTTCCAGTGCCCTATAGGCGCTGGTTCTTGATCAACTCCTGCATCGGCGTCCATACCGTCGATGTCTTCGGAGTCGAAGTCGAGCATGTCGGTTAAATCATCGACAGTGGCTACGAATTGGGTGGTGGGTGGGCTTTGAATTTATTCATCATACGCATCCCAACCTTGCTGACCATAGTCCGGCCAGGGCTCTCCTGACAAAGAGAGAGACTTTAGTGAATTCAGAATATCGCCGAAGGGCGAGTGCTGAAAGATGTCCGCGGCGGTGAACTCCATGATCGGCGCCCAGTCGGGTTCGATCGGTCGGGGCGCAGAGGGCTCGGATTCTGGAGAGGAGTCCGGCTCCTTGGAGCCACGGGCTTCGCAGAGAATAGGGCTGGTGTTCGGCTTGATCACCGTAGAGATTGTAGCCCCCGAGGCGGTGTCTAACCACCCATCCTCGGTTGGTGTGATCGGCTCTGAGCTAGGGGTCGGAGCGGACACAGGTGCGGCCTCCAGGGCACTCTTCGGCAGTAGAGCTAAATCATGCCCATCGTGACAGTGCGGCGCGCTTGGCTGTGGCTCGAATCCGTCGAAGATCAAGTCTCCGCGGATGTCGGCCGTGTAGTTCAAACTTCCAAACCTGACCTGATGGCCAGGGGTGTAGATTTCGATCTGCTCCAGATGACCAAGCGAATTGGCCCGCGGTGCAAAGCCGCCGAATATGAAGGTCTATCCGAGGAGAAAAGTCTCACCCCGGATCGCATCGCTGTTGATGATCGGAGAAGCCATCGGGCCTAAAAGTGATGACACAGAGGAACTCTCAATGAAAGCACCAATGTCGGTGTCAAAACCGGCGGATCTCGGGTAGGGGGTCCCGAACTGTGCGTCTAGGACGGATGGTAATAGGAGGCAGGGGACACGATGTTTTACCCAGGTTTGGGCCCTCTTGATGGAGGTAAAACCCTACGTCCTGCTTGATTAATATTGATGATATGGGTAGTACAAGAGTAGATCTACCACGAGATCGGAGAGGCTAAACCCTAGAAGCTAGCCTATGGTATGATTGTTGTTCTGTATGTTGTCCTATGGACTAAAACCCTCCGGTTTATATAGACACCGGAGAGGGTTAGGGTTACACAAAGTCGGTTACAATGGTAGGAGATCTGCATATCCGTATCGCCAAGCTTGCCTTCCACGCCAAGGAAAGTCCCTTCCGGACGCCGAAGCCTTGGCAGCTTTTAAGCATAGCATCCGCGACGAATGGCTTGCTAGACACCTCGGCCAAGAAAAGACGAGAACAATGGCAGCATTAACAAGCCTCATGACCCGCTTTTGCGCGGGTGAGGATAGCTGGCTAGCCTGATGCAGCACCAGCGACCCCGGTACATCTGAAGTGAGAGATGGAAATAGGAAATCACGACGCAGCAAAAATAATAAGCGCCGGAATAAAGAAGACAACCCGAAGAGCACGGCAGTAAATGCCGGATTCAGAAGCTCTCGGCCAGGTCAGCAAAAGGGGGTCCCGAACTGTGCGTCTAGGTCGGATGGTAACAGGAGGTAGGGGACACGATGTTTTACCCAGGTTCGGGCCCTCTTGATGGAGGTAAAACTCTACGTCCTGCTTGATTAATATTGATGATATGGGTAGTACAAGAGTAGATCTACCACGAGATCAGAGAGGCTAAACCCTAGAAGCTAGCCTATGGTATGATTGTTGTTCGTCCTACGGACTAAAACTCTCCGGTTTATATAGACACCGGAGAGGGCTAGGGTTACACAGAGTCGGTTACAATGGTAGGAGATCTACATATCCGTATCGCCAAGCTTGCCTTCCACGCCAAGGAAAGTCCCTTCCGGACACGGGACGAAGTCTTCAATCTTTTATCTTCATAGTCCAGGAGTCCGGCCGAAGGTATAGTCCGGCCATCCAGACACCCCCTAATCCAGGACTCCCTCACATAGCATCCACGACGAATGGCTTGCCAGACACCTCGGCCAACAAAAGCCGAGAACAATGGCGGCATTAACAAGCGTCATGACCCGCTTTTGCGCGGGTGAGGATAGCTGGCTAGCCAGATGCAGCACCAGCGACCCCGGTACATCTGAAGTTAGATATGGAAACGGGAAATCACGGCGCAGCAAAAATAATAAGCGCTGGAATAAAGAAGACAGCCCGAAGAGCACGGTAGTAAATGCCGGATTCAGAAGCTCTCGGCTAGGTCAGCAAAAGCCGGCCCCTAAAGGCGCCAGAGATGAACTGTCCAGCCTGAACAAAAATCTGGACCAAATATGTCAGATCTATAGCACCCCTGGTAAACCCGCTAATCATACCCACCGAGAATTTTGGGTCTTCAAGCAGTCCGACAAGCTGAAAGCCGTACACAAGGGGGAGGATACACCAAGCGAAGACGAGGATGAGCCTCTCAAGCAAGACACTGGGAACAAAAGAAATTTCCACCAGAAGTCAAAACAGTAAACATGTTACACGTGATCAAGGGGAGAAACAAAGCGGCACTCCCAGAGAAATATGCCCAAGGGCCTATCACCGCGGAGTCCTGCCACTGGTCGTCTCAACCGATCACTTTCGACCATCGGGATTACTCATCCGGCGTGCAGGATGTGCTGCCTTGGTATTAGACCCAATAATTGACGGATACCACTTCACATGAGTCCTGATGGACGGTGGCAGCAGTCTAAACCTGATATATCAGGACACAATCCGCAAAATGGCGATAGACCCAACGAAAATTTGCCACAGCAATACTACCTTTAAAGGAGTAACGCCAGGCCCAAGGGCTCATTGCACAGGCTCCCTGCTACTAGAGGTTATATTCGGCTTCCCCGATAACCTCCATAGCGAAAATTTAACCTTCCACATTGCTCCGTTCCAAAGTGGCTATCAAGCACTACTTGGATGCGAAGCTTTCGCTCGCTTTAATGCAATACCGCATTACGCTTCCCTCACTCTTAAGATGCCCGGTCCACGTGGCATCATTACAGTAAATGGAAATATTGAAGCGATCCCTGTGCGCCGAAGAGAGTGTGGCTGCCTCGGCAGCCGCACACTAAAACGGCATCACCAACTAAAGCATTCGACAGGTCGTCAAGACTATGGACACGGTTAGACGAGTCCGAAGCAGCTATATGTAATTCATACACGTTCGATGGCTACACCCCTATTACAAATACAAGGGGCTCAACACGCGCAGACAAGTGGCAATTTTTACTCATCTTGAATTATACATGGTTGCATGACAACTTTTCACCTAAGTTCCTCTCTTTTACAGATGACCATCGTGCTACACCCGTCCAGGATAGGGCACAACGGAGAGACAGGCGCAGACGTGCAGCAGGGACCCGTTCCAAGGATTCTTTTTAGATTAAGACCATGCGTAAACCTTTCTTACTGTGTCTTGTTGATACACATCCCTCGGATTCTCAGTACTATTGAGAAGGATGCTGGCGTCTTGGCATGTGGCCACATCAGAATAATGCACGTACCTGTACACCAGGGGCTTCTTACAAAGGGCACTGTTTAGGCCCGATTTATACCATAAAGACCGAATACCTTAGGGAGTGTTCGGCGTCGCGAGTTTGGCCTTATATGCATCAGCTCCGAATCATGTCTTTGGTCAAATGTAGGGTTTGCCCGGCTCCTATGTTTTGCTGCCTTACATTCCGCTCTATTGGCTAAGGCGGCACCAGGAGAACTACTGTGATTGTGTTGCGGTTCATCCGGACGAACACCTCAGTAGAGAAAGCCGAAAACTGACTATCATGATATAGCATGAGACTGGACAACCACTCGATGACCTATCGGAATGTTAGAATTCCTCCGCCTTAACGAAGAGCTGTTTCCTGGCCAGGCATGTACGCACCCCGAATTTGGGAGAGTGTGGAGCCACCTAGGGCTATATAGTAGCCCCACCGTGAAACTCCTATGGCTAAGTGAAAGTATTAAAGCATTAGTTCGGTTGCCTCATTCGCTGCGCTATCACCTCCTTAATAGGACCAAGATGTTGGGTTAAGTGTGAACACGCGTCTTTTGCGAACACCTCCGCATTATATGCGTGGGGGTTGAAGCCGACGACTGCAATCTTTCAGGTTATATACATATATACATAAACGGCCGCACAGGAGGCATCATATTACTTCCAGGCAAAAGTACAAATACAGCCTTAATAAATTTTATAAAAACATTGTGTTTACAATGGGAATACATGTCACTCTAACATAATATTCTTCGAGCACTGGGCCTCTATCAAATGATCACCCTCGAGAACTTCTTCGAAATAGTGCTCGGCAGCCACTCGGCCTATGGCCGAACCCTGCGCCGCAACAGTGGTAGCATCCATCTCCTCCCAGTATGCTTTGACACGGGCAAGGGCCATCCGCGAGCCTTCTATACACGACGACCTCTTCATGGCATTGATTCGCGGCACCGCTCCAAGGAACTGCTGCACTAAGCTGAAATAGCTGTTCGGCTTCGGTTTTTCCGGCCACAGATGATCGACGATGGACCTCATGGCGAGTCCGGACAATCTATTGAGTTTGGCCCATTCGGCTAGCTGATCAGTCAAGGGAAGTGGATGCTCTGGAACGTTAAATTGCGACCAGAACAGCTTGTCCACTTCACGAACTGTTTGATCTCAGAAGTATTCGGCCGCATCGATAGCGCTCGCCGCCAAGTCCATATATGCGTCAGCCAAACTCCACAGCCGATCTAGAGGGGCATACCGTGGATCTCCAAACTTCCTCCGCAGCATAAAGGGCTTCCCAGCCGCAATATCCCTGGCTTCATGCAGCTCCTCCTTCTTCGCCCTCATAGTAGAGCGGGTGTCTTTGGTCGCCATCGTGGCCTTTTCAAGGTCCGTCGCCTTCGCTCAGTTTTCTTCTTCAAGGAACCGGCAACGGTCGGCCGTGTCTTTTAACTTTACATCCATTTCGGCCATCTTCTCTTTGGTCTCGCCATGCACGGCCTTCTCGGCTATTAATTCTTCGGCCACCTTTAAAGCGGCCGCATTACTAATTCTTGTTTGTTCCTTGGCTCGGGCAAGTTCCGCCCGAAGGGTCTCCACGGTGGCAGCTCCATCTGCAGTCACAACATATTAAAGATACTGGCGTCACGCTGCTCTTAGTATGCGACATTCACCAGAAAATATCACTTACCCTGTGCCTCGTCAATCCGCTTATGGACAAGCTTGATGTCGGCATCCACCGCATCCAGTTGCCGCTTTAGTTCGGCAATCTCATGAGTCCGGCCACCCACCGGAGCTCCAGCCACCTGCACATAAAGGCGGTTTGGTTACTACCCAGGACTACGATCCTCTGTTCGCCGCCGTTCTCGACGATAACCAAAGTCTCAGGGGCTACTATCTACACAGGGCACACCTAAAAATGTGCGGTACTATCAAAAAGTATATCATTTCACGTACCTCAAAGCCCGTCAGTAGACTCATAAAGGCTTCATGCAATCCGCTTTCGGCGGACGAAATTCTTTCCATCACTGTACCCATCAACGTACGGTGTTCTTCTGAGATGGCCGCTCGCTCCAACAGCTCCCTCAGTACGTCCGACCGCATACCAGATGGTGCCGACTCTTTTGTTTGCTCTCTTCAAGAGTCGGACGCTGGGGACTTCGGGTGACTATAGGATTATCTTCTGGCCTCACCGGATCCGGAGAGGCCCTCCGTGACGACACTTCAAGGTCGCCCGCTTCTTGAGCGAGGGAGTCCGGGGGAGGCGTTTCACTCTCCATAATCTCCGGAAGAAGATCCCCCGAAGACGAGCTCTGCTGAGAAGGGCTAAGATCCGAACTGCAAGATAAACGCTTCGGTTATTTTCCTCAGAGGTAAGGTAGTATATCTCCACTATTAAAGTACTTTTTTATTACTTACAGCTCGTTGGAGGGCTGATCCTCGCGCGGACTTTGTGCGGCAAAAGCACCCTCTGAGGCAGGACCCTTAGGTGGAGACTTCTTCTCCCGTTTGGAAGCCTTGGTTTCCGGATCTTCAGAGGCAGTCCTCTTCCTTCCTCGGAGCGAGAGAAGGTCAGATTCTTCCCCTTGGTTATCCTCCTTCACGGAGGCGCTCATTCCCTCAGGTGGAATTGGTAGCGATGGGGGCCCGCTTTCGACCTCATTATTCCCCCCTTTATCTTCCTTTGAGGGCTCCGGGCAAGGTGCTAGCTCGAGCATCTTTTCCAGTATCGGATTCTCCAAACCCTTAGGAAGGGGGGCCGAACACCGAATCATCTTCGCCCTTGTTAGCCAGTCCTGGTCAAAGAGCGATTTCTCAGAATGACGTCATGGTAAATGAAAGACGGTGTGTTCGGCTAGAGGATTACTTACTTGGTCGGCGGTACGGTTGCTGCTCAAGCCCACGTCCTCAGTAGTATCCGGACACTCTATTTGGGGTCCGAAGAATGATTTGTACATCTCCTCGTGCGTGAGGCCGAGGAAATTCTAAATAGTGCGCGGCCCTTCTGGGTTAAACTCCCACATGCGGAGGGGCTGGCGTTTTCAAGGCTGGACTCGACGAACCAACATGACTTGCAACACCGTAACCAGACTGAAATCTCCTTCGAAGAGATCTTGAATGCGGCTCTGCAGTATAGGCATGTCCTTGGCTGGACCCCAGCTCAGCCCTCTGCTAATCCATGACATCAGTTGTGATGGAGGGCCCGAGCGGAAAGCAGGGGCAGCCACCCACTTGGCACTTCTGGGAGCTGTGATGTAAAACCACTCCCGTTGCCATAATCCGAACACCTCTGGAAAGGAACCCTTTGGCCATGGAGCTCCAACGATCTTGCTTATTAATGCGCCTCCGCACGCTGCGTGCTGCCCCTCGACCATCTTCGGCTTCACGTCGAAGGTCTTGAGCCACAGGCCGAAGTGAGGGGTAATGTGGAGGAAGGCCTCACATACAACAATAAATGCCGAGATGTGGAGAAAGGAGTCCGGGGCTAGATCGTGGAAATCTAGCCCGTAATAGAACATCAAACCCCTAACAAAGGGATCCAGGGTGAGGCCTAGGCCTCGGAGGAAGTGGGAAATGAACACAACGTTCTCGTTCAGTTCGGGAGTAGGGACGACCTGCCCTCGGGCAGCCAGCCGATGCGAAACCTCGACGGTCAGGTATCTAGCCTCCCTCAACTTCTTGATATCCTCTTCCGTAATGGAGGAGGGCATCCACCAGCCTTGAAGGCTAGATCCGGACATGATTGAAGGTCCGAAGGACCTGACCTGGGCTTTGGGTGTTAGAACTCGAGGCGGGGGAAGGATTCGATTGAGCACGGGAGGGAAAAAAAGTAAAAGCCTTGTCCCTCTATAAAGAGGATGAATATCAAGCGTCCTCTCCGTGGCCGTTTGGGACTTGCCTATAATCTAGGAGTCCTAGACACGGTTGGGTTACCCATGACCGTATTGATGACAATCCCGTAATTGGGGGAACACGATCTCTGCTTTGACAAGATGTGTCAAGAAACCGCCTCGCGCTATGTGTGGAGCTGGTTGAAGAAAAATAGTTCGAATAATCACCGAGCCATGGCATGATGTCATGTTGCCAAAACGTGACAGCAGATTAAGATTTGTGGGAATATTATTCTCTCTATGGTGGTATGTGGAACTTGTTTTGCAGGGTCGGACACTATCCTTGTATTCAAATTCTTCCATGGTGTATTCGGAGGAGGAACCCGCCTTGCAATGCCGAAGACAATACTGCGCGCCGGACCCATCGTTCATTCAAGCCAGGTTCAGGGGCTACTGAGGGAGTCCTGGATTAGGGGGTCTCCAGACAGCCGGACTATATCCTTTGGCCGGACTGTTAGACTATGAAGATACAAGATTGAAGACTTCGTCTCGTGTCCGGATGGGACTCTACTTGGCGTGGAAGGCAAGCTAGGCAATACGGATATGTATATCTCCTCCTTTGTAACCGACCTTATGTAACCCTAGCCCTCTCCGGTGTCTATATAAATTGGAGGGTCTTAGTCCGTAGGACACAATAACAAACAAGAATACCATAGGCTAGCTTCTAGGGTTTAGCCTCTCTGATCTTGTGGTAGATCTACTCTTGTACTACCCATATAATCAATATTAATCAAGCAGGACATACGGTTTTACCTCCATCAAGAGGGCCCGAACCTGGGTAAAACATCGTGTCCCCTGCCTCCTATTACCATCCGCCTTAGACGCACAGTTCGGGACCCCCTACCCGAGATCCGCCGGTTTTGACACCGACAAGGGCCAAGGCCAAATATCTACTTTAGCTTAGTGCAACAATTCCTTGGTGCTGTGCCACGCATCGATGCTGTAAAGAGATCGGCATGCCTAGAAGGTGTGCGGATGGCCCTTTCCCGTGTTAAGACATACTGGGCGGAGATGGAGGCCACCACTGTTGCGACACAGGGTTCGACCGTAGGCCGAGTGGCTGCCGAGCACTACTTTGAAGAAGTTCTTGAAGGCACTCATTCGATAGAGGCTCAGTGCTCGAAGAATATTATGTTCCACTGACATGTATTCCCATTGTACAAACAATGTTTTACTGAATTATCAAGGCTGTATTTATACTTTTGCCAGAAAGTACTATGATGCCTCCTATGCGGCCGTTTATGTATATATGTATATAACCTGAAAGTTTGCAGTCGTCGGCTTCCGCCCCCACGCATATAATGCGGGGGTGTTCGCAAAAAATGCATATCCACACTTGATCCAACATCTTGGTCCGTTAAGGAGGTGATAGCGCAACGAACGAGGCTATCAGACTATATTGCTTTAACACTTTCACTTAGCCATAGGAGTTTGACAGCGGGGCTACTATATAGCCACTGGTACTTCTGCGCTCGTTCGAATACGGGGCGCGTACGTACATGACCGGGAAACGTCCCTTCGTTAATGCGGAGGAATCCCGAAGATTCCGATGAGTCATCGAGTGGTTGAGTAGTCTCTCGCTATATCATGACAGTCAGTTTTCGGCTTTCTTTACTGAGGTGCTCATCCGGATGAACCAGGGCACAATCGCAGTAGTTCTCCCAGTGCTACCTTAGCCGATATAACAGAACGTAAGGTACCAAAACGTGGGAACCGGGCAAACCCAACATTTGACCAAAGACATGATTCGGAGATGATGCATATAGGGCCAAACTCGCGACGCCGAACACTCCCTAAGGTGTTCGGTCTTTATAGCATATACCAGGCTAAACATTGCCCTTAATAAGAAACCCCATGTGTCCAGGTACGTGCAAAATTCTGGCGTGGCCACATGCCAATAACGCCAGCATCCTTCTTGGTTGTGTGGAGTATCCGGAGGATGTGAGCAACAAGAGACAGTAAAAAAGGTTTACGCAGGGTCTTAATCTAAAAAGAAACCTTTGGGCGGGTCCCTGCTGCACGTCCGCGCATGTGTCTCCATTGTGCCGTGTCCTAGACGGGTGTAGCACGATTGTCATCTGCAAAAGGAAATAACTTAGGTGAATGTTTCCGTGCCAAAAAGAAGAGTTGGTTATTATCAATGAACTATCAAAATTCAAGAGAAGCCAGATTGAGCCGGGCTGGCCTTGATTACACGTGGGAAGCCCCTGGTATCGTTTATGAGGGTTTGAAAACCAATATCATGCATTTATGATGGAATGCCGGATTCGATTGACCGTGTCCGTGGTCTTGACGACCTGCCATTTTTCTGGTTGGTGAGGCCGTCTAGTTTGTGGCTGCTAGAACCACCGCATCCTCTTCCGTAGGTGGAAAATGTTCGGTATTTCCGCTAACCGAGATGATGCCACATGGACCGGGCATATTAAGCTTGAGAAAAGCAAAATGCGGTACTGCGTTAAAACGAGCGAAAGCCGTTCTTTCGAGTAGTGCTTGATAGACACTTCGGAATGGGGCAATGTGAAAAGTTAACCTTTCGCTTTGGAAGTTATCGGGAGAATCGAATACCACCTCTAGTAGTAGAGAGCCCGTACAGCGGGCCTCTTGGCCTGGTATTACTCCCTTGAAGGTAGTATTACTGTGGCTTATTTGTGTCGGGTCTATCCCCATTTTGTGGACTGTGTCCTGATATATCAGATTAAGATCACTGCCGCCGTCCATGAGGACTCGTGTGAAATGGTACCCATTTATGATTGGGTCTAACACCAAGGCCGTCAGTCCTTCGCGCCGAATATTTGTATCATGATCCCTATGATCAAAAGTGATAGGGCAAGCCAACCAGGGGTTGAACCTAGGGGTGACGGGCTCTATGGCTCGTGTGCATCGGAGTGCATGATTGCTTCTCCTCTTTGTCACATGGATCACGTTTATAGTTTTAACCTCTGGCGGGAACTTTTTCTGTCCTCCGGCGCTTTGCTGGCGAGGTTCATCCTCGTCTTTGCTCGGTGTCTCTTCCCCTTTGTGTTCAGTGTTTAGCTTACCGGCCTGTTTGAAGACCCAACATTCTCTGTGGGTATGATTTGCAGGTTTGTCTGGGGTGCCGTGAATCTGATAGAGTTTGTCAAGAATTTTGTTTAGGCCAGATTGTCCCTCTCTGCTGCCTTTGAAAGGCTTTTTCCGCTGACCTGGTCGGGAGCCCCTGAATCCGGCGTTTACCGCCGTGTTATCTGGGCTACCTTCTTTATTTCGTCGCTTGTTTTTGTTGCATCGTGGTTTACCATTGCCATCCCTAACTTCGGATGTGCTTGGGTCGCTGGTGCTGCTACGGGCCAACCAGCAGTCCTCGCCAACACAAAAGCGGGTCATGACGCTTGTTAGGGCTACCATCGTTCTCGGTTTTTCTTGGCCGAGGTGTCTGGCGAGCCATTCGTCTCGGACGCTGTGTTTAAAAGATGCTAAGGCTTCGGAGTCCGGACATTCGACAATTTGGTTCGTCTTGCTTAGGAACATGTTCCAAAGCTTTCGGGCAGATTCTCCGGACTGTTGGACTATATGACTTAAATCGTCCGCATCCGGAGGTTAGACATAAGTCCCTTGAAAATTGACTCGGAAAGCGTCCTCGAGCTCCTCCCAACTTCCAATTGAGTTTTAGGGGAGACTTTTCAGCCAGTGCCGAGCTGGCCCTTTAAGCTTGAGCGGAAAGTATTTAATGGCATGGAGATCGTCTCCACGAGCCATATGAATATGGAGGATGAAGTCCTCTATCCAGACTCCAGCGTCTGTGGTCCCGTCATACGCCTCTATGTTCACCGGTTTGAATCCCTCTGGGAATTCATGATCCAGCACTTCATCAGTGATACATAGGGGGTGTGCGGCACCCCTGTATTGGGATGTGCCATGGTGTTCGGACGGCTGTAGTATTCGGTTTTGGTTTTGTACCGTAGCGCGCTTCCTAGATCCATAGATGGATCTGGTCACGCCGGATTTTTGACGCTAGTTCTCATGTAGATCGTGTGTTGACTTATGCGTGACTTTGTTAGCCGCTCTATCGCGTTCACAAGGTGGTGTATCCGGCCAGTTGGCCATATCATTCTTCGGTTGTATAGGCTCTAAGGCCTCATCGTCGAATTCCGGTAATAGCTTGCGCTTTGGATAGCTATTTGTATGATAATTTCCACCATACTTTGTTACTTTGTTCCACTTGCTGTTGAGCGTATCTTGTGCTACCTTGAGCCTTTGCTTGTATTTCTTCAAGCTCCTCGCTGTGGCAATAAGCCTTCTGCGGAGGTTCTCTTGCTGCAAGTGCGTTTCCGGGATGATGTGTACATCTTCGTCCGTACTGTTTTCTTCCCCAGATGGGGTTTGATGAGGCTTATATTGGGCGTCATTGTGTTTGGACGTCGGATCCGTGCTATGTTTGCAGTTTGCATCTTGATCGTTTTCTGCCACCGGGGTGGTGCAGTTGTCATTTCTTCCAGAGTCGAGTGGGCTATTATCCCCTCCTGCGCTGTTATCGCTGTCTTTGCTATGGCGGGACTTAGAGCGGCGCCGCTGACGTCGGCGCTTGGGTTGCTTGGAGGGTGCATCCCCCGCTGTCTCTTCGCCATTGCCCTCTCTGGGTGTATCCACCATGTATACGTTATGTGATGAAGTGGGGGTCCGGCGCCCTGTGGGCTGTGGTTCCTGTTTGTCTCCGGCATCGTCGTCCATACCGTCGATGTCTTCGGAGTCGAAGTCGAGCATGTCGGTTAAGTCGTCAATAGTGGCTACTAAGTGGGTGGTGGGTGGGCAGCGAATTTCTTCGTCGTCCGCATCCCATTCTAGCCGGACATAGTTCGGCCAAGGTTCTCCTGACAAGGAGAGAGACCTTAATGAATTTAGCACATCTCCGAAAGGTGAGTGCTGAAGGATGTCCGCGTAGGTGAACTCCATGATCGGCGCCTAGTCGGATTCGATGAGCACGGATGTGAGCGGCACGGAGTCCGTGGCCGGAGATGAATCCAGTGGTTCGGTGACACGGCTCTCGTAAGGGGTGAAGTCAGTATCCGACTCTATCGCCACTGAAGGTGCAGTCTCCATGGCGGGGTCCATCCCTCCGCTCTCGGATGGCACGACTTGCTCCGGATTGAAGGCCGGAGTGGTTGCGGATGCGATCTCCCGAACATTGTCCGACAGCAGAGTTACGTCATGCTCATCACGACTGTGCAGCGCGTCGACATGGGCTCGAATCCGTCGAAGATCAAGTCTCCGCGGATGTCGGCTGTGTAGTTCAAGTTTCCAAATCTGACCTGACGGATAGGGGCGTAGCTCTCTTTCTGCTCCAGATGGCCAAGCGAATTGGCCCGCAGTGCGAAGCCGCCGAAGATGAAGATTTGTCCGGGGAGAAAAACCTCACCCTAGACCGCATCGCTAGCGATGATCGAAGGGGCCATCGAGCCTTATGGTGACGGCACCGTGGAACTCTTAATGAAAGCACCAATGTCGGTGTCAAAACCTGCGGATCTCGGGTAGGGGGTCCCGAACTGTGCGTCTAAGGCGGATGGTAACAGGAGGCAGGGGACGTGATGTTTACCTAGGTTCGGGCCCTCTTGATGGAGGTAATACCCTACGTCCTTCTTGATTGTTCTTGATGATATGAGTATTACAAGAGTTGATCTACCACGAGATCAAAGAGGCTAAACCCTAGAAGCTAGCCTATGGTATGATTGTTTGTTGTCCTACAGACTAAAACCCTCCGGTTTATATAGACACCGGAGGGGGCTAGGGTTACACAAGGTCGGTTACAAAGGAGGAGATATACATATCCGTATTGCCTATCTTGCCTTCCACGCCAAGTAGAGTCCCATCCGGACACGGGACGAAGTCTTCAATCTTGTATCTTCATAGTCCAACAGTCCGGCCAAGGATATAGTCCGGCTATCCGGAGACCCCCTAATCCAGGACTCCCTCAGCCGAGCTCGGTCTCGGACCACTCTAGGTCCTGCTTCAGTGCAGAGACCTCCGCAGTACGTGCGGCAGCAGCCAGCAGCGAAGCCTGCACATACACATAGATACATTCTGATTAGACTCCTGAGTCATCATTTGATCCTCTATTCGGCTTTTCTTCTTGAACGCTGAACAGAGCATCATGGGCTACTATCTATGCGGTACTATTTTCTTACATTTTGATTGCTTACCTCAAAGCCTGTTAGGAGGCTGGCGCAAGCTTCGGTCAGTTCGTTTTTGGCGGACTGAACCTTTTCAACCACTGCGCTCATGATAGTGCGGTGCTCTTCGTCGATGGAAGCGCTGCGAAGCGCTTCCAGCAAGTTGTCCAGTGCCTCTGGATGGACAGAGGACACCGACACGGATGGTTGGCTCCCCTTTACGGGGGACCGCCTGCCGGAGTCCGGAACCATCTGAGGTTTCGACGCAGTGTCTGGCTGGGGCCCGAACTCGGAGCCCATAGGAGCCTCGCTCCCTTGGTACCCAGGGTCCGGGAAGTCGCCGCGAGGCGCCTCCAGGACCACCTGCCCTTGGCTCAGTGCCTTTTGAGACAACACCTCGGCGTTGTTCGTAGGGCGAGGGGTGGAAGTGGTCGGAAGAGAACCACTGTTCATATCCGACGAGTCCAAAGAGCCGCTCGACGAGGGTACGTCAAGATGAGCTCGGGACAGACTGCATAATCATGTTCGGCATGAGGAGAGGCAATGCAATATAACATACCATGAAGTACTATGGTGTCCAGACACTTACGACTTCGCCAGGGGCTGGTCCCTAGGTAGCCACTCGTCGCCGCTGTCGGCGGCCGTCGTGGCGCAGTCTGGAGGGAGGGTCCTTCCCTTCTTGGACCCTTCGGCCTCCCCGGATGGGTCGGTGAGGGAGTCCTGGATTAGGGGGGCTCTGGACAGTCAGACTATATCCTTTGGCTGGACTGTTGGACTATGAAGATACAAGATTGAAGACTTCGTCCCGTGTCCGGATGAGACTCTACTTGGCGTGGAAGGCAAGATAGGCAATACGGATATGTATATCTCCTCCTTTGTAATCGACCTTGTGTAACCCTAGCCCCCTCCGGTGTCTATATAAACCAGAGGGTTTTAGTCCGTAGGACAACAGACAATCATACCATAGGCTAGCTTCTAGGGTTTAGCCTCTTTGATCTCGTGGTAGAGCAACTCTTGTAATACTCATATCATCTAGAACAATCAAGCAGGACGTAGGGTATTACCTCCATCAAGAGGGCCCGAACCTGGGTAAACATCGTGTCCCCTGGCTCCTGTTACCATCCACCTTAGACGCACAGTTCGGGACCCCCTACCCGAGATCCGCCGGTTTTGACACCAACATTGGTGCATTCATTGAGAGTTCCACTGTGCCGTCACCATAAGGCTCGATGGCTCCTTCGATCATCGCTAGCGATGCGGTCCAGGGTGAGGTTTTTTCCCCAGAAAGATCTTCGTCTTCGGCGGCTTCGCACTGCGGGCCAATTCGCTTGGCCATCTGGAGCAGATCGAGAGCTACACCCCTGGCCATTAGGTCAGATTTGGAAACTTGAACTACACGGCCGACATCCGCGGAGACTTGATCTTCGACGGATTCGATCCCATGTTGGACGCGCCGCACAGTCGCGATGAGCATAACGTAACTCTGCCGTCGGACAATGTTTGGGAGATCGCATCCGGAACCACTCCGGCCATCAATCCGGAGCAAGTCACGCCATCCAAGAGCGGAGGGATGGACCCCGCCATGGAGACCGCACTCTTAGTGGCGATAGAGCCGGATACTGACTTCACCCCTTACGAGAGCCGTGTCACCAAACCACTGGATTCATCTCCGGCCCGATCATGGAGCTAGATACTGACTTCACCCCTTACGACATCCGTGCCCGTCGAATCCGACTGGGCGCCGATCATGGAGTTCACCTCCGCGGATATCTTTCAGCACTCTCCTTTCGGAGATGTGCTAAATTCATTAAGGTCTCTCTCCTTGTCAGGAGAACCTTGGCCGAACTATGTCCGGCTAGAATGGGATGTGGACGACGAAGAAATTCGCTACAAACCAACCACCCACTTAGTAGCCACTGTCGAGGACTTAACCGACATGCTCGACTTCGACTCCGAAGACATCGATGGTATGGACAATGATGCCGGAGACAAACAGGAACCACCGCCGACAAGGCGCCGGACCCCCACTTCATCACATAACGTATACATGGTGGATACACCCAGAGAGGGAAATGGCGAAGAGACGGCGGGGGATGCACCCTCCAAGCAACCCAAGCACCGAAGTCAGCGGCGCCGCTCTAAGTCCTGCCATAGCAAAAACAGCGATAACAGCGCAAGAGGGAATAATAGCCCACTCGACTCTAGAAGAAACGACAACTGCACGACCCCGGTGGCAGAAAACGATCAAGATGCAAACTGCAAACATAGTACGGATCCGACGTCCGAACACGATGACGCCAAAGATAAGCCTCATCAAACACCATCTGGGGAAGAAAACAGTCCGGACGAAGATGTACACATCATCCCGGCAACACACTTGGAGCAAGAGAACCTCCGCAGAAGGCTTATTGCCACAACAAGGAGCGTGAAGAAACAGAAGCAAAGGCTCAAGGTAGCACAAGATACGCTCAACAACAAGTGGAACAAAGTAGCAAAGTATGGTGGAAGTTACCATAAAAATAGCTATCCAAAGCGCAAGCTATTACCGGAATTCGACGACGAGGCCTTAGAGCCTATACAGCCGAAGAATGATATGGCCAACTGGCCGGATACACCACCTTGTGAACGCGATAGAGCGGCTAACAAACTCACGCAAAAGTCAACACACGACCTACGTGAGAACTTGCATCAAAAATCCGGCGCGACCAGATCCATCTATGGATCTAGGAAGCGCGCTACGGTACAAAACCAAAACCGAATACTACAACCGTCCGAAAACCATGGCACATCCCAATACATGGGTGCCGCACACCCCCTATGTTTGACCGATGAAGTGTTGGATCATGAATTCCCAGAGGGATACAAACTGGTGAACATAGAGGCGTATGACGGGACCACAGACCTTGGAGTCTGGATAGAGGACTTCATCCTCCATATTCATATAGCTCATGGAGACGATCTCCATGCCATTAAATACTTGCCCCTCAAGCTTAAAGGGCCAGCTCGGCACTGGCTGAAAGGTCTCCCCGAAAACTCAATTAGAAGTTGGGAGGAGCTCGAGGACGCTTTCCGGGTCAATTTTCAAGGGACTTATGTCCGACCTCCGGATGCGGACGATTTAAGTCATATAGTCCAACAGTTCGGAGAGTCCGCCCGAAAGCTTTGGAATAGGTTCCTCACCAAGAAGAACCAAATCGTCGACTGTCCAAACGCCGAAGCCTTAGCATCTTTTAAACACAGCGCTTAGGACGAATGGCTCGCCAGACACCTCGGCCAAGAAAAACCGAGAACGATGGCAGCCCTAACAAGCCTCATGACCCGCTTTTGTGTGGGCGAGGACAGCTGGTTGGCCCGTAGCAGCACCAGCGACCCAAGCACATCCGAAGTTAGGGACGGCAATGGTAAACCATGACGCAACAAAAACAAGCGACGAAATAAAGAAGGTAGCCTAGATAACACGATGGTAAAAGCCGGATTCAGGGGCTCCCAACCAGGTCAGAGGAAAAAGCCTTTCAAAGGCAGCAGAGAAGGACAATCTGGCCTAAACAAAATTCTTGACAAACTCTGTCGGATTCACGGCACCCCAGACAAACCTGCAAATCATACCCACAGAGAATGTTGGGTCTTCAAGCAGGCCGATAAGCTAAACACTGAACACAAAGGGGAAGAGACACCGAGCAAAGACGAGGATGAACCTCGCCAGCAAAGCGCCGGAGGACAGAAAAAGTTCCCGCCAGAGGTTAAAACCGTAAACGTGATCCATGTGACAAAGAGGAGAAGCAATCATGCACTCCGATGCACACGAGCCATAGATCCCGTCACCCCTAGGTTCAACCCCTGGTTGTCCTGCCCGATCACTTTTGATTGTAGGGATCATGATACAAATATCCGGCGTGAAGGACTGACGGCCTTGGTGTTAGACCCAATCATAAATGGGTAACATTTCACTCGAGTCCTCATGGACAACGGCAGTGATCTAAATCTAATATATCAGGACACAGTCCGCAAAATGGGGATAGACCCGACTCAAATAAGCCATAGTAATACTACCTTCAAGGGAGTAATACCAGGCCAAGAGGCCCGCTGTACGGGCTCTCTACCACTAGAGGTGGTATTCGGTTCTCCCTATAACTTCTGAAGCGAAAGGTTAACTTTTCACATTGCCCCATTCTGAAGTGTCCATCAAGCACTACTTGGAAGAACGGCTTTCGCTCGTTTTAACGCAATACCGCATTATGCTTTTCTCAAGCTTAAGATGCCCGGTCCATGTGGCATCATCTCGGTTAGCGGATATACCGAACGTTTCCCACGTACGGAAGAGGATGCGGCGGCTCTAGCAGCCGCAAACTAGACGGCCGCAACAACCAGAAAAATGGCAAGTCATCAAGACCACGGACACGGTCTAACGAATCCGGCGTTCCATCTTATATGCATGAGATTGGTTTTCAAACCCTCATAAACGATACCAGGGGCTTCCCGCGTGTAATCAGGGCCAGCCCGGCTCAATCTGGCTTCTCTTGAATTTTGATAGTTCATTGATAATAACCAACTCTTCTTTTTGGCACGGCAACTTTCACCTAAGTTATTTCCTTTGCAGATGACAATCGTGCTACACCCGTCGAGGACACGGCACAACGGAGACACAGGCGCAGACACGCAGAAGGGACCCGCCCAAAGGTTTCTTTTTAGATTATGACCCTGTGTAATCCTTTTTTACTGTCTCTTCTTTCTCACATCCTCCGGATACTCCACACAACTGAGAAGGATGTTGGCGTTATTGACATGTGGCCATGCCAGAATTTTGCACGTACCTAGACACATGGGGTTTCTTATTAAGGGCAATGTTTAGCCCGGTATATGTTATAAAGACCGAACACCTTAGGGAGTGTTCGGCGTCCCGAGTTTGGCCCTATATGCATCAGCTCCGAATCATGTCTTTGGTGAAATGTTGGGTTTGCCCGGCTCCCATGTTTTGGTACCTTATGTTCCGTTATATCGGCTAAGGTAGCACTGGGAGAACTACTGCGATAGTGCCCTAGTTCATCCGGATGAGCACCTCAGTAGAGAAAGCCGAAAACTGACTGTCATGATATAGCGAGAGACTGGTCAACCACTCGATGACTCATCTAAATCTTCGGGATTCCTCCGCATTAACGAAGGGCCGTTTCCCGGTCATGTACGTACGCGCCCCGTATTCGGATGAGCGCAGAAGTACCAGGGGTTATATAGTAGCCCACTGTCAAACTCCTATGGCTAAGTGAAAGTGTTAAAGCAATATAGTCTGATTGCCTCGTTCGCTGCGCTATCACCTCCTTAACGGGCCAAGACCTTGGATCAAGTGTGGATATGCATTTTTTGCGAACACCCCCGCATTATATGCGTGGGGGCGGAAGCCGACGACTGCAAACTTTCAGGTTATATACATATATACATAAGCGGCCACACAGGAGGCATCATAGTACTTTCGGGAAAAAGTATAAATACAGTTGTCGGTGTCAAAACCGGCGGATCTCGGGTAGGGGGTCCCGAACTGTGCGTCTAGGCCGGATGGTAACAGGAGGCAAGGAACACGATGTTTTACCCAGGTTCGGGCCCTCTTGATGGAGGTAAAACCCTACGTCCTGCTTGATTAATATTGATGATATGGGTAGTACAAGAGTAGATCTACCACGAGATCGAGGAGGCTAAACCCTAAAAGCTAGCCTATGGTATGATTGTTGTATGATGAAGTTGTTCTATGGACTAAAACTCTCCGGTTTATATAGACACCGGAGAGGGTTAGGGTTACACAAAGTCGGTTATAATGGTAGGAGATCTTGAATATCCGCATCGCCAAGCTTGCCTTCCACGCCAAGGAAAGTCCCATCCGGACACAGGACGAAGTCTCCAATCTTGTATCTTCATAGTCCTGGAGTCCGGCTGAAGGTATAGTCCGGCTACCCGAACACCCCCTAATCCAGGACTCACTCAGTAGCCCCTGAACCAGGCTTCAATGACGACGAGTCCGGCGCGTAGATTGTATTCGGCATTGCAAGGCGGGTTCCTCCTCCAAATTCTTCATAAAAGTTTGTAAACACCAAGAGTAGTGTCCGGCTCTGCAAAATAAGTTTCCACGTATTGCCACAGAGAGAATAATATTAACACAAATCTAATCCGCTGACGTATTCCGCAGCGTGACATCACACTACGGCCAAGCTTTTATTCGAATCGTTTTCACTTTTCCACCATAGCGTGTTCTGCGAGGCGGTTTCCTTGGCACGTCTTGTCAAAGCAGAGATCGTGTCCCCTTTATTTATGGGATTCTCATCAATACGGACGTGGGTAACCCAATCGTGCCCGTTAGCATGTCTTCTCGATTAAAGGCGAGTCCCAAACGGTTACGGGGAGGGCTCCTGGTATTCAACCTCTTATAAAGAGACCAAGGCCTTACTCCTTTTCCCCAATCTCAAAACAAGTTCGCCCGTCGCCTCGAGTTCCAACACCCTAGGCTCCAGATTACAGGCGCTTCGGACCTTCGACAATGTCCGGTTCCGACCTTCAAGGCCGATGGATACCCTCCTCCGTCATGGAGGAGTACGTGCTAAAGTTGAGAGAGGCTAAGTTCTTGACCGCCGAAATTTTGCATAGGTTGCCTGCTCAAAGGCAGGCTATTCCCAGTCCCCATCCCGGTGAGAGCGTAGTGTTCATGTCTCACTTCCTTCGGGGGTTAGGCTTCCCGATGGATCCCTTCGTGAGGGGGCTGATGTTCTATTATGGGCTGGAATTTCATGACTTAGCTCCGGAGTCCATCCTCCACATTTCCTCGTTCATCGTTGTGTGCGAAGCGTTCCTCCGTGTTACTCCTCACTTCAGATTATGGCTCAAGACTTTTGGAGTGGAGCCACAGATGATCGAGGGACGGCGCACAGAGTGCGGAGGCGCTGTCATAAGTAAGAATGCTGATGCTCCATGGCCCGAGGACTCCTTTCAAGAGGAGCTCGGCTTGTGGCAACGAGAGTGGTTCTATATCACCGCTCCCAGGAGCGCCAAGTGGGTGGCGCCTCCTGCCTTTCGCTCGGGTCCCCCACCACGGCTAGCGTCATGGGTCAACAAAGGATTAGATTGGGGGTTATCCAAAGACGTGCCCTTGTTGCAGGGCCGCATTAGGGATCTCTTAGAAAGAGACCTCAACCTGGTCAAGGTGATGCAGGTCATGCTGATTCGCCGAACACTGCCTGGCAAACGTCGCTCCCTTTGTTTGTGGGAGTTTAATCCGGAGGGACCACGAGCTCTCCAGCATTTTATGGGCACAACGCCCGTGGAGATGTATAAAATGTTCTTCGGATCACAAGCAATGTGTCCGGATTTGACCGAGGACGCAAGTTTAAGCTGCAATCGCCCGGATACTCAAGTAAGTAACCTTGTGCCCGGACTCGCTATCCGTAAAATTGTCATAAATTCGCCCCTAAAAGAGTTGTCCTTTTAAACAGGAGTGGATAGCGAAGGCAAAGCTGATCAGGTGTCCGGCTCCCCTTCCTGAGACCAGGCCGGATCCCGTGCTAATCAGGATGTTGAAGATCGTGCCTTTGGAGGGAAGTGAGGGGGAGGACAAGGAAACTATGGCCTCCTCGAAGGAGGCTGCTCCGAAGGGAAGAACCGACAATTCCTCTCCTAAGGGGAAGAAGAGGGCCGCCTCTGACGACCCGGAGACCATGGCCTCAAAGCGGGGGGAAAAGTCCTCGTCAGAGGGTCCGACACCGGGGGGATCCTCGGCCGAACTACGCCCTCAAAGGGATCAGCCCTCCAACGAGCCGTAAGTAGAGAAATATTTTCCTTTAGAGGGATGAGAGAAATCCTTGCTTTTTATCTGAGAAGATTAACCGAAATTTTACTTTGTAGCTCGGACCTCAGCCCTTCTCAGCAGAGCTCGGCTTCGGGGGATCTTCTTCTGGAGATGATGGAGAGTGGAACGCCTCCACCTGCCGTACCGCCTGGCGAGGCGGGCGACCCTGAGGTGTCATTGCGGAGGGTTTCTCCGAATCCGGTAGGGGTGGAAGGTAGCCATATGTCCCCCCAAGGTTCTCCGCGTCCGGCCTTCGATGGAGGTCATAGGACGAGTCCGGCACCGTCCGATGCACGGTCGGAGGAGCTGATGATTCTGCTGGGGCGAGCTTCTATCTCAGAGCAGCACCGTGCATTGATGGGTACGGTGATTGGAAGGATTTCGTCCGCGGAAAGCGGATTGCATGAGGCCGTCAGAAGTTTGCTGACGGGTTTTGAGGTACGTTTGATAATGTACTTCTTTGTCAGTTGCGCATAAACAAGATGCGCCCTGTGTAGATAGTAGCCCCTGAGACTCTATGCGTTGTCAAAATTGACGGCGCGCAGAGGATCATAATCCCAAGTCTAAAATGTCGCCTTTGTATACAGGTGGCGAAGGGTCTGAAATCGAGCCGAACTGATGATTTTGCCGAACTCAAGCGGCAACTTGACGTGGCAGATGCCGACATCGCGCTCGTCAACGAGCGGCTTGATGAGGCTCAAGGTATGCAATTCCTTGGGCGGCATCTGGTAAGAGGAGCTTTATGCCAGTATCTTACAATGTGTGTGCTTGACGCAGATGGTGCGGCCATCGTGGAGAGTCTTCGGGCGGAACTTGCCCGAGCTAAGGAACAAGCCAGGACAAGTGATGCGGCTGCCGAGAAGGCCCTCGAAGAGCTGAGAGCCGAACAGGCTGCTCACTTCCGAAGCAAGAAGGAGATGGCCGTGATGGCCGTGAAGTTAAAAGGTGCTGCTGACCTTTACAAGTTTCTTGAGAAAGAAGACCGGGCGAGACAGACGGACTTAGAGAAGGTCGTTGCTGATGCCAAGGACGCTCGCTCTGCGATGAGAGCTGCGAAGGAGGAGCTACGTCAGGCCGGACAGATTGCGGCTGGAAAGCCCTTTATGCTACGGAGGAAGTTTTGCGATCCGAAGTTTGCTCCGTTGGACCGGATGTGGAGTGCGGAGGACACCTATCTGGATTTGGCAGCGAGTGCTGCTGATGCGACCGAATACTTTCGAGATCAAGAAGATCGCGAAGTGGAAAGGCTTTTCTGGTCGCAGTTCTAGAATCCAGAGCGTCCACTGGCAGTGGACGATCGTCTGGCTCAATGGGCCGAACTGTATAGATTGTCCGGACTCGCCATGAAGTACATCATGGGTCATCTGTGGCCGGGGAGATCGGAGCCGAAGAGTTATTTCAGCTTGGTGCAACAATTCCTTGACGCGGTGCCACGTATCAATGCGATGAAGAGGTCAGCATGCATAGAGGGCGCACGGATGGCTCTTGCCCGTGTCAAGACATACTGGGCAGAGATGGAGACCACCGTTGTTGCATCCCGCGATTCGGACAAAAGCCGAGTACCCTCCGAGCACTATTTTCAGGAAGTCCTTGAAGGGGCTCATGTAATAGAGATGCAGTGCTCGAAGGATGCTATGTTCTGATAGCATATGTAATTATAAAGCAATATTTTGATGAATTGTAGTAGCCTTTTATACTTGTGCCTTCAAGTATTTGGAACACCTCCTGTGCAGCCGTTTTAAGATATATATATATACAAAATCTGAAAGATTATAGTCATTGGCTTCTGCCCCCACGCACATAGTGCGGGGGTGCTCACAGAAGGCGCATTTCCACACTTGATCCAACGTCTTGGTCCTACAAAGGAGGTGATAGCACAGCGAGCTAGGCAACCGGACTATAATGCTTTAACACTTTCACTTAGCCATAGGAGCTTGACAATGGGACTATTTAGGTAGCCCCTGGTGGCGAGTGCGCTCGCCCGAATTCGGGGCACGTATGTGCTTGGCTGGGAAACGGCCCTTCTTTAATGCGGAGGAATCCTACAGATTCCGGAGGGTCATCGAGTGGTTGACCAGTCTCACGCCATATCATGACAGTCGGTTTTTGGCTTTCTCTACTGAGGTGCTCGCCTGGCCGAACCAGGGCATAATCACAGTAGTTCTCCTGGTGCCGCCTTAGCCGATAGAGCGGAACGTAAGGCGGCTGAACACAGGAGCGGGCAACCCAACATTTGACCAAAATCATGACTCGGAGCTAATGCATATAAGGCCAAACTCGCGACGCTGAACACTCCCTAAGGTATTCGTTCTTTATGAGAGCGGGCGAGGTAACGCTCTCAGGTATAAGCCCCTAGTGTCCAGGTACGCGCAAGAATTCTGACGTGGCCACATGCCAAGACGCCAGCCTCCTCCTTGGTCATAGAACCAGGGGATGTGTATCAATAAGAGACAGTAAAAAAGGTTTACGCAGGGTCTTAATTTGAAAAGAATCCTTGGAACGGGTCCCTACTGCACGTCTGCGCCTGTGTCTTCGTTGTGCCGTATCCTGGACAGGCGCAGCATGACGTTCATCTGTAAAAAGAGAGCAACTAAGTTGAAAAAGGGGCGTGCCGAACAAAAGTTATATGAAATAGACAAAGTGTAAAGTAAAATATGAAAAATTGAGCTTTATTGTCTCTTATTTTATACGTGTGAAGCCCCTAGTTCAGGGGTATATGGCCACTAAGCCTTTATCAACGATACTTTTGTGCCGGACTCGTCTATCCGTGTCCGTGGTCTTAATGACCTGTTCCGATGTTCTGGCTGGTGAAGCCATTGTATTGTGGGGCTGTTAAAGCGGCCGCACAATCCTCCGCTTGGGGGAGGTGTTCTCACTGCTTCCCCTTTAAGGAGACGATGCCGCGTGGACCGGGCATCTTAAGCGTAAGAGATGCATAATGCGGTATTGCGTTAAAGCGGGCGAAAGCTTCGCGTCCCAGTAGTGCTTGATAGCGACTTGAGAATGGGACGATGTGGAAAGTCAGCTTTTCGCGACGGAAGTTATCGCCAGAGCCGAAAATAACCTCGAGCCGGAGAAAACCCATGCAATGGGTGTCCGGACCTAGCGTTACTCCTTGACAGGAGGTTTTGCTGTGGCGAATTATTTTTGGGTCGATCCCCATGTGGCGGATTGAGTCCTGATATATCAGGTTGAGTCTGCTGCCACCGTCCATAAGGACATTCGAAAACTGGAGTACGCCAATTATTGGATCGAGTACCAGGGCAGTCCAGCCTGGGTTCCTGACACTTCTAGAATAATCCAGATGATCGAAGTTGATTGGTTTTGACAACCAGTGGCGGGATTCCTTTGGGATAGGTCGTGGGGTGCGTACCTTTATGGGCGCCGCACGTTTTGTTATGTGGAGTAACTTTACTATTTTTACTTCTTGTGGGAAATTCTTTTGCTTCCTGGTACTCTGCTTTTGGGGTTCGTCCTCGTCTTCGCTTGGTGTGTCGATCCCCTTGTGTTCGGCGTTGAGTCTGCCGGATTGTTTGAAAACCCAACAATCTCTGTGGGTATGGTTAGCAGGCTTTCCGGGAGTGCTGTGTATTTGACATATCCTTTCCAAGATTTTGTTTAGGTTGGATAGGTCGTCCCTGTTATCTTGCAGGGGCGGCTTTTTCTGATTCTGTCGTGAGCTTTTGAATCCGGCGTTGACTGCTGTGCTCTTCGGACTTTTTTCTTTTGTCCGGCGACAGTCCTTATTGCGTCGCGGTTTTCCGTTTCCATCCCTAGTTTCGGATGTACTTGGGTCACTGGTGCTGCATCTTGCCAACCAGATGTCCTCTCCTACGCAAAAGCGAGTCATGAGGCTTGTTAGTGTGGCCATTGTTCTTGGCTTTTCTTGGCCGAGGTGTCTGGCGAGCCATTCGTCTCGGACATTATGCCTGAAAGCCGCTAAGGCTTCAGCGTCCGGACAGTCGACTATCTGATTCTTTTTAGTAGGAAATCTATTCCAGAATTGCCGAGCTGACTCTCCGGGCTGTTGAGTTATGTCACTAAGATCGTCTGCATCCGGAGGGCGGACATAGGTCCCTTGAAAATTTGCTCGGAAAGCGTCCTCGAGCTCTTCCCAACTTCTGATTGTGTTTTTAGGAAGGCTTTTGAGCCAATGCCGGGCTGGCCCTTTAAGCTTGAGGGGTAAGTATTTTATGACGTGGAGGTCATCTCCTCTAGCCATATGTATGTGGAGGATATAATCCTCGATCCAGACTCCAGGGTCTGTTGTTCCATCATATGCCTCTATGTTTACGGGTTTGAATCCCGCTGGAAATTCATAATCCAGGACCTCATCAGGGAAACATAGGGGGTGTGCGGCACCCCTGTATTTGGGTGTGCCGAATTCTGATAATGGCTTTACTGCATTGCTTACGAGAGCTTGCTTTCTTGGCCCGTAAATGGACCTGGCTGGGCCATGATGCGAATCCTTAAGTGGGTCGCATGCCGGCTTAAGTGCGGCGCTGCTTGCGCTTTATGCTGGCCATGGGGTCGTCTATCCGACCGTGTGGCTTTCTCGCTTTTGGAATCCGAGGGCTCTAAGGACTCCTCGTCAAATTCAGGCAGTAGCTTTCACTTCGGATAGTTTTTAGTGCGGCGACTATCGCCGTATTTGTCTGCGGTACTGATTACTTTACTCCATCTGATCCTGAGTGCATCTTCCGCAGTTTTTAGCTTCCGCTTCTTCTTTTTCAGGCTGCGTGCGGTTGCAACGAGCCGTTTGTGGAGGTTCTTCTGCTTCGTGGGCTTGTCCGGCGTAGGGTCGTCCGGAATGCCATTTTCTCCGGGGGAGGGATGTTCGGTTTCTCTATCTGGGTTGTCCTGTTGGGACGGTTGCTCTAAGGCATGCTCGTCGTCTACCGGCTCATCCTGCTCTATGGCTGGGTCTTTATCTAGGCGGGGCTTGGGTCGGCGTTTACGCCGACGCTTTGATTGTTTTTCGAGAGATCGATCCCTCTTTCCATCCCCGTTTTCCTCGTTGTTGCTTCCTTTAGGGGTATCCACCATGTACACATCGTGAGATGACGTGGCCGTCCAATGCCCTATAGGCGTTGGTTCTTGGTTGTCTCCTGCATCGTCGTCCATACCGTCGATGTCTTCGGAGTCGAAGTCGAGCATGTCGGTTAAGTCATCGACAGTGGCTACGAAGTGGGTGGTGGGTGGGTTTTGAATTTCTTCATCATCTGAATCCCATCCTTGCTGACCGTAGTCCGGCCAGGGCTCTCCTGATAAAGAGAGAGACTTTAGCGAATTCAGGATGTCGCCGAAGGGCGAGTGCTGAAAGATGTCCACGGCGGTGAACTCCATTATCGGCGCCCAATCGGATTCGATCAGCAGGGGCGCGGGGGGGCTCGGAGTTCGGAGAGGAATCCGGCTCCTCGGAGTCACGGGCCATGCGGAGTGCGGGGCTGGAGTTCGGCTCGATCGCCTATGAGATCGCAGCCCCTGAGGCAGCGTCCAACAGCTGATCCTCGATCGGCGCAGTAGGCTCTGAATCAATGGTCGGAACCGGCGCGTGTGCGGCCTCCAAGGCACTGTTCGGTGGCAGAGCTATATCATGCCCATTGAGACAGTGCGGCGCGCTTGGCTGAGGCTCGAATCCGTCGAAGATCAAGTCCCCACGGATGTCTGCCATGTAGTCTAGGCTTCCAAACCTGACCTGATGGCCAAGGGCGTAACTTTCGATCTGCTCAAGGTGGCCAAGCGAATTGGCCCGCAGTGCGAAGCCGCCGAAGATGAAGATCTGTCCGGGGAGAAAAGTCTCACCCTGGACTGCATCGTTGTTGATGATCGGAGGAGCCATCGGGCCTAAAAGCGACGACACAGAGGAACTCTCAATGAAAGCACCAATGTCGGTGTCAAAACCGGCGGATCTCAGGTAGGGGGTCCCGAACTGTGCGTCTAGGACAGATGGTAACAGGAGGCAAGGAACACGATGTTTTACCCAGGTTCGGGCCCTCTTGATGGAGGTAAAACCCTACGTCCTGCTTGATTAATATTGATGATATGGGTAGTACAAGTGTAGATCTACCACGAGATCGAGGAGGCTAAACCCTAAAAGCTAGCCTATGGTATCATTGTTGTATGATGAAGTTGTTCTACGGACTAGAACCCTCCGGTTTATATAGACACCGGAGAGGGTTAGGGTTACACAAAGTTGGTTATAATGGTAGGATATCTTGAATATCCGCATCGCCAAGCTTGCCTTCCACGCGAAGGAAAGTCCCATCCGGACACGGGACGAAATCTTCAATCTTGTATCTTCATAGTCCTGGAGTCCGGCTGAAGGTATAGTCTGGCTACCCGAACACCCCCTAATCCAGGACTCCCTCAACAGCCTTGATAATTCAGTAAAACATTGTTTGTACAATGGGAATACATGTCACTGGAACATAATATTCTTCGAGCACTGATCCTCTATCGAACGAGCGCCTTCAAGAACTTCTTCAAAGTAGTGCTCGGCAGCCACTCGGCCTACGGTCGAACCCTATGTCGCAACAGTGGTGGCCTCCATCTCCACCCATTATGTCTTGACACGGGCAAGGGCCATCCGCGCACCTTCTGTGCCTGCCGATCTCTTTACAGCATCGATGCGTGGCACAGCACCAAGGAATTGTTGCACTAAGCTAAAGTAGCTATTCGGCCTTGGCCCTCCCGGCCACAGGTGATCCACAATGGACCTCATGGCAAGTCCGGACAACCTATGGAGCTCGGCCCACTCGGCCAATCACTCATTCAACAGCAGCGGACGGACTGGAGCATGAAACTGTGACCAGAACAGCTTTTCCACTTTGGGACCTTTCTGATCCTTGAAGTACTCGGCCGCATCAGCAGCACTTGCAGCCAAATCCATGTACGCATCCGCCGAACTCCATAGCCGGTCCAGAGGAGCATACTTCGGATCTCTGAACTTAGTCCGCGACAAGAAGGGCTTCCCAGACACGATATCTGCAGCTTGATTCAGCTCCTCCTTCGTCGCTCTAATTTTGGAGCAGGCTTCCTTGGCAGCCACCAGGGCCTTCTCCAAGTCCGTTGCCTTCGCCTTGTTTTCTTCTTCAAGAAGCTGGTAACGGTCAGCGGCATATTTTAACTATACATCCATCTTGGCTAATTTTTTCCTTGCTCTCGCAATGCGCGGCCTGTTCGGCCCTTAACTCTTCGGCCGCTTTTAAAGCGGCCGCATTGCTACTCCTTTCTTGCTCCTTGGCTCGGGCAAGCTCCGTCCAAAGGGTCTCCATGGTGGCAGCTCCATCTGCAGGCACAACATATTAAATATACTGGCATCATGCTACTCTTATTATGTGAAGATCACCAGAAAAATCGCTCACTCTGTGCCTCGTCAAGCCGCTTGTTGACAAGCACGATGTCGGCATCTGCCGCATCAAGTTGCCGCTTTAGCTCGGCAAACCCATTAGTTCGGCTAGCCACCGGAGCTTCAGCCACCTGCACATAAAAGTGGTCTGGTTATTACCTGGGTCTATGATCCTCTGTCTGCCGCCGTTCTCGACGACAACCAGAGTCTCAGGGGCTACTATCTGCATAGGGCATACCTAACGTATGTGGTACTGATAAAAACATACATTATTTCACGTACCTCGATGCCTTTCAGCAGACTCATAAAGGCTTCATGCAAACCGCTTTCAGCGGATGAAATCCTTTCAATTACCGTAACCATTAGCATACAATGCGCTTCCGAGACGGCCGCTTGCCCCAGCAGATCCTTCAGCTCGTCCGACCGCACACTGTATAGACCCTTCTGTCGCTCTCCTTAGGAGCCGGATACTAGGGATTCCGGGCAGCCAAAGGGTTATCCTCTGGCCCTAGTGGATCCGCAGATACCCTTCGCGACGATACTTCAAGGTCGCCCGCTTCTTGAGGCGGGGTGTCCGGGGGAGGCGTTTCACTCTCCATCATCTCCGGAAGAAGATCCCCCGAAGATGAACTCTATCGAGAAGGGCTACAACCCGGACTACAATTTATAAGCATCAGTTATTGTCTTTGGAAGTAAGGTAGGATGTTTTCACTATTAAGTACTTTTCGATTACTTACAGCTCGATAGAGGGCTGATCCCCGTGTGGACATTGTGCGACAAGAATACCCTTCGAGGTAGGACCCTCTGATGAAGAGTTCTTCTCCCGTTTGGAAACCTTGGTTTCCGGATCTTCAGAGGTAGTCCTTGAGGGAGTCCTGGATTAGGGGGTGTCCGGATGGCCGGACTATACCTTCAGCCAGACTCCCGGGCTATGAGGATACGAGATTCAAGACTTCGTCCCGTGTCCGGGAGGGACTTTCCTTGGCGTGGAAGGCAAGCTTGGCGATACGGATATGTAGATCTCCTACCATTGTAACCGACTTTGTGTAACACTAACCCTCTCCGGTGTCTATATAAACCGGAGGGTTTTAGTCTGTAGGACAACATATAGAACAACAATCATACCATAGGCTAGCTTCTAGGGTTTAGCCTCTCCGATCTCGTGGTAGATCTACTCTTGTACTACCCATATCATCAATATTAATCAAGCAGGACGTAGGGTTTTACCTGCATCAAGAGGGCCCGAACCTGAGTAAAACTTCGTGCCCTTGCCTCTTGTTACCATCCGGCCTAGACGCACAGTTCGGGACCCCCTACCCGAGATCCGACGATTTTGACACCGACATTGGTGCTTTCATTGAGAGTTCCTCTGTGTCATCGCCATCAGGAAGGATGCCTCGCCCCATCTTTAAAGATGGCACCATTGCTAAGGGAGCTTTTGCTGTCGGCCAAACCCTCCGGCTAGGTGGTTTTCTTATGACCGCCTGTTCGGCTTCTGCGTCGAAGATGACCTCTCGAGCCATCAAAAACAATCTTCATGTCAGCTCGGAACTCGCCGAGCAGTTAGATCCAATGGAGCTCTCCTCCATAACCAAGCTCTTGGATTGCATCGCCGCCCTGGGAGTCGCTACGGATTACGACCGGATTGGGCCTAAACCCGATCTGAGAGAGATTAACTCTCCCCAAGTCACCCATCACGTTGCCGTGGTAGAGGGACAGTGCGGCGACCCTTCATCTATCTTAAGGACTAGCTATGTCCGGATTCCTGATCCCTCCAAGCCGGATACCCGCGGAGGGGAGGATATCACTCAAGACCTGAACTTAGAGTCAGGCGACGGGCTGGATTCATTGGACAACATCCAGGAATCCAAAGTTTCGAGTTCAGAAATTCCTCGGCCTTTGAGCCTCAGATTGGGTGAGGCTTCGGATTTAATTCCACCCACCCACCCGAACATAAGCGATCTATCCCAAATTAGGAAAGAGCCCGATGAAACAGTACATCATTACTGGGCCAGATTCCTCCTGGTTAGGAACAGGATAAGGGACTGCCGCGAGGAAGACGCAATCTCAATCTTCTGCAAAAATTGCACGGACAAGGGAATCCTCAACGCCATAAGTCGCCGTGATATTACACGCTTCGCTGACTTAGTGACCATGGTACGAAAGTATTGTGCGACGGAAAGCGCCTGGAAAACCGAAATAAAATTTTGGGACGATCCGGCCCTGAATACAAACCCAGTCCGAAATAAAAGGGTGCATCATCGCCAGACACCCGGGTCAAACACCAAAAGGCACAAACCCTCTACAGGTCATGGAACCGTACTGGAAGGATGTCTTAATGGACCCTGTAAAATTCACAATACAGAGGACGCCACACCAACTCACAGCCTTAGAGCATGTTGGATACTCCGGCAGGTGGCCAAAATTGGCGAAGATCTCCAAATTCCGGAGGCCACAGAAAGCCACCCCAGAGATACCAATACGGTATTAACAGTCTTCGAGATTTTCGCATCAAATAATATGCGAAAAAGGACACTCCGCAGCCTTGCCGAAGTCTACCAAGTAGCAACAATAAACCCATGGAGTGACACAGCTATTACCTTTAATGCCAGTGATGAACCTAAATTCCGAACAGCCCGAGCACCAGCCGCATTGGTCCTCAGTCCAATAGTGGATGGCTTTTGTCTTACCAAGGTACTCATGGACGGCGGCAGCGGATTGAACCTCATTTATGAGGAAACCCTTCAAAAAATGGAAATAGAATGGAACCGCATTGAGCGAAGCAGCACAACCTTTAGAGGAATAATCCCCAGTTGGGAAGCGTGCTGTACAGGAAAAATCACACTAGATGCGGTGTTCGGCACGCCGGATAATTACAGGTCCGAAGAGGTCACGTTCCATGTGGCTCCGTTCAGCAGCGGTTATCACGCTCTGCTAGGGCGGGAAGCGTTTACAATCTTCCAAGCAATACCCCATTACGGGTACATGAAACTCAAGATGCCCGGGCCTAACGGCGAGCCATCAAGTCGCAAGTTTTTGCCGACTTCGTCGCAGAATGGACGGAGGCTGAACTCCCTAAAGAGTACGGCACATATTCAAATTGGATCATGCATTTCGACGGCTCCAAGATGTTGGCCGGACTAGGGGCTGGCGTCCTTTTGATGTCCCCGACAGGAGACACAGTTCAATACTTACTCCAGATTATGTACACAGACTCCAACAATGCAGCCGAATATGAGGCCCTTTTACATGGTCTCCAGATGGCAGTATCCATGGGCATTCAACGACTAGAGGTGCACGGGGACTCGAACCTTGCAATATCCCATATAAATGGAGACTTCGATGCCAAGGATCCAAAAATGGCAGCTTACCGCAACGCCGTCCTAAAAATGTCAGCTCGGTTCGAAGGGCTTAAATTTCACCATATAGCCCGGGAAAATAATCAGGCGGCAGATGTCCTGGCACGCATCGGCGCAAAAAGAGATGTAGTCCCCCCCCCCAACATCTTCTTGGAAAGGCTGTTCAAGCCATCCGTAGAATGGGAAGGGGAGCCGAACAATAACAGCCCGTACCCAACCGCACTGCCCGACACCAAACATTCTGACACAATCGGAGGCTCTGCCAATGAAATAACACCTTCAGCCCACGTAATAATGGCCATCATCGCCCCGTGGACAGAACATTCCTCGCCTACCTTACTAGGCAGGAACTCCCCAAGGACCAAAATGAGGCACGCTGCATAGTGCGGTGATCCAAAGCCTACAAAGTCCACGAGGGAGAGCTTTATAAGAAAAGCACTACCGGAGTCCTTCAAAGGTGCATCTTCGAAGAGGAAGGGCGGAACCTCCTGGCTGAAATTCATGCCGGACTCGGCGGTCATCCCGCTGCAGCTCGGTCCCTTGTAAGCAAGGCCTTCCGTACAGGCTTTTATTGGCCGACGGCCCGGGCAGACGCCCAGGACTTAGTCCAGCGATGCGTCGGTTGCCAGCTCTTTGCAAACCAAAGCCATATGCTACCCACCGCCCTCCAAACTATCCCCATCACTTGGCCCTTCGCGGTCTGGGGGCTTGACATGGTTGGACCCCTTAAAGGCGGAACCCACAAGCAAAAATACTTACTGGTCATAGTGGATAAGTTCAACAAATGGATAGAAGCCAAGCCTGTTAAGACGGCCGAATCCGGACCGGTGATAGACTTTATATCTGGGGTTGTACACCGTTACGGCGTCCCCCCCAGCATCATCACTGATAACGGCACGAACTTTACGGCCGGCGAGGTAAAACTCTCGTGCAAAAACATGGGCATCAAGCTCGATTACACTTCCGTCTATCACCCACAAACTAACGGCCAGGTCGAACGTGCAAATGGTCTTATCATGAGCGGCATCAAACCCAGATTAATGCGGTCCCTCAAGGAATATAACACGCACTAGGTAGAGGAGCTCAACTCCGTACTCTGGGGGCTGCGGACCACGCCGAATCGCACCACCGGATACACACCATTCTTTATGGTGTACGGCGCAGAGGCAGTTTTGCCTTGCGACATAATTCATGACTCACCTCGAGTGCACATGTACGAAGAAAGAGAAGCCGAGCTCGATCGGCAGGACAGTTTGGACGCATTGGAGGAGGAGCGTGACGTGGAAAAAGCCCGTTCCGCATTCTATCAACAGCAGGCTCGAAGATACCAAAGCAAAGAAGTACAGGCCAAAAATTACAACGTTGGCGAATTAGTTCTACGCTTGCCGGACAAGAAAAAGGAAAAACTCAAGCCCAAGTGGGAAGGTCCCTTCATAATTGACCAAGTCCTGACTGGTGGAGCATACCTCCTGCGAGATGCATCGAATAACCGATTCGAGCCGAACCCATGGAACGCAGCCCGTCTCCGAAGATTCTATGCCTAGCGCCGGACTCTGTGTTCGTCTCCTTCCTCTGTCCATTTTTTATATACTATCTGTCTTACATTTCTCTCCTTCTCCCCTTCCTTTCTCTTATAGCCTTTAAAGGCTCATCAAATGACGTGCTATTCGCACTCATTAAACCTGGGGGCTTCTTTTACCAGAAGCTTATTTATACGGGCTTCATGCCCAACACATGTGTTACACTTCCGCATGTACCTTCTATTTCACCATTATATGCATCGATATGACTTAAGTTTTGGCCAAGCTGGGTTGCCTGGCTCCTGTGCTTACCCATACGTTCCCGATTATTCGGCTAGGCGGTAAAGGGAGCACCTCTGCGATTGTTACTGCTGGATCAGCCGGATGTGTACCTCAGACTGGGTGAAGCCGAAAGCTAGCGTTCTTAAGGGAATATTCGGCCGGTGACCTAAAAGATGATTTTTTTTCACTTATTTATTTATGCGCCCCAGATGCTTTTTTCCACGTCTTTTTCGTAGAATGGGCATGCACTTTAGGGCATGCCTCCTAGGGAAAGGAACCCCTAACGAAACTATTCTCCCTGGAAGTTGTTTCTTACTAACCATGTAATATAACATAACTAGTCGGGCACTTGTCTGTTCAGGCACTAATGACCCCTACGCCTGGTCTCCATGCATTCCCCGGTTCTTACATAACCGCATGGGAATTCGGACACACTCCGGACCGTCAGGTCCCGAGGCTGAAGCGAAAAGGTCGGCCATGACAAACGATCTACAATCCGGCTAGAAGGCATTATAAATGTCAATTAAATTACATAGTCATTCTGACTGATTGTATTCCTCTTCAATACCATCTAACAGGCTATCTAATTTACAGTCCTGTTGGGAATACTTTGCGGCCAATTCTACTTGGCCGTATACTAAGCTTACAGGGATCTCCTTCCCATCGGGCCCCACAGGACCGACCTCGGCCATGTGGTTGGGGTCAGCCTTTGTGTACCGCGTCTTCACCATGGCCCAGGCCTCCCTAGCGCCTTGATGGCAGGCCGATATCTTCCACAATCGGAAGCGCCGTCGTGCTCCCTTTAGCTTCTCCACAAGCTCTCCAAGACTTTCGGGCATGGAGATGGATGGACACAAGGCCTGGGCGACGCCTTGCATCGCCTGCCGAACTCGCTCGAGCAGTTGCGAGAGCTCGGGAAGAAGGTCACCCGTAGAACCGGGCATCTCCTCTGCAGGACGACCTGTTAGCAGACCTACAGACATTACTCTGTTAGTCGACTTCCTCGCCGAACTTTTTTTCAAAGGTTTGTTCAAGCACTTACTAAATATGCCGCGCCGAAGCCGCTGATTCTCCTTAACGGAGTCTGATAGCTGGGCACAAACATCTTTCAGGTCGACGCCCAGCTTGGTGTTGGCATCTTGGAGATCGTTCTTCTCCCGCCTCACCTTTCTCAGCACCTTGTCCCTAGCCTTCAGCTCGCATAGGAGTTGTTGCCTTTCCGGACTCAATCCGGCGCCATCTGCAATTTCATTTGTCAGATTCGCACCCATGTCATGCTTCGCAAAATACTTATCTTTTGAAGTGTATATTACCAGAGGGGGTCTCCTTGGGCTCCCCTGTCACAGCTAGTGCGGCCTCAAGTTGGGCTTTTCACTCTTCCAGCTCCTGGGACAGTTGGGAATTATTTTTTGTAAGAACCTGCATAACATATGATCCTTAAATCAGTTATTCTAACTGTTTCAAGTCTCGGGGGCTACTGGTATATATATATATATATAATTACCAAAATTTTCTTACCCGTATGTCTTTTACATATTGCTCCGTGGCTCTGGCTAGACCATTTTGAGCGGCACGGAGGTACGCATCTCCCGAATTGAAGGCATCTAATGCCTCTCGGGAGAAACAAGCGTCGCGAAGAATTGTCCGGCGACGCCTGTGGTTCATGGCACTCTCCACCTCAGAGTTGGTGGCAGACAACCTGTCCACATCCTCCGTCGGAGGAGCGTCTGGTGCGCGCCTTGTGTTCGCCTCCGCCTCCGGACCAGGCTTTGGAGCCTGGCTGGTGGAGGCGCGATTGGCAGCCTCTCCGGATATAGTCCGACGAGGTCTCTTTGTCCTGAAGAGAGCACGAGTGTTAACATGCCTTGAAGGTATAACACCCGGGATAAGGGGCGCGCCATACCTTTGCGCTGGCGTCTTGGTCCGGACTGCACCTCTTTTTTGCCCACGGGGCCCTGCGACCCCTCGTTGGCTTGTCGCCGCAGGTTCGGCCTCCCGTCTCAAAAACCTCCCCTGCAAAGCTCGGTTGTAATCAGGAAACTGAAAACACGAGAGGGCGGACCCCTATTCGGGGTACTGGGACTTCGATCTCAGTTACCTGGGAGGCCGGGATTATCCCTGGGTAATCGGCCGTAATGGCCACCAAGGCATTGTCCTTGCTCAATTGATGGAACACTCCATCAATCAGCTCCACAGATAAGTTCGGATCCTCTTGAGAGGCCGGGTCGAGGGACCGTCCTGGGTCCTCGGGTTGTGGGGGAGGGTTGTTTATTTCTTTAACAGTCTGGCGCAGTTCCTGTGTTAAAGTCGTTAGACTGAATATTTAACAATGGGCATATAAAACGGATGGGCAAGTAAACCACTTAACCAGCTTGGGGGAATGTACATAGAAAATCCACCCTGCGGGTTGACGCGGAGAAATTCCTCCTCTTCTCCCTTGTACAAAGCGGACAAGGTCTTTGTTAGGGCCGCAGCCGAATCCGGTCCCTTACGGCCGTAGCGGGTGGCGTCGTCCTCCCTGTTGAAATCCCACATGGGGTGGCCTCTATACTGTAGCGGCTGCACCCCTCGCATGATGCATGCGGCCATGACCCCGATCATGGTCAGTCCGGAATGAGCTAACAATCTTATCCGGCTCATCAGGTAACAGACGTCCTTGTCACTTTCCCTCTGAGGGCTCCGTGGACGCCAGCTTAGGCGCTTCTTTAGTGGGGCACTGTCGAACTCAGGGAGGCCGATCCGGACAGGATCCGGCAGCGGGACGTCCTCTATGTAAAACCATTCCGAAGGCCAGTCCTCAGACGCCTTCTTTGGGGTTCCGGATAGATATCCGGTCCCGGCGATGCGCCACACTTCGGCTCCGCCCACTTGATATATCGACCCCTTCTGAGAGCGGGGCACAAGGCAGAATAGCTCTTTCCACAGCCTGAAATGAGCCTCAACACCCAAAAACAGCTCGCAAAGGGCTACGAAGCCCGCGATATGCAATACGGAGGCAGGCGTAAGATTGTGTAGCTGGAGGCCATAGAACTCCAGGAGCCCCTGGAGAAATGGATGGATTGGAAATCCGAGCCCTCTTATTAAATAAGGGACGAGGCATACCCGCTCTCCTTTGGAGGGATTAGGGGCACTCTCCGCTTGCTCTTCGCCATTATAGATGGCAAGACCGGCTCGAACCGGGACCATATAGGCCGGGGGGAGAAATCCCTTGGTCTAGAGCATCACTAGCTCGCTATGCGGGATGGAGCATCTCTCCCAATATCCAGGCTGAGGGCTGGAAGGGCGAAAGGAGGAGTTGCGACAGCTGGCCATGGTGGTATGGACCTTTGTCGGATGCGCTCTGATGAACACTCGCGAAGGGGAGAAGGTGTGGTTTGGATCTAAATCCTCGTCCCCGTAAATGGGCGGATCATTTACGCGTCTAGGGGTGTGGATGTAAAAACACTTAGACTTTTCATATTCGTTTGACACGTGGGAGACGGCCATTATTGGGCGTAGAAGCCAAGGAGCGCAACATTTACAAGAAATCGGACTTTATTCAACAGGTACATGGAATTTGAAGGAGAACCCGCCTTGCAATGCCGAAGACAATCTGCGCGCCGGACTCATCGTCATTGAAGCCTGGTACGGGGGCTACTGAGGGAGTCCTGGATTAGGGGGTGTCCGGATGGCCGGACTATACCTTCAGCCGGACTCCTGGGCTATGAAGATACAAGATTGAAGACTTCGTCCCGTGTCCGGGAGGGACTTTCCTTGGCGTGGAAGGCAAGCTTGGCGATATGGATATGTAGATCTCCTACCATTGTAACCGACTTTGTGTAACCCTAACCCTCTCCGCTGTCTATATAAACCGGAGGGTTTTAGTCCGTAGGACAACATATAGAACAACAATCATACCATAGGCTAGCTTCTAGGGTTTAGCCTCTCCGATCTCGTGGTAGATCTACTCTTGTACTACCCATATCATCAATATTAATCAAGCAGGACATGGGGTTTTACCTCCATCAAGAGGGCCCGGACCTGGGTAAAACTTCGTGTCCCTTGCCTCCTGTTACCATTCGGCCTAGACACACAGTTCGGGACCCCCTACCCGAGATCCACCGGTTTTGACACTGACAGTCCTCTTCCTTAGCCGGGGAGAGAGAATGTCAGATTCTTCCCTTTGATTGTCCTCCCTCGCGGAGCTGCTCATTCCCCCGGCTGGAATAAGTAGCGAGTGAGGCCCGCTTTGCCCTCTTTATTCCCCCATCATCTTCCTTTGAGAACACTGGATAAGGCGTCGGCTCGAGCATCTTGTCCAGTACCGGATTGTACAAACCCTCAGGAAGGGGGGCCGAACACCTGATCATCATCGCCTTTGTTATCCAGTCCTGGTCAAAAGGCGGCTCTTTAGAATGATGCCATGATAAATAAAAGGATAGCAGGTTCGGCATGGGATTAATTACTTGGGCAGCAGGGCGGTTGCAGCTCAGGCCCACTTCCTCGGTGGTGTCCGGACACTCTATTTGGGGTCCTAAGAATGATTTGTACATCTCTTTGTGCGTCATGCCGAGGAAATGCTGAATAGCATGCGGTCCTTCCGGGTTGAATTCCCACATACGGAGGGGCCGGCGTTTGCAAGGTTGGACTCGATGAACCAGCATAACTTGCATTACCATAACCAGACTGAAATCTCCCTCGAAGAGATCTCAGATATGGCTCTGCAGTATTGGTACGTCCTTGGCTGGACCCCAGCTCAGCCCCCTGCTGATCCACGACATCAATTGTGGTGGGGGGCGAGTGAAAGGTAGGGGCAGCTACCCACTTGGCACTTCGAGGAGCTGTGATGTAAAACCACTCCCGCTGCCACAATCCGGACACCTCTGGGAAGGAACCCTCTGGCCATGGAGCGTGCTGCCCCTCGATCATCTTTGGCTTCACATCGAAGGTCTTGAGCCACAGGCCGTAGTGAGGGGTAATGCAGAGGAAGGCCTCGCATATGACAATAAATGACGAGATGTGAAGAAGGGAATCCGTGGCCAGATCGTGAAAATCCAGCCCGTAATAGAACATAAGACCCCTAACAAAGGGATCCAGAGCGAGGCCTAGTCCTCGGAGGAAGTGGGAGACGAACACAACGCTCTCGTTGTGTTCGGGAGTAGGGACGACTTGCCCTCGGGCGGGCAGCCTATGCGAAATTTCGGCGGTCAGATATCTGGCCTCCCGCAACTTCTTGATGTCCTCCTCCGTGACGGAGGAAAGCATCCACCAACCTTGAAGGTTGGATACGGAAATGGTTGAAGGTCCGAAGCACCTGACCTAAGCTTTGGGTGTTAGAACTCGAGGCGGGGGAAGGATTCGATTGAGCGCGGGAGCGAAAAAAGAAAAAGCCTTGTCCCCTTTATAAAGAGGGTGAATATCAGGCGTCCTCCTCGTGGCCGTTTGGGACTTACCTAAGATCTATGAGTCATACCAACAGGCACGGTTGGGTTACCCACGTTTGTAGTGATGAGAATCCCATGATAAGGGGAACACGATCTCTGCTTTGACAAGACGTGTCAAGAAAACCGCCTCGTGTTATGTGCGGAGCTGGTTGAGAGAAACGGTTCGAATAATGATCGGGTCATGGCGTGATGTCATGCTGTCAAAACGTGTTAGCAGATTAGATTTTTGGAAATATTATTCTCTCTACAGTGGTATGTGGAACTTCTTTTGCAGGGTCGGACACTGTCCTTGTATTCAAACTCTTCCATGGTGTATTCGAAGGAGGAACCCGCCTTGCAATGCCGAAGACAACTGAGGGAGTCCTGGATTAGGGGGTGTTCGGATAGCCGAATAATACCTTCAGCCCGACTCCTGGACTATGAAGATACAAGATTGAAGACTCCGTCCTGTGTCCGGAAGGGATTTTCCTTGGCGTGGAAGGCAAGCTTGGCGATACGGATGTTCAGATCTCCTACCATTGTAACCGACTCTATGTAACCCTAACCCTATCCGGTGTCTATATAAACCGGAGGGTTCTAGTCCGTAGGACAACATACACATCTACAATCATACCATAGGCTAGCTTCTAGGGTTTAGCCTCTCTGATCTCGTGGTAGATCAACTCTTGTATTACCCATATCATCAATATTAATCAAGCAGGACGTAGGGTTTTACCTCCATCGAGAGGGCCCGAACCTGGGTAAAACTTCGTGTCCCCTGCCTCCTGTTACCATCTGGCCTAGACGCACAGTTCGGGACCCCCTACCCGAGATCCGCCGGTTTTGACACCGACATTGGTGCTTTGATTGAGAGTTCCTCTATGTCATCACCGTCAGGCCCGATGGCTCCTACGATCATCAATGGCGATGCAGTCCAGGGTGAGACCTTCCTCCCCGGACAGATCTTCGTCTTTGGCGGCTTCGCACTGCGGGCCGATTCACTTGGCCATCTAGAGCAGATCGAAAGCTACGCCCCTAGCCGTCAGGTCAGATTTGGAAGGTTAAACTACACGGCCGACATCCGCGGGGACTTGATCTTCGACGGATTCGAACCAGTGCCGAGCGTGCCGCTCTGTCACGACGAGCATGATCTAGCTCTGCCGCCGAACAGAGCCCTGGAGGCCGCACCCGCATCGGCTCCGACCCCTAGTTCGGAGCCGACCGCGCCAATCGAGGATGGGCGGTTGGACGCCACCTCGGGGACTGCGATCCCAATGGCGGTTGAGCCGAACACCAGCCCTATTCTCTGCGAAGCCCGTGGCTCCAAGGAGCCGGATTCTTCTCCGGACTCCGAGCCCTCTGCGCCCCGACCGATTGAACCCGACTGGGCGCCGATCATGGAGTTCACCGCCGCGGACGTCTTTCAGCACTCGCCTTTCGGCGACATCCTGAAATCACTGAAGTCTCTCTCTTTGTCAGGAGAGCCCTGGCCGGACTACGGTCAGCAAGGTTGGGGTACGGACGATGAAGAAATTCAAAACCCACCCACCACCCACTTTGTAGCCACTGTCAACAACTTAACCGACATGCTCGACTTCGACTCCGAAGACATCGATGGTATGGACCCCGATGAAGGAGATGATGAAGAACCAGCACCCACTAAGCCCTGGAAAGCCACCTCGTCATATGACATATACATGGTGGACACCCCAAAGGAGGGAGAGGGCGATGGAACAGCGGAGGATGACCCCTCCAAGATACAGCAAAAGCGCCGGCGTCAGCGGCGCCGCTCAAAATCCTGCCAACAAAAAACGGCGATTCCAGCACGGGAGATAATAATACCCCGGAAAGCACCGAAGAACATCCCCCCAAGCAAGATTTAGCACAGGAGGATGGAGAAACCAGCCCTCATGAGAGAGCGGCCGACAGAGAGGTCGAGGACAATAATTGTATCCCTCCCTCCGAAGACGAGGCAAGCCTCGACGACGATGAATTTGCCGTGCCAGAGGATCCCGTCGAACAAGAGCGTTTTCAACGCAGGCTTATGGCCACGGCAAGAAGCCTCAAGAAAAAACAGCAACAGCTTAAAGCTGATCAAGATCGGCTAGTCGATAGATGGACTGAAGTCCTTGCGGCCGAAGAGCATAAACCCGAACGCCCCTCCAAGTGCTACCCGAAGCGCATGTTGCTACCCCGATTAGAGGAGGAAGCACTCGACGCGGCTGACAGGCCACCTCGTGGCCGCAACAGAGAGGCCTCATGGCCCTCCACCCAAGCCGCACCCCGTACCAAGGCACGGGAATATGCGCCGGACTTACGAGACATGTTGGAGGACAAGACAAGGCAAACAAGATCGATCTACGGATCGCGTAGGCACCCCACGGCTCGAGAAGACAACCGTCACGCCGGTCACAAATTTGGCAGGGCCGAACACAGTAGACAAAGCTCATTGGAGCTACGTCATGATATCGCCCAATACAGAGGCGCCACACACCCATTGTGCTTCACAGACGAAATAATGGATCATCAAATCCCCGAGGGTTTCAAACCCGTAAACATCGAATCATATGATGGCTCAACAGATCCCGCGGTATGGATCGAGGATTATCTCCTTCATATCCACATGGCCCGCGGCGATGATTTCCACGCCCTCAAATACCTCCCACTCAAGCTTAAAGGACCAGCCTGGCAGTGGCTTAACAGCCTGCCAACAGGGTGAATCAGCTGTTGGGAGGACCTGGAAGCCGCATTCCTCGACAATTTCCAGGGCACTTATGTGCGACCCCAGACGCTGACGACCTAAGCCACGTAATTCAGCAGCCAGACGAATTGGCCAGGCAATTCTGGACACAGTTCCTAACAAAGAAAAATCAAATACTCGACTGTCCGGACACAGAGGCCTTAGCAGCCTTCAAGCATAATATCCGTGATGAGTGGCTTGCCCGGCACCTAGGACAAGAGAAGCCGAAATCTATGGCAGCACTCACGGCACTCATGACCCGCTTTTGCATGGGAGAAGACAGCTGGCTTGCTCGTAGCAACAATATGACCAAGAACTCTGGTCGTTCGGACACCAGGGACATTAGTGGCAGGTCGCGCCGCAACCAACAGAAGCGCCGCATCAACGGCGACAATGCTAAGGATACGGCAGTTAATGCCGGATTCAGAGGCTCTAAATCCGGTCAGCGGAAAAAATCATTCAAAAGGAATCCCAGCAGCTCGTCCAGCTTGGACCGAATACTCGACCTCTTGTGTCAAATACATGGCACCCCCGAAAAGCCAGCCAATCACACCAACAAGGACTGTTGGGTGTTCAAGCAGGCAGGCAGATTAAGCGCCGACAATGAAGACAAGGGGTTGCATAGCCATGACGACGAGGAGCCCGGCCGCTGAACAATAATGGGCAGAAGGGTTTTCCCCCACAAGTGCGGACGATGAGCATGATATATGCCACCCATGTCCCCAAGAGGGAGCGGAAGCGCGCGTTAAGGGACGCATACGCGGTAGAGCCAGTCGCCCCAAAGTTCAACCCATGGTCCTCCTGCCCGATCACCTTTGATCAAAGAGACCATCCCACTAGCATCCGTCATGGCGGATTCACCGCATTGGTTCTCGACCCAATTATTGACGGATTTCATCTCACTAGAGTCCTTATGGACGGCGACAGTAGCCTGAACCTGCTTTACCAGGATACTGTGCGGAAAATGGGCATAGATCCCTCGAGGATTAAGCCCACCAAAACGACCTTTAAAGGCGTAATACCATGTGTAGAGGCCAGCTGTACAGGCTCAGTCACACTTGAAGTGGTCTTCGGATCTCCGGATAATTTCCGAAGCGAGGAGTTAATCTTCGACATAGTCCCGTTCCGCAGTGGCTACCATGCACTGCTCGGGCGAACCGCATTCGCCAAGTTCAATGCGGTCCCGCACTACGCATACCTTAAGCTCAAGATGCCAGGCCCTCGAGGAGTAATTACGGTCAATGGAAACACCGAACGCTCCCTCCGAACGGAGGAGCACACGGCGGCCCTTGCAGCGGAAGTACAAAGCAGCCTCTCCAGGCAGTTCTCCAGCCCGGCCATTAAACGTCCGGACACAGTCAAGCGTGCCCGGAGTAACCTACAACAAGACCGCCTGGCACGTTCCGAGCAGGCGTAGCAATGCGGCCCCAACCCCAACCCCCGCAAAAAGGCGACGCCAGTACTTCGCGTACATAACTATGCCCTAGAAATACCATGGGCATAGGGGGAGGGGCACCATCACGACACGCCCAAAACACGGCTTAAACCGCACCAGGGGCTGCCGATTTTTTTTATACTTTTCTCTTACTTCCAGGACTCTACTCTTCGGAAGGCTTGTTCGGCAGTTCAATTGACGCACAAACGATGCAAGAACCAGGGAAGCAGACAAGCCATGCCGCATTACGGAAATCCCAGGTGGTCTCTATCACGAGCAGTATACCTGTTTCGCATACTATCCCGCAGCTTGCCCCTGAAGCAGACATGTTAAATAGTCCAACTTTTCGTTTATCGCATCACTTGTATCGTTCTACTTTGATCGTAGCTATTTTAATGAACAATGCATAGATTTTGTCTATTTTTTGCATTACCTTTTTTTAATATATATATATATATATATATTCCTTAATGACATGTTGCACCCGTACACTTTGGTACGGCCAAAATATGCCAGGGGCTTCAGTACCCCTCAACATGGTGTGAGAAGTTCGAACACTTTAACAAGTGCGACGCCCCGAACTTATAGCATTATATGCATCGGCTCTGAATCATGTCTTGGGTCAATAGTTTGGTTTGCCCGGCTCCTATGTTTTGGTGCCTTACGTTCCGCTATATCGGCTAAGGTAGCACTAGGAGAACCACTGCGATTGTGCCCCAGTTGAGCTAGGCCGAGCACCTCAGTGGCGAAAGCTAAAACTGACTGTCATGATGAAGCGAGAGCTGGTCGCTGTTCGAGAGGTTTTTTCGAGTCCCTAAAGACTTATGCCGCTTCGGGCAAGGAGTCGGCTCTGTCCGGCCAAGGCGTGGATAGCGCCCCGAAATCGGTCTTCTGAATACTAGGGGCTTCGCCGAAATTTAAAATTATAGAATTCTATGGCTAAGTGAGAGTGTTCACGCATTATAGTCCGATTGCCTCGTTCGTTGGGCTGAGCGCCTCCCTCGAAGGACCCAAATATGGGAAAAAGGGCGCCCAGGTTTATCCCCGAACACCCCAGCACTAGCGGCATGGGGGCAGAAGCCGACGACTCGCCATCTCTCAGTATTGATAAACAGCCGCACAGAAGGTAATATTTTAAATTCAAGCAGCATTGCTTAGCGCATATGAACAAGTTTTCAGCGCACAGGATAACACGAGCGGGTTTTACTCAAAAAATACATCCTTGGTACATCCATCCGCAACAAGGCGGGCACCCTTCAGAACATCCTTATAATAATTCTCGGGCTTGCGATGCCCTTTCCCCGGCGGTGGCCCGTCCTTCACAAGCTTCTCCGCATCCAGCTTGCACCAGTGCACCTTAGCACGGGCAAGGGCCCTACGGGCACCTTCAATGCAGACGGAGCGCTTGATGTCATCAAGCCTCGGATAGGCCTCCACCAGCCGCCGCACCAGACCAAAATAGCTCCCAGGCAGAGCCTCTCCAGGCCATAGCCGAACTAGGAGGCCCTTCATGGCCTGTTCGGCCGCCTTGTGGAGCTCGACCAGTTGCTTCAGCTAGTCGCTCAGGGGCACGGGGTGTCCGGCCTCAGCGTACTGAGACCAGAACACCTTCTCCGTCGAGCTGCCCTCCTCGGCTCGATAGAATGCGGCGGCATCAGATACACTCCGGGGAAGATCTGTGAACGCTCCTAGAGAGCTCCGGATTCGGGTAAGTAACAGGTAACTCACGTTTATGTGTTTGCTTTGCATAAAGAATGCCTTACCCGCCGCAATCTTCTTCACCTCATCCAACTCCTGGAGGGTCTTCTAGGACTCGGCCTTGGCAGACTTGGCATTTTCTATAGCTGTCGCGAGCTCGGACGCTTGCGTCTTCGAGTCAAGCTCCAAACTCTCATGTTTCTTCATGAGAACCTGGAGCTCTTGCCGCACCTTGCCAACCTCAGCCGCATACCTCTCCCGCTCGGTGTGCTCCATGGCCGCACTCTTCTCGGCCTTGAGCAGCGCTTGCTTAAGGGTTGCCACCTCAGATGTGGCCCCTGCAATAGCCATGTCAATCCTATCATTTTTTGCAATTGCACCTTTTTTATATACATATTCAAACAGGGTATTTCTTACCTTCCTTCTCCTCGAGCTACTTCTTGGCACGCTCGAGCTCTTGCTCGGACTTCTCGAGACTCTGCTTCAGCATGTCCACTTCCGCAGTCAGTGCGGCGGACGCTAGCAGAGAAGCCTGCATACGCATATTGACTCCTTTTGTTAGACTCCTACGAATTCTTTGATCCTCTATTTGGCTTTTCTTCCCGAACGCCCAACAGAGCATCAGGGGCTACTGTCTATGCGGCAAAATTATTTGAACATTCTTTACTTACCTCAAAGTCTGCTAAAAGTCTTGTACAAGCTTCAGTCAGTCCGCTTTTGGCGGACTAAACTTTCTGGATCACCGCACTCATAATAGTGCGGTGCCCCTCGTCGATGGAGGCACCTTGGAGCGCCTCCAACATATTGTCCAGCGCCTCCGGTTGGATGGAGGTCACCGGCATGGTAGGCTTGCTCCTCTTGGAAGGAGGTCGCCCGCCGGACTCTGGAACCCTTGAAGATTTCGGAGCTATGTCCGGCCTTAAGCCGGACTTGGAGCCCTGGGGGGTTTCATCCCCTTTACTCATGGAGTCCGGGAGGTCGCCTTGCGGCGCCTCCAGGACCACCTCCTCCCGGCATGGAACCTGTTGGGACAACACTTCAGTGTCATCCGCAGGGCGGGGGGATGAAGCCGTCGGAAGTGAGTTCACCTCCGACGGGTCCAGTGAGCCGCTCGATGATACATCGAGCCAGTCCTTGGGTGGGCTGCATAAACATATTCGACATAAGGAAAAGCTGTGCGAAAAACGAATACTATGAATTACCCCGGTATCTGGACACTTATGATTTCGCCAGGGGCTTGGCCCTGGGTTGCCACTCCTCTTCGTCATCGTCGGACTCGGTGGAGCAGTCCGGAGGAAGGGTTTTCCCCTTCTTGGACCCTCCGGCCTCCTCGGAGAGGGCGGCCTTCATTTTTTTCTCTCCTCCCGCTGGAGGGGGAGAGGTCTCTTCTTCTTCCTCCTCGTCTTCACGAGAGGAAGGCGCTTCAGGACCGTCGAATGACGAATCCGACACCTCCTGGCGCCGGGCACTCTTTCGAGTCCCCATGGCCCTTTTCGTGGCCTTCTTCTCCGGCACCACATAGGGCGCCGGAACCAGCAGCTTCGCCAAGCGAGTGTCCGTTGGGCCTTCAGGCAGAGGATCCGGACAGTTGATTTGTCCGGACGTCGCCACCCAATCCTATCAAAGATAAGGGAACTCAGATCCCGCATAGAGTCAAACCATGAAAAACTGATACCCTGTAAAAGGACAAAAACGGCTTACCACATGAGCGTGATGCTGAGTACTGAATCCGCGATCCTCGGCAGCGGATGCGGGAGCCTCGGCGCCCTTGAAAAGCACCCTCCAAGAATCTTCGTACGTCGTGTCGAAGAGCCTGTTTAGAGTTTGATGCTGCGCCGGGTCGAACTCCCACAGGTTGAAGGCCCGTCGTTGACACCGGAGGATCAGGCGGATGAGCATAACCTGGACTACGTTGACAAGCTTGAGCTTCTTGTCCGCCAGGGTTTGGATGCATGTTTGGAGTCCGGTCAGCTCTCCTTTTTTACCCCACGACAGGCCGGTCTCCTACCAGGAGGTGAGCCGCGTAGGGGGTCCGGACCGAAACTCGGGGGCTGCGAGCCATTCGGGGTCGCACGGCTCGGTGATGTAAAACCACCCCGATTGCCACCCCTTCAGGGTCTCCACAAAGAAGCCCTCGAGCCACAGGACATTGGCCATCTTGCCAACCATGGCACCGCCGCACTCTGCCTGGCTGCCGCGCACCACCTTCGGCTTGATGTTGAAGGTCTTTAGCCATAAGCCGAAATGAGGGCGGATGCAGAGGAAAGCGTCGCACACAACGATAAACGCCGAGATGTTGAGGACGAACTGCGGGGCTAGATCGTGGAAATCCAGGCCGTAGTAGAACATGAGCCCCCGAACAAATGAATGCAGAGGGAAGCCCAGTCCGTGGAGGAAATGGGGGAGAAATACCACCCTCTCATGGGGCCTAGGAGTGGGGATGAGCTGCCCCTTCTCGGGGAGTCGGTGCGTGATGTCGCTGGCTAGATATCCGGCCTTCCTTAGCTTTTTTATGTGTCCCTCCATGACGGAGGAGACCATCCACTTGCCTCCCGCTCCGGACATGACTGGAGAAGGTCGAGGTCGTAGTGCGGACTTGGGCGCTGGAGCTCGAGTGTGCAAGAATGGATAGGCAAAGGAGGAAGAAGGCGGGGGTGAAAAGGTGGATCCTTATCCCCTTATATGGGTGGGCGCGACTACATGCCCCCACCAGCCTGGTAAAACTTGCTTATCTCCAAGCGCCGTAATCAAAGGCGCGGTTGGGTTACCCACGCCCGTATTGATGAGAATCCTGGAATAAAGGGACACGATCTCTCCTTTGACAAGACGTGCCAAGGAAACCGCCTCGCATAACGCGCTGAGGTGGGATAATGAAACGATTTGGATAAAGGCTGGGCCGTGGCGTGTCGCACCATGGAATACATCAGCAGATTAGATTTGTGTTAATATTATTATTCTCTCTATGGCAATATGTGGAAAGAAGGACACTATCTCTGTGTTCAAAATCTTCTATGAAGTGCTTGGAGGAGGAACCCGCCTTGCAATGCCGAAGACAATTTGCGCGCCGGACTCGTCGTCATTGAAGCCTGGTTCAGGGGCTACTGAGGGAGTCCTGGATTAGGGGGTGTTCGGATAGCCGAATTATACCTTCAGCCGGACTCCTGGACTATGAAGATACAAGATTGAAGACTCTGTCCCGTGTCCGGAAGGGATTTTCCTTGGCGTGGAAGGCAAGCTTGGCGATACGGATGTTTAGATCTCCTACCATTGTAACCGACTCTATATAACCCTAACCCTATCCGGTGTCTATATAAACCGGAGGGTTCTAGTCCGTAGGACAAAATACACATCTACAATCATACCATAGGCTAGCTTCTAGGGTTTAGCCTCTCTGATCTCGTGGTAGATCAACTCTTGTATTACCCATATCATCAATATTAATCAAGCAGGACGTAGGGTTTTACCTCCATCGAGAGGGCCCGAACCTGGGTAAAACTTCATGTCCCCTACCTCCTGTTACCATCCGGCCTAGACACACAGTTCGGGACCCCCTACCCGAGATCCGCTGGTTCTGACACCGACAACAACACTGCGCACCGGACTCATCATCATTGAAGCCTGGTTCAGGGGCTACTGAGGGAGTCCTAGATTAGGGGGTCTCCGGACAGCCGGACTATATGCTTTGGCCGGACTGTTGGACTATGAAGATACAAGATTGAAGACTTCGTCTCGTGTCCGGATGGGACTCTACTTGGCGTGGAAGGCAAGCTAGGCAATACGGACATGTATATCTCCTCTCTTGTAACCGACCTTGCGTAACCCTAGCCCCCTCCGGTGTCTATATAAACCAGAGGGTTTAGTCCGTAGGACAATAGAAAATCATAACATATGATAACTTCTAGGGTTTAGCCTCTACGATCTTGTGGTAGATCAACTCTTGTAATACTCATATCATCAAGAACAATCAAGCAGGACGTAGGGTATTACCTCAATCAAGAGGGCCCGAACCTGGGTAAACATCGTGTCCCCTGCCTCATGTTACCATCCGCCTTAGATGCACAGTTCGGGACCCCCTACCCGAGATCCACCGGTTTTGACACCGACAGTCGGCCTTCCTTTTCTTGTCTCCCCCGGCTGGGAGGGAGAACTTTTCTCCTCCTCCTACTCGTTTCCGTGGGAGGAGTGTGCGTCGGAGTCATCGGACGATGAGTCCGATACAACCTTGTGCCGGAGACCCTTTCGGGTCCCCGTGGCCTTCTTCTTGGCCTTCTTTGTCGGCACCTCGTAAGGTGCCGGAGTCAGCATCTTCGTTAGAAGAGCGTCTGCAGGATCTTCGGGCAGGGGGGCTGGGCAATCAAGCTGCTCCGATGTCTCTATCCAGTCCTGTTAATGACATGGAAGCATAGATCCTGCACATAACTAAACCGAGGCAAATAAATACCCTAAGAGATATAAAAGCCTACTGGATTGGCGCGGTGCTTTGCGCTGAGTCCGTGGTCCTCGGTCAGGGAGGGAGGAATCTCGGGGCTCTTGAATAGCACCCTCCAGACGTCCTCGTGCATCGTGTCATAGAGCTCTCGCAGCGTCTGGTGCTTGGCCGAGTCGAACTCCCACAAAACAAATGCCCGTCATTGACACGAAAGGATCTGGTGGAAGAGAATAACCTGGACCATGTTGACAAGCTTGATTTTCTTGTTAGTCATGTTCTGGATGCAGGTCTGGAGTCCGGTCAGCTCCACCGAAGAACCCCGGGATAGGCCCTTCTCTTTCCAGGAGGTGAGCCACGTGGGGACTCCGGATCGAAATTTGGGGGCCGCCACCTAGTTGGAGTCGCGTGGCTCGGTGATGTAGAAACACCCCGATTACCACCCCTTTATGGTCTCCACATAGGAGCCTTTGAGCCAGGTCACGTTAGGCATCTTGCCCACCATGGCGCCTCCGCACTCTGCCTGCTGGCCAACCACCACCTTCGGTTTGACATTAAAAGTCTTCAGCCACAGGCCGAAATGGGGCTTGATGCGGAGGAAGGCCTCGCACACGACGATAAACGCCGAGATGTTGAGGATGAAATTGGGGGGCAGATCGTGAAAATCTAGACCATAGTAGAACATGAGCCCGTGGACGAACGGGTGGAGCGGAAATCCCAGTCCCGGATGAACTGGGTAAGAAAAACTACCCTCTCATGGGGTTCGGGCGTAGGGATGATCTGCCCCGCATCTGGCAGCCGGTGTGCGATATCCGCGGCCAAATATCCGGCTTCCCGTAACTTTTTGATGTTCTCCTCCATGAGGGAGGAGACCATCCACTTGCCTCTTGCTCCGAACATGCTAGGAGTGGTTTGAGAAGAAGAACGCGAGCTTGGGCGCTAGAGCTCGAGTGTGCGGGAATGGGTAAGCGAGGAAGAAGAAGGCGTGGGTGAAAAGGGTAAATTCTTGTCCCTTTATAAGGGCGTAAGAGGCGATGTGTCTCCCCACTTGCCTGGTAAAAACCTCTTATTCCCCAGGCACCGTAATTGATGGTGCGGTTGGGTTACCCAGGTCCATATTAATGAGAATCCCGCGATAAGGGGAACACGACCTCTGCTTTGACAAGACATGTCAAAAAAACCGCCTCGCGATATGTGCGGTGCTAGTTGAGAAAAACGGTTCGAATAATGACCGGGCCGTGGCATGATGTCATACCTTCAAAACGTGTCAGCACATTAGATTTGTGGAAATATTATTCTCTCTACGGTGGTACATGGAACTTGTTTTGCAGGGTCAGACACTATCCTTGTGTTCAAACTCTTCCATGGAGTATTCGGAGGAGGAACCCGCCTTGCAATGTCGAAGACAATACTGCGCGCCGGACTCATCGTCATTGAAGCCTGGTTCAGGGGCTACTGAGGGAGTCCTGGATTAGGGGGTCTCTGGACAGCCGGACTATATCCTTTGGCCGGACTGTTGGACTATGAAGATACAAGATTGAAGACTTTGTCTCGTGTCCGGATGGGACTCTACTTGGCGTGCAAGGCAAGCTAGGCAATACGGATATGTATATCTCCTCCCTTGTAACCGACCTTGTGTAACCCTAGCCCCCTCCGGTGTCTATATAAACCAGAGGGTTTAGTCCGTAGGACAACAGACAATCATGCCATAGGCTAGCTTCTAGGGTTTAGCCTCTACGATCTCGTGGTAGATCAACTCTTGTAATACTCATATCATCAAGAACAATCAAGCAGGACGTAGGGTATTACCTCCATCAAGAGGGCCCGAACCTGGGTAAACATCGTGTCCCCTGGCTCCTGTTACCATCCGCCTTAGAGCACAGTTCGGGACCCCATACCCGATGACCTAGGGTTTATAAATCCGTGGGAGGTGTAGGATGAAGATGGTCTCTCTCAAACAACCCTGCAACCAAATAATAAAAATTCTCTTGTGTCCCCAACACACCAAATACAATGGTAAATTGTATAGGTGCACTGGTTTGGCAAAGAGATGGTGATACAAGTGTAGTAATGATACTAGATATTGATTTTTGTAGTAGGAACAATAAAAAACAGCAAGGTAGCAATTGATGAAACTGGGCACAAACGGTATTGCAATGCTTGAAAATGAGGCCTAGGGTCCATACTGTCACTAGTGCAATCCCTCAACAATGCTAATATAATTGGATCATATAACCATCCCTCAACATGCGATGAAGAATAACTCCAAAGTTCCTATCTAGCGGAGAAAATAAGAAGAAATTGTTTGTAGGGTACGAAACCACTGATGTCTACTACACAACCTTCTTCTTGTAGACGTTGTTGGGCCTCCAAGTGCAGAGGTTTGTAGGATAGTAGCAAATTTCCCTCAAGTGGATGACCTAAGGTTTATCAATCCGTAGGAGGCATAGGATGAAGATGGTCTCTCTCAAGCAACCCTGCAACCAAATAACAAAGAGTCTCTTGTGTCCCCAACACACCCAATACAATGGTAAATTGTATAGATGCACTAGTTCGGCGAAGAGATGGTGATACAAGTGCAATATGGATAGTAGATAATGGTTTTTGTAATCTGAAAATATAAAAACAGCAAGGTAACTAATGATAAAAGTGAGCGTAAACGGTATCACAATGCTAGGAAACAAGGCCTAGGGTTCATACTTTCACTAGTGCAAGTTCTCTCAACAATAATAACATAATTGGATCACATAACTATCCCTCAACATGCAACAAAGAGTCACTCCAAAGTCACTAATAGCGGAGAACAAACGAAGAGATTATGGTAGGGTACGAAACCACCTCAAAGTTATTCTTTCCAATCAATCCGTTGGGCTATTCCTATAAGTGTCACAAACAGCCCTAGAGTTCGTACTGAATAACACCTTAAGACACAAATCAACCAAAACCCTAATGTCAGCTAGATACTCCAATGTCACCTCAAGTATCCGTGGGTATGATTATACGATATGCATCACACAATCACAGATTCATCTATTCAAACCAACACAAAGTACTTCAAAGAGTGCCCCAAGGATTCTACCGGAGAGTCAAGACGAAAACGTGTGCCAACCCCTATGCATAGGTTCATGGGCGAAACCCGCAAGTTGATCACCGAAACATACATCAAGTGGATAAATAGAATACCCCATTGTCACCATAGGTATCCCACGCGAGACATACATCAAGTGTTCTCAAATCATTAAAGACTCAATCCGATAAGATAACTTCAAGGGGAAAACTCAATCCATTACAAGAGAGTAGAGGGGGAGAAACATCATAAGATCCAACTATAATAGCAAAGCTCGCAATACATCAAGATCGTACCACCTCAAGAACACGAGAGAGAGCGATCAAACACATAGCTACTGGTACATACCCTCAGCCCTGAGGGTGGACTACTCCCTCCTCATCATGGAGAGCGTCGGGATGATGAAGATGGCCACCAGAGAGGGATTCCCCCTCCGACAGGGTGCCGGAATGGGTCTAGATTGGTTTTCGGTGGCTACAGAGGCTTCTGGCGGCGGAACTCCCGATCTATTGTGCTCCCCGAAGTTTTTAGGGTATATGGGTATATATGGGAGGAAGAAGTACGTCGGTGGACCTCCGGGCTGTCCACGAGGCAGGGGGTGCGCCCAGGGGGGGTGGGCATGCCCCCACCCTCGTGGGCAGCCCGGGACTCTCCTGGTCCAACTTTGATACTCTTCTTCTGGTCCAAAAATAAGTTCCGTGAAGTTTCAGGTCAATTGGACTCCGTTTGATTTTCCTTTTTTGCGATACTCTGAAACAAGGAAAAAACAGAAACTGGCACTGGGCTCTAGGTTAATAGGTTAGTCCCAAAAATCATATAAAATAGCATATAAATGCATATAAAACATCCAAGGTTGATAATATAATAGCATGGAACAATAAAAAATTATAGATGCGTTGGAGACGTATCAACCACCTCAAAGCTATTCTTTCCGATCAATCTATCCTAGAATTCATACTAAAATAACACCAAGCTATTCTTTCGGATCGATCTAACCAAGAGTTCGTACTAAAATAACACCATAAGATACACATCAACAAACTCTAATGTCACCTAGATACTCCAATGTCACCGCGAGTATCCGTGAATTGATTATACGATATGCATCAAACAATTTCAGATTCATAATACTCAATCCAACACAAATAACCTCAAAGAGTGCCCCAATATTTCTACCAGAGAAACAAAGACGAGAACGAGCACCAACCCCTATGCATAGATTACCCCAATGTAACCTCGGGAATCCGCGAATTGAGTGCCAAAACACATATCAAGTGAATCAATATGATACCCCATTGTCACCACGGGTATTCATAGCAAGACATACATTGCTACCTCTTTAGCACTGCATTGGTTTTCCCTTGAAGAGGAAAGGGTGATGCAGCAAAGTAGTGTAAGTATTTCCCTCAGTTTTTGAGAACCAAGGTATCAATCCAGTAGGAGACTATGCATAGGCCCCTCGTACCTACAGAAACAAATAAGAACCTCGCAACCAACGCGATAAATAAAGGGGTTGTCAATCCCTTCACCGTCACTTACGAGAGTGAGATCTGATAGAGATAATAATAATAAGATAAATATTTTTGGTATTTTTATGATATAGATTGAAAGTAAAGATTGCAAAGTAAAATAGATTGGAAACTAATATGATAAAAGATAGACCCGGGGGCCATAGGTTTCACTAGTGGCTTCTCTCAAGATAGCATAAGTATTACGATGGGTGAACGAATTACTGTCGAGAAATTGATAGAATAGTGAATAATTATGAGAATATCTAGGCATGATCATGTATATAGGCATCGCGTCCATGACAAGTAGACCGAAATGATTCTGCATCTACTACTACTAGCTGAATGCTCGTACGTTGTCACGGATTAAAAAACACATTATGATCAAATAATTTTTCAAATTAAAAAATGTGTGTCGGATATGATAGGGCTGGTTTCAATTCCTGGACAAATTGATTCTCTCTCTCTCTCTCTCTCTCTTATTTCTTTCTAGGCAATCGTCGTATGTCTTTAAAAACTCCCCCTTGCATCATTTTATTCTCCTCACCCTTCCTTTCCCTTTACCTTTTTCACAGTGCCGTGTGGGCAAACCCTATTCAAAATCTTCTATTTTCATTTGTTATGTCATCGATTCAAAATATTATTTGATCTCCTTTTTGAGTGGAAACTTACGAAGTACGTCTCAGAACTGGAAAGAAACATGAACTCTGATAAGTATAGAAACAAAGAACAAAATCATATTTTCTCAAAAAAATAGACCCTCTCAAACAACATATACTACTCCCAAACCCAAAGAAAAAGAGACCTGCAAGAGAGGTATGTTTAATGCAAAGCATCTGACGTTTAGGTCACTCTCAAAAAGGTTATTTCTGTATCGATCAAATGACCGGGAGGAGCATCTTGAGTTCAAGTAGTTCCCTCTGAGGGGGTATGTTGAGTTAAAGGCTATCCTCTTCCTTCTCAAGAGGAACTCCTGACCTCCTTGAGAATATAAAGAAGCTTAACAAACCAAGCTCTATGTGCCCCATAACTTGACCATGGATAAATACAAACTTTTGCAAAAAAAAATAAAAACTGAAAATTCAAAGCCAGGAAGTCCGCCATAGTTAGTTTAAGCTCGTACAACCCAAAAAGCAATAGTTAGTTTAAGCTCTTACAGCCCAAAAAGCATATGATTTGATCGCCTATAAGTTTCAACATTACGTTGAGGCTTAGAAATGCTTTCTGATTTTGTAGAATTACAGATAAAACCTCCAAGCATGACTGAAAATTGAGAGTGATGTGCTGAGTTAGGACTGATAGTAACATTCAGTAGGACAACCAACAAGAAAACTACGATGACGTACTACCATCACATGAAATGTGTAAATGTGTGTGCATTATTTAGGTTCTCAACATCTATCTCTCATGCACTTCTGGTTTCTTTTCTCCTATCCAAGCATCTCACTGCCAATCTATCAAAAAAATAGCAGCTTCCCATGGAGGTGGGGCCTCGGCCAGCGACGCGACGGGAGCAGACATCAGCCTTAAGGAAGTACTCGTCAAGCTTGATATTGACCGATGGCCACCTTGATTGATGACAGTAGCCCGTGAGAAGACATCACACTCCGACTTACCGCAGAAGTAATTCTGCACAAATGAAGACCTAAAAAAGAATCAGTGTATTTAAAAAATTAAAAGCTACACATATAAAAGTGTAAAAAGGCATAAGTAGGGACAAAATTGTGGAATAGCTCTGACGAATGCACATAAGACTATGCGACACTTTGATTATCAGAGAAGATTACATGCTCGTAAATCGTAATGTGCCCTTCACAAGCATATCGAATCTTGAGAAAAATAAAAATTATTATCAGCACAAGCCACATACAAGATGTCTAGAAAGCAAATAGCAATGGTCATTTTGACAGGAATCAAAATATGACACATTATTCAGAAAAAGAATTATAAGTCAATGTGCAGGCAACCTGATGCTAATTTATACACGCACAGTTATCATGTGCACAACAGGTGCCATTTGAAAACAGAGTACTCCCCCGTCCCAAAATAAGTGTCTTCGATTTAGTACAGTTTTAAGACACGGAGGGAGTAATTATTATCGGTATACATACATAGTTCTTGGAGAAACCGAAACCTAAATGCAGCTGCAATCATGCATCAAACCTGCCCGTACAAAATACATCTTTTGAATGTTGAAATTTTACGGTTTGGTAGCCATCTACAATCATGCATCAATTCTCACAATCATATCATGATTGAAAATTTTCCAATTTGGTAGTTTGGAAATTAATATAACAAGCAACAATTTGAGAGTTGGGAGACATTACTAATATGATTCACTTTGTACAATGTAGTTTCACCATGATCGAAAATTTCCCAATTTGGTAGTCTGCACATCGACATTACAAGCAACAATTTTCCACTTTTTACAAAGTAGTTCATGTAGAAGATGGCAAAGAAGATGTGGGTTTGACAGTACTGATCATCTGCAGATTTTGAATGATACCTTTCAGACCTTGTGATTAGAAAAATATGTTGAACTATTGGCAAAGATTCAAAATCAATCATGGATTATTGAATCAGCACCATGATTCTACAACAAAGTGATGAAATTTTGAGAAACTCCCAATATGTGTTTGCTTCATCCCCTGCAAAAATCCAAGAAGAAAAGTTATTATATTATGAACAATGGAAATTGAATCAGTAATAAGTGTACACAATCTATTATTGGTCAGTGCTTTTTTACCATATACGGGTTGCCTAATATGCCAATTGTAGAAAATCTCTGTCCAGACATGAGGCCTAATGGGATCCCACGTGATAACTAACAAGAATGGAATGGTCCAAGAAGAAAATTATGGGATTAAGGTAGTAGAATAGAAGACCAAACCTGAGGCGGTAGCCTGTAGCGGCCGAAGACTCCTCGCACACCTGCGTCGCCACGCCATCCGTCGCTGATCAACGACGTGTCAGCCCTGTCGACGCCTGCCTGAGCGAAGGCAAGAAGAGACCGATGGGAGAGCGTAGCATCATGGAGAAGCCCTTGTGGAGGGCCGGCTTCGCACCACCAGTCGCCACCACCTCCCTCAACAAGGTTTAACAGCACACCTAAAAACTTAAAAAGAAAGACATTAAAATCGGGACTTTTTTGTCAATGGTTCAGTTAGATTATTAGTTCATGGAAATTTAATGGGGAAAGAAAAGGATTGAACAAAAGAAAGAAGCATTTCCATCACCACATAGAGTATCAAATGAACCCTTGCTGCAACATGGTGACTGATCAATGTTTAACATCTTACTTTTTCATCTACTTGTATGTAATCTTGTGTGCACTTATAGTTAGGACATGGTATGCAAAAGACAGTGGTGGAGCAAACGAACATAGCATCACAGTAGACTAACAGAGTAATCAAATCAACCATACTACAGTTCACGAATGATGAGCATGCTTAACTTCAGACAGAGAGCGACATGCTTCAGGATAATCTGAACAAACTTTGTAGAGACAGGATTTTTGACTCCCGGGTGCAGGGACACCCCACTATCCATGTTGTTTGCGTCACTTTCACTTCTTTTGGGATCTGGACCACACCCTGTCTAGTCATTGCGTTTTGCAGAGAACACGAACAGTAATCCCAGCGGCTGCATAGGGCATTGTTTATTTGAGATTCCTGACACCGCCGCGTACATAAAGAAAATGAACTCACGTGGGCACTGCTCTCTCTCTCTCCTCATTTTTTCATTTCTCTCACATTCGCGTGGAAGACACAGACCAGTAATGATACGGGCTCTCTCTCGTCTTTCCTTTCTCATCTTTCTCTCTTCACGTATGACTAGTTACTGTGACCTACCTGTCACTTATGTCAGGATTAGCTCCCAGACCCAGCACCTATTGCATGCGTGGATGCGCCACATGCTTCGCCCAGTCTTGTCTTTTCAATAAGTAATCAGCCAGTCAAACCAACATGCAAGAGGGCCTAGCATCTTTTGCCTACTCTGCCTACCCCTACACCCTACTTGTCCCTAGGAGCGCCCCCCATTAGCTTGGTCAAATGGACTAGATAAATAGGCAACTGCTACTAATGCTTTGCTGTTCGGCAGACAAGGGCACAAATCTCATCAAGGGTGAACGGCTAGATAAAAGGGGGTCGGGACACCCGGGTGTTACCATACTTTTCCGAACTTTGTAACATTATCTATCAACATAATCACATACATAGAGGACCAGATGAGCTGCTTCTCAGCTTGCAGGAATAATGTTGATCACATCTCATTTATAGGACAAAGATATTTGGGTAATGCCACCATTTTGCATATAAAAAATTAATAATACCTATTCTTGTTTTGTAATTTGAGGCATCAAAGTTTTAGGACAAACATGTGCCCCAAAAGGAAATATGATATTGCTCTGTAGTTAAGTCTGACAAGAAATAATTTAGGAACATGTGACTAAAGTAGAGAAAAGACCATGCTCTTACATGTTGAAGCAGCCGTGGCACTTGACAAGTTGACAACACATAATCTGGGGCTGGGAGAAAAATCAATTGAACGGAAAGGCATGTTTCACCCACATCCTATGTGGTCTGATGCACACGTACCATGAGGAATGAGGAGCTTCTATGGACCCGCCGACGGCTTGAGGAGGTCGATGTCGTTCTGCCACACCTGTTCCGATTCCCAACTAAAAACAGACAAATTAAATCACGCGGCAAACAGCGGTGAAGCTTAGCATCATGCGGCAACTGGCTACGCGGCAAACCCCTCCAGCTCCCCTCTTACTATGCCCAGAGCATATACGAAGGCGAGGAGCACGTAGCCCGCTGGCGCGAGGCTCGCGGTGCGGGGGCGATGGAGACTACTTGAGACCAACAATGGGGGCCGATGTGGTGGAGCTAGCGTTACCTCAGCCATCGGTTGTCGTTGCTGTCGATGCGCCGCCCTCCCCGCATCGCCGTCACTCATCGTTGCCGTCGTCGCTCCCTCCCCGTGTTGCCGTCCTCATGGACTCTGTGAGATGTCAAGGGCGCGGATCCACCACTCCAATCTAGCTTGGCTTCAGTGCGCGGCCGCTCGAGGTCGCTGTAGGCGGGAGGAAGTCGGCCGCGGAGATTCCTCTCTGGAGAGAAAGGGAATTGAGACCAAGGGGTTTGGGGGAAGGGAGTGGGAGGTGGACTACGGGGACGTGGGGACGTGGGTTGTTTTACCTTTTTTTTCTTTTTTCTTTCTTTCGTGCGTAGATGGGTGGGAAGGCGGGGACGAGGGTAGGTTCGTACGAGGCGGGAGGATCGAACAAGGTGGTCGAACCATCACGACGTTCGATCCCCCTTTAATAGTAGAGATTACTCCACACATCGACCGCTATCCAGCATGCATCTAGAGTATTAAGTTCATAAGAACAAAGTAACGCATTAGGCAAGATGACATGATGTAGAGGGATAAAATCAAGCAATATGAGATAAACCCCATCTTTTTATCCTCGATGGCAGCAATACAATACGTGCCTTGCTGCCCCTGCTGTGACTCGTAAAGGACACCGCAAGATTGAACCCAAAGCTAAGCACTTCTCCCATTGCAAGAAAGATCAGTCTAGTAGGCCAAACCAAACTGATAATTCAAAGAGACTTGCAAAGATAACCAATCATACATAAAAGATTTCAGAGAAGAATCAAATATTGTTCATAGATAAACTTGATCATAAACCCACAATTCATCGGATCTTGACAAACACATCGCAAAAAAGAGTTATATCAAATAGATCTCCAAGAAGATCGAGGAGAACATTGTATTGAGATCCAAAGAGAGAGAAGAAGCCATCTAGCTAATAACTATGGACCCGAAGGTCTGAGGTAAACTACTCACACATCATCGGAGAGGCTATGGTGTTGGTGTAGAAGCCCTCCGGGATCGATGCTCCCTCCGGCGGAGCTCCGGAAACGGCCCCGAGATGGGATCTCTTGGGTACAGAAGGTTGCGGTGGTGGATATAGGGTTTCATGTTACTCTTGGATGTTTTTGGGGTATGTAGACATATATAGGAGGAAGAAGTAGGTCGGTGGAGCCACAAGGGGCCCACGAGGGTGGAGGGCGCGCACCCTGCCTCGTGGCCTCCTCATTGGTTGCTTGACGTCCACTCCTAGTCCTCTGGATCACGTTTGTTCCAAAAATAACTCTCCCGAAGGTTTCATTCCGTTTGGATTCCGTTTGATATTCCTTTTCTATGAAACACTGAAATAGGCAAAAAAACAGCAATTTGCACTGGGCCTTGGGTTAGTAGGTTAGTCCCAAAAATAATATAAAAGTGTATAAATAAGCCCATTAACATCCAAAACAGATAATATAATAGCATGGAACAATAAAAAATTATAGATACGTTGGAGACGTATCATACATCAAGTGATCTCAAACCCATAAAAGTATTCAATCTGATAAAACAAAATATCAAAGGGAAAACTCAATTCACAACAAGATAGAGAGGGGAAAACACCATATGATCCGACTATATTAACAAAGCCCGCGATACATCAAGATCATGACATCTCAAGAACACGAGAGAGGGAGATTAAACACATGGCTATTGGTACAAACTCTCAGCCCCGAGGGTGGACTCCCTCCTCATCATGGTGGTCGCCGAGATGATGAAGATGGCCACCGGTGAGGATTTCTCCCTCCGACAGGGTGCGAGAATGGGGTCCAGATTGGTTTTTTGTGGCTACAGAGGCTTGCAGTGGCGAACTTCTAATCTAGGGTTATCTTCGGGGGTTTTGGAATATTTGGTAATTTATAGGGTGAAGAGGTGGTGCGGGAGGCCATCGAGGTGGGCACAACCCACCTGGCACGCCTAGGCCCCCAGGCACGCCTTGGTGGGTTGTGCTCCCCTCGGAGCTCCCCTCTGATACTTCTTTGGCCTACCGAGTGTCTTGTGGTCCAGAAAAAATCTCCAAAAAGTTTCGATGCATTTGGACTCCGTTTGGTATTGATTTTCTGCGATGTAAAAAATAAGCAAAAAACAACAACTGGCACAGGGCACTAAGTCAATAGGTTAGTCCCAAAAAATGATATGAAGTTGCTATAAAATGATTGTAAAACATCCAAGTATGATAATATAGCAGCATGAATATTTCATAAATTATAGATATGTTGGAGACGTATCACTACTCTTCTGAATAATACCTACCTTTAGCATTTCTGCTATCTGGCGTTCCACTTATGTTTCCAGCTTTGGCTTATGCCAGTATGCACGGATGTTAACAGGTTGGGCGCTCGGCATCATAGGTATTCTGTGATCGCAGGCGCGCTTGGGTGGTAGTCCGAAAGGTTATGTAAACACATGCTCATAATCCAACAACACTTGTGTGATTTCCGGTGGCAATTCCTTGCAAGGGATGTCAGTTACCGTCTTTGAATCCTTGGCATAACGGAGATGAACTGCATAAGCAATAGCAGCCTGCTTCTCCATGCCCGCAAGTTGTAAACCGTTTAGGGTATCACACTTGAGCACTGGCGATGTGACCCCGTGCAAAACCACTGTGAACTCCTCATGCTCAATATGCATGCAGCGCCGCAGCCCTCAATGAGGATGGGGCTATGGTATTCGAGCCAATCCATGCCCAAAATCACATCGTAAGACCACAATGGCAGTAGCCTGATGTTGGTTGTGAAAATGTGTCCTTGTGAGTACCACGAACAGCCGAGAACCTACTTGTTGCACCATAGTTCAGATCCATTTGCGATGGCCACCTTCACCGGACGTGGCATAGCTTGAACCCCCTGCAGCCGTGGTAGTAAATTTTGGGAAAGAAAGGATGCCGAGCTGCCCGAGTCAACCAACATCATTACTTCCTGTCCCTGTTGCAACTCATGCAACTATAAACAGTTTGGAGCTTCAGTCCCTGAAACTGCTTGCATCGATAGTTGCCAGACTTGCTCCAGCGTCTCTTGCTGCTCCTGGTTCGCTAAAGTTGCCTCTGGTTGTCCGTCAACAGCATCCAAACTGAACAAACTGAGCATCTCTTTGATAACATGTAGTTTGACGGTGGACATGCACACATGATCGTGGCCCCAACGCTCTCCACACTTGAAACAGAGTCCTTTGGCTCATCGGAAATTGTGTAGAGAAGTGAGCTTGGACACGTCCATGAAGGCATGAGCCGCAGCGGCCCCCCTGATCTTTTGCTGTAGGAGAAATGGCAGGTGCTCTTTTTGTTGGAGGTGGTAGCGGCATTGGGGCTGGTTGCCGCGGCCCCAGCCTAGTGGAACAATGCTCTCTTGATGGTTGTACCACTGCTTCATGTGCCCATCAGTGACCTTCTCTTGCAAGATAGCCAATGCTCAGGCCGTATCCAAATCCTTGGGTCGCTAGACCATAACCATGGCACGGATATCCATTCACAATCCCTCCACAAACCTCATCAAGAAATACAATGGATGCATAGCGCCAGAGTAAGAAATAAGATGATTCATCAAATTCTCAAACTGTTTGATGTAATCAAAGGCATAACTAGTCTGACGGAGAGCATAAAATTGCCTGACTAACAGCTAATGTCGATCGTGCCCAAAGCGAGAATAGAGTAATTTTCAAAAGCCTACCCAATCGAGGCCACTGATTTTCTTTTGGATAGATTGCAACCAAGTTGCTGATGGGCGAGTGAAATGCAAAGTGGACATTGGAATGACATAAGATTGATGAACATGAAACATAGTGAAATATGATTCACACATGGTTTTCCAGGTTTTAGGATTCTCCCCTGCAAATCGCGGGAACAATATGGATGGGGGTGTTTGTCCTAGCCCGCCAACGAGTTGGCCTTGAGGGGGACAAGAAACGAGCGAAGAGTCTAGAGAGGAATGCTGGAGCGGAAGTTGGAAATTCGGCGTACCGTTGGTCGGAGAGCCCGCCGGTGGAACGAGGTCCACCGACAGACCGCCCAGTTGCTGATGAGACTCACCGTGGCCATCGGCCCATGGGTATCGCCTCCCGATGACATATCAAAGAGATCCACCACCCGTGAGCTACTGGCCGGTGCCGTGGTTGCGGCCGGCCGCGCGATCCGCGGCGTCCCGACCGTCTCCCGGAGCTTGGAGAGGCTCGCTTCCAGATCAGGCTTCCACGCGGTGAGGACGTCCACTTGGGTGGATTGGGTGTTGATCCGCTCCTCCAGTTGGTGGATGTCGGCTCGGGTGTCCTTGTTGGCCTTCGTGAGATTATCCATCATCTTGTCGAGGTATGCCTTGAGCGCCGGATCCATGGTGGCGAGGAGTCATTGGCAATCAGTAGCCTGCTCACGGTACTCACTAGTTCTTCCTCTTTGATCTATGGCGATTACATACTTGATTCGATTATAACTTGGGAGAAGGAAAGAAGGGTATCACGAACGCAGCTTGATACAAAGAGGAACACATGCAATTGCCGCCGCCTATGCTTGATCCTAAGCATTGTTATTAATCTTATACATGACCACGCACACCACCACAATGCCATTTAAGTGTAGCAGTTAAGGGTTTACAAAAAAATGAAAAAGGATCACATATCCTTAATCACGACAAGCGTTGAGTCATGCTCGCCATATCCTATATACTTAAGAGTGCACCCTCAATACTTGATTTATCTCAACATGCAGCATAGCCACGTCATCATCCAATCACATCTAGCCACGTCATACCTTGTGCAGTCCCAATCAAGACCACATCAGTTTTTTTCAATTAAAGAGCTAAGCACAACCTTCCCTCGCTGAGAAAAAAGAGCAATTGATAGATTGATAGCTTTTCCTACTATTTAATGAAGCCACGGTGAGGTCCCACATGTGAAAGCACTCCTCCCTGCTACTTCTTGAGCTTGCGTTGATTTTTTTCTTGAAGAGGAAAGGGTGATGCAGCAAAGTAGAGATAAGTATTTCCCTCAGTTAAGAACTAAGGTATCAATCCAGTAGTAGGCACAAGCAAGTCTCCAATATATGCACCTGCACAAACTAACAAACACTTGCACACAACGCGAAAAAGGGGTTGTCAATCCCTTCACGGTCACAAACAAGAGTGAGATCTAATAGAGATAGGTATAAAAGATAATTAAAAAGGCAAACTAAAGTAAATATAAATAAAGGGATTTTTATTTCTGTGCCCCTGGTTCCTTAGCTCTACTCATTCATCCCCACTCTGTTAACTTTTGCTCACTTTTCCCCACTCCCTTGTCCGAAACCCTCATAACTAGTTATAACGGATGTTGCCGTCGGGTCAATGCCTTTGATCGTTAGCTGACGAGTGGGGCCGTGTATACATGGGCGCTTGCAAGACCGCGGTCGTGGGGTAGCACGTGTCGATGGACATGCCCGAAACGTCCCATCATATAAAGAGGGCAACCACCTCCATTGCCCCTACCATTTTCCCCCAAATCCACTCACTGCCGCATCGTCTTCCTCTGCACGCTGTCGTCGTCTCACTCTCCTCCACTGCCTCCACCGCACCGTCTTGCTCTCCCCAACCGCATCCTCTTCCTCACCTTCATCGCCTCCATCTGTCAGATGGCCGACGCTTGTGGCGACGCCGGCATAGCGGCCGGAGATGTGGTGAAGTTGTAGGGTCAGGACGCGATGACCACGGATGTCGGCAGCGTCCATGACGGTGCGGGGAAACTCGCAACCGCTGCGGATGTGGCGGGCTCCGCCTCATTGTTGCAGAAGGTGACGGCTCAAGCGGTGCAGTCCATCCTGATGCCTCCGTTGCACCACCTGCCGTGGAGGAGCAGGTATTCATTTGCACTTGCTTAGCTTGTAGAGATAGTTCGATTGTGAGTCATACAGTAGTTCAGATGGTTAGAGTAGTTGGTTTGACGGATGGGTTGGGGTTTTTGTATGGGTTGGGGGGATGGGGGTTTTTGGACTCGGGTTTGTTGGATAAATTGGTTGCAAAAATGCTAGCTAGATGTTGTGAACTATGATTTTAGGTCCTGCAATGATTGGGGTTTTTAGATTTGTTTTTAGATTTGGATAAATTCGTTGCAAAAATGCTAGATGTTGTGAACAGATTGGGGTTTTTAATGCTATGATGCTTATTAGATTTGTTTTTAGTGCTCATAGATTGGGTTTTTTAATGCTACTCAAGTTATTTGCTTCAAGTTATACTAGCTCTGTTGTTCACAATATGTCCACAATATGTAGTTATATTAGCTCTGTTGTTCAATGTGTGTGCATGACAATGGAAAATGCAAATCGGATCATAGTATATTAGCCCTATGATCAAGTGTGCATATCTAAATTTAAATATGTAGTTTAAATTAGCTCTTTTGTTCAATGTGTGTGCATGACAATGGAAAATCCAAATAGGATCATAGTATATTAGCCCTATGATCAATGTGTCATCTGTGCATATCTAAATTTTCAATTGGCTTATGTATTTACTAGTGATGGATGTAATTGTATATTCAGGAGGATGATGGTAGGGGGGAGAGGATGAAGATAGACTATACTTTCAATGACACGTATGATCCAACGTATGGTGACGACGAAGAGTATGAGGTAAGCCTACTTGAAATTTAGATTGTTCATTTAGTTCGTTTGACATGGTGTATTTCCATGAATCTCTAATGTACTAATGTAAATCATTCGTGTGTGTAGTATGTCTCTGGGGAAGATGTGGATGTGGACCGTGGCAACTTTGCCTCCTTCAAAGAGAAGGAAGAGGAGAAGATCAGGATCAAGGGCGTGGATTACAACTACAAGAGCAAGACCAAAACTTGGTGCTGCCCCTACTGCACCACCAAGCCAAAGCCAAAGTCCATCTGCTTCGTTCACCTTCTAGCTCATGCAGAAGATGTGGCCATCCATGGCGAGGACTACAAGATCATGGGGCAGCATGCTCTAGCCAAAGTCCTGTCTCCCCCCTTCCCTGATGTTATGATGTTATGATGTGTTTTAAGTACTCTAGGTTGTTTGTTGAACTACGTGGGTGAACTATGTTTGTGAACAGGATGAGGGTTACCTTTTCTTGGTTGGATGAATTTTATATGCACGTGGCTATCTATGTTGGGTACTTTTGTGTTTTTAAATTTATCTGCTATGATTTGTTTCAGTGTTTTGAAAGTTCAGGTGTTGCAATGATCACACATATGCTGCAAATCTTCATATGTGTGAAGGTTTTCTCATGAAAATTTATCTTCTATGATTTGTTTCAGTGTTTTGAAAGTTCAAGTGCTGCAAAGATCACACATATGTTGCAAATCTTCATAGTTCAAAACACTGAAACAAGATTTCATAGAGTGTTTTATCAAGGGTTCCCTTTTATCAAATATTCCAATAACAGAGCAAAAAACAACACTTTAATGAAGATGTATTATCAACTATCTATGTTTGTGTAGGAGATCATGTGTGCAAACTTTGAGGTGATTTAGGGGAGGTCAAAGAAATTTGAACTCTATGAAATCTTGTAGGTGATAGCTCATATGTGTGAATTAATCTTCATATTTTTACATTTTCTTTTGAAAACATATGCTTTAATACAAAAACTATTAAAAACACGTTTTGAAATATGAAAATGGAAAACTAACTTCAGATCCTTCTTATTCACTTTAAAATAAAGCTTTAGTGATTTTTTTTGATTTTTTTTATTTTTTTCAAAAACAGAAGGTAACATGTGACGCCCCGAGACCATTGCGTCAGGTGTCTTCCAGTTATTCGCCGTCGTTGCCATGTCATTCGCTTGCTGTTGCATTTGATCATGTCATCATGTGCATTGCATCATCATGTTTTTCAAAACTTGCATCCGTCTGGTTCCCCAGTTCCGTCCGTTGTCCGTTCCGAGCCCAGCCACACTTGCACGCGCCCACGGCACGTCCGAAATATTATTTTATAAGTGGCCAGAAAATGTTCTCGAATTGGGATGAAAGTTCGCGTGCGGTGTTGTTTTGTTGTCAGTAGGCCGCTTGCCAAGTTTCATCGCGGTCGGAGTCCATTTGACACCCCAACGGATAACTATAGCGGCAGTATAGCCGGCCTAACGTCGGACGTTTTCGGTCTCCGAAAACTGTTGCCGGGTCTCTCTCTCTATTCTCTCCCGCAGCCCTCGGCCTTCTACACAGTCACAACCATCCCACATAGGCCTACCTATTCCCTCCTCTCGATCGGATCTATCGGTCGCGATCAAAGGCTCCGAAACCCATCCTAACCCCCCTTGCCTCTGTGGCCTTTTGTCGGAACCCCTCTCCGCACAGTTCTCAGACCCCCTCGCGCGTCCAAAAACTTCCCCGAACCCGAACGGACACTCGTGACCATTGAGTCCGGGTCGTCATCCAACATCCCTAATTCGTCTTCGTTTATTTGTTGGACTCACCCACCCTATTTATCTCAAGCGTCTGATCTAAATCAGAGGGTCATTCTAGCCCCTTCCTAAATTTCTTTTGCTATATAAGAGACCAACCCTAAAATTAGGGAGATGTCCCATCCTCCCAGCCGCCGCCACCCACCTACCTTTTCTTCCTCGGGATCCCCTCTTCCCCCCCCCCTGATCCAATCCCACCAGCCGGACTCCACCCAAGGTCTCCCCTTGATCCAACCCCCCTCTGCCTTCCTGCCCGTTCTGGATAGAAGGCCCGAGCGAGAAGAGCTCGCTCCCGAACCAGCGCACTCCTCAGCTCCTCACCGAGCCCTGCCTCATCGCCGGAATCCAGCGTTGTTTCCACCAGCACCTCCGGCCTCCTCTGCTTCACTTCGAGAACAGGACGCCAGGCGTCCTCCTTGACCACCTCGCGTCGCCGCCGCCGTGCCGGAGATGAGTGCCTCGCGTCCATCTCTTCTCCCTTCTTCCATTCTTCTTCCCCTCCCTCACATCTCTCTCCCTCCATCTGCTCGTACAGGGAGCTCCGACGCCTCGAAGCTACAGCGCCGCCATCGAGTCGCCACTGCCTCGAACTCTCGTTGCGCCTGTTGACTGCCCCTGATTGGCGCCCTCTTTCGCGCGTGGCACCGCGCCAGAACGCCGCTCGCCTCTGACCGGTTTCCCTGCCGTCAAGTCCAGCACCGCGCCCCCACTACATCACTGCCCGCGCCGGCCCTCCTCTGTCTTGCCTTCGCCGTGGGCCGCCCGATCCTGCTTCCACCTCGTTCTCGCCGGAGCAAGAGCCTTCTCCTTCACCGCGCCAAGTTCTGCAGCTCTGCCCGTCGCCGCTATTGCCTTGCTTCGTCTTAACCTTCCTCTCAATCGATTGTGCCTCTCTGTTCGAGCGGGACCGCCGCCATGGATGGCTGTGCCCCGCGCCCGAGCTCCGTCTGTCGCCGCCTTTGCCCGGAACCGACGCCGCACGACTCGACCCGCCTGTTCTTGCCGGATTCCGCCGAGACCGTCGCCGGGACCCCCCTGCCGTCGTCGCCTGCATCACCATGGATGTGCTGTTGTTTCTGTTCTTCAGAAGCAAACAGCAGCAGCGCGCCTCGTCCCGCTCGCGTTGACTCGCCAGCGCCAAGGCCCAGCCTGCGTACGGCCTGCCCTGCTAGGCCGCCTCTCCACAGTATCGGGGCCGCGGCCCATGGTGAGAAACCCCCCAGTCCTCCTGTGCACTGTTGGCTCAGTCAGATGCGGCCCGTGTTATTTTTTTTCCTATGCTGCGATTTTAGCTATTATCCAGATTTTGCCAGTTTTATAGAAAAGCCCTCATACATCATGCATATCATATCTCACAAACCGTGCATCGGAATTTAACAAACTTAACATGAAACCTGCTTAGAATTTTGTGTAGATTAATAATTTGCAATATTTCATCGATGTTTAAAATTTTTAAATGATGTTTTTGCATATATTTTTCCCATATTGCCATGTAAAATGTTTTGATTCACAACTATTCAACCGTAGCGCCGAATTTAATAAACCTTATATGTATATGGGGTAGAAAAATGCCTAGTTTAACATGGTGGCTTTATGTTGCATGTTTAATAACTCTAAAATTGTGTTTAGGGAAGAACAGTACCAAACCAATATATGCATATGGGGATTTACCGGAATTGTTGTTCGTTGTTTCCGGCCTCATTTAAACTTGACTAGATAGGTAGTTTTACTTTGCTTCACCCTTTTGCCATGTTTAACAACATTTAATATTGTTGGGTACATAAACAAGATCAAACTAAATAAGTCATGTGGGGTTTCGTCAATATGCAATGGAATTGCATATTGAGCTCCACTTAATTTGTAGGATTGCTTGTGCATATTGCCATGCCATGCCTCATTAAACCGGACATGCATCATACTTGGATGTGCATCATGCCATGATTTTGTGTTGGTTGTTTTACTATGTTGTGTGGTTCTTTCCGGTGTTGCTTCTTCGGGTTGGTTCCGATAACGTCGCGTTTGTGAGGACCCGTTCGACTACGTTCGTTTGTCTGCTTCATGGACTCGTTCTTCTTCCTTGCGGGATTTCAGGCAAGATGACCATACCCTCGAAATCACTTCTATCTTTGCTTGCTAGTTGCTCGCTCTTTTGCTATGCCTATGCTGCGATACCTACCACTTGCTTATCATGCCTCCCATATTGTTAAGCCAAGCCTCTAACCCACCTTGTCCTAGCAAACTGTCGGATTTCGGGTTCCGGCAGACCCTTGAGGTTCGAACACTGGGGTGCGCGCGGAGATTTCTCTTCCTACCTACCTGCACCCCTCCGCCTCGCTAAGATCTAAGCTATGGAAAGAACAACACAAGAGACACAAGGTTTATACTGGTTCGGGCCACCGTTGTGGTGTAATACCCTACTCCGGTTTGTGGCGTGGTGGATTGGCTCTTGGGCTGATGATGATGAATGATACAAGGAAGAACAGCCTCGCGAGGGTCTGTTCTTGGCTGGGGCGATGAACTGCTGGGAGGAGTTCAGCCACCCTTCTCTCTCTCTCTCTCTGATTGTCTTTCTCCGATTCAACCTCCTATCGAACCTCTCCTCTTAACCCCTCCGAACCCCTCTCTTCTGTGGGTGGCTGGTCCTATTTATAGAGGCCCTGGTCCTCTTCCCAAATATCGAGTGGGAAGGGAGCCAACAATGCAGGGCTAATTTGAAGGGGGACAGCTAGTACTCGCTACCCTGACAAAAGTAGTCTTCGCCTGCACAAAGCTCTGGTGGTGACGCCGTCTTGGGCTCCACGATGACCTCTGTCTTGCAGTCTTCCTGGTCTTGGTCTCGTTGCACCGAAATGGCAACCTTTGCCTGATGCCTCGATACTCCGTGGCTGTGCTTGCCCCCTTTGCACCACAGAGGAAAGGAGGACACTGCGCGGGCTGGCACCCACCTGGTGCCCTTGGTCGTCATGGCTTGTGTCACGAGCACCTCGTGAGGTACCCCGCCTTGATCTCTCCGCCTCCTCACGAGCCAGCCTGATGAGGCCGTGCCTGAGGAAGCTCCGTGTCGTCCGCCCCGCGAGGCTTGGCCCCTCGCGAGGGTCTTGGGTCTGTGTTGATGAAGATGGGCCGTGATGGGCCCCCCTTTGAGCCACGCCGCAGGCCGTAGGCAGGCAAGTCTGGGGACCCCCGTTCCCAGAACACCGACAGTACCCCCGGGCCAAAGGCGCGCCTGGACTTGGCCGTGCAGGGAGGCGGAAGGGCAAGAGCGAAGCGCCGCGGGCCCTAACAGCCTGCGGCCTTGGGCGCTGCATGGCGGTTGACTAGACGTGGGTGCCTCAGCAACCGCGTGAGTTGATAAGGGAGCGGCATCTGCCCAGGCTTCGCTTTTTGCTTTCTCCGGTTGCTGCTCAGATCCCCTTTCTTATGCCTCTCCTTCCTTCCTCCAAAATCTCCAGATCTACTCCGACCACGTGACCTAGGAAGCCATGGCGCCTCGTCAGTCCCCGGCCAGAGCTTGGTACTCGTCTGCCCTGGACTCGCCAAACGTGTCGGAGGTGAGCCTTGCCCGGTTGCGCCGGATGGCGGCGGCGCAGGGCATCAACGGGGCAAAGGCGCTCAAGGCCGGCTCTGCCACCCCGGAAGGCCAAGGGAGCACCTTCTATCCGTTCTTCGTAAGTGCCATTGCCGCCGGCCTGGTGCCTCCCTTCTCTGAGTTCTTCTTCTCTGTCCTCCGCCATTACAAGCTACAGGCTCTGCATCTCCACCCCAACTCCGTCCTTCTCCTAGCAATCTTCGCCCATTACTGCGAGGCTCACGTAGGGGTGCAGCCCTCAGTGGCCTTGCTGCGCCACTACTTCTACCTCCGGACCTCTCGCGGTCCTGCTTCCGCGTGTGCGAGCTTCATCGCGTACGGTGGCGCCATTGCCATCTCGAACCCCGGGAAAAGGATTGAGGGCTTCAGGAGCAAGTGGGTCTTGGTGGATGCTGGGCGCATCCACCCTCGGCTGATCTTGCCCACGGAGCAGCCCACGAGCTCCAGTGATTGGGGTCGAGCTGAGCTCGCGGACCCCCACGCGAAGCTGGTGCTCGAGAAGATGGACGCGGATCTGAGGCTGGCCAACATGGCGGCGGTGAAGCTGATTGGCGCGTCGCTGCTGAGGGAATTCCTGGAGCACCAGCTGGCTCCGCTTCGGTGGTACTCAGTTCTGATGTGGAGGCACCATCCGAGCCCCGCGGCCTGGGCCGATGGAGATCTGGCTGCGGTCCTCCAATCATTGGTCGGGGGCGATGTGGCAAGGTTGGAGGGCGCTCCTACGCCCTTGTTCCTCCACGACGACTGGGAGCAGGTAGTGGAGTCCATGCCCGTCTTTAATGGGGATGGGCCCGTGCCCATGGAAACTCCCGAGGAACCGGTGGACGTGCCCTCCGACAATTCCAGCGAAGAGGAGGAAGGAGGGGACAGGAAAGAGGGCCTGACTCCGAGGCGACTGATGGAGAGTCGAGGGCTCCCCTCTCCCGGCGCAGGTCCCGCGTTCTCCGCCTCTCTCCGAGCGATGACGACGAGGATGACGATGAGGATGACGACGAGGATGACGGCGAGCAGGACGGTGGGAGCTTGCCCCCGATCCCGAAGAAGGACAGGACTGGGCTGATCTCCCGCGGGTCTACCCCAGCCCCGAGGTGGACCGCAGACGCACCTTCCGCTTCCAAGCTTCCCGAGGTTGACCCTTCCAGCCGGCTTTCAGGCTTCAAATTTGGCCGGAGGCCGCTTGAGCTCACTGGTGACGACCCGTAAGCGTGTGATCCTTGTCTTTATTTCTTGTCTTGCTTCTGAGGCTTGACGTCCACATCTCTTGGATAGGCTGGCGCCCGCAGCAAAGAAGCTGAAGGGAGCTCCTAAGGTTCCACCCATGGCAGCGCCTCTGCCCGCGAAGGAGGGTGACCGCGACGCACGGGCTTCTCCTGCCCGGTCGTCCTCGCGAGGCCAGGCTGAGGCGGCTGGGGCGAGCTCAGCCCCCACGGCCCATGTGACTCCCGAGGTGTCCTTGCCTGCCGCCGCCACTTCAACCATTGGGGCGCAGCAGACTCCGCCTCAGGACATTGTGGCCGCGCTGCCGCCTTCTCCTCCTACTCCACTGGCTACTATCTCTCTGACTCCTTCTGCCGTTCTAGACCATGCTGCTGCTGAGCTGGACCGACTGCGGCAGGATCTTCTTGGCGCCGACCCTCGCTTGGTGGCCGGGCGCTTGGAGCTGGCTTCAGGATGGGTTCGCTCCGACGCTTCCATTCGGGCGGCGCTGGTCCAGGCCTCGACGGCTTGCAATGAGGGGAAACAGGTCATTCTTGAGGCGAAGGCTGCTCGTGACGCAGCCCTAGGGGAGGCGGTCGACGCCCGTGGTCGCTGCAAGGCGCTGGAGGACGAGCTGCAAGGCCTGCGGGACCAGCTCGCGAAAGAGGCCCGCCTTCGCCAAGAGCAGGAAGAAGGCGTGAAGGCTCGCAAGGCGGCCGTCAAGGAGAGGGAGGCCAAGCTCAGGAAGCGCCGCGACCGCCTAGGCGTACTGGAGCAGGAATTGGGGGCGAGGAAGGCCGAGCTGGACGACAAGGCCCTGGTTCTTGCTGAGGACCGCGTGGCCTTCACGGGGATGGAGGCGAAGGCTCACTCCTCGCTGAGGACGCTTTATGACAGCGGCCTAGAGAGCCCGCTGGCTGGCGCCGAGGACGGCCCTGCCAAGCTGCTTCCCTTCCTAGTTCGTGCTCTCGAAGATGTCGCCCTTGGCCTTGGCCCCACGGCTGAGGCCGAGGTGCGTGTCCTGTCTTCTGCAGCACTGACGCGGGTCCTCACCCACATCTACCTTCGCGATCCCGGCGTCGACCTCGACAGCCTGCTGGAGCCAGTAAGCGGCAAGCGTGCTGCTGCCGCTGCCGAGGCCGTGAAGGGTCGCGCGGAGGCTCTGCTGGGGAAGTTCCGGGCCTTCAGCACCAAGCCGAAGCAAGGCGCTCCCGACCCCACTGCTCCGTAAGGCGAACCCATTCCGCGCTGCTCCTCCGCCGACAAGTCACTCCGTCGTGGCTCCTGTCCTGCCTTTAATTCCTGCACATGTATCATGCCTCGGGGAGGCGTTTAAACTTGCGTTTGGTATTGAGATAACAATGTGGACTGTAATATTTGCTTTTGAATTCCTCGAAATTTGCACTTTTCCTTCCTACTTGCTTATGTTCTACGCCGGCAGAGCCCGGCCCCGCACGTACCTCACCCAGCGTTAGTCCCGACCGGAAACCAGGACAGGGCCAAGGAGTGAGGGGCTACGTGACAAGTTAGGCTCCTGAGTCGCGAAGCTCAGGAGTCCCCCTTGGCGCACGAACAGCAAGTAGGGAGGTGTGAAGTGGGTGCATCTACCGTTCTACGTCTGCAGAGCCCGGCCACGCGCATACCTCACGCAGCGTTAGTCCCGACCGGAAACCAGGACGGTGCCAATGAGTGAGGGGCTACGTGACTAGTTATGCTCCTGAGTCGCGATGCTCAGGAGTCCCCCTTGACGCTCAGACGGCCTTCGTACCTTGGCTCCGCTCGGGGAGAGACGCGCGACGAACCAGGCCCCGGGGGGGCGGCTGGGCGGCGTGCGTCTGGGCGTGACCCAGGCGCAGCCCCCGTGCCCAGCCCCCTCGCGCGGCACTCCCGAGGGGAGGCGTTGCGATGAGGCTAGACACCGAGCTCTAGGCTCCCTGAGGTTGATGCGGCCCGGGGGCCACCCTCAGTTGTTTATCACCAGCGCGGAGCATAGCGCTTCCGTATGTGTACGGGCATAGTCGCTCCTCGGCAGTGTCGTCAGCCAGCACGGAGCATGGTGCTTCCACTGGTACGTGGGAGGGGGGCCCCCTCCGGGAGGAGCCCCCGGGGCGTGTACAGCCCCGCCCTGACACGTGGCTGGCACGGTAGGGCCTGGCGAGGTGTATCTGGGCACCCGTGAGCCAGCGCGGGACTCACGGGGCCCTACCTCTAGGCGGGTTGCGCCTGGCACTGGGCCTTATCTTGTGATGTGTCCCTGCAAATTCGATTATATGTCGGCACTCTACATCCTCGGGTCCCGGTCCTCGAGCTGGTCTCAGCCGTCGCTGGTATGCCAGGTCGCGATGCCGTGGACAAGGCCAAAGGGTGAGGGCTGGAGAGCCAGTGTAAGAGCCCTGGGTCGCGATGCTCAGGTACCCCCCTTTAACGTGCAAGTGGTCGGCATGGAGAAGAAGAGGTGCCATGGACCGGCATCAAATAATCTAACATGGTGGGTATAACGCATAACCGGGAATAAACGCAAATGGGATACAAGCCGCTGGGTCTGGCCCGAGTGACTTGGGGATCATGCAGCCCGAGGGGCGCCCCCAATAAGGTAAGCTAACAACATGAAATAAAAGGGGTACATGCCGCAGGGCCGGACCCACGCGGCCTGGGAATAATGCAGCCCTGGGGGGGCGCTCCCAGCTGGAATTGAAACTTGAAAGATGTCACCTGACGACGTTGAGGACGAAGGGGTGTTGGTGTAGCAGACTCGGTGGGCTGCGGAAGCCAATCCTCACGAGACCCCAGGCCCAGGGGCCTCGGGAGGCTCTGGAGGTGCTGGCGGCTCCTCGCGGACCATCTCCATCTCCGCCAGGGCTGCGGAACGCCTGGCCTCTTGTGCCTCCATGATGCCCCTCATGAGGCGCTGGTACGTGGCAGCCACGTTCGGCATGCCGTAAGGCATGCGAATGTAGTTGTGGGGTGGACCTCCGCAGCGCCCCACTCGCGAGGGACAGAGGCGCTCCAGAGAGGCAACTCAGTTGAGCCCTGGTATGTCGATGCAGACGCGCAGCCCACCATCCTCGCCTGGATGGGGAGCCACTGCCGGTAGATGGCGGCCGCCTTTCATGACTCTTGACTCCTGTAGCTCCTGAATGGCCTTGCTGACGAACTCCTGAGGGTCTGGCTCTCCTTGCCTTACTCCTTCTTGAGGGAAACGTGCTTCGCAACACGCCTCCATGTGGTGCCCAAGCGCCTCCCTCGTGACCCTAGCCAGTTCGGTGGCCCTCCAGGGGAGAGCCCCCGAGCCCTGCCTGAGGAGGGCGCCGGGCGCGCTTTCCTATGCGATGGAAGGAGGTTCCCCCTGGGCAGGCACGGGCCCAGAGGGGCCTGCCTCCTGAGGAGCCGGGCCGGACGATGTCTTCTTCTTCTTGGGGGCGGTCTCGGGAAGCCTCCTGCTTCCGCGATCCGGGTCTTCTAGTGACGCGGACTGAAAGGCTCGTTCCAGGGAACACACCGCATCCTTCTCTTCACAGGGCACCGTGATGACTCCGCCACTTCCTGGCATCTTGAGGACGTTGTAGCCGTGATGAGTTACGACCATGAACTTGGCCAGCGCTGGGTACCCGAGGATGGCGTTGTACGGCAGGCGAATGTGAGCGACGTCGAAGTCGATGAGCTCGGTGCGGTAGTTGTCACGTGCCCCGAAGGTGACAGGGAGGCGGACCTGCCCGGTCGGGACCGTGGAGCCGTCGGTGACTCCGAAGAAAGGCTTGGTTGGCTGAAGCTGGTTGTAGGGCACTTGGAGATTGTTGAATGTTTCCACGGACAGGACGTTGAGCCCTGCCCCGCCATCGATGAGGGTCCTGGTGACCACCACGTTGCTGATGATTGGGGAACAGAGCATCGGGAGGACTCCGGCTATAGCCGCACACTTGAGCTGATCTGCCGAGCTGAACATGATGGTGCAGGCCGACCACCTAAGAGGGCGCGTGGCTTCGAGCTTGGGGAGGACTGCATTCATTTCGCGGGCGAACTGCTTGAAGATGCGTTGAGAGGCTGGGGCTTGAGCCCCGCCCAGGATGCAGGCGATCGCGCACGGCTCCTGGAAGCCCCCAGCCTCCTCGTCCTGGTGGCGGTCCTCATTTCTCCTTGGTTGCGGCGGCAGCGGAGGGAGGACTGCGTTGCCTTGCGGGCGATCCTTGCGAGGCCGACCCCTCCAGTCTCCCTCACGAGGCGGGTCTTGCCAGCGATCCTCGTGAGGTTGATCGCGCCACCCTTGGTGCGGGCCTCGGTCTTCACAGCGTCCTGCGTTCCTTCCTCCTCCTCGACCGTAGCCCCGGTCACCGCGGTCGGGGCGACGGCCGATCCTTCCTTCTCACATGCCTCGGAGCTCTTGACATTCGTTGGTGTTGTGGGTGTGGAGGTCGTGGTACACACAGTACCGGCTGCCCTTGGAAGGCTCGGGCTGATCTCTGCCCCGCATGGTGTCTGGTTCTGCCGCGAGCATGGCAGCCCCCTTGCGCTTCACATCCTTGGCCTTGGGCTTCTTCTCTTCCGGGTCCGCGGTAGGCAGCTCGAGGAGGGAGAGACGCCCTTCCTCAGCCCTAGCGCACTTGGTTGCCAAGTTGAACAGCTCCAAAGAAGTGCACAAGTCTTCATGCATCACCAGCTCCTCCTTCATCTTGACATCGCGCACGCCGTCGGAGAAAACTGAGATGATGGCCTCTTCAGTCACCCTGGGAATCTTGAGGCGTGCGTTGTTGAAGCGCTGGATGTACTTCTGCAGGGTCTCCCCGGGTTGTTGCTTGCTGCGGCGCATGTCGCTCACGGCGGGTGGCCGGTCGCGAGTACCTTGGAAGTTGGCAATGAAGCGGGTGTGCATCTCGTCCCAGGAGGGGATCGTGCCTGGAGCCAGGTTCTGGAGCCAGGTGCGTGCCCCGTCCTTGAGCGCCATGGGAAACCAGTTCGCCATGACCTTCTCGTCTCCATTGGCAGCTTTGATGCCCATCTCATAGAGTTGGAGGAACTCCGCAGGGTCAGCCGTGCCGTCGTAGCGAGGAGGCAGGTCTGGCTTGAACTTGCCGGGCCACGCGACACTGTGTAGCTCGGCGGTGAAGGCACGGCAGCCTGCTATGGCCACGGGAGGCCTTGGGTGATGGAGAGCTTGGTATTGCATGTCCCCACGCTCTGCAGCTGGGTCTTGACGTGCGGGAGCAGGCGCATGGTTGCGACGTGCTAGAGCAGGGAGCGCCCGGGCAGCTTCTTGCGGGCGAGGGACTTCCTGGCAGCTCTGCTCTTGCTGCGCTGGCACCTGACGGAACGGGTTCCGCCAGGGGCCACGCGCCTTGGATCCATGGCGCCTTATTGAGGAGGAGGCAGCCGGGGCACCGCCGGAGCTTCGTCGCCCGCGCGGGGCGGGGTGCGGTGCAGCGGAACGGACGGCGCAGGAGAGCCCCCTGCGGCACGGACGAGCTCGGCGACGCGGTCGAGCCATTCTTCGTAGACGTTGTCGACGGGGCGGTAGCGCAGGAGCTCGTTCACCGCGATGAGCGCAGCTCGAGCCTCCATGGGTGCGCGGAGCGCGCGGGGCAAAGAACCAGCCGGGGGAGCAAGGGAGTTGCGGTGCGGCCGTCTTGCCGCACGGACGGATGCTGAGACGATGCTTGCTGCTCGTCCCCCGCCGGGCCGGTGGCGGCATTGACGGCAGGTGACGGGCAACGGTGAGGACGCCCGCCGACAGGAGCCGTCTGGGCGACGCGGGAAGCGAGAGCGGCCCGGCGCTCGGCGCGGGCCCGACGAGCGTCAGACATGGGTGCGATGGTCGGAGGAGAACGGGGTGGTGGAAGACGAATTCCGGCGCACCCCTACCTGGCACGCCAAATGTCAGATTTAGGGTTCTGGCAGACCCTTGAGGTTCGAACACTGGGGTGCGCGTGGAGATTTCACTTCCTACCTACCTGCGCCCCTCCGCCTCGCTAAGATCTAAGCTATGGAAAGAACAACACAAGAGACACAGGGTTTATACTGGTTCGGGCCACCGTTGTGGTGTAATACCCTACTCCAGTTTGTGGCGTGGTGGATTTCCTCTTGGGCTGATGATGATGAATGATACAAGGAAGAACAGCCTCGCGAGGGTCTGTTCTTGGCTGGGGCGATGAACTGCTGGGACGAGTTCAGCCACCCTTCTCTCTCTCTGATTGTCTTTCTCCGATTCAACCTCCTATCGAACCTCTCCTCTTAACCCCTCTGAACCCCTCTCTTCTGTGGGTGGCTGGTCCTATTTATAGAGGCCCTGGTCCTCTTCCCAAATATCGAGCGGGAAGGGAGCCAACAATGGTGGGCTAATTTGAAGGGGGACAGCTAGTACTCGCTACCCTGACAAAAGTAGTCTTCGCCTGCACAAAGCTCTGGTGGTGACGCCGTCTTGGGCTCCACGATGACCTCCGTCTTGCAGTCTTCCTGGTCTTGGTCTCATTGCACCGAAATGGCAACCTTTGCCTGATGCCTCGGTACTCCGCGGCTGCGCTTGCCCCCTTTGCACCAAAGAGGAAAGGAGGACACTGCGCGGGCTGGCACCCGCCTGGCGCCCTTGGTCGTCATGGCTTGCGTCACGGGCACCTCGTGAGGTACCCCGCCTTGATCTCTCCGCCTCCTCGCAAGCCAGCCTGATGAGGCCGTGCCTGAGGAAGCTCCGTGTCGTCTGCCCCGCGAGGCTTGGCCCCTCGCGAGGGTCTTGGGTCTGTGTTGATGAAGATGGGCCTTGCTGGGGCCCATTTTGAGCCACGCCGCAGGCAGGCAAGTCTGGGGACCCCCGTTCCCAGAACGCCGACACAAACCGTTGTTTGGCTATGTTACCGCTTTTCTCAGCCCCTCTTATAGCGTTGTTAGTTGCAGGTGAAGATTGGAGCTTGTTCCATGCTTGGGACATGGATATTTTGTTTGGATAACACAATATCTCTTATTTAATTAATGCATCTATATACTTGGTAAAGGGTGGAAGGCTCGGCCTTATGCCTGGTGTTTTGTTCCACTCTTGCCGCCCTAGTTTCCGTCATATCGGTGTTATGTTCCCGGATTTTGCGTTCCTTACGCGGTTGGGTTATAATGGGAACCCCTTGACAGTTCGCCTTGAATAAAACTCCTTTAGCAAGGCCCAACATTGGTTTTACCATTCGCCACCTAGCCTTTTTTCCCTTGGGAGTCGCGCATCCTGAGGGTCATCTTTATTTTAACCCCCCCCCCTCCGGGCCAGTGCTTCTCTAAGTGTTGGTCCGAACCGGGCAGCCTGCGGGGCCACCTCGGGGAAACTCGAGGGTTGGTTTTACTCGTAGCTTGACCTATCTGAGTGTGCCCTGAGAACGAGATATGTGCAGCTCCAATCGGGATTTGTCGGCACATTCGGGCGGCTTTGCTGGACTTGTTTTACCATTGTCGAGGATGTCTTGTAACCGGGATGTCGAGTCTGATCGGATTGTCTTGGGAGAAGGAATATCCTTCATTGACCGTGAGAGCTTGTGATGGGCTATGTTGGGACACCCCTGCAGGGTTTTGAACTTTCGAAAGTCGTGCCCGCGGTTATGGGAAGATGGGAATTTGTTAATGTCCCGTTGTAGAAAACCTGAAGTTTATCTTAATTAAAATGCATCAAACGCGTGTGTAACCGTGATGGTCTCTTCTCGGTGGAGTCCGGGAAATGAACACGGTGTTGGAGTTATGCTTGACGTAGGTTGTTCTAGGATCACTTCTTGATCATAGTTTCTCGACCGTGCTTTTGCCTTCTCTTCTCACTCTCATTTGCGTATGTTAGCCACCAAATATGCTAGTCGCTTGCTGCAGCTCCACCTCATACCTTTTACCCTACCTATAAGCTTAAATAGTCTTGATCGCGAGGTGTGAGATTGCTGAGTCCCCGTGACTCACAGATACTTCCAAAACCAGCTTGCAGGTGCCGTTGAACCGTGCAGATGACGCAACCAAGCTCAAGGATGAGCTCTATGAAGATCATGTTCGTCATGTTGTTCCGTTTCCAGTTGATCAGTAGTGGAACCCAGTTGGGTCAATCGGGGATCTGTGTAGCATTTGGGGTAGTCTTCTTATATTTTTGTTCCGTAGTCAGACCTTGTGTGTATTTGGATGATGTAATGTTTTATTCCTATAATTGTGTGAAGTGGCGATTGTAAGCCGACTATGTATCTCTTTTCCCCTATGTATTACATGGGTTGTGTGAAGATTACCTCACTTGCGACATTGCTTTCAATGCGGTTATGCCTCTAAGTCGTGCTTCGACACGTGGGAGATATAGCCGCATCGGGGTGTTACAAGTTGGTAATCAGAGCCTTCCCCGACCTTAGGAGCCCCCTGCTTGATCGAATCGCTGGCGTTGTTGAGTCTAGAAAAATGTTTTGAGTCAGTTAGGAATTATATATCGAAGAGTTAGGAATTCTTTTTTACTCCTCAGTCCCTTCGTCGCTCTGGTGAGACATCCTGACGTAGAGTTTTGACTCTTTTCTTCTCAAATTTCACTAAAAGAAATTTAGGATCATGCGGGTATCTTGGAATCGTTCCGACGGTTTTGTGATGAGAACATTGTTCTTGGTGCCTCCTGACATTTAGGGGTTGTGGCAATATCCCTGGGAGTTGAGCTCCAAGGTGTTGTCATCACAATTTTATCGTTGCAGTTCTGGAATACCTGAGATTAGTTTCGCTGACATCGAAAATCTCTTTTATGCAGTTGTTGGTGAGATAACCTCGACGCCACCCAGTACTGGGGTGGGAGTTCGGGAGTATTGCCATAACTTGTATAACGGATGCTTTTTGAAGGTTGAGGTAAACGATTTCCGAAGGTTTCTTGGTTATGTGTTGAAGGATGGATACAGCTGGATGTAGGATTTGCTAGTTTTGGGTGAGATATTATGCTTCCCCTGTATCCCCAACACCTGATTGCATAACTGGAAAGTTTCGGGAGTTTATAAGTGGGAATTCAAATAGCTCTTAGGATATCTTTCCGACAGATGTATGATATGAAATTGGGGTTCGACGTCTAGTGGTCCGCCTATCCACGGTTGGTTTTACAGTGGTCTCGTTGTGTCTTAAAGAGTCCTTGGCTATGCCGACTCTGGGACGCTTCATATGTCATGTGCACTACCTTGTACATGATGGTGCTGTACGATCGAGCCCGTGTAGGCCCCACCACGAAAACTTTGGACGAAATATCTATCATATGTTTGTTCTGGCTTATTCTGCAAGCCAATCCTTTGTTTTGTTTTTGAGTTGTGGTATTCGAGTTGCTTCGAAGTCAAATGTTGATTCCATACCTTTCCTAAGTGGTTTTCTCACATTTCTATGTGAATGCAAATCCTTCATGATAATCGAGATTGTCATCTCAATCCTTTTCAACCGGTGTGCTCCTCTTCAAATGGATCCAATCTTGTCAACATTCGCAAGATCAATTATCAGTTCTTCTCAACGGTGTTTGTTTCATCCGTCTCCAAGTTTCCTTTGTTTTTCCCACCCACCCACCCCTTTTTCTTCAAGGACTAAGATTTCTTTATCAAGTATCTATCTTATGGTGATGAAGTCTCTCCATTCTTTTCCGTCAATGTCCTTACCCGGTGATTCTTATGAAGATCCTAACGGAACCTCAAGTTCGTCATTCCTCATTTTTTTCTTCTCCGGTGGATTCAATTCAAGCTTGGTTGATCATATCCTTTCCTCATTTCAATACCTTCTCATGCCGGTGCACCTCATAATCATCCACTCTTCGCTATTCATTTGTTCCGGAGTGCTCAAGAAATCTCAGAAGATTCGTGTTTCCACTCTGCTTTCGTAATCCTTTCAAGCTCTTTCGAGATTGTTATCTCATTCTAGCCATTTAATTCAACCGGTGCAATCCTCTCTTTTAAATCATTTCAACGGTGTTTCTTTTGAGTGGGCCCTAACCCACACGTCTTTTACCAGGATCTTACCTGACTCTTTCTAATTTTTTTCCCGGAGCTATCCTCAAATTTTCTCAAAGTTTGACGTAAGAATGATTATCATCAGTCGAATGTATTTCCCCAAGATCTTTCAAATTCTTTTCATCGTTGGTTCAACTTTTCAATTATTCTTTATCCCGGAGTATCTCAACAATTTGGTGGTGTTTCTCATCGTCATTCTCAAATTTTGAAGACCGAAGAAGAGTTTTACCTCCATATCTTATCAGTTCTCCCAGAGATTCGTCATTCTAGTTTGTGGCCACCCTCTCATAATTGTTTTCAATTGTGAGATACTCTTTTCACCAATCTGGAGCAATTCAAGATTCTTTTCAGTTTGATTCTCCGAAGGCCATTATCTCAGATTTATTCATTCCAACTTTCAGCTCTCGTTCTCCAACCTTACTGGTGCATCGTTCAAGTGACCTCTAATCAGCTCGTGATTTATTCGTTCTCTTGTATCCAAATTACTTCAAGTATCTTCACTCGTTTTCCAATTCTTCCCGGTGATTTGTGCCTTTGCTACGCTCATTTTCAATTCTTACGGTGGTTCATTCAAGATTTCTCTTCCTTCGTTATCATATCAATTCATTTGTTCTTTCCAATTCTACCGGTGGATAGTTAAAGACCATCTCAAGTTTATGCGTTATTTCTCTTAATCCTTTCCGACGAGAATAAGTAGTATGCCAAATCTGTTGCTTGTCATCAATTTAAATTGGTGAAGGATACACGTAACATAATTCTTATTCTTGTTTCATCCAAGTGATTAATTCCTTATTCCAGAGGCTCATCAAATTCTTGATCTCAATTATTCATCTTTCTTTTCCGGAGTTCCAAGCTCTCTTAATTATATCATCGTGAAGATCCATATAATCATCACAAGGCTTCACCTTGTGTTTTCAACTCCTCTTTCCTTTCGTCTGGTCATTCTTTTATTACCGGAGTTCGTCATGGAGGCTCTACATGATGGTTCATAAAGGATTTAATTCCTTTTCGAAGTGTTCATTGAGATTCTTTTCTAAGGAGCTCAAATATTCTTCATCTTGTAATCCGGAGTGAAATTATTTCTTACGTATCATTAGAGGTGGTATTATGTCATTCTTGATAATTTGAGTTCATGTTCCATGATTCACATGTTGTTAAGAATGACATATTTTAAATCCATCAATCTCTTCATTGGTATTATCTTGGGTTATATTTCACCTAAAGCCATCCCTAAGGACTGTTGCTATCTATGGTGCTCATAAATGATCCAAGTACTTCATTCATCCTCCCGGTGATCTAAGTTTCTCATCTCCTCGTTCATATCAATCCAATTCTTTTTCCCGTAAGTGGCTGGTTGTCACCTCTTAATTTGAGATGTATTCCATAAGACCATATCAACTTTATTCTTTTCGTTGTTGGTGCTCCAACAACTCCGTTCGACCCTTCTCCTAAAGATGCCTTTTCAAGCTCTTTTCTGGCAGAAGTTGGCATTTTCTTCTTCATTCTCCTATTTCAATTATCTATCTTCTATTCTTTTGTTCCAGAGGTATTGTGATGTTGCTCTTTTCAACCCATCATCTCGTTTTGTCAAAGATCATGTTCTTTTCATGCCTATCCATTTAACCGGAGTGTTGTGCCCTTTTGCTCAAGTTCTTTTCGCCTTATCAAGCCGTGCATCTCTTTTCAACCGGAGTGCTGTCTAAGATCTTTCTTACCCTTGTTCCATTCATTCAATAGTTCAGGAGGCTGTATGTTGTGATTTCATCAAGTATCTTCTCATCTTATCAAGTTCTTATTCAATTCCTTTTCTTTTCAATCGGAGTGCTGCCCGAAGTTGTTCTTCCTTGTTCCTCTTTTCTAACGGAGTGTTTTCAACTTTGTTCATCTCCATGGTATTCTTGTCTCGAAATGGCTTAACCTTTTCAAGGTTCTTTGGTTTCACTCATTGGTCAAAGGAGGAACTTAGTTTTACCTCTTCTCTTCCTCTTCCGTTTTCCCTCCGGTGCCATTCTAGATCTCGGGTCGAGATCCTCTCATAGTGGTGGAGTGTTGTGACGCCCCCAGACCATTGCGCCAGGTGTCTTCCAGTTATTCGCCGTCGTTGCCATGTCATTCGCTTGCGTGTTGCATTTGATCATGTCATCATGTGCATTGCATCATCATGTTTTTCAAAACTTGCATCCGTCTGGTTCCCAGTTCCGTCCGTTGTCCGTTCCGAGCCCAGCCACACTTGCACGCGCCCGCGGCACGTCCGAAATATTATTTTATAAGTGGCCGGAAAATGTTCTCGGATTTGGATGGAAGTTTACGTGCGGTGTTGTTTTGTTGTCAGTAGGCCGCTTGCCAAGTTTCATCGCGTTCGGAGTCCATTTGACGCTCCAACGGATAACTATAGTGGCAGTATAGCCAGCCTAACATCGGACGTTTTCGGTCTCTGAAAACTGTTGCCGGGTCTCTCTCTCTATTCTCTCCCGCAGCCCTCGGCCTTCTACACAGTCACAACCATCCCACCTAGGCCTACCTATTCCCCCCTCTCGATCGGATCCATCGGTCGCGATCAGAGGCTCCGAAACCCATCCTAACCCCCCCCCCTGCCTTCGTGGCCTTTTGTCGGAACCCCTCTCCACACAGTTCTCAGACCCCCTCGCGCGTCCAAAAAACTTCCCCGAACCCGACTGGACACTCGTGACCGTTGAGACCGGGTCGTCATCCAACATCCCTAATTCGTCTTCGTTTATTTGTTGGACTCGCCCACCCTATTTATCTCGAGCGTCTGATCTAAATCAGAGGGTCATTCTAGCCCCTTCCTAAATTTCTTTTGCTATATAAGAGACCAACCCTAAAATTAGGGAGATGTCCCATCCTCCCAGCCGCCGCCACCCACCTACCTTTTCTTCCTCGGGATCCACTCTTTCCCCCCCCCCCGATCCAATCCCACCAGCCGGACTCCACCCAATGTCTCCCCTCGATCCAACCTCCCTCTGCCTTCCTGTCCGTTCTGGATCGAAGGCCCGAGCGAGAAGAGCTCGCTCCCGAACCAACGCACTCCTCGGCTCCTCACCGAGCCCTGCCTCGTCGCCGGAATCCAGCGCTGTTTCCACCAGCACCTCCGGCCTCCTCTGCTTCACTTCAAGAACAGGAAGCCAGCCGTCCTCCTCGACCACCTCGCGTCGCCTCCGCCGTGCCGGAGATGAGTGCATAGCGTCCATCTCTTCTCCCTTCTTCCATTCTTCTTCCCCTCCCTCACATCTCTCTCCCTCTGTCTTCCCGTACAGGGAGCTCTGACGCCTCGAAGCTACAGCGCCGCCGTCGAGTCGCCACTGCCTCGAACTCTTGCCGCGCCCGTTGACTGCCCCTGATCGGTGCCCTCTTTCGCGCGTGGCACCGCGCCAGAACGCCGCTCGCCTCCGACCGGTTTCCCCGCCGTCAAGTCCAGCACCGCGGCCCCACTACATCACTGCCCGCGCTGGCCCTCCTCTGTCTTGCCTTCGCCGTGGGCCGCCCGACCCTGCTTCCACCTCGTTCTCGCCAGAGCAAGAGCCTTCTCCTTCACCGCGCCAAGTTCTGCAGCTCTGCCCGTCGCCGCTGCTGCCTTGCTTCGTCTGAACCTTCCTCTCAATCGCTTGTGCCTCTCTGTTCGAGCAGGACCGCTGCCATGGATGGCTGTGCCCTGCGCCCGAGCTCCGTCTGCCGCCGCCTTTGTCCAGAACCAACGCCGCATGACTCGATCCACCCGTTCCTGCCGGATTCCGTCGAGACCGTCGCCGGGACCCCCCTGCCGTCGTCGCCTGCATCACCATGGACGTGATGTTGTTTCTGTTCTTTACAAGCAAACAGCAGCAGCGCGCCTCGTCCCGCTCGCGTTGACCCGCCAGCACCAAGGCCCAGCCTGCGTACGGCCTGCCTCTTGCCTCGTTCAGGCCCAGACGCCCGTGCCCTGCCAGGCCGCCTCTCCACAGTATCGGGGCCGCGGCCCATGGTGAGAAACCCCCCAGTCCTCCTGTGCACTGTTGGCCCAGTCAGATGCGGCCAGTGTTATTTTTTTCCTATGTTGCGATTTTAGCTATTATCCAGATTTTTCCAGTTTTATAGAAAAGCCCTCATACATCATGCATATCATATCTCACAAACCGTGCATCGGAATTAAACAAACTTAACATGAAACTTGCTTAGAATTTTGGGTAGATTAATAATTTGCAATTTTTCATCTATGTTTAAAATGTTTAAATGATGTTTTGCATATATTTTTCCCATATTGCCATGTAAAATGTTTTAATTCACAACTATTCAACCGTAGCTCCGAATTTAATAAACCTTATATGTAAATGGGGTAGAAAAATGCCTAGTTTAACATGGTGGCTTTACTATGCATGTTTAATAACTCTAAAATTGTGCTTAGGGCGGAACAGTACCAAACAAATATATGCACATGGGGATTTACCGGAATTGTTGTTCATTGTTTCCGGCCTAATTTAAACTTGACTAGATAGGTAGTTTTACTTTGCTTCACCCTCTTGCCATGTTTAACAACATTTAATATTGTTGGGTACATAAACAAGATCAAACTAAATAAGTCATGTGGGGTTTCGTCAATATGCAACGGAGTTGCATATTGAGGTCCACTTAATTTGTAGGATTGCTTGTGCATATTGCCATGCCATGCCTCATTAAACCGGACATGCATCATACTTGGATGTGCATCATGCCATGATTTTGTGTTGGTTGTTTTACTATGTTGTGTGATTCTTTCCGGTGTTGCTTCTTCGGGTTGGTTCCGATAACATCACGTTTGTGAGGACCCGTTCGACTACGTCCGTTTGTCTTCTTCATGGACTCGTTCTTCTTCCTTGCAGGATTTCAGGCAAGATGACCATACCCTCGAAATCACTTCTATCTTTGCTTGCTAGTTGCTCGCTCTTTTGCTATGCCTATGTTGCGATACCTACCACTTGCTTATCATGCCTCTCATATTGTTAAGCCAAGCCTCTAACCCACCTTATCCTAGCAAACCGCTGTTTGGCTATGTTACCGCTTTGCTCAGCCCCTCTTATAGCATTGTTAGTTGCAGGGGAAGATTGGAGCTTGTTCCATGCTTGGAACATGGATATTTTGTTGGGATAACACAATATCTCTTATTTAATTAATGCATCTATATACTTGGTAAAGGGTGGAAGGCTCGGCCTTATGCCTGGTGTTTTGTTCCACTCTTGCCGCCCTAGTTTCCGTCATATCGGTGTTATGTTCTCGGATTTTGCGTTCCTTACGCGGTTGGGTTATAATGGGAACCCCTTGACAGTTCGCCTTGAATAAAACTCCTCCCGCAAGGCCCAACATTGGTTTTACCATTCGCCACCTAGCCTTTTTTTCCTTGGGAGTCACGCATCCCGAGGCTCATCTTTATTGTAACCCCCCCCCCCCCGGGCCAGTGCTTCTCTAAGTGTTGGTGCGAACCGGGCAGCCTGCGGTGCCACCTCGAGGAAACTCGAGGGCTGGTTTTACTCGTAGCTTGACCTATCTGAGTGTGCCCTGAGAACGAGATATGTGCAGCTCCTATCGGGATTTGTCGGCACATTCGGGCGGTTTTGCTGGACTTGTTTTACCATTGTCGAGGATGTCTTGTAACCGGGATGCCGAGTCTGATCGGATTGTCTTGGGAGAAGGAATATCCTTCGTTGACCGTGAGAGCTTGTGATGGGCTAAGTTGGGACACCCCTGCAGGGTTTTGAACTTTCGAAAGTCGTTCCCGCAGTTATGGGCAGATGGGAATTTGTTAATGTCCGGTTGTAGAAAACCTGAAGTTTATGTTAATTAAAATGCATCAAACGCATGTGTAACCGTGATGGTCTCTTCTCGGTGGAGTCCGGGAAGTGAACACGGTGTTGGAGTTATGCTTGACGTAGGTTGTTCTAGGATCACTTCTTGATCATAGTTTCTCGACCGTGCTTTTGCCTTCTCTTCTCGCTCTCATTTGCGTAAGTTAGCCACCAAATATGCTAGTCGCTTGCTGCAACTCCACCTCATACCTTTTACCCTACCTATAAGCTTAAATAGTCTTGATCGCGAGGTGTGAGATTGCTGAGTCCCCGTGACTCACAGATACTTCCAAAACCAGCTTGCAGGTGCCGTTGAACCGTGCAGATGATGCAACCAAGCTCAAGGAGGAGCTCTATGAAGATCATGTTCGTCATGTGTTCTGTTTCCAGTTGATCAGTAGTGGAGCCTAGTAGGGTCGATCGGGGATCTGTGTAGCATTTGGGGTAGTCTTCTTATATTTTGGTTCCGTAGTCGGACCTTGCGTGTATTTGGATGATGTAATGTTTTATTCCTGTAATTGTGTGAAGTGGCGATTGTAAGCCGACTATGTATCTCTTTTCCCCTATGTATTACATGGGTTGTGTGAAGATTACCTCACTTGCGACATTGCTTTCAATGCGGTTATGCCTCTAAGTCGTGCTTCGACACGTGGGAGATATAGCCGCATCGAGGGCGTTACATAACACCACCTCCTCTCCTTGAACTCTATGAAATCATGTACATGATAGCTCATATGTGTGAAGGTTTTCTCATGAAAATGACCATAGAGCAAGTTTATGATTTTTGGTTGGTAACATGTCACATAAGACAACATTGTGAGCAGGTTTTATATTTTTTGATTTTTTAAATTAATGGTGCTCATTTGACCTCGATCGTGCCAGCTAGGGTTTTTTCATGAAAATAACCATAGACCAAGTTTAGTATTTTTCCTCATTAGTTTGTCTTATAAAACGACGAACGGCGAAGGTTTCATATTTTTTGATTTTTTTAAATTAGTTATACTCAATCAAAGCTTTCGAAACCCCGTTGACCAGCTCAAAACCCCTCTAAACCCCTCTAAATCCCAACGTCAGCCGTCCGATCATACCCTCGCGCAAAGCAACAACCCTCAGATCTGGCCTTCTAGAAGGAACTAGGTGGGCTGGCTGTGTGCAGGCTCCGCGTCGTTGGATCACAAAGATGGCTCCGCATCGTTGGATCGTGGGGCGATCCGCGAGAGGCGATCCTATTGGTTGTGCTCGGCTGCTCGCCCACCACTGACTCCGTGAAAAAAACGTTGTTATTGGGCCCAAAAGGAAACCAAGCTCTTATTTTTGCATCGTTTGCTCTGTTTTTGCATCGTTCTTTTTGTTCTATACAAATGTAAAATGACCAGATTTATAAGGGCTAAATTTATTTTTATCATGTAAAATGACCACAAACTATCAAAAAATGGGTCATTTTGCATTTGTATAATGGCCACAAGCCCTCTATATCTTTATCATGCAGAATGACTGAATTTTTAAGGGCACAATTATTTTTATCATTCAAAATGGCCACAAGCTCTTCAAAAATTGTCTCTTTTTGTTCGTATAATATCTGGTTTGACCACGGATTCCCACATGTGCAATTAGCTTGTTTTTCTTCTTCTTTTCAAACCACCTTTTCCCACGCGTGTACACTCCCGATGCTGCGGTGGGTTTGAAAACGGGCTACTAACTTCACATTTGACCACGTTATTGCCACGACCAAATAACACGTAGCACTACAGCTATTTAAGCCACCCTCTGCCTCTGCCATCCCTCATCCATCTGCCCTTCTTGCTCTTCGACCCCTTCTCCGTCTTCTGCAAATCTCTCAGCCATGCAGTACACTGAACCAACCTACCGCTTCCCACCCACCGTGCCGGAGAGGCTCTACCCTACCAGCGTGTACGTTGATCGCACACTAAGTGTGTGGGCGATATCAAGGCTAAGGACCACAAGGAACTTCACCGAGTTCTTCCTCGCGTCCGGCTACCACCACCTCCCGAGGGGATCTCCAATGATGTTTCACGTCGAGGAGGTCATCCAAAACCGGGTGGTGGTTGCTCTCCTTACCCACTTCACCAACACATTTGACGCCTTCTACCTCCTCGGACGGGTGTTTTGGTGTGGCTCTAAGTTCATCGCTTTCACCACCCACAAAAGGTTCATGGAGTACAACACCATCTTCCCCACCATGACGCACATGCACACTCTTCCGTACCCCATCGACAACACCCCGGAGGAGCAGTGAAAAAGGCGCCCGGAGGAGGAGCGGGGTGGAGAACGCGGCGGCTAGGGTTCTAAACCCTCTATCTTTTTTAGTCTATGTTATGTTAAGTTGTAACTGAACTATGTTGGAGTTGCTTTGGTCTTGTTGGCCCTTTTCTTAAATTCAATTATTAGGTTTTCTATCTATTCTATTATTAAGTTTTTCCTAGTTTGAGCTATGTGATCGTGCTATGGGCTTGTTGGCCCTATCTACATATTGGGATTACATATTTGTTGATTATTTACATAGAGAGCTCGGCTTGTTAGTAGGGTTCCCTTGTTAGTAACCACCTAGTGCATGTAAGCAAGCTTTGTTAGTAGGGATAAATGAGTACAATGAAGCAAGGGAGTGGTTCTTTTTTTACACAAGCCACAAATATGTAGCCACCTAGCTAGAAGAGAGGAACCAGCGGCAGTGACCATCGCTGCATCCATGGCGGCTGGCGTGCAAAAAGCTGCTCGGTCAGTGCATCGTGGCGGACGCATCGGCGCATGCAGGCTCGATCGGCGCATCGTGGGATCGTGGCATCGGCGCATGCGGGCTCGATCGATGCGGCAGGGTTTGCTGGGTGCATGCATAGCAGGCTTCTGTCCTGGCGGCGTGCGCAGACGTTTAATGCAAGGGACGGCCCAACGAAACCACGGCCCAACGGTCGAACAGCGACACCACCCAACGCGGCCCCACTTGTCAGGTCGAACTGATGACATAGTCCAGCATGGCCCCACTAGTCAGAGTTAATGGTCAAGCCTTTGACCTGACGGCAACGTCCGTTGTGCCCAGTTATGAGGGTTTCTGGCAAGGGAGTGGGGAAAATTGAGCAAAAGTAAAGAGCGCGCGGAAGAATGAGTAGAGCTAAGGAACCAGGGGCATAGATGTAAAAATCCCATAAATAAATTGTAGTAGGGTTTTTTTGGGTTTCTGGGTTTATAAATATGAAAATATATGATGGAAATTAGACCCGGGCAGCAAAGGTTTCACTAGAGGCTTCTCTCTTGAAAGAAAACATACGGTTGGTAAACAAATTACTGTAGAGCAATTGATAGAAAAGCGCAAAGTTATGACGATATCTAAGAAAATGATCATGAATATAGGCATCACATCCGTGACAAGTAGACCGACTCCTGCCTGCATCTACTACTATTACTCCACACATCGACCGCTATCCAGCATGCATCTAGAGTATAAGTTCATAAGAACGGAGTAACGCCTTAAGCAAGATGACATGATGTAGAGGGATAAACTCAAGCAATATGATATAAACCACATCTTTTTATCCTTGATGGCAACAATTCCATACGTGCCTCGCTACCGCTACTATGTCACTGGGTGAGGACACCGCAAGATTGAATGCAAAACTAAGTGAAGAAAATGTGCCCTGGAGGCAACAATAAAGTTATTACTTATATTTCCTTATATCATGATAAATGTTTATTATTCATGCTAGAATTGTATTAACCAGAAACTTAATACATGTGTGAATACATAGACAAAACATAGTGTCCCTAGTATGCCTCTACTTGACTAGCTCGTTAATCAAAGATGGTTAAGTTTCCTGACCATAGACATGTGTTGTAATTTGATGAACGAGATCACATCATTAGAGAATGATGTGATGGACAAGACCCATCCGTTAGCTTAGCATAATGATCGTTAAGTTTTATTGCTATTGCTTTCTTTATGACTTATACATATTCCTCTGACCTTGAGATTATGCAAATCCCGAATACCGGAGGAACACCTTGTGTGCTATCAAACGTCACAACGTAACTGGATGATTATAGAGATGCTCTACAGGTGTCTCCGAAGGTGTTTCTTGGGTTGGCATAGATCAAGATTAGGATTTGTCACTCCGAGTATCGGAGAGGTATGTCTAGTCCCTCTCGGTAATGCACATCACTATAAGCCTTGCAAGAAATGTGATTATGAGTTAGTTACAGGATGATGCATTACGGAACGAGCAAAGAGACTTGCCGGTAACGAGATTGAACTAGGTAAGATGATATCGACAATCAAATCTCGGGCAAGTAAACATACCGATGACAAAGGGAATAACGTATTATGTTATTTCGGTTTAACCGATAAAGATCTTCATAGAATATGTAGGAACCAATATGAGCATCCAGTTCCGCAATTGGTTATTATGCCGGAGATGTGTCTCGGTCATGTCTACATAGTTCTCAAACCCGTAGGGTCCGCATGCTTAACGTTTGATGACGATTTGTATTATGAGTTATGTGTTTTGGTGACCAAAGTTTGTTTGGAGTCCCGGATGAGATCACAGACATGACGAGGAGTCTCGAAATGGTCGAGGGATAAGGATTCATATATTGGAAGGTAGTATTCGGACATCGGAATGGTTTCGAGTGGTTCGGATATTTTACTAGAGTACCGAGGGGTTACCGGAACCCCCGTAGAAGTATTGGGACTACATGGGCATTAGGGGAGAGAGAGGGAAGCCCGCGAGGGATGGCGCGCGCCCTCCCTCCAAGGGAGTCCGAATAGGACAAGGTGGAGGGGGCGCGGCCCCGCTTTCCCTCTCCCTATCCCTCTCCTTCCTTTCCCCCTTCAGTAAGGAAGGAAAAGGGTGGGCGAATCCTACTAGGAGTGGAGTCCTAGTAGGAATCCCCCCATGGCGCGCCCCTCCTGGCCGGCCGCCTCCTCCTCCCCTCCTTTATATACGGGGGCAGGGGGACCCCAAAGCACATCAATTGTTCTCTTAGTTGTGTTCGATGCCCCCCTCCTTAGTTTACTCATCCAGTCATAGCGTCATAGTGCTTAGGCGAAGCCCTATGCAGATCACATCACCATCACCGTCACCATGCCGTCGTGCTGACGAAACTCTCCCTTGACCCTCTGCTGGATCAAGAGTTCGAGGGACGTCATCGAACTGAACGTGTGTTGAACTCGGAGGTGCATACATTCGGTACTAGATCAGTTGGATCTTGAAGACGTTCGACTACATCAACCATGTTAACCTAACGCTTCTACTTTCGGCCTACGTGTTGGGGAACGCAGTATTTCAAAATTTTCCTACAATCACGCAAGATCTATCTTGGAGATGCATAGCAACAAGAGGGTGGAGTGTGTGTACATACCCTCGTAGATACGATCACACAAGATCTATCTAGGAGATGCATAACAAAGAGAGGGGGGAGTGTGTCTACATACCCTCGTAGACCGAAAACGGAAGCGTTTAGTAACGCGGTTGATGTAGTCAAACGTCTTCGCAATCCAACCGATCCTAGCACCGAACGTATAGCACCTCCACGTTCAGCACACGTTCAGCTCGATGATGTCCCTCGAGATCCTGATCTAGTTGAGGACGAGGGAGAGTTCTATCAGCACGATGGCGTGCTGACGGTGATGATGATGCTACCGGCGCAAGGCTTCGCCTAAGCACTACGACGATATGACTGAGGTGTGTAACTGTGGAGAGGGGCACCGCACATGGCTAAGACAATTGATCTTGTGTGTTCTAGGGTGCCCCTGCCCCCGTATATAAATGAGGGAAGGGAGAGGTCGGCCAGCCCCTGTAGGGCGCGCCAGGAGAGAGGAGTCCTATACTAGGACTCCAAGTCCTAGTAGGATTCCACCTGGAGGAAGGGGAAAGAAGGAAGGGAGAGGAAGAGGGGAAGGAAAGGGGGCGTGATACGTCTCCAACGTATCTATAATTTTTGATTGTTCCATGCTATTATATTATCTGTTTTGGATGTTTAATTGGCTTTATTATGCACTTTTATATTATTTTTGGGACTAACCTATTAACCAAAGGCCCGGTGCAAATTGTTGTTTTTTGCCTATTTCAGTATTTCGCAGAAAAGGAATATCAAACAGAATGAAACCTTCGCGAGGATCTTTTTTGAAACAAACGCAACCTAGGAGACTTGGAGTGGAGGTCAAGGAAGCAACGAGGTGGCCACGAGGTAGGGCGGCGCGCCCAGGGGGGCAGGCACGCCCCCAACCCTCGTGGGCCCCTCTTAGCTCCACCAACCTACTTCTTTCGCCTATATATACTCTTATACCCTGAAAACATCCAGGGGAGCCACAAAACCACTTTTCCACCGCCGCAACCTTCTGTACCCGTGAGATCCCATCTGGGGACCTTTTCCGGCGATCTGCCGGAGGGGGATTCGATCACGGAGGGCTTCTACATCAACACCATAGCCTCTCCAATGATGTGTGAGTAGTTTACCACAGACCTTTGGGTCCATAGTTATTAGCTAGATGGCTTCTTCTCTCTCTTTGGTTCCCAATACAAAGTTCTCCTCGATGTTCTTGGAGATCTATTCGATGTAATACTTTTTGCGGTGTGTTTGCCGAGATCCGATGAATTGTGGGTTTATTATCAAGATTATCTATGAACAATATTTGATTCTTCTCTGAATTCTTATATGCATGATTTGATACCTTTGCAAGTCTATTCGAATTATCAGTTTGGTTTGGCCTACTAGATTGATCTTTCTTGCAATGGGAGAAGTGCATAGCTTTGGGTTCAATCTTGCGGTGTCCTTTCCTAGTGATAGCAGGGGCAGCAAGGCACGTATTGTATTGTTGCCATCGAGGATAACAAGATGGGGTTTATATCATATTGCTTGAGTTTATCCCTCTACATCATGTCATCTTGTCTAATGTGTTACTCTGTTCTTATGAACTTAATACTCTAGATGCATGATGGATAGCGGTCGATGTGTGGAGTAATAGTAGTATATGCATAATCGTTTCGGTCTACTTGACACTGACGTGATGCCTATGTTTATGATCATGCCTAGACATTCTCATAAGTATGCGCTTTTCTATCAATTGATCGGCAGTAATTTGTTCACCCACCGTAATATATGCTATCTCGAGAGAAGCCACTAGTGAAACCTATGGCCCCTGGGTCTACTTTACATCATATAAGTTTCCGATCTACATTTCTAGTTTACTATTTATTTTGCAATCTTTACTTTCCACTCTATACAAAAATACCAAAAATATTTATCTTATTACCTTTATCAGATCTCACTTTTGCAAGTGGCCATGAAGGGATTGATAACTCCTTTATCACGTTGGTTGGAAGGTTCTTATTTGTTTGTGTAGGTACTAGGCGACTTGCGTGTAGTCTCCTACTAGATTGATACATTGGTTCTCAAAAACTGAGGGAAATACTTACGCTACTTTGCTGCATTACCCTTTCCTCTTCAAGGGAAAACCAATGCACGCTCAAGAGGTAGCAGGGCGCCGCCCCCTTCCCTAGTCCAATTCAGACCCAAGGGGGGAGCCCAGCCCCTTGTGGCCCTTCTCTCTCCCCACTAAGGCCCATGAAGGCCCATTAATTCCCCCAGGGGGTTCCAATAACCCTCCGGCCCTCCGATAATTATCCGGTACTTCTCGGAACTTATCTGGTGTCCGAATAACATTGTCTAATATATCAATCTTTATGTCTCGACCATTTTGAGACTCCTCGTCATGTCCGTGATCTCATCCGGGACTCCGAACAAACTTCGGTCATCGAATCACATATAACTCATAATACAAATCGTCATCGAACGTTAAGCGTGCGGAACCTACAGGTTCGAGAACTATGTAGACATGACCGAGATACATCTCCATTCAATGAACAATAGCGGAACCTGGATGCTCATATTGGCTCCTACATATTCTACGAAGATCTTTATCGGTCAAACCGTATAACAACATACATTGTTCCCCTTATCATCGATATGTTACTTGCCCAAGATTTGATCATCAGTATCATCATACCTAGTTCAATCTCGTTATCGGCAAGTCTCTTCACTCGTTCCGTAATGCGTCATCCCGCAACTAACTCATTAGTCACATTGCTTGCAAGGCTTATAGTGATGTGCATTACCGAGAGGGCCCAGATATACCTCTCTGATACATGGAGTGACAAATCCTAATCTCGATCTATGCCAACTTCAACAAACACCATCGGAGACACCTGTAGAGCATCTTTATAACCACCGAGTTACATCATGATGTTTGATAACACACAAGGTGTTCCTCCGGTATTCGGGAGTTGCATAATCTCATAGTCAGAGGAACATGTATAAGTCATGAAGAAATCAATAGCAATAAAACTAAATGATCATTAATGCTAAGCTAACAGATCAGTCTTGTCCATCACATCGTTCTCGATGTGATCCCGTTCATCAAATGACCACACATGTCTACGGCTAGGAAACTTAACCATCTTTGATTAATGAGCTAGTCAAGTAGAGACATACTAGGGACACTCTGTTTGTCTATGTATTCACACATGTACTAAGTTTCCGGCTAATACAATTCTAGCATGAATAATAAACATTTATCATGATATAAGGAAATATAAATAATAACTTTATTATTGCCTCTAGGGCATATTTCCTTCAGTCTCCCACTTGCACTAGAGTCAATAATCTAGATCACATCACCTTGTGATTAACACCCATAGTTCACATCGCCATGTGACCAACACCCAAAGGGTTTACTAGAGTCAATAATCTAGTTCACATCGCTATGTGGTTAACACCGAGTACTTAGGTGTGATCATGTTTTGCTTGTGAGAGAGGTTTAGTCAACGGGTCTGCCATATTCAGATCCGTATGTATTTTGCAAATTCCTATGTCTACAATGCTCTGCATGGATCTACTCTAGCTAATTGCTCCCACTTTTAATATGTATCAAGATCAAGACTCAGAGTCATCCAGATCTGTGTCTAAACTAGCATCGACGTAACTCTTTATGACGAACTCTTTATTACCTCCATAACCGAAATTTTTTTCCTTAGTCCTTTAAGGATAATTTTGACCGCTGTCCAGCGATCTACTCCTGGATCACTATTGTACCCTCTTGCCAAACTCATGGTGAGGTACACAATAGGTCTGCTACACAGCATAGCATACTTTATAGAACCTATGACTGAGTCATAGGGAATGAATTTTCATTCTCTTTCTATTTTCTGCCGTGGTCAGGTTTTGAATCTTTACTCAACTTCACACCTTGTAACACAGGCAAGAACTCTTTCTTTAACTGTTCCATTTTGAACTACTTCAAAAACTTGTCAAGGTATGTACTCATTGAAAAAACTTATCAAGCGTCTTGGTCTATATCTATAGATATTGATGCTCAATATGTAAGCAGCTTCACCGAGGTCTTTCAGTGAAAAATTCTTATCCAAGTATCCTTTTATGCTATCCAGAAATTCTATATTATTTCCAATCAACAATATGTCATCACATATAATATTAGAAATGCTACAGAGCTCCCACTCACTTTCTTGTAAATACAGGCTTCTCCAAAAGTCTATATAAAACCATATGCTTTGATCACACTATCAAAGCGTATATTCCAACTCCGAGAGGCTTGCACTAGTCCATAAATGGATTGCTGGAGCTTGCACACTTTGTTAGCAACTTTAGGATTGACAAAACCTTCTGGTTGCATCATATACAACTCTTCTTTAAGATATCCATTAAGGAATGCAGTTTTGACATCCATTTGCCAAATTTCATAATCATAAAATGCGGCAATTGCTAACATGATTCGGACAAACTTAAGCATCACTACGGGTAAGAAGGTCTCATCGTAGTCAACTCCTTGAACTTGTCGAAAACCTTTTGCAACAATTCGAGCTTTGTAGACAGTAACATTACCGTTAGCGCCAGTCTTCTTCTTGAAGATCCATTTATTCTCTATGGCTTGCCGATCATCGGGCAAGTAAACCAAAGTCCACACTTTGTTCTCATACATGGATCCCATCTCAGATTTCATGGCCTCAAGCCACTTCGCGGAATCTAGGCTCATCATCGCCTCCTCACAGTTCGTAGGTTCATCATGGTGAAGGTCAGAAAATTCTTTGAACTTTTCAAATGTTTCAGACTTATCTTTCATCAAGTAGATATACCCATATCTGCTCAAATCAACTGTGAAGGTCAGAAAATAATGATACCCGCCGCGAGCCTCAATACTCATCAGACTACATACATCAGTATGTATTATTTCCAATAAGGCAGTTGCTCGCTTCATTGTTCCAGAGAACGGAGTTTTAGTCATCTTGCCCATGAGGCCAAGCATCAAGTGATTCATAATCAAGTGATTCCAAAATCCCATCAGAATGGAGTTTCTTCATGCGCTTTATAACAATATGACCTAAACGGTAGTGCCACAAATAAGTTGCACTATCATTGTTAAACTTATATCTTTTGGTTTCAATACTATGAATATGTGTATCACTACTATCGAGATTCAACAAAAATAGACCACTCATCAAGGGTGCATGACCATAAATTATATTACTCATATAAATAGAACAACCATTATTCCCTGATTTAAATGAATAACCGTCTCGCATCAAACAAGATCCAGATATAATGTTCATGCTTAATGTTGGCACCAAATAATAATTATTCATGTCTAAAACTAATCTCGAAGGTAGATGTAGAGGTAGCATGCCGACGGCAATCACATCGACTTTGGAACCATTTCCCACGCGCATCGTCACCTCGTCCTTAGCCAATCTTCGTTTAATCCGTAGCCCCTGTTTCGAGTTGAAAATATGAGCAACAGAACCAGTATCAAGTACCCAAGCGCTACTACGAGCATTAGTAAGGTACACATCAATAACATGTATATCAAATATACCTTTCACTTTGCCATCCTTCTTATCTGCCAAATACTTGGGGCAGTTCCGCTTAGAGTGATCAGTCCCTTTGCAGTAGAAGCACTCAGTCCTAGGCTTAGGTCCAAACTTGGGCTTGTTCACTTGAGCAGCAACTTGTTTGCCGTTCTTCTTGAAGTTTCCCTTCTTCCCTTTCCCATTTTTCTTGAAACTAGTGGTCTTGTTTACTATCAACACTTGATGCTCCTTCTTGATTTCTACCTCCCCAGCCTTTAGCATCGCGAAGAGCTCGGGAATTGTCTTATACATCCCTTGCATATTATAGTTCATCACGAAGCTTTTGTAGCTTGGTGGCAGTGATTGAAGAACTCTGTCAATGACACTATCATCAGGAAGATTAACTCCCGGTTGAGTCAACTGGTTGTGGTACCCAGACATTCTTAGTATATGTTCACTGACAAAACTATTCTCCTCCATCTTGCAGCTGTAGAACTTATTTGATACTTTATATCTCTCAATCCGGGCATTTGCTTGAAATATTAACTTCAACTCCTGGAACATCTCATATGCTCCATGAGGTTCAAAATGTCGTCTAAGTCCCGATTCTAAGCCATAAAGCATGGCACACTAAACTATTGAGTAGTCATCAGGTTTGCTTTGCCAGACGTTCATAACGTTCGGAGTTGCTCCTGCAGCGGGTCTTGCACCTAGCGGTGCTTCCAGGACGTAATTCTTCTATGCAACAATGAGAATAATCCTCAAGTTACGGACCCAGTCCGTGTAGTTGCTACCATCATCTTTCAACTTAGCTTTCTCTAGGAACGCATTAAAATTCAAAGGAATGATAGCATGGGCCATTGATCTACAACAAAATAGACATGCAAAATACTATCATGTACTCCCTCCATTCCAAAATATAGTGCGCCCGCACTTCTCGAGGTCCAACTTTGACCATAAATTTAACCAACGAGACCAATTGCGGCGGGATAAAAAATTATATAATTGAAAACTTCTTTCGAATACGAATTCACTGATATAATTTTTGCTCCCGCCGCAATCGGTCTTGGTAGTTAAATTTACGGTCAAAGTTGAAGCACGTGGATAGAGGAAGCACTACATTGTGGAATGGAGGGAGTACTAAGTTCATGATAAATTAAAGTTCAATTAATCATATTACTTAAGAACTCCCACTTAGATAGACATCCCTCTAGTCATCTAAATGATCATGTGATCCATGTCAACTAAACCATGTCCAATCATCACGTGAGATGCAGTAGTTTTCAATGGTGAACATCACTATGTTGATCATATCTACTATATGATTCACGCTTGACCTTTCGGTCTCAGTGTTCCGAGGCCGTATCTGCATATGTTAGGCTCGTCAAGTTTAACCCGAGTATTCTGCGTGTGCAAAACTGGCTTGCACCCGTTGTACGTGAACGTAGAGCTTATCACACCCGATCATCACGTGGTGTCTCGGCACGACGAACTGTAGCAATGGTCCATACTCAGGGAGAACACTTATACCTTGAAATTTAGTGAGGGGTCATCTTATAATGCTACCGCCGTACTAAGAAAAATAAGATGCATAAAGGATAAACATCACATGCAATCAAAATAAGTTATCTGATATGGCCATCATCATCTTGTGCCTTTGATCTCCATCTCCAAAGCACTGTCATGATCACCATCGTCGCCGGTTTGACACCTTGATCTCCATCATGGCATCGTTGTCGTCTCGCCAACTATTGCTTCTACGACTATCGCTACCGCTTAGTGACAAAGTAAAGCAATTACATGGCGATTGCATTTCATACAATAAAGCGACGACCATAAGGCTCCTGCCAGTTGTCGATAACTTTTACAAAACATGATCATCTCATACACCAATTTATATATCATCACATCTTGACCATATCACATCACAACATGCCCTGCAAAACCAAGTTAGACGTCCTCTACTTTGTTGTTGCAAGTTTTACGTGGCTGCTATGGGCTTCTAGCAAGAACCGTTCTTACCTACACATCATAACCACAACGATTTTTGGTCAAGTGTGTTGTTTTAACATTCAACAAGGACCAGACGTAGTCAAACTTGATTCAACTAAAGTTGGAGAAACAAACACCCGCTAGCCACCTGTGTGCGAAGCACGTCGGTAGAACCACTCTCATGAACGCGGTCATGTAATATCGGTCTGGGCCGCTTCATCCAACAATACCGCCTGAGGGAGTCCTGGATTAGGGGGTCTCCGGACAGCCGGATTATATCCTTTGGCCGGACTGTTGGACTATGAAAATACAAGATTGAAGACTTTGTCTCGTGTCCGTATGGGACTCTACTTGGCGTGGAAGGCAAGCTAGGCAATACAGATATGTATATCTCCTCCTTTGTAACCGACCTTGTGTAACCCTAGCCCTCTCCGGTGTCTATATAAACCGGAGGGTTTTAGTCCGTAGGACAACATACAATCATACCATAGGCTAGCTTCTAGGGTTTAGCCTCTCCGATCTCGTGGTAGATCTACTCTTGTACTACCCATATCATCAATATTAATCAAGCAGGACGTAGGGTTTTACCTCCATCAAGAGGGACCGAACCTGGGTAAAACATTGTGTCCCCTGCCTCCTGTTACCATCCGCCTTAGACGCACAGTTCGGGACACCCTACCCGAGATCTGCCGGTTTTGACACCGACATTAGTGCTTTCATTGAGAGTTCCTTTGTGTCGTCACCGTTAGGCTTGATGGCTCCTACTATCATTGATGGCGATGCAGTCCAGGGTGAGACTTTTCTCCCCGGACAGATCTTCGTGTTCGGCGGCTTTGCACTGCGGGCCAATTCGCTTGGCCATCTGGAGCAGATTGAAAGTTACGCCCCTGGCCACCAGGTCAGGTTTGGAAGCTTAAACTACACGGCCGACATCCGTGGAGACTTGATCTTCGACGGATTCGAGCCTCTGCCTTGTGCGTCACGTGGTCACGATGAGTAAAATTTAGCTCTACCATCGGATAGTGTTCAAGAGATCGCACGGGCAGCCGCTCCGACCCTCAATTCGGAGCCAGGTGCGCCTTCCGCGGACGGGTGGATGGACCCCGCCACGGAGGCGATACCCTCAGCGGCGATTGAGCCAAACATTGACCTTACCTTGCACGAGAGCCGTGATGTTAAATTGCCGGATCCTTCTCCGGCCACGGACTCCGAACCGCCTGCGCCCGTTCCTGTCGAATCCGATTGGGCGCCGATCATGGAGTTTACCTCCGCGGATATTTTCCAGCACTTGCCCTTTGGCGACATACTGAACTCATTAAGGTCTCTCTCCTTGTCAGGAGGATCCTGGCCGAACTATGTCCGGCAGGACTGGGATGCGGACGACGAAGAAATTCGAGGCCCACCCACCACCCACTTAGTAGCCACCGTCGATGACTTAACCGACATGCTCGACTTCGACTCCGAAGACATCGACGGCATGGACGACGATGCGGGAGGCGAAGAGGAACCACCGCCCACAGGGCACTGGACAGCCACCTCATCATACGATATATACATGGTGGATACACCCAAAGAAGGCAATGGCGACGAGACAGCGGAGGATGACCCCTCCAAGAAGCAACCCAAGCGCCGACGTCAGCGGCGCCGCTCTAAGTCCCGCCAAAGCAAAAGTGGTGATACCGGCACAGGAGATAATAATACTCCGGATAGTGCCGAAGACAACAACAATCCCCTGCAGCAAGATTTAGAGCAGGAGGATGGAGGAGCCAGCCCTCCTGAGAGAGCGGTAGATGGAGAATAGGAGGATGATAATTACATGCCCCCCTCCGAAGACGAGGCAAGCCTCAGCGACGACGAATTCGCTGTGCCAGAGGATCCCGTCGAACAAGAGCGCTTCAAACGCCGGCTTATAGCCACGGCAAATAGCCTTAAGAAAAAGCAGCAGCAGCTTCAAGCTGATCAGGATCTGCTAGCTGACAGATGGACTGAAGTCCTCGCGGCCGAGGAATATAAACTCGAGTTCCCCTTGAAGAGTTACCCAAAGTGCAGGTTGCTACCCCGGCTGGAGGAAGAAGCGTATGATACGGCTGATCGGCCACCTCGTGGCCGTGATAGAGAGGCATTCCAGCCAAAAACTCAGCCTCCACCCCGACGCCATTCAAATGAAAAGGCATGGGGGAGATACGCCAGACCTGTGAGACATATTGGAGGACAAAGCAAAGCATGCAAGATCGATCTATGGATCACGAGGGCGTGCCACTCTGCAAGACGATAAACGTCACGCCGAATACAGTAAAAGCAAATCCGTTCGGGCCGAACACAACGAGCAATACCCATTCGAGCTGCGTCGCGATATAGCCCAATACAGAGGCGCCGCACACCCCTTATGCTTCACAGACGAAGTAATGGATCATCAAATCCCAGAAGGTTTCAAACATGTAAATATTGAATCATACGACGGCACAACAGATCCTGCAGTATGGATCGAGGATTTCCTCCTCCACATCCACATGGCCCACGGTGATGACTTACACGCCATCAAATACCTCCCACTAAAGCTCAAGGGACCAGCTCGGCATTGGCTTAACAGCTTGCCAGCCGAGTCCATCAGCTGTTGGGAAGATCTGGAAGCCGCATTCCTTGACAACTTTCAGGGCACTTATGTGCGGCCACCACATGCCGATGACTTGAGCCACATAATTCAGTAGCCAGAAGAATCGGCCAGGCAATTCTGGACTCGGTTCCTAACAAAGAAAAATCAAATTGTCGACTGTCCGGATGCAGAGGCCCTAGCGGCTTTCAAACACAACATCCTCGACGAATGGCTAGCCCGGCACCTTGGTCAGGAAAAGCCGAAATCTATGGCAGCCCTCACGACACTCATGACCCGCTTTTGCGTGGGAGAAGACAGCTGGCTGGCTCACAGTAATAAAATATCAAAGAACCATGGTACTTCGGATACCAAGGACGACAATAGCAGGTCATGTCGCAACAAACATAAGCGCCGCATTAACAGCGATAATACCGAGGATACGGCAGTCAATGCCGGATTCAAAGGCTCTAAACCCGGTCAGCAGAAAAATACATTCAAACAAAGTACGCCGGGTCCGTCCATCCTAGACCGTATACTCGATCACTCGTGTCAAATACACGGCACCCCAGAAAAGCCAGCCAATCACACCAACAGGGATTGTTGGGTGTTCAAGCAGGCCAGCAAGTTAATTGCCGAAAACAAGGACAAGGGCCCACATAGCGATGACGAGGAGGAGCCCCGGCAGCCACACACCAGAGGACAGAAGAGGTTTCCCCCACAAGTGCGGACGGTGAACATGATATACGCAACCCACATCCCCAAGAGGGAGTGGAAGCGTGTGCTCAGGGACGTATATGCATTGGAGCCATTCACCCCAAAGTTCAACCCATGGTCCTCCTATCCGATCACTTTCGATCGCAGGGACCATCCCACTAGTATCTGTCATGGCAGATTCGCCGCACTAGTTCTGGACCCAATCATTGACGGATTTCACCTCACTCGAGTCCTTATGGATGGCGGCAGCAGCCTGAACCTGCTTTATCAGGACACAGTGCGCAAAATGGGTATAGACCCCTCAAGGATCAAACCCATAAAAAACGACCTTTAAGGGCGTCATTCCAGGCGTAGAGGCCCATTGCACAGGCTCAATTACACTGGAAGTGGTCTTCGGATCCCCGGATAACTTCCGAAGCGAAGAGTTAATCTTCGATATAGTCCCGTTCCGCAGTGGTTATCATGCACTGCTCAGGCGAACCGCATTTGCGAGATTCAATGCGGTACCGCATTATGCATACCTCAAGCTCAAGATGCCAGGACCTCGCGGGGTTATTACAGAAAATGGAAACACAAAGCGCTCTCTCCGAACAGAGGAGCACACTGCGGCCCTCACAGCAGAAGCGCAAAACAGCCTCTCAAGGCAATCTACCAGTTCGGCGTTTCAAGGCCCGGACACCTTCAAGCGCGCTCAGAGCAATCGGCAAATAGACCGCCTGGCGCGATCTGAGCTCGCGTAGCAATGCGGCCCCCACCATAGTCCCAGCCAAACAGCGAAGCTCGGGCCACGCGTACATAATTACGCATTAAAAATACCATGGGCACAGGTGGGGAGGGGGGCACACCGCGGCACGCCCCAAGACATGGCTTAAACCACACTAGGGGCTTCCTGTTTGGTTATTTTTCTCTTTTTCAGGACTTTAATCTCTGGAAACCCTGTCCGGCAGCACTATTACCGAACACACGATGCAATAACCAAGGAGGCACACAGCTACGTCACACCACGGAATTCCCAGGTGGATTACAATAATGAGCGAAATATTTGATTTAATACTATTCCTCAGCTTGCCCTTGGAAGGGACATAGTCCCACTCTTTGCTTATCGCACTATCTGTATCATTCTGCTTTAACGCACCTTTTTGAATAAACAATGCATAACATCATGACTATTATTGCATTCTTGTTATATATGTGTGTGTTCATTAATGACGCCTTGCAACCGTACACTTTGGTACGGCCAATACACCAGGGGCTTACATACCCCACAATATGGTGTGAAAAGTCCGAACACTTTCACAAGTGCGGCACCCCGAACTTATAGCATTATATGCATCCGCTCTGAATCATATCTTTGGTCAAATGTTGGTTTGCCCGGCTCCTATGTTTTGGTACCTTACGTTCCGCTCTATCGGCTAAGGTAGCACTAGGAGAACTACTGCGATTGTGCCCCGGTTCTGCCGGGCTTAGCACCTCAGTAGAGAAAGCTAAAACTGACTGTCATGATAAGGCGAGAGACTGGTCGCTGTTCGGCGAGGTTTTCGAGTCCCTAAAGACTTATGCCGCTTAGGGCAAGGGGCCGGCCCTGTCCGGCTAAAGGCGTGTATCGCGCCCCGAATTCGGCCTTCCGAATACCAGGGGCTTTGCCGAAATTTAAAATTATAGAATTCTATGGCTAAGTGAGAGTGATAAAGCATTATTAGTACGGTTGCCTTGTTCGTTGTGCTGAGCACCTCCCTCGAAGGACCCAAACATGGGAACAAGAGTGCTCAGGTTTATCCCGAACACCCCAGCACTCGCGGCATGGGGGCAGAAGCCGAGGACTAGCCATCTCTCAGATTGGATAAACGGCCAAACAGAAGGTAATATTTTAAATTCACACAAGCGTTGCATAGCGCATATGAAACAAGTTTTCATCATACAGGATCACACGAGCAAGTTTACTCAAATATTACATCCTTGGAACATTCGTCCGCTACAAGACGGGCACCCTTCAGGACACCCTCATAATAAATTTCGAGGGTGCGATGCTCTTTGCCCTGTGGCGGCCCTTCCTTGATCAGCTTCACGGCGTCTAGCTTGGCCCACTGCACCTTTACATGGGTGAAAGCCCGGCGTGAACCTTGGATGCAGACGGACCGCTTGACGACCTCCAGCCGTGGGCAGGCATCCACAAGCCGCCTCACCAGGCTGAAGTAGCTGTTCGGAAGGACGTCGCCAGGCCACAGCCAGACTATAAGGCCCTTCATGGCCTGTTCGGCCGCCTTGTGCAGCTCGACCAGCTGCTTTTGCTGGTCACTTAGAGGCATCGGGTGTTCGGTCCCAGTATACTGAGACCAGAACAGCTTCTCCGTTGAGCTTCCCTCCTCGGCCTGGTAAAACTGTGTGGCATCCGACAGGCTGCGGGGCAAATATGTGAATGCTCCTGGAGAGCTCCGAATTCGGGTAAGTAATCGGTAATTTACTTTTACATGCTTGCTCTGCATATAGAATGCCTTACCCGCCGCTATCTTCTTCATTGCGTCGATCTCCTGGAGGGGCTTTTGGGCTTCGGCCTTGGCACTTTTCGCGCTCTCGAGGGCCGCGGCAAGCTCTGACTCTCGCGCCTTCGAGTCAAGCTCCAACGCCTCGTGCTTCATCACAAGAGCCTGGAGCTCTTGTTGCACCTCGCCCACCTGAGCCTCTTGCTTTTCTCGCTCAGTGTGCTCCTTGGCCGCTTTATCTTCGGCCTTGGTTAGCGCCTGCTTCAGGGTCGCCACCTCGGTCGTCGCCCCTAGCCGATATATGATGATCCTGTCATTTTGCAATCACGTTTATATATATATATACAGGGTATTACTTACCCTTGTTCTCCTCGAGCTGCCTCTTGGCAAGGCTGAGCTCTTTCTTGGACCCCTCGAGGTCCTGCTTCAGTACGGCAACCTCCACAGTCAGTGCGGCGGACGCCAGCAGCGAGGCCTGCATACACATATTGACATACTTATATTAGACTCCTGCGATATTATTTGATCCTCTGTTCGGCTTTTGTTTGTGAACACTAAACAAAGCATCAGGGGCTACTATCTATGCGGTAATATTTTTCCTATATTTTAAAACACTTACCTCAAAGCCTGTTAGAAGGCAGGCACAGGCTTCAGTCAATCCGCTCTTGGCGGACTGAACCTTCTGGACCACCGCACTCATAATAGTACGGTGCTCCTCATCGATGGAAGCGCCGCGAAGCGCTTCCAGCAGATTGTCCGGCGCCTCTGGATGGACAGAGGTCACCAGCATAGGCGTCTTGCCCCTCTTAGAAGGAGGCCACCTGCCCGAGCCCGGAACCACTGGAGGTTCCGGCACGGTGTTTGGCTGAGGGCCGAACTCGGAACTCTCAGGGGCCTTGTCCTCTCGGCTCCCGGAGTCCGGGAGGCCGCCTTGAGGCGCCTCCGGGACTGTCTCCCCTCGACCCGGTGCCTCGTGAGACTGCACCTCGGCATCGTCCGCAGGATAGGGGGAGGTGCGGTCGGAACTGGATCGCTATCCATGTCCGACGAGCCCAGGGAGCCGTCCGATGATACATCGATACGGGCTCAGGGCGGCCTGCATAATCATATTTTGGCGTTAGGTAAAGTAGTGTGGCAAAGGAATACTATGACTTACTCTGGTATCCGAATACTTACGACTTCCCTAGGGGCTTGGCCCTGGGCAGCCACTCGTCTTCGCCGTCGCGGCGGTGGTAGAGTAGTCCGGAAGGAGAGTTCTCCCCTTCTTGGACCCCTCGCCCCCCCCCCCAGTTGGGGCGGCCTTCCTTTTCTTATCTCCCCCAACTGGAGGGGGAGCATCTTCTTCTTCTTCCTCGTCTTCGGGGGAGGAGTGCGTCGCAGAGTCATCGGACGGTGAGTCCGACGACGCCTGGCGTCGGGAACTCTTTCGGGTTCCCTTGGCCTTCTTGGTCTTCTCCGGCACCATATAAGGAGCCGGAGTCAGCATCTTCGCCAGAAGAGAGCCTGCTGGGCCTTCGGGCAAAGGAGCCAGACAATTGATCTGTCCGTCCGTCTCCTGCCAGTCCTGTTAAAGGTACGGGAGTTTAGATCCCGCATGGAATCAATCTATAAAAAATAAGTATCCTATGAAAGGTAAAGCAGTTACCGCACTGGTTTGGCACTTCGCGCTGAATCTGCGATCCTCAGTAATGGGAGGGGGCACCTCGGCGCTTTTGAACAGCACCCTCCAGGCATCTTCGTGAGTTGTGTCGAAGAGCCTGTTCAGAGTTCGGTGCTTCGCCGGGTCAAACTCCCACAAGTTGAAGTCCCGTTGTTGGCACGGGAGGATCTGGCGGTGGAGCATGACCTGGACTACGTTGACGAGTTTGAGCTTCTTGTTCACCATGTTTTGAATACATGTTTGGAGTCCGGTCAGCTCTCCCGAACTACCCCAGGATAGGCCCTTCTCTTTCTAGGAGGTGAGCCGTGTGGGGATGCCAGATTGGAACTCGGGGGCTGCTGCCCATGCAGGGTCACGTGGCTCGGTGATGTAGAACCACCCCGATTGCCACCCCTTTATGGTTTCCACAAAGGAGCCCTCGAGCCATGTAACATTGGGCATCTTGCCCACCATGGCGCCTCCGCACTCCGCCTGGCGGCTACCCACACCCTTCGGCTTGACATTGAAGGTCTTCAGCCATAAGCCGAAGTGGGGCTTGATGCGGAGGAAGGCCTCGCACACGACAATGAACGCCGAGATGTTGAGGATGAAGTTTGGGGCCAGATCGTGGAAATCCAGGCCGTAGTAGAACATGAGCCCCCGGACGAATGGGTGGAGAGGGAATCCCAGTCCGCGGAGGAAATGGGTGAGGAACACTACCCTCTCATGGGGCCTAGGGGTGGGGATGAGTTTCCCCTCATCTGGGAGCCAGTGCGCGATGTCGTCGGGCAGGTATCCGGCTCTCCTCAGCTTTTTGATGTCTCCCTCCGTGGCGGAGGAGACCATCCACCTGCATCCCGCTCCGGACATGGTTGGAGAAGGTGGGGGTGGGAAGTGCGGACTTGGGCGCTAAAGCTCGAGTGTGCGAAAATGGATGAGCAAAGGAGGAAGAAGGCGTGGATGAAAGTGTAAATCCTTATCCCTTTATATGGGCGGACGAAACTAAGCATCCCGCTCCGGACATGGTTGGAGAAGGTGGGGGTGGGAAGTGCGGACTTGGGCGCTAAAGCTCGAGTGTGCGAAAACGGATGAGCAAAGGAGGAAGAAGGCGTGGATGAAAGGGTAAATCCTTATCCCTTTATATGGGCGGACGAAACTAAGCATCCCCACTAGCCTGGTAAAACTCGCTTATCCCCCAAGCGTCGTAATCGATGGCACGGTTGGGTTACCCACGCCCGTATTGATGAGAATCCCGTGATAGGAGGACACGATCTCTGCTTTGACAAGACGTGTCAAAAAACTGCCTCGTGTTATGTGCGGGGCTAGTTAAAGGAAACGGTTCGAATAATCGCCGGGCCATGGCATAATGTCGTGTTGCCAAAACAAGTCAGCAAATTAGATTTGTGAAAATATTATTCTCTCTACGGTGGTATGTGATACTTATTTTGCAGGGTCAGACACTATCCTTGTATTCAAATTCTTCTGTGATGTATTCGGAGAAGGAACCCACCTTGCAATGCCGAAGACAATACTGCGCGCCGGACTCATCGTCATTGAAGCCTGGTTCAGGGGCTACTGAGGGAGTCCTGGATTAGGGAGTCTCCGGACAGCCGGATTATATCCTTTGGCCGGACTGCTGGACTATGAAGATACAAGATTGAAGACTTCATCTCGTGTTCGGATGGGACTCCACTTGGCGTGGAAGGCAAGCTAGGCAATACGGATATGTATATCTCCTCCTTTGTAACCGACCTTGTGTAACCCTAGCCCTCTCCGGTGTCTATATAAACCGGAGGGTTTTAGTCTGTAGGACAACATACAATCATACCATAGGCTAGCTTCTAGGGTTTAGCCTCTCCGATCTCGTGGTAGATCTACTCTTGTACTACCCATATCATCAATATTAATCAAGCAGGACGTAGGGTTTTACCTCCATCAAGAGGACCCGAACCTGGGTAAAACATTGTGTCCCCTGCCTCCTGTTACCATCCGCCTTAGACGCACAGTTCGGGACCCCCTACGCGAGATCCGCCGGTTTTGACACCGACACCGCCAAATCAAAGTAAGACGTTGCTGGTAAGAAGTATGACTATCATCACCCATAACTCTTTGTGTTCTACTCGTGCATATAACATCTACGCATAGACCTGGCTCTGATACCACTGTTGGGGAACGCAATATTTCAAAATTTTCCTATGATCATACAAGATCTATCTAGGAGATGCATAGCAACAAGAGGGGGAGAGTGTGTCTACATACCCTCGTAGACCAAACGCGAAACCGTTTAGTAATGCGGTTGATGTAGTTGAACGTCTTCGCAATCCAACCGATCCTAGCACCGAACGTACGGCACCTCCGCGTTCAGCACACGTTCAGCTTGATGACGTCCCTCGAGCTCTTGATCCAGTTGAGGCCGAGGGAGAGTTCCGTCAGCATGATGGCGTGCTGACGGTGATGATGATGCTACCGGCGCAGGGTTTCGCCTAAGCACTACGACGATATGACCGAGGTGTGTAACTGTGGAAGGGGGAACCGCACACGGATAAGACAATTGATCTTGTGTATTCTAGGGTGCCCCCTGCCCCCGTATATAAAGGAGGGGAGGAGGAGGCCGGCCGGCCCCTGTAGGGCGCGCCAGGAGAGAGGAGTCCTACTAGGACTCCAAGTCCTAGTGGGATTCCACCTGGAGGAAGGGGGAGAAGGAAGGGAGAGGGAGAGGGGAAGGAAAGGGGGGCGCCGCACCCTTCCCCTAGTCCAATTCGGACCCAGGGGGCGTGGCCAGCCCCTTGTGGCCCTTCTCTTTCCCCACTAAGGCCCATGAAGGCCCATTAGTTCCCCCGGGGGGTTCCGATAACCCTCCGGCACTCCGATAATTATCCGGTACTTCTCGGAACTCATCCGATGTGCAAATAACATTGTCCAATATATCAATCTTTATGTCTCGACCACTTCGAGACTCCTAGTCATGTTCGTGATCTCATCCGGGACTCCAAACAAACTTCGGTCATCAAATCACATATAACTCATAATATAAATCATCATCGAATGTTAAGCGTGCGGATCCTACGTGTTCGAGAACTATGTAGACTTATACGTCTCCAACGTATCTATAATTTTTGATTGTTCCATGCTATTATATTATCTGTTTTGGATGTTTAATGGGTTTTAATACGCTCTTTTATATTATTTTTGGGACTTGCTACCTCTTGAGAAATGCGCTGGTTTTCCCTTGAAGAGGAAAGGGTGATGCAGCAGAGCAGCGTAAGTATTTCCCTCAGTTTTTGAGAACCAAGGTATCAATCCAGTAGGAGGCCATGCATGAGTCCCTCGCACCTACACAAACAAAGAAACTCCTCGCAACCAACGCGATAAAGGGGTTGTTAATCCCTTCACGGTCACCTACGAGAGTGAGATCTGATAGATATGATAAGATAATATTTTTGGTATTTTTATGATAAAAAGAAACAAAGATGCAAGTAAAATAAATGGTAAAGAAAATAACTAAGTATTGGAAGATTAATATGATGGAAAATAGACCCGGGGGCCATAGGTTTCACTAGAGGCTTCTCTCGATAGCATAAGTATTACGGTGGGTGAACAAATTACTGTTGAGCAATTTGACAGAATGGAGCATGGTTATGAGAATATCTAGGTATGATCATGTATATAGGCATCACGTCCCAGACAAGTAGACCAACTCCTGCCTACATCTACTACTATTACTCCACACATCGACCGCTATCCAGCATGCATCTAGAGTATTAAGTTCAAGAGAACAGAGTAATGCTTTAAGCAAGATGACATGATGTAGAGGGATAAACTCATGCAATATGATATAAACCACATCTTGTTATCCTCGATGGCAACAATACAATACGTGCCTTGCTGCCCCTATTGTCACTAGGAAAGGACACCGCAAGATTGAACCCAAAGCTAAGAACTTCTCCCATTACAAGAAAGATCAATCTAGTAGGCCAAACCAAACTGATAATTCGAAGAGACTTGCAAAGATAACCAATCATACATAAAATAATTCAGAGAAGATTCAAATATTGTTTATAGATAAACTTGATCATAAACCCACAATTCATCGGTCTCAACAAACACACCGCCAAACAAGATTACATCGAATAGATCTCCACAAGATAGGGGGAGAACTTTGTATTGAGATCCAAAAAGAGAGAACAAGCCATCTAGCTAATAACTATGGACCCGTAGGTCTGAAATAAACTACCCACACTTCATCGGAGAGGCTATGGTGTTGATGTAGAAGCCCTCCATGATCGATACCCCCTCCGGCGGAGCTCCGGAAAAGGCCCCAAGATGGGATCTCATGGATACAGAAAGTTACGGCGGTGGAATTAGGGTTTTGGCTCTGTATCTGGTAGTTTGGGGGTACGTAGGTATATATAGGAGGAAGGAGTACGTTGGTGGAGCAACATGGGCCCACGAGGGTGGAGGGGGCTCTTGGGGCGGTAGGCGCGCCCCCTACCTCGTGCCTTCCTGGTTGATTTCTTGACGTAGGGTCCAAGTCCTCTGGATCATGTTCGTTCTGAAAATCACGTTCCCGAAGATTTCATTCCGTTTGGACTCCGTTTGATATTCGTTTTCTGCCAAACTCTGAAATAGGCAAAAAAACAGCAATTCTGGGCTGGGCCTCCGGTTAATAGGTTAGTCCCAAAAAATAATGTAAAAGTGTATAATAAAGTCCAACAATGTCGAAAACGGGATATAATATAGCATGGAACAATCAAAAATTATAGATACGTTGGAGGCGTATCAAGCATCCCCAAGCTTAATTCATGCTCGTCCTCGAGTAGGTAAATGATAAAAAAAGAGTTTTCGATGTGGAATGCTACTTGGCATGATTTTAATGTAAATCTCTTAATTGTGGTGTGAATATTCAGATCCGAAAGATTCAAGACAAAAGTTCAATATTGACATAGAAATAATAATACTTCGAGCATAATAACTAAGCAATTATGTTTCTTCAAAATAACATGGGCAAAGAAAGTTATCCCTACAAAATCATATAGTCTGGCTATGCTCCATCTTCACCACACAAAGTATTCAAATCATGCACAACCCCGATGACAAGCCAAGCAATTGTTTCATACTTTTGGTGTTCTCAAACTTTTTCAATCTTCATGCAATACATGAGCGTGAACCATGGACATAGCACTATAGGTGGAATAGAATGGTGGTTGTGGAGAAGATAAAAAGGGAGAAGATAGTCTCACATCAACTAGGTGTATCAACGGGCTATGGAGATGCCCATCAATAGATATCAATGTGAGTGAGTAGGGATTACCATGCAACGGATGCACTAGAGCCATAAGTATATGAAAGCTCAACAAAAAGAAACTAAGTGGGTGTGCATCCAACTTGCTTGCTCACGAAGACCTAGGGCATTTGAGGAAGCCCATCATTGGAATATACAAGCCAAGTTATATAATGAAAAATTCTCACTGGTATATGAAAGTGATAACATAGGAGACTCTCTATCATGAAGATCATGGTGCTACTTTGAAGCACAGGTGTGGAAAAAAAGGATAGTAGTATTGCCCCTTTTTATTTATTTACTCTTTTTTTGGGCCTTCTTTTTTTATTTGGCCTTTCTCTTTTTTTATTGGGACAATACTCTATGAATGATGATCATCACAATTCTATTTGTTTACAACTCAATGATTACAACTTGATACTAGAACAAAGTATGACTCTATATGAATGCCTCTGGCGGTATACCGGGATAGCAATGATGCATGAGTGACTTATATGAAAGAATTATGAACGGTGGCTTTGCCACAACTAAAATGTCAACTACATGATCATGCGAAGCAATATGACAATGATGGAGCATGTCGTAGAAAATGGAATGCTGGAAAGTTGCATGGCAATATATCTCGGAATAGCTATGGAAATGCCATGATATGTAGGTATGGTGGCTATTTTGAGGAAGGTATATGGTGGGTGTATGATACCGGTGGAAGGTGCGCGGTATTAGAGAGGCTTGCAATGGTGGAAGGGTGAGAGTGCGTATAATCCATGGACTCAACATTATTCATAAAGAACTCACATACTTATTGCAAAAATCTATTAGTTATCGAAGCAAAGTACTACGCACATGCTCCTAGGGGGATAGATTGGTAGGAAAAGTCCATTGCTCGTCCCCGGCCGCCACTCATAAGGAGGACAATCAATAAATACATCATGCTCCGACTTCTTAACATAACAGTTCACCATACGTGCATGCTACGGGAATCACAAACTTCAACACAACCATTTCTCAAATTCACAACTACTCAACTAGCACGACTCTAATATCACCATCTCCATATCTCAAAACAATTATCAAGTTTCAAACTTCTCATAGTATTCAACACACTCATAAGAAAATTTTATTATTAATCTTGAATGCCTAACATAATTAAAGCAAATTACCATGATGTTTTGTAGGACTCTCAAAATAGTCTAAGTGAAGCATGAGAGAACAATGGTTTCTATAAAAACAAATCTACCAACGTGCTCTAAAAGATATAAGTGAAGCACTAGAGCAAAAACTATATAACTCAAAAGATATAAGTGAAGCACATAGAGTATTCTAACAATTTCCGAATCATGAGTGTCTCTCTCAAAAAGGTATGTGCAGCAATGATGATTGTGGTAAACTAAAAAATAAAGACTCAAATAACACAAGACGCTCCAAGCAAAACACATATCATGTGGTAAATAAAAATATAACTCCAAGTAAAGTTACCGATAGAAGTAGACGAAAGAGGGGATGCCTTCCGGGGCAACCCCAAGCTTTGGCTTTTAGGTGTCCTTAGATTATCTCGGTGTGCCATGGGAATCCCCAAGCTTAGGATCTTGCCACTCCTTGTTCCATAATCCATCAAATCTTTTACCCAAAACTTGAAAACTTCATAACACAAAACTTAAAGTAGAAAATCTCATGAGCTCTGTTAGCGAAAGAAAAGAAAACACCACTTCAAGGTACTGTAATGAACTCATTCTTTATTTATATTAGTGTTAAACCTACTGTATTCCAACTTCTCTATGGTTTATAAACTATTTTACTAGCCATAGATTCATCAAAATAAGCAAACAACACACGAAAAACAGAATCTGTCGAAAACAGAATAGTCTGTAGTAATCTGTAGCTAACGCAATATCTGGAACCCCAAAAATTCTAAAATAAATTTATGGACGTGAGAAATTTACCTATTAATCATCTTCAAAAATAATTAACTAAATATCACTTTCCAAATACAAATCGCATCAGTTCTCGTGAGCACTAAAGTTTGTGTTTTTTACAGCAAGATTAAAAAGACTTTCCCCAAGTCTTCCCAACGGTTCTACTTGGCACAAACACTAATTAAACACAAAAAACACAACCAAAAAATAGGCTAGATAAATTATTTATTACTAAATAGGAGAAAAAATCAAGGAATAAAAATAAAATTGGGTTGCCTCCCAACAAGCGCTATCGTTTAACGCCCTTAGCTAGGCATAAAAGCGAGGATAGATCTAGGTATTGCCATCTTTGGAAGGAAATCCATAAGTGGTTCTCATAATAGATTCATAAGGTAATTTAATTTTCTTTCTAGGGAAGTGTTACATGCCTTTCCTTAACGGAAATTGGAATCTAATATTCCCTTCCTTCATATCAATAATTGCACCAATCGTTCTAAGGAAAGGTCTACCAAGAATAATAGGACATGAAGGATTGCAATCTATGTCAATAATAATAAAATCCACGGGCACATAATCCCTATTTGCAACAATAAGAACATCATTAATTCTTCCCATAGGTTTCTTCATAGTGGAATCCTCAAGGTGCAAGTTTAAAGAGCAATCATCAAAATCACGGAAACCTAGCAAATCACACAAAGTCTTTGGAATCGTGGAAACACTAGCACCCAAATCACACAAAGCATAGCACTCATGATATTTAATCTTAATTTTAATAGTAGGTTCCCACTCATCATAAAGTTTTCTAGGGATAGAAACTTCCAACTCAAGTTTTTCTTCATAAGATTGCATCAAAGCATCAACGATATGTTTGGAAAAGGCTTTATTCTGACTATATGCTTGAGGAGAATTTAGCACGGATTGCAACAAGGAAATACAATCTATCAAAGAGAAATTATCATAATTAAATTCCTTGAAATCCAAAATAGTGGGTTCATTAATATTTAAAGTTTTGACTTCTTCAATCCCACTTTTAACAATTTCAGCATCAAGATCTAAAGACTCCGAATTTTTGGAACGCCTTCTAGGTAAAGGTGGATCATATTCAGTCCCATCATTATCAAGATTCATATTACAAAACAAAGATTTAATAGGGGACACATCAATAACTTTTAGATCTTCATCTTTGTCTTCCAAAAAAAATTCCGGCTTAGCGGCCATCTTATTAACTAAGGTGGCTTGCTTATCCGAAACTTCAGCTATTAACTTCTCAAGATGAGCAATGTGAGATTTCAAACCATAAAATTCTTTAGACATATCATCGAGCTCTTTATTCATTTAGCCCTTAAAGCCTTTTTGTTCTTTAAGCTCATTTCTAAAGAAATTATTATGCTCAAATTGTAAGACCATAAAACTCCTAACGTTGCTTTCGATCTCTTCTAACCTTTTAAGGTGAAGATCACCAAATCTAGATAGAGCCATCATGACAAGCAAGAAATCCGACACACAAGCAAACAAGAAACAAGCAAAAAGTGGCGAATAGAGAAAGAGAGGGAGGATGGAGAGAGAGAGGGCGAATAAAACGGCAAGGGTGAAGTGGGGGAGAGGAAAACGAGAGGCAAATGGCAAATAATGTAATGCGGGAGATAAGAGTTTGTGATGGGTACTTGGTATGTTGACTTTTGCGTAGACTTCCCGGCAACAGCGCCAGAAATCCTTCTTGCTACCTCTTGAGCACTGGGTTGGTTTTCCCTTGAAGAGGAAAGGGTGATGCAGCAGAGCAGCGTAAGTATTTCCCTCAGTTTTTGAGAATCAAGGTATCAATCCAGTAGGAGGCCACGCACAAGTCCCTCGCACCTACACAAACAAATAAACTCCTCGCAACCAACGTGATAAAGGCGTTGTCAATCCCTTCACGGTCACCTACGAGAGTGAGATCTGATAGATATGATAAGATAATATTTTTGGTATTTTTATGATAAAGAGAAATAAAGATGCAAGTAAAATAAATGGCAAAGAAAATAACTAAGTATTGGAAGATTAATATGATGGAAAATAGACCCGGGGGCATAGGTTTCACAAGAGGCTTCTCTCAAGAGCATAAGTATTACGGCGGGTGAACAAATTACTGTTGAGCAATTGACCGAATTGAGCATAGTTATGAGAATATCTAGGTATGATCATGTATATAGGCATCACGTCCGAGACAAGTAGACCGACTCCTGCCTGCATCTACTACTATTACTCCACACATCGACCGCTATCCAGCATGCATCTAGAGTATTAAGTTCAAGAGAACAGAGTAAGGCTTTAAGCCAGATGACATGATGTAGAGGGATAAACTCATGCAATATGATATAAACCCCATCTTGTTATCCTCGATGGCAACAATACAATACATGCCTTGCTGCCCCTACTATCACTGGGAAAGGACACCGCAAGATTGAACCCAAAGCTAAGCACTTCTCCCATTGCAAGAAAGATCACTCTAGTAGGCCAAACCAAACTGATAATGCAAAGAGACTTGCAAAGATAACCAATCATACATAAAACAATTCAGAGAAGATTCAAATATTGTTCATAGATAAACTTGATCATAAACTCATAATTCATCGGTCTCAACAAACATACTGCAAAAGAAGATTACATCGAATAGATCTCCACAAGAGAGGGGGGAACTTTGTATTGAGATCCAAAAAGAGAGAAGAAGCCATCTAGCTAATAACTATGGACCCGTAGGTCTGAAATAAACTACTCACACTTCATCGAAGAGGCTATGGTGTTGATGTAGAAGCCCTCCGTGATCGATACCCCCTCCGGCGGAGCTCCGGAAAAGGCCCCAAGATGGGATCTCATGGATACAGAAAGTTGCGGCGGTGGAATTAGGGTCTTGGCTCCGTATCTGGTAGTTTGGGGGTACATAGGTATATATAGGAGGAAGGAGTACGTCGGTGGAGCAACGTGGGCCCCACGAGGGTGGAGAGCGCGCCTGGGGGGTAGGCGCGCCCCCTACCTCGTGCCTTCCTGGTTGATTTCTTGACGTAGGGTCCAAGTCCTCTAGATCATGTTCGTTCCGAAAATCTCGTTCCCGAACGTTTCATTCCATTTGGACTCCGTTTGATTTTTTTTTTCTGCGAAACTCTGAAATAGCCAAAAAAACAGCAATTCTGGGCTGGGCCTCCGGTTAATAGGTTAATCCCAAAAGATAATATAAAAGTGTATAATAAAGCCCAATAATGTCCAAAACAGGATATAATATAGCATGGAACAATAAAAAATTATAGATACGTTGGAGATGTATCAGGACTAACCAATTAACCAGAGGGCCAGTGCTAGTTTTTCTTTTTTTGCCTATTTTATAGTTTTGCAGAAAAGGAATACCAAACAGAGTCCAAACGGAGTGAAACATTCGCGATGATCTTTCTTGGACCAAAAGCAAACCAGAAGACTTGGAGTTGAAGTCTGGAACTCCGCGAGGCGGCCACGAGGCAGGACGGCGTGCCCAGGGGCGGTAGGCGCACCCCCCACCCTCGTGGGCCCCACGAAGCTCCACCGACGTACTTCTTTCGCCTATATATACTCTTATACCTAGAAACTTTCGAGAAAGCCACGAAACCACTTTTCCACTGCCGCAACCTTCTGTACCCGTGAGATCCCATCTTGGGGCCTTTTCGGGCGATCTGCCGAAGGGGGAATCAATCATGGAGGGCTTCTACATCAACACCATAGTGCTACCTCTTGAGCACTGCGTTGGATTTCCTTGAAGAGGAAAGGATGATGCAGCAAAGTAGCGTAAGTATTTCCCTCAGTTTTGAGAACCAAGGTATCAATCCAGTAGGAGGCTACGCGTGAGTCCCTCGTACCTGCACAAAACAAATAACTCCTTGCAACCAACGCGATAAGCGGTTGTCAATCCCTTCACAGTCACTTACGAGAGTGAGATCTGATAGATATGATAAGATAATATTTTTGGTATTTTTATGATAAAAATGCAAAGTAAAATAAAAGCAAAGGAAGTAACTAAGTATTGGAAGATTTAATATGATGAAGATAGACCCGGGGGCCATAGGTTTCACTAGTGGCTTCTCTCAAGAGCATAAGTATTTTACGGTGGGTGAACTAATTACTGTTGAGCAATTGACAGAATTGAGCATAGTTATGAGAATATCTAGGTATGATCATGTGTATAGGCATCACGTCCAAGACAAGTAGACCGACTTCTGCCTGCATCTACTACTATTACTCCACTCATCAACCGCTATCCAGCATGCATCTAGAGTATTAAGTTCATGAAAACAGAGTAACGCCTTAAGCAAGATGACATGATGTAGAGGGATAAATTCATGCAATATGATAAAAAAAACATCTTGTTATCCTCTATGGCAACAATACAATACATGCCTTGCTTCCCCTACTATCACTGGGAAAGGACACCGCAAGATTGAACCCAAAGCTAAGCACTTCTCCCATTGCAAGAAAGATCAATCTAGTAGGCCAAACCAAACTGATAATTCAAAGATACTTGCAAAGATAACCAATCATACATAAAAGAATTCAGAGAAGATTCAAATACTGTTCATAGATAAACTTGATCATAAACTCACAATTCATCGGTCTCAACAAACACACCACAAAAGAAGATTACATCGAATAGATCTCCACAAGAGAGGGGGGAACTTTGTGTTGGGATCCAAAAAGAGAGAATAAGCCATCTAGCTAATAACTATGGACCCGTAGGTCTGAAATAAAATACTCACACTTCATCGGAGAGGCTATGGTGTTGATGTAGAAGCCCTTCGTGATTGATACCCCCTCCGGAAGAGCTCCGGAAAAGGCCCCAAGATGGGATCTCGTGGATACAGAAAGTTACGGCGGTGGAATTAGGGTTTTGGCTCCGTATCTGGTAGTTTGGGGGTACGTAGGTATATATAGGAGGAAGGAGTACGTCGGTGGAGCAACGTGGGCGCCACGAGGGTGGAGAGCGCGCCTGGGGGGTAGGCGCGCCCCCTACCTCGTGCCTTCCTGGTTGATTTCTTGACGTAGGGTCCAAGTCCTCTAGATCATGTTCGTTCCGAAAATCTCGTTCCCGAATGTTTCATTCCGTTTGGACTCCGTTTGATATTCTTTTTCTGCGAAACTCTGAAATAGGCAAAAAACAGCAATTCTGGGCTGGGCCTACGGTTAATAGGTTAATCCCAAAAGATAATATAAAAGTGTATAATAAAGCCCAATAATGTCCAAAAAAGGATATAATATAGCATCAAACAATAAAAAATTATAGATACGTTGGAGATGTATCAGGACTAAACAATTAACCAGAGGGCCAGTGCCAGTTTTTGTTTTTTGCCTATTTTAGAGTTTCGCAGAAAAGGAATACCAAACGGAGTCCAAACGGAGTCCAAACGGAGTGAAACATTCGCGATGATCTTTCTTGGACCGAAAGCAAACCAGAAGACTTGGAGTTGAAGTCTGGAACTCCGCGAGGCGGCCACGAGGCAGGACGGCGTGCCCAGGGGCGGTAGGCGCACCCCCCCACCCTCGTGGGCCCCACAAAGCTCCACCGACGTACTTCTTTCGCCTATATATACTCTTATACCCTAGAAACTTTCGAGAAAGCCACGAAACCACTTTTCCACTGCCGCAACCTTCTGTACCCGTGAGATCCCATCTTGGGGACTTTTCGGGCGATCTGCCGAAGGGGGAATCAATCATGGAGGGCTTCTACATCAACACCATAGTGCTACCTCTTGAGCACTGCGTTGGATTTCCATGAAGAGGAAAGGATGATGCAGCAAAGTAGCGTAAGTATTTCCCTCAGTTTTGAGAACCAAGGTATCAATCCAGTAGGAGGCTACGCGCGAGTCCCTCGTACCTGCACAAAACAAATAACTCCTTGCAACCAACACGATAAGCGGTTGTCAATCCCTTCACGGTCACTTACGAGAGTGAGATCTGATAGATATGATAAGATAATATTTTTGGTATTTTTATGATAAAGATGCAAAGTAAAATAAAAGCAAAGGAAGTAACTAAGTATTGGAAGATTTAATATGATGAAGATAGACCCGGGGGCCATAGGTTTCACTAGTGGCTTCTCTCAAGAGCATAAGTATTTTACGGTGGGTGAACGAATTACTGTTGAGCAATTGACAGAATTGAGCATAGTTATGAGAATATCTAGGTATGATCATGTGTATAGGCATCACGTCCAAGACAAGTAGACCGACTTCTGCCTGCATCTACTAATATTACTCCACTCATCGACCGCTATCCAGCATGCATCTAGAGTATTAAGTTCATGAAAACAGAGTAACGCCTTAAGCAAGATGACATGATGTAGAGGGATAAATTCATGCAATATGATAAAAACCCATCTTGGTATCCTCGATGGCAACAATACAATACGTGCCTTGTTGCCCCTACTGTCACCGGAAAAGGACACCGCAAGATTGAACCCAAAGCTAAGCACTTCTCCCATTGCAAGAAAGATCAATCTAGTAGGCCAAACCAAACTTAATCATAAACTCACAATTCATCGTTCTCAACAAACACACCGCAGAAGAAGATTACATCGAATAGATCTCCACAAGAGAGGGGGGAACTTTGTGTTGAGATCCAAAAAGAGAGAAGAAGCCATCTAGCTAATAACTATGGACCAGTAGGTCTGAAATAAACTACTCACGCTTCATCGAAGTGGCTATGGTGTTGATGTAGAAGCCCTCCGTGATGGATACCCCCTCCCGCAGAGCTCCGGAAAAGGCCCCAAGATGGGATCTCGTGGATACAGAAAGTTACGGCGGTGGAATTAGGGTTTTGGCTCCGTATCTGGTAGTTTGGGGGTACGTAGGTATATATAGGAGGAAGGAGTACGTCGGTGGAGCAACATGGGCCCCACGAGGGTGGAGAGCGCCTGGGGGGTAGGCGCGCCCCCTACCTCGTGCCTTCCTGGTTTATTTCTTGACGTAGGGTCCAAGTCTTCTAGATCATGTTTGTTCCGAAAATCTCGTTCCCGAAGGTTTCATTCCGTTTGGACTCCGTTTGATATTCTTTTTCTGTGAAACTCTGAAACAGGCAAACAAATAGCAATTCTGGGCTGGGCCTCCAGTTAATAGGTTAGTCCCAAAAGATAATATAAAAGTGTATAATAAAGCCTAATAATGTCCAAAACAGGATATAATATAGCATGGAACAATAAAAAAATTATAGATACGTTGGAGACGTATCAAGCATCCCCAAGCTTTATTCCTGCTCATCCTCGAGTAGGTAAATGACAAAATGGATAATTTTTGATGTGAAGTTCTACTTGGCATAATTTTAATGTATTCTTCTTAACTGTGGTATGAATATTCAGATCCGAAAGATTCAAGATAAAAGTTTAATATTGACATAAAAATAATAATACTTCAAGCATACTGACAAAGCATTCATGTCTTCTCAAAATAACACGGCCAAAGAAAGTTATCCCTACAAAATCATATAGTCGTGCTATGCTCTATCTTCACCACACAAAGTATTTAAATCATGCACAACCCCGATGACAAGCCTAGGAATTGTTTCATACTTTTGACATTCTCAAACTTTTTCAATCTTAACGCAATACATGAGCGTGAGCCATGGATATAGCACTATATGTGGAATAGAATGGTGGTTGTGGAGAAGACAAAAAAGGGAGAAGATAGTCTCACATCAACTAGGCGTATCAACGGGCTATGGAGATGCCCATCAATAGATATCAATGTGAGTGGGTAGGGATTGCCATGCAACGGATGCACTAGAGCTATAAGTATATGAAAGCTCAACAAAAGAAACTAAGTGGGTGTGCATCCAACTTGCTTTCTCATGAAGACCTAGGGTATTTTGAGGAAGCCCATCATTGGAATATACAAGCCAAGTTCTATAATGAAAAGATTCCCACTAGTATATGAAAGTGACAAAATGAGAGACTCTCTATCATGAATATAATGGTGCTACTTTAAAGCACAAGTGTGGTAAAGGATAGTAACATTATCCCTTCTCTCATTTTTTATTATTTTTATTTGGGCCTTTTCTCTTTTTTATGGCCTCTTTTCCCCTTTTTTTATTTTTTCGTCCGGAGTCTCATCCCGACTTGTGGGGGAATCATAGTCTCCATCATCCTTTCCTCACTGGGACAATGCTCTAATAATGATGATCATCACACTTTTATTTTCATACAACTCAACAATTACAACTCGATACTTAGAACAAAATATGACTCTATATTAATGCCTCCGGCGGTGTACCGGGATATGCACTGAATCAAGAGTGACATGTATGAAAGAATTATGAATGGTGGCTTTGCCACAAATACGATGTGAACTACATGATCATGCTAAGCAATATGACAATGATGGAGCGTGTCATAATAGACGGAACGGTGGAAAGTTGCATGGCAATATATCTCGGAATGGCTATGGAAATGCCATAATAGGTAGGTATGGTGGCTGTTTTGAGGAAGGTATATGGTGGGTGTATGATACCGGCGAAAGGTGCGCGGTATTAGAGAGGCTAGCAATGGTGGAAGGAAGAAAAGTGTGTATAATCCATGGACTCAACATTAGTCATAAAGAACTCATATACTTATTGCAAAAATCTACAAGTTATCAAAGCAAAGTATTACGTGCATGCTCCTAGGGGGATAGATTGGTAGGAAAAGACCATCTCTCGTCCCCGACCGCCACTCATAAGGAAGACAATCAAAAAATAAATCATGCTCCGACTTCATCACATAACGGTTCACCATACGTGCATGCAACGGGAATCACAAACTTTAACACAAGTATTTCTCAAATTCACAACTACTCAACTAGCACAACTTTAATATCACCATCTTCATATCTCAAAACAATTATCAAGCATCAAACTTCTCATAGCATTCAACACACTCATAAGAAAGTTTTTACTATTCTTGAATACCAAACATATTAGGATTATTTAAGAAAATTACCATGCTATTTAAGACTCTCAAAATAATCTAAGTGAAGCATGAGAGATCAATAGTTTCTATAAAACAATTCCACCACCGTGCTCTAAAAAATATAAGTGAAGTACTAGAGCAAAACTATATAACTCAAATGATATAAGCGAAGCACATAGAGTATTATAACAAATTCCAAATCATGTATGGCTCTCTGAAAAGGTGTGTACAGCAAGGATGATTGTGGTAAACTAAAAAGCAAAGACTCAAATCATACAAGACACTCCAAGCAAAACACATATCATGTGGTGAATAAAAATATAGCTCCAAGTAAAGTTACCGATAGAAGTAGACGAAAGAGGGGATGCCTTCCGGGGCATCCCCAAGCTTTGGCTTTTAGGTGTCCTTAGATTATCTTGGGGGTTCCATGGGCATCCCCAAGCTTAGGATCTTGCCACTCCTTGTTCCATAATCCATCAAATCTTTACCCAAAACTTGAAAACTTCACAACACAAAACTTAAAGTAGAAAATCTCGTGAGCTCCGTTAGCAAAAGAAAACAAAAGACCACTTCAAGGTACTGTAATGAACTCATTCTTTATTTGTATTGGTGTTAAACCTACTGTATTCCAACTTCTCTATGGTTTATAAACTATTTTACTAGCCATAGATTCATCAAAATAAGCAAACAACACACGAAAAACAGAATCTGTCAAAAACAGAACAGCCTGTAGTAATCTGTAGCTAGCGCAAGATCTGGAACCCCAAAAATTCTAAAATAAATTTCTGGACGTGAAATCATCTGCAAAAAGAATTAACTAAATATCACTTTCCAAATAAAAATGGCAGCAGTTCTCGTGAGCGCTAAAGTTTCTGTTTTTTACAGCAAGATAACAAGACTTTCCCCAAGTCTTCCCAACGGTTCTACTTGGCACAAACACTAATTAAACACAAAAAACACAACCAAAACAGAGGCTAGGTAAATTATTTATTACTAAACAGGAGCAAAAACAAGGAATAAAAATAAAATTGGGTTGCCTCCCAACAAGCGCTATCGTTTAACGCTCCTAGCTAGGCATAAAAGGCAAGGATAGATCTAGGTATTGCCATCTTTGGTAGGCAATCCATAAGTGGCTCTCATAATAGATTCATAAGGTAATTTAATTTTCTTTCTAGGAAAGTGTTACATGCCTTTCCTTAACGGACATTGGAATATAATATTTCCTTCCTTCATGTCAATAATTGCACCAATCGTTCTAAGGAAAGGTCTACCAAGAATAATAGGACATGAAGGATTGCAATCTATGTCAAGAACAATAAAATCTACGGGCACATAATTCCTATTTGCGACAATAAGAACATCATTGATTCTTCCCATTTGTTTCTTAATAGTGGAATCCGCAAGGTGCAAGTTCAAAGAGCAATCATCAAAATCACGGAAACCTAGCAAATCACACAAAGTCTTTGGAATCATGGAAACACTAGAACCCAAATAACATAAAGCACAGAACTCATGCTCTTTAATCTTAATTTTAATAGTTGGTTCCCACTCATCATAAAGTTTTCTAGGGATAGAAACTTCCAACTCAAGTTTTTCTTCATAAGATTGCATCAAGGCATCAACGATATGTTTAGTAAACGCTTGATTTTGACTATAAGCATGAGGAGAATTTAGCACGGATTGCAACAAGGAAATACAATCAATCAAAGAGCAATTTTCATAATTAAATTCCTTGAAATCCAAAATAGTGGGTTTAGCAACATCTAGGGTTTTAATTTCTTCAATCCCACTTTCATCAAATTTAGCATCAAGATCTAAAAACTCTGAATTTTTGGAACGCCTTCTTGGTAAAGGTGGATCATATTCAGTCCCATCATTATCAAGATTCATATTGCAAAACAAAGATTTAATAGGGGACACATCAATAACTTTTGGATCTTCAACTTTATTTTCACAAAAATCCGGTTTAGCGGCCATCCTATTAACTAAGGTAGCCTGCTTATCCAAAATTTCAGCAGTTAATTTCTCAAGACGAGCAATTTGGGATCTTAAACCATCAAATTCTTTAGACATATCATCAAGCTCTATATTCATAAAACTCATAAGACTTTTCTGTTCCTTAAGCTCGTTTCTGAAGAAATTATTATGCTCAAATTGCAAAACCATAAAACTCCTGACATTGCTTTCGATATCTTCTAACCTTTTAAGGTGAAGATCACAAAATCTAGGTAGAGCCATTGTGACAAACAAGCAAACCAACACACAAGCAAACAAAAAGCAAGCGGGCAAAAAGAGGCAAATAGAGAATGAGAGGGAGGATAGAGAGAGAGGGCGAATAAAACGACAAGGGTGAAGTGGGGGAGAGGAAAACGAGAGGAAATGGCAAATAATGTAATGCGGGAGATAAGGGTTGTGATGGGTACTTGGTATGTTGACTTTTGCGTAGACTCCCCGGCAACGGCGCCGGAAATCTTCTTGCTACCTCTTGAGCACTGCGTTGGATTTCCTTGAAGAGGAAAGGATGATGCAGCAAAGTAGCGTAAGTATTTCCCTCAGTTTTTGAGAACCAAGGTATCAATCCAGTAGGAGGCTACGCGCGAGTCCCTCATACCTGCACAAAACAAATAACTCCTCGCAACCAACGCAATAAGGGGTTGTCAATCCCTTCACGATCACTTACGAGAGTGAGATCTGATATATATGATAAGATAATATTTTTGGTATTTTTATGATAAAGATGCAAAGTAAAATAAAATCAAAGTAAAAAAGCAAAGGAAGTAACTAAGTATTGGAATATTTAATATGATGAAGGTAGACTCGGGGGCCATAGGTTTCACTAGTGGCTTCTCTCAAGAGCATAAGTATTTTACGGTGGGTGAACGAATTACTGTTGAGCAATTGACAGAATTGAGCATAGTTATGAGAATATCTAGGTATGGTCATGTGTATAGGCATCACGTCCGAGACAAGTAGACCGACTCCTGCCTGCATCTACTACTCTTACTCCACTCATCGACCGCTATCCAGCATGCATCTAGAGTATTAAGTTCATGAAAACAGAGTAACGCCTTAAGCAAGATGACATGATGTAGAGGGATAAATTCATGCAATATGATAAAAACCCATCTTGGTATCCTCGATGGCAACAATACAATACATGCCTTGTTGCCCCTACTGTCACTGGGAAAGGACATCGCAAGATTGAACCCAAAGCTAAGCACTTCTCCCATTGCAAGAAAGATCAATCTAGTAGGCCAAACGAAACTGATAATTCGAAGAGACTTGCAAAGATAACCAATCATACATAAAAGAATTCAGAGAAGATTCAGATATTGTTCATAGATAATCTTGATCATAAACCCACAATTCATCGGTCTCAACAAACGCACCGCAAAAAGAAGATTACATCGAATAGATCTCCACAAGAGAGGGGGAGAACATTGTATTGAGATCCAAAAAGAGAGAAGAAGCCATCTAGCTAATAACTATGGACCCGAAGGTCTGAAGTAAACTACTCACACTTCATCAGAGAGGCTATGGTGTTGATGTAGAAGCCCTCCGTGATGGATGCCCCCTCCGGCGGAGCTCCGGAACAGGCCCCAAGATGGGATCTCGTGGATACAGAAGGTTGCGGCGGTGGAATTAGGTTTTTGGCCCCATATCTGATCGTTTGGGGGTACGTAGGTATATATGGGAGGAAGGAGTATGTCGGTGGAGCAACAGGGGGCCCATGAGGGTGGAGGGCGCGCCTGGGGGGGCAGGCGCGCCCCCCTACCTTGTGGCTTCCCTGTTGGTTGCTTGGCGTAGGGTCCAAGTCTCCTGGATCTTGTTTGTTCCAAAAATCACGTTCCCGAAGGTTTCATTCCATTTGGACTCCGTTTGATATTCCTTTTCTTCGAAACCCTAAAATAGGCAAAAATAGCAATTCTGGGTTGGGCCTCCGGTTAATAGGTTAGTCACAAAAATAATATAAAAGTGGATAATAAAGCCCAATAATGTCCAAAACAGTAGATAATATAGCATGGAGCAATCAAAAATTATAGATACGTTGGAGACGTATCACATAGCCTCTCCGATGAAGCATGAGTAGTTTACCACAGACCTTTGGGCCCATAGTTCTTATCTAGATGGCTTCTTCTCTCTCTCTCTCTTTGATTCTCAATACAAAGTACTCCTCGATGTTCTTGGAGATCTATTTGATGTAATACTCTTTTGCGGTGTGTTTGCCGAGATCCTATGAATTGTGGGTCTATGAACAAGATTATCTATGAATATTATTTGGTTCTTCTCCGAATTCTTATATGCATGATTGGGTATCTTTGCAAGTCCCTTCGAATTATCGATTTAGTTTGGCCTTCTAGATTGATTTTTCTTGCAATGGGAGAAGTGCTCAGCTTTGGGTTCAATCTTGCGGTGTCCTTTCCCAGTGACAGTAGGGGCAACAAGGCACCTATTGTATTGTTGCCATTGAGGATAAAAAGATGGGGTTTATATCATATTGCTTGAGTTTATCCCTCTACATCATGTCATCTTGCTTAAAGCGTTACTCTGTTCTTATGAAATTAATACTCTAGACGCATGCTGGATAGCGGTCGATGTGTGGAGTAATAGTAGTAGATGCAGAATCGTTCAATCTACTTGACACGGACGTGATGCCTATATTCATGATCATTGCCTAGATATTCTCATAACTATGCGCTTTTCTATCAATTGCTCGGCAGTAATTTGTTCACCCACCGTAATACATGCTATCTTGAGAGAAGCCACTAGTGAAACCTATGGCCCCCAGGTCTCTTTCTTATTATATTGCATCTCTTTTATTTAAATCGCATCTTGTTTACTATTTTGCAATCTTTACTTTCCAATCTATACAACAAAAATACCAAAAATATTTATCTTACTATCTTTATCAGATCTCACTTTTGTGAGTGGCCGTGAAGGGATTGACAACCCCTTTATCGCGTTGGTTGCAAGGTTCTTGATTGTTTGTGCAGGTACTAGGTGACTTGTGCGTTGTCTCCTACTGGATTGATACCTTGGTTCTCAAAAACTGAGGGAAATACTAACGTTACTTTGCTGCATCACCCTTTCCACTTCAAGGGAAAACCAACACATGCTCAAGAGGTAGCATAGACATGACTGAGACACATCTCCGGCCAATAACAAATAGTGGAACCTGGATGCTCATATTGGCTCCTACGTATTCTACGAAGATCTTTATCGGTCAAACCGCATAACAACATACGTTGTTCCCTTTGTCATCGGTATGTTACCTGCCAAAGATTCTATCGTCGGTATCATCATACCTAGTTCAATCTCATTACTGGCAAGTCTCTTTACTCGTTCCGTAATGCATCATCCCGCAACTAACTCATTAGTGTAGGATCAAAAATATGTCTAGAGGGGGGTGATTAGACTACTTGACCAAATAAAAATCTAGCTTTTTCCCAATTTTAGTTCTTGGCAGATTTTAGCACCTTAGCACAAACAAGTAATCAACCTACACATGCAATTCTAAGAGTATAGCATCGGAATATAAAACAGTTGCATATGAAGGTAAAGGGAGGAGTTTGAGGGAGCAAACGCAATGTTGACACGGAGATTTTTGGCGTGGTTCCGATAGGTGGTGCTATCGTACATCCACGTTGATGGAGACTTCAACCCACGAAGGGTAACGGTTGCGCGAGTCCACGGAGGGCTCCACCCACGAAGGGTCCATGAAGAAGCAACCTTGTCTATCCCACCATGGCCGTCGCCCATGAAGGACTTGCCTCACTAGGGTATATCTTCACGAAGTAGGAGATCTCCTTCCCTTACAAACTCCTTGGTTCAACTCCACAATCTTGTCGGAGGCTCCCAAGTGACACCTAGCCAATCTAGGAGACACCACTCTCCAAGAAGTAACAAACGGTGTGTTGATGATGAACTCCTTGCTCTTGTGCTTCAAATGATAGTCTCCCCAACACTCAACTCTCTCTCATAGGATTGGATTTGGTAGAAAGAAGATTTGAGTGGAAAGCAACTTGGGGAAGGCTAGAGATCAAGATTTATGTGGTTGGAATGGAATATCTTGACCTCAACACAAGTGTAGGTGGTTCTCTCTCAGAAAATATGTATTGGAAGTGTAGGCATGTTCTGATGGCTCTCTCCACGAATGAAGAGTGGGTGGAATGGTATTTATAGCCTCCACACAAAATCTAACCGTTACACACAAATCACCAAACTCGTGGGACCGGATCATGAAACTCGGTCAGACCGATTTAGTTCAAAATGTGAATGTTAGGATTCTGGTGGGACCGACATGTCAACTCGGTGGGACCGATTTCGTTAGGGTTAGGGCATAACGTAATCTCGGTGAGACCGATTACACAAACTCGGTGAGACCGATTTTGGTAATGGACTAACAGAGAGTTGGTTCGGCAAACTCGGTGGGACCGATTCGCTCATCTCGGTTGGACCGAAGTGTTACGAAAGGGAAGCAGAGAGTTTACATTGCAATCTCGGTGGGGCCGATCGCTCATCTCGGTTTGACCAAAACGTTACGAAGGGAAACAGAGAGATTACAATCCCATCTCGGTGAGACCGAGATCCCTATCGGTGAGAGTGAAAAGACTAGGGTTTCTGGCAGTGGCTATGTCAACTGAACTTGGTGGCGCCGGATAGAAAGAATCGGTGGGGCTGAGTTGGATATTTGGTGTGGAACATATGTGGATATGAGAAAGTATTGAAGGGTTTTGGAGCATATCAATAAGCATTTTGAGCAAGCACCTCATTAAGCAACACCTCATCCCTTCTTAATAGTATTGGCTTTTCCTATAGACTCAATGTGATCTTGGATCACTACAATAGAAAATGTAGAGTCTTGTGCTTTGAGCTTAAGCCAATCTTTTATCCTTAGCATTTTGAAGGGTCCACTTTCTAATCCATGCCATGCCAACCATTGAGCTTTCCTGAAATATTCATCTTGGAATAGCATTAGCTCAATGAGCTATATGTTGTTAGGAATTACCAAAACCACCCAGGGATAGTTGCACTTTCAATCTCCCCCTTTTTGGTAATTGATGACAACATATAGATCAAAGCTTCGACAAATGATAAATAAGATTTGAAAAACATCGTCGCTTTGAGAAGTATGTGATAAGCAAGAGCTCCCCCTAAATTTGTGCATTATTTAAAATTTGCTTTTGAATGCAAATGCACAATCGATTAGGATCGTGGGTTACTCTTCCATGTCACATACATCTTGGTGGAGCGCTCAAAATGATAGAGATTAAAAGCATGCACTCATCACCAAGCAAGTGAATGATCATACAAGAGATATAAAAGATAGCATCATTCAACCAAACATTAAGGGTAGCATATGATCAAACACATGATCAACAAGTATCTCACAAGTAGCTCACACAAGCACACAATAAAGTTCCAAAAAACCAAATAAGTGCAAAGAGAGATAAAAACCAACACTCTCTCTCGAAACCTATGATCTATACATTTTTCTTCCCCTTTGGCAACAAGTTACCAAAAAGTTCAAAAATGCATAGTGCTAAACGACTCTCAGGCTTGATCTTTGGGAGGTGGTGTAGAGATAACTCCAAGGACGAAGGCTCTGATGAAGTAGTTGGAGCAGATGGAGTGGGTGCTGGAGGTGGCACTGGAGCTGTGGCTGCTGGTGCTGATGTTGTAGCTCTAGTGTCTGTCACTGGCACTGCAGCAGACCTTGGACCTCGTGGCACTCTCTTGAAAGCATCAGTAGTAGACTTGCCCTTCCTCTCCTCTGCTTCCTCCTATAGCTGCTCAACTGCAGTTTGGATCTCATTTACCTTGACATCCAGATCATAGAACTTCTGCTCAACGATCCTCTCCAAACTCTCCTGGTTCTTAGTCAGGATGGCCAAGCCCTTCTCAATCCTCAGGGTGGATTGGATCATATATCCAAGTTGATCTTGTTTGGATTTCAAGAACACTTGAGATGCCTCTTCAACAGTTGGCATCTTTGCAGCTTTCTCTGCCTTTGCCTTTTCTCTCTTCTCATGTGCTTGAGCTGAAGATGGTTCATTTTCATCCATCACCACAGTGTTGTCTTCAAATTCAGGATAGATGGGCAGGTGCTCCTTGTCCAAAAGATATGTGCATGTGCCCATCTTTGAGTTAATGAGCTCTTGAATTTGTGGGGCATACCCACAATTTCTCTTCTGGTCAGCAGCAGTCCTCTTGATTGTCTCAACAATCAAGCTCATGACCTTGAACTTTTGTGGGACATCAAATATGTGAAGCAAGTTGATGGCATGTCCTCTGATCATCTTGTGATCACATGACTTGGGTAGCAGTGTGTGTCTCAGAATCCAGTTTATGGTAGGCAGACCAGACAACAGGTAGTGGACAGATCCAAACTTGTGTGTATCCAAGGTAGCATCTGGGATCTCCTTGTACATGTTGGCCATAGTGTTGTGGTCTTTCTTCTTCTCTGCATAAATGTCCAAGTCATCCTCACTTTCTTTTGGGGCATTGATCAACTGAGCCCATTCATCAACAGATGAATGGTATCTGGTACCCTCAGACATCCAAACGATCTTTCCATCTGGATAGAAATGGGCAGTCGAGTAGAACTGCATGATGAGCTCATCATTCCACTTGGTGAGCTTCTGGGCAACAAATTCATCGACTCCACATGCCTTAAAACTGTCATATACTCCAGGATACTGATCTTCATTCTTCTGGATGCACTCCCAGTCTACCCATCTCATATCACACACAATGGGCTTCTTGTCAAGCAACACTGTCTCATAGAAGTCCTGCTGTTCCTTAGTGTGAAACCTGTTGTCCACAGCAGTTCTTCTCCTGATAGCATATGGATCAGACTCTCTCCATATTCTCAATCCTGCATCCTTCCTAATTTTCATGTTTTCTGCAATTGGATGTGCATCATTGTGGTCAGGGATCTTGGGTTCCAGCTTCCTTAGCACTTGAGTTTCATCTTCTTCAGCAGCTTCAGGCACTGGGGCCTTGTTCTTTTCCTCGGCAGAAATGTTTCTAGTGCTTCTCTTGGGCTTCTGAGCTAGAGCAGCTGCCTTGGGAGCAGCTTTGGGCTTAGATGGAGCAGCCCCTGATCTGATTGCATCTCCCATGAGCTTTTAAGCTTTGGGTGGTGGTGCAGCATCCTCTTCCTCTTCATCATCATCTCTCATAATTGATGATCTGCCAAGCACTCTGGCAGTGGTCTTCTTGACCCTTTCCTTCCTTTTCTTGCCTCCTCCAACTGCCTCTTCAGATGGCTTGGAGGTTTCAGCAGTGGATGCCCTGGCCTTAGACATGGGGACTCTCTTTGCTGGTGCCTTCTTATGCATCCCTGGCTTGACTGTAGCAGCTGAGCCATACTCCTTTTTCAGCACATTTTTCTTGGAGCTGACTTCTTCCTCAACAGCCACATAATCCTCATCCTCTGAATCTAAGGTCTTCTTCTTTCTTGTTCTGGTGTCTGCCTTTGGCAAGCTACTTGGTGTGCTCCTGCTGCCATCATCAGATGAACTGGAGGGACTAGTGCCCTCACTCAGTTGAACCTGCTCCTCAGACTTGTTCTGGCTATCACTTTGGTCAGACATCATGCAGGCAAACTATCAGCAGGCCCTGTGAATAGATTATATATGAGGTAGAGTAGATGAGCATCACAAAGTAAAGCTGTTTTGCAAAACAATTGACTGAAAAACTTAGTTTTAGTTCTTCACAGAAAGCATTTCGGATCTACCAATTTGTAAACTCGGTGATACCGAAGCAGATTTTGGAACCAAAACTAGTGAACTCGGTCAGACCGAGTCACAGTTCGGTGGCACCGAGACTGCTAGGGTTTCACAGAGAATTCAACTCGGTCACACCGATTTGCAATTTTCGGTCAGACCGAAAACGTGTGTGCTCTGGCCTAACCCAAAATCAGTGAGACCGATTTCTACAACTCGGTCGGTCCGAGATGAATTTGGTGGAGACCTAACCCTAAATTTTGAAATCAAAACTAATCTACAAGATGTTTTCGCTGGACAGGATGATTTCATTCGTGGCAAGAATCATGGCAAAGCAATGTGCTAAGAATCGGAGTTAAGGATTAGCACAATAATCAAGTTCGTACCCTAGTTCGGCAACGAACTTGCTATGGCGGCAACGGCGGTGAAGATTTCCGTTGACGGTGGCGGAGTCCAGTGGCGGGAGGTCGCTGGCAACGATAGGACGATCCGGAGACCCGAGGAGGAAGAGTAGGTTATGCGCGGGCGAGGAGGTTCGGAAAATTTTCCAAATTTTGGCCCGTCGGTATATATAACCTGACCCTGTCGGTGTGACCGAGTGGAACGACTCGGTGGCACCAAGATGCAAAACTGCAGGCAGTTACTGCAACTCGGTGTGACCGAAAGGTTCTAGTCGGTTGCACCGAGATTGAAAAACCCTAGATCAACTTAGTGGCTCGGTAGGACCAAAAAGGATGAATCGGTCAGACCGAGATGCACAAAGAGGTTTTGGAGGTTTAAGTCTATGATGAATCGGGAACTCCGAGTGCTCCTCACACAGAGTGGTTCGAATCTGACTTGATCAAACTTTGTGATGTAGCATGAATAGAGTTTGAGACGAGAAAAGCATAGATAGCTAGAGGGAGTTCTTAAGCATTCTTATCCATCCATTTGACAAAAGACAAAGAGCCAAACAATCAAAACAACAAATGGATGTCCTCGAATGAGTAAAATATGCAACCAACATGATCACACAATAAAATGGCAAATGAAATATGTGACAAAGCATGCACAAACACTCTAGCATCTATCAAGCAATTTGGCGATGACTAGGTCATCTATATATGAGTATATTGACTTAGGAGTCAAATGAGAACATTTGATCATAGGTCATACTCGTCGTTTAAGCGCAAGTGGGGTTACCACTTTTACATAAAGCATTGTTGTGTTCACACCATTAGAGTTGCTTTAGCTCAATTGGTTAGAGTAAAGCTCCCCCTAGATGTGATATCCCTCCTAAGAGGGATGAACTAACCTTGGGTTTTGTCGATGATGACTTCATGTAGGTGTTGAAGATGTAGATGCTCAATGTTGATGTAGATCATTTGGAGCAATCCTTTGGAGTGAGTTGCACTTTCAATACCTACACGGGTTAGTCCCACAAGGAACAAACAAGGATATCCATAGACATAGAGTGATGCATACACGAGATGATGTCCATGAAAGCATTAGGTTACCTTGTCCCTTGTCTTACCAACAAGAGGGTTTGTGACTCCTTGAACTAGTGCAAGATATGGAAGTTGTTTGCACTTGTCCTGTCAAAATGATAAGAGTGAAGTATGTTGGCGGAGTCACCCTCAAGAACTCTCTAGTTCTTCTTCTTCTAGATCCACACCATCTTGATGGGAACCCTTGGAGTTGTAGTTGTACTTGATGAAGTAGAACTTGATGTGGTCTTGGGAACCCACTTGACCAGGGCCTTGGGTGCTTCTTCAAATGCATCAATCTCCTCTTGAAGCTTGTCCTTGCCTTTTTGCTTGTGGTCTTGTGGTGGAAGATCATCTTGAGCTTGTGTCCCTTTGAAAGAAGTAGGATCATACTTCTCTTGTTGAGGAACAAACTTCGTCTTGGGGTATTGATCTTCTTCCCACTCAACTCCATTGGCATTGAACTTTCGTTCAAAAGCAACACCTTGATTCTTCCAATGTCTTCCTTGCTTGCGTACAATTTCCTCAAATTGCTTACTCCCGTCAAGGCTCTTGTAAACACCTTTCTCTATAATTCCCTTCAATAAGATATTTTCTTTCTCAAGTGTAACTTGGCTAAGAGAATCATTAGTGGAATCAAGAGAACTCCTAGAAGCAACAATATTGGATTTAGCATGATTGTTGTTACTACTAGATGAAGAATCTTTCTTGCTCTTGTTGCTAGATTTAACTTGTGGCATGTAAGTAGACAAGAGTAAACGCTTGGCAATGTAAGAAGAACTTTTCTTGCGAAGATCATCATTGATTGCCTTTAAAAACTCATGCTCTTGCTCAAGGTTGAGCTTTTCAAAGCGTAGCTTATCATGAGTCTTTAAAAGTTCTCGATGATTTTCCAAGGAAGTTTCATGAGCTAACTTAAGAGTGTTTAGTTCTTTAGTTAGACGCTCAATCTCCTTCTTATCATCATCATTTGTTTTATCTTGATTAGCATGATTAATTGACGTTTCATCATAGTATTCATCACTGGAGTTGTCAACAAGTAAATCATCATCACCTAGGAAATCATATTCATCACTATTGAAATCAACATACTCGGGATGTGTTACCTTTGGACCTCTGGCCATGAAGCACTTTCAAATTCCTTCATTTGGTGAGTCAAATATGTCGTAGGAGTTGGTTGACACAAGTGCTAGACCAGCAACACCTTCATCTTGAGTATATTTGGAGACGGAGTGATAACTTCTTTCGGAGTGATTGTCGGAGTCGGAGTCGTATACCCATTCACCAACATGAGCTTGATGTCTTCTTTTTGTGTAGCTCCTTGATGACTTTTCTTTCCTTTCCGAATCCTTGCTTCTCTGAGAGGGTTTTCGTTCATAACGATCATCTCTACTCCTCCTTTCTCTTGGTGGTGGTTCTTCCCTTCTACTTCTTATTTTGGGAGAATCTTCTCTTCTTTTGTAGGGAGCCGTACACTCATTGGAGTAGTGTCCGGGTCTTCCACAATTGTAGTAATTACGCTCACGACTAGAAGATCTTTTGTCATTGTAGGACCTTGACTTGGAACTTCTTTCTTTGCTTCTACTCTTGTAGAACTTGTTTACCATTAGGCTCAATTCTTCATCAAAGGTTTGTTTCTCTCTTGATGATGAGGGAGCATCACATGAGGCTTTGTAAGCACCACTTGACTTGTTGTGAAGCTCTTCCTTATCCTTGAGTGACATCTCATGAGCAACAATTCTTCCAATGACTTCCGCTGGCTTGAGATCTTTGTAATTGGGCATCATTGGGATCAATGTGCACATGGTATCATATTTTCCATCCAAGGCTCTTATGATCTTCTTGATGATGAATTTGTCGGTCATCTCTTCACTTCCTAAGCTGGCAATCTCATTTGTGATGAGAGCAAGCCTAGAATACATTTCAGCGACACCTTCACCATCCTTCATTTTGAACTTGTCAAGTTGACTTTGAAGCACATCCAATTTGGATTCCTTGACGGAGTCGGTACCTTCGTGCATATCAATCAAAGTATCCCAAATTTCCTTTGCATTCTCAAGACGGCTGATTTTGTTGAATTCTTCGGGGCACAATCCGTTGAAGAGAATATCACAAGCTTGAGCATTGTATTGTAGCATCTTGAACTCTTCCGCAGTAGCTTCACAGTTTGGTTCTCTACCATCAAAGAATTCACCTTGCAAGCCAACACACACAATAGCCCAAACGACGGGGTTATGTCCAAGAATATGCATTTTCATCTTATGCTTCCAACTAGCAAAATTTGTACCGTCAAAGTAAGGACCTCTACGGTGGTAATTTCCCTCGCTAGACGCCATACTCTCCTAGGTTGTGAAACCAAGGCTATGACCCCCAAAAGCTATGGAAATCAAAGCAAATGGAGACCAAAGCTCTGATACCACTTGTAGGATCGAAAGTATGTCTAGAGGGGGTGATTAGACTACTTGACCAAATAAAAATCTAGCCTTTTCCCAAGTTTACTTCTTGTCAGATTTTAACAACTTAGCACAAACAAGTAATCAACCTACACATGCAATTCTAAGAGTATAGCAGCGGAATATAAAACAATTGCATATGAAGGTAATGGGAGGAGTTTGAGGGAGCAAACGCAATGTTGACACGGAGATTTTCGCGTGGTTCCGATGGGTGGTGCTACCGTACATCCACGTTGATGGAGACTTCAACCCACGAAGGGTAACGGTTGTGCGAGTCCATGGAGGGCTCCACCCACGAAGGGTCCACGAAGAAGCAACCTTGTCTATCCCACCATGGTCGTCGCCCACGAAGGACTTGCCTCACTAGGGTAGATCTTCACGAAGTAGGCGATCTCCTTGCCCTTACAAACTCCTTGGTTCAACTCCACAATCTTGTCGGAGGCTCCCAAGTGACACCTAGCCAATCTAGGAGACACCACTCTCCAAGAAGTAAAAAACGGTGTGTTGAGGATGAACTCCTTGCACTTGTGCTTCAAATGATAGTCTCCCCAACACTCAACTCTCTCTCATAGGATTGGATTTGGTAGAAAGAAGATTTGAGTGGAAAGCAACTTGGGGAAGGCTTGAGATCAAGATTTATGTGGTTGGAATGGAATATCTTGACCTCAACGCAAATGTAGGTGGTTCTCTCTCAGAAAATGTGTATTGGAAGTGTAGGCATGTTCTGATGGCTCTATCCACGAATGAAGAGTGGGTGGAGGGGTATTTATAGCCACCACACAAAATCTAACCGTTACACACCAATCACCAAACTCGGTGGGACCGAATCATAAAACTCGGTCAGACCTATTTAGTTCAAAATGTGAACGTTAGGATTCTCGGTGGGACCGACATGTCAACTCGGTGGGACCGATTTCGTTAGGGTTAGGGCATAACGTAATCTCGATGAGACCGATTACACAAACTCAGTGAGACCGATTTTGGTAATGGACTAACAGAGAGTTGGTCCGGCAAACTCGGTGGGACCGATTCGCTCATCTCGGTTGGACCGAAGTGTTACGAAAGGGAAGCAGAGAGTTCACATTGCAATCTCGGTGGGACCGATCGCTCATCTCGGTTTGACCGAAACATTATGAAGGGAAACAGAGAGATTACAATCCCATCTTGGTGAGATCAAGATCCCTATCGGTGAGATCGAAAATACTAGGGTTTCTAGCAGTGGCTATGTCAACTGAACTCGGTGGCGCCGGATAGAAAGAATCGGTGGGGCCGAGTTGGATATTTGGTGTGGGACATATGTGGATATGAGAAAGTAGTGAAGGGTTTTGGAGCATATCAATAAGCATTTTGAGCAAGCACCTCATTAAGCAACACCTCATCCCTTCTTAATAGTATTGGCTTTTCCTATAGACTCAATGTGATCTTGGATCACTAAAATAGAAAATGTAGAGTCTTGTGCTTTGAGCTTGAGCCAATCTTTTATCCTTAGCATTTTGAAGGGTCCACTTTCTAATCCATCCCATGCCAACCATTGAGCTTTCCTGAAATATTCATCTTGGAATAGCATTAGCTCAATGAGCTATATGTTGTTAGGAATTACCAAAACCACCCAGGGATAGTTGCACTTTCAATTAGTAACATTGCTTACAAGGCTTATAGTGATGTGCATTAGAGAGAGGGCCCAGAGATACCTCTCCGATACACGGAGTGACAAATACTAATCTCGATCTATGCCAACTTCAACAAACACCATCGGAGACACTTGTAGAGCATCTTTATAATCACCCAGTTACGTTGTGACGTTTGATAGCACACAAGGTGTTCCTCCGGTATTCAGGAGTTGCATAATCTCAAGGTCAGAGGAACATGTATAAGTCATGAAGAAATCAATAGCAATAAAACTAAACGATCATTAATGCTAAGCTAATGGATGGGTCTTGTCCATCACATCATTCTCTAATGATGTGATCACGTTCATAAAATGACAACACATATCTATAGCTAGGAAACTTAACCATCTTTGATTAACGAGCTAGTCAAGTAGAGGCATACTAGGGACACTCTATTTGTCTATGTATTCACACATGTACTAAGTTTCCGGTTAATACAATTCTAGCATGAATAATAAACATTTATCATAATATAAGGAAATATAAATAATAACTTTATTATTGCCTCTAGGGCATATTTCCTTCACTACAAGGTACGTAGACACACTCTTCCCCTTTCGTTGCTATGCATCTCCTAGATAGATATTGCGTGATCGTAGGAATTTTTTTTAAATTGCATGCTATGTTCCTATCAATGGCATCCGAGCCAGGTCTATGCGTAGATGATATGCACAAGTAGAACACAAAGAGTTGTGGGCGATAATAGTCATACTGCTTACCACCAACGTCTTATTTTGATTCTGTGGTATTGTTGGATGAAGCGGCCCGGACCAACCTTACATGACCACGTTCATGAGACTGGTTCCACCGACAGACACGCAACTTGTTTTGCATAAAGGTGGCTGGCGGGTGTCTGTGTCTCCAACTTTAGTTGAATCGAATTTGACTACGGCCGGTCCTTGTTGAAGGTTAAAACAGAACACTTGGCGAAAAATCATTATGGTTTTGATGCGTAGGTAAGAACGGTTCTTTCTAGAAGCCCGTGGCAGCCACGTATAACTTGCAACAACAAAGTAGAGGACGTCTAACTTGTTTTTGCAGGGCATGTTGTGATGTGATATGTTCAATACATGATGTGATATACGTTGTTGTATGATATGAACATGTTTTGTGAAAGTTATCGGCAACTGGCAAGAGCCTTATGGTTGTCGCTTTATTGTATGAAATGCAATCGCCATGTAATTGCTTTACTTTATCTTTATGCAGTAGCGATAGTTGTAGAAGCAATAGTTGGCGAGATGACAACGATGCTACGATGGAGATCTAGGTGTCGAGCCGGTGACGATGGAGATCATGACGGTGCTTTGGATATGGAGATCAAAGGCACAAGATGATGATGGCCATATCATGTCACATATTTTGATTCCATGTGATGTTTATCTTTTATGCATCTTATTTTGCTTAGTACGGCGGTAGCATTATAAGATGATCCCTCACTAAATTTCAAGGTATGGGTGTTCTCCCTGATTATGCAACATTGCTACAGTTCCTCATGCCGAGACACCACGTGATGACCGGGTGTCATAAGCTCTATGTTCACATACAACGGGTGTAAGATAGTTTTACACGTGCAGAATACTCAGGTTAAACTTGACGAGCCTAGCATATGCAGATATGGCCTCGGAACATTGAGACCGAAAGATTGAACATGAATCATATAGTAGGTATGATCAACATAGAGATGTTCACCATTGAAAACTACTCCATCTGACGTGATGATCGGACATGGTTTAGTTGATATGGATCACGTGATCATTTAGATGACTAGAGGGATGTCTATCTAACTAGGAGTTCTTAATTAATATGATCAATTGAACTTTAATTTACCATGAACTTAGTCCTGATAGTTTTTGCATATCTGTGTTGTTGTAGATCAATGGCCCGTGCTGCCGTTCCCTTGAATTTTAATGCGTTCCTAGAGAAAGCTAAGTTGAAAGATGATGGTAGCAACTACACGGACTGGGTCCATAACTTGAGGATTGTCCTCATTGCTGCACAGAAGAATTACGTCCTGGAAGCACCGCTAGGTGCAAGGCCCACCGCAGGAGAAACTCTGGACGTTATGAACATCTCGCCGACTAAAGCTGATGACTACTCGATAATTCATTGTGCCATGCTTTACGGCTTAGAATCAGGACTTCAAAGACTTTGTGAACGCCATGGAGCACATTAGATGTTCCAAGAGTTGGAGTTAATATTTCAAGAAAATGCTCGAGTTGAGAGATATGAAGTCTCCAACAAGTTCTATAGCTCCAAGATGGAGGAGAATAGTTCTGACAGTGAACACATACTCAGAATGTCTGGGTACCATAACCAGTTGACTCACCTGGGAGTTAATCTTCCTGATGATAGTGTCATTGACAGAGTTCTTCAATCACTGCCACCAAGCTATAAAGGCTTCGTGATGAACTATAATATGCAAGGGATGGAAAAGATAATTCCCGAGATCTTCGCCATGCTAAAGGCTGCGGAGGTATAAATCAAGAAGGAGCATCAAGTGTTGATGGTTAATAAGATCACTAGTTTCAAGAAAAAGGGGAAAGGGAAGAAGGGGAACATCAAGAATAGTAGCAAGCAAGTTGCTACTCCCGGGAAGAAGCCCAAGTCTGGACCTAAGCCTGAAACTTAGTGCTTCTACTGCAAAGGGATTGGTCACTTGAAGCGGAACTGCCCCAAGTTTTTGGCGGATAAGAAGGATGGCAAAGTGAAAGGTATATTTGATATACATGTTATTGATGTGTACCTTACTAATGCTCGTAGTAGCTCCTGGGTATTTGATACTAGTTCTATTGCTCATATTTGCAACTCGAAACATGGGCTACGGATTAAACGAAGATTGGCTAAGGACAAGGTGACGGTGCGCGTCAGAAATGGTTCCAAGGTCGATGTGATCACCATCGGCACACTACCTCTACATCTACCTTCGGGATTAGTTTTAGACTTGAATAATTGTTATTTGGTGCCAGCATTGAGCATGGACATTATATATGGATATTGTTTGATGCGAGAAGGTTATTCATTTAAATCAGAGAATAATGGTTGTTCTATTTATACGAGTAATATCTTTTATGGTCATGCACCCTTGATGAGTGGTCTATTTTTGTTGAATCTCGGTCGTTGTGATACACATATTCATAATACTGAAGCCAAAATATGGAAAGTTAATGATGATAGTGCAACTTATTTGTGGCACTGCCATTTACGTCATATTGGTGTAAAGTGCATGAAGAAACTCCATGCTGATGGGCTTTTGGAATCACTTGATTATGAATCACTTGATACTTGCAAACCATGCCTCATGGGCAAGATGACTAAGACTCCGTTCTCCGGAACAATGGAGCGAGCCACTAACTTACTGGAAATAATACATACTGATGTATGCGGTCTGATGAGTGTTCAGGCTCGCGGCGGGTATCATTATTTTCTGACCTTCACAGATGATTTGAGCAGATATGGGTATATCTACTTAATGAAACATAAGTCTGAAACATTTGAAAAGTTCAAAGAATTTCAGAGTGAAGTGGAAAATCATCGTAACAATAAAATAAAGTTTCTACGATCAGATTGTCGAGGTGAATATTTGAGTTACGAGTTTGGTCTTCATTTGAAACAATGTGGAATAGTTTCGCAACTAACGCCACCTGGAACACCATAGCGTAATGGTGTGTCCGAATGTCGTAACCGTACTTTATTAGATATGGTGCGATCTATGATGTCTCTTACCGATTTACCACTATCGTTTTGGGTTATGCTTTAGAGACGGCTGCATTCACATTAAATAGGGCACCATCTAAATCTGTTGAGATGACACCATATGAACTGTGGTTTGGCAAGAGACCTAAGCTGTCGTTTCTTAAAGTTTGGGGCTGCGATGCTTATGTGAAAAAGTTTCAACCTGATAAGCTTGAACCCAAATCGGAGAAATGCGTCTTCATAGGATACCCAAAGGAAATTGTTGGGTACACCTTCTATCACAGATCCAAAGGCAAGATATTCATTGCTAAGAATGGATCCTTTCTTGAGAAGGAGTTTCTCTCGAAAGAAGTGAGTGGGAGGAAAGTAGAACTTGATGAGGTAATTGTACCTTCTCCCGAATTAGAAAGTAGTTCATCACAGAAATCATTTCTAGTGATGCATATACCAATTAGTGAGGAAGTTAATGATGATGATCATAAAACTTCAGATCAAGTTACTACCGAACCTCGTTGGTCAACCAGAGTACGTTCCGCACCAGAGTGGTATGGTAATCCTATTCTGGAAGTCATGTTACTTGACCATGACGAACCTACGAACTATGAGGAAGCGATGATGAGCCCAAATTCCGCGAAATGGCTTGAGGCCATCAAATCTGAGATGGGATCCATGTATGAGAACAAAGTGTGGACTTTGGTTGACTTGCCCGATGATCGGCAAGCCATAGAGAATAAATGGATCTTCAAGAAGAAGACTGACACTAACGGTAATGTTACTGTCTACAAAGCTCGACTTGTTGCGAAAGGTTTTCGACAAGTTCAAGGAGTTGACTACGATGAGACCTTCTCACCCATAGCAATGCTTAAGTCTGTCTGAATCATGTTAGCAATTGTCGCTGTTTATGATTATGAAATTTGGCAAATGGATGTCCAAACTGCATTCCTTAATGGATTTCTTAAAGAAGAGTTGTATATGATGCAACCAGAAGGTTTTGTTGATCCTAAAGGTGCTAACAAAGTGTGCAAGCTCCAACGATCCATTTATGGACCGGTGCAAGCCTCTCGGAGTTGGAATATACGCTTTGATAGTGTGATCAAAGCATATGGTTTTATACAGACTTTTGGAGAAACTTGTATTTACAAGAAAGTGAGTGGGAGCTCTGTAGCATTTCTAATATTATATGTGGATGACATATTGTTGATTGGAAATAATACAGAAATTCTGGATAGCATAAAAGGATACTTGAATAAGAATTTTTCAATGAAAGACCTCGGTGAAGCTGCTTATATATTGGGCATCAAGACTTATAGAGATAGATCAAGATGCTTAATTGGACTTTCACAAAGCACATACCTTGATAAAGTTTTGAAGAAGTTCAAAATGGATCAGTCAAAGAAAGGGTTGTTGCATGTGTTACAAGGTGTGAAGTTGAGTCAGACTCAATGCCCGACCACTGCAGAAGATAGAGAGAAAATGAAAGTCATTCCCTATGCCTCAGCCATAGGTTCTATCATGTATGCAATGTTGTGTACCAGACCTGATGCGTGCCTTGCTATAAGTTTAGCAGGGAGGTACCAAAGTAATCCAGGAGTGGATCACTGGACAACGGTCAAGAACATCCTAAAATACCTGAAAAGGACTAAGAATATGTTTCTCGTTTATGGAGGTAACAAAGAGCTTGTCGTAAATGGTTACCTCGATGCAAGCTTTGACACTGATTCGGATGACTCTAAGTCACAAACCGGATATGTATTTATATTGAATGGTGGGGCTCTCAGTTGGTGTAGTTCCAAGCAGAGAGTCGTGGCGGGATCTATGTGTGAAGCGGAGTACATAGCTACTTCGAACGCAGCCAATGAAGGAGTCTGGAAGAAGGTGTTCATATCCGATATAGGTGTAATACCTAGTGCATCGGGTCCAATGAAAATCTTTTGTGACAATACTGGAGCAATTGCCTTGACGAAGGAATCCAGATTTCACAAGAGAACCAAACACATCAAGAGACGCTTCAACTCCATCCGCGATCAAGTCAAGGAGGGAGACATAGAGATTTGCAAAATACATACGGATCTGAATATTGCAGACCCGTTGACTAAGCCTCTTCCACGAGCAAAATATGATCAACACTAAGACTCCATGGATGTTAGAATCATTACTATGTAATCTAGATTATTGACTCTAGTGCAAGTGGGAGACTCAAGAAAATATGCCCTAGAGGCAATAATAAAGTTTTTATTTATATTTCCTTATATCATGATAAATTTTTATTATTCATGCTAGAATTGTATTAACCGGAAACTTAATACATGTGTGAATACATAGACAAAACATAGTGTCCCTAGTATGCCTCTACTTGACTAGCTCGTTAATCAAAGATGGTTAAGTTTCCTGACCATAGACATGTGTTGTCATTTGATGAACGTGGTTCATCATTAGAGAATGATGTGATGGACAAGACCCATCCGTTAGCTTAGCATAATGATCGTTAAGTTTTATTGATATTGCTTTCTTCATGACTTATACATATTCCTCTGACTATGAGATTATGCAACTCCCAAATACCGGAGGGACACCTTGTGTGCTATCAAACGTCACAACGTAACTGGGTGATTATCAAGATGCTCTACAGGTGTCTCCGAAGGTGTTTGTTGGGTTGGCATGGATCAAGACTAGGATTTGTCACTCCGAGTATCGGAGAGGTATCTCTGGGCCATCTCGGTAATGCACATCACTATAAGCCTTGCAAGCAATGTGACTAATGAGTTAGTTATGGGATGATGCATTACGGAACGAGTAAAGAGACTTGCCGGTAATGAGATTGAACTAGGTATGATGATACCGACGATCAAATCTCAGGCAAGTAAACATAGCGATGACAAAGGAAATAATGTATGTTGTTATTGCGGTTTGACCGGTAAAGATCTTCATAGAATATGTAGTAACTAATATGAGCATCCAGGTTCTGCTATTGGTTATTGGCCGGATATGTGTCTCGGTCATGTCTACATAGTTCTCGAATCCGTAGGGTCCGCACGCTTAACGTTTGATGACGATTTTACGGGATCTCACGGAAACAGAGGCTTGCGACGGCGGAAAAGTATTTTGGTGGACGCTTGTGATGTTTGGGGAATATTTGGGAATATATAGAAGTGGAACTAGGGTTAGAGGACCTCTAAGGGGCCCACAAGCCCTCAGGGCGCCCCCCCCCCTCTAGGGCGCGCCCTAGAGGCTTATGGCCTCCTCGGGACTCTTCTGGCCCTCTCTCCAAGTCACACAGGTGTCTTCTGGTCCAAGAAAAAGTTTTATTCTGTTTGGACTCTGTTTGACATTCCTTTTCTGTAAAAGTCAAAAATAAGGAAAAGACAGAAACTGCCACTGGGCTCTAGGTTAATAGGTTAGTCCCAAAAATAATATAAAATATCATATTAATGCATGTAAAATATCCAAAACGGATAATATAATAGCATGAAACAATCAAAAATTATAGATACATTGGAGAAGTATCACTCCCCTCCCGGTAACCTTAAGTATATGATGACGATAACACTCTTACGTTCTTTCTTATCTGTCCCTCTCCCTCTCCCTCGCGTCGCCCTCTCGAGGGCGACTCGGGGGCGACCAACCTCCCCGTCCGCCTCCTCCCCTGCTCGATTCCTATCCTCGCCGCCGTCGGAGACAGGCGCCGGGTCCCCCGCGCGGCCACCGATGAGGGTGGCGGCGAGGCCCTCGGCCGCGACGCCGCTCGGGCTCGGACCTAGGGTTTGAGGTGGCAGCCTCTGCTGGTGAGGGTGGCATCGTCCTGGCGGCGGGCGGCCCTCGCTGGAGTTGAGGGTCGCGTCTACTCGGCCGCGCGGGCAGCGAGTTGGCGGTGGATGCAGGCGCCACGTGGAGGGATCCCCTGCTGCTCTCCTTCGCCAGATCTGAAGACGGTGCCCCCGTGCTACTGCTTCCTCCTCCCAGTCCAGCCGGATCCGGTGGCGGACTGCGCGGATGTGGTGTCAGGACCGGGTTTCGGGATATTAATTTCCCAGAAAATGGCCCTTGTGCTCACCAGCCCCAGGATTTACTGTTAGCTGATGAGACACCAACTTGATACAGAAACTCCAAGCAAAATACAAAATGTGTAGTACAAGACCATTCTGGCCTATGAGTACAACAAATGGTTTCTAGTGGTTGATGGCGGAAGCGGTTTGCGGTTCATCAGCGTCTATGGGACTCCACTTCCCACAGGAACAGCTGACCTGGATAACTCCTATCTTCGTGAGGCTGCTATCACCATTGCATAGGTTCCGGGGCGGTCATCGCAACGCTCCTCTCCGCGCAAGAAATCTGGCCAAGACAATAGCCAGGGACAAGCCAGTGAGTACTTTGAATGTACTCGCAAACATTATGAACACGGGTATAATATAACAAATGATAATCATGCCCTGAATTATTCTATGATCATACGTCAATCACAAAATAAATGTCCATGATGCACGCAAGCGGGCTATTCATTATACAACATGAATATGTAATAAGGGAGTAGAAGTAGAATGCACCGATCGGGTGTCTGAAGTGACGCCTCGAAAGGATAATAATATAAAGCATGCCTCAGTCGGGCGTCTGAGCGACGTCACATAAAGGGCTTATAAGGAAATAAGTAGCAAACATGCCACAGTCGGGCGTCTGTGCGACACCACATAAAGGGCTTATACAGTAAATGAATAACAAGCATGCCATAGTCGGGCGTCTCGGTGACACCACATAAAGGGCTTATAAAGTAAATGAATAACAAGCATGCCACAGTAGAGCGTCTCCGCAACACCACATAAAGGGCTTATAAAGTAAATGAATAACAAGCATGCCACAGTCGGGTGTCTCCGCGACACCACATAAAGGGCTTATATGAGAGTAATCATAGTGAATATCTAGGAGGTAGAACCGTCCCAGGGATACTCAATAATTCAATGATGTAAATGGTTAGTCCATAATAATAGTAATCATAACCATCATGAATCACAAGTCATGATCCATGTTCTGGTTTAGCAATTTTTCCTCCGAAGACCAACACTAAGACCAACACTTGACCCATCCCAGACTGTAGTCCTTAACCATGGACACGGCTATTCGAATAGATATAATCTCTGCAGAGGGTGTACTCTTTACCCATGAGTAACGGATTCCTTTAGTCCATCGGGACTAATTCCGTCTACGGTCTTTTAATTGAAAACACACCTGACCGCACACACCAGCCCAACTTACCGGTGCCTGGAATCACCCATGACACCCGTTAAGAAAAACTCTAAGTGGGGAGGCTACAACCTCGAATAGCATGGGATCACAAAAATTTATAACGCACGCAAACTAGGGGAGCTACCCCCTCGGCTCCAACCGAAAACACCCATGCCCCCGGACTAGGTGGCATGCTTATCGGATGCAGCCGGTATCTTCCACCATGGCCTCTCTGTACGATGTGTGCTAGGAAGGGGTTGACAACTTACTGAACCGTACCCTACCTATGGCAGGAACAAATGGTAGTACGAAACAAGTATGGGGGTTACTGGAACAAGACTTGATCTGTGGTCGACTCAGGAGGTTAAAGCATTTTCCTGCATGATAAGCATAAGAAAATATATTTCATACCAATCCGGCAGAATCACCACTCATCATACCTCACCATGCCTTACCGGACACAACCGTCTCGACGAAGAACTAGAGACAAGCTCGTGTCTACCCAAGACAGAGGCTTTCCCGGATTCCTTCCGGTAGACATAAAAGGCATACGAGGGTGATTACTATCACAACCATATCCAATTTCCAACAGCACGGAATCATTAATATGCACTCATGAGTATGACCATATCATCACATAAAATAACGAATACTCCGAGTTAAGGTGGTGTTGTAACCACATCAAACAACACACAACAATGTTATGCCAGGGTTCAGAATGCTTGCCTTCAAGAGTATGCAAGTGTGGTGCACTTTTTGAAAGTTGCCTTCTCTCTCCAAAAATCCTATTTAAGAAAATTTAAATTAACACATAGTTTCAAAACAGTACAAAAAAGTTGCTTGGAAAATTTTCAAATAAATATGAAAATAAACTAGGCAAAATTTGAGAAACAACAGAAAAAGAATCAAGTCAATTGGACTTATATTTAAAAAGTTATAGCCAGTCAAAGTTTAGTCAAAAATTGTTTTTAATAAAAAATTAGAAAAAGAAAACGGTTTGGGGAGTAATACGTTTTCGAGGCACAGAAGGCGTACTTCTGCTTTTACGTCTTCACTTAAACCAGCGCGGGTCACTGCTGGGTCACTGGCAGTGGGTCCCTTGGGCCCACTAGTCAGGTTTGACCAGTCGCCCGCGCCTCCTTCCTCCTCTGTCCGAGCGGAGGCGGAGCTCCGGCGATCAACGCCGGCGATTGGTGGCTCTTCTGGGGCTCCGACGGCGGGGACAGGTTCACTGCATTAGGACGAAGGGAGTCACCGACGGCGAGCTCCGTGGCGGACGGCGTCTTCGGGAACAAATGGGTCTCGGCCTATGGTGGCTCCCAGTCGAAGCTGAGAGGTTGGGAGGCTCCGCACGGTCGAGGGGAGTCGGGTGGTGGTGCTGGAAGGGCTAGGGAGGCTCTGCTCGCGACGCACGGCACCGGAGCGTGGCGGCGGCCGAACTGGCCGGAGACGAGGAGGACGGCCTCCCCTCGTCGATTGCTGGCTATGGGAGTGCTAGGGGCATGGCTTGAGGTTGCCTGAGGGTCTAGACGAGCTCGGGGCCCCTTTTATAGGCGGTCGAGGTCGGTTCCGCGGCGGCCGGGGATAAGAACGCCGGCGAACCGCCGTTCTGTAGCCAGGGGCGCGTGGCGGCGACGGGCGCTAGCAGACGTGCTCGTGGATAAGCTCGGGCTGTTCCAGAGGGCAGCTGGCGGGCTGGAGTGGCTCGGGCGGCGCCGTGCATGGCAGAGGCTGTCGGAGCGGCGGTGGCGGCTTGCGGTGGTGGCGCTGTGGGGCGCCAGGCGGTGGCCAGGGCAGCTCTGCGATGAGGGAGGGGTCGGGCGCGTTGGCGGCGAGTGGCCAAGGGTCAGCACGGGCGCGGGGAGGGCGGCAGCGAGACGCGGCGGCTCGGTGCGCGCGCGTGCAAAACGTGCGCTCTGGCCGCGCCCAGAGCACGCACGCCAGGTGCTCAACAAAATGCCAACGCGTTCTAGGCCTCTCTGATGCCTCTGCAACTAAACAGGACTAGTATAATGATTATAAGAGAGCTAATAGACATGCAGGTTTGGAAAATCAAGCAGGTTCAAAATGCAAACTAGGGTTCATGCCAATTATGTTCATGCACTCAGGGTGTTCAACAGAATGCTATGGTCATCTAGGTATCTCTTGGGGTGGCCAAAAACTCCAGATCATAGTCTCTTTAGATGATAAAGAGGGTGGCAAGGTTAGTTTGGCAAAACCAGAAACTTGTTAGTGCAAGTTTTGCAAATATTCAGTTCTGGACAGAAAATAAAAGGCATTGTTGCATGTACCAAAAATACTCCAATGGGTCCAATCTCCTGGACTTAAGGGTTTGGTAGGGTGTACTACAAGCAGGACAAAACCCAAGGCAACAAGAGCAAGAAAAAATATGGTTGCAATACAAATCACCAAGCTAGACCAGAATGAAGATGGGGATGATTTGCTCAAATTTTTCAAAGAACATCAATGGGTTTTTGCATAAAGTTGAATTATATACTCCTACTAACATCTCCCAACTTTGGTGGAATTTTTAGAGAAATATTTAAATAGGTTGCAGTGCAAACCACAAACTGATCCAGATTTTGCAAACTTGAGGTAGGGCTCAAAACTTCCAAATGACTAAAAGAGGTTTTTGCATAGAAGTGATGTGGGAACCTCACATGACATCCCCAATTTTTGGTGGGGATTTTAAAGGAGTATTTGAAAGGGTTGTGGTGCAAATTGAACCCTAAAACTTATGAAAAACCATTTTTAAAGAAATAAAGCTCAGAAAAAAATAATTATAGAAATAATTCCACTGATAAAAGAAATGGTCTTGGAAAGATATACAAGTCCACAATATTTTGAAAGGTTTTCACTTGGAAAGATAAATCCAGAAAATAAAAAATTAAATTACCATGGCAAAATTTTAATTAATAAATCATGGTTAAAATTTTGGGGTGTTACATGTGGGGTTGGGAGCTCTGGATCGGAATAATTTCTTGGCTGGCTGCGGTGGCCACGATGCCGGCGGCGCTCCAGGCGTTGTTTCCTTTTTGAAGGCGGCTTCGAGATCCAGCTCCCTCCCCCTCGTCCTCCCCCTGCACCCGGGTGAAAACCCACAACTTTGGTTGGGCGGCGGCGGTGCCCGGCTCCGTCACCTTCTTGAAGGCGCCGCTTTGGGTCTGCGGGGAGGTGGGACAGCTACAGCGCGTTCTTGGCGTTCCTGATGGCGGCGGTTCTCTCTTTAGTGGTGTCGCTTCGCCATGGCGGTCGGCTGGTCCGGCTCTCGTGGTGATTGTGGTGCCCAACTCTTCACAGTGTCTTCCTGGGGTGCTCCGGTCCCGTTCAGAGAGGCTGGAGGTGGAGCGGCTTCATCTTGCACGAAGCTTCGGTGGAGATGTCAAGTCATGCCTGACCGACAAGTGCTACGCTTTGTCATGCCTGGTCGGCAGGTGCTACGCATGACAGATCTTCCAAAAACTTCAAGTTGTGTCGGCTGGTGGTACTTGGCAGCATGGTGCTGAGGTGTATCAGTGGCGACCGCGACATGCTCAGCTGTTTGCGCGCAGGGAAGAGGTGCCATTGGGCGCCGTGGTGGCGTCGACGATAGCTGGACTGAGCAAGGTTGATGCAGCAGTACAGTTCTGAAGATGGAGCGGTGGCAGTTGGCGGCGGCGGCCTCTTAGTACACGCCGGACCGGTGAGACCCATGCCCGGCAGGCGTCTTGGATGGGACCTCAGGTCTTAGTTGTTAGGTTTGGCTGCGATGTCTGTTTGGTATTAGGCCCAGGCTATCTGCGCTCATTCATCAACTGGATAGAGTTGCTTAGACGGCGGCTTTAGTCTTACTGTTGTATTACTTTGTAAGGTCTTGTGAGAATAATTAATAAAGTGGTCATATGCATCGCTCAAATGCACAAACCGGGGGTCATCCTTCTTTTCTAAAAAAAAAACCGGACAAGTATATGATTTGCCCTCTGTACGCTATACAAAGGACGAGGCCATGACGTTCTGTTACCAGCCCTCATCTATTTTGCACAGACTCCACTAGAACGAAGGAGCGTTATCTTCTCCACCACAATCCTCCCACTTGGTGGTGCTCATGGCGTGCCCCTGCCAGCCCATCGTTCGTGCGGTTCGCCTGTAAATACCGGCATGATGCTACCGATCCAGGCCCCTATGAACACCGTAGTTAATTTGAGCCCGCAACCATTGCCGATGAATCGAGCCCCGCGGACACTGCTTGCCCAAGCCCCAACAGGTCGCCCCATTCTCGTACTACTCCAACATCATCTGCACCAAAACATGGGGCTCTCCTTCCTCTTTACCTCCCCAAATCTGATCGATCTTGAGTTAATTAGTTCTGATTTGTTTATGGCAGGAAGCAATTTTTATGAAGGCAAGCCTGTTCTGTCTCCAGCTGCCTCATCTGCGCAGCAAGTCCGGTCAGTCTTTCTAATCCACGATCATCTTTAATTCAGGCACTGCCGGCAAGCATGAAACAATAAGCTTTGATTCCCTTTTCGTTTCATTTTATTTGTTGTTGGAAGGAATAAACAGATGAAACAACTTTGATTGGAAGTGATGGATCGTAGTCATCTCTCTTTGTTTTGTTCTATTGAGTACTGATTGGAAGGAATAAACGGGTGAAACAAAACGTACCATTTACTACGTGCAACTACAATCGTGCATCTCTCTCTCTCTCTCTCTCCCTCTCTCTCTCATACATGCACACACATGTAGTTTAGTATGAATTTTATTGGTACTTTTTTGCATTGCTTTGATGGTTTTGTAGAATCACACATATTCCTTTGGTCATTTTCAGGTATGTTGCTGCCCGGCAGTACTATATATTCCACTGTGAATGTCATCAGATCAATCCAATACCGGAATAGAGGTTAATTACACATGTATTTCAGCAGTAATATTCAATCTGGAAATCATCTAGCCCGGCCAGCTAGCTCTATGCTAGATTAGAAATGTGTTTCAGATTTATCATAAAATCGAAGGTTTTGCAAATACTATTGTGGATATGAGTTGTATATTAATCAACTAGCGGATTCAAGGTAAGTTTCAAAGGAATTTTTCCAGATATTAAACAAAATCAAATAAGTAGAAAATTTCATATTTGCATTCGTTTCACATAATTATATGTATGATTTTCCTTTCATAAATTGAAGCTTATATTAACTATTTGCACCGTATCAAGGTGACAGAACCACCAAGATGTTCACTCAATGCAATTGCCTAACAAACTGTTATACTTCTTTTTCATAAAATTCATTGAAGAGTTTGTTATTGATACTTCCATAGTTATTCATTTTCTCTGTTATGTAATTCACCCGTGCCGAGTTAATAATAATTTACAAATCTCACATGGTTTCATAATCTTAGTCATGTCCTTAACATATCTATTTTATATTCCTGCTACAACGCACGCGGGGTGTCTTCTAGGTGAACATTCATACCCTTTAGATATTAAAAATATAGGCCACAAAAAATGTATTTCCTTGAATTAAAAAGGTATATTTTTTGTTCCCTAAATTTGCTGATACATTACAATTACAGGTTCCTTATGGTGTTGGTGTTTGTTCAGCTGCATATTCAACCTGACTACACCTTGAGTTTGACTTTTCTATTTATTTATTATTTATCTATGCTATAATATTAAGTGATGTACTGTTTTTAAGCATCTGTTTGTAATTATAGTAAACAATCTTCTCTAAGGCTATAGCTTTGCTTTTAAAAATGTAAGAATAATACTTGGAATATCATTATTTGATTGTTCTGGTGTTAATGACAATCCTTGGGGAGAGGATCAAGTATGGCCCTTTTCTCCTTCTCTTTAACTGTTCTATGCTGGAATAAGCTGTAGAAAATGGAGTATATTTGTTGTCCTACTTAGTAACCATGACATTTTGTACCTTTGGTTACTTTTCCTCTAAAAATGGATCATAGCGGACAATGAAAGCTAATTCCTATTTAGGCATATTAACACGCAAGGCTCACAAATTTGCATGAATTTATGTTGTTATTGTTTCGTTGCTCTAATGCACTTCAAACAGATAATCAAATTATATTGCCTTCAATTATTATGAGAAAAAAACTCATTAACATATATATTCCTTTTTTATGTTGATGATGCATTCTAATTAAGCAAGTATGGAGATAGTACTAATTTTGCCGCTTTATATTATTTAATAGAAGGTTAAAAAGTATCTTATATTTGAGACCGAGGGAGTACATCTTATGATTCTATTATTTATTTATATGTAAATACTTATCCTATAGTGCTACAAATTCCCGCAGCAACGCGCGGGGTACCATCTAGTTTCAACAACACATCAACACCAGAATGATCAAAGGCGACTCCAGCAGCCCAAAGAGCGATGTTCAGGAGCAACCCTCAAGCCGAGTCACCCAGATGCGATACGCCCGGACAGATCGGATGGCCCGCATCTGAGAGGACTTTGTTATATAAATATGGTTTATCTCAAAAGTAATGTCTTAAGTCAAAGAAGAATTTATTTTTCATATGTAAATTTAGGTTGCAAATATTTAGCAACAATGTAATTTGCATAATTACCATTACTCAGGGTTATCACAAGAGAAATCATTAATAACAACTAATTCCTCATCAAAAGAACTATCAATAACAGAGGATCATTAATTATGTTTTTGATCCGGGTTGAGAGGAGCAAGTTGTGGGGAAAGGGCGATGGTTTTTGGACATAACCCCATGGGAGATACTGGGGTCAGGGGCCATGGTTTTTTTTAGAAGAAAAGAAAATGGCTAGGAGGGTGGGGATCGATGGGCTGATCTCTTTGTTCGGTCGATGTGATGAGCTTGACGAGTGAAGTCTGTTTAAAACCTTGAAGTTGTATCGATGGTCGAAATCAAACCCTGAACTTCAAATCCCTGAAATCTGCCCCTCATATTTACTAATCCCGGTCAATTTCAACCCTATGTATGTTTGCTGCACTAGGAAAAACAAAATCCTGGCCGGGACCACTCACTTCTCTCACTTGCTTTGTGGGCCTACATGTCATCTTCGTCTTCTTTTCCCGCTTTATGCAAATCCATCAAAAAAGAAATCCCAAACCGAATCAGACTAAAAAAGCACTATGAAGCAGTAGTACGAACAAATAATACTACTATGCATGGATCAGCGACGAACTGGCTAATACTAGCTTGCTTAGCATTCACGCCTCGACAAATACTACACGAAACCGAGCTAGCACATTAGCCGCCGTAGCGCACGGTCGCCGCTGCGTCGTCCGCAGCCGTCTCTAGGAGCTGCTCACGCTTGGCACGCAGCGCTTGGCCGACGCGCCGCACGAGCGGCCGGATAACGTGACCGACATTGTCGCAGGCTCCCGGGAGGCCTGGACTGGATAACGTGACCCCGACGCCACACAGCTACCAGGATCCCGACGAGACGGCCGAGCGTTGAAGCGGCCGTCAGAAGCGTGCGAGCGAGACCTCGAACACGTTACTCGTCTCTGATGCGCTGCTGCAAAGCTACAGAAGGACCTCCCGTAGCTCCACCATTTCGTCAAACACTTGGTGTGCGTGCAGTCGTGCACTCCCCTACAGGTCACCTTACCTCCAAGCTCGCTCCGACCCCCCCTGTAGCCCCGTGCGACTCGCCTTCCCGCGTCCCTGAGCGACATTCACCCTATCTCCATCGATTTCTTCCTCCACCGCTCGCGCTAGGTGGCTGCTCTGCCGTGAGAGCACGCCAGGTGCAGCGTGGATGACGTGCACGGCGACCCGACCGGTGGTCATGCCTCTCGCTCTTCTTTCCCATGCGCTACCCCTGCACTTTCCTGCTGCCCTGCCCATTTTCCGGCGTCCCAGCACAAGGTACACCAGCCGCCGAGCCTGCCGAACGGCATGCCACAGTTTTTGGGAGTGAGACAGAGTGATTGTAGGAGAGAAGGTAAATTTGACATGTGGGCCCATATAATCAATGAGAGTAGAGTAGGATCCCGGCCGGGATTGTTACTTTCCTACTGTGCCAAACCGGTCTATACAGGTTCAAGGTCGAGATTGACCGGGATCAATGAGTACACGGTATCGATTTCATGGATTTAGAGTTCAGGGTTCAATTTCGATTAATTGTATGAATTCAAAGTTTAAAATAGACTTTACTCGAGCTTGATGATACGAATGACAACGCCCTTTTTTTTTGCGGGTGACAACGCCCGTTTACTATATGTTTTATCTTCCCAACTCATTACGCCCGCAAGCGTAAATCTTTAATCATGACAGTACAATGAATATTAGAAATAATAAAAATTACATTTAGATCCGTAGACCACCTAGCGACGACTACAAGCATTGAAGCGAGCCGAAGGCGCGCCGCTGTCATCGCCCTTCCATCGCCGGAGTCAGGCAGAACTTATTGTAGTAGACAGTCGGGAAGTCGTCGTGCTAAGGCCCCGTAGGACCAGCGCACCAGAACAGCAACCGCCACAGATGAAGAATAACGTAGATTAGAAAGATCCAACTGGAAAACACACGAACGTAGGCGAACAACGACGAGATCCGAGCAAATCCACCAAAGATAGATCCACCGGAGACATCCCTCCACACGCCCACCAACAATGCTAGACGCACCGCCGGAACGGGTCTAGGCGGGGAGACCTTTATTCCATCTTCAAGGAACCGTCTCCGTCTCCCCTTCCTGAGAAGAACACAAACCCTAACAAAACTAAAAGAAATGACTAAAAACGGAGCCCTTCCGCTGGTTTCCATCGCGCCCCATGACCCTAGAGCCACTGGGCTATTCTTGTGAAGGAGGAGGAGGAGGCGGCTAGCAATAAGTTCAGGTCTTAGCCAAGCAGTAGCACAACGAACGAGGTAAAATCAAAGCATTTATCACAAAATTTATCCATATGTCCATATGCCACTCAAATTTTATCACAAATATACCAGTTTTGACCCGTCATCGGCCATGTAGCACCCCTAAATTATTTTTGCTATTTGTTTTTGCACAATGACCAGCTGTACCCTTGGGTCCACTAGTCTTTCTTTTTTTGCGAGGACTGGGTCCACTAGTAAGTGACATAAAAAAGAAATCTGACCAGGCATCCTGCTGCATCCCCTTCACCAATTCATGAACAAAACCGTAAACGAAGCCAAAGAATTGCTCGACGTCATTACATCTAATTGTGTGCAATGGCTCATGGAGGAGACACCTTAGTAGAAGAAATAAAGGAGGATGTTCTCCGTCACTTATAGGAAAGAAGACTAATGGCTTGGAGTGCTATGATGGAGAACCGAGCTTGCAAGAAAGTTATCAAGAATTTCAGTGGAACACTAAGAGAGTACGAACAAAGTTCTCGACAAGCGTCTCCATAAGCAAAATCAGAAGACTGAGCTTATGCAAGAGGATCTCGATACGAGTCATGTCGTTAAAATTCTTTCGAAGCATTCTTGCATGATCAAGATCCAATACGATCAAGTAACTAGGCATGATGTTAATTTCTTGACCGAGCATTGAAGTAATATAGCCTTGAGGGGGGCAATCACTTAAAAGGAGGAAAGTATGGAAGGCTATGTGCCATCCGAGAAATATGGGCGGTCTGGGGGTCTTTGACTTGAATGCTTTTGCCAGGCTCTTCGGCTTAGGTGGCCTTGGTTCCCATGGAGTGTGGACCGACTCTGACCGGCCTTGGTTGGGTATTGAGTTCCCTTGCAGCGAGTCTGATACGTCCCTTTTTCGGGCCTTCACCACGGTCACTATCGGTGATGGAAGACATACCCATTTTTTGAAGGATGGATGGATTGGGGAATCCGCCCTTTGCTAGTGTGCCCCGGAGCTCTTCAAGATTTGCAACTCGAAAAACAGGACTGTGCATGATGACCTTCAAGGAGATAGGTGGATAATGATAGTCACGTGTTCGACACTACCGCGCAGCTTCGCGGATGCATTGATATTTGGCAAATTCTGCGAGAGCCCGACATCAACCCAAACCACCCCCGACTCCATCTGCTAGAACTGGACCATCTCTAACAAATTCTTCACCAAGTAGGCATACAAGATGCAATTCAACGACTACCTACATCCTTTTAGCCCATCAAGGTTTGGAAAGCTAGGGTCGCCCCCAAGTGCAAGTCCTTTGCTTGGCTGGTCCGAAATGGTAGGACCCCCACGGTCGAGCACTTGATGATCGGAGATTGGCTGCTCGATCCCATCTGCCGCCTATGTCTAGGGCTCCTGAGACAGTTTCGCATCTTTGTCGGGACCATCCTTTCTCCCAGGCGGTGTAGAACGTGGTTACTGATGCCGAAGGGATGCCCACTTCGACCCCCCCTTACCCAGCTCTATTGATCGGTGGTGGATGACTTTCTCACAACCAACTCGGACACGAGGGCATCGGAGCGTTGTGGCAATTTGATTTACTCACTCTGAAACATTTGGAAGGAGCGAAATTGTACCGCGAGGTGGCTCACCTAGCCCTCGAGGATACCTAGCGAAATTGTACCGCGAGGTGGGTTTCACTCGGCTTGCCTCATCTAAAGAAATCCTTGTGTAAATATTTATGGCACCTTCTATTCTTCTATAAGAAAGGTAGACAGATTTCTTGGAGAAAATAGTAATTGCTGCGTATTCATTCTGTGTACAACGGCAATTACAAGTGTGGTTCCCCTCAAGAAAATAATAACTGATGCAAGCTTAGATAAACAAGACGCATTCTATTAGAGGCAGTTCCAGCCAAGAGAGTAACTAGTTAGCGTATCTCGAGAAATGCACAAATCCTAGCCATATCCGCACGAAGATCCTCAAATCCATGGCTCGGGCTTGACAGTGCCTCCCCTTGAGCACGTGTGTCCTGGGTCTCTATATCTCCTTCTGTTATGATGAAGCCGAATCCCACTGGTATGAGAGCAAAGACGATAAGTCCCATCATAATATAGGGATCCTGCACCTGAGGATCCGAACCGAAATATCGCGCCACGAATATCCAAGCCATCATCGTGATGCTCATCGCAGCCATGAAACACTGCAAAACCATATACACAGCGAGTTTGTAAGCAAGCACGACAAATACACATAGCTACCGAAGTCCATGGACTGATGCGTAGTTTTAGGATTGAATGCACGAGCGAATGATAGATACAGTACTGAAATCCATGGATTGATGAGTGATTAACAAAGAAGTATAAATGCACGAGCGGAGAATCAAACATCTGAGTTTTCTATGTATGATCTGATAGATTATTAGGGAGGAAGCACGTTATATACTAGGAAGATAAATTCAGAGGGGCAAAAGGAAGGCTGTAAAAGAAAAGGGATAATTTAGAGGGGGCAGTGTAAGGATAACTCGAAGGGGGTCTGTGTAGTGCGTACCCTAGTGAAGATCTTGAAATATTTCCAGGCTGTGGGGTTGGGCGCTGGCCGTTGACGGAGGCGGACGCCTTCTTCCATCCGGCGGATCTGCTACTCGTATGGCACAGTACCATACAGCAGCGGCCGGTGAGGGCCAGCGGGTCGAGGCTGGCTCCCGTCATAGGAGGGTATGTAGAAGCCGCCGTGGCCGCCGAAGAACCAGTATCCCATCGACGGAACACGACGGGCGGCCGGCGAGAGCAGATCGATCCCGGCCGGTGAAGTCTAGCGCGACGACGGACGGAAAATCCTTGGGCTCGTGGTTTCGGATCTGTTTTCGGGTGCGCGCGTGGGGGATTTACGCGGGCCGTACCTCTGCTGGACACAAGCCCAGCGCCCCATTGTTTCCGCGTAGGTAAACGTGGTAAGTTACAAAATCACTACACCTAAAAAAAAGTTACAAAATCACTAATTGAACTAGGCAGTCACCCAAATCAGATATGGAGAGCAATTGTGGAGGGACGTGACATACTAAAACAGAGACTAATTAGGTGGATCGGTAATAGAACCACAACTCGCATATGGTCTGATAATTGGATACCACGCGATGTGATGGTGAGGCCATTTGGTTGTCGGTCTGCTAATCCTCCTAGTTTTATATCTGAGCTAATTGATCATACTGCTGTGAGATGGGACAGGGAGAAGATCGCCGAGGTATGCCTTCCGATTGATGCCCCAGCCACTCTTAGCATACCTTTGTGTACTAATGACATGGATGATAGATGGGCTTGGAATTTTGAAAAGAATGACACCTTCAGCGTCAGATCAACCTATAAAATGATGATTGCTGCGAAGATGAGGCGGGAAGTATTGATAGATGGCACTTTTGACTCTTCAAGTAATGACCGAGATGCCACACCATGGGAAAATGTTATGGAAAACGCCGGTCCCGGGGAAGAATTGAATGTTTCTCTGAAGTTTAGCAAAAAATTCCCTTCCAACTGAGGATGTGAGAGCACACAAAAAAAATGGCTACTTCAGTCAGTGTGCATTATGTGGAGGTGCAGGTTCCTGGAGACATTCTCTACTTAAGTGCACTATGGCAAGATGCACTTGTGCGCTATTGATGGTGATCTAGAAGAACACTTGTGCGGAACTACACGGAGTGCTAAACAATGATTGTTCTTGATGATTGACACACTTCCACATGAGTCTTTTGTCGGACTATGAGTGACACTACGGGAAATCTGGTGGGCTAGGAGAAAAGTCATCCATGAAAAGATATATCTAACATCCTCGGCGACCCATCAGTTTATAAATAGATTCGTTGCTGATCTTGAGATTTTTCCAGTTACAAGGGCATCAATTCATACTATTCCAACAAACATAGCTACAAGACCAAAGGCGCCACCGCCGGACCATGCTACAATCCACGTGGATGCTAGTGCTGCATGTTCTGGACTTGGTGGATCGGAAGTTGCATTGTGCCGAGCTGCAGGAGGTTCGTTCATGGGTAACTCAGTCTTGGTTATTCGTGGAAGCACTGATGCGATGGTTCTGGAAGCAATTGCTTGCGGGGAGGCCCTGTCGCTGGCTGAGGATTTGCACGTCCATAATTTTGTTGTTGCGTCGGATGCGAAGCAAATTATCAAGGAAATACATGAAAGCATAATGAGCAACTATGAGAGCATTGTGAGAGAGATCAGCAGCATGCAGCCAATTTTAATTGCAAATTTACTTTTGAAGGACGAACGGCATATAAAGAAGTAGATAGTTTAGCTAAGTTTTTGAATTCTCTGGATGAGGGGCGCCATGTGTGGCTTCAACCCCATGATCCTTATTGTATCCCACTTCAAGTGGTATTTGATCAATAAAACTTAGCTTTTCCTAAAAAACAAAATCATTAATTGAGACCTTCCAAAAATCACTCTCATATTCTTAGGTTGCGACAACGCCAGTTGTCACAATATGTGAGTTTTCTCTTTTTTATCACTTAAATCGTGTGTCCAAATCTCGAACCATTTCCACAGTTGGATTTCTCGCGTCGAGATCTTTAAAATTAGATCCCATGTTGATAGGTCTTAAATAACTTTCTTTTTTGATGAGGAAAGAAATGAAAAAACCGATCTAGAATGTTTTTTCCTTTCCAAAAGATGTTTCCGAGATGCACGGCCGTGCATCTGGCAGAAGCAAAAGCGTGCCTCTCACGGAAGAAGAAAAAACACTTTTTTTTTGTTTCCAAGAGGCACGGCCGTACCTCTTGCCTCGCAGAAGCAAAACCGTGTCTCTTGTGAAAGCAGATCCGTGCCTCTCGCCGAAGAATATAAAAGAAAACGTATTTTTTCGCGAAAAAAGTTCTCAAATTTGTTTTATCGAAGATCTAAGAAAGACTGATAGAAAACCGAAAAGCCGAAAAAACCCTAAAAAAACCTCTAAAAACAGTAAACACGTGCAGATTTAAAAAAAAAATCCAAAAGAAACGCCTAGGGCGCGACACATGGCGACGGCTGATAGCACGCGTCCCAAGTGATGCGCTTTTAACCACCCGAAGTGATCGTTGGGAGGCATACGAAGAAGCGCTCCTCAACTATTTATTCTTGGAAAGTTGCCTTAAAAAAAGGTGTTTCTTATACGGCGCCTTAAATGCCCGTTATAGGGCGCTACTATGACTCGTGTTCAGCAAATGAGTCTTCAGACTCGCTGAAGGATGTGAGGATATGGGCCGGCCAGTTCGCAGTAGCTACACTGCCTCGTATTTTTTTTTTTTGCTTTTTTCATGTTTTTATTTCATTTTTGGTACATTTTTTTAGTTTTATTTACACTTTTAAATATTCTAAACATATATATTACAAAAAAATTTACTTCACATAATATTTTAAAAATGTTAATCATGCTTTCAAAAATGTTGACTGTGTATAGAAAAATGTTGACCATGTATAAAAATGATGAAATTTCTTGATCATGTATAGAAAACTGTTAATCCAGCATTTAAACAAATATTGGACAAGTATTTGATAAATGTTGAACTGGTATTTGAAAAATGTTGAACAAATATTTAAAAATGTTTAGTTTGTATCTAATAATAAAGCACCTATTGCTACTGCCCAATCAAGAAATTTTGCAAAAAAGTCGCTGCAGTTTCTGGTATTCAATCCACACTCCTATTTTAAGTGGCAAATCTCCGTTCGTCGCACTTTTTTAGAAAATCCCCTGGCTTTTATAAAATCAGCCCGCAGTCTGATGACTAAGTGGAGAAAACGATTAGTTATTTACTCCACGCCTTCATCCCCTACTTTCCCCCACAGACAAACGAGCTAGGGTTGGAGCCGCCACTTCTATGGCATGCCCGCCAGTGCTCCGTCCGCCCCTCTTCTCCATCTTCTACCCCCACCCTACTCCTCCCAAGCCCAACCATGGTGGATGACATGCTCACCACCGCTCCGTCCTCCCCTCTTCTCCATCTTCTATCCTCCCATTCTCCCTCCTTCCTCCCTGTTTCGCCTCACCTCCCCCACCCCTACTCCCCACAGGCCCACGGGGAGCGAGCGTGTGCAGGCGGTGTTGGTGAACGAGTTGGGGATGTGTGAAGGACCTCAAGTATTGACTCCCCGGCACCTCCATCGTCGTTACGGTTACCAACTTCTCTGTCCCCCAAGTACTGCTTTTCAGCAGACGCGGCCGAGGTGAGTGACTCTGCTTCTCTCTGTTGGCTACAGAGACAGATTTAGGGGCAGATTTGATTCGTTTGTATTCAGGTAATTAGTCAAGGCGAGAATGGTATGGCAATGTTGATGCTGGAGGTTGTGAAAGTGGCAAATCTCCGTTCATCATGCTTTTTTGAAAAGCCCCTGGATTTTATAAGAATCAGCCCACGGTCCTGATGACTAAGTGGAAAAATGATTAGTTTTTTTACTCCTCGCCTTCATCCCCTACTTTCCCCCACACACGAACGAGCTAGGGTTGGAGCCGCCACCTCTACGGCATGCCCGCCGATGCTCTGTCTGCTCCTCTTCTCCATCTTCTACTTCTACCCCACCCCTACCTCTACCACTTATTTGAGGCATTTTCATGCATGTTGATGCTCGGAATATTCTCATGATTCCTTTGAGTGAACACTTGCAGGAGGACTTTGTGGCTTGGCATAAAACAAAGTCCTTTGTCTTCTCGGTACGGTCTGCTTATTACATAGAATGGGAACACCAGTTTGGCGCAAGAACAAGACGAGAAGATGGACAAGGAGCATCAAAGCCGAATCATGTATGGGATATTTTATGGAAGCTTTCAGTCCCTAGTAAAATCAAGATTTTTGTTTGGAAAGCCCTACATGGCACTATCCTAGGAAAGGCTATTCTTGCTGCATGCCACTTTTCTGTAGCGCCTATTTGTCCGGTTTGCAAATGAATGCCCGAAAGATATTCGCCACCTTTTATTCACATGTAATCGTGCTCGGGAAGTTTGGCATGCTCTTGGCATCGAGGAAGTAATTGATAATGCTCTGGCTATGGACAGATCGGGTTCGATGTTCTGGAGTATATTTTGTGTCATCCTACCCAAAGATCTCCTGTCTTGGGTGTGTGTGGGGGGGAGGGGGGCTCCGACTTCAGGAATCGATTGTCGTTGCATGCTGGTACATATGGTGGCAAATACACGAGATGGTTAAGGGGGAATCGGTGGCAGCCCCCCTAAAATTGCTTTTGCAATCGAAGCTTTGACAATGAATTATGAAGTTTCATCTCACCCCAGTACACCGCATGAAATATATTGGACAAAACCTAGACCCAGATGCTACAAACTAAATACAGATGCTGCATTTCATGATAATGGTACGGGTGTAGTAGGGATTGTCCTGCGAAATAGCATTGGTGAAGCGGTTGCTGGTACAGCTTGTATATTTGACTCTACTCTTGATGCCACCTTGGCAGAAGCTTTGGCAATGTCAAATGGGATGGAGTTGCTCGAGAGGTTGGGGTGCACAAATATTATCATTGAATCTGACTCGCTAGAATTGATAAATGCATGCAATGGTGAGGTTGATTGTTCAGTCCATATTCTGCAACCTTGGTGGAATGCTTTGCAAAAGCCCAGACGATTGATGGTATCACTTTTGAGTTTTGTCCCAGGGAAGCTAATCAGGTGGCCCATCAGCTTGCAAAACATGCTTATGATAATCAGTTAGAGTTTAGCTGGGAGGGTGATCTACCATCCTTTTTATTGCCTTATGTTTTACACGATGTAACCCTGTTGACAAAGAAATAAATCACTGAGAGGCTTTTCCGCTCAAAAAAGAGAAAAAGAAACATAATAATAGTTAGAGGCCAAATTATGTTGAGAACTATGGATGAACTTATTCACCTTCATCGAGTCAATGGGGTGAAGCTTTTATCAGGGACATTTTTCTATAAGTAGACGCGGAAACGATCCTATGAATCCCCTTGAATAATCATCTGATAGAAAACTTCGTGGCTTGGCAGAAAATGAAACCATGGGAGCACCAATTCGGAGCTCGAACATCTCAAAAGGATGGGCAAGGGTCTTTAACGACTGACTGAGTTTGTGACACTGTTTTTTTAGGGACATTGGCAAGGGCTCTGCCTTTTCATTAAGTAAGGGGTGAGGGTTACAAATACAAGGAAGGCAAAATAAGAAACAGAGGGGTCCGTTTGCAAGGCATTGACGGCTGTGCAGGTGGAAAAACTACATCTCTACATCTCTCGCGCTTCCAGGAGGAGGCTAGTGCTTTCTCTAATTGATCGAGAAGTCTGCAGCGCCGAAACCGTCTGCTGCTGGAAGATACATCCATTGCGTGCCTTCCAAATGTGCCAAGCAGTATAGGCCGCAGTGCCCATATCCATGAGACACAGATTGCTCCACCAGCCTAGAATCGAGGACTTGGATATGGCGGCTCTTGATGCAGGCTGAAAATTACTGGCAGATCGCATCCATACCTCTTTGGCGAAGGGGCATAACAAGAATAGGTGAGTGGCGCATTCTAGCGATTGATCACAAAGCGGACAGGCTGAATGGTTTGGCCAACCCCTGGCACTGAGCCGATCAGAAGTCCACAACCTATTTTGTAGCAGCAGCCAGATGAAGAATCTGACCCTGGGCTCGATCTTGAGTCGCCAGACATGATTTAGAACGGGAGTTTGGATACGGCCGAGGAATTGCACTGCATAGGCGGAGGAGGCGGAGTATTGACCGTTTGCCGTAAGGTTCCAACGTATGCCATCCGCGCGGTCCGAGAGCTGAGTGTTGGAGATCAGGTTCCATAGGGAGAGAAATTGGAGTAGCAGCTCAGTTGAGTTGATTCGATGGAGGCCTCTGATCCACCTGTCATTGTGCAGGGCGTCTTTGACCGAGAGGTTTTTCCTGAAGGCCAGCCTGTAGAGCTCGGGGAAGGAGTCTTTTGCCGCGGAGCCCATCAACCACCGGTCAGACCAAAATTTTGTGGCGCGCCGTCACCCAGCGTGATCGTGGTGCAGGCCGAGAAGAGCTGAAGATCGTCATAGCCACAGGGGGTCTCTGAACCACACCAAGGGCGATTGGGAGAAGTCCAAGCAAACCAAGGCCACCGCAGTCGGAGGGCACGACTGTAGGCTTTCAGATCTTTGATCCCCAATCCTCCGACCTCTCTAGGAGCACAGATTCGTTTCCAGTTCACTAAGCACTTTCCCCCATGGCATTCGTCGTCCCCACTCCAGAAGAAATTCCTCCTTAGTTTATCCAGCTTCTTGATGAACCAGCAATCCGGAGCAAAGATGGTGAGGAGGTATGTTGCCAGAGCAGTCAGAACCGTGTTCACCAGGATCAGCCTACCCGATCGATCCATCAACTTCCCTTTCCAAGGAGCCAACCTAGTGGCAGCTTTGTCGAGGACAAGTTGCAAATCAACTCTTCGCGGCTTGCGCACACTTAGCAGGAGTCCGAGGTATTTGCAGGGGAAAGGTTCGATGGATCCCCCAAAATCTCGCAGGGTGTCGAACAAGTCAATATTGTTGCAGTGAACTGGGTAGGCAACGCATTTAGCCGGGTTGCATTTCAGACCAGAGGCTTCACCGAAGAGGGAGAGAATGTTTTGAAGAGCAGAGATTTCTGCCTGCGCCGGGTTGATGAAGACAGCGGCGTCGTCCGCATAAAGACTTGTCCTGAGCCTGGCATTTGGCACCAGAAGCGGGGACAAGACAGCAGCCGCTGTAGCAAGAGAGAGCATCCGATGAAGGGGCTCCATGGCGAGAATGAACAGCATCGGAGAGAGCGGATCCCCTTGCCTGAGCCCTTGCTTGTGGGTGAAAGGTGATCCCGGACACCCATTCAGCAGCACCCGAGAGGTAGAGGACGCAAGAAGGATAGAAATTAAGTCTCGCCAACGCTGCCCAAAGCCGAAAGCAGCTAGCACCTCCAGAAGGTAACCCCAGTGAATGGAGTCAAAAGCTTTAGCAATATTCAACTTTAAGAAAAGGAGATCGAGCTTGCGGCAGTGGGCTCTTCTGATGACATTCTGAACATAAAGGAAATTGTCCTGGATCGATCGTCCTTTAATGAAAGCACTCTGACAGTTGGAAATGAGGTGTTGCAACTCAGGGGCCAATCTGTTTGCCAAGATTTTGCAGACAATTTTTGCAATACTGTGCATGAGGCTGATCGGTCTGAAATCCTTGGCAGAGTTCGCTATGTCAGACTTCGGGATTAGGATTATGTTGGCAGAGTTTAGCAGATTCCAGTGGTCCACCCGGAGATGGAATAATTGGTTGATTGCTCTACAAACGTATCCATTGATGATGGCCTGGAACCTCTTAAAGAAGCTAGCAGTGAAACCATCTGGCCTCGACGCATGGTCGGAATGAAGACCAAACACGGCTGCCTTGATTTCCTAGAGGGAAAATGGCTCGTCCAGGTGTTGCAGCTGCGCTCTAGGCAGGTTTAGAGCAGCCCAGTTGAGACCAACAGTGCGCTGATGGGAGGAGCCCATGACGGAAGAGAAGTGTTGTAGCAGAATATCGGCCTTGCTCGCATGCTCAGAAACCATCCCTCAGCCCCTAGCAGACTAGGAATGTGGTTCTTCCTCCTACGCCCATTTGCCCGAAGATGGAACAGCTTAGTATTTGCATTGCTGACTTTAATTCTCAGGAGTCGAGCACGTTGCTTCCATCTGATTTTCTACAGAGTAGCCAGGCCAAGGAGTTTAGCTTTCAAAAGCCTCCTTAACTCCCATTCGGCCTCGGATAGAGGTCTGGCCTCCATGGCAATGTCCAACTGGAAGATCACCTTGTTTGCGATGTCGAAAGCAAGGTCAGCCGCGGTGCGTTTAGCTTTGCTCCAATTCTTCAGGGCCTTAGCAGTCCTGGCCAACTTGATATGCAGAACCCTGATGGCGTCAGTAGCCCGAAGATCCTTAAGCCAAGCCTCTTGGACAACCTCAGTAATGCCCTCTATCTTGTGCCAGGCCTCTTCAAATCTGAAACCCTTGAACCTTGGACGGACCATTCAAGAAAGCAGCAGCGGCAGTGGTTAGAGATATCGGTGGAGGCAGACGTCAGTTGGTAGTTGGGGTACGCCTCCTCCCAAGCAGTGGAGGCCAGGACTCGATCAATCATGGTGAGTGTGGTTTGCTCCCTTTCATTCGACCACGTGAAGCGACGACCATGCAGGTGAAACTCCCTGAGCTCAAGTTGAACGATAGTGTTTCTGAGCCTGCCCATGAGCTGAAGGTTCAGGTTGTCATTGCTTTTCTCACAAGCCCTGCAGATCATGTTAAAATCCCCAGCGACAAGCCATTTGTCCAACACCAGATCCTTGATTCGAACCAACTCATGCATCATCTCAATCTTGGCAGCTGAATCTTGAGGGCCGTAGACAATAGTAATAGACCAGGACATGCCATTGGAGCGGTCCGAGACGGTGGCCGAGATGAAATGTTCAGAAGATGCAGCCAGGTTATGCACAATCTCAAAATCAGCAGAACACGCAAGGAGAATGCCACCTCTAGATCCATCAGCTGGCAAAGCAAGGAAATTGTCACTGAATCTAGGCCCGAGCACCTCAGACACCAACTGGCTGTTCAACACTTGGAGCTTGGTTTCTTGGAGGCAGACCAAATTGCATCGTAGCCCCGCGATGTGCTTATACACAGCAGCTCTCCGAGCAGAGGAGCCCAAACCACGCACATTCCAGCAAATGAGGTTAATATTCATTGGGAAACCTAGTCAGACACAAAAGATACAGGGAGGGAGCAGGATGCAGGACTGGTACAAAGGCCGGGCAATCCAAACCGATCCGACCCTCCACTAACAGAACAATAACAGACCGGACTAACATGGAGCAGAGTAGGAACACAGAGGGCAGCGATGGGGCAGCATCAGGCCTGCATTGCCACACCCGGGCCAGAGGGAGCAGTCCCCGGGCGCTTGCTCATCTTCAGCTTGGCGCCCCCATCTTGAACCAGAGAGGTAACAGCCGCAATGAATTGGGCTGACATCGGTTGCTGGAATAGCTCCTTGTACCACCGCAGGACGTCGTCTGACGGGGCCTCGTCCACGGCAGGGACAAGACCATTCTTCTTGAGCAGAACCAGCCTGGCCTTCTCCATGGAGGGCAGCCCGCTGCTGGGCTTGGCAGCCGACCTCCCACTGTGCCAGCCAGCAGGTCCACCACCGCCCGCCGGAGGGGGCTTGGTCACCCTGGAGGGCGTGGTCATCGTCTTGGGTGCAACAGCAGGCGGGGGAAGCAGTGGCGGCTGCACCGGCACCGCGAACAACGCAAGAAAACTGGACACCACAGAGGAGGAGGGGGGAAGATCAACAGTAGCAGCCGACTCCGCAGGCAGATCGCGGGGCGCAGGGCAGACGAGAGGAAGCGTAGGACTAGACAGAGGAGGCCGCGAGCTGGGGGTGGTGGAGGCAGCGGAGGCGTCGAGCTGGAGGGTGGCGGCGTGGACTTGGGGAGTGGTGATGGCGGCAGGGACGGGATGGGGTGAGAGAGCGGCGGCGGGGAGGGGGGTGGAGGGGAGGGGAAATAACACGGGGAGGGGGAAGACACCGCACAGGCGACTGAACGGCAAAGGCCGGTCCGTCCAGCAGGCCGCAACCCAGGACCCCAGCTATGGGGGGCGGCCCACAGGGAGGGGGCGCAATGGCCCAGTCTCGCACCAGGAGAGCCAGCCCCAACCCCAAGAGGGGCTCAGTGGCATCAGGGGTGGGGTCGAGAGGCAGCGGCCCGAGCCCTTCGACAGAGGCAGAGGCGACGAGCACGCCTGTCAGAGGGGCGTCCACCATAGGAGGGCCAATCGGAGACGAGGTAGTTGCGGGCGCAGAGGAAACACGAGAAGGAGTCGCGGGATCCCAAATTGCTTCGGTCAACCACTCGGTCGGCACGGTCACAGGCGCCGTGACCCGACCGACAAACGCCGTTGTCGGTGGAGCCCCTCCAGCACCGAGAGCAGAACGCCCGTGATCACGGCGCTCCACTCCGTTAGGGTTGCGTCGATGACGGAAGGAGGCAGCCGCCGAACCAGAGCCGCGGCGACGGCCGCCAAGCTCGTGGTCGCGTCCAGCCTCGCCGCCGGGGCGCCGCCGATCACCGCCTCCATGCCTGCTAGAGCCAGCACCGCCATGGCCGCCCCCTTGCCCCGCACCATCATCATCAGGGAACCGGAGTCTGGAGTGGGCCGGAACACGGGGGGGCGGTGGAGGCGGGAAATCGCCGTCCTCGAAGCCAAAGAACCAACGGTATCCCCACTTGGCCGGCCACTCCGGAGTCATATCCACCTCCGAAGGAAGCCCGCTGATGTCGCTGTGGTCGCTGTAGTTGTTGTCGGAGCTAGTGGCGGGCGGGGAGGAGAAGTTGATCACGTAGTCGAGGTGGATGAGCACGTCGTGGCTAAGCAGGGGCACCTGGCCCCAGCGCTCTGGGACCTCCTCGAACATGCCGATCTCCCGGAAGTGCATGTCCGGCGAGCCAATCTCGCGGGGTTCTTCAAGCTCGAGCCGCCCTCTGGTGCGGAGCTTCTCCACATCCGCCATCCACACCCAGAGACGGAAACAGCCTGTTTCTTCCTCAGAGCGAACCTCGTTGTCGATGGAGTCAAGGATGGACGCCGGGTCGAACAGGTTGCGAACGGATTCCAGATCCCACGCATGCTTGGGTACATTCTCCAAGAAGACCCGAATCTTGTACCGGAGCTTCGAGGGGGTAGCACGCCGGAAGCGACTCCAGGGGGCGAGCATGAAGGAGACTCGCCCGATGGTGAGGGCCCCCTGGTGTTGGATGGCGGCGTTCCGCACATTGTGGTCGGCGAAGACGAGCAGGTACTCCCCTGGCGCATGCACGAACACCTCAATGGCCTCCTCCAAGACACGGAAGTGCCTGGTCATCGCGAACTTGACCTCCGTCGGGAGCAGGGAGGAGGGATCCCCGATCACGGTGGCCACCACACCACGGCGCACAAGGGCCCGCTCGACGTCAACCACAGCGGCCGTGCGCCTGGCCACGGCGACAACCGTGCCACGGCAAGCAGAGATGTCGGCGGCCGGGGCTTCCATGGCGGGCGGGCGCGCAGCGGAGGAGGGGCGCCCAGAAGACGGGGGCGGCAGCACGGGGCGCAACGGCGCCGAGGAAGGCGGCGACTGGTAGGGGGGAGGGGGTTGGCAACGGCGGGGCGAGCGTGGATGGGGCAAGGGCGCGAGGGCGGCTCGGAGCGGGGCGGATCTGACTGGAGGAGCGGGGGAGAGCGGAGGGGCACCAGCGGGCGCGGTGGCCGACGGCATCGCACAGGAGGCAGCAGGTGAGGTTGCGGCACTCAGCTATGCGGTGGCGTGGATCTCGACAATTGAAACACTTGCCCCAGCATTTGCGAATCAGCAGCTCTTTAAAGCGGGAAGGGCGCGGCGGGGGAGGGCGGCGAGGAGAACGCGCCTTCTGCACAGGGCGACCGCCCTTGCCAACCACCGTCCACCCACCATCATCAATACCTGACGAAGCATTGAAGAGGGAGTAATCGTGGGGCACAACGATGGTGGACTGCAGACGCGGGCGCGGAGGCACCGCGGCCGCAGCATGGGCGCTCGTCCCATCGGCAGCAGCAGCCGCGTCACATCCAGAAGCGGGGGCCACAAGCGCGTCCCTGAAGGAAACAGGCCTAGGGGGGAGGGGGCGGCCAGCAGGGGGTTGGCCATGGCTGGGGAGGGGCCGGAGCCGCCGCCTCCGGCGGCGCGGGACGGGGGACGGGGCGGACCTGAGCTAGCGGGAGCATGAGTACTACTGCTGGCGATAGAGTATAGTTGTCTATAATAATTCATCATGATTTGTGACACTGTGAAAACTATAAGTCCCCCTAGGAAGATCAAAATAGCTGTATGGAGAGTGCTCCATTGTGTTGTTCCTGGGATGACAATGCTGCTAGGCATAGATCTGTTTCATCTCAATGCCCAGTGTGTCGTGCTTGAGCTGAGGACATTCCGCATTTACTCTTCACACGTCATCGAGCTTTCGAGGTATGGAAATCTACTGGCCTTCATGAGGTTATTTTGCAGTCTCTATTTATCGACATATAAGGATCGGTTGTCCTTGAAGATTTATTGCAAAGTGCGTGCGAAAAAATCACCTACTCTCAGACAGTTAGGGCACATGATATATTTGGTGGCAGCGGCATAAGTTAGTGAAAGGAGAGCATATGCCAGCGACATCCAGAACGACATTTGGTATTCAAGCTTATGTCTAACTACGGGTCAGCTACTCCTTCGGCACGGCCACATGAAATACAGTGAACGAAACCAACACACTGTACCTTTTTTTTAAAGACTAAAGACTTGCCATTTTCATTAATTAAGAAAGAAGGTTTTTACAATGGCCCACAAATCAAGGATACAAAAAGAAATACTCTCACGACATTACAAACTCAGGCCTTCTTTGGTTTGTAGGATTTTTCTAAGAATTCTATAAGATACGATTTGCAAAGGAAAAATTCATTTGAAGCCCTTTGATTTATAGGAATGGATTCCTATTTCTATGTAGGATAGGAATCAATCCTTCACATTTTGAAGAAAAAAATTTAGCCTAGACTCAATAAAAATCTTATCCTATGCACCAAATGGCATCTCTTTCTCTATAGGAATTGACATGCATATCATCTCACTTCCTATAATTTTTCTATTCCTATATAATTTCTATTCTATGAACCAAAAAAGGTCTCAAGTGTGCAGCTCCTGCGCCCAAAGTCAGGACTCCTCCTTGATCTTCATCACAATCACCGTCGTGGGGGCCGGGCACTGTAGTTGCGAAATATCGGGGGAGACTTGTGTGAGATATCACTTCAATTTTTGAGCTGATTTTTTTCCGGAGTTGTAGACATACCCCACATGAATATTGTCAAATAATAGCAATTTTTTTTAAAATGTCAAAGTATGAATATTTAGGGTTGACCTCACGATCTCACCTAATGTGAAATCTCATACAAGTCTCCCCTGCTAAATACTCTGGCCTTTCTGCTTTGGTCCGCCGTACTAGTTCTCGTATCTCCTTTCTACTTCTCTCGATCCACTCTCTACCGTAGAAATGCACAAATCCTATCCATATCCACACCATTTAACAGTACCTCCCCCTAAGCACGTGTGCCCAGCTGGGTCTCTATATCTTCTTCTGTTATCATGAAACCGAATCCCACCGGTATGAGAGAACAAAGAAGCAGTGGCGTCATCTTGTAGGGGTCCTGCACATCAGGATTCGAGTTGAAATATCGCGCCATGAATATCCAAGCCATCATAGCGATACTCATCGCAGTCATGAAACACTGCAAAACTATATATATTTTTTTTGAAAAAAGGGTTTTCCCGGCCTCTGCATCAGAATGATGCATACGGTCATCTTATTAACTAGAAAAAGGCAAAAGTGTCAACAAGGTTCCACAGTCTCCAGCTAAACAAAAAACAAAAAAGAAAAAGAAAAATACAGCTCACACAGAGCTGCAGACGGCTAGATATACAAACTAGCCCCAAAAAAATGCCACAACCGGCTGGCTAACAATAGATAGGGAAACTAATTGCCTATCCTATTACATGACCGCCATCCAAACCGGTTGAAGATATCCCGAGCGACCATCTTTCAACGGATAGATCCAGTAACCAAATGCTCCCTGGCCTCCATCGGAGTGAGTAGCGACCACGAACAGATCAGTGCCGTAGCTCGGAAAATAACCTGCAAAAAATGAATCCGTGATGTTTTGTTAAAAACCAAATCATTTCTGCAATTTCAGATAGTCCATAGCAAAGCGCAAACTCCAACCCGAATATGTCTTGCGAGAACAGACTCAACCCCATTAAGCCATGTCCCAAATAAAGCATTGACAGAAGTCGGCGGAGTAAGATTAAAAGCAATATGGATCGTCCGCCAAAGAACTCTAGCCAACGAGCAATCAAAGAATAAATGCTTAATCGTCTCATCCCGATCACAGAAACTACACCTAGTAGGTCCTGTCCAATTGCGTTTAATCAAGTTGTCCTTTGTTAAAATAACTTGTTTATGGACAAACCACATAAACACTTTAATTTTTAAAGGCACCTTGACAGCCCAAACACACTTGGAAGTTGGAATAGCAGTCGAATTAATAACATCAATATACATTGATTTAACTGTAAATACTCCAGAACTAGTCAACTTCCAACGCAATATATCGGGTTGGTGAGAAAGTTTGACCTCCATCAGTCTCCTAACTAGATGAAGTCATTCTTCCCAGCGATTGCCCGCTAGCGACCGTCGAAACTGAATATTGAGGGGGGTAGATTGGAATACCGTTGCCACGAACACCTCACGTCGTTGAGCAATCCGATATAAAGACGGATATTGAATGGCTAAAGGTGATTCACCAAGCCAAGTATCCTCCCAGAAACATGTACTTGTACCGTTTCCAATAACAAATCTCGTCCTATTGAATATAGATTGTTTGACTTTCATTAGTCCTTTCCAGAAAGGCGAATCGGTCGGCCTGACTGCGACCTGGGACAATGTTTTAGTTTGGAGGTACTTGTTGCGGAGGATCTGCGCCCACATGTCCTCGGTCCCGGAAGACAGCTTCCACAACCACTTACTAAGAAGACATCTGTTCTTGACTTCAAGATTTTCAATACCAAGACCCCCTTGGTCTTTCGGTCTATAGATGATGTCCCATTTAGCAAGCCGGTATTTTCTTTTAAGTTCATCACCCTGCCAAAAGAAACGCGACCGATAGAAGTCCAGTCGTTTCCTAACACCAACTGGGACCTCAAAGAAAGATAAGAGAAACATAGGCATACTCGTGAGCACCGAATTAATCAATATCAAACGGCCTCCGTATGACATGAGCTTACCCTTCCAACAGCTCAGTTTTTTCTCAAATCGATCCTCGATGCACTTCCATTCTCTGTTTGTTAGCCTACGATGGTGAATCGGGATACCAAGGTAAGAGAGGGGTAAACTCCCCAACTCGCACCCAAACAATTGCCTATAGGACTCCTGGTCGTCTTTGGCTCTACCAAAGCAGAACAATTCGCTCTTATGGAAGTTAATCTTTAACCCGGTCAATTGTTCAAACAGGCATAACACAAGCTTCATATTTCTCGTCTTGGCCAAATCATGCTCCATAAAGATGATTGTATCATCGGCGTACTGAAGGATGGAAACACCTCCCTCAACAAGATGAGGAACCAATCCACCCACTTGACCATTCTCCTTAGCCCGGCCTATCAAAATTGCTAACATATCCACCACAATGTTAAACAGGATAGGGGACATCGGATCTCCTTGTCTTAGGCCTTTATGTGTCTGGAAATAATGACCTATGTCGTCATTCACTTTAATTCCCACACTCCCTTTTTGCGTAAATGATTCGACCTGTCGGCGTCAGGCTTCATCAAAACTTTTCATACGCAATGTCTGTTGGAGGAATGGCCACTTAACCTTATCGTACGCTTTTTCGAAATCCATCTTAAAAATTACTCCATCTAATTTTTTGGAATGGATTTCATGGAGCGTTTCATGAAAGACAACCACCCCTTCAAGGATGTTCCTGTCCGGCATGAAAGCGGTTTGGGAGTTGGGGATATACACAGCGAGGTTGTAAAGCAAGCACGACAAATACAGATAGCTACAGAAAACCATGGACTGTGATGCGTGGTTAAAGAAGTATAAATGCACGAGCGGAGGATCAAACATCTGAGTTTTCTATCAATGATCTGATAGATTATTACGGAGGAAGCATGTTATATAGGAAGATAAATCCAGAGGGGCAAAAGGAAGGCTGTAAAATCAGGTTCAGTTATCGGAGATTGCATCCATCTGCGTGGACACTCGAGTGAGAAAGGGCCAGTTAAACAACTATAGTTAGCCTATCACCCTTCTTCTCTCGATCCCATCTCTACTGTAGAAACGCACGGGCCTAGACAGTGCCTCCCCTTGAGCACGTACGTGTGTCCTAGTCCTAGGTCTCTGCATCTTCTTGTGTTATCATGAAACCGAGTCCAACTGGTATGAGAGCAAAAACGATAAGTCCCATCATGATATAGGGATCCTGCACATCAGGATCCGAACTGAAATATCGCCTCACGAATATCCAAGCCATCATTGCGATGCTCATCGCGGCCGTGAAACACTGCAACATCATATACACAGCGAGGTTGTAAGCAAGCACAACAAATACAGATAGCTACCGAAGTCCATGGTCTGATGCGTAGTTGAAGGATTGAATGCACGAGCGAATGATAGATACAGAAATCCATGGATTGATGCATGATTAGTAAAGAACTAAATGCACGAGCGGGGAATCAATCATCTGAGTTTTCTATCTATGATCTGATAGGTTATTACGGAGGAAGCACGTTATATAGGAAGAATTCAGAGAGGCAAAAGGAAGGCTGTGAAAGAAAAGGGATAATTTAGAGGGGGCAGTGGAAGGATAACTGGAAGGGGCCAAGGGGGTCTGGTCCGTCTAGTGCGTACCCTAGTGAAGATCTTGAAGTATTTCCAGACTGTGGGGTTGGGCGGTGGCCGTTGACGGAGGCGGACCCCTTCTTCCATCCGCCGGATCTGCTCATCGTACAGCAACGGTCGGTGAGGGCCAGCGGGTCGAGGCTGGCTCCCGTCAAAGGAGGGTATGTACAAGCCACCGTGGCCGCCGAAGAACCAGTATCCCATCGACGGAACACGCCGGGCGGCCGGCTAGAGCAGATCGATCCCGGCCGGTGAAGTCTAAGGCGCGACGACGGACGGCGGGAGCAACTAGTTAACGACGCTTTTTCGGGAGCCTCGCAACGATCAGCGCCACTTGGCGCGCTCTCAACTATTCACCACGTATCGCGCTCTCGACACTCTTTTTGGATTTTATTTTTTTTTTATTTTTTCGCACGCGTTTTCGGCTTTTTAAACGATTTTTTTTCAGTTTTTTTTACGCTTTGGTTTTTCTCCAGTCTTTCTTAGTTTTTTGATAAAAAAAAATTCGAAAAAAAAAATTCCCACGAAAAAACGCGTTTTCTTTTTTTCCTTTCGCGAAAGTCACGGTTTTTCTTCCGCGAGAGGCACGGTTGTGCTTTATCGAGAGTCACGGCCGTGCCTTTCGAAAACGAAAAAAAACGTGTTTTCTGTTTTTTTATCTTTCGCGAGAGTCACGATTTTACTTCCGCGAGAGGCACGGTTGTGCTTTCGCGAGAGTCACGGCCGTGCCTCTCGGAAAGGGAAAAACAAAACGCGTTTTCTATTTTATTTTCTTTCGTGAGAGTCACGGTTTTGTTTCCGGGAGAGGCACGGTTGTGCTTACGCGAAAGTCACGGCCGTGCCTCTCGGAAAGGGGAAAAAATACGCGTTTTCTGTTTTTTTTTTCTTTCGCGAGAGTCACGGTTTTGCTTTCACGAGAGGCACGGTTGTGCTTTCGCGAGAGTCACGGCCGTGCCTCTCGGAAACGAAAAAAAAACGTGTTTTCTGTTTTTTTTTCTTCCACAAGAGTCACGGTTTTGCTTCCACGAGAGGCACGGTTGTGATTTTGCGAGAGGCACGGGCGTGGCTCTTTCGGAAAGGGAAAAAAACCGTGCTCCCGGTTCGGTTTTTTCGCCCAGTTTTCTTTATCCGGTTTTTTCGTGAAAAAAAAGTTCATCAAAATCTATCAACGTGGGATCTAGTTTTTAAGATCTCGACGCGAGGAATCCAATGATGAAAACGGTTCAAAATTTGGACGCACGGTTTAAGAGATAAAACGTTTTGAATAAATGAATCTATGAAAAAAAGAAAACTCTCAGGTTGCGACAAATGGCGTGTTGTATATGCGCCACTTGTCGTGACCTGAGAAAGTGAAGTGTTCTTTGCAACAAGTATCCTTTAATTAGTGATTTCGACGAACGGAGTGGGGATTGTTCTTCTTTTTAGGGGAACTTACGCGGGCCGTAACTCTGCTCGACACAAGGCCAGCGCCCCTTTGTTTCCTCGTAGGTAAACGTGGAAAGTTCTTCTAAGAAAAAAGGTAAACGTGGAAAGTCGGAAAAAAAAAAGTAAACGTAGGAAGCGGCGGTGAGAGCAATGCTAATAACAAAGCCCGTTGCTGGCTCTATAGCGATTCCAGGTCATCTAAAGCCTTCACAAAAGTCGACTTTTTTATGTACTTCCTCTATATCCATTTTCGAGACAAATAATTCCGAACGAAGAGAGTAGTAAATTGACTATAGACCGGCTGCTGCATTTAGTGTATTCATGGGGAGGATGGCATGGAAAGACACATTATTGGGAGGGATGAGCCAGCGCTTCGTTTTTCTTCTTCACATGGGCTGCATGCAAGCCTTTTCTCTTGGTTGCAGTGCTGCAGCCGGGCGATACATTTAGGTGATAACATCATATTTATGTAGGCAAAATAAATGATGTGGCATGTAATTAATAAAGAAAGAGAGGCATGTGGTAACATAGCTAGTTACTGTAACATCACACATATCAAGAAAAGATGAGTCTACAACCTAATAAATGAAGTGATGCATGACACAACACATATGTTACTACCCACTGTTGAGATGGTAACATAGACTAGTAACATATGCATGTTACTACTCTAAGTTACTCCCCATTGTGACTAGTCTTAGTGTCGGCTACCTCTCTCTCCTCCTTTCTCTCTCTTCCACGTAGGATTTTGATGACATGGCAAATGCTATAGCCTACTGATTAGGACTTATTAGACTTGCTCTGAATAGATGATTGCCATTCCTTCGGAGCGGACATTCCCTCGGGGCAACTCCAACCCGATTCATCAAATCGCTTGTAAATGTTTGGACTATGTTGTTCGGACACATTTTTTAAGGGTGCTTGAACACATTTTAGTGATTCAACGTTGTGCATCAGACGCCTGCTGCCCAGTTCGGATGTAGCAACATTGCAAACAAAAGAATATGGAGGACGATGTGGCGGCGGTCGGTGGCCCTAGGCGACAGGGGAAGCTCACGCCGCCGCCCAAGATCAAACAGGTGAAGCCTGGGTTGTGGGCTGTGACGGCGGCGGTGGGGCCTTCTCCCTCGCGCGGCAGCGGCGACGCGGTCACGACGGTGACTCGGCGGAAGGAGCGGTGGGATCCCCGCGGTGTACATGGTGCGGCGACAGCGGAGGCGCCGCCACTCTTCGACGTAGGCGCCCCTATGGCGGCGGTTGGGATCGCAGGTCTTATCGAGCCCAGATGGGATTGGGCGGGCCGGTGAATCTGGTTCACGGTGACAGCCAAGCACGGTGGGCCTGACGGCGCCGGCTGCTTAGGCACCGCGGTGGTGCCGTGACCGGTCGGCCGGTCAGGCAGTGGCGGCGTAAATCTGCTTCATCGAGTCCCCGACAGAGATGGCGGTGGTCCGTGCACAAGATGCTGGATGGAGGCTCTCCGAATAGATTTGGGTGGAAACCTGCTCTCGGTTAGCTACCAAGGTCGGCGTTGGCGGCGCTCTTCTGTGTCGTTCCCTTCTTGAAGGCATCGCTGTGGTGAAATTCCAGACCACTATCTACTACCCCCGGGAAAAACACTAGATCAGTAGAACAGATGATGGCGGCGCTCTTGTGTCGTTCCTCCTTTGGGGGCTTCATTCTTGGAGGTGTACACGGGCTCGAGGGACCAGTGGACGACATCTTTGGTGGAGCGGTGCTTCATCCTACACATTGATGGCGGCATGGCGCTGTGGAGACTCGGCGTCCGATGTGCGTAGATGAACTCGCGCAGGAGGATGACACTGTCTGGCGTCGATGGTAGAGAGGCCTGGCAAGGTCGATGCATCAGTATCTGCTCTGAAGATGGATCGATGAAAGACGATGGTGACGGCCCTTGCAGCGTGCGTACGCGGTGCTCGCTGAGAGTGCGCGGGACCGGTGTGTGCCCCAGTACCTGGCATTGCAGCTTCGTTGGGGCTTCCGGCTTTAGATGTTAGGCTTTGGTGCGACGTCTGTTTGGTATTCAACTCAGACAATCGGCACCCCTTCATCAACTGGTTAGGAGTAGCGATAGATGTTGCCAAGATGATGGCTTTAGACTTACTAATGTATTACTTTGTAAGGTCTTTGTGAATAATTAATAAAATGCTGCATGGATCACCCAGATCAGGAGGCCGGGGGTCATCCTCCTTTTCAGAAAAATGTGGCGGCAGCTGGTCACCCAGCACCTCCTCCGCCAAAGCATGTCGCTTGGCTAGTGTCGGTCATTCAATCACCTCTCGAGCCCCTGCAACTGCATCCTCCATACTACTACGCCGCCCAACAGCCCGGTCTGCGGCAGTAGTTCACGTCCACCATCACCGTTGGCCATGAAGTGTCGCTCAGCATTGAGCTCAAAGTCGGCTAGACCTTCACGAAGCTTCAATAGTAGTCGTCGATACTTGTCTATTCGCGAATGCCGGTTGTGTCTCCCTCGCCCTTCGGTGCCCAGTCTCTATTTGCCGAAATTTCTCAACCGGGCACGACAATGGATGTGGAGGAGGAACTGATGAACATCATCCATGAAAACGGCGGCCACAAAGACAAGTAGGTGGATGACTCCTGGCCAGAGCCGGACAACCAACGGATGCGCACCCATATGTCAGAGAACCAACATACGCAGACCGACCAATAGCTGGACGGTGATCTGGACGACTTCTGGTCGTCGGATGCCAACCAAAGAAGAGGGGAGAAAATTTTAACATGAAAGATGTGTTGGGGAACACAGTATTTCAAAAATTTTGTCTAGGATCACGCAAGATCTATCTAGGAGATACATAGCAACAAGACGGGGAGAATGTGTCTACGTACCCTCGTAGACCGAAAGCGAAAGCATTTAGTAACGCGGTTGATGTAGTCGAACGTCTTCGCTATCCAACCGATCCAAGTACCGAACGCATGGCACCTCGGCGATCAGCACACTTCAGCTCGATGACGTCCCTCGAACTCTTGATCCAGTTTAGGCCGAGGGAGAGTTCTGTCAGCACGACGGTGTGGCAACGGTGATGATGAAGTTACCGACGCAGGGCTTCGCCTAAGCACTATGACGATATGACCGAGGTGTGTAACTATGGAGGAGGGCACCGCACACGGCTAAAAAAATCAACTTGTGTGTCTTTGGGGTGCCCCCTCCCCACGTATATAAAGGGGGGAGGATAGGAGGCCGACCCTAGGAGGGGGCGCGCCATGGGGGGATTCCTACTTGGACTCCTAGTCCAAGTAGGATTCGGTCCCCCTTTCCTAGTCCAAGTAGGAGAAGAAGGGAAAGAGGAGAGAAGAGAAGGAAGGAGGGGGGCGCCACCCCCTCCCCTTGTCCAATTCGGACTGGGCAAGGGGGAGGGCCGCGCCACCTCTGGCCGGCCCTCTCTCTTCTACACTAAGGCCCATTGTGGCCCATTAATCCCTCGGGGGGTTCTCGTAACCCCCCGGTACTCCGGAAAATGCCCGAACCTATCTGAAACCATTCTGTTGTCCAAACATAACCTTCCAATATATCAATCTTTATGTCTCAACCATTTCGAGACTCCTCGTCATGTCTGTGATCTCATCCGGGACTCTGAACAAACTTCGGTTCATCAAAACACGAAACGCATAATACAAATCGTCATCGAACATTAAGCGTGCGGACCCTACGGGTTCGAGAACTATGTAGACATGACCGAGACACATCTCCGGTCAATAACCAATAGCGGAACCTGGATGATCATATTGGCTCCTATATATATCCTACGAAGATCTTTATCGGTCAAACCGCATAACAACATACGTTGTTCCCTTTATCATCGGTATGTTACTTGCCCGAGATCCGATCGTTGGTCTGGTCATACCTAGTTCAATCTCGTCACCGGCAAATCTCTTTACTCGTTCCGTAATGCATCATCTTGTGGCTAACTCATTAGACACATTGCTTGCAAGGCTCATAGTGATGTGCATTGCCGAGAGGGCCCAGAGATACCTCTCCAATACACGGAGTGACAAATCCTAATCTTGATCTATGTCAAGTCAACAAACACCATCGGGGACACCCGTAGAGCATCTTTATAATCCAGTTATGTTGTGACGTTTGATAGCACACAAGGTGTTCCTCCGATATTCGGGAGTTGCATAATCTCATAGTCTGAGGAACATGTATAAGTCAAAAACTAAACGACCATTATACTAAGCTAACTGATGGGTCTTGTACATCACATCATTCTCTAATGATGTGATCTCATTCATCAAATGACAACACATGTCTATGGCTAGGAAACTTAACCATCTTTGATTAACGAGCTAGTCAAGTAGAGGCATAATAGGGACACTCTGTTTGTCTATGTGTTCACACATGTACTAAGTTTCCGGTTAATACAATTCTAGCACGAATAATAAACATTTATCTTGATATAAGGAAATATAAATAACAACTTTATTATTGCCTCTAGGGCATATTTCCTTCAGTCTCCCACTTGCACTAGAGTCAATAATCTAGATTACATAGTAATGATTCTAATACCCATGGAGCCTTGGTGTTGATCATGTTTTGCTCATGAGAGAGGCTTAGTCAACGGTTCTGCAACATTCAGATCTGTATGTATCTTGCAAATCTCTATGTCTCCCTCCTTGACTTGATCGCGGATGGAATTGAAGCGTCTCTTGATGTGCTTGGTTCTCTTGTGAAATCTGGATTCCTTTGCCAAGGCAATTGCACCAGTATTGTCACAAAAGATTTTCATTGGACCCAATGCACTAGGTATTACACCTAGATCGGATATGAACTCATTCATTTGTTGCTTCTGAAGCAGCTATGTGATACGTCCATTTTGCATCAAGCTTTTATATCGATATTTATTGCATTATGGGTTGTTATTACACATTATGTCACAATACTTATGCCTATTCTCTCTTATTTTACAAGGTTTACATAAAGAGGGAGAATGCCGGCAGCTGGGATTCTGGGTTGGAAAAGGAGCAAATATTAGAGAACTATTCCGCACAGCTCCAAAAGTCCTGAAACTTCACGGAATTCATTTTCAGAATATATAAAAAATACTGAGAGCAAGAAGTTCACCAGGGGGGCCACACCCTGCCCACGGGGGTGGGGGGCGCGCCCTACCCCCTGGGCGCGCTCCCTACCTCGTGGGCCCCCTGGTGGCCCTCCGATGCCCATCTTCTGCTATATGGAGTCTTTCGATGAGGAAAAAATCATAAGCCATCTTTCCGGACGAGACTCCGCCGCCACGAGGCGGAACCTTGGCGGAACCAATCTAGGGCTCTGGCGGAGCTGTTCTGCTGGGGACACTTCCCTCCGGGAGGGGGAAATCATCACCATCGTCATCATCAACGCTCCTCTCATCAGGAGAGGGCAATCTCCATCAACATCTTCACCAGCACCATCTCCTCTCAAAGCGCACCCAAGCACCGAACGCGAATCATATGAACGTGATGAAAACTAGCTTGGCGATATTCCCATGTGTCCTCGGGAGCGCTTTACATCATATAAGAGTTTGTCCAGGCTTGTCCTTTGCTACAAAAAGGATTGGGCCACCTTGCTGCACTTTATTTACTTTTGTTACTTGTTGCTCGTTACCAATTATCTTATCACAAAACTATCTGTTACCTATAATTTCAGTGCTTGCAGAGAATACCTTGCTGAAAACCGCTTATCATTTCCTTCTGCTCCTCGTTGGGTTCGACACTCTTACTTATCAAAAGGACTACGATAGATCCCCTATGCTTGTGGGTCATCAAGACTCTTTTCTGGCGTCGTTGCCAGGGAGTGAAGCGCTTTTGGTAGGTGGAATTTGATAAGAAAAAATTTATATAGTGTGCTGAAATTTACTGTCACTTGTTACTATGGAAAGTAATCCTCTGAGGGGCTTGTTCGGGGTATCTTCACCCCGACCAGTAGAGCAAAGAGTTGCTCCTCAACCTACTGAACCTACTGAAAATGAAAATATCTGCTTTGAAATTCCTTCGGGTATGTTAGAAAAACTGCTAGCTAATCCTTTTACAGGAGATGGAACAAAGCATCCTGATGAGCACCTAATATATGTGGATGAAGTTTGTGGATTATTTAAGCTTGCAGGTGTGTCTGGAGATGTTATTAAGAAGAAGGTATTTCCTTTATCTTTGAAGGGAGATGCATTGACATGGTATAGGCTATGTGATGATACGGGGTCATGGAACTACAAACGATTGAAATTGGAATTTCATCAGAGGTTTTATCCTATGCATCTTGTTCATCGTGATCGCAATTATATATATAATTTCTGGCCTCGCGAAGGAGAAAGCATCGCTCAAGCTTGGGGGAGGCTTAAATCAATGTTATATTCATGCCCCAATCATGAGCTCTCAAAATAAATGATTATTCAAAAAAATTATGCTCGGCTTTCTGATAGCAATCGCATCATGCTCGATACTTCTTGTGCTGGCTCTTTTATGATGAAGACTATTGAATTCAAATAGGATTTATTGGAAAGAATTAAACGCAACTCTAAAGATTGGGACCTACTTGAATCTTCGGAGTGGCACTAAATGTATCTTCGGAGCATCGTTGGGTTGCGTCCTGCTAGTTTGCACATCTTTGCTTTGATCTATTTGTGAGCTGGCATGTTTGCCTACCTGGCTATGTATCATGTCTAGATCTGCCTAAAAACTATGTAATAGGGCAGCTTAAAACCTGGCTTTCTTCTGTGGCAACTACTCTCCAGTTGCCGCCGAGCGCTGTTAACAGTTTATGTTGGTGGCTTTGCTTTGGCTTTATAAAAAGTTGGGGCGGGGGAAACCCCTTTTGGTTCAAAAAGGGCATTTGTGTGAAAAAAGGTAATAAAAAGACAACGAGACGTAAGAAAAAGTTATTTCTATACAACAAAAATGTACTTGTAGCAATGCCATAAGAAACCCGACACCTCGTATATAAAGAAGACACTTATGCCAAAGGGTTTGTGGTTGCCATCATGCGTGCGTAGCTACCATCATGTATAGAAAATCGCCTCTCTAAACAACAAACTCGTACATTACAAACTCATTTGAACAAGATCCAAAAGATTCAAACTACTGGTACCAGAAGACACTGTGCCACTATGATACTATGATCTGGTGATCCTAGCCTTGGTCACGGCTATTGTGACTAGGTTACTTCTATTGCAATGACTATCCTATGACTACTGATCTAACACTTCTTCCTCAGGCTCATCTTCATCTGTGATGACGTAATTGACACATTTGTTCGCTCCTCTTGATAAGTCTGGCTTCTCGTAGAAGAACTTTGCATCTGCTTCGGGGTCCTCAGGGTTCTCCTTCGTAGGGACTCTAAAGGGATTAATGTACAAGGGATGAGTACAGGAGGTACTCAACAAGTTCATAGATATCGTGAGGTGGAGATGCACTGTAGCTACTACTGATTCCAAATAGGTCTCGGCAATGATTTTGGAAAATATCTGTAGCATCAAGTTTTACTTAAAACATTTAGTCATCAGACTTCACGGTTGTTAGAATCTCCGATAGACTCCTTTCACGCCGCGCTCACGGATCTTTCCCAGATCAGGGAGTAACAAGTCACAATTTAATACACTCTGCACAGGTGTGTTATTTTACCCACGGGCGATTAACTTAGCCCTATGCAAGGGTAGCGATCCCATCACACATTCTGGTAGTGTGAGGCGTGCTAAGATCCGAGTCCTTCCACCCTTCTATGTCAACTCTATGTGTTCTTGATTTTGTTACTTATTCTTACCTAGAGGGATTAGATTAACTATAATAAAGGTATATGCTGAGTAAAATATCGGAACACACAGTGAGAATTGTTCAAAGAATTTGCTGTTTTTAGCCATTGAATATCGGAACACACATTCGTTAAGGCTGGGTAGGTCGGCGGCTGCGTGAGGAAGAAAAACGAGATGGTGCAGTGAACGGAGCACAATCTGTTTTTGGCCATTGAATGAGGATCCAACGGTGCTGAATGAAAGTAACGGATCCAACTCTGCGTTTTTGCACTAATGTACAGCAGCATGAGCTGTGCCTTTCACCTCTTGTGGTGCCTATATCCTGGGCAACTCCACTCTTGAACTTGATTTGCTACAGCTGTTCTCTCCATGTACTGTTCCTTTTGTCTCTTATACTGTACATTTGGTTACTTAATGTTCATTACTTGGCTATGTTGGATTTCCTTTGGAACTTTCTATTTAAGGATATTTGGACCAGTACCAAGTAGTCCTAAGTGCCAGCTCATATAGTAATGCATTTCCCTTTGGAAAATGCAACATTTTAACTATAACACAATTCCTTTTGTTTGTTGTTTGTTTTGTAGGTCTTGATCAAGAAGTAAAGAGGATCGGAAGAAGAAGAAGAACTACTCCAGTTTAGGTTTAGTTCTAGGGGTTACATTTCTTTTCTTCTTTTACTTTTTGATCTATGTAAATCCATTAGTAAAGATTCCTGTTTCTAATTATAATGTATATTCTGTGTGATCACTTTGTAATTGTTTGATCCTCAATAAAATGTATTGTTTCTTTATCCATTTCATTTTGTTATTAACAAACTTGTAATTAAGTTTGTATTTTTTGTTTATTATAATAAAGTTGGAATCTTATTCATTTATTCTTAATTATTTAAATGCACTTCCATTTCATATATGAAATGTACTTATGCACTTAACTCCTTTTTATTTCACCTATTTGAATTGTGATCCAAATACTTAAAAAATGAGCAAAGGTCATGCCCGAATTTAGCAATGCTCTCCTAGGTCTCAGTTGACTAAGACATAGCTGTCTGAGTCAAGTGATACTAGTATATAAGAAGAAGAAGAAGAAAAGAAAGTAAAAAGAATTCTTTTTTACGAATCTCCGTGCAAGATGAAAGGAATATATCATCGACTGAAACATAACGAAGTCTTACTGCGACTTAGCAAAACTGCTAGCATATTTACAACTTTCCTTTATTTGGACAGCATAAGGATGTGAAGGCATACATGAAGGAGCATATATGTATTAAAGCCCTCTCTCGGCACATCTATTTTTCTTTGATTGCATGGCACGGGCCGGAATATGTCTTCACTTGTAAGCATGGATGTAATCATGGAAATAGAAGTTCTTCTGGATGAAGCTCGCCAGCCAGCGGGACGCCCCGAAGCACAGCACGGCCAAGGACACGACGGCGGCTCTCTGCACGACCGACGTCACCAGCGTCCCCTTGGCGACGGCGAGGAACCCGACGACCGCAACCGACGCGAACTGCAGGGCGACCTCCAGTGCCTTCATGGCCTTCAACGCCGCGCTGCAGCTCCTGCACTGCGCCACGTGCGACCAGTACCTGCGGACAACATCAACGCTGTTATGATCGGAATTATCAGGCGTTTCAAGCTCCAGCTTGTCGTGGCACCTCTCCATGAGCTTGTCTTTGGTTGGAGTCACCGGCAGCTGATCGGCTGTGGGGACGGCCCAGCCGACCTGGCTCTTGCAGTGCTTTCTGAACCAGTTTCTGAAGGCGATCACCATGTTGTCCGACGACGTGGGCACGTACACGGCTTTGTGCCAGTTTTCGACGCCGGCCGCGGCGAAGTTGCGCTCCTGAAACGAAGGAAGAACAATGGGATCATGTTCAGAATTCAGAAATTCAGAGCAATGTGTCTCTGTTGCTTGAGCTCCATTAATTACCTCGACGTGGAGGAGGTACATGTCCGAGTCAAAGAGGGCGTTCGGGCCCATGTGGTAGTACCACCGCGGTATGACCTTGTCGAGCCAGACGCCGACGTTCCTCGGCAAGGCCCAGATCGCCCTGCTCTTCCCCGGCGCCACTGGGATGCACATGAACACCATCATGAACTGGGGCTTCTTCTTCTTCTCCTGCATGCCCAAACCAATCCATGCCATAAACTGATTTGTTCCTCTCTCGGTCTCTCCAGTGTCCAGTGCTGCCAACTTCACTTGCAGACGGGGCTCATCAATCCATGGCTGCATACCTCTTCCGTGGCCTCACTGGGAAGCGGCGAGTCGTCGACGGCGAACGGTGCGACCTCTCTGGGAAGCGGCGAGCCGTAGAAGGTGCACGGCGCGACGTACCGGAAGTAGCCGCGGTTCTCCTGCTGCTCCGTCAGGAACCCGTCCACGTTCGCCTCCTTCGTCTTCATCTTTATCGGCCCGCCGCCTTCGATGTCGAACTCAACTGTGAAGAGAACAAGAACAACGATTGAATCAGCATTTGTATTCAGTGTTTCATTGACACTCTGCAAACTGAATTCGATGTCAGGCATGCATATATAGAGAGAGAGAGGCTTATCTGCCGAGGTCTTCCTTCTTGCGAAACTTGCCCATCAACCCCTTGTGCGCGTAGGGGACATGGGCAGGGTCCATGAGGTTCTCCACCAGCACATCGTAGCTGCAAACCAACGGAGCTGTGACTGTGAGACTGTGCAATGGAGGGAGGCAGCCGCCCGCATATATGGAGGTCGAGGTTGAGGATGTGTACCCGTAGGGGAGGTCCCTGACGCCGTAGACGGTGACGAAGGAGGGGTCGTCGATCTCCGGGATGAATGGCGGACGCTTCCTCTGCAGAATGTCCTGGTGCTCCTCGTCGGCCCTCGGGTAGAACCACAGGATGTTGTTCTGCACCACGCTCGGGTACGACGCCACGCACGCCTTGCTGTTCTTGTGCACCTGCGCCGCGCAATTCAGAGAAGAAAACATTTCGGTTTTGGTTTTGGTTTTGTGATCGAACGGAGGAGGAAGAAGGAGAATGGATGGATGGTTACAGACAGGTGGGCCGAGGGCGGGGGCCTGTGGGATGAACTGGCAGGCGCCGCGGCCGTCGAAGCACCAGCCGTGGTAGACGCACTGGAGGCGGCCCTTGTCGTCGATGCGGCCCTCGGAGAGCGGCGCCAGGCGGTGCGGGCAGGCGTCGTCGAACACGCGCCACTCGTCCACGGCGCGGTCGTACCAGGCCACCACGCGGAGGCCCAGCACCGTCTTGCCGTGCGGCGCGCCGGGGTCCAGGTCGCACACGGGGGCCAGCGGGTACCACTGGTCCAGCCAGTCGAACTGCCCCTCCTCCTTCTCCTTCTGCTCGCCACCAAACGGCGACGGCACCGAGGGCGCCTCTGCCGCCACGGCCGAGACCGGCGACGACAGCCGCGCGCGCTGCCGCCACCGTCGCGGGGCCGGTGCCGCCGCTCTGGCGCTGCTGGTGGCCGGGGCGGCGGCGCGGAGCGGGAGCGGGAGCGGGAGGGAAGGGCGCGCGCGGGGGGCGAGGAGGTTGGAGAGGGAATTCATCCTCGTGTGTTGTATCCCGCGGGCGGCAGGGAAAGGACCTCTGGTATGGATAGCGGCGCGCCGGAGCCGGAGCCGGGAGAGACTGGCTCGATCGCCGGTGGTACAACTGACTTATGTCGCGAGGTCTCTCTCTCTACCTGCCGCGCACCGTACACGCGCACTGTGTCTCCTCTTCTTTTTCTGACGAGCTTTCAATCATTCATCAAAAAGTGGCCGACGAACTGTTTCATTACATGTAGAGTACAGTAGACTAGTAGGGCAGCGCACAGAGAGTGGACGAAAGGAATAAAAAGGATGTCGCTAATAATTCACTCGCCGGTCCAGATCACACCAAACCTCCTCCAATAATCGTTTGCGGGTATGCAGTATAGAATGTCAGTATATCAAGGCACAGAAGTAGAAAATAATAAATAAACGATAATATCAAAGGTAACAATAAATCCAACAAGTATTTAACCTATCATAATAAGAACTATCAAAGGTAGAGAATGCACGGTATACATGTATTAGCCACCGGTTATCTTTGAGATTCGGATCCGTGCATGCATCTGGTTTTTGTGTTGCTTAGTTAATATCAATTTATGGCCCCTTGTTCTACTCCCTCCGTTCCATATTACACGTCGCTGATTTAGTACAACTTTGTACTAGTATGGAACGGAGAGAGCATTAATTATGTCGTATCAATCAATCATTATTTCTCCTGACAACTTCCCCTCGTAGTTATTACCTGCAATACCGTTCCTCTCACTCACAAAGTAGAGACTAGTAGTACTGAACAGTAAGTTATTACCTGTATCAGCCACCAGTTTTTTTTCATATGATTCTAAAATTTAAATTTATTTTATCTTTTGAACAGTAAGTTTGATTTATGATACATTTGCAAATTTATGTTCCTTGTGAAGAGAACATTGAAATAAGATCACTCTTGAATATATTTTATTTTCACAAATTTTAAAATTCAAATATGAAACATGGAGAGACCTTACGAAACTGTAAAAAACTATTGTATGTACCAAGTTTCATCAAGTTTTTTATAGATCAGTTTTGTATAAGTTTTGTTTAAAATATCTCGTCGGTATAAACACATTTGTCCAAATAGAATATAACACAAACTTTTATTTCAGAAGATATCAAGCATCCAAATCTTTAAATAGAAAGAGAAAATAAATTTATGGGATATATAGAGTTGCAAAAGGGGGAGGCATCCAAACAAAAAAACACTATTTAAGAAAGGCTGACACACACAAACTGATCATGTGACAGAAAGGTCAAGAAAAATAAGACGTGCAGAAGGTTAGTACATTGTGATTTCTTTAGGATCCTGAAATAATTAAGCGGCTGATTAATGCACGGTAGTAGAAAATGCACTTTCATCAAAGGTAACCATAAATCCAAAGTAGAAGTGTCTGGCGAACAAATATTTTAACCTATCATAATAAGAACTAGACCAGCAGCGCGCCCTACCGCACGGTGTCGGGTCCAAACCTTGTGGCTAACCGCGTGTGCCAGCTGGGCAAGCTTACCATCTTTAGTTTTTTTTTTTTTGCGGGTGTTACCATCTTTAGTTGCACATGATAAATCATAAGTATTTATCCTGATTAAAAACAACAGGAGTTGAGCACAAAGGAGAAGCGTGTAGCCTGATTGAGAGAAGCAGGGCATAAAGCTCAGTGCTATAGAGCAGCAAAGTAGCACAATAGGTGGATACATAATACCCAATCCAACATTTGAGAGGTGCATAAATTACAATAGCCAAGGGGTAGTAGTCTTATGCAGACATACTCCTGGTACATTGCCTGCAATCATCCATCTAGAACACTGGTCCAGGTACTGATTACAAATAATTTATACTAAGGTTACACAGGTGCATACTGCACTAATTCAGAACACTTTCATAAAGGCACCAAACTAGGCACGACGCTTAACCAAAGCTCGCTGACAAACCAAAAGGGCATCACTTTATTCTTGTCCCTGAAGCTTCGGTCATTCTCATCGAAGAGGAAGTCTTCATCACCAAAGAAAACTGCAAGAGAAGTAGTACATGATGAAATAGAAACCACGACGCCTGTATCTATCAAGACAAGGGGAAAATTTGGCCGACGAACTGTTTCATGCACAGTAAACTCTTTTTTGTGCGAATATCATGTACAGTAGACTAGTAGGGCAGCGCACAGAGAGTGGACGAAAAAATAAAAAGGATGTCGCTAATAATTCACTCGCCGGTACAGATCGCACCAAACCTTCTCCAACAATCGTGTAATTCACTCTCCGTCTAGATCACACTAAACCTCCTCCAACAATTTGTGTAATTCACTCGCCGGTTTAGATCGCACCAAACCTCCTCCAACAATCGTGTTAATTCACTCGCCGGTCCAGATCGCGCCAAACCTCCTACAACTCATTTGCAGGAGTGAGGGCATTTCTAACCGATCCCCTATTCGGTCTAAGGGGGGATAAATTTAGCTCCAGCTCCTGCACTGCGCTACTTGCGAGCAGTACCTGCGGATGGCATCACGAGTCACAACATCAGCGCTGTGATCGGAATTCTCAGGTGTTCCAAGCTCCAGGTTGCCGTGGAGAAGAATGGTGGCTTCTTTTCGCCGTACCTTTCCAGGAGCTTGTTTGGTTCATTGGTTGGAGTCGCCGGCAGCTGATCGACTGCGGGGACGGCCCAGCCGACCTGACTCTTGCAGTGCCTTCTGAACCAGTTTATGAAAGAGATCACCATGTTGTCCGACAAAGTGAGCACATACATGGCTTTGTGCCAGTTTTCGTGACCTGCTGAAATGAAGGAAGGAACAACGGGCATGCTGCTTGAGCTCCATATACTGAATCAGGTTCAGAATTCAGAATTCAGAAATTCAGAGCAATGGGTTTGTTGCGCGGAGGAGGTACAGGTCTGAGTCCAAGAGCGCGTTCTGGCCGATGTGGTGGTGCCACAGTGGTATGATCTTGTCAAGCCAGACGCCGACGCTCCTCAGGTGCGCCCAGATCACCCTGCATTTGACACATGAACACCAGCATGAACCGAGGCGGCTTCTTCTTCTGCCCAAACCAAAGCACAAACCGTGAACTTCTGAACAATTCCTGCTTGTGCTTCTCTGAAGTCCTGCGAGTTTCGCTTGCATCGGCAAGAAAGGACTGAATCAGACACTCTCATTCAGTGGCACCGTGAACTGAATTCGACGGGCCGATCATGTCAGAGTCAGACAAGGCAAGGCAAGAGGGGCTTATCTTCCAGGATCTCCCTTCTTGCCAAGCTTGCCCATCAACCCCTTGTTTGTGCGCACCGGCTTCTTCGTCTGAACCTGAACTCATACTACGTGACATGTAAAATACTGGTCAGGGATGCTCCTCTGCTTCTTCAGCTTGCAACTCTGACTCCTGCTAGTTTTTCTAGTAACCACGCCAAGTCAATTTGTCAGATACAGACGATTGGTAATAAATACAACAATTCATCCGTCCGCACAAATGTAGAACTCCATATAGCACTACAAAATCATGAACAGATTGTCGACAGAGCAGAAATTTACAGCAAGTCAGAGAGATCTCTGACGTTCTTTTTTTCAAAGCAGAGCAGAACATCACTACATCGACACCATTACCCAAACAGCGAACACTAATTCTATTACGAAGTACTCCTACTAGACAGTAAGTAATCGACTAGGCCTTCTTGGGGGACTTGGCGGCCTTCTTGGGCGACTTGGGCTCCTTGTCGGCCGCCTTCTTGGGGAGCAGCACGGGGTTGATGTTGGGCAGCACGCCGCCGTGGGCGATGGTGACGCCGGCGAGCAGCCTGCCGAGCTCCTGGTCGTTCCGGATGGCGAGCAGCAGGTGGCGCGGGATGATGCGGGACTTCTTGTTGTCCTTGGCGGCGTTCCCGGCGAGCTCCAGCAGCTCGGCGGCGAGGTACTCGAGGACGGAGGCGAGGTAGACGGGGGCGCCCATGCCAACGCGCTGCGCGTAGCGGCCCTTCTTGAGGAACCGCCCGATGCGGCCGACGGGGAACTGCAGCCCGGCCTTGACGGACCGCGCCACCGCCTGCTTCCTGGGCCCGCCGCCGAGCTTGCGCCCCACCACGTACTTCTTCGCCTTCGCGACGGCGCCGGCGGCTGAGGCTTCCATGGCGGCTGGCGGGGTGGAGGCGCGGAGAGATTTGGCGATGGGCGATGGGGAATTGGGATTTGAGGAGGCGGGAGCGCGCTGTGTTGGCGGGAGTGGGTTGTGTTGGTGATGCCTGGAAGACGAGTTTGGGCGGAGTATTTAAACGGCGCGGGAAGGGGTGGCGTGGGCCCGTCGATCCGCGCGCACGGGCAATGGACGGTCGGATCGGTGCCGAATGGACGGCTGCGATGCGAAAATTACACTGCGCCCTTCCCATCATTCAATTAATACTTTTTTTGTCAACGGAAGGACCAAAGAAATCGGATCAGCTCTCAACGACTTCAATTTTATTGCAATTGAACAGCCTCCGGGCCGAAGCTCAAATAATATGCAGCTAGCAATCCAGAAATCTTCTTGTCAAAAAAAAAAACAGCAATCCGGAAATCTGTTCCTCAAAAAAAAAAATCCAGAAATCTGGAGCTGTGATCCCTCCTAATCCTTCAGCAAAGCAGGATCCGAAAAGAGTTAAATTGGGTCTGCAAAACAATAATGAAAAAAAACACGTCAACATCGGCGGGTTCCTTTGAGGAACTCCGCCGGGACAAATGAATCTTATAAGCTGGGGGGGGGGGGGGGGGGGGGGAGGAGGGTTCATGAGATTGCGACCATAGCTCAGTCGCATCCCCCACAATGGTGTTCCTTTGTGAAACTAGACAAAAGGCGGTGAAGATGAGATGAATTCGATCTCGTCTCGGTTTGAAGGGTTTTGAAGGAGTTGACATTGATGGTTTGAGTAGAGGACTTGCATTGTTCTGGCATGAAGTGTGTGTAGTAGAGGTTCTGGACAGAGATGATAGATATATTAATGCATTGGTCAAGGTACATGTTGATGCAACACAATGGAGAGTTACTTTTGTATATGGTGAACCCCGTGTTAAAAATAGACATTTAATGTGGACTAAGCTGTGGGATTGAAGAATGTCGGTGACCAGTTGTGGCTCGTTATTGGCGATTTTAAAAAAGCTCTATGGGACTTTGAGCATCTATCCAATACCCCTAGGCCGAACCACAAATGGTTGCTTTTTGGGACACACTTGAAGTTTGTGAACTTGTTGATTTGTGTTTCAAGAGTATTCCTTTTACCTATGATAACATGTCGACTGGTGCTGGTAACGTTAAAGTATGTTTGGACAGAGCGACAACTACTAATGCGTGGAACAATATTTTTCCGTTCTATCAAGTGCGGCATGTTGTGTTTCCTTGTTCTGGTCATACCACCTTGGTATTGAAAGGAGAGCCTGATGCCAGTCAGGTTGGCCCAAAAGCTAGGAGATACATACAAGGTATTCTGGGAATGTGAGTCCTCACTTCTAGAAGTAATCAAGGATGCATGGGATCATGTTGGTTATGTTGATAATCTGGACAAGCTCCACGAAGCTCTTAGAGAGACCATGGCAACTCCAGCGCGTGGGGCAATAAGAAGTTTGGTAGCGTGGCTAGAGAATTGGCCAAGTCTAGGTCCCAACTCGAGGAGCTTATGGACATGAACGCCGACACAGAGGATATTAGGAGAATCATGGACAAAATGAATGAGTTTATTTATCGGGAGGAGATGATGTGGATGCAAACATCAAGGATCACATGGCTTAAGGAGGGTGATAAAAACACTAAAAAAATTAGAGTAAGGCGGTTTGGAGAGCCCGGAAGATGGATTAACGGTTCTTCAGTTGCAGAGATTGCGCCCATAGTCCATGATCAGGTGCGCATGCAAGTGGTTAACAGAAGAACTATCAGAGAGCCTTTGCACTTCCGTCGATTGGCCAATGATTGTTGGGGAACGTAGTATTTCAAAAATTTGCCTACGATCACGCAAGATCTATCTAGGAGAAGCATAGCAACGAGCCGGGAGAGTGTGTCCACGTACCCTCGTAGACCGAAAGCGGAATCGTTAAGTAATGCGGTTGATGTAGTCGAACGTCTTCGCTATCCAACCGATCAAGTATCGAACGCACGGCACCTCCGCGGTCTGCACATGTTCAGCTCGGTGACGTCCCTCGAACTCTAGATCCAGCTGAGGCCGAGGGAGAGTTTCGTCAGTATGATGGCATGGTGACGGTGATGATGAAGTTACCGACGCAGGGCTTCGCCTAAGCACTACGACAATATGACCGAGGTGGAAAACTGTGGAGGGGGGCATGGCACACGGCTAAGAAATCAACTTGTGTGTCTATGGGGTGCCCCTCCCCCGTATATAAAGGAGTGGAGGAGGGGGCTGGCCGGCCTCATGGGGTGCGCCCCGAGGGGGAATCCTACTGTTGGGCAACGTAGTAATTTCAAAAACGCACATGCAAGATCATGGTGATGCACAGCAATGAGAGGGGAGAGTATCGTCTACGTACCCTCATAGACCGTAAGCAGAAGCGTTATGAGAACGCGGTTGATGTAGTCGTACGTCTTCACGATCCGACCGATCCAAGTACCGAACGCACGACACCTCCGAGTTCAACACACGTTCAGCTCGATGACGTCCCATGAACTTCGATCCAGCAGAGCTTCATGGGAGAGTTCCGTCAGCACGACGGCGTGATGACGGTGATGATGTTGCTACCGACGCAGGGTTTTGCCTAAGCACCGCTACGATATGATCGAGGTGGATTATGGTGGAGGGGGCACCGCACACGGCTTGGAACAATCAACTTGTGGGTCCTAGGGTGCCCCCTGCCCCCGTATATAAAGGAGCAAGGGGGAGGCCGGCCGGCCCTTGCAGGGCGCGCCAGGAGGAGGAGTCCTCCTCCTAGTAGGAGTAGGACTCCCCTTTCCTACTCCTACTAGGGGGGAAAGGAAGGAGGAGAGGGATAAGGAAGGAGAGGGAGGAAAGGAGGAAAGGGGGCCGGCCCCATAGTCCAATTTGGTTTGGGCTAGGGGGGCGCGCGCCCTGCCTCCTCTCTTCCACCACTTGGCCCATGAGTCCTGTTGGGGAACGTAGCAATAATTCAAAATTTTCCTACGTGTCACCAAGATCAATCTATGGAGTCATCTAGCAACGAGGGAGGAGTGGATCTACATACCCTTGTAGATCGCGCGCGGAAGCGTTCAAGAGAACAGGGTTGATGGAGTCGTACTCGTCGTGATCCAAATCACCGATGATCCTAGCGCCGAACGGACGGCACCTCCGCGTTCAACACACGTACGGAGCAGTGACATCTCCTCCTTCTTGATCCAGCAAGGGGGAAGGAGAGGTTGATGGAGATCCAGCAGCACGACGGCGTGGTGGTGGAAGTAGCGGGATTCCAACAGGGCTTCGCCAAGCGCTGCGGGAGGAGGGAGATGTGTCATGGGAGGGAGAGGGAGGCGCCAGGGCTTAGGTGTTGCTGCCCTCCCTTCCCCCCACTATATATAGGGCCAAGGGAGAGGGGGGGCGCAGCTTTGGCCCTTCCTCCAAGGAATGGTGCGGCCAGGGAGGAGTCCATCCTCCCCAAGGCACCTAGGAGGTGCCTTCCCCCTTTAGGACTCTTCCTTTCCCTTATCTCTTGGTGCATGGGCCTCTTGGGGCTGGTGCCCTTGGCCCATATAGGCCAAGGCGCACACCCCTACAGCCCATGTGGCCCCCGGGGTAGGTGGACCCCCTTGGTGGACCCCTGGACCCCTTTCGGCACTCCCGGTACAATACCGATAATGCGCGAAACTTTTCCGCCGACCAAAACAAGACTTCCCATATATAAATCTTGACCTCCGGACCATTCCGGAACTCCTCGTGACGTCCGGGATCTCATCCGGGACTCCGAACAACTTTCGGGTTACCGCATACTAATATCTCTATAACCCTAGCGTCACCGAACCTTAAGTGTGTAGACCCTACGGGTTCGGGAGACACGTAGACATGACCGAGACGACTCTCCGGCCAATAACCAACAGCGGGATCTGGATACCCATGTTGGCTCCCACATGCTCCTCGATGATCTCATCGGATGAACCACGATGTCGAGGATTCAATCAATCCCGCATACAATTCCCTTTGTCTATCGTATGTTACTTGCCCGAGATTCGATCGTCAGTATCCCGATACCTTGTTCAATCTCGTTACCGGCAAGTCTCTTTACTCGTTCCGTAACACATCATCCCGTGATCAACTCCTTGATCACATTGTGCACATTATGATGATGTCCTACCGAGTGGGCCCAGAGATACCTCTCCGTCACACGGAGTGACAAATCCCAGTCTCGATTCGTGCCAACCCAACAGACACTTTTGGAGATACCCGTAGTGCAACTTTATAGTCACCCAGTTACGTTGTGACGTTTGGCACACCCAAAGTATTCCTACGGTATCCGGGAGTTGCACAATCTCATGGTCTAAGGAAATGATACTTGACATTAGAAAAGCTTTAGCATACGAACTACATGATCTTGTGCTAGGCTTAGGATTGGGTTTTGTCCATCACATCATTCTTCTAATGATGTGATCCCGTTATCAATGACATTCAATGTCCATGGTCAGGAAACCGTAACCATCTATTGATCAACGAGCTAGTCAACTAGAGGCTTACTAGGGACATGGTGTTGTCTATGTATCCACACATGTATCTGAGTTTCCTATCAATACAATTCTAGCATGGACAATAAACGATTATCATGAACAAGGAAATATAATAATAACCAATTTATTATTGCCTCTAGGGCATATTTCCAACAGTCTCCCACTTGCACTAGAGTCAATAATCCAGTTCACATCGATATGTGATTAACACTCAAGGTCACATCCCCATGTGACTAACACCCAAAGAGTCTACTAGAGTCAATAATCTAGTTCACATTACCATGTGATTAACACTCGATGAGTTCTGGGTTTGATCATGTTATGCTTGTGAGAGATGTTATAGTCAACGGATCTGAACCTTTTAGATCCGTGTGTGCTTTACAAATCTCTATGTCATCTCCTAGATGCAGCTACCATGTTCTATTTGGAGCTATTCCAAACAACTGTTCTACTATACGAATCCAGTTTACTACTCAGAATAATCTGGATTAGTGTCAAAGTTTGCATCGGCGTAACCCTTTACGACGAACTCTTTTACCACCTCCATAATCGAGAAAATTCCTTAGTCCACTAGTTACTAAGGATAACTTTGACCGCTGTCCTGTGATCCATTCTTGGATCACTCTTGTACCCCTTGACTGACTCATGGCAAGGCACACTTCAGGTGCGGTACACAGCATAGCATACTGTTGAGAGCCTATGATAAAAGCATAGGGGACGACCTTCGTCCTTCCTCTTTCTTCTGCCGTGGTCGAGCTTTAAGTCTTAACTTCATACCTTACAACTCAGGAAAGAACTCCTTCTTTGACTGATCCATCTTGTACACCTTCAAGATCATGTCAAGGTATGTGCTCATTTGAAAGTACCATTAAGCGTTTTGATCTATCCCTATAGATCTTGATGCTTAATGTTCAAGTAGCTTAATCCAGGTTTTCCATTGAAAAACACCTTTCAAATGACCCTATATGCTTTCCAGAAATTCTACGTCATTTCTGATCCACAATATGTCAACAACATATACTCATCAGAAATTCTATAGTGCTCCCACTCACTTCTTTGGAAATACAAGTTTCTCATAAACTTTGTATAAACCCAAAACCTTTGATCATCTCATCAAAGCGTACATTCCAACTCCGAGATGCTTACTCCGGTCCTTAGAAGGATTGCTGGAGCTTTGCATACTTATTAGCATCTTTCAGGATTGACAAAACCTTCCGGTTGTATCACATACAACCTTTCCTCAAGAAAATCGTCGAGGAAACAATGTTTTGACATCCTATCTGCAAGATTTCATAAATAATGCAGTAATCGCTAATATAATTCCAACAGACTCTTAGCATCGCTACGAGTGAGAAAGTCTCATCGCAGTCAACTCCTTGAACTTGTCGGAAAACATCTTAACGACAAGTCGAGCTTTCTTAATGGTGATACTTACCATCATTGTCCGTCTTCCTTTTAAAATCCATATGTACCTAACAGCCTTACGACCATCAAGTAGTTCTTCCAAAGTCTACACTTTGTTTTCATACATGGATCCTATCTCGGATTTTATGGCCTCGAGCCATTTATCGGAATCCGGGCCCACCATCGCTTCTCCATGGCTCGTAGGTTCATTGTTGTCTAGCAACATGACTTCCAAGACAGGATCACGTACCACTCTGAAGTAGTACGCATTCTTGTCATCCCACGAGGTTTGGTAGTGACTTGATCTAAAGTTTCATGATCACTATCATAAGCTTCCACTTCAATTGTTGTAGGTGCCACAGGAACAACTTCCTGTGCCCTACCACACACTAGTTGAAGAGACGGTTCAATAACCTCATCAAGTCTCCACCATCCTCCCACTCAATTCTTTTGAGAGAAACTTTTCCTCGAGAAAGGACCCGATTCTAGAAACAATCCCTTATTGCTTTCGAATCTGAGACAGGAGGTATACCCAACTGTCTTGGGTGTCCTATGAAGATGCATTTATCCGCTTAGGGTTCGAGCTTATCAGCCTGAAACTTTTCCACATAAGCATCGCAGCCCCAAACTTTTAAGAAATGACAGCTTAGGTTTCTCTAAACCATAGTTCATACGGTGTCATCTCATCGGAATTACGTGGTGCCCTATTTAAAGTGAATGTGGTTGTCTCTAATGCCTAACCCATAAACTATCGTGGTAATTCGATAAGAGACATCATGGTATGCAACATATCCAATATGGTGCAGTTATGATGTTCGGACACACCATCACACCCAGTTACGTTGTGACGTTTGGTAGCACACAAAGTGTTCCTTCGGTAATCGAGAGTTGCATAATCTCATAGTCATAGGAACATGTATAAGTCATGAAGAAAGCAATAGCAGTAAACTAAAATGATCAAGTGGTAAGCTAACGGAATGGGTCAAGTCAATCACATCATTCTCCTAATGATGTGATCCCGTTCATCAAATGACAACTCATGTCTATGGCTAGGAAACATAACCATCTTTGATCAATGAGCTAGTCAAGTAGAGGCATACTAGTGATACTTTGTTTGTCTATGTATTCACACATGTATTATATTTCCGGTTAATACAATTCTAGCATGAATAATAAACATTTATCATGATATAAGGAAATAGAAATAAAAACTTTATTATTGCCTTTAGGGCATATTTCCTTCAGTCTCCCACTTGCACTAGAGTCAATAATCTAGTTCACATCGTCATGTGATTTAACACCAATAGTTCACATCTTTATGTGATTAGTTCACATCTCCATGTGACTAACACCCAAAAAGTTTGCTAGAGTCAATAATCTAGTTCACATCGCTTATGTGATTAAAACCCAAAGAGTGATCATGTTTTTCTTGTGAGAGAAGTTTAGTCTACGGGTCTGCAACATTCAGATCCGTATGTATTTCACAAATTTCTATGTCTACAATGCTCTGCACGGAGCTACTCTAGCTAATTGCTCCCACTTTTAATATGTATCTAGATCGAGACTTAGAGTCATCCACATCGGTGTCAAAGCTTTCATCGATGTAACTCTTTACGGCGAATTCTTTTATCACCTCCATAAACGAGAAATATTTCCTTAGTCCTCTAAGGATAATTTTGACCGTTGTCCAGTGATCTACTCCTAGATCACTATTGTACTCCCTTGCCAGAATGATGCTAAGGTATACAATAGGACTGGTAGATAGCATATCATACTTTATAGAACCTATGACTGAGGCATAGGGAATGACTTTTCATTCTCTTTCTATTTTCTGCTGTGGTCGGGTTTTTAGTCTTTACTCAACTTCACAACTTGCAACACAGGCAAGAACTCCTTCTTTGACTGTTCCATTTTGAACTACTTCAAAATCTTGTCAAGGTATGTACTCATTGAAAAAACTTATCAAGCGTCTTGATCTATCTTTATAGATCTTGATGCTCAATGTGTAAGTAGCTTTATCGAGGTCTTTCTTTGAAAAACTCTTTTCAAACACTCCTTTATGATTTCCAGAAAATTCTACATTATTTCCGACCAACAGTATGTCATTCACATATACTTATCAGAAATGATGTAGTGCTCCCACTCACTTTCTTGTAAATACAGACTTCACCGCAAGTTTGTATAAAACCATATGCCTTGATCATTTTATCAAAGCATATATTCCAACTTCCGAGATGTTTGCACCAGTCCATAGATGGGTTGTTGGAGCTTGCTCATTTTGTTAGCACCTTTAGGATTGACAAAACCTTCTGGTTGCATCATATACAACTCTTCTTTAAGAAATCCATTAAGGAATGCAATTTTGACATCCATTTGCCAGATTTCATAAATGCGGCAACTGCTAACATGATTCGGACAAACTTTTAAGCATCGATACAAGTGAGAAAATCTCATCGTAGTCAACACCTTGAACTCGTCGAATACATTTTTGCGACAATTCGAGCTTTGTAGATAGTAACACTACTATCAGTGTCCGTCTTCCTCTTCAAGATCCATTTATTCTCAATGGCTTGCTGTCGGTGTCAAAACCGGCGGATCTCGGGTAGGGGGTCCCGAACTGTGCGTCTAGGCCGGATGGTAACAGGAGGCAAGGGACACGAAGTTTTACCCAGGTTCGGGCCCTCTCAATGGAGGTAAAACCCTACGTCCTGCTTGATTAATATTGATGATATGGGTAGTACAAGAGTAGATCTACCACGAGATCAGAGAGGCTAAACCCTAGAAGCTAGCCTATGGTATGATTGTTGTTCTATATGTTGTTCTACGGACTAAAACCCTCCGGTTTATATAGACACCGGAGAGGGTTAGGGTTACACAGAGTCGGTTACAATGGTAGATCTACATATCCGTATCGCCAAGCTTGCCTTCCACGCCAAGGAAAGTCCCTTCCGGACACGGGACGAAGTCTTCAATCTTGTATCTTCATAGTCCAGGAGTCCGGCTGAAGGTATAGTCCGGCCATCCGGACACCCCCTAATCCAGGACTCCCTCAGTAGCCCCCGAACTAGGCTTCAATGACGATGAGTCCGGCGCGCAGATTGTCTTCGGCATTGCAAGGCGGGTTCTCCTCCAAATTCCGTGTACCTGTTGAATAAAGTCCGGCTTCTTGTAAATGTTGCGCTCCTCGGCTTCTATGCCCAATAATGGCCGTCTCCCACGTGTCAAACGAATATGAAAAGTCTGAGTGTTTTTACATTCACACCCCTAGCCGCGTAAATGAGCCGCCCATTTAAGGAGACGAGGATTTAGATCCAAACCACACCTTCTCCCCTTCGCGAGTGTTCATCAGAGCGCATCCGACAAAGGTCCATTCCACCATGGCCAGCCGTCGCAACTCCTCCTTTCGCCCTTCCAGCCCTCAGCCTGGATATTGGGAGAGATGCTCCGTCCCGCATAGTGAGCTAGTGACGCTCCAGACGAAGTGATTTCTCCCCCCGGCCTATATGATCCCGGTTCGAGCCGGTCTTGCCGTCTATAACGGCGGAAAGCAAGCGGAGAGTGCCCCTAATCCCTCCAAAGGAGAGCGGGTATGCCTCGTCCCTTATTTAATAAGGGGGCTCGGGTTTCCAATCCATCCATTTCTCCGGGGGCTGCTGGAGTTCTACGGCCTCCAGCTACACAATCTCACGCCTGCCTCCGTATTGCATATCGCGGGCTTCGTAGCCCTCTGCGAGCTGTTTTTGGGTATCGAGGCTCGTTTCGGGCTATGGAAAAGGTTATTCTGCCTTGTGCCCCGCTCTAAGGAGGGTTCAATGTATCAAGTGGGCGGAGCCGAAGTGTGGCGCATCGCCGGGATCGGATATCTATCCGAAACTCCAAAGAAGGCGTCCGAGGACTGGCCTTCGGAATGGTTTTATATAGAGGATGTCCCGCTGCCGGATCCTATTCGGATTGGCCTCCCTAAGTTCGACAGTGCTCCCTTAAAGAAGCTCCTAAGCTAGCGTCCATGGAGCCCTCAGAGGGAAAGTGACAGGGACATCATTTACCTGATGGGCCAAATAAGATTGTTAGCCCATTTCCGGACTGACCATGATCGGGGTTATGGCCGAATGCATCATGCGGGGGGTGCAGCCGCTTCAGTATAGAAGCCACCCCATGTGGGACTTCAACGGGGAGGACGACGCCACCCGCTACGGCCGTAAGGGGCCGGATTCAGCTGCCGCTCTACTAAAGATCTTGTCCACTTTGTATAAGGGAGAAGAGGAGGAATTTCTCCGCGTCAACCCACAGGGTGGATTCTCCATGCACAATCCCCCAAGTTGGGTAAGCGGTCACATTTACTTGCCCATCCGTTTTGTATTCCCATTGTTAAATATTCAGTCTAACGACTTCAACGCAGGAACTGCGCCGGGCTGTTAAGGAAATAAACAGCCCTCCTCCACAACCCGAGGACCCAGGACGGTCCCTCGACCCGGCCTCTCAAGAGGATCCGGACATATCTGTGGAGCTGATTGATGGAGTGTTCCATCAATTGAGCAAGGACAACGCCTTGGTGGCCATTACGGCTGATTACCCAGGGCTAATCCCGGCCTCCCAGGTAACTGAGATCGAAGTCCCAGTACCCCGAATAGGTGTCCGCCCTCTCATGTTTTCAGTTTCCTGATTACAACCGAGCTTTGCAGGGGAGGTTTTTGAGACGGGAGGCTGAACCTGCGGCGGCAAGCCAACGAGGGGCCGCAGGGGCCCGTGGGCAGAAAAGAGGCACGGTCCGGACCGAGGCATCAGCGCAAAGGTATGGCGCCCCCCTTATCCCAGGTGTTGCACCTGCGAGGCATATTAACACTCGTGCTCTCTTCAGGACAAAGAGACCTCGCCGGACTATACCCGGAGAGGCTGCCAATCGCGCCACCACCAGCCAGGCTCCGAAGCCTGGTCCAGAGGCGGAGGCGAACACAAGGCGCGCACCGGACGCTCCTCCGATGGAGGATGTGGACAAGTTGTCTGCCACCAACTCTGAGGTGGAGAGTGCCATGAACCACAGGCGTCGCCGGACAATTCTTCGCGACGCTTGTTTCTCCCAAGAGGCATTAGATGCCTTTAATTCGGGAGATGCGTACCTCCGTGCCGCTCAAAATGGTCTAGCCAGAGCCACGGAGCAATATGTAAAAGACATACGGGTAAGCAAAATTTGGTAATTATATATATATATACCAGTAGCCCCCGAGACTTGAAACAGTTAGAATAACTAATTTAAGGATCATTTGTTATGCAGGTTCATACAGAAAAGAATTCCCTACTGTCCAAGGAGCTGGAAGAGTGCAAAGCCCAACTTGAGGCCGCACTAGCCGCGGCAGGGGAGCCCAAGGAGACCCCCTCTGGTAATATACACTTCGAAAGATAAGTATTTTGCGAAGCACGGCATGGGTGCGAATCTGACAAATGAAATTGCAGATGGCGCCGGATTGAATCCGAAAAGGCAACACCTCCTACGCCAGCTAAAGGCTGGTGAGAAGGTGCTGACAAAGGTGAGGCGGGAGAAGAACGATCTCCAAGATGCCAACACCAAGCTGGGCGTCGAGCTGAAAGATGTTCGTGCCCAGCTGTCAGACTCCGTTAAGGAGAATCAGCGGCTTCGGCGCGGCATATTTAGTAAGTGCTTGAACGAACCTTTGAAAGAAAGTTCGGCGGGGAAGTCGACTAACAGAGCAATGTCTGTAGGTGTGCTAACCGGTCGTCCTACAGAGGAGATTCCCGGTTCTACGGGTGACCTTCTTCCCGAGCTCTCGCAACTGCTCGATCGAGTTCGGCAGGCGATGCAAGGCGTCGCCCAGGCCCTGTGGCCATCCATCTCCATGCCTGAAGGTCTTGGAGAGCTTGCGGAGAAGCTAAAGGGAGCACGACGGCGCTTTCGATTGTGGGAGATATCGGCCTGCCGTCAAGGCGCTAGGGAGGCCTGGGCCATGGTGAAGACGCGGTACACAAAGGCTGACCCCAACCACATGGCCGAGGTCGGTCCTATAGGGCCCGATGGGAAGGAGATCCTTGTAAGCTTAGTATACGACCAAGTAGAGTTGGCCGCAAAGTATTCCCAGCAGGACTATAAATTAGACAGCCTGTTAGATGGTATTGAAGAGGAATACAGTCAGTCAAAATGACTATGTAATTTAATTGACATTTATAATGCCTTCTAGCCGGATTGTAGATCATTTGTCATGGCCGACCTTTTCGCTTCAGCCTCGGGACCTGACGGTCCGGAGTGTGTCCAAATTCCCATGCGGTTATATAGGAACCGGGGAATGCATGGAGACCAGGCGTAGGGGTCATTAGTGCGTGAACAGACAAGTGCCCGACTAGTTATGTTATATTACATGGTTAGTAAGAAACATCTTCCAGGGAGAATAGTTCCGTTAGGGGTTCCTTTCCCTGGGAGGCATGCCCTAAAGTGCATGTCCATGCTACGAAAAGAAACACAGGAAAAACATCTGGGGGCGTATAGATAAATAAAATAAAAAAGATCATCTTTAGTTCACTGACCGAATATTCCCTTAAGAACGCTAGCTTTCGGCTTCACCCAGTCTGAGGTACACGTCCGGCTGACCCGGTAGTAACAATCGCAGAGGTGCTCCCTTTACCACCTAGCCGAACAATCGGGAACGTAGGGGTAAGCACAGGAGCCAGGCAACCCAGCTTGGCCAAAACTTAAGTCATATCGATGCCTATAATGGTGAATAAAAGGTACATGCGGAAGTGTGACACATGTGTTGGGCATGAAGCCCGTATAAATAAGCTTCTGTTTAAAGAAGCCCCCAGGTTTAATGAGCACGGATAGCGCGTCACTTTATGAGCCTTTAAAGGCTATAAGAGAGAGAGAGAGAGAGAGAGAGAGAGAAGAAGAGGAATGTAAGACAGAAAGTATATAAAAAATGGAGAGAGGAAGGAGACGAACACAGAGTCCGGCGCTAGGCATAGAATCTTCGGAGACGGGCTGCGTTCCATGGGTTCGGCTCGAGTCGGTTATCCGATGCATCTCGCAGGCGGTACGCTCCACCAGTCAGGACTTGGTCAATTATGAAGGGACCTTCCCACTTGGGCTTGAGTTTGTCCTTTTTCTTGTCCGGTAGTCGTAGAACTAATTCGCCAACGTTGTAATTTTTGGCCCGTACTTCTCTGCTTTGGTATCTTCGAGCCTGTTGTTGATAGAAAGCGGAACGGACTTTTGCCACGTCACGTTCCTCCTCCAATGCGTCCAAGCTGTCCTGCCGATCGAGCTCGGCTTCTCTTTCTTCGTACATGCGCACTCGAGGTGAGTCATGAATTATGTCGCAAGGCAAAACTGCCTCTGCACCGTACACCATAAAGAATGGTGTGTATCCGGTGGTGCGATTCGGCGTGGTCCGCAGCCCCCAGAGTACAGAGTCGAGCTCCTCTACCCAGTGCGTGTTAGATTCCTTGAGGAACCGCACTAATCTGGGTTTGATGCCGCTCATGATAAGACCATTTGCACGTTCGACCTGGCCGTTAGTTTGTGGGTGATAGACGGAAGCATAATCGAGCTTGATGCCCATGTTTTTGCACCAGAGTTTTACCTCGTCGGCCGTAAAGTTCGTGCCGTTATCCGTGATGATGCTGTGGGGGATGCCGTAACGGTGTACAACCCCGGATATAAAGTCTATCACCGGTCCGGATTCGGCCATCTTAACAGGCTTGGCTTCTATCCATTTGGTGAACTTATCCACCATGACCAGTAAGTATTTTTGCTTGTGGGTTCCGCCTTTAAGGGGTCCAACCATGTCAAGCCCCCAGACCGCGAAGGGCCAAGTGATGGGGATAGTTTGGAGGGCGGTGGGTGGCATATGGCTTTGGTTTGCAAAGAGCTGGCAACCGGTGCATCGTTGGACTAAGTCCTGGGCGTCTGCCCGGGCCGTCGGCCAATAAAAGCCTGTATGGAAGGCCTTGCTTACAAGGGACCGAGCTGCCGCGTGATGACCGCCGAGTCCGGCATGAATTTCAGCCAGGAGGTTCCGCCCTTCCTCTTTGGAGATGCACCTTTGAAGGACTCCGGTAGTGCTTTTCTTATAAAGCTCTCCCTCGTGGACTTTGTAGGCTTTGGATCGCCGCACTATGCAGCGTGCCTCGTTTTGGTCCTCGGGGAGTTCCTGCCTAGTAAGGTAGGCGAGGAATGGTTCCATCCACGGGGTGATAACGGCCATTATTACGTGGGCTGAAGGTGTTATTTCATTGGTAGAGCCTCCGATTGTGTCGGAATGTTCGGTGTCGGGCAGTGCGGTTGGGTCCGGGCTGTTATTGTTCGGCTCCCCTTCCCATACTACGGATGGCTTGAACAACCTTTCCAAGAAGATGTTGGGGGGGGGGGACTACATCGCGTTTTGTGCCGATGCATGCCAGGACATCCGCTGCCTGATTATTTTCCCGGGCTATATGGTGGAATTCGAGCCCTTCGAACCGAGCTGACATTTTTAGGACGGCGTTGCGGTAAGCTGACATTTTTGGATCCTTGGCATCGAAGTCTCCATTTATTTGGGATATTGCGAGGTTCGAGTCCCCGCGCACCTCTAGGCGTTGAATGCCCATGGATACTGCCATCCGGAGACCGTGTAAAAGGGCCTCATATTCGGCTGCATTGTTGGAGTCCGTGTACATAACCTGGAGTACGTTTGAACTGTGTCTCCTGTGGGGGACGTCAAAACGACGCCAGCCCCCAGTCCGGCCAACATCTTGGAGCCGTCGAAATGCATGATCCAATTTGAATATGTGCCGTACTCTTTAGGGAGTTCAGCCTCCGTCCATTCTGCGACGAAGTCGGCCAAGACTTGCGACTTGATGGCTCGCTGTGGCTTATAAGTTATGTCGAATGGGAGGAGCTCAATGGCCCATTTTGCAATCCGGCCCGTTGCGTCGCGGTTGTTTATAATATCGTTAAGTGGCACTTTCGAGGCTACTGTTATTGAACACTCTTGAAAGTAGTGTCGTAGCTTCCGGGATGCCATGAATACCGCATACGCAATCTTTTGATAATGTGGGTACCGTGATTTGCAGGGAGTGAGGACAGTGGACACATAATAGACCGGCTTTTGAAGGGGGAATTTGTGTCCGTCCGTTTCTCGTTCGACCACGAGTATTGTGCTTACAACCTGATGTGTTGCTGCAATGTACAATAGCATTGGTTCGCCAATGTTTGGCGCGACCAGGACTGGGTTTGTTGCCAATATGGCTTTTATTTCGTCGAGTCCGGTCGTGGCTGCATCCGTCCACTCGAAGTGTTCGGTGCGCCGAATGAGGCGGTAAAGGGGTAGGGCCTTTTCTCCCAAGCGGGAGATAAAGCGGCTTAGAGCCGCCACGCATCCGGTTAACTTCTATATTTGTTTGAGGTCCTTTGGGATATCCAGTTGCGACAGAGCTCGGATCTTGGCTGGATTTGCTTCAATTCCTCTACTGGATACAATGAAGCCCAAGAGCTTTCCGGCTGGAACGCCGAAAACACATTTTTCCGGGTTGAGCTTGATGTTGTATGTTCGGAGGTTATCGAATGTGAGCCTCAAGTCGTCTACTAGAGATTCAACATGTCTTGTTTTGACGACCACATCATCTACATATGCCTCCACTGTTTTGCCGATCTGGTTTGCCAGACATGTCTGAATCATGCGCTGATATGTTGCGCCGGCGTTTTTTAGCCCGAAGGGCATTGTGTTGAAGCAGAATGGGCCGTATGGTGTGATCAATGCCATTGCGGCTTGGTCTAGTTCTGCCATCTTGATTTGATGGTAGCCGGAATATGCATCGAGGAAACACAACGAATCGTGTCCTGCGGTAGCGTCGATAATTTGATCGATGCGGGGGAAGGGGAAGGGATCCTTTGGGCAAGCCTTGTTAAGGTCCTTAAAATCAATGCACAGGCGCCAGGATTTGTCCTTCTTTGGTACCATCACCAGGTTTGCTAGCCAGTCCGGATGTTTTATATCTCTGATGAATCCGGCCTCCAATAGCTTTGCTAGCTCTTCTCCCATGGCCTGTCTCTTAGGTTCGGAAAAACGCCGAAGAGCTTGTTTGACAGGCTTGAATCCTTTTAGGATATTTAAGCTGTGCTCGGCCAGCCTGCGTGGGATTCCTGGCATGTCTGAAGGGTGCCAGGCGAAAATGTCCTAGTTCTCTCGTAGGAACTCTCGCAGTGCGGCGTCTACATCAGGGTCTAAATGTGCCCCGATGGAAGCTGTTTTATTGGGGTCCGTTGGATGGACCTGGAATTTGACTATTTCATCCGCCGGTTTAAAGGAGGTGGACTTGGATCTTTTGTCGAGTACCACATCGTCCCTATTCACCGTAGAGCGCAGTACAGTCAGTTCCTCAGCCACTAGGGCTTCGGATAGTGCCTCGAGGGCCAGTGCGGCTGTCTTGTTTTCGGCGCGGAGTGCTATGTCCGGATCACTAGCGAGAGTGATGATCCCGTTAGGCTCGGGCATCTTGAGCTTCATGTACCCGTAATGGGGTATTGCTTGGAGGATTGTAAACGCTTCCCGCCCTAGCAGGACATGATAACCGCCGCTGAACGGAGCCACATGGAACATGACCTCTTCGGACCTGTAATTATCCGGCGTGCCGAACACCACATCTAGTGTGGTTTTTCCTGTACAGCATGCTTCCCGACTGGGGATTATTCCTCTAAAGGTTGTGCTACTTCGCTCAATGCGGTTCCAGTCTATTTCCATTTTTGAAGGGTTTCCTCATAAATGAGGTTCAATCCGCTGCCGCCGTCCATGAGTACCATGGTAAGACGAAAGTCGTCCACTATTGGACTGAGGACCAATGCGGCTGGTGCTCGGGCTGTTCGGAATTTAGATTCATCACTGGCGTTAAAGGTAATAGCCGTGTCACTCCATGGGTTTATTGTTGCTACTTGGTAGACTTCGGCAAGGCTGCGGAGTGTCCTTTTTCGCATATTATTTGATGCGAAAGTCTCGAAGACTGTTAATACCGTATTGGTGTATCTGGGGTGGCATTCTGTGGCCTCCGGAATTAGGAGATTTTCGCCAATTTTGGCCACCTGCCGGAGTATCCAACATGCTCTGAGGCTGTGAGTTGGTGTGGCATCCTCTGTACTGTGAATCTTACAGGGTCCATTAAGCCATCCTTCCAGTACGGTTCCATGCCCTGTAGAGGGTTTTTGCTTTTTAGTGCTTGATCCGGGTGTCTGGTGATGATGCACCCTTTTATTTCGGACTGGGTTTGTATTCAGGGCCGAATTGTCCCAAAATTTTATTTTGGTTTTCCAGGCGCTTTCCATCGCACAGTACTTCCGTACAATGGACGCCAAGTCAGTGAAGCATGTAATATCACGGCAACTTATGGCGTTGAGTATTCCCTTGTCCGTGCAATTATTGCAGAAGATTGAGATTGCGTCTTCCTCGCGACAGTCCCTTAGCATGTTCTTAACCAGGAGGAATCTGGCCCAGTAATGATGTACTGTTTCATCGGGCTCTTGCCTGATTTTGGATAGATCGCTTATGTTGGGGTGGGTGGGTGGAATTAAATCCGAGGCCTCACCCCATCTGAGGCTCAGAGGCCGAGGAATTTCTAAACTCGAAAATTTGGATTCCTGGATGATGTCCAATGAATCCAGCCCGTCGCCTGACTCTAAGTTCAGGTCTTGAGTGATATCCTCCCCTCCGCGGGTATCCGGCTTGGAGGGATCGGGAATCCAGACGTAGCGAGTCCTTAAGATAGATGAAGGGTCGCCGTACTGTCCCTCTACCACGGCAATGTGATGGGTGACTTGGGGAGAGTTAATCTCTCTCAGATCGGGTTTAGGCCCAATCTGGTCGTAATCCGTAGCGACTCCCAGGGCGGCGAAGCGATCCATGAGCTCGTTTATGGAGGAGAGCTCCATTGGATCTAACTGCTCGGCGAGTTCTGAGCTGACATGAAGATTGTTTTTGATGGCTCGAGAGGTCATCGTCGGCGCAGAAGCCGAACAGGCGGTCATAAGAAAACCACCTAGCCGGAGGGTTTGGCCGACAGCCAAAGCTCCCTTAGCAACGGTGCCATCTTTAAAGACGGGGCGAGGCATCCTTCCTGATGGCGACGACACAGAGGAACTCTCAATGAAAGCACCAATGTCGGTGTCAAAACCGGCGGATCTCGGGTAGGGGGTCCCGAACTGTGCGTCTAGGCCGGATGGTAACAGGAGGCAAGGGACACGAAGTTTTACCCAGGTTCGGGCCCTCTCGATGGAGGTAAAACCCTACATCCTGCTTGATTAATATTGATGATATGGGCAGTACAAGAGTAGATCTACCACGAGATCAGAGAGGCTAAACCCTAGAAGCTAGCCTATGGTATGATTGTTGTTCTATATGTTGTTCTACGGACTAAAACCCTCTGGTTTATATAGACACTGGAGAGGGTTAGGGTTACATAGAGTCGGTTACAATGGTAGGAGATCTACATATCCGTATCGCCAAGCTTGCCTTCCACGCCAAGGAAAGTCCCTTCTGGACACGGGACGAAGTCTTCAATCTTGTATCTTCATAGTCCAGGAGTCCGGCTGAAGGTATAGTCCGGCCATCCCGACACCCCCTAATCCAGGACTCCCTCACTTGCCGATCACCGGGCAAGTCAACCAAAGTCCATAATTTGTTCTCATACATGGATCCCATCTCAGATTTCATGGCCTCAAGCCATTTTGCGGAATCTGGCTCACCATCGCTTCTTCATAGTTCGTAGGTTCACTATCGGTGTCAAAACCGGCGGATCTCGGGTAGGGGGTCCCAAACTGTGCGTCTAGGCCGTATGGTAACAGGAGGCAAGGGACATGAAGTTTTACCCAGGTTCGTGCCCTCTCGATGGAGGTAAAACCCTACGTCCCGCTTGATTAATATTGATGATATGGGTAGTACAAGAGTAGATCTACCACGAGATCAGAGAGGCTAAACCCTAGAAGCTAGCCTATGGTATGATTGTTGTTGTCTATGTTGTCCTACGGACTAAAACCCTCCGGTTTATATAGACACCGGAGAGGGTTAGGGTTACACAAAGTCGGTTACAATGGTAGGAGATCTGAATATCCGTATCGCCAAGCTTGCCTTCCACGCCAAGGAAAGTCCCTTTCGGACATGGGACGAAGTCTTCAATCTTGTATCTTCATAGTCCAGGAGTCCGGCTGAAGGTATAGTCCGGCTATCCGAACACCCCCTAATCCAGGACTCCCTCAGTAGCCCCTGAACCAGGCTTCAATGACGACGAGTCCGGCGCGCAGATTGTCTTCGGCATTGCAAGGCGGGTTCCTCCTCCAAGTACTTCATAGAAGATTTTGAACACAAAGATAGTGTCCGGCTCTGCAAAATAAGTTTCCACATATTGCCATAGAGAGAATAACATTTACACGAATCTAATATGCTGACGTATTCCGTAGTGTGTCACACCACGGCCAAGCCTTTATCCGAGTCGTTTCATTATCCCACCTCAGCGCGTCATGCGAGGCGGTTTCCTTGGCACGTCTTGTTAAAGCAGAGATCGTGTCCCCTTATTTCAGGATTCTCATCAATACGGGCGTGGGTAACCCAACCGTGCCATTCATTACAGCGCTTGGAGATAGGTGAGTTTTACCAGGCTGGTGTGGACACGTAGTTGCGTCTACCCATATAAGGGGATAAGGATCCACCTTTTCACCTATGCCTTCTTCCTCCTCTGCCTATCCATTCTCGCGCACTCGAGCTCCAGCGCCCAAGTCCGCACTCCCCACCTCAACCTTCTCCAGCCATGTCCGGAGCGGGAGGCAAGTGGATGGTCTCCTCCGTCACGGAGGGACCCATCAAAAAGCTGAGGAAGGCCAGATACCTGTCTAACGACATCGCGTACCGGCTTCCCGAAAAGGGGCAGCTCATCCCCACCCCTAGCCCCATGAGAGGGTGGTGTTCCTCCCCCCATTTCCTCCGCGGACTGAGCTTCCCTCTCCACCCATTTGTCCCGGGGCTCATGTTCTACTATGGCCTAGATTTCCACGATCTGGCCCCGAACTTTGTCCTCAACATCTCGGCGTTTATCATCGTGTGCGAGGCTTTCCTCCACATCCGCCCCCATTTCGGCCTATGGCTCAAGACTTTCAACGTTAAGCCGAAGGTGGTGCGTGGCAACCAAGCGGAGTGCGGAGGCGCCATGGTGGGCAAGATGGCCAACGTCCTATGGCTCGAGGGCTCCTTTGTGGAGACCCTGAAGGGGTGGCAATCGGGGTGGTTTTACATCACCGAGCCGCGCGACCCTGAATGGGTCGCACCCCCCGAGTTTCGATCCGGACCCCCTACGCGGCTCACCTCCTGGAAGGAGACGGGCCTATCGTGGGGTAAGAAATGAGAGCTGACCGGACTCCAAACATGCATCCAAACCCTGGTAGACAAGAAGCTCAAGCTTGTCAATGTAGTCCAGGTTATGCTCATCCGCCTGATCCTCCCGTGTCAACAACGGGCTTTCAACCTGTGGGAGTTCGACCCGGCGCGGCACCAGACTCTGAGCAGGCTCTTCGACACGACATACGAAGATGCCTAGAAGGTGCTTTTCAAGGGCGCCGAGGCCCCCGCATCCTCTACTGAGGATCGCGGATTCAGTACGCAGCGTCACGCTCATGCGGTAAGATGTTTTTTTTTTCCTTTTACAGGGTATCAGTTTTTCATAGTTTGACTCCATGCGGGATCTAAGCTCCCTTACCTTTGACAGGATTGGCAGGTGACGTCCGGACAGATCAACTGTCCGGCTCCTTTGCCCGAAGGCCCAGCGGACGCTCGCTTGGCGAAGCTGCTGGTTCCGGCACCCTATGTGGTGCCGGAGAAGAAGGCCGCGAAAAAGGCCACGGGGACTCGAAAGAGTGCCCGGCGCCAGGAGGTGTCGGATCCATCATCCGACGGTTTCGAGGCGCATTCCTCCCGTGAAGACGAGGAGGAAGAAGAAGAGACCTCTCCCCCTCCAGCGGGAGGAGAGAAGAAAAGGAAGGCCGCCCTCTCTGGGGAGGCCGGAGGGTCCAAGAAGGGGAAAACCCTTCCTCCGGACTACTCCACCGACGCCGACGACGGCGGAGAGGAGTGGCAGCCTAGGGCCAAGCCCCTAGCAAAATCGTAAGTATCCGGATACTAGAGTAATTCATAGTATTCGTTTATTGCACAGCTTTCCCTTATGTCGAATATGTTCATGCAGCCCACCCAAAGACCGGCTCGACGCATCGTCGAGCGGCTCACTGGACTCGTCAGACGTGAACTCGCTTCCGACGGCTTCCTCCCCCCGCCCTACGGACGACACCGAAGTGTTGTCCCAACAGGTTCCAAGCCAGGAGGAGGTGGTCCTGGAGGCACCGCAGGGCGACCTCCCGGACTCCAGGAGTAAATGGGATGAAACCCCCAAGGGCTCCAAGTCCGGCTCTAGGCCGGACTCCGCTCCGGAGCCTTCAAAGGTTCCAGAGTCCGGCGGGGGACCTCCTTCCAAGAGGAGCAAGCCCACCGTACCGGTGTCCCCCGTCCAACCGGAGGCGCCGGACAATCTGTTGGAGGCGCTCCAAGGCGCCTGCATCGACGAGGAGCACCGCACTATTATGAGTGCGGTGGTCCAGAAGGTTCAGTCCGCCAAGAGCAGACTGACTGAAGCTTGTACGAGCCTTTTAACAGGCTTTGAGGTAAGTAAAGAATGTGTAAATAATGTTACCGCATAGACAGTAGCCCCTGATGCTCTGTTTGGCGTTCGGGAAGAAAAGCCAAATAGAGGATCAAATAAAATTCGCAGGAGTCTAACAAAAAGGAGTCAATATGCGTATGCAGGCTTCTCTGCTTGCGTCTGCCGCACTAACTGCGGAAGTGGACACGCTAAAGCAGAACCTCGAGCGGTCCGAGCAAGAGCTCGGGCGCGCCAAGAAGCAGCTCGAGGACAATGAAGGTAAGAAATACCTTGTTTAAATATATATAAAAAGGTGCAATTGCAAAAAATGACAGGATTATCGTGGCTATTTTAGGGGCCATGTCTGAGGTGGCGACCCTTAAGCAAGCGCTGCTCGAGGCTGAGAAGAAAGCGGCCACGGAGCGCACCGAGCGGGAGAGGTATGAGGCCCAGGTTGGCAAGGTGCGGCAAGAGCTCCAGGTTCTCATGAAAAAGCATGAGAGTTTGGAGCTTGACTCAAAGAAGCGAGCGTCCGAGCTCGCGGCGGCTATTGAAAATGCCAAGTCTGCCAAAGCCGAATCCCAGAAGACCCTCCAGGAGTTGGATGAGGTGAAGAAGATAGCGGCGGGTAAGGCATTCTTTATGCAAAGCAAACACATAAACGTGAGTTAGTTGTTACTTACCCGAATCCGGAGCTCTCCAGGAGCATTCGCAGATCTTCCCTGGAGTGTGTCCGATGCCGCCGCATTCTATCAAGGCGAGGAGGGCAGCTCGACAGAGAATGTGTTCTGGTCTCAGTATGCTGAGGCCGGACACCCCGTGCCCCTGAGCGACCAGATGAAGCAACTGGTCGAGCTCCACAAGGCGGCCGAACAGGCCATGAAGGGCCTCCTAGTTCGGCTGTGGCCTGGAGAGGCTCTGCCTGGGAGCTATTTCGGGCTGGTGCGGCGGCTGGTGGAGGCCTGTCCAAGGCTCGAAGTCATCAAGCGCTCCGTCTGCATTGAAGGTGCCCATAGGGCCTTGCCCATGCTAAGGTGCACTGGGGCAAGCTGGATGCTGAGAAACTTGTGAAGGATGGGCCACCGCCGGGGAAAGAGCATCGCAAGCCCGAGAATTATTATAAGGATGTTCTGAAGGGTGCCTGCCTTGTGGCGGATGAATGTTCTAGGGATGTAATTTTTGAGTGAAACTTGCTCGTTTTGTCCTGTGCGCTGGAAACTTGTTCATATGCACTAAGCAATGCTATTTGTAATTTAAAATATTACCTTCTGTGTGGCTGTTTATCAATTCTGAGAGATGGCAAGTCGTCGGCTTCTGCCCCCGTGCCGCTAGTGCTGGGGTGTTCGGGGATAACCTGAGCGCTCTTTTTCCCATGTTTGGGTCCTTCGAGGGAGGCGCTCAGCCCAACGAACAAGGCAATCAGACTATAATGCATGAACACTCTCACTTAGCCATAGAATTCTATAATTTTAAATTTCGGCGAAGCCCCTGGTATTCGGAAGACCGAGTTCGGGGCACTATCCATGCCCTGGCCGGACAGAGCCGGCTCCTTGCCCTAAGCGGCATAAGTCTTTAGGGACTCGAAAAACCTCTCGAACAGCGACCAGCTCTCGCTTCATCATGACAGTTAGTTTTAGCTTTCTCCACTGAGGTGCTCGACCCAGCTCAACTGGGGCACAATCGCAGTGGTTCTCCTAGTGCTACCTTAGCCGATATAGCGGAACGTAAGGCACCAAAACATAGGAGCCGGGCAAACCCAACTATTGACCCAAGACATGATTCGGAGTCGATGCATATAATGCTATAAGTTCGGGGTGTCGCACTTGTTAAAGTGTTCAGACTTCTCACACCATATTGAGGGGGACTAAAGCCCCTGGCGTTTTTTGGCCGTACCAACGTGTATGGGTGCAACATGTCATTAAGGAACATATATATATAAAGAAAAAAAGAGTAATGCAAAAATAGACAAAAGATATGCATTGTTTATTAAAAAGGGGCTGCGATTAAAGCAGAACGATACAAATAATGCGATAAGTGAAAGGTTGGACTATTTAACATGTCCATTCCAGGGGCAAGTTGCGGAATAGTATGCGGAACAGGTATACTGCTCGTGATAGAGACCACCTGGGAGTTCCGTAATGCGGCGTGGCTTGTCTGCTTCCCTGGTTCTTGCATCGTTTGTGCGGCAATTGAATTGCCGAACAGGCCTTCCGAAGGATGGAGTCCTGAAAGTAAGAGAAAATTAAAAAATCGGCAGCCCCTGGTATGGTTTAGGCCGTGTTTCGGGCGTGCCGTGATGGTGCCCCTCCCCCTGTACCCATGGTATCTCTAGAGCGTAGTTATGTACGCGAAGTACTGGCGTCGCCTTTTTGCGAGGGTTGGGGTTGGGGCCGCATTGCTACGCCTGCTCGGATCATGCCAGGCGGTCTTGTTGTAGGTTACTCCGGGCGCGCTTGATGGTGTCCGGTCGTTTAGTGGCTGGACTGGAGAACTGCCTGGAGAGGCTGCTTTGTACTTCCGTTGCAAGGGCCGCCGTGTGCTCCTCCGTTCGGAGGGAGTGTTCGGTGTTTCCATTGACCGTAATTACTCCTCGAGGGCCTGGAATCTTGAGCTTAAGGTATGCGTAGTGCGGTACCGCATTGAACTTGGCGAATGCGGTTCGCCCGAGCAGTGCGTGATAACCACTGCGGAACGGGACTATGTCGAAGATTAACTCCTCGCTTCGGAAATTATCCGGAGATCCGAAGACCACTTCAAGTGTGACTGAGCCTGTACAGTTGGCCTCTACACCTGGTATTACACCTTTAAAGGTCGTTTTGGTGGGCTTAATCCTTGAGGGATCTATGCCCATTTTCCGCACTGTATCCTGGTAAAGCAGGTTCAGGCTGCTGCCGCCGTCCATAAGGACTCTAGTGAGATGAAATCCGTCAATAATTGGGTCTAGAACCAATGCGGCGAATCCGCCATGACGGATGCTAGTGGGATGGTCCCTTCGATCAAAAGTGATCGGGCAGGAGGACCATGGGTTGAACTTTGGGGCGACTGGCTCCACCGCGTATGTGTCCCTTAACGCACGCTTCCGCTCCCTTTTGGGGACGTGGGCTGTGTATATCATGTTCACCGTCCGCACTTGTGGGGGAAAACCCTTCTGTCCACTGTTGTTCGGCGGCCGGGGCTCCTCGTCGTCATCGCTATGCAGCCCCTTGTCTTCATTTTCGGTGTTTGACTTGCCCGCCTGCTTGAACACCCAACAATCCCTGTTGGTGTGATTGGCCGGCTTTTCAGGGGTGCCATGTATCTGGCACAAGCGGTCGAGTATTCAGTCCAAACTGGACGGGCCCCTAGGATTCCTTTTGAATGGCTTTTTCCGCTGAACGGATTTAGAGCCTCTGAATCCGGCATTAACTGTCGTATCCTCAACATTGTCGCCGTTAATGCGGCGCTTCTGCTTGTTGCGACGCGACCTGCCACTGCTGTCCCTGGTGTCCGAGTTACCAGGGTGCTTGGTCATGTTGTTGCTATGAGCAAGCCAGCTGTCTTCTCCCGCGCAAAAGCGGGTCATGAGTGTCGTGAGTGCTGCCATAGATTTCGGCTTTTCCTGTCCAAGGTGCCGGGCCAGCCACTCGTCACGGATATTGTGCTTGAAGGCTGCTAGGGCCTCAGCGTCCGGACAGTCGACTATTTGATTTTTCTTTGTTAGGAACCGTGTCCAGAATTGCCTGGCCGATTCCTCTGGCTGCTGAATTACGTGACTTAGGTCATCGGCGTCTGGGGTCACACATAAGTGCCCTGGAAATTGTCGAGGAATGTGGCTTCCAGGTCCTCCCAACAACTGATTGATCCTGTTGGCAAGCTGTTAAGCCAATGCCGAGCTGGTCCTTTAAGCTTGAGTGGGAGGTATTTGATGGCGTGGAAATCGTCGCCGCGGGCCATGTGGATATGAAGGAGATAGTCCTCGATCCATACCGCAGGATCTGTTGTGCCATCATATGATTCGATGTTTACGGGTTTGAAACCCTCGGGGATTTTATGATCCATTATTTTGTCTGTGAAGCATAGTGGGTGTGCAGCGCCTCTGTACTGGGCTATATCACGACGTAGCTCCAATGAGCTTTGTCTACCGCGGCTTGAGTGGAGCGCCGAGAGGCCTCTCTATCGCGGCCACGAGGTGGCCGGTCGGCCGCATCAAGTGCTTCCTCCTCTAATCGGGGTAGCAACCTGCGCTTTGGGTAGCTCTTGGAGGGGCGTTCGAGTTTATGCTCCTCGGCCGCAAGGACTTCAGTCCATCTGTCGACTAGCAAATCTTGATCAGCTCTAAGCTGTTGCTGTTTTTTCTTGAGGCTTCTTGTCGTGGCCATAAGCCTGCGTTGAAAACGCTCTTGCTCGACGGGATCCTCTGGCACGACGAATTCGTCGTCGTCGAGGCTTGCCTCGTCTTCGGAGGGAGGCATATAATTATCATCCTCGACCTCTATGTCAGCCGCTCTCTCCTGAGGGCTGGTTTCTCCATCCTCCTGTGCTAAATCTTGCTGGAGGGGGTTTTCTTCGGCACTTTCCAGAGTATTATTATCTCCCGTGCCGGAATCGCCGCATTTGTTTTGGCGGGATTTTGAGCGGTGCCGCTGACGCCAGCGCTTAGGCTGTTTCTTGGAGGGGTCATCCTCCGCTGTTCCATCGCCATCTCCTTTTTTTGGGGTGTCCACCATGTATATGTCATATGACGAGGTGGCTTTCCAGGGCCTAGTAGGCGCTGGTTCTTCATCATCTCCTCCATCGGCGTCCATACCGTCGATGTCTTCGGAGTCGAAGTCGAGCATGTCGGTTAAATCATCAAAAGTGGCTACAAAGTGGGTGGTGGGTGGGCTTTGAATTTCTTCATCGTCCATATCCCAACCTTGCTGACTGTAGTCCGGCCAGGGCTCTCCTGACAAAGAGAGAGACTTCAGTGTCTTTAGAATATCGCCGAAAGGCGAGTGCTGAAAGATGTCCGCGGCAGTAAACTCCATGATCGGCGCCCAATCGGATTCGATCGGCAGTGGCGCGGAGGGTTCGGAGTCCGGAGAGGAGTCCAACTCCTTGGAATCACGAGTCTCGCAGAGTGCGGGGCTGGTGTTCGGCTCAATCGCCGTTGGGATCGCAGCCCCGAGGTGGCGTCCAACCGCCCATCCTCGATCGGCGCAGTTGGCTCCGAATTAAGGGTCGAAGCCGATGCGGGTGCGGCCTCCAGGGCACTGTTCGGTGGCAGAGCTAGATCATGCTCGTCGGGACAGTGTGACGCGCTCGGCAGTGGCTCGAATCCGTCGAAGATCAAGTCCCCGCGGATGTTAGCCGTGTAGTTAAAACTTCCAAATCGGACCTGACGGCCAGGGGCGTAGCTTTCGATCTGCTCCAGATGGCCAAGTGAATTGGCCCGCAGTGCGAAGCCGCCGAAGACGAAGATCTGTCCGGGGAGGAAGGTCTCACCCTGGACTGCATCGCTATTGATGATCGTAGGAGCCATCGAGCCTGACGGCGACGACACAGAGGAACTCTCAATGAAAGCACCAATGTCGGTGTCAAAAGCGGCGGATCTCGGGTAGGGGGTCCCGAACTGTGCGTCCAGGCTGGATGGTAACAGGAGTCAAGGGACACGAAGTTTTACCCAGGTTCGGTCCCTCTCAATGGAGGTAAAACCCTACGTCCTGCTTGATTAATATTGATGATATGGGTAGTACAAGAGTAGATCTACCACAAGATCGGAGAGGCTAAACCCTAGAAGCTAGCCTATGGTATGATTGTTGTTGTCTATGTTGTCCTACGGACTAAAACCCTCCGGTTTATATAGACACCGGAGAGGGTTAGGGTTACACAAAGTCGGTTACAATGGTAGGAGATCTGAATATCCGTATCGCCAAGCTTGCCTTCCACGCCAAGGAAAGTCCCTTCCGGACACGGGACAAAGTCTTCAATTTTGTATCTTCATAGTCCCGGAGTCCGGCTGGAGGTATAGTCCGGCTATCCGAACACCCCCTAATCTAGGACTCCCTCATTCACCATGGTCAAGCAACATGATTTCCAGAATAGGATTACCGTACCACTCTGGTGCGGATCTTACTCTGGTTGACCTATGAGGTTCGGTAGTAACTTGATCTGAAGTTTCATGATCATCATCATTAGCTTCCTCACTAATTTGTGTAGGAGTCACAGGAACAGATTTCTGTGATGAACTACTTTCCAATAAGGGAGCAGGTACAATTACCTCATCAAGTTCTACTTTCCTCCCACTCACTTCTTTCGAGAGAAATTCCTTCTCTAGAAAGGATCCACTTTTAGCAACAAAGATCTTTTCTTTGGATCTATGATAGAAGGTGTACCCAAGAATTTCCTTTGAGTATCGTCTACGTACCCTCGTAGACCGTAAGCGGAAGCGTTATGAGAACGCGGTTGATGTAGTTGTACGTCTTCACGATCCGACCGATCCAAGTACCGAACGCATGACACCTCCGAGTTCAGCACACGTTCAACTCTATGACGTCCCACGAATTTCGATCCAGCAGAGCTTCACGGGAGAGTTCCGTCAGCACGACGGCGTGATGATGGTGATGATGTTGCTACCGACACAAGGCTTCGCCTAAGCACCGCTACGATGTGATCAAGGTGGATTATGATGGAGGGGGCACCGCACATGACTTGGAACAATCAACTTGTGTCTCCTAGGGTGTCCCCCTGCCCCCCTATATAAAGGAGCAAGGGGGGAGGCCGGTCGGCCCTTGCAGGGCGCGCCAGGAGGAGGAGTTCTCCTCCTAGTAGGAGTAGGACCCCCTTTACTACTCCTACTAGGAGGGGGAAAGGAAGTAGGAGAGGGGGAAGGAAGGAGAGGGAGGAAAGGAGGAAAGGGGCCCCGGCCCCCTAGTCCAATTCCGTTTGGGCTAGGGGGGCGCGCGCCCTGCCTCCTCTCTTCCACCACTTGGCCCATGAGGCCCAATACGTCTTCCCCGTATTCCCATAACTCCCCGGTACTCCGAAAAATACACGAATCACTTAGAACCTTTTCGATGTCCGAATATAGTCGTCCAATATATCGAAATTTATGTCTTGACCATTTTGAGACTCCTCGTCATGTCCCCGATCTCATCCGGGACTTCGAACTACCTTCGGTACATCAAATCACATAAACTCATAATACCGATCGTCACCGAACGTTAAGCGTACGGACCCTACGGGTTTGAGAACTATGTAGACATGACCGAGACACGTCTCCGGTCAATAACCGATAGCGGAACCTGGATGTTCATATTGGTTCCTACATATTCTACGAAGATCTTTATCGGTCAAACCGCATAACAACATACGTTGTTCCCTTTGTCATCAGTATGTTACTTGCCCGAGATTCGATCGTCGGTATCTCAATACCTAGTTCAATCTCATTACAGACAAGTCTCTTTACTCGTTTCCGTAATGCACCATCCCGCAACTAACTCATTAGTTGCATTGCTTGCAAGGTTTATAATGATGTGCATTACTGAGTTGACCCAGAGATACCTCTCCGACAATCGGAGTGACAAATCCTAATCTCGATCTATGTCAACTCAACAAGTACCATCGGAGACACCTATAGAGCACCTTTATAATCACACAGTTACGTTGTGACGTTTGGTAGCACACAAAGTGTTCCTCCGGTAATCGGGACTTGCATAATCTCATAATCATAGGAACATGTATAAGTCATGAAGAAAGCAATAGCAGTAAACTAAAACAATCAAGTGCTAAGCTAACGGAATGGGTCAAGTCAATCACATCATTCTCCTAATGATGTGATCCCGTTTATCAAATGACAACTCATGTCTATGGTTAGGAAACATAACCATCTTTGATTAACGAGCTAGTCAAGTAGAGGCATACTAGTGACACTCTGTTTGTCTATGTATTCACACATGTATTATGTTTCCGGTTAATACAATTCGAGCATGAATAATAAACATTTATCATGAAATAAGGAAATAAATAATAACTTGATCACACTATCAAAACGTTTATTCCAACTCTGAGAGGCTTGCACCAGTCCATAAATGGATCGCTGGAGCTTGCACACTTTGTTAGCACACTTTGGATCGATAAAACCTTCAGGTTGCATCATATACAACTCTTCTTCCAAAAATCCATTCGGGAATGCAGTCTTTACATCCATTTGCCAAAGTTCATAATCATAAAATGCGGCAATTTCTAACATGATTCGGACAGACTTAAGCATCGCTATGGGTGAGAAGGTCTCATCATAGTCAACTCCTTGAATTTGTCAAAAACCTTTCACAACAAGTCGAGCTTTGTAGACAGTAACATTACCGTCAGTGTTAGTCTTCTTCTTGAAGATCCATTTATTCTCGATGGCTTGCCGATCGTCGGGCAAGTCAACCAAAGTCCACACTTTGTTCTCATACATGGATCCCATCTCAGATTTCATGGCCTCAAGCCATTTTGCTGAATCTGGGCTCATCATCGCTTCCTCATAGTTCGTAGGTTCGTCATGGTCAAGTAACATGACCTCCAGAACAGGATTACCGTACTACTCTGGTGCGGATCTTACTCTGGTTTACCTACAAGGTTCGGTAGTAACTTGATCTGAAGTTTCATGATCATCATCATTGGCTTCCTCACTAATTGGTGTAGGTGTCACAGGAACCGGTTTCTGTGATGGACTACTTTCCAATAAGGGAGCATGTATAGTTACCTCATCAAGTTCTACATTCCTCCCACTCACTTCTTTCGAAAGAAACTCCCTCTCTAGAAAGGATCCATTCTTAGCAACAAATGTCTTGCCTTCGGATCTGTGATAGAAGGTGTACCCAACAGTCTCCTTTAGGTATCCTATGAAGACACATTTCTCTGATTTGGGTTCGAGCTTATTAGGTTGAAACTTTTTCACATAAGCATCGCAGCCCCAAACTTTAAGAAACGACAACTTTGGTTTCTTGCTAAACCATAGTTCATAAGGCATCGTCTCAACGGATTTAGATGGTGCCCTATTTAACGTGAACGCAGCTATCTCTAAAGCGTAACCCCAAAATGATAGCGGTAAATCAGTAAGAGACATCATAGATTGCACCATATCTAGTAAAGTATGATTACGACGTTCGGACACACCATTACGCTGTGGTGTTCTGGGTGGCGTGAGTTGCGAAACCATTTCACATTGTTTCAAATGAAGATCAAACTCGTAACTCAAATATTCTCCTCCATGATCAGATCGTAGAAACTTTATTTTCTTGTTACGATGATTTTCCACTTCACTCTGAAATTCTTTGAACTTTTCAAATGTTTTAGACTTATGTTTAATCAAGTAGATATACCCATATCTCCTCAAATCATCTGTGAAGGTGAGAAAATAACGATACCTGCCGCGAGCCTCAATATTCATCGGACGACATACATCAGTATGTATGATTTCCAACAAATCTGTTGCTCGCTCCATAGTTCCGGAGAACGGCATTTTAGTCATCTTGCCCATGAAGCATGGTTCGCAAGTACCAAGTGATTCGTAATCAAGTGATTCCAACAGTCCATCAGAATGGAGTTTCTTCATGCGCTTTACACCAATATGACCTAAACGACAGTGCCACAAATAAGTTACACTATCATTATCAACTCTGCATCTTTTGGCTTCAACATTATCAATATGTGTATCACTACTATCGAGATTCATTAAAAATAGACCACTCTTCAAGTGTGCATGACCATAAAAGATATTACTCATATAAATAGAACAACCATTATTTTCTGATTTAAATGAATAACCGTCTCGCATCAAACAAGATCCAGATATAATGTTCATGCTCAACGCTGGCACCAAATAACAATTATTCGGGTCTAAAACTAATCCCGAAGGTAGATGTAGAGGCAGCGTGTCGACGGCGATCACAACGACTTTGGAACCATTTCCCACGCGCATCATCACCTCGTCCTTAACCAATCTTCGCTTAATCCATAGTCCCTGTTTTGAGTTGCAAATATTAGCAACAGAACCAATATCAAATACCCAGGTGCTACTGCGAGCTTTAGTAAGGTACACATCAATAACATGTATATCACATATACCTTTGTTCACCTTGCCATCCTTCTTATCCGCCAAATACTTGGGGCAGTTCCGCTTCCAGTGACCAGTCCCTTTGTAGTAGAAGCACTCAGTCTCAGGCTTAGGTCCAGACTTGGGTTTCTTCTCTTGAGCAGCAACTTGTTTGCCGTTCTTCTTGAAGTTCCCTTTCTTCTTCCCTTTACCTTTTTTCTTGAAACTGGTTGTCTAGTTGACCATCAACACTTGATGCTCCTTCTTTATTTCTACCTCCGCAGCTTTTAGCATTGCGAAGAGCTCAGGAATTGTCTTATCCATCCATTGCTTATTATAGTTCATGACGAAGCTCTTGTAGCTTTGTGGTAGTGATTGAAGAACTCTGTCAATGACACTATCAACAGGAAGATTAACTCCCAGTTGAGTCAAGTGGTTATGGTACCTAGACATTCTGAGTATATGTTCACTGATAGAACTATTATCCTCCATCTTGCAGCTGTAGAACTAATTGGAGACTTCACATCTCTCAATCCGGTCATTTGCTTGAAATATTAACTTCAACTCCTGGAACATCTCATATGCTCCCTGACGTTCAAAACAACGTTGAAGTCCCGGTTATAAGCCGTAAAGCATGGCACACTGAACTATCGAGTAGTCATCAGCTTTGCTCTGCCAGATGTTCATAACATCTAGCGTTGCTCCTGCAGCGGGTTTGGCACCTAGCGGTGCTTACAGGACGTAATTCTTCTGTGCAGCAATGAGGATAATCCTCAAGTTACGGACCCAGTCCGTGTAATTTCTACCGTCATCTTTCAACTTTGCTTTCTCAAGGAACACATTAAAATTTAATGGAACAACAACACAGACCATCTATCTACAACAACATAGACAAGCAAAATACTATCAGGTACTAAGTTCATGATAAATTAAAGTTCAATTAATCATATTTAAGAACTCCCACTTAGATAGACATCCCTCTAATCATCTAAGTGATCACATGATCCATATCAACTAAACCATGACCGATCATCCCGTGAAATGGAGTAGTTTTCAAATGCTGAACATCACTATGTTGATCATATCTACTATATGATTCACGCTCGACCTTTCAGTCTCAGTGTTCCGAGGCCATATCTGCATATGCTAGGCTCGTCAAGTTTAACCCGAGTATTTCTGCGTGTGCAAAACTGGCTTGCACTGAAGAAAATATGCCCTAGAGGCAATAATAAAGTTATTATTTATTTCCTTATATCATGATAAACGTTTATTATTCATGATAGAATTATATTAACCGAAAACTTAATACATGTGTGAGTACATAGACAAACAGAGTGTCACTAGTATGCCTCTACTTGACTAGCTCGTTGATCAAAGATGGTTATGTTTCCTAACCATAGACATGAGTTTTCATTTGATAAACGGGATCACATCATTAGGAGAATGATGTGATTGACTTGACCCATTCTGTTAGCTTAGCACTTGACCGTTTTAGTTTACTGCTATTGCTTTCTTCATGACTTATACATGTTCCTATGACTATGAGATTATGCAACTCCCGATTACCGGAGGAACACTTTGTGTGCTACCAAACGTCACAACGTAACCGGGTGATTATAAAGGTGCTCTACAGGTGCCTCCGATGGTACTTGTTGAGTTGGCATAGATCGAGATTAGGATTTGTCACTCCGATTGTCGGAGAGGTATCTCTGGGCCCTTTCGGTAATGCACATCACTATAAGCCTTGCAAGCAATGCAACTAATGAGTTAGTTGCGGGATGATGCATTACGGAAATGAGTAAAGAGACTTGCTGGTAATGAGATTGAACTAGGTATTGAGATACCGACGATCAAATCTCGGGCAAGTAACATACCGATGACAAAGAGAACAACGTATGTTGTTATGCGGTTTGACCGATAAAGATCTTCATAGAATATGTAGGAGCCAGTATGAACATCCAGGTTCCGCTATTGGTTATGTCTCGGTCATGTCTACATAGTTCTCAAACCCGTAGGGTCCGCACGCTTAACGTTCAGTGACGATCGGTATTATGAGTTTATGTGATTTGATGTACCGAAGGTAGTTCGGAGTCCCGGATGAGATTGGGGACATGCGAGAAGTCTCGAAATGGTCGAGACGTAAAGATCAATATATTGGACGACTATATTCGGACATCGGAAAGGTTCTGAGTGATTCGGGTATTTTTCGGAGTACCGGGGAGTTACAGAATACGGGGAAGAAGTATTGGGCCTCATGGGCCAAGTGGTGGAAGAGAGTGTTGGGGATCGTTGCAGAAATTAAAATTTTTCTACGCATCACCAATATCAATCTATGGAGAGACTAGCAACCAGAGAGAGAGAGAGAGAGAGAGAGGAGTGCATCTTCATACCCTTGAAGACCGCGAGACGGAAGCGTTACAAGAACGCGGATGAAGGAGTCGTACTCGCAGCGATTCAGATCGCAGTTGATTCCGATCTAAGCGCCGAACAACGGCGCCTCCGCGTTCAACACACGTGCAGCACGGGGACGTCTCCTCCTTCTTGATCCAGCAAGGGGGGAGGAGAAGTTGGGGAAGAACTCCGGCAGCATGATGGCGTGGTGGTGGAGCTTGCTGTTCTCTGGCAGGGCTTCGCCAAGCTCAACGGAGGAGGGGGTGTAGAAGAGGGGGAGGGTTGTGCCTTGGATGAGGTGCTGCTATCCTCCCTCCTCCCCTCTATTTATAGGGCGAAGGGGGAAGGGGGCCGACCCCTATAGATGAGATCTAGAGGGGGGCGGCCAAGGGGAGGGGGCTTGCCCCCCCAAGCCAAGGGGGTGCCCCCTTTAGGGTTTCCCCTCAACCCTAGGCGCATCGGCCTGATACGTCTCCAACGTATCTATAATTTTCTATTGTTCCATGCTATTATATTATTGACCTTGGATGTTTTATATGCATTACTATGCTATTTTATATGATTTTTGGGACTAACCTATTAACCTAGAGCCCAGTGCCAGTTTATATTTTTTCCTTGTTTTTAAGTATCGCGGAAAAGGAAAATCAAACGGAGTCCAATTGACCCGAAACTTCACGGAGATCATTTTTGGACCAGAAGAAGCCCACGGAGTACCGGAGGTGGGCCAGAAGAGCCCCGAGGCCACCACGAGGGTGGGGGCGCGCCCTACCCCCTAGGCACGCCCCCTGCCTCATGGGCCCCTCGTGGCTCCCCTAACCGACTTCTTTCGCCTATATATATATCCATATACCCTAAAAACATCCGAGAACAGAATAGATCGGGAGTTCCACCGCCAGAAGCCTCCGTAGCCACCGAAAACCAATCTAGACCCGTTCTGGCACCCTGCCGGAGGGGGAATCCCTCTCCAGTGGCTATCTTCATCATCCCGACGCTCTCCATGACGAGGAGGGAGTAGTTCACCCTTGGGGCTGAGGGTATGTACCAGTAGCTATGTGTTTGATCTCTCTCTCTCTCTCTCGTGTTCTTGAGGTGGTACGATCTTGATGTATCGCGAGCTTTGCTATTTGATACGTCTCCAACATATCTATAATTTTTGATTGTTCCATGCTATTATATTATCAACCCTGGATGTTTTATATGCATTTATATGCTATTTTATATGATTTTGGGACTAACCTATTAACCCAGAGCCCAGTGCCAATTTCTGTTTTTTCCTTGTTTTAGAGTATCACAGAAAAGGAAAATCAAACGGAGTCCAATTGACCTGAAACTTCACGGAACTTATTTTTTGAACGGAAGCAAACCAGAAGACTTGGGGTGTACGAAAGGGAAGCAACGAGGAAGGCACGAGGCAGGGGGCGCGCCCACCCCCTGGGCGCGCCCTCCACCCTCGTGGGCCCCGGCCCCCCTGATGTACTTCTTCCTCCTATATATACCCATATGCCCTAAAAACTTCGGGGAGCACAATAGATCGGGAGTTCCGCCGCCAGAAACCTCCGTAGCCACCGAAAGCCAACCTAGACCCGTTACGACACCCTGCCGGAGGGGGAATCCCTCTCCGGTGGCCATCTTCATCATCCTGGTGCTCTCCATGACGAGGAGGGAGTAGTTCTCCCTCAGGGCTGAGGGTATGTACCAGTAGCTATGTGTTTGATCTCTCTCTCTCTCTCGTGTTCTTGATTTGGCATGATCTTGATGTATCGCGAGCTTTGCTATTATAGTTGGATCTTATGTTTCTCCTCCCCCTCTACTCTCTTGTAATGGATTGAGTTTCCCCCCTTGAAGTTATCTTATCGGATTGAGTCTTTAAAGATTTGAGAACACTTGGTGTATGTCTTGCCGTGCGTATCTGTGGTGACAATGGGATATCACGTGATTCACTTGATGTATGTTTTGGTGATCAACTTGCGGGTTCCGCCCATGAACCTATGCATAGGGGTTCGCACACGTTTTCGTCGTGATTCTCCGGTAGAAACTTTGGGGCACTCTTTGAGGTTCTATGTGTTGGTTGAATAGATGAATCTGAGATTGTGTGATGCATATCGTATAATCATACCCACAGATACTTGAGGTGACATTGGAGTATCTAGGTGACATTAGGGTTTTGGTTGATTTGTGTCTTAAGGTGTTATTCTAGTATGAACTCTAGGGCTGTTTGTGACACTTATAGGAATAGCCCAACGGATTGATTGGAAAGAATAACTTTGAGGTGGTTTCGTACCCTACCATAATCTCTTCGTTTGTTCTCCGCTATTAGTGACTTTGGAGTGACTCTTTGTTGCATGTTGAGGGATAGTTATGTGATCCAATTATGTTATTATTGTTGAGAGAACTTGTACTGGTGAAAGTATGAACCCTAGGCCTTGTTTCAACGCATTGCAATACCGTTTACGCTCACTTTTATCATCAGTTACCTTGCTGTTTTTATATTTTCAGATTACAAAAACCATTATCTACTATCCATATACCACTTGTATCACCATCTCTTCGCCAAACTAGTGCACCTATACAATGTACCATTGTATCAGGTGTGTTGGGGACACAAGAGACTCTTTGTTATTTGGTTGCAGGGTTGCTTGAGAGATACCATCTTCATCCTACGCCTCCTACGGATTGATAAACCTTAGGTCATCCACTTGAGGGAAATTTGCTACTGTCCTACAAACCTCTGCACTTGGAGGCCCAACAACGTCTAGAAGAAGAAGGTTGTGTAGTAGACATCACTATTATATTTGGATCTTATGATGTTTCTCCCCCTCTACTCTCTTGTGATGAATTGAGTTTTCCCTTTGAAGTTATCTTATCGGATTGAGTCTTTAAGGATTTGAGAACACTTGATGTATGTCTTGCATGTGCTTATCTGTGGTGACAATGGGATATCACGTGATCCACTTGATGTATGTTTGGTGATCAACTTGCGAGTTCCGTGACCTCGTGAACTTATGCATAGGGGTTGGCACACGTTTTCGTCTCGACTCTCCGATAGAAACTTCCGGGCACTCTTTGAAGTTCTTTGTGTTGGTTGAATAGATGAATCTAAGATTGTGTGATGCATATCGTATAATCATACCCACGGATACTTGAGGTGACATTGGAGTATCTAGGTTACATTAGGGTTTTGGTTGATTTGTGTCTTAAGGTGTTATTCTAGTACGAACTCTATGATAGATTGAACAGAAAGCATAGCTTCATGTTATTTTACTACGGACTCTTGAATAGGTCGATTAGAAAGGATAACTTTGAGGTGGTTTCGTACCCTACCATAATCTCTTCGTTTGTTCTCTGCTATTAGTGACTTTGGAGTGACTCTTTGTTGCATGTTGAGGGATAGTTATATGATCCAATTATGTTACTGTTGTTGAGAGGACTTGCACTAGTGAAAGTATGAACCCTAGGCCTAGTTTCAACACATTACAATACCATTTGTGCTCACTTTTATCATTAGTTACATTGCTGTTTTTATATTTTCAGATTCCAAAAACCATTATCTACTATCCATATTGTACTTGTATCACCATCTCTTCACCGAACTAGTCCACCTATACAATTTACCATTGTATTTGGTGTGTTGGGGACACAAGAGACTCTTTGTTATTTGGTTGCAGGGTTGCTTGAGAGAGACCATCTTCATCCTATGCCTCCCACGGATTGATAAACCTTAGGTCATCCACTTGAGGGAAATTTTCTACTGTCCTACAAACCTCTGCACTTGGAGGCCCGACAACGTCTACAATAAGAAGGTTGTGTAGTAGACATCAAGCTCTTTTCTGGCGCCGTTGCCGGGGAGGTTAGCACTTGAAGGTATATCTTTAGATCTTGCAATCGAATCTTTTTGTTTCTTGTTTTAGCACTAGTTTAGTTTATAAAAGAAAACTAAAAAATGGAATTGAGTTTGCCTCATATGCTTCATATTTTTAATATCTTTCGTGAGAATGATTGTAACACCCACGATGCGGCTATATCTCCCACGTGTCGGAGCACGACTTAGAGGCATAACCGCATAGTAGGCATGTCACAAGAGGGGTAATCTTTACACATCCCATGTATGGAATAAGAATGGGATAAAGAGTTGGCTTACAATCGCCACTTCACACAATACATGAATATAGCATTAAATCATCCAGAATACAATCAAGGTTCGACTACGGAACCAAATAAAGAAAGACCACCCCAAATGCATAGATCCTCGATCGTCCCAAGTGGGCTCCACTATTGATCAACTAGAAACGAAACAACACAATGAGCACGATCTTCATCGAGCTCCTCCTTGAGCTCGGTTGCGTCACCTGCACTGGTATCATCGGCACCTACAACTGTTTGGAAGTATCTGTGAGCCACGGGGACTCAACAATCTCACACCCGCGAGATCAAGACTATTTAAGCTTATGGGTAGGAAAAGGTAGTGAGGTGGAGCTGCAGCAAGCACTAGCATATATGGTGGCTAACTTACGCAAATGAGAGCGAGAAGAGAAGCAAAGCATGGTCGTGAACTAGAAGTGATCAAGAAGTGATCCTGAAACTACTTACGTTCAAGCATAACACAAGAACCGTGTTCACTTCCCGGACTCCGCCGGAAAGAGACCCTCACGGCTACACCCGCGGTTGATGCATTTTAATTAAGTTAAGTGTCAAGTTCTCTACAACCGGATATTAACAAATTAACCGCGGGCACGGCTTTCGAAAGTTCAAAACCCTGCAGGGGTGTCCCAACTTAGCCCATCACAAGCTCTCACGGTCAACGAAGGATATTCCTTCTCCCAGGAAGACCCGATCAGACTCGAAATCCCGGTTACAAGACATTTCGACAATGGTAAAACAAGACCAGCAAAGCCGCCCGAATGTGCCGACAAATCCTGATAGGAGCTGCACATATCTCGTTCTCAGGGCACACCGGATGAGCAGTCCGTACAACTAAAACCAACCCTCAAGTTTCCTCGAGGTGGCGCTGCAAGGGGCTCTAGTTTGGACCAACACTCAGAGGAGCACTGGCCCGGGGGGTTTAAAATAAAGATGACCATTGAGTCTGCAGAACCCAAGGGAAAAATGCTTAGGTGGCAAATGGTAAAACCAAGGTTGGGCCTTGCTAGAGGAGTTTTATTCAAAGCGAACTGTCAAGGGGTTCCCATTATAACCCAACTGTGTAAGGAACGCAAAATCAAGGAACATAACACCGGTATGACGGAAACTAGGGCGGCAAGAGTGGAACAAAACACCAGGCATAAGGCCGAGCCTTCCACCCTTTACCAAGTATATAGATGCATTAAAGTAAATAAGATATAATAATGATATCCCAAACATATCCATGTTCCAACATGGAACAAACTTCATCTTCACCTGCAACTAGCAACGCTATAAGAGGGGTTGAGCAAAGCGGTAACATAGCCAAACAACGGTTTGCTAGGACAAGGTGGTTAGAGGTTTGACATGGCAATATGGGAGGCATGATAAAGCATGTGGCAGGTATCGCGGCATAGTAAAAGAGCGAGCAACTAGCAAGCAAAGATAGAAGTGATTTCGAGGGTATGGTCACCTTGCCCGAGATCCCGCAAGGATGAAAGAATGAATCCATGAAAAAGACAAACGGACGTAGACGAACGAATCCTCACAACTCCGAAACGCAACCGAAGCTAACGCGAGAAGTAACCCGGAAAGAAGCAAGCAACATAGTAAACAACCATCACATGAACATGGCATGATGCACAACCAAGTATGATGCATGTCCGGTTTAAAGAGGCATGCCATGGCAAAGTGCACAAGCAATTCTACAAATTAAGTGGAGCTCAATATGCAACAAGTTGCATATTGACGAAACACCACAACAAGTTATTTAGATCGATCTCGTTTATGTACTCAACAATATTAAATGTTGTTTAGCATGGCAAGGGGTGAAGCAAAGTAAAACTACCTATCTAGGCAAGTTTAAACGAGGCCGGAACAACAAGCAACAAGTCTGTAAAATCCTCATATGCATTTAGCAAATTAATGCAAACAACAATTTAAACACTCTTGATGTTGTTATCATGATGCGGATGACATTTGCAAGTTTTATGCAATTTTTATTAAAAGTTGACATGATAAGATATGAGGCATTTGTCCTCGTGGCGGAAACGAAAGGGGTGCCACGGCAACGAATCCGAAAATGATGCCACGGCAACATTCCGGTTCCGGTAACTCGATTGAGATGCCGGTGCAAAAGAGAGTGTGATGGGAGCATGTCATGCAAGGATGGTGGGGTGATCCCGGTAACCGGGTGTCCCACGAGACGATGGTATGGCAACGGGGAACATGCAAGAAACATGTCGGGCACGGTGCAAACGCGAGCATTTCATACAACACACATGCGTTCGTTCACGGGCGTCGTCTCGGCGGTTATACCTTTGAAGTGTGCGGTTCGAGGCGGATTGAGTGCGTCAAGGGAAGTAGTCGTTCATGTGTCGTCGAGGGAAGTAGTGGTTCATGTCCGTAGATGTTCGGACGTTCGGGCGACGGTAGTGGAACACGTTTTGAAGGGGAAGTAGAGGTTCTTGCATCATGCACGGGATGGTAGTTGTACACGGTCATCATGGGAAGTAAAGGTACACACGAAGGTAGTCAAACTTGACAGTTTCGTTATACGGTTCTTCAGCGACAGTGGTCGTTCCCGTTCGTTCTCAGAGGAGCTCGACGCATCCCGGATGAGTAGTCATACACGCACGTAGATGAACCCGCGTAGTTGTACATATCTTCATGCCGTAGTCGAACTTGATGAAACCCACGGCGATGGTAGACGTACACGGCCGGCTTTACGGAACTTGGTGAAACCAAAACATGGCAGCACAGAACGGTCTTGGCGGTCAACGACGGGAGGTGGCGGCGAAGCAGCAGCAACGTGCGGGCACTGGCAGCGGCATCCGCGAGCAGAGGCACATCGCTGGTCGTGGGCACCGGCGGCGACCAGACGCGGGAGGCAGCGAAACGGGACGACGAAGCAGCAACTGCAGCGAGGCAGCGGTGCGGTGGTGAGCTCGCAGGGCGAGGATGACGACGAGCTTGGCGCATCCGGAGGTAGGGACGAGGCCCTGCCGACGGGCAGGAGGCTCAGAGGAGGGATGCGAGGTCGAGGAGGAGGCCTCGGGCGTGGAATGCAGGCAACTGCTCACTGGTCTTGGCACGGGCGCCATGGCCATGGCCGTGGTCGGTGGAGGAAGGCAAGGTGGCGCGGCGTCCAAGGGGCAGCGCTCGGCGGCGTTCGAGGGAGGAGCTGGCGATGGGGGGTTGCGTGGGATCGGGAGGAAGGGGTCGAGGGGGCTCGCGACATAAGAGTAGGACGAGGGGATCGGGATCGAGCCAAGGCCCCTGGCGGCGCTGAGGAAAAATGAGGGAAAGGAGCAATGGATCGGGCAGGAGGCGGCTAGGGTTAGCTGTAGGTGGGCTGGCGCGGGAGGCCCAGTTGGGAGGAGGTCCAACAGGCCGGCCGGTGGGGAGGGATTGGCCTAGAGAGGCCTGCTGTCTAAGCTCTCCCTTCCTAACTCTTTTTCCTTTAACAGAAAAGCATAGAGAGAAGAAAAAGAAGAGGGGGGTTAGGAAAGAATTAGCGCACTAGGGTAATATTTCTGGACTCACAAAAATGTGAGGAATTTAAATAAAATGGCAAGAGGATTTTTGGAGAACAATGGATTCGCACATGTTGAATTTAATTCAACATGTTTGAATTTTGAAACCCATTCGAAAGGACTCTAAATGGGCTGAGATTTTTCAGAGGAGCCTCGATAAAAGAGATGGGAGATATTGGCAAGGTTTGAAGGTCAAACTCGAAGAGGAATAGACATGGGAATTATTTTGCACGTGTGTTATGATGATTCCAAATTAATGGAATATTTATAATAGCTCCCTAAATATTAGGAGGATAATGTTATAAAGAGAAGTCACTCTTCCCTCGATTTAAATGGATCGAAGATCCACACAATTTATTTAGTTGAGATGCAAAAGATTTATGACATGATGGCATGATGACATGATGCAATGCAAAAATAAAAGGAGCAAGCAAAAATGAAACACACGGAGAAACCCAGAACCTATGGAAGTCTTCTCGAGCATCGGTCTTGGGGCGTCACAACACTCCGTCACTACAAGAGGATCTCGTCACGAGATCTAGGACGGCACCAGAGGAAAACGGAAGAGGAAGAGAAGAGGTAAAACTAAGTTGCTTCTTTGACAAACGAGTGAAAACAAAGAGCCTTGAGAGGTTGAACAACTTGAAAGAAAAAATACAATGAAGATGCACAAAGTTGAAAACACTATGTTAGAAAAGAGGAACAAGGAACATTACTAGAACCTTGTAGGTTGAAAGACATAAGAAAAAGGGTTGCAATGGACAAGAAGTACATGCAAGCACTCTGGTAAAAACGAGATGGAGAAGGAATAAAATTGATATAATTTGGGCAGCACTCCGACTGTAAATGGAAGGAATAGAACATGAACTTGACAAGATTACAAGATGCTTGATTAAATCAACAACACACTGCCTCCAGAACTATTGAAAGAATGGCACAATGGGTAAGAAAGATTTCAGACGACACTCCGGTTAAATGGATAAGCACGAAAAGAACATGGTCCTGACAATCCGAGATGATGAGTGAAGAGAGCAACATCACAATGCCTCCAGAACAAAAGAATAGAAGTTGGATCGTTCGAAAGGAAAGAATTGAGAGGAAAATGACATCTTCTACCACAATTGAATTTGGAAAGCATCCTTAAAAAAAGGATTGGACGGAGTTGTTAGGAAATCAACAACGAAAAGAACAGGCTTGTTGAGGGCTTATGGAAAACATCTCAAAAAATTGAGGTGAAAACTTGCCACTCATGGAAAAGATTTGACTGGGAGCTAGAAAAAAAGATAGAAATCTCATTCCACCGAGGTGATAAGGATAAAACTTGGGTCATAGATAATCACCACAAAGAGCAACATTCCCAATGGAAGGCTTTAGGTGAAATATAACCCAAGATAACTCCAATGATGAGATTGATGGATTTAAAATATCTCATACTTGACACCTTGTGAATCATGAAACACGAAGGGAAATTATCAAGAATGACATAACACCATCCCAAAAGATAAGTTAGAAATAATTGCACTTCAGAATGCAAGATGAAGAATACTTGAGCTCCTTTGAAAAGAATCTCGATGAACACTTCGAGAAGGAATTAAAATCCTTGATGAACCACCATGTAGAGCCTTCATGAAGAACTCCGGTAACCAAATTATAATAAAAAGAAAGAGAAGTTGAAAACACAAGGTGAAGCCTTATAATGATTTAGATGGATCTTCGTGATGATATAATAGAGAGAGCTTGGAACTCCGGGAAAAAGAAGATGAACAAATGAAAACAAGAATTTTGATGAACCTCTGGAATAAGGAATTAATCATTTGGGTGAAACAATAATAAGAATTACGTTATGCATATCCTTCACCACTTTAGCTTGATGACAAGCAACGCATTTGGCATACTACTTATTCTCGTAGAAGGATTAAGATAGATATAGCGCAACTTGAGAAGGTCTTCAACGATCCACCGGTAGAATTTGGAAAGCACGAATGCATTGATATGATAAACTAAGGAAGAAGAATCTTGGAAGAACCACCGTAAGAATTAAAAATGAATGAAGAAAAGATGAAGAACACCGGGTAGAATTGGGAAACGAATGAATATACTTGAGGGAATTTAGATGCAAGAGAACGAAGATATCATGAACTAATTAGAGGATACTTGAATGATGCACCGGTATGATTTGGAGAACGAGAGCTGAAAGCTGGAATGAATAAACCCGAATTGGTGGCCTTCGGAGGAAAGAAATGGAAACAACTCATGAAATGCTCCGGATGGGTGAAAAGAATTCTCACAATCGAAAACAATTATGAGAGGATGGCATAAGCTAGAACCACGAATCTTTGAGAGAACGGGATAGATTTAGAAGAAACACTTCTTCAGTCTTCACAATCCGAGAATGACGACGAGAAACACCATCATGAATTGTTGCGGCACTCCGGAATGAAAAATTAGAAAGATTGAACAAACAATGAAAAGAATTTGAAAGATCTTGAAGAAAGACATCTGACTGATGATAACTCATTCTTACGTCAAACTTTAAAATATTTGATAATCGCTCCGGGAAAATTAGAAGAGTCAGGTAAGATCCTGGGAAAAGACCTGTGGGTTAGGGCCCACTCAAAAGAAACACCTTTGAATGATTGCTTGAAAAGAGAGATTGCACTAGTTGAATTAAATGACTTGAATGAGATAATAACCTCGAAATAGGTTGAATGGATCTTGAATGACAAGACGAATCTCCTGAGATATCTTGAGCACTCCAGAACAAATGAATAGTGAGAGGTGAATGATAAAGAGGTGCAACGGCATGGGAAAGCATTTGAAACAATGAAAGGAATATGATCAACACCAAAAAATTGAATTGAGTCCACCGGAGAAGAAAACGAATGAAGAATGATGAACTTGAAGCTCCGTTAGCATCTTCCTGAGAATCACCAGATAAGAACATTGATGGAAAAGAATGGAGAGACTTCCCATCAATAGAAGGATACTTGAATAAGAAATATGAGTCCTTGAAGAAAAAGGGTGGGTGGGCGGGAAAACAAAGGCAACTTGGGCGGATGAAACAAATAACGTTGAGAAGACATTGAGTTGATCTTGCGGATGTTGAAAAATATCGGATCCACTAGAAGAGAAACACGCCGGTTGAAAAGAATTAATACGACCATCTTGATGATCGAAAAGATTAGTATTCACATAGAAATATGAGAACACCGCTTAGAAGGAGACATGGAATCAACATTTGACATTGAAGCAACTCGAATACCACAACTCAAAACAAAACAAAGGATCGGCTTGCAAAATAATCCGGAACAAACATATGATAGAGATTTTGTCCGAAGTTTTCGTGGTGGGGCCCACACGGGCTCGATCGTACAACACCATCATGTACAAGGCAGTGCACATGACATACGAAGCGTCCCCGAGTAAGCATAGCCAAGGACTCTTTAAGACACAACGATACCACTGTAAAACCAACCGTGGATAGGCGGACCACTAGACGTCGAACCCCAATCTCATATCATGCATCTGTCGGAAAGATATCCTAGGAACTACTTGAATTCCCACTTATAAAACTCCTGAAACTTTCTGGTTATGCAATCAGGTGCTGGGGATACAGGGGAAGCATAATATCTCACCCAAACTAGCAAATCCTATATCCAGCTGTATCCATCCCTCAACACATAACCAAGAAACCTTCGGAAATCATTTACCTCAACCTTCAAAAAGCATCTGTTATACGAGTTATGGCAATACTCCCGAACTCCCGCCCCAGTACTGGGCGTCGTCGAGGTTATCTCACCAACAACTGCATAAAAGAGATTTTCGATGTCGGCGAGACTCATGTATTCCAGAATAGCAACGATAAAATTGTGAAGACAACACCTCGGAGCTCAACTCTCCGGGACACCGCCACAACCCCTAAATGTCAGGAGGCACCAAGAACAATGTTCTCGTCACAAAACCATCGGAATGATTCCAAGATACCTGCGTCATCCTAAATTTTTTAGTGAAATTTGAGGAGAGAAGAGCCAAAACTCTACGTCAGGAGGCCTCACCAGAGCGACGAAGGGACTGAGGAGTAAAAAGAATCATACTCTCCGATATATATAAACCTATAAGACTCAAAACATTTTTCTAGACTCAACAACGCCAGCGATTCGATCAAGCAGGGGGATCCTAAGTCGGGGAAGGCTCTGATTACCAACTTGTAACACCCACGATGCGGCTATATCTCCCACGTGTCGGAGCACGACTTAGAGGCATAACCGCATAGAAGGCATGTTGCAAGAGGGGTAATCTTTACACATCCCATGTACTGAATAAGAATGGGATAAAGAGTTGGCTTACAATCGCCACTTCACACAATACATGAATATAGCATTACATCATCCAGAATACAATCAAGGTCCGACTACGGAACCAAGTAAAGAAAGACCACCCCAAATGCATAGATCCCCGATCGTCCCAACTGGGCTCCACTACTGATCAACTGGAAACGAAACAACACAACAAGCACGATCTTCATCGAGCTCCTCCTTGAGCTCGGTTGCATCACCTGCACTGGTATCATCGGCACCTGCAACTGTTTGGAAGTATCTGTGAGCCACAGGGACTCAGCAATCTCACACCCGTGAGATCAAGACTATTTAAGCTTATGGGTAGGAAAAGGTAGTGAGGTGGAGCTGCAGCAAGCACTGGCATATATGGTGGCTAACTTACGCAAATGAGAGTGAGAAGAGAAGCAAAGCATGGTCGTGAACTAGAAGTGATCAAGAAGTGATCCTGAAACTACTTATGTTCAAGCATAACACAAGAACCATGTTCACTTCCCGGACTCCGCCGGAAAGAGACCCTCATAGCTACACACGCGGTTGATGCATTTTAATTAAGTTAAGTGTCAAGTTCTCTACAACCGGATATTAACAAATTCCCATCTGCCCATAACCGCGGGCACGGATTTCGAAAGTTCAAAACCCTGCAAGGGTGTCCCAACTTAGCCCATCACAAGCTCTCACGGTCAACGAAGGATATTCCTTCTCCCAGGAAGACCCGATCAGACTCGGAGTCCCGGTTACAAGACATTTCGACAATGGTAAAACAAGAGCAGCAAAGCCGTCTGAATGTGCCGACAAATCCCGATAGGAGCTGCACATATCTCGTTCTCAAGGCATACCGGATGAGCAGTCCGTATAACAACCAACCCTCAAGTTTCCCTGAGGTGGCGTTGCAAGGGGCTCTAGTTTGGACCAACACTCAGAGGAGCACTGGCCTGGGGGGGGGTGTTTAAAATAAAGATGAACCTTGAGTGTGCAGAACCCAAGGGGAAAAGGCTTAGGTGGCAAATGGTAAAACCAAGGTTGGGCCTTGCTGGAGGAGTTTTATTCAAAGCAAACTGTCAAGGGGTTCCCATTATAACCCAACCGCGTAAGGAACGCAAAATCAAGGAACATAACAATGGTATGACGGAAACTAGGGCGGCAAGAGTGGAACAAAACACCAGGCATAAGGTCGAGCCTTCCACCCTTTACCAAGTATATAGATGCATTAAAGTAAACAAGATATAATAATGATATCCCAAAAATATCCATGTTCCAACATGGAACAAACTTCATCTTCACCTGCAACTAACAACACTATAAGAGGGGCTGAGCAAAGCGGTAACATAGCCAAACAACGGTTTGCTAGGACAAGGTGGGTTAGAGGCTTGACATGGCAATATGGGAGGCATGATAAAGCATGTGGTAGGTATCGCGGCATAGCAAAAGAGCGAGAAACTAGCAAGCAAAGATAGAAGTGATTTCGAGGGTATGGTCATCTTGCCTGAGATCCCGCAAGGATGAAGAATGAATCCATGAAGAAGACAAACGGACGTAGATGAACGGATCCTCACAACTCCGAAATGCAACCGAAGCTAACGCGAGAAGTAACCCGGAAAGAAGCAAGCAACATAGTAAACAACCATCACATGAACATGGCATGATGCACAACCAAGTATGATGCATGTTCGGTTTAAAGAGGCATGGCATGGCAAAGTGCACAAGCAATTCTACAAATTAAGTGGAGCTCAATATGCAATGAGTTGCATATTGACGAAACACCACAACAAGTTATTTAGTTCGATCCCGTTTATGTACTCAACAATATTAAATGTTGTTTATCATGGCAAGGGGTGAAGCAAAGTAAAACTACCTATCTAGGCAAGTTTAAATGAGGCCGGAACAACAAGCAACAAGTCCGGAAAATCCTCATATATATTTAGCAAATTAATGCAAACAACAATTTAAACACTCTTGATGTTGTTATCATGATGCGGATGACATTTGCAAGTTTTATGCGATTTTTATTAAAAGTTGACATGATAAGATATGAGGCATTTGTCCCCGTGGCAGAAACGAAAGGGGTGCCACGGCAACGAATCCGAAAATGATGCCACGACAACATTCCGGTTCCGGTAACTCGATTGAGATGCCGGTGCAAAAGAGAGTGTGACGGGAGCATGTCATGCAAGGATGGTGGGGTGATCCCGGTAACCGGGTGTCCCACGAGACGATGGTATGGCAACGGGGAACTTGCAAGAAACATGTCGGGCATGGTGCAAACGTGAGCATTTCATACAACACACATGCGTTCGTTCACGGGCGTCGTCTCGGTGGTTATACCTTCGAAGCGTGCGGTTCAAGGCGGATCGAGTGCGTCAAGGGAAGTAGTCGTTCACGTGTCGTCGAGGGAAGTAGTGGTTCATGTTCGTAGATGTTCGGGGTCACGACACGGAACTTGACGTCCACGGGGTCTTCAGTGATGGTCGTGGTACATGTTCTGTAGACGTTTGGGCGGTGGTAGTGGAACACGTTTTAAAGGGGAAGTAGAGGTTCTCGCGTCATGCACGGGATGGTAGTTGTACATGGTCATCGTTGGAAGTAAAGGTACACACGAAGGTAGTCGAACTTGATAGTTCCGTTACACGGTTCTTCAGCGACAGTAGTCATTCTCGTTCGTTCTGAGAGGAGCTCAACGCATCCCGGATGAGTAGTCGTACACACACGTAGATGAACCCGCGTAGTTGTACATATCTTCATGCCGTATTTGAACTTGATGAAACCCACGGCGATGGTAGACGTGCACGGCCGGCTTGACGGAACTTGGTGAAACCAAAACGTGGCAACACAGAACGGTCTTGGCGGTCAACGACGAGAGGTGGCGGCGAAGTAGCAGCAATGTGCGGGCACTGGTAGCGGCATCCACGAGCAGAGGCACAACGCTGGTCGTGGGCACCGGCGGCAACCAGACGCGGGAGGCAGCGGAACGGGACAACAAAGCAGCAACTGCAGTGAGGCAGCGGTGCGGTGGTGAGCTCGCAGGGCGAGGACGGCGACGAGCTTGGCGCATCCGGAGGTAGGGACGAGGCCTTGCCGGCGGGCAGGAGGCGCAGAGGAGGGATGCGAGGTCGAGGGGGAGGCCTCGGGCATGGAACGCGGGCAGCTGCTCGCTGGTCTTGGCGCGGGTTGCCATGGCCATGGCCGTGGTCGGTGGAGGAAGGCATGGCAGAGCGGCGGCCAAGGGGCAGCGCTCGGCGGCGGTCGAGGGAGGAGCTAGCGATGGGGGGTTGCGTGGGATCGGGAGGAAGGGGTCGAGGGGGCTCGCGACATAAGAGTAGGACGAGGGGATCGGGATCGAGCCGAGGCCCCTAGCGGCGCTGAGGAAAAACGAGGGAAAGGAGCAATGGATCGGGCAGGAGGCGGCTAGGGTTAGCTGTAGGTGGGCTGGCGCGGGAGGCCCAGTTGGGAGGAGGTCCAACAGGCCGGCCGGTGGGGAGGGATTGGCCTAGAGAGGCCTGCTGTCTAAGCTCTCTCTTCCGAACTCTTTTTCCTTTAACAGAAAAGCATAGAGAGAAGAAAAAGAAGAGGGGGTTAGGAAAGAATTAGCGCACAAGGGTAATATTTCTGGACTCACAAAAATGTGAGGAATTTAAATAAAATGGCAAGAGGATTTTTTGAGAACAATAGATTCGCACATGTTGAATTTAATTCAACATGTTTGAATTTTGAAACCCATTTGAAAGGACTCTAAATGGGCTGAGATTTTTCAGAGGAGCCTCGATAAAAGAGATGAGAGATATTGGCAAGGTTTGAAGGTCAAACTCGAAGAGGAATAGACATGGGAATTATTTTGCACGTGTGTTATGATGATTCCAAATTAATGGAATATTTATAATAGCTCCCTAAATATTAGGAGGATAATGTTATCAAGAGAAGTCACTCTTCCCTCGATTTAAATGGATCGAAGATCCACACAATTTATTTAGTTGAGATGCAAACTATTTATGACATGATGGCATGATGGCATGATGACATGATGCAATTCAAAAATAAAAGGAGCAAGCAAAAATGAAACACACGGAGAAACCCACAACCTATGGAAGTCTTCTCGAGCATTGGTCTTGGGGCGTCACAATGATGGAAAGGAAAACTGTGCTCAAATGCTAGAAGAAGAAGTCTATAAAATGTTTGGCACTAAATCTTTGAATGATGAGCATGATTGCAATGTTGTTAGTATGAATTCCTTGAATATCCCTAGTACTAATGATGATTGCACTAGTCATGATGAAAATGTCTCTTATAAGCATGTCAACTTTTGTGGAATATATAGAGCCTGCAAGTACACACTAATTAGGGAAAATAGATTTTGCAAGAGGCATAAGTATTTGGAAACTAAATGGTTGCAAGAGGGGCTAGATGTTTGTGCTGAAAATTTAAAATTTCTTCACCATACTTTTGAACTTTGCAATGGACATGGTCATTTAAATCTCAAATGCAAATTGTTTCATGATCGTATTGTGTCCAAAAATTGTGATGATTTGATTTCCCTTGCACATCATAATGAACTTAGTTTGCTTCTGGGTTATGAAGAAATGAAACGTATAACTAAGCATATTCCATAATATAACGTTGAGAAATTCCTCGATATTGATCTAGAAGAAATATTTATGTATTGTGCGGTGAATTGCATTGAAAATCCTTATATTGCCAATTACATAAAGAAAAGAAAACAAATAGAGAATGAAGAGAATACTAATGAAAGGGAAGAGGCTTCCCAATATCCTCCTATTATTTCTTATGATGAGTCAGGTAACGAGGAGGAGCCTTCTATTCAACCAATCTCATTAATAAGGAGCTCCAAAAAGAGGATTAAACCCACACATGATGTGAGGAAGAAAAAGAAAATACGGAGAAGCAAAGGTAAAAATGTATCCCTCCCAAATGATTTTGCTCCTATTACTCATTGTGACGATGATAATTGTTATACTATTGGTGCTATCCATACTATTAATGATGAGAGTAATTGTGCTTATGATATGAAAAGGCCCAAGCTTGGGGATGCTATGTTTGATGAAGATGATATTTTTGAGAATGTATTTGGTGCAATTAATGTTTGTCCCAAGCTTGGGGATGCTACGTTTGATGAAGATGATATTTTTAGTCTTCCAAGTTTTGATGAGCAATTTTATTATGATGATAGCATGCCTCCTTTTTATGATGGTTATATTGATGAAAGTGGGTTTGGAAGAGTGTCAACTTTAGGAAGTAATGCTCCCACTATTTTGGAGGATGTTGAATCTTATTGTGCTAATTACGAAAGTGGATTTGGAGAGGTCATGACTTTATTTAGTAATGATTCCACTATCTTGGAAGAGGTTTCAATTCATTATGATGAGAACAAAGTTGCTATTTATGATGATTATTGTGATGACACGTATGCTATAAAAAGTAGTGATGATTATATTAAAACTTGTCATGATTATGATTACCCTTTTCCTGAATATTACTCTTTTAATGTGGAAACAATTTGTAGTATTCGAGTTTCTTATGATACTCCCACTATTCCGAATGAGAAGAATTTTGCCTATGTGGAGAGTAATAAAAATTCTATGCTTGTAGATCATGAAAAGAATGCTTTATGTGATGGTTACATTGTTGAATTAATTCATGATGCTACTGAAAATTATTATGAGGGAGGAACATATGCTTGTAGGAATTGCAATAATAATAAGTTTCCTCTCTATGTGCTTAAAGTTTTGAAGTTATGCTTGTTTTGCCCTCCTATGCTAGTTGATTATGGTTCCCATAAGTTGTTTGCTCACAAAATCCCTATGCATATAAAGTGGGTTAGACTTAAATGTGCTAGTCATATTCTTCATGATGCTCTCTTTATGTTACAATTCTTATCTTTTATGTGAGCATCATTGAAATCATCATGCCTAGCTAGGGGCGTTAAACGACAACGCTTGTTGGGAGGCAACCCAACTTTGTTTTTGTTCTTTGCTTTTTGCTCCTTTTTAGCAATAAATAATTTATCTAGCCTATGTTATGATTGATTTTTTATGTTTTAATTAGTGTTTTTGCCAAGTAGAACCGTTGGGAAGACTTGGGGAAAGTCTTTGTTGATCTTGCTGTAAAAAACAGAAACTTTAGCACTCATGAGAATTGCTTCCATTTTTTATTGGAGAGTGCTAATTAGTTAATTATTTTTTGAAGATCATTAATAGATAAATTAATCACGTCCAGAAATTTATTTTAGAATTTTGGGGGTTCCAGAAGTTTGCGTTAGTTACAGATTACTACAGACTGTTCTGTTTTTGACAGATTCTGTTTTTCGTGTGTTGTTTGCTTATTTTGATGAATCTATGGTTAGTAAAAGAGTTTATAAACCATAGAGAAGTTGGAATACAGTAGGTTAACACCAATATGAATTTATAAAGATTTCACAACATTACCTAAGTGGTGATTTATTTTCTTATACTAACGGAGTTTACGAGTTTTCTGTTAAGTTTTGTGTTGTGAAGTTTTCAAGTTTTGGGTAAAGATTCGATTGACTATGGAATAAGGAGTGGCAAGAGACTAAGCTTGGGGATGCCCAAGGCACCCCAAGGTAATATTCAAGGACAACCAATAGCCTAAGCTTGGGGATGCCCCGGATGGCATCCCGTCTTTCGTCTTCGTTCATCGGTAACTTTACTTGGAGCTATATTTTTACTCACCACATGATATGTGTTTTGCTTGGAGCATCATTTTATTTTCTTTTGTTTTGCTTGCTGTTTGAATAAAATACCAAGATCTGAAATTATTAAATATTAGAGAGTCTTCACATAGTTGCATAATTATTTTACTACTCATTGATCTTCACTTATATCTTTCGGAGTAGTTTGTCATTTGCTCTAGTGCTTCACTTATATCCTTTTAGAGCACGGCGGTGGTTTTATTTTGAATAAATAGTTGAACTCTCGTGCTTCACTTATATTATTTTGAGAGTCTTTAGAAAAGCATGGTAATTTTCTTTGGTTATGAAATTAGTCCTAATATGATGGCCATCCAAGAGAGATATAATAAAACCTTTCATATAAAGTGCATTGAATACTAAGAAAAGTTTGATACTTGATGATTGTTTTGAGATATGGAGATGGTGATATTAGAGTCATGCTAGTTGAGTACTTGTGAATTTGAGAAATACTTGTGTTGAAGTTTGTGATTCCCGTAGCATGCACGTATGGTGAACCGTTATGTCATGAAGTCGGAGCATGATTTATTTATTGATTGTCTTCCTTATGAGTGGCGGTCGGGGACGAGCGATGGTCTTTTCCTACCAATCTATCCCCCTAGAAGCATGCGTGTAATACTTTGTTTCGATAACTAATAGATTTTTGCAATAAGTATGTGAGTTCTTTATGACTAATGTTGAGTCCATGGATTATACACACTCTCACCCTTCCACCATTGCTAGCCTCTCTAGTACCGCGCAATTTTCGCCGGTACCATAAACCCACCATAAACCTTCCTCAAAACAGCCACCATACCTACCTATTATGGCATTTCCATAGCCATTCCGAGATATATTGCCATGCAACTTTCCACTGTTCCGTTTATTTTGACACGCTCCATCATTGTCATATTGCTTTGCATGATCATGTAGTTGACATCGTATTTGTGGCAAAGCCACTGTTCATAATTCTATCATACATGTCACTCTTGATTCATTGCACATCCCGGTACGCCGCCGGAGGCATTCACATAGAGTCATATTTTGTTCTAAGTATCAAGTTGTAATTCTTGAGTTGTAAGTAAATAAAAGTGTGATGATCATCATTATTAGAGCATTGTCCCAGTGAGGAAAGGATGATGGAGACTATGATTCTCCCACAAGTCGGGATGAGACTCCGGACGAAAAATAAAATAAAATAAAAATAAAAAGAAAAAAGGGGAAAAGAGGCCAAAAAAGAAGGCCCAAATAAAAAATAAAAAAAATGAGAGAAAAAGAGAGAAGGGGCAATGCTACTATCCTTTTACCACACTTGTGCTTCAAAGTAGCACCATGATCTTCATGATAGAGAGTCTCCTATGTTGTCACTTTCATATACTAGTGGGAATTTTTCATTATAGATCTTGGCTTGTACATTCCAATGATGGGCTTCCTCAAGTTGCCCTAGGTCTTCGTGAGCAAGCAAGTTGGATGCACACCCACTTAGTTTCTTTTGTTGGGCTTTCATACACTTATAGCTCTAGTGCATCTGTTGCATGGCAATCCCAACTCACTCACATTGATTTATGGGCATCTCCATAGCCCGTTGATACGCCTAGTTGATGTGAGACTATCTTCCTCCTTTTTGTCTTCTCCACAACCACCATTCTATTCCACCTATAGTGCTATATCCATGGCTCACGCTCATGTATTGCGTGAAGATTGAAAAAGTTTGAGAACATCAAAAGTATGAAACAATTGCTTGGCTTGTCATCGGGGTTGTGCATGATTTAAATATTTTGTGTGATGAAGATAGAGCATAGCCAGACTATATGATTTTGTAGGGATAGCTTTCTTTAGCCATGTTATTTTGAGAAGACATGATTGCTTGGTTAGTATGCTTGAAGTATTATTATTTTTATGTCAATATTAAACTTTGTCTTCAATCTTATGGATCTGAATATTCTTGCCACAATAAAGAAAATTACATTGATAAATATGTTAGGTAGCATTCCACATCAAAAATTCTGTTTTTATCATTTACCTACTCGAGGACGAGCAGGAATTAAGCTTGGGGATGCTTGATACGTCTCCAACGTATCTATAATTTTTGATTGTTCCATGCTATTATATTATCAACCTTGGATGATTTATATGCATTACTATGCTATTTTATATGATTTTTGGGACTAACCTATTAACCTAGAGCCCAGTGCCAGTTTTTGTTTTTTCCTTGTTTTTAAGTATCATAGAAAAGGAAAATCAAACAGAGTCCAATTGACCCGAAACTTCACGGAGATCATTTTTGGACCAGAAGAAGCCCACGGAGTACTGGAGGTGGGCCAGGAGAGCCCCGAGGCCACCACGAGAGTGGGGGGTGCGCCCTGTTGGGGAACGTAGTAATTTCAAAAAAATTCCTACGCACACGCAAGATCATGGTGATGCATAGCAACGAGAGGGGAGAGTGTTGTCCACGTACCCTCGTAGACCGAAAGCGGAAGCGTTAGCACACGCAGTTGATGTAGTCGTACGTCTTCACGATCCGACCGATCCAAGTACCGAACGCACGGCACCTCCGAGTTCAGCACACGTTCAGCTCGATGACGTCCCGCGAACTCCGATCTAGCAGAGCTTTACGGGAGAGTTCCGTCAGCACGACAGCGTGGTGACGGTGATGATGTTGCTACCGATGCAGGGCTTCGCCTAAGCACCGCTACGATATGACCGAGGTGGAATATGGTGGAGGGGGGCACCGCACACGGCTGGGAGAGATCAACTGATCAACTTGTGTGTCTAGAGGTGCCCCCTGCCCAAGTATATAAAGGAGCAAGGGGAGAGGTGTCTGGCCTAGGAGGAGGGCGCGCCAAGGGGGGAGTCCTACTCCCACCGGGAGTAGGACTCCTCCTTCCCTTGTTGGAGTAGGAGAGAAGGAAAGAGGGGGAGAGGAACAACGAAAAGTGGGCTGCACCCCTTGTCCAATTCGAACCAGAGGGGGGGCGCGCGCCTCCTTCCTTTTGGCCTCTCTCCTCTATTCCCATATGGCCCAATAAGGCCCATATACTCCCCGGCAAATTCTCGTAACTCTCCAGTACTCCGAAAAATACCCGAATCACTCGGAACCTTTCTGAAGTCCTAATATAGTCGTCCAATATATCGATCTTTATGTCTCAACCATTTCGAGACTCCTAGTCATGTCCCCGATGTCATCCGGGACTCCGAACTCCTTCGGTACATCAAAACTCATAAACTCATAATATAAATGTCATCGAAACTTTAAGCGTGCGGACCCTACGGGTTCGAGAACAATGTAGACATGACCGAGACACGTCTCCGGTCAATAATCAATAGCGGAACCTGGATGCTCATATTGGCTCCTACATATTCTACAAAGATCTTTATCGGTCAGACCGCATAACAACATACGTTGTTCCCTTTGTCATCGGTATGTTACTTGCCCGAGATTCGATCGTCGGCATCTCAATACCTAGTTCAATCTCGTTACCGGCAAGTCTCTTTACTCGTTCCGTAATACATCATCTCGCAACTAACTCATTAGTTGCAATGCTTGCAAGGCTTAAGTGATGTGCATTGCCGAGAGGGCCCAGAGATACCTCTCCGACAATCGAGTGACAAATCCTAATCTCGAAATACACCAACCCAACAAGTACCTTCGGAGACACCTGTAGAGCACCTTTATAATCACCCAGTTACGTTGTGATGTTTGGTAGCACACAAAGTGTTCCTCCGGTAAACGGGAGTTGCATAATCTCATAGTCGTAGGAAGATGTATAAGTTATGAAGAAAGCAATAGCAACAAACTAAACGATCGAGTGCTATGCTAACGGAATGGGTCAAGTCAATCACATCATTCTCTAATGATGTGACCCCGTTAATCAAATGACAACTCATGTCTATGGCTAGGAAACTTAACCATCTCTGTTTCAACGAGCTAGTCAAGTAGAGGCATACTAGTGACATACTGTTTGTCTATGTATTCACACATGTATTATGTTTCCGGTTAATACAATTCTAGCATGAATAATAAACATTCATCATGATATAAGGAAATAAATAATAACTTAATTATTGCCTCTAGGGCATATTTCCTTCAGTCTCCCACTTGCACTAGAGTCAATAATCTAGTTCACATCGCCATGTGATTTAACATCAGTAGTTCACATTACCATGTGATTAACACCCATAGTTCACATCGTCATGTGACCAATACCCAAAGGGTTTACTAGAGTCTATAATCTAGTTCACATCGCTATGTGACTAATACCCAAAGAGTACTAAGGTGTGATCATGTTTTGCTTGTGAGGGAAGTTTAGTCAACGGGTCTGCCACATTCAGATCCTTATGTATTTTGCAAATTTCTATGTCATCAATGCTCTGCACGGAGCTACTCTAGCTAATTGCTCCCACTTTAAATATGTATCCAGATTGAGACTTTGAGTCATCTGGATCAATGTCAAAACTTGCATTGACGTAACCCTTTACGACGAACCTTTTGTCACCTCCATAATCGAGAAACATATCCTTATTCCACTAAGGATAATTGTGACCAATGTCCAGTGATCTACTCCTAGATCACTATTGTACTCCCTTGCCAAACTCAGGGCAGGGTATACAATAGGTCTGGTACACAGCATGGCATACTTTATAGAACCTATGGCTAAGGCATAGGGAATGACTTTCATTCTCTCTCTATCTTCTGTCGTGGTCGGGTTTTGAGTCTTACTCAACTTCACACCTTGTAACACAAGCAGGAACTCCTTCTTTGACTGTTCCATTTCGAACTACTTCAAAATCTTGTCAAGGTATGTACTCATTGAAAAACTTATCAAGCATCTTGATCTATCTCTATAGATCTTGATGCTCAATATGTAAGCAGCTTCACCGAGGTCTTTCTTTGAAAAACTCCTTTCAACATTCCTTTATGCTTTGCAGAATAATTCTACATTATCTCCGATCAACAACATGCCATTCACATATACTTATCAGAAATGATGTAGTGCTCCCACTCACTTTCTTGTAAATATAGGCTTCACCGCAAGTCTGTATAAAACTATATGCTTTGATCAACTTATCAAAGCGTATATTCCAACTCAGAGATGCTTGCACCAGTCCATAGATGAATCGCTGGAGCTTGCATATTTTGTTAGTACCTTTAGGATTGACAAAACCTTCTGGTTGTATCATATACAACTCTTCTTTAATAAATCCATTAAGGAATGCAGTTTTGTTTATCCATTTGCCAGATTTCATAAAATGCGGCAATTGCTAACCTGATTCGGACAGACTTAAGCATAGATACGAGTGAGAAACTCTCATTGTAGTCAACACCTTGAACTTGTCAAAAACCTTTTTGCGACAATTCTAGCTTTGTAGATAGTAACACTACTATCAGCGTCCGTCTTCCTCTTGAAGATCCATTTAATCTCAATGGCTCGCCGATCAATGGGCAAGTCAATCAAAGTCCATACTTTGTTCTCATATATGGATCTCATCTCAGATTTCATGGCCTCAAGCCATTTCGCGGAATCTGGGCTCATCATCGCTTCCTCATAGTTCGTAGGCTCATCATGGTCAAGTAACATGACCTCCAGAACAGGATTACCGTACCACTCTAGTGCGGATCTCACTCTGGTTTACCTACGAGGTTCGGTAGCAACTTGATCTGAAGTTACATGATCATCATCATTAGCTTCCTCACTAATTGGTGTAGTAGTCACAGGAACATATTTCTGTGATGAACTACTTTCCAATAAGGGAGCAGGTACAGTTACCTCATCAAGTTCTACTTTCCTCCCACTCACTTCTTTCGAGAGAAACTCCTTCTCTAGAAATGATCCATTCTCAGCAACGAATATCTTGCCTTCGTATCTGTGATAGAAGGTGTACCCAATAGTCTCCTTTGGGTATCCTATGAAGACACATTTCTCCAATTTGGGTTCGAGCTTATCAGGTTGAAGCTTTTTCACAATAGCATCGCAGCCCCAAACTTTCAGAAACAACAACTTTGGTTTCTTACCAAACCACAGTTCATAAGGCGTCGTCTCAACGGATTTCGATGGTGCCCTATTTAACGTGAATGCAACTGTCTCTAATGCATAACCCCAAAACGATAGTGGTAGATCAGTAAGAGACATCATAGATCGCACCATATCTAATAAAGTATGGTTATGACGTTCAGACACACCATTACACTGTGGTGTTCCAGGTAGCGTGAGTAGTGAAACTATTTCACATTGTCTTAACTGAAGGACAAACTCTTAACTCAAATATTTTACCTCTACGATCATATCATAGAAACTTTTATTTTCTTGTTACGATGATTCTCCACTTCACTCTGAAATTCTTTTCAAATGCTTCAGACTTGTGTTTCATTAAGTAGATATACCCATATCTGCTCAAATCATCTGTGAAGGTCAGAAAATAACGATACTTGCCGTGAGCCTTAACACTCATCGGACCGCATACATCAGTATGTATTATTTCCAATAAGTCAGTTGCTCGCTCCATTGTTCCGGAGAACGGAGTCTTTGTAATCTTGCCCATGAGGCATGGTTCGCAAGCATCAAGTGATTCCAAAAGTCCATCAGCATGGAGTTTCTTCATGTGCTTTACACCAATATGACCTAAACGGCAGTGCCACAAATAAGTTGCACTATCATTATTAACTTTGCATCTTTTGGTTTCAATATTATGAATATGTGTATCACTACGATCGAGATCCAATGAACCATTTTCATTGGGTGTGTAACCATATGAGGTTTTATTCATGTAGACAGAACAACAATTTATTCTCTTACTTAAATGAATAACTGTATTGCAATAAACATGATCAAATCATATTCATGCTCAACGCAAACACCAAATACCACTTATTTAGGTTCAACACTAATCCCGAAAGTATAGGGAGTGTGAGATGATGATCATATCAATCTTGGAACCATTTCCAATACACATCGTCACTTCACCCTTAACTAGTCTCTGTTCATTCTGCAACTCCCGTTTTGAGTTACTATTCTTAGCAACTGAACTAGTATCAAATACTGAGGGGTTGCTATAAACACTAGTAAAGTACACATCAATAACATGTATATCAAATATACCTATGTTCACTTTGCCATCCTCCTTATCCGCCAATTACTTGGGGTAGTTCCGCTTCTAGTGACCAGTCCCTTTGCAGTAGAAGCACTCAGTTTTCAGACTTAGGTCCAGACTTGGGTTTTTCACATGAGCAGCAACTTGCTTGCCGTTCTTCTTGAAGTTCCCCTTTCTTCCCTTTGTCCCTTTACTTGAAACTAGTGGTTTTGTTTACCATCAACACTTGATGCTTTTCTTGATTTCTACCTTCGTCGATTTCAGCATCACGAAGAGCTTGGGAATCGTTTCCATTATCCCTTGCATATTATAGTTCATCACGAAGTTCTACTAACTTGGTGATGGTGACTAGAGAATTCTGCCAATCACTATTTTATCTGGAAGATTAACTCCCACTTGATTCAAGCGATTGTAGTACCCAGACAATCTGAGCACATGCTCACTGCTTGAGCTATTCTCCTCCATCTTTTAGCTATAGAACTTGTTGGAGACTTCATATCTCTCAACTCGAGTATTTGCTTGAAATATTAACTTCAACTCCTGGAACATCTCATATGGTCCATGATGTTCAAAACGTCTTTGAAGTCCCGATTCTAAGCCGTTAAGCATGGTGCACTAAACTATCAAGTAGTCATCATATTGATCTAGCCAACGTTTAGAACGTCTGCGTCTGCTCCTGCAATAGGTCTGTCACCTAGCGGTGCATCAAGGACATAATTCTTCTGTGCAGCAATGAGGATAATCCTCAGATCATGGATCCAATCCGCATCATTGCTACTAATATTTTTCAACTTAGTTTTCTCTAGGAACATATAAAAAATAAACGGGGAGCAACATCGCGAGCTATTGATCAACAACATAGATATGCTAATACTACCAGGACTAAGTTCATGATAAATTAAAGTTCAATTAATCATATTACTTAAGAACTCCCACTTAGAAAGACATCCCTCTAATCTTCTAAGTGATCACGTGATCAAAATCAACTAAACCATGTCCGATCATCACGTGAGATGGAGTAGTTTCAGTGGTGAACATCACTATGTTGATCATATCTACTATATGATTCACGCTCGATCTTTTGGTCTCCGTGTTCCGAGGCCATATCTATTATATGCTAGGCTCGTCAAGTTTAACCTGAGTGTTCCGCGTGTGCAACTGTTTTGCACCCACTGTATTTGAACGTAGAGCCTATCACACTCGATCATCACGTGGTGTCTCAGCACGAAGAACTTTCGCAACAGTGCATACTCAGGTAGAACACTTATACTTTGATAATTTAGTGAGGGATCATCTTATAATGCTACCGTCAATCAAAGCAAGATAAGATGCATAAAAGATAAACATCACATGCAATCAATATAAGTGATATGATATGGCCATCATCATCTTGTGCTTGTGATCTCCATCTACGAAGCACCTCCATGATCACCATCGTCATCGGCGTGACACCTTGATCTCCATCGTAGCATCGTTGTCGTTTCGCCAATATTATGATTCTACGACTATCGCTACCGCTTAGGGCGATTGCATTGCATACAATAAAGCGACAACCATATGGCTCCTGCCAGTTGCCGATAACTCGGTTACAAAACATGATCATCTCATACAACAAAATTTAGCATCATGTCTTGACCATATCACATCACAACATGCCCCGCAAAAACAAGTTAGACGTCCTCTACTTTGTTGTTGCAAGTTTTACGTGGCTGCTACGGGCTTAAGCAAGAACCGTTCTTACCTACGCATCAAAACCACAACGATAGTTTGTCAAGTTGGTGCTGTTTTAACCTTCGCAAGGACCGGGCATAGCCACACTCGGTTCAACTAAAGTTGGAGAAACTGACACCCGCCAGCCACATGTGTGCAAAGCACGTCGGTAGAACCAGTCTCGCGTAAGCGTACGCGTAATGTCGGTCTGGGCCGCTTCATCTAACAATACCGCCGAATCAAAGTGTGACATGCTGGTAAGCAGTATGACTTATATCGCCCACAACTCACTTGTGTTCTACTCGCGCATATTACATCAACGCATAAAACCTAGGCTCGGATGCCACTGTTGGGGAACGTAGTAATTTCAAAAAAATTCCTACGTACACGCAAGATCATGGTGATGCATAGCAACAAGAGGGGAGAGTGTTGTCCACGTACCCTCGTAGACCGAAAGCGGAAGCGTTAGCACAACGCGGTTGATGTAGTCGTACGTCTTCACGATCCGACCGATCCAAGTACCGAACGCACGGCACCTCCGAGTTCAGCACATGTTCAGCTCGATGACGTCCCGCGAACTCTGATCCAGCAGAGCTTTACGGGAGAGTTCCGTCAGCATGATGGCGTGGTGACGGTGATGATGTTGCTACCGACGCAGGGCTTCGCCTAAGCACCGCTACAATATGACCGAGGTGGAATATGGTGGAGGAGGGCACCGCACACGGCTGGGAGAGATCAACTGATAAACTTGTGTGTCTAGAGGTGCCCCCCTGCCCCTGTATATAAAGGAGCAAGGGTAGAGGTGGCCGGCCTAGGAGGAGGGCGCGCCAAGGGGGGAGTCCTACTCCCACCGGGAGTAGGACTCCTCCTTCCCTTGTTGGAGTAGGAGAGAAGGAAAGAGGGGGAGAGGAACAAGGAAAAGTGGGCTGCACCCCTTGTCCAATTCGAACCAGAGGGGGGGGTGCCTCCTTCCTTTTGGCCTCTCTCCTCTATTCCCGTATGGCCCAATAAGGCCCATATACTCCCCGGCGAATTCCCGTAACTCTCCGGTACTCTGGAAAATACCCGAATCACTCGGAACCTTTCCGAAATTCGAATATAGTCGTCCAATATATCAATCTTTATGTCTCGACCATTTCGAGACTCCTCGTCATGTCCCCGGTCTCATCCGGGACTCCAAACTCCTTCGGTACATCAAAACTCATAAACTCATAATATAACTGTCATTGAAACTTTAAGCGTGCGGACCCTACGGGCTCGAGAACAATGTAGACATGACCGAGACACGTCTCCGGTCAATAACCAATAGCGGAACCTGGATGCTCATATTGGCTCCTACATATTCTACGAAGATCTTTATCGGTCAGACCGCATAACAACATACGTTGTTCCCTTTGTCATCGGTATGTTACTTGCTCAAGATTCGATCGTCGGCATCTCAATACTGTAGGATCGAAAGTATGTCTAGAGGGGGGGTGATTAGACTACTTGACCAAATAAAAACTTAACCTTTTCCCAATTTTAGTTCTTGGCAGATTTTAGCTAATTTAGGACAAGTCAAGCAATCATCACATGATTCAAGCAAGCATGCAAAGAGTATATTGGCAACGGAAAGTAAAGCATGCAACTTGCAAGAATGTAAAGGGAAGGGTTTGGAGAATTCAAACGCTATTGGAGACACGGATGTTTTTCCCGTGGTTCGGATAGGTGGTGCTATCCGACATCCACGTTGATGGAGACTTCAACCCACGAAGGGTAACGGTCGCGCGAGTCCACACAGGGCTCCACCCAAGGGTAACGGTTGCGCGAGTCCACACAGGGCTCCACCCACGAAGGGTCCACGAAGAAGCAACCACCCACAAAGGGTCCACGAAGAAGCAACCTTGTCTATCCCACCATGGCCATCGCCCACACAGGACTTGCCTCACTAGCGGTAGATCTTCACGAAGTAGGCGATCTCCTTGCCCTTACAAACTCCTTGGTTCAACTCCACAATCTTGTCGGAGGCTCCCAAGTGACACCTAGCCAATCTAGGAGGCACCACTCTCCAAGAAGTAACAAATGGTGTGTAGGTAATGAACTCCTTGCTCTTGTGCTTCAAATGATAGTCTCCCCAACACTCAACTCTCTCTCATAGGATTTGGATTTGGTTGAAAGAGGATTTGAGTGGAAAGCAACTTGGGAAGGCTAGAGATCAAGATTCATATGGTAGGAATGGAATGTCTTGGTCTCAACACATGAGTAGGTGGTTCTCTCTCAGAACATATGAGTTGGAATGGTGTGTGTGTTCTGATGGCTCTCTCATCGAATGAGGAGGAGGTGGAGGGGTATATATAGCCTCCACACAAAATCCAACCGTTACACAGTTTTCCAATCTCGGTGGGACCGAATCAATAAGCTCGGTCGGACCGAAAATGTAAACCTAGTGACCGTTAGTGATTTTCGGTGGGACTGACATGCAACTCGGTAGGACCGATATGGTTAGGGTTTGGGCATAACGTAATCTCGGTGAGACCGATTACACAAACTCGGTGAGACCGAATTTGGTAATTAGCTAACCAGAGAGTTGGTCAGGCAAACTCGGTGGGACCGATTTGCTCTTTCGGTGAGAGCGAGTGGAACTCGGTGAGACCGAAAAGTTACAAAAGGGAAACACTGAGTTTACATTGCAATCTCGGTGGGACCGATTCGCTCTTTCGGTGGGACCGAAAAGTTACGAGTGAAGTATGTTGGCGGAGTCACCCTCAAGAACTCTCTAGTTCTTCTTCTTTTGGATCCACATCATCTTGATGGGAATCCTTGGAGTTGTAGTCGTACTTGATGAAGTGGAACTTGAAGTAGTCTTGGGAATCCACTTGACTAAGGTCTTAGGAGCTTCTTCAAATGCATCAATTTCCTCTTGAAGCTTGTCCTTGCCTTTTTGCTCGTAGTCTTGTGTTGGAAGATCATCTTGAGCTTGTGTCCCCTTGAAAGAAGCATACTTCTCTTGTTGAGGGACAAACTTTGTCTTGGGGTATTGATCTTCTTCCCACTCAACTCCATTGGCATTGAACTTTCGTTCAAAACCAACACCTTGATTCTTCCGGTGCATTCCTTGCTTGCGCACAATTTCCTCGAATTGCTTACTCCCGGCAAGGCTTTTGTACACTCCTTTCTCTATAATTCCCTTCAATAAGCTATTTTCTTGATCAAGTGTAACTTGGCTAAGAGAATCATTAGTGGAATCAAGAGAACTACTAGAAGCAACAATATTGGATTTAGCATGATCATTGTTACTGCTAGAGGAAGAATCTTTCTTGTTACTAGACTTGACTTGAGGCATGTAAGTAGATAAGAGTAAACGCTTGGCAATGTAAGAAGAACTTTTCTTGCGGAGATCATCATTGATTGCTTTTAAGAACTCATGCTCTTGCTCAAGATTGAGCTTCTCAAAGCATAATTTCTCATGAGCTCTTAAAAGTTCTCGATGATCTTCGAAGATGGTTTCATGAGCTAACTTAAGAGTGTTTAGTTCTTTAGTTAGGGCCTCAATCTTCTCATTATCATTGTCATTCGTTTTATCTTGATTAGCATGTTTAATTGACATTTCATCATAGTATTCATCACTAGAGTTGTCACTAAGCAAATCATCACCTAACAAGTCATCTTCATCACTATTGAAATCAACATACTCGGGGTGTGTTACCTTAGGACCTTTGGCCATGAAGCATCTTCCAATTCCTTCATTTGGTGAGTTAAATATGTCGTAGGAGTTGGTTGACACAAGTGCTAGACCGGAACCACCTTCATCTTGAGTATCTTCGGAGCCGGAGTAATAACTTCTCTCGGAGTGGCTGTCGGAGTCGGAGCCGGATACCCATTCACCAACATGAGCTTGATGTCTTCGTCTTGTGTAGCTCCTTGATGATTTTTCCTTCCTTTCTGAATCCTTGCTTCTCCATGAGTATCTTCGTTCATAACGATCATCTCTACTCCTTCTCTCTCTTGGTGGTGATCCTTTGCTTCTTCTTTTTGGAGAATCTTCTCTTCTCTTGTAGGGAGCCATACACTCATTGGAATAGTGTCCGGGTCTTCCACAATTGTAGCAGTTTCGCTCTCGACTAGAAGATCTTTTGTCATTGTAGGACCTTGACTTGGAGCTTCTATCTTTGCTTCTACTCTTGTAGAACTTGTTGAAGTTCTTCACCATTAATCTCAATTCTTCATTGAAGTCTTGTTTCTCATTTGATGATGTAGGGGCTTCACATGAGGCTTTATAGGCACCACTTGATTTGTTGTGAAGTTCCTCCTTATCCTTAAGTGACATCTCATGAGCAACAATTCTTCCAATCACCTCCGTTGGCCTGAGATCTTTGTAATTGGGCATCATTTGGATCAATGTGCACACGGTATCATATTTTCCATCCAAGGCTCTTAGAATCTTCTTGATGATGAATCTGTCGGTCATCTCTTCACTTCCCAAGCCGGCAATCTCATTTGTGATGAGAGCAAGCCTAGAGTACATTTCAGCGACACCTTCACCATCCTTCATCTTGAACTTGTCAAGTTGGCTTTGAAGCACATCCAACTTGGATTCCTTGACGGAGTCGGTACCTTCGTGCATATCAATCAAAGTGTCCCAAATTTCCTTTGCATTCTCAAGACGGCTGATTTTGTTGAATTCTTCGGGGCATAATCCGTTGAAGAGAATATCACAAGCTTGAGCATTGTATTGCAACATCTTCAACTCATCCGCGGTAGCTTCACGGTTTGGTTCTTTCCCATCAAAGAAGTCACCTTGCAAACCAACACACACAATAGCCCAAACGGCGGGGTTATGTCCAAGAATATGCATTTTCATTTTATGCTTCCAACTAGCAAAATTAGTACCATCAAAGTAAGGACCTCTACGGTGATAATTTCCTTCGCTAGATGCCATACTCTCCTAGGTTGTGAAACCAAGGCTATGACCACCAAAAGCTATGGAGATCAAGCAAATGGAGACCAAAGCACTGATACCACTTGTAGGATCGAAAGTATGTCTAGAGGGGGGGTGATTAGACTACTTGACCAAATAAAAACTTAACCTTTTCCCAATTTTAGTTCTTGGCAGATTTTAGCTAATTTAGGACAAGTCAAGCAATCATCACATGATTCAAGCAAGCATGCAAAGAGTATATTGGCAACGGAAAGTAAAGCATGCAACTTGCAAGAATGTAAAGGGAAGGGTTTGGAGAATTCAAACGCTATTGGAGACACGGATGTTTTTCCCGTGGTTCGGATAGGTGGTGCTATCCGACATCCACGTTGATGGAGACTTCAACCCACGAAGGGTAACGGTCGCGCGAGTCCACACAGGGCTCCACCCAAGGGTAACAGTTGCGCGAGTCCACACAGGGCTCCACCCACGAAGGGTCCACGAAGAAGCAACCACCCACAAAGGGTCCACGAAGAAGCAACCTTGTCTATCCCACCATGGCCATCGCCCACATAGGACTTGCCTCACTAGCGGTAGATCTTCACGAAGTAGGCGATCTCCTTGCCCTTACAAACTCCTTGGTTCAACTCCACAATCTTGTCGGAGGCTCCCAAGTGACACCTAGCCAATCTAGGAGGCACCACTCTCCAAGAAGTAACAAATGGTGTGTAGGTAATGAACTCCTTGCTCTTGTGCTTCAAATGATAGTCTCCCCAACACTCAACTCTCTCTCATAGGATTTGGATTTGGTTGAAAGAGGATTTGAGTGGAAAGCAACTTGGGAAGGCTAGAGATCAAGATTCATATGGTAGGAATGGAATGTCTTGGTCTCAACACATGAGTAGGTGGTTCTCTCTCAGAACATATGAGTTGGAATGGTGTGTGTGTTCTGATGGCTCTCTCATCGAATGAGGAGGAGGTGGAGGGGTATATATAGCCTCCACACAAAATCCAACCGTTACACAGTTTTCCAATCTCGGTGGGACCGAATCAATAAGCTCGGTCGGACCGAAAATGTAAACCTAGTGACCGTTAGTGATTTTCGGTGGGACTGACATGCAACTCGGTAGGACCGATATGGTTAGGGTTTGGGCATAACGTAATCTCGGTGAGACCGATTACACAAACTCGGTGAGACCGAATTTGGTAATTAGCTAACCAGAGAGTTGGTCAGGCAAACTCGGTGGGACCGATTTGCTCTTTCGGTGAGAGCGAGTGGAACTCGGTGAGACCGAAAAGTTACAAAAGGGAAACACTGAGTTTACATTGCAATCTCGGTGGGACCGATTCGCTCTTTCGGTGGGACCGAAAAGTTACGAAAGGGAAACAGAGAGTTTGCAACCCCATCTCGGTGAGACCGAGATCCTTATCGGTAGAACCGAATTGCTAGGGTTTGGCAGTGGCTTATGACAAATGAAACTCGGTGGCGCAGGATAGGAAGAATCGGTAGGACCGAGTTTGGCTTAGGATTTAGGTCATATGTGGATATGGGAAAGTAGTTTTGGGTTTTGGAGCATATCACTAAGCACATGAAGCAAGAGGCTCATTAAGCAACACCTCATCCCTCCTTAATAGTATTGGCTTTTCCTAAAGACTCAATGTGATCTTGGATCACTAAAATATAAAATGAAGAGTCTTGAGCTTTTGAGCTTGAGCCAATCCTTTGTCCTTAGCCTTTTGAGGGTTCCACTTTCACATCCATGCCATGCCAATCATTGAGCTTTCCTGAAATAATCATCTAGGAATAGCATTAGCTCAATGAGCTATATGTTGTTATGAATTACCAAAACCACCTAGGGATAGTTGCACTTTCAAATACCTAGTTCAATATCATTACCGGCAAGTCTCTTTACTCATTCCGTAATACATCATCTCGCAACTAACTCATTAGTTGCAATGCTTGCAAGGCTTAAGTGATGTGCATTACCGAGAGGGCCCAGAGATACCTCTCCGACAATCGGAGTGACAAATCCTAATCTCGAAATACGCCAACCCAACAAGTACCTTCGGAGACACCTGTAGAGCACCTTTATAATCACCCAGTTACGTTATGACGTTTGGTAGCACACAAAGTGTTCCTCCGGTAAATGGGAGTTGCATAATCTCATAGTCATAGGAACATGTATAAGTTATGAAGAAAGCAATAGCAACAAACTAAACGATCAAGTGCTATGCTAACGGAATGGGTCAAGTCAATCACATCATTCTCTAATGATGTGACCCCGTTAATCAAATGACAAATCATGTCTATGGCTAGGAAACTTAAGCATCTTTGTTTCAACGAGCTAGTCAAGTAGAGGCATACTAGTGACATACTATTTGTCTTATGTATTCATACATGTATTATGTTTCCGGTTAATACAATTCTAGCATGAATAATAAACATTTATCATGATATAAGGAAATAAATAATAACTTAATTATTGCCTCTAGGGCATATTTCCTTCATGCCCTACCCCCTGGGCACGCCCCCTGCCTCATGGGCCCCTCATGGCTCCCCTGACCAACTTATTTCGCCTATATATCCATATACCATAAAAACATCCGAGAACAAAAAGATCGGCAGTTCCGCCACCAGAAGCCTCCATAGCCACCGAAAACCAATCTAGACCCGTTCCGGCACCCTGCCGGAGGGGGGAATTCCTCTCTAGTGGCTATCTTCATCATCCTGGCGCTCTCCATGACGAGGAGGGTGTAGTTCACCCTCGGGGCTGAGGGTATGTACCAGTAGCTATGTGTTTGATCTCTCTCTCGTGTTCTTGAGGTGGTACAATCTTGATGTATCGCGAGCTTTGCTATTATATTTGGATCTTATGATGTTTCCCCCCCCCCTCTACTCTCTTGTGATGAACTGAGTTTTCCCTTTGAAGTTATCTTATCGGATTGAGTCTTCAAGGATTTGAGAACACTTGATGTATGTCTTGCATGTGCTTATCTATGGTGACAATGGGATATCACGTGATCCACTTGATGTATGTTTTGGTGATCAACTTGCGAGTTCCGCGGCCTCGTGAACTTATGCATAGGGGTTGGCACACGTTTTCGTCTTGACTCTCCGGTAGAAACTTTGGGGCACTCTTTGAAGTTTTTTGTGTTGGTTGAATAGATGAATCTGAGATTGTGTGATGCATATCGTATAATCATACGCACGGATACTTGAGGTGACATTGGAATATCTAGGTGACATTAGGGTTTTGGTTGATTTGTGTCTTAAGGTGTTATTCTAGTACGAACTCTATGATAGATTGAACGGAAAGAATAGCTTCGTGTTATTTTACTACAGACTCTTGAATAGATCGATCAGAAAGGATAACTTTGAGGTGGTTTCTTACCCTACCATAATCTCTTCGTTTGTTCTCCGCTATTAGTGACTTTGGAGTGACTCTTTGTTGCATGTTGAGGGATAGTTATATGATCCAATTATGTTATTATTGTTGAGAGGACTTGCACTAGTGAAAGTATGAACCCTAGGCCTTGTTTCAACACATTGCAATACCATTTGTGCTCACTTTTATCATTAGTTACCTTGCTGTTTTTATATTTTCATATTACAAAAACCATTATCTACTATCTATATTTTACTTGTATCACCATCTCTTCGCCGAACTAGCGCACATATACAATTTACCATTGTATTGGGTGTGTTGGGGACACAAGAGACTCTTTGTTATTTGGTTGCAGGGTTGCTTGAGAGAGACCATCTTCATCCTACGCCTCCCATGGATTGATAAACCTTAGGTCATCCACTTGAGGGAAATTTGCTACTGTCCTACAAACCTCTGCACTTGGAGGCCCAACAACGTCTACAAGAAGAAGGTTGTGTAGTAGACATCAGGGCCCTAAGGGAGGATGGTGCCCAGCCCACTTAGGGGCTGGTTCCCTTCCACATACAGCCCATAGGGCCCTCCGGGGCATGTGGACCCCCGGAACCCCTTCAGTGGCCCCGGTACAATACCGGTAAACCTCCGAATACTTCCGGTGACCATATGACGACTTCCCATATATAAATCTTCACCTCCAGAACATTCTGGAACTCCTCGTGACGTCCGAGATCTCATACAGGACTCCGAACAACATTCGGTAACCACATACTATTTCCCATAACAACTCTAGCATCACCGAACCTCAAGTGTGTAGACCCTACGGGTTCGGGAACCAAGTAGACATGACCGAGACATCTCTTCGGCCAATAACCAATAGCGGGATATGGATACCCATGTTGGCTCCCACATTTTCCATGATGATCTCATTGAATGAACCACGATGTCGAGGATTCAATCAATCCCGTATACAATTCCCTTTGTCCATCAGCATGTTACTTGCCCAAGATTCGGTCGTCGGTATCCCAATACCTTGTTCAATCTCATTATCAGCAAGTCTCTTTACTCGTTACGTAATGCATGATCCCGTGACTAACTCCTTAGTCACTCTGAGCTCATTATGATGATGCATTACCGAGTGGGCCCAGAGATACCTCTTCGTCATACGGAGTGACAAATCCCAGTCTCGATTCGTGCCAACCCAACAGACACTTTCAGAGATACCCATAGTGCACCTTTATAGCCACCCAGTTACGTTTCGACGTTTGGCACACCCAAAGCATTCCTACAGTATCCGGGAGTTGCACAATCTCATGGTCTAAGGAAAAGATACTTGACATTAGAAAAGCTTTAGCAGACGAACTACACGACCATGTGCTATGCTTAGGATTGGGTCTTGTCCATCACATCATTCTCCTAATGATGTGATCCCGTTATCAGCGACATCCAATGTCCATGGTCAGGAAACCACGACCATCTATTGATCAACGAGATAGCTTACTAGGGACATATTACGATCTATGTATTCACACATGTATTATGGTTTCCGGTTAATACAATTATAGCATGAACAATAGACAATTACCATGAACAAAGAGATATAATAATAACCACTTTATTATTGCCTCTAGGGCATATTTCCAATAGTCTCCCACTTGCACTAGAGTCAATAATCTAGTTACATTGTGATGAATCGAACACCCATGGAGTTCTGGTGTTGATCATGTTTTGCTCATGGAAGAGGTTTAGTCAACGGATCTGCGACATTCAGATCCGTATGCACTTTACAAATATCTATGTCTCCATCTTGAACATTTTCATGAATGGAGTTGAAGCGATGCTTGATATGCCTGGTCTTGTTGTGAAACATGGGCTCCTTGGCAAGGGCAATAGCTCCAGTGTTGTCACAGAAGAGAGTCATCGGGCCCGACACATTGGGAATAACTCCTAGGTCGGTAATGAACTCCTTCATCCAGATTGCTTCATGTGCTGCCTCCGAGGCTGCCATGTACTCCGCTTCACATGTAGATCCCGCCACGACGCTTTACTTGCAACTGCACCAGCTGACTGCCCCACCATTCAAAATATACACGTATCCGGTTTGTGACTTGGAGTCATCCAGATCTGTGTCGAAGCTAGCATCGACGTAACCCTTTACGACGAGCTCTTCGTCACCTCCATAAACGAGAAACATATCCTTAGTCCTTTTCAGGTACTTCAGGATATTCTTGACCGCTGTCCAGTGTTCCATGCCGGGATTACTTTGGTACCTTCCTACCAAACTTATGACAAGGTTCACATAAGGTCTGATACACATCATGTCATACATAATAGACCCTATGGTCGAGACATAGGGGATGAACTCATCTTTTCTCTATCTTCTGCCGTGGTCGGGCATTGAGCCGTGCTCAATCTCACACCTTGCAATACAGGCAAGAACCCCTTCTTGGACTGATCCATATTGAACTTCTTCAATATCTTGTCAAGGTATGTGCTTTGTGAAAGACCAATGAGGCGTCTCAATCTATCTCTATAGATCTTGATGCCTAATATGTAAGCAGCTTCTCCAAGGTCCTTCATTGAAAAACACTTATTCAAGTAGGCCTTTATGTTTTCCAAGAATTCTATATCATTTCCCATCAATAGTATGTCATCCACATATAATATGAGAAATGCTACAGAGCTCCCACTCACTTTCTTGTAAACACAGGCTTCTCCATAAGTCTGTGTAAACCCAAACACTTTGATCATCTCATCAAAGCGAATGTTCCAACTCCGAGATGCTTGCACCAGCCCATAGATTGTGCGATGGAGCTTGCATACCTTGTTACCATTCTTAGGATCGACAAAACCTTCCGGCTGCATCATATACAATTCTTCCTTAAGGAAACCATTAAGGAATGCCGTTTTGACTTCCATATGCCATATCTCATAATCATAGAATGCGGCAATTGCTAACATGATTCGTACGGACTTCAGAGTTCTTGCCTATGTTGCAAGGTGTGAAGCTGAGTAAAAACTCAAAACCCGACCACAGCAGAAAATAGAAAGAGAATGAAAAGTCATTCCCTATGCCTCAGTTATAGGTTCTATAAAGTAGGGGTGGGCATAAAAACCGAGTAACCGAATACCGAACCGATACCAAAGAAACCGAATTTTCGGTTTTTGCTGTTGGTACAGTGAAAATCGGTTTTTACTTGTGAAAACCGAAATCAAATCACTCGGTTCGGTGGTAACCGTATAACCAAAACAAAAAACCGAACTAGTCATTAGCAGGAATCTCCGCACGTCACGCATCCCGCCAAAGCCGCTAGCGGCTCGCCTGTCCACGTCTCTTGTGTACCACGTACGAATGGCCACGCGCGCCTGTCCGCATCTCGTCACAGCGTACTAGTACAAAGGCCCACGTGAAAGCTAAGACAGTCTAGGCATGGGCCTTGTACGTAATTTGCATGGCCCAAACGCATTAACTAATGCATCTGAAGGCACGTGGTGTGTGCATCGGCTTGTTTAGTCCCACATCGCGTAGCTAAGCTCAAGGGGACAGGGCGCTCGAGTATATAGTGAGCAGGGGGAGCGCTGAGGTGATGGATTCGCAGTTTTATAACCAAACATTCGGTATAAACTGAAAACCAAACCGAACTATCGGTTAGCCGAATTTTCGGTTAGTTGTTTTTGGTGGTTATTTTCGGTTTTTAATATTGTAAACCGAAATTGAATAAAAACCGAACGGTATAAACCGAATTTTCGGTTTCAACCGAATGCCCACCGCTACTATAAAGTATGCTATGTTGTTTACCAGTCCTATTGTATACCTTAGCATGATTCTTTAAAGGGAGTACAATAGTGATCTAGGAGTAGATCACTGGACAGCGGTCAAAATTATCCTTAGAGGACTAAGGAAATATTTCTCGGTTATGGAGGTGATAAAAGAGTTCATCGTAAAGAGTTACGTCGATGCAAGCTTTTTACATCGATCTAGATGACTCTAAGTCTCGATCTGGATACATATTGAAAGTGGGAGCAATTAGCTAGAGTAGCTCCGTGCAGAGCATTGTAGACATAGAAATTTGCGAAATACATACGGATCTGAATGTTGCAGACCCGTAGACTAAACTTCTCTCACAAGCAAAACATGATCACTCTTTGGGTGTTAATCACATAGCGATGTGAACTAGATTATTGACTCTAGTAAACCCTTTGGGTATTAGTCACATGGAGATGTGAACTAATCACATAAAGATGTGAACTAGATTATTGACTCTAGTGCAAGTGGGAGACTGAAGAAATATGCCCTAGAGGCAATAATAAAGTTATTATTTATTTCCTTATATCATGATAAATGTTTATTATTCATGCTAGAATTGTATTAACCAGAAACTTAATACATGTGTGAATACATAGACAAACAGAGTGTCACTAGTATGCCTCTACTTGACTAGCTCGTTGATCAAAGATGGTTATGTTTCCTAACCATAGACATGAGTTGTCATTTGATAAACGGGATCACATCATTAGGAGAATGATGTGATTGACTTGACCCATTCCGTTAGCTTAGCACTTGATCGTTTTAGTTTACTGCTATTGCTTTCTTCATGACTTATACATGTTCCTATGACTATGAGATTATGCAACTCCCGATTACCGGAGGAACACTTTGTGTGATACCAAACGTCACAACGTAACTGGGTGATTATAAAGGTGCTCTACAGGTGTCTCCGATGGTACTTGTTGAGTTGGCATAGATCGAGATTAGGATTTTTCACTCCGATTGTCGGAGAGGTATCTCTGGGCCCTCTCGGTAATGCACATCACTATAAGCCTTGCAAGCAATGCAACTAATGAGTTAGTTGCGGGATGATGCATTACAGAAACAAGTAAAGAGACTTGACAGTAACGAGATAGAACTAGGTATTGAGATATCGACGATCAAATCTCGGGCAAGTAACATACCGATGACAAAGGGAACAATGTATGTTGTTATGCGGTTTGACCGATAAAGATCTTCGTAGAATATGTAGGAGCCAATATGAACATCCAAGTTCCGCTATTGGTTATTGACCGGAGACGTGTCTCGGTCATGTCTACATAGTTATCGAACCCGTAGGGTCTGCACGCTTAACGTTCGGTGACGATCGGTATTATGAGTTTATGTGATTTGATGTACCTAAGGTAGTTCGGAGTCCCGGATGAGATCGGGGACATGACGAGGAGTCTCGAAATGGTCGAGATGTAAAGATTGATATATTGGACGACTATATTCGGACATCGGAAAGGTTCCGAGTGATTCGGGTATTTTTTGGAGTACCGGGGAGTTACAAGAATACGGGGAAGAAGTATTGGGCCTCATGGGCCAAGTGGTGGAAGAGAGGAGGTAGGGCGTGCGGCCCCCCTAGCCCAAACCGAATTGGACTAGGGGTCCGGCCCCCCTTTCCTCCTTTCCCCCTCTCCTTCCTTCTCCCTCTCCTCCTTCCTTTCCTCCTCCTAGTAGGAGTAGGAAAGGGGAGTCCTACTCCTACTAGGAGGAGGACTCCTCCTCCTCGCGCGCCCTGCAAGGGCCGGCCGGCCTCCCCCCTTGCTCCTTTATATACGGGGGCAGGGGGCACCCTGGAACACACACGTTGATTGTTCTAAGCTGTGTGTGGTGCCCCCCTCCACCATAATCCACCTTGATCATATCGTAGCGGTGCTTAGGTGAAGCCCTGCGTCGGTAACAACATCATCACTGTCATCACTCCATCATGCTGACGGAACTCTGCCATGAAGCTCTGCAGGATCGAAGTTCGTGGGACGTCATCGAGCTGAATGTCTGTTGGGGAACGTAGCAGAAATTCAAAATTTTCTTACGTGTCACCAAGATCTATCTATGGAGAAACCAGCAACGAGGGGAAGGAGAGTGCATCTACATACCCTTGTAGATCGCTAAGCGGAAGCGTTCAAGAGAACGGGGTTGAAGGAGTCGTACTCGTCGTGATCCAAATCACCGGAGATCCTAGTGCCGAATGGACGGCACCTCCGCGTTCAACACACGTACAGCCCGGTGACATCTCCCATGCCTTGATCCAGCAAGGAGAGAGGGAGAGGTTGAGGAAGACTCCATCCAGCAGTAGCACGACGGCATGGTGGTGGTGGTGGAGCGTGGTACTCCAGCAGGGCTTCGCCAAGAAACGCAAGAGACGAGGAGAAAGAGAGGGGTAGGGCTGCGCCAAGAGGAGAGAAACTCGTGTGTATTGGGCAGCCCATACCTCAACTATATATAGGGGAAGGGGAGGGTCTGCGCCCCCACCTAGGGTTCCCTCCCTAGGGGTGGCGGCAGCCCCCTAGATCCCATCTAGGGGCGGCCAAGGGGAGGGGAGAGGGGGAGGCGCACCAGGGTGGGCCTTAGGGCCCATCTGCCCTAGGGTTTGCCCCCTTCTCCTCTCCCTTGCGCCTTGGGCCCTTGTGGGGGGCGCACCAGCCCACCTGGGGCTGGTCCCCTCCCACACTTGGCCCATGCAGCCCTCCGGGGCTTGTGGCCCCACTTGGTGGACCCCCGGGACCCTCCCGGTGGTCCCGGTACGTTACCGATAAAACCCGAAACTTTTCCGGCGACCAAAACAGGACTTCCCATATATAAATCTTTACCTCCGGACCATTCCGTAACTCCTCGTGACGTCCGGGATCTCATCCGGGACTCCGAACAACATTCGGTAACCACGTATATCTATTCCCTATAACCCTAGCGTCATCGAACCTTAAGTGTGGAGACCCTACGGGTTCGGGAACCATGCAGACATGACCGAGACGTCCTCCGGTCAATAACCAACAGCGGGATCTGGATACCCATGTTGGCTCCCACATGCTCCATGATGATCTCATCAGATGAACCACGATGTCAAGGACTTAATCAATCCCGTATACAATTCCCTTTGTCTATCGGTACGATACTTGCCCGAGATTCGATCGTCAGTATCCCGATACCTTGTTCAATCTCGTTACCGGCAAGTCTCTTTACTCGTTCCATAACACATCATCCCGTGATCAACTCCTTGATCACATTGTGCACATTATGATGATGTCCTACCGAGTGGGCCTAGAGATACCTCTCCGTTTACACGGAGTGACAAATCCCAGTCTCGATTCGTGCCAACCCAACAGACACTTTCGGAGATACCTGTAATGTACCTTTATAGCCACCCAGTTACGTTGTGACGTTTGGCACACCCAAAGCACTCCTACGGTATCCGGGAGTTGCACAATCTCATGGTCTAAGGAAATGATACTTGACATTAGAAAAGCTTTAGCATACGAACTACATGATCTTGTGCTAGGCTTAGGTTTGGGTCTTGTCCATCACATCATTCTCCTAATGATGTGATCCCGTTATCAATGACATCCAATGTCCATGGTCAGGAAACCGTAACCATCTATTGATCAACGAGCTAGTCAACTAGAGGCTTACTAGGGACATGGTGTTGTCTATGTATCCACACATGTATCTGAGTTTCCTATCAATACAATTCTAGCATGGATAATAAACGATTATCATGAACAAGGAAATATAATAATAAACAATTTATTATTGCCTCTAGGGCATATTTCCAACAGTCTCCCACTTGCACTAGAGTCAATAATCCAGTTCACATTGCTATGTGATTAACACTCAAGGTCACATCCCCATGTGACTAACACCCAAAGAGTTTACTAGAGTCAATAATCTAGTTCACATTAACATGTGATCAACACTCGATGAGTTCTGGGTTTGATCATGTTATGCTTGTGAGAGATGTTATAGTCAACGGGTCTGAATCTTTCAGATCCGTGTGTGCTTTACAAATCTCTATGTCATCTCCCAGATGCAGCTACCACGTTCTATTTGGAGCTATTCCAAATAACTGTTCTACTATACGAATCCAGTTTACTACTCAGAATAATCTGGATTAGTGTCAAAGTTTGCATCGGTGTAACCCTTTACGACGAACTCTTTTACCACCTCCATAATCGAGAAAATTCCTTAGTCCACTAGTTACTAAGGATAACTTTGACCGCTGTCTTGTGATCCATTCTTGGATCACTCTTGTACCCCTTGACTAACTCATGGCAAGGCACACTTCAGGTGCGGTACACAGCATAGCATACTGTAGAGAGCCTATGATAAAAGCATAGGGGACGACCTTCGTCCTTCCTCTTTCTTCTGCCGTGGTCGAGCTTTAAGTCTTAACTTCATACCTTACAACTCAGGCAAGAACTCCTTCTTTGACTGATCCATCTTGAACACCTTCAAGATCATGTCAAGGTATGTGCTCATTTGAAAGTACCATTAAGCGTTTTGATCTATCCTTATAGATCTTGATGCTTAATGTTCAAGTAGCTTAATCCAGGTTTTCCATCGAAAAACACCTTTCAAATGACCCTATATGCTTTCCAGAAATTCTACGTCATTTCTGATCCACAATATGTCAACAACATATACTCATCAGAAATTCTATAGTGCTCCCACTCACTTCTTTGGAAATACAAGTTTCTCATAAACTTTGCATAAACCCAAAACCTTTGATCATCTCATCAAAGCGTACATTCCAACTCCGAGATGCTTACTCCAGTCCTTAGAAGGATTGTTGGAGCTTTGCATACTTATTAGCATCTTTCAGGATTGACAAAACCTTCCGGTTGTATCACATACAACCTTTCCTCAAAAAATCGTTGAGGAAACAATGTTTTGACATCCTATCTGCAAGATTTCATAAATAATGCAGTAATCGCTAATATAATTCCAACAGACTCTTAGCATCGCTACGAGTGAGAAAGTCTCATCGTAGTCAACTCCTTGAACTTGTCGGAAAACATCTTAACAACAAGTAGAGCCTTCTTAATGGTGATACTTACCATCATTGTCCGTCTTCCTTATAAAATCCATATGTACCTAACAGCCTTATGACCATCAAGTAGTTCTTCCAAAGTCTACACTTTGTTTTCATATATGGATCCTCTCTCGGATTATATGGCCTCGAGCCATTTTGGAATCCAGGCCCACCATCGCTTCTCCATAGCTCGTAGGTTCATTGTTGTCTAGCAACATGACTTCCAAGACAGGATTACGTACCACTCTAAAGTAGTATGCATCCTTGTCATCCCACGAGGTTTGGTAGTGACTTGATCTGAAGTTTCATGATCACTATCATAAGCTTCCACTTCAATTGGTGTAGGTGCCACAGGAACAACTCGCTGTGCCCTGCCACACACTAGTTGAAGAGACGGTTCAATAACCTCATCAAGTCTCCACCATCCTCCCACTCAATTCTTTCGATAGAAACTTTTCCTCGAGAAAGGACCCGATTCTAGAAACAATCCCTTATTGCTTTCGAATCTGAGACAGGAGGTATACCCAACTATTTTGGGTGTCCTATGAAGATGCATTTATCCGCTTTGGGTTCGAGCTTATCAGCCTGAAACTTTTTCACATAAGCGTCGCAGCCCCAAACTTTTAAGAAATGACAGCTTAGGTTTCTCTAAACCATAGTTCATACGGTGTCATCTCATCGGAATTACGTGGTGCCCTATTTAAAGTGAATGTGGTTGTCTCTAATGCCTAACCCATAAACTATCGTGGTAATTCGATAAGAGACATCATGGTATGCATCATATCCAATAGGGTGCAGTTATGATGTTCGGACACACCATCACACTATGGTGTTCCAGGCTGTATTGGTTGTGAAACAATTTCCACAATGTCTTAATTCTGTGCCAAACTCGTAATTCAGATATTCATCTCTATGATCATATCATAGATATTTTATCCTCTTGTCACGACGATCTTTCAACTTCACCCTGAAATTACTTGAACCTTTGAATAATTCAGACTCGTGATTCATCAAGTAAATATACTCAACATCTTACTCAAATCATCTGTGAAGTAAGAACATAATGATATCCACTACACGCCTCAGCACTCATTGGACTGCACACATCAAAATGTATTACTTCCAACAAGTTGCTTTCTAGTTCCATTTTATTGAAAACAAGGCTTTCAGTCATCTTGCCCATGTGGTATGATTTGCATGTCTCAAGTGATTCAAAGTCAAGTGAGTCCAAACGGTCCCTTTGCATGGAGTTTCTTCATGCATATACACCAATAGACATGGTTCGCATGTCTCAAACTTTTCAAAAACGAGTGAGTCCAAAGATCCATCAACATGGAGCTTCTTCATGCGTTTTATACCGATATGACTTAAGTGGCAGTGCCACAAGTAGGTGGTACTATCATTAGTATCTTATATCTTTTGGTATGAACATGTGTATCACTACGATCGAGATTCAATAAACCATTCATTTTAGGTGTAAGACCATTGAAGGTATTATTCAAATAAACAGAGTAACCATTATTCTCCTTAAATGAATAACCGTATTGCCATAGACGTAATCCAATCATGTCTATGCTCAATGCAAACACCAAATAACAATTATTTAGGTTTTAATACCAATCTCGATGGTAGAGGGAGCGTACGATATTTGATCAACCTTGGAAATACTTCCAACACATATCGTCATCTCACCTTTTAGCTAGTCTCCGTTTATTCCGTAGCCTTTTGTTTCGAGTTACTAACACTTAGCAACCGAACCGGTATCTAATACCCTGGTGCTACTAGGAGTACTAGTAAAGTACACATTAACACAATGTATATCCAATATACTTCTATCGACCTTGCCAGCCTTCTCATCTACCAAGTATCTAGGGTAATTCTGCTCCAGTGGCTGTTCCCCTTATTACAGAAGCACTTAGTCTCGGGTTTGGGCTCAACCTTGGGTTTCTTCACTAGAGCAGCAGCTGATTTGCCGTTTCATGAAGTTTCCCTTCTTGCCCTTGCCCTTCTTGAAACTAGTGGTTTCACCAACCATCAACAATTGATGCTCCTTCTTGATTTCTACTTTTGTGGTGTCAAACATCGCGAATATCTCAAGGATCATCATATATGTCCCTGATATATTATAGTTCATCACGAAGCTCTAGCAGCTTGGTGGCAGTGACTTTGGAGAACTATCACTATTTCATCTGGAAGATCAACTCCCACTTGATTCAAGCGATTGTTGTACTCAGACAATCTGAGCACAAGCTCAACAATTGAGCTTTTCTCCTTAGTTTGTAGGCTAAGAAAATCATCGGAGGTCTTATACCTCTTGACGTGGGCACGAGCCTGAAATCCCAATTTCAGCCCTCGAAACATCTCATATGTTTCGCGACGTTTCAAAACATCTTCGGTGCCTCAACTCTAAACCGTTTAACTGAACTATCACGTAGTTATCAAAATGTGTATGTTAGATGTTCGCAACATCCATAGACGACGTTCGAGGTTCAGCACATTGAGCGTTGCATTAAGGACATAAGCCTTCTATGAAGCAATGAGGACAATCCTCAGTTTACGGACCTAGTCCGCATAATTGCTACTATCAACTTTCAACTAAATATTCTCTAGGAACATATCTAAACAGTAGAACTAAAGCGCGAGCCACGACATAATTTGCGAAGACCTTTTGACTATGTTCAGGATAATTAAGTTCATCTTATGAACTCCCACTCAGATAGACATCCCTCCAGTAATCTAAGTGATTACATGATCCGAGTCAACTAGGCCGTGTCCGATCATCACATGAGACGGACTAGTCAATATCGGTGAACATCTTCATGTTGATCGTATCTACCATACGACTCATGCTCGACCTTTCGGTCTCTTGTGTTCCGAGGCCATGTCTGTACATGCTAGGCTCGTCAAGTTAACCTAAGTGTTTCGCATGTGTTCCGAGGCCATGTCTGTACATGCCAGGCTCGTCAACACCCGTTGTATTCGAACGTAAGAATCTATACACCCGATCATCACGTGGTGCTTCGAAACGATGAACTTTCACAACGGTGCACAGTTAGGGGGAACACTTTCTTGAAATTTTAATGAGGGATCATCTTATTTACTACCGTCGTTCCAAGCAAATAAGATGTATAAACATGATAAACTTCACATGCAATCAAATAGTGACATGATATGGCCAATATCATATTGCTCCTTTTGATCTCCATCTTCGGGGCTCCATGATCATCATCGTCACCGGCATGACACCATGATCTCCATCATCATGATCTCCATCATCGTGTCTTCATGAAGTTGTCTCGCCAACTATTACTTCTACTACTACAGCTAACGGTTAGCAATAAAGTAAAGTAATTACATGACGTTTATGTTGACACGCAGGTCATAAATAAATTAAGACAACTCCTATGGCTCCTGCCGGTTGTCATAGTCATCGACATGCAAGTCGTGATTCCTATTACAAGAACATGATCAATCTCATACATCACATATCATTCATCACATTCTTCTTGGCCATATCACATCACATAACATACCCTACAAAAACAAGTTAGACGTCCTCTAATTGTTGTTTGCATGTTTTACGTGGCTGCTATGGGTTTCTAGCAAGAACGTTTCTTACCTACGCAAAGACCACAACGTGATATGCCAATTGCTATTTACCCTTCATAAGGACCCTTTTCATCGAATCCGATCCGACTAAAGTGGGAGAGACAGACACCCGCTAGCCACCTTATGCAACTAGTGCATGTCAGTCGGTGGAACCAGTCTCACGTAAGAGTACATGTAAAGTCGGTCCGGGCCGCTTCATCCCACAATGCCGCCGAATCAAGATTGGACTAGTAAGGGTAAGCATATTGAACAAAATCAACGCCCACAACTACTTTGTGTTCTACTCGTGCATAGAAACTACGCATAGACCTAGCTCATGATGCCACTGTTGGGGAACGTAGCAGAAATTCAAAATTTTCTTACATGTCACCAAGATCTATCTATGGAGAAACTAGCAACGAGGGGAAGGAGAGTGCATCTACATACCCTTGTAGATCGCTAAGCGGAAGCGTTCAAGAGAACGGGGTTGAAGGAGTCGTACTCATCGTGATCCAAATCACCGGAGATCCTAGTGCCGAACGGACGGCACCTCCGTGTTCAACACACGTACAGCCCGGTGACGTCTCCCATGCCTTGATCCAGCAAGGAGAGAGGGAGAGGTTGAGGAAGACTCCATCCAGCAGTAGCACGACGGCGTGGTGGTGGTGGAGGAGTGTGGTACTCCAGCAGGGCTTCGCCAAGCAACTCAAGAGACGAGGAGAAAGAGAGGGGTAGGGCTGCGCCAAGAGGAGAGAAACTCGTGTGTATTGGGCAGCCCATACCTCAACTATACATAGGGGAAGGGGAGGGTCTGCGCCCCCACCTAGGGTTCCCTCCCTAGGGGTGGCGGCAGCCCCCTAGATCCCATCTAGGGGCGGCCAAGGGGAGGGGAGAGGGGGAGGCGCACCAGGGTGGGCCTTAGGGCCCATCTGCCCTAGGGTTTGCCCCCTTCTCCTCTCCCTTGCGCCTTGGGCCCTTGTGGGGGGCGCACCAGCCCACCTGGGGCTGGTCCCCTCCCACACTTGGCCCATGCAGCCCTCCGGGGCTTGTGGCCCCACTTGGTGGACCCCCGGGACCCTCCCGGTGGTCCCGGTATGTTACCGATAAAACCCGAAACTTTTCCGGTGACCAAAACAGGACTTCCCATATATAAATCTTTACCTCCGGACCATTCCGGAACTCCTCGTGACGTCCGGGATCTCATCCGGGACTCCGAACAACATTCGGTAACCACGTATATCTATTCCCTATAACCCTAGCGTCATCGAACCTTAAGTGTGGAGACCCTACGAGTTCGGGAACCATGCAGACATGACCGAGACGTCCTCCGGTCAATAACCAACAGCGGGATCTGGATACCCATGTTGGCTCCCACATGTTCCACGATGATCTCATCGGATGAACCACGATATCAAGGACTTAATCAATCCCGTATACAATTCCCTTTGTCTATCGGTACGATACTTGCCCGAGATTCGATCGTCAGTATCCCGATACCTTGTTCAATCTCGTTACCGGAAAGTCTCTTTACTCGTTCCGTAACACATCATCCCATGATCAACTCCTTGATCACATTGTGCACATTATGATGATGTCCTACCGAGTGGGCCCAGAGATACCTCTCCGTTTACACGGAGTGACAAATCCCAGTCTCGATTCGTGCCAACCCAACAGACACTTTCGGAGATACCTATAATGTACCTTTATAGCCACCCAGTTACGTTGTGACGTTTGGCACACCCAAAGCACTCCTACGGTATCCGGGAGTTGCACAATCTCATGGTCTAAGGAAATGATACTTGACATTAGAAAAGCTTTAGCATACGAAGTACATGATCTTGTGCTAGGCTTAGGTTTGGGTCTTGTCCATCACATCATTCTCCTAATGATGTGATCCCGTTATCAATGACATCCAATGTCCATGGTCAGGAAACCGTAACCATCTATTGATCAACGAGCTAGTCAACTAGAGGCTTACTAGGGACATGGTGTTGTCTATGTATCCACACATGTATCTGAGTTTCCTATCAATACAATTCTAGCATGGATAATAAGCGATTATCATGAACAAGGAAATATAATAATAACCAATTTATTATTGCCTCCAGGGCATATTTCCAACAATGTGTGCTGAACTCGGAGGTGTCGTGCGTTCCGTACTTGGATCGGTCGGATCGTGAAGACGTACGACTACATCAACCGCGTTCTCATAACGCTTCTGCTTACGGTCTACGAGGGTACGTGGACGATACTCTCCCCTCTCGTTGCTATGCATCACCATGATCTTGTGTGTGCGTAGGAAAATTTCAAAATTACTACGTTCCCCAACACCGTTGTATGTGAACGTAGAGCTTATCACACCCGATCATCACATGGTGTCTCGGCACGATGAACTTTGGCAGCGGTGCATACTCAGGGAGAACACTTGTACCTTGAAATTTAGTGAGATATCATCTTATAATGCTACCGTCAATCAAGCAGAATAAGATGCATAAAGGATAAACATCACATGCAATCAATATAAGTGATATGATATGGCCATCATCATTTTGTGCCTGTGATCTCCATCTTCAAAGCACCGTCATGATCACTATCATCACCGGCTTGACACCTTGATCTCGATCGAAGCATCATTGTCGTCACGCCAACTATTGCCTCCACGACTATTGATACGTCTCCAACGTATCTATAATTTTTGATTGCTCCATGCTATATTATCTACTGTTTTGGACATTATTGGGCTTTATTATCCATTTTTATATTATTTTTGGGACTAACCTATTAACCGGAGGCCTAGCCTAGAATTGCTGTTTTTTTGCCTATTTCAGGGTTTCGAAGAAAAGGAATATCAAATGGAGTCCAAACGGAATGAAACCTTCAGGAACGTGATTTTCGCACCGAACATGATCCAGGAGACTTGGACCCTACGTCAAGAAACAAAGGAGGAGGCCACGAGGTAGGGGGGCGCGCCTACCCCCAAGCACGCCCTCCACCCTCGTGGGCCCCCTGTTGCTCCACCGACATACTCCTTCCTCCTATATATACCTACGTACCCCCAAATGATTAGATACGGAGCCAAAACCCTAATTCCACCGCCGCAACTTTCTGTATCCACGAGATCCCATCTCGGGGCCTGTTACGGAGCTCCGCCGGAGGGGGTATCCATCACGGAGGGCTTCTACATCAACATCATAGCCCATCCGATGAAGTGTGAGTAGTTCACCTCAGACCTACAGGTCCATAGTTATTAGCTAGATGGCTTCTTCTCTCTTTTCGGATCTCAATACAATGTTCTCCCCCTCTCTTGTGGAGATCTATTCAATGTAATCTTCTTTTTGCGGTGTGTTTGTTGAGACCGATGAATTGTGGGTTTATGATCAAGTCTATCTATGAACAATATTTGAATCTTCTCTGAATTCTTTTATATATGATTGGTTATCTTTGCAAGTCTCTTCGAATTATCAGTTTGGTTTGGCCTACTAGATTGATATTTCTTGTAATGGGAGAAGTGCTTAGCTTTGGGTTCAATCTTGCGGTGTCCTTTCCCAGTGACAGTAGGGGCAGCAAGGCACGTATTGTATTGTTGCCATCGAGGAAAACAAGATGTTTTTTATCATATTGCATGAATCTATCCCTCTACATCATGTCATCTTGCTTAAGGCATTACTCTATTTTCATTAACTTAATGCTCTAGATGCATGCTGGATAGCGGTCGATGAGTGGAGTAATAGTAGTAGATGCAGGCAGGAGTCGGTCTACTTGTCTCGGACGTGATGCCTATATACATTATCATACCTAGATATTCTCATAACTATGCTCAATTATGTCAATTGCTCAACAGTAATTCATTCACCCACCGTAAAATACCTATGCTCTCGAGAGAAGCCACTAGTGAAACCTATGGCCCCGGGTCTATCTTCATCATATTAATCTTCCAATACTTAGTTAGTTCCTTTGCTTTTTTACTTTGCTTTTATTTTACTTTGCATCTTTATCACAAAAATACCAAAAATATTATCTTATCATATCTATCAGATCTCACTCTCGTAAGTGGCCGTGTAGGGATTGACAACCCCTTATCGCATTGGTTGCGAGGATTTATTTGTTTTGTGAAGGTACTGGGACTCACGCGTAGCCTCCTACTGGATTGATACCTTGGTTCTCAAAAACTGAGGGAAATACTTATGCTACTTTGCTGCATCATCCCTTCCTCTTCGGGGAAAACCAACGTAGTGCTCAAGAGGTAGCAAGAAGGATTTCTGGCACCGTTGCCGGGGAGGTTCACGCAAGTCAAGTCAAGATCTGACTCCCGACAACGAGCCATTTCTGGCGCCGTTGCTGGGGAGTCTACGCAAAAGTCAATATACCAAATACCCATCACAATCCTTATCTCCCGCATTACATTATTTGCCATTTGCCTCTCGTTTTCCTCTCCCCCACTTCACCCTTGCCATTTTATTCGCCCTCTCTCTCTCTATCCTCCCTCTCTTTTTCCGTTCGCCTCTTTTCCGTTTGCTTGTCGTTATGGTTAGTCCCTTATCTACTGCTTTGTCTCCCGAGTTTGAGGTTCTTCACTTCAAACTAAGGCAAGGAGAAAATTTAAAAGATGTTTGGTTTAGAATGATGGAATCCTATCGTAATTGTACCCTAGAGGTGAATTTTAGAATTTTGCTTTGCAACTTTTATGTTGGACTAAATATGTCTCATAGACAACTTTTGGATTGCGTTGCCAAAGGCAATTTTATTGAAATTGATCCCAGTATTACGCATGAAATTATAGAAGGTATAGTAGGAACTCTACCTCAACAAAAGGGGCCTCATCATACCCAAGAGGAAACGCAAGTTTTTGAGAAAATTTGCGAAGTAACCAAGATTTTACAAAAGTCTCTTGAACCTCTTAAAAGCATTAGCGGGAATCTCCACCGCATGAATATGTTGATTACCCTTTGCAATAAGCGGTTGGATTCATTAGATCTAAAAATTTCAGAATATGAAGGGAAACATAAAGAACCTCCTGGATTCGAGCTTGATTCCGCTAAAAAGTTGAAAACCAAAGATGGCAATACCTAGATCTATCCTTTTTATGCCTAGCTAGGGGCGTTAAACGATAGCGCTTGTTGGGAGGCAACCCAATTTTATTTTTATTCCTTGCTGTTTGCTCCTGTTTAGTAATAAATAATTTATCTATCCTCTGTTTAGGTTGTGTTTTTTGTGTTTAATTAGTGTTTGTGCCAAGTAGAACCGTTGGGAAGACTTGGGGAAAGTCTTGATATCTTGCTGTAAAAAACAGAAACTTTAGCGCTCATGAGAACTGCTGCCATTTTTATTTGGAAAGTGCTATTTAGTCAATTATTTTTGCAGATGATTAATAGATAAATTCCTCACGTCCAGCAATTTATTTTAGAATTTTTTGGGTTCCATATCTTGCGCTAGCTACAGATTACTACAGACTGTTTTTGACAGATTCTGTTTTTCGTGTGTTGTTTGCTTATTTTGATGAATCTATGGCTAGTAAAATAGTTTATAAACCATATAGAAGTTGGAATACAGTAGGTTTAACATCAATATAAATAAATAATGAGTTCATTACAGTACCTTGAAGTGGTCTTTTGTTTTCTTTCGCTAACGGAGCTCACGAGATTTTCTACTTTAAGTTTTGTGTTGTGAAGTTTTCAAGTTTTGGGTAAAGATTTGATGGATTATGGAACAAGGAGTGGAAAGAGCCTAAGCTTGGGTATGACCATGCAACCCCCAAGATAATCTAAGAACACCTAAAAGCCAAAGCTTGGGGATGCCTCGGAAGGCATCCTCTCTTTCGTCTACTTCTATCGGTAACTTTACTTGGAGCTATATTTTTATTCACCACATGATATGTGTTTTGCTTGGAGCGTCTTGTATGATTTGAGTCTTTGATTTTTAGTTTACCACAATCATCCTTGCTGTACACACCTTTTGAGAGAGCCGTACATGATTTGGAATTTGTTAGAATACTCTATGTGCTTCGCTTATATCATTTGAGTTATATAGTTTTGCTCTAGTACTTCACTTATATCTTTTAGAGCACGGTGGTGGATTTGTTTTATAGAAACTATTGATCTCTCATGCTTCACTTAGATTATTTTGAGAGTCTTAAATACCATGGTAATTTGCTTAAATAATCCTAATATGCTAGGTGTTCAAGATTAATAATTTTTTTCTTATGAGTGTTTCGAATACTAAGAGAAGTTTGATGCTTGATGATTGTTTTGAGATATGGAGGTAATAATATCAAAGTCGTGCTAGTTGAGTAGTTGTGTATTTGAGAAATGCTTGTGTTGAAGTTTGCAAGTCCTGTAGCATGCACGTATGGTAAACGTTATGTAACAAATTTGAAACATGAGGTGTTATTTGATTGTCCTCCTTATGAGTGGCGGTCGGGGACGAGCGATGGTCTTTTCCTACCAATCTATCCCCCTAGGAGCATGCGCGTAGTGCTTAGTTTTTGATGACTTGTAGATTTTTGCAATAAGTATGTGAGTTCTTTATGACTAATGTTGAGTACATGGATTATACGCACTCTCACCCTTCCATCATTGCTAGCCTCTTCTGTACCGTGCATTGCCCTTTCTCACGTTGAGAGTTGGTGCAAACTTCGCGGGTGCATACAAACCCCGTGATATGATACGCTCTTTCACACATAAACCTCCTTATATCTTCCTCAAAACAGCCACCATACCTACCTATTATGGCATTTCCATAGCCATTCCAAGATATATCGCCAGGCAACTTTCCACCATTCTGTTTATCATGACACATTCATCATTGTCATATTGCTTAGCATGATCATGTAGTTGACATCGTATTTGTGGCAAAGCCACCGTTCATAATTCTTTCATACATGTCACTCTTGGTTCATTGCATATCCCAATACACCGCCGGAGGCATTCATATAGAGTCATATCGTGTTCTAAGTATCGAGTTGTAATTCCTGAGTTGTAAATAAATAGAAGTGTGATGACCATCATTCATAGAGCATTGTCCTAAAAATAAAGAGAAATGCCAAATAAAAAAAGGAAGGCCAAGAATATATATAAAAGGGACAATGCTACTATCCTTTGCCACACTTGTGCTTCAAAGTAGCACCATGATCTTCATGATAGAGAGTCCCTTGTTTTGTCACTTTCATATACTAGTGGGAATTTTTCATTATAGAACTTGGCTTGTGTATTCCAACAATGGGCCTCCTCAAGTGCCCTAGGTCTTCGTGAGCAAGCAAGTTGGATGCACACCCACTTAGTTTATTTTGTTGAGCTTTCATACATTTATAGCTCTAGTGCATCCGTTGCATGGCAATCCCTACTCCTTGCATTAACATCAATCGTTGGGCATCTCCATAGCCCATTGATTAGCCTCGTTGATGTGAGACTTTCTCCTTTTTTTGTCTTCTCCACATAACCCCCTCATTATATTCTATTCCACCCATAGTGCTATGTCCATGGCTCGCGCTCATATATTGCGTGAAGGTTTATAGGTTTGAGATTACTAAGTATGAAACAATTGCTTGGCTTGTCATCGAGGTTGTGCATGATGAGAGCATCCTTGTGTGACGAAAATGGAGCATGACTAAACTATATGATTTTGTAGGGATGAACTTTCTTTGGCCATGTTATTTTGAGAAGACATAATTGCTTAGTTAGTATGCTTGAAGTATTATTATTTTTATGTCAATATGAACTTTTGTCTTGAATCTTTCGGATCTGAATATTCATACCACAATTAAGAATAATTACATTGAAATTATGCCAAGTAGCACTCCACATCAAAAATTCTGTTTTTATCATTTACCTACTCGAGGACGAGCAGGAATTAAGCTTGGGGGATGCTTGATACGTATCCAACGTATCTATAATTTTTGATTGCTCCATGCTATATTATCTACTGTTTTGGACAATATTGGGCTTTATTATCCACTTTTATATTATTTTTGGGACTAACCTATTAACCGGAGGCCCAGCCCAGAATTGCTGTTTTGTTGCCTATTTCAGGGTTTCGAAGAAAAGGAATATCAAACAGAGTCCAAACGGAATGAAACCTTCAGGAACGTGATTTTCTCACCGAACATGATCCAGGAGACTTGGACCCTACGTCAAGAAACAAAGGAGGAGGCCACGAGGTAGGGGGCGCGCCTACCCCCCAGGCGCACCCTCCACCCTCGTGGGCCCCATGTTGCTCCACCGGCGTACTCCTTCCTCCTATATATACCTATGTACCCCCAAATGATCAGATACGGAGCCAAAACCCTAATTCCACCACCGCAACTTTCTGTATCCACGAGATCCCATCTTGGGGCCTATTCCAAAGCTCCGCCGGAGGGGGTATCCATCACGGAGGGCTTCTACATCAACATCATAGCCCATCCGATGAAGTGTGAGTAGTTCACCTCAGACCTACGGGTCCATAGTTATTAGCTAGATGGCTTCTTCTCTCTTTTTGGATCTCAATACAATGTTCTCCCCCTCTCTTGTGGAGATCTATTCGATGTAATCTTCTTTTTGCGGTGTGTTTGTTGAGACCGATGAATTGTGGGTTTATTATCAAGTCTATCTATGAACAATATTTGAATATTCTCTGAATTCTTTTATATATGATTGGTTATCTTTGCAAGTCTCTTCGAATTATCAGTTTGGTTTGGCCTACTAGATTGATCTTTCTTGTAATGGGAGAAGTGCTTAGCTTTGGGTTCAATCTTGCGGTGTCCTTTCCCAGTGACAGTAGGGGCAGCAAGGCACGTATTGTATTGTTGCCATCGAGGAAAACAAGATGGTTCTTTTATCATATTGCATGAATCTATCCCTCTACATCATGTCATCTTGCTTAAGGCATTACTCTATTTTCATTAACTTAATACTCTAGATGCATGCTGGATAGCGGTCGATGAGTGGAGTAATAGTAGTAGATGCAGGCAGGAGTCGGTCTACTTGTCTCGGACGTGATGCCTATATAGATTATCATACCTAGATATTCTCATAACTATGCTCAATTATGTCAATTGCTCAACAGTAATTCATTCACCCACCGTAAAATACCTATGCTCTCGAGAGAAGCCACTAGTGAAACCTATGGCCCCGGGTCTATCTTCATCATATTAATCTTCCAATACTTAGTTATTTCCTTTGCTTTTTTACTTTGCTTTTATTTTACTTTGCATCTTTATCACAAAAATACCAAAAATATTATCTTATCATATCTATCAGATCTCACTCTCGTAAGTGGCCGTGTAGGGATTGACAACCCCTTATCGCGTTGGTTGTGAGGATTTATTTGTTTTGTGCAGGTACAAGGGACTCGCGCGTAGCCTCCTACTGGATTGATACCTTGGTTCTCAAAAACTGAGGGAAATACTTACGCTACTTTGCTGGATCATCCCTTCCTCTTCGGGGAAAACCAGCGCAGTGCTCAAGAGGTAGCAACTATCGCTGCCGCTTAGTGATAAAATAAAGCAATTCCATGGCGATTGAATTTCATACAATAAAGTGACAACCATATCGCTCCTGCCAGTTGCCGATAACTGTGTTACAAAACATGATCATCTCATACAATAAAACTTAGCATCATGTCTTGACCATATCACATCACAACATGCCCTGCAAAAACAAGTTAGACGTCCTCTACTTTGTTGTTGCAAGTTTTACGTGGCTGCTATAGGCTGAGCAAGAACTGTTCTTACCTACGCATCAAAACCACACTGATATTTCGTCAAGTTAGTGTTGTTTTAACCTTCAACAAGGACCGGGCGTAGTCACACTCGGTTCAACTAATGTTGGAGAAACTAACACCCGCCAGCCACCTGTGCGCGAAGCACGTCGATAGAACCAGTCTCGCGTAAGCGTACGCGTAATGTCGGTCCGGGCCGCTTCATCCAACAATACCGCCGAACCAAAGTATGACATGCTGGTAAGCAGCATGACTTGTATCGCCCACAACTCACTTGCGTTCTACTCGTGCATATAACATCTACGCATATACCTGGCTCGAATGCCACTGTTGGGGAACGTAGTAATTTCAAAAAAAAATCCTACGCACACGCAAGATCATGATGATGCACAACAACGAGAGGGGAGAGTATCGTTTACGTACCCTCGTAGACCATAAGCGGTAGCATTATGAGAACGCGGTTGATGTAGTCGTACGTCTTCACAATCCGACCGATCCAAGTACCGAATGCACGCCACCTCCGAGTTCAGCACACGTTCATCTCAATGACGTCCCACGAACTTTGATCCAGCAGAGCTTCATGGGAGAGTTCAGGGAGCACGACGGCGTGATGATGGTGATGATGTTGCTACCGACGCACGGCTTCTCCTAAGCACCGCTACGATATGATCGAGGTGGATTATGATGGAGGGGGGCACCGCACATGACTTGGAACAATCAACTTGTGTGTCCTAGGGTGTCCCCCCTGCCCCCGTATATAAAGGAGCAAGGGGGGAGGCCGGCCGGCCCTTGCAGGGCGCGCCAGGAGGAGGAGTTCTCCTCCTAGTAGGAGTAGGACTCCCCTTTCCTACTCCTACTAGGAGGGGGAAAGGAAGGAGGAGAGGGAGAAGGAAGGAGAGGGAGGAAAGGAGGAAAGGGGGGCCGGCCCCCTAGTCCAATTCGGTTTGGGCTAGAGGGGCCGCGCGCCCTGCCTCCTCTCTTCCACCACTTGGCCCATGAGGCCCAATACTTCTTCCCCGTATTCCCATAACTCCCCGGTACTCTGAAAAATACCCGAATCACTTGAAACCTTTCCGATGTCCGAATATAGTCGTCCAATATATCGATCTTTACGTCTCGACCATTTCGAGACTCCTCGTCATGTCCCCGATCTCATCCGGGACTCTGAACTACCTTCGGTACATCAAATCACATAAACTCACAATACCGATCGTCACCGAACGTTAAACGTGCGGACCCTACGGGTTTCAGAACTATGTAGACATGACCGAGACACGTCTCTGGTCAATAACCAATAGCGGAACCTGGATGTTCATATTGGCTCCTACATATTCTACAAAGATCTTTATCGGTCAAACCACATAACAACATACGTTGTTCCCTTTGTCATCGGTATGTTACTTGCCCGAGATTCGATCGTGGTATCTCTATACCTAGTTCAATCTCGTTACCAGCAAGTCACTTTACTCATTTCCGTAATGCATCATCCTGCAACTAACTCATTAGTTGCATTGCTTGCAAGGCTTATAGTGATGTGCATTACCGACAGGGCCCAGAGATACCTCTCCGACAATCGGAGTGACAAATCCTAATCTCGATCTATGCCAACTCAACAAGTACCATCGGAGACACATGTAGAGCACCTTTATAATCACCGTTGTGACGTTTAGTAGCACACAAAGTGTTCCTCCGGTAATCGGGAGTTGCATAATCTCATAGTCATAGGAACATGTATAAGTCATGAAGAAAGCAATAGCAGTAAACTAAAACGATCAAGTGCTAAGCTAACGGAATGGGTCAAGTCAATCACATCATTCTCCTAATGATGTGATCCCGTTTATCAAATGACAACTCATGTCTATGGTTAGGAAACATAACCATCTTTGATTAACGAGCTAGTCAAGTAGAGGCATACTAGTGACACTCTGTTTGTCTATGTATTCACACATGTATTATGTTTTCGGTTAATACAATTCTAGCATGAATAATAAACATTTATCATGAAATAAGGAAATAAATAATAACTTCATTATTGCCTCTAGGGCATATTTCCTTCACCTACTCCTACTAGGAGTAGGTTCCCCCCCCCTTTCCTAGTCCAACTAGGAGGGGGAGGAAAGGGAAGAGGGAGAGAAGGAAAGGGGAGGCCCTCCCAATTCGGATTGGGCTTGGGGGCATGCCCCTCCACTTGGATGCCTCCTCATCTCTTACACTAAAGCCCATGAAGGCCCATTAACCCCCCGGGGGGTTTTGATAACCCTCGGTACTCCTGAAAATGCCCGAACCTATCTGAAACCTTTTTGGTGTCCAAACATAACCTTCCAATATATCAATCTTCATGTCTCGACCATTTCGAGACTCCTCGTCATGCCCGTTATCACATCTGGGACTCCTAACAACCTTCGGTACATCAAATCACATAACCCACAATACATATCGTCATCGAACGTTAAGCGTGCGGACCCTACGGGTTCGAGAACTATGTAGACATGACTGGGACTCATCTCCGGTCAATAACCAATAGCGGAACCTGGATGCTCATATTGGTTCCTACATATTCTATGAAGATCTTTATCGGTCAAACCGCATCACAACATACGTTGTTCCCTTTGTCATCGGTATGTTACTTGCCCGAGATTCGATCGTCGGTATCATCATTCCTAGTTCAATCTCGTTACCGGCAAGTCTCTTTACTCGTTCCGTAATGCATCATCCCTCAACTAACTCATTAGTTACATTGCTTGCAAGGCTTATAGTGATGTGCATTACCGAGAGGGCCTAGAGATACCTCTCCGACAATCGGAATGACAAATCCTAATCTCGATCTATGCCAACTCAACAAACACCACCAGAGACACCTGTAGAGCATCTTTATGATCACCCAGTTACATTGTGATGTTTGATAGCACACTAAGTGTTCCTCCGGTATTTGGGAGTTGCATAATCTCATAGTCATAGGAACATGTATAAGTCATGAAGAAAGCAATAGCAATAAACTAAACGATCATAGTGCTAAGCTAATGGATGGGTCATGTCAATCACATCATTCTCTAATGATGTGATCCCGTTCATTTGATCAAATGATAACTCATGTCCATGGCTAGGAAACTTAACCATCTTTGATTAACGAGCTAGTCAAGTAGAGGCATACTAGTGACACTCTGTTTGTCTATGTATTCACACATGTACTAAGTTTCCGGTTAATACGATTCTAGCATGAATAATAAACATTTACCATGATATAAGGAAATATAAATAACAACTTTATTATTGCCTCTAGGGCATATTTCGTTCAATGATGTGACCGGGATTCTGTCCGCCAATGGCTTATTTCACATCCTTCTACTTTGGGAAATCATGATTACCATTGACCTTGATCTGGTGCAAATTGATACTCCTATTTGGAGAAGGAATAGTGCTAGTACCTACACCTCATCATCCACTCATGTTATGCTTTGGCAGGGGAGCTGTAACGCCCAGATAATTAAGCTACAGTAATCCCACGCTAATGGTGTCACGTCACCACAGTTACTGTTGTTAACCTTGCGATGATTCGAAACCGTTTCAAAATTCGAATTCAAATTAATGACAAAATAAAAAAAAATTCAAAAATTAAAACAAAAATGTTCGGGAGGTGCCATATTTTGCATATGTAATTATGGTGTAATAAACACATTTTGATGAAATGCCTAAGTATTTTAAAATGAATTAAAACAGAAAATAAAATAAATAAAAAGAAAACAAAAACAAAAACTAAAAGAAAAATAAAAGAGGCAGGCCCCTCCTCCCCCACTTGGCCTCTTGGCCCAGTCGGCTCAGCCGACTAGGCCGGCCCAACCGGCCCCACTCCCCTTATCCTTCCCCCACTCCCCCACTCTCCCACCGACACTCCCCACTCCCCCCTCTCACAAAATATCTCCCTCCCCCTCTCTCCCGATTGGATCGGGAGGAGACCGCCGCCCCGCGCCAGGACGTCGCCCGGAGCCCGCGCCGCTACCTCGCCAGCCTGCCTCCACTTCCTCGCCGGCCTGCTTCCTCCCCCCGTCGCCCGGTCGTCGTCGTCGACCACCCCGAGCCCCTCTGCCCTGACCCTACGGCCCCAATGAGCCTCGCCCCTCTCCCCTTTGCCTCCCTGTGGCACGCCGCATCGCCGCACCCGAGCTTGCGCACGCTCCGCTGCGCCCTCCACGCCGTGCGCGTCCTGCGCCCGCGCTCGTGGCGCCCCGCTCGCGCGAACCCCACCCCGCTTGCTGCCTTGCTGCAGCTGCTGCTGTACGCCGCCGCCACCTGTGTGCTGCTTCTCCTGCGCGCGGCACGCCGCGCCTCTTCTCCCTCCCCGCAGCGCCGTCCACACGGCCCCATCCGCTCCCTTCTCCCCTGCCCGCACTTGCCCGCGGCCACTGCCCCTTTGCCTCCTCCGCGCGCACGCGTCCCGCCGAACACCGCCGTCCCTGTCCCCGCTTCGCCGCGATGCTTGCCGAGCGCCGTCACCACGCCCGCCGTCCACCCCGCGCGCGCTCGCCGCCGCACTGCCCAGTGGCTTCCCCTGCCGCCCTGCTCTGCTTCGTTCCCTCATGCGCCGCTCCTCGCCTTGCCGCACCAGCCGCACGGCCTCGCAACGACCCCCATCGCTCCTCCCCGCGGCTGCCTCTCCACCGGCCACGGCCAGCGCGCCCCACTTCGGCCATGGCCTCGCCGTGGCCACCGCTCCCCTGCTCCGGGGATATTTTCCCGGATGTTTTTCCCCCTTCACCGGTACCACCTCATACCGCGTTAGGGCATCCCTAGCACCGATACTTGTCATGTCATGCATCGCTATGCATCTGTTTGCTTAATATTTATTGTTTCTCCCCCTCTTCTCTCGCTATACACCGAGACCGACGCCACTGCTACCCAGTACGACTACGGTGTTGACGACCCCTCTCTCTTGCCAGAGCAACCATGCAAGCCCCCCCTGATCACCAGATATCGCCTACTCTTCTCTATACTGCTTGCATTAGAGTAGTGTAGCATGTTACTGCTTTCCGTTAATCCTATTCTGATGCATAGCCTGTCATTGTTGCTACAGCTGTTGATACCTTACCTGCAATCCTAAATGCTTAGTATAGGATGCTAGTTTATCATCAGTGCCCCTACATTCTTGTCAGTCTGCCATGCTATACTATCGGGCCGTGATCACTCGGGAGGTGATCACGGGTATATACTTATACCTAATATATGATACTTGTGGTGACTAAAGATGGGTTGGCTCGAAGAGTACCCGCGAGTGATTCACGGATTGGGTCCGAAAGGACGTTTGTCCCGACGGCCCTCTGAGTGGATCTTTGTGGCAGAGCGACAGGGTAGGTTGAGACCACCTAGGAGAGAGGTGGGCCTAACCCTGGTCGACGTCCGCGGTTATTTCAAAATAGCACGATTAACGAGATCTTGGTATTTGATCTGAGTCTGGCCACTGGCCTATACGCACTAACCAACTACGCAGGGACAGTTATGGGCACTCGACGTCGTGGTATCAGCCGAAGCCTTCATGACGTCAGCGACTGAGCGACGCGCGCCGCATTGGACCGTAAGCTCGCGCTTGTATTAAGGGGGCTAGGTCTGCTTCCGGCCGCGTACGCAACATGCAGGTGTGCAATGGGCGATGGGCCCAGACCCCTGCGCCATAGGATTTAGACCGGCGTGCTGACCTCTCTGTTGTGCTTAGGTAGGGCTGTGACGTGTTGATCTTCTAAGGTCGGGCATGACCCAGAAAAGTGTGTCCAGACAAAGGGGATCAAGCATGTTGAGAAATGTGGCGCACCCCTGCAGGGAAGTTAATCTATTCGAATAGTCGTGATCTTCGGTAACATGATGACTTGGAGTTGTACCTTGACCTTATGACAACTAGAACCGAATACTTAATAAAACACATCCTTCCAAGTGCCAGATACAACCGGTGATCGCTCTCTCACAGGGCGATGAGGGAAGGATCATCGGTTAGGGTTATGCTATGCGATGTTACTTGGTGAACTTACCATCTACTCTCTTCATGTGCTGCAAGATGGAGGTTACCAGAAGTGTAGTCTTCGATAGGACTAGCTATCCCCTCTTATTCCGGCATTCTGCAGTTCAATCCACATATGTTACCCCTTTTGCCATTTGATACCAATGCATACATACGTAGTGTAGCTACTTGCTTGCGAGTACTTTGGATGAGTACTCACGGTTGACTTGCTCCTCCTTTTCCCCCTTCCTATACCCGATTGTTGTGACCAGACGTTGGAGTCCAGGAGCCAGACTCCACTGTCGATGACGACTACTACTACTTGGGAGGTGCCTACTACTACGTGCAGCCCGCTGACAATGACCAGGAATAGTTTAGGAGGATCCCAGGCAGAAGGCCTGCGCCTCTTTCGATCTGTATCCCAGTTTGTGCTAGCCTTCTTAAGGCAAACTTGTTTAACTTATGTCTGTACTCAGATATTGTTGCTTCCGCTAACTCGTCTATGATCGAGCTCTTGTATTCGAGCCCTCGAGGCCCCTGGCTTGTAATATGATGCTTGTATGACTTATTTTATTTGTAGAGTTGTGTTGTGATATCTTTCCGTGAGTCCTTGATCTTGATCGTACACGTTTGCGTGTATGATTAGTGTACGATTGAATCGGGGACGTCACAGGAGCGTTAGGTTTGCCCTGGCTCCGGCAGTATGGAAGTGTTCGGCGCCTCTATCTTGCAAGCTGTTCATGTGGCTCGCAACACAGTAGCGTCTATCGACAACTGATCGCTGGTTGCGACAAGGGCCACAAGATCAAAGCTCCCCTTACTACATTTGTGCTCATGAGGAAGACTCGATTGATCACTTATTGCTTCATTGTGTCTTCGCTCGTTAAGTCTGGTATAGTTGCTTTCAAAAAGCAAGAATTAACATCACGATGGTGCTGACGGATGATTATATTGGTGACTGGAGAATCGACGCTCGCAAGAGGATGCCAAAGGATAATAGGAAGGGTTTTGACTCGGTTATCATGCTCATATGTTGGTTGTTATGGAAGCATCGCAACAGGATGGTATTTGGACCGAGGATTGCAATTGCTATGGTGCCGTATTTTACCACGTAGATTTTTGATGAGCTGCCTCCCATAGGGCTGCCTCCCCCCACCTATATATATGTGAAGAAGGAGAGGGGCAACACACACCACGATCCCCAAGGCGTGTGCGACGCCCCCTCTCCCTTTAGTTCCAGTTCCTCCTCCGTCCACGTTCGTTGTGCTTGGCGAGTCCCTGTGGATAGTTTCACCACCATCATCACCACGCCGTCGTGCCGCTGGAACTCATCTACTACTTTGCCTCTCTTGCTGGATCGAGAAGGCGAGGACGTCATCGAGCTGAACATGTGCTGAACGCGGAGGTGACATACGTTCGGTACTTGATCGGGACGGATCGTGAAGGTGTATGACTACATCAACCGCGCTGATAAAGCTTTCGCTTAGCGATCTATAAGGGTATGTAGATGCTCTCCCCCTCTCATAGCTATGCATCTTTATGGATAGATCTTGCGTGTGCGTACAGTTTTTTTTGTTTTTCCATGCAACATTCCCCAACACGCTCCAGCTCCGCGCCGCCGTCCCGGCGACCAGCAGCTCCCGAGCGGCGGCACCAGCCCCGCGACGGTGGCGGCAGCGCGCGCGGCTGTCGTCGCCGGTCTCGGCCGTGGCGGCGGAGGCGCCCTCGGAAGCGTCGTAGTTCGGTGGCGAGAAGGAGAAGGATGAGGGGTAGTTCGACTGCCTAGACCAGTGGTACCCGCTGGCACCCGTGTGCGACCTGGACCCCAGCGCACCGCACGGCAAGACGGTGTTGGGCCTCCGCATGGTGTCTTGGTACGACCGCGCTGTCGACGAGTGCTGCATGTTCGACAACGCGTGCCCGCACCGCCTTGCGCCGCTCTCCGATGGCCGCATAGACGACAAGGCCCGCCTCCAGTGCATCTACCACGGCTGGTGCTTCGACGGCCGCGGCTCCTACCAGTTCATCCCACAGGCCCCTGCCCTCGACCCACCCATAACCATCGACCCCATCTCCTTCTTCCTCCTTCGGTCGATCACAAAACCAAAACCCAAACCAAAATGTTTCTTCTCTAAATTGCACAAGAACAATAAAGCTACAGCTAAAATTCACAACCTATGAGCTGCAAAAAAAATAAACTAACAAGCATGGGCTACAAAAAGGGTAGAATGAGCTACAGAAACTATGAGCTGCAAAAATTCAGAAATTAACACAATGGGATCCAGTAACTTTAAGTTTATCATAAACTATGAGCTTCAGAAAAAATCAGAGAAGGTCCTACAGAAACTATGAGCTCCAGAAATTTAGAAATAATACAAGGGATCCTGCAGCTTTAAGTCCCTCTGCACGACATAAAAAACCACTGCAGAAATTCAGCAAGCACAACTAAAATATCGAACCTGAAACTCAGTAAAATTCAGCAGCACAACTTAAAAACCGAACGCGAATCAATCTTTGGTTGAGTTGGTTAGGTGGACAGTGGTATCCTCAACCCATCGGGGTTCAAATCCTGGTGCTCGCATTATTCTTGGATTTATTTCAGGATTTCCGGCGATGCGCTTTCAGTGGGAGGAGACGTTCCCGTCGACGACGAGGCGCCTACGGTGACTTCGTAAATCTCAAGATGATATGCCGGCTCAGTCTCTCGGAGGTGCTCATATGGGTAGGGTGTGCATGTGTGCGTTCATAGGGGTGAGTGTATGCGCGTGTATATAAGCGCTTGTGTCTGTACTGATGCTAAAAAAAACTTAAAACCCGAACTCAGTAAAATTCAGCAACACATCTAAAAAACCTAAAACTCATCGGAACAATTCAGAAAAGGCACGGACTTTGCTCACATGTGCCCAGCAAAAAGCATGTTTATCTACAAAAATCATGTAAAAAATTCCTGCAGCACATCCAAATCCAGCTTCACATCAAACATCACTAGCTCTACTCCGCAGACGATGCCCTACACCTACACCGCGACCGCTCTCCTAGAACGCGTCAAACTACCTACATCGACGACCACTCTCCAGCAAACCAGTCGTCGTTATCTCGATGGATATGCCACCCCTATGGATTGAGCCGCCCCGTAGATAACCGCCATGAACGCCTATAAATCGTCAGAAATATAGGGGAAAGGGGAGGGGGGATCTCAGATCCATACCTGCTAAAGTCGATGCCGGCCACCGTCGAACCCGTCGCCGTCGCCACCGCACTGGATATGCCCTGGTCACCCAACGCCCTGCACCGCCGTCCTCCCAAATCTAGAAGCGGACACAAGTCGATGGAGCTGCCAGTTGCATGAATGCTTGTCCTGTAACAAGGGCTCTGTTTCAGAAAATGGACACGCATGACGCGGAAGCGGGGACGCTTTCATCCGTCTGATCAACAGACGATCCGACGGATGCGGAGCCAATAGAAACGGAGCCCGTGGACGCACACGTGATCGGTCGGCTGAAGGTAAGCTTTTCCGTTTTAGATTTTACTGTTCCTTTTGCCTCGGACCTACACTAGCGGTATGGCTGGCAGTCCACGCGTTCTGCACTTGGCGGTAGAGACGTGGCGATAAGTCGTACCGGCGAACCGCAGCCGCAATCGCGCGCGCGCGCATCCCTCATTCCCTCCCTCCCGCGCGCACTTCCCACAGCCACAGGTTCTTCCCCCGCCGTCGGCCGCCGCGGGATCAGACGACGCGCCATGGATTTCCTCTCCCTCCTCGTCCCCCGCGCGCGCCCTTCGCTCCCGCTCCCGCTCCGCGCCGCCGCCCCGGCCACCAGCAGCGCCAGAGCGGCGGCACCGGCCCCGCGACGGTGGCGGCAGCGCGCGCGGCTGTCGTCGCCGGTCTCGGCCGTGGCGGCAGAGGCGCCCTCGGTGCCGTCGCCGTTTGGTGGCGAGCAGAAGGAGAAGGAGGAGGGGCAGTTCGACTGGCTGGACCAGTGGTACCCGCTGGCCCCCGTGTGCGACCTGGACCCCGGCGCGCCGCACGGCAAGACGGTGCTGGGCCTCCGCGTGGTGGCCTGGTACGACCGCGCCGTGGACGAGTGGCGCGTGTTCGACGACGCCTGCCCGCACCGCCTGGCGCCGCTCTCCGAGGGCCGCATCGACGACAAGGGCCGCCTCCAGTGCGTCTACCACGGCTGGTGCTTCGACGGCCGCGGCGCCTGCCAGTTCATCCCACAGGCCCCCGCCCTCGGCCCACCTGTCTGTAACCATCCATCCATTCTCCTTCTTCCTCCTCCGTTCGATCACAAAACCAAAACCAAAACCGAAATGTTTTCTTCTCTGAATTGCGCGGCGCAGGTGCACAAGAACAGCAAGGCGTGCGTGGCGTCGTACCCGAGCGTGGTGCAGAACAACATCCTGTGGTTCTACCCGAGGGCCGACGAGGAGCACCAGGACATTCTGCAGAGGAAGCGTCCGCCATTCATCCCGGAGATCGACGACCCCTCCTTCGTCACCGTCTACGGCGTCAGGGACCTCCCCTACGGGTACACATCCTCAACCTCGACCTCCATATATGCGGGCGGCTGCCTCCCTCCATTGCACAGTCTCACAGTCACAGCTCCGTTGGTTTGCAGCTACGATGTGCTGGTGGAGAACCTCATGGACCCTGCCCACGTCCCCTACGCGCACAAGGGGCTGATGGGCAAGCTTCGCAAGAAGGAAGATCCCGGAAGATAAGCCCCTGCCCAGCTGCCCTGACATGACCGGCGCTGTCGAGTTCAGTTCACACTGTCACTGAATGGGAGTGTTGATTCAGTTGTTCTTCTCTTCACAGTTGAGTTCGACATCGAAGGCGGAGGGCCAGTGAAGATGAAGATAGAGGAGGCGAACATCGCCGGGTTCCTGTCGGAGCAGGACAATAGCGGATACTTCCGGTACGTCGCGCCGTGCACCTTCTACGGCTCGCCCCTCCCCAAAGAGGAAAAGGGAGAGGTATGAATCGGTTGATTGGGCAGACACATTTTTCCATTGCTGCCGGTGCAAGCGGAACTTGCAGCGCTTCAGAGGAGAACAAACAGGGGTTGTTCAGAAGTTGACAGTTCATGCTTTGGTTTTGGGCAGGAGAAGAAGAAGAAGCCGCCTCAGTTCATGCTGGTGTTCATGTGCGTCCCGGTGTCTCCAGGGAAAAGCAGGGTGATCTGGGCGTTCCCGAGGAACGTCGGCGTCTGGCTCGACAAGGTCATACCGCGGTGGTACTACCACATCGGCCAGAACGCCATCCTGGACTCAGACATCTACCTGCTCCATATCGAGGTGATGATTCTTCAGCTCAAGCTCAGTAATTCTGAATTTCAGAGCCTTGTCCAGGATATGGAGCTCAAGCAGCAAGTAAACCCACTGTTCTTCCTTCATTTAGGAGCGCAACTTTGCCGCGGCGGGTGTTGAAAACTGGCAGAAAGCCGTGTACGTGCCGACGTCGTCGGACAACATGGTGATCGCCTTCAGGAACTGGTTCAGAAAGCACTGCAAGAGCCAGGTCGGCTGGGCCGCCCCAACAATAGGTCAGCTACCAGAGACTCCAACCAAAGACAAGCTCATGGAGAGGTACAAATAATGCAACATTCTAACTCTTCTCCACGCCAAACCTGAATACCTGAGAATTCAGTGAACCCCACCTGAACGAATTTTGCGATGGCGTCCACAGGTACTGGTCACACGTCGCGCAGTGCAGGAGCTGCAGCGCGGCGCTGAAGACCATGAAGGCATTGGAGGTTGCCCTTCAGGTCGCGTCGGTGGCTGTCGTCGGGTTCCTCGCCGTCGCCAAGGGGACGCTGGTGACGTCGGTCGTGCAGAGAGCCGCCGTCGTGTCCTTGGCCGTGCTGTGCTTCGCTGCATCCCGCTGGCTCGCGAGCTTCATCGAGAAGAATTTCTATTTCCAGGATTACGTCCATGCCTACAAGTGAAGGCCATAATCCTGCGCCTTCCGTTGCTAGGGTTTTGTAGCTCCTGACTCGATGCAGCTTTAGAAAGTGCACATGAAGCACATTGCTTTACTTGATACCGATAGTAGCTGTATATAAAGCAACTAGTTTTTCCTTTTCAAACCAAAACCGGCTTCCGATTTTCATTCAAATCCAGTGCATAAATGCTAAATGCGTGACAAAAGGAAATTAAGAATTTTGTATCAAGTACCAGGTGCTATTACCAGGCAAATCGAGAAACTTGTTGCCGCAAAACCATACAAGGAACAACAATATAACTTCTTATTCATATATGATTGGCGTTTTGCACAGCACATCCCAGTATTATTTCACTTCACAAAACTACCAAGTTATAAAAGGGCAACACATCTTAATGTCAGCGTGTACATCGCTTCCCCAAAACATATCTATAAGAACAAAAATGTGTTGTTTGTTACTGAATTCCTGGTAAAACTGGATGCCTTTTTTGAGGAGGCAGATTCAGAATTATGTCTATGGCCTAGCAAACTTATCTAAGAAGGTGAGTACAAGTCGAAGCCCAATTTCGGAGAACAAAGCACCATATGACACAACCCTTAGGCCCTGAAATAGAAAACAGTTTCAGTGAATTTTTACCAAGAACTTAGCTATCAAAGTACAGACGACCCGCACCATTCATGTTCAGAATAATACAGCTTTCTGGGTAATTAAGATTTCCATCAACTTACCTAGTCATATATGAATCATCCACAGTACTAACAATGATGTTCTCACCCACTTCAACAAAAGGCGGGGCCTACGATTGGCAAAAAGTTGATGCAAGTGAGAAATACTTCAAGCTGCAGGACTATATCAAATTTCTTGGTTTCTAATTTTAATATTGATAATTAGGAGATTGCAAAACAATGAATGGATAAAAAAAGATGGCTTTTCCATACACCATTCCATAAAGGTCTATGTGAATATACTCTATGAAATGGTACCATCAACTTACAAGTACTGTAAGGCCATTATCCAGCAAGACCCTCTTATATCTGCATTTAGTACAAACACAAGTTTAGTTACCGCATAACACCAAGCCTCAAACAATTGATGATAAGAGATGATGAAGCTGATCAAAGGGGAATCTGCAATGCGCATGTGCATGGATACAATTCCATAGTGCATGAACTACTGTTTACTGCTTTTGCAGGGATTTTTGTTATGAAACTAGCTAACCTGTTGTTATAGTTCTGCTGCATATAACTCATAACTACTCCCTCCGTTTCCAAATATAAGCCTTTTTAGAGATTCATTACGGACTACATATGGATGTATATAGACGTATTTTAGAGTGTAGATTCACTCATTTTGCTCCGTATGTAGTCCATATCGGAATCTCTAAAAAGGCTTATATTTAGGAACGGAGGGAGTACACAATTAACTTTCAAGTTTCTTCTCTGCGCATATAATTATCCATCAGGTATGTTCACTCCAGACAAAATATCACATTATGGTTAGAACACTATCACTCACTCCAAGCAATATATCCACCAATAATATGAAACATATTACTCTATTACCATAACTTCATTGCCGATCATTTGACAAGAGTGCTTATTTTGAGCCACAAAATATGAGAAGTACCCAGTGTATCCACTTGGAGTTGACTTACTAATACTCAACCCATAAAAGGTATTGGAACAATGAATAACCCAAAAACTCATCAATACATAATAAACAAATGTTGCAGAAATAAGAATTAATTTGATGATGGAAGTAATATGAAACTCACTGAGGTGTAGCAGTTAGGCCTTTTGCATTAGGCTGTGCTTCAACAACAGTGCAAGTCACACGAGGAGGCACTGAGCCAGACAACGCTCGGCCATCAAAAAATTGTAGAGTTACCTTCATCTCATCTGAAAAAAAATGATATTGGAAATTTGAGTTAAATGGTCTCAATCAAAATTTACTTTAACCATTGTATTTATTTCGATGAGATCAAATACATTTAAAACCATTTTGACAATGAGCAGAAGATATCAACATCGAGCGAGTCATGTACACTATCAGTGCAGGAGTGAGCGAGCCTCTTAGGTGCTGACGTCTTTATTGTTGCCACCGAATTAAGAAAAATGCACATGTATCGGATATGTTTGGGCCCGCTAATACATGGCATATATACAGATCACAATTATTTGTAAGGTAAAACTTAAGTGTCCCACACATTATATTCATCGGAATTGATAATTTTGTCCACTGTGATCATTTAAAACTAACTACTATGTCTACAGCAGCACTAACTTGCATATATGAGAGCTACAGGCACAAAAGTAAACAAGTCATCTAACTATTCAAAAGGTAAAACACAAGCACGTTCTTATAATCTAGTATTCATAGCAATTGGTGTTCTTCTGGTTGTCAATTAATACTGTTCGGACCTTTCAGATATGCAGCGTTTTTGCCAAACAGTTCCTTTGAAACCTCGAGTTGCTCAAACGTGTTAGGCCTGACAAAAAAAAGGGTTCCAGATGAAGTCATTACTACATGGATATTAATAAAATATAGACAGCGTCGCACCACAGCATGTTAATGAGGGAATGACAAGAAAACAGGGAAATAAGCATACTCCATAAGTGCCACGTTGTCTCCTTCCTGATACAGATATGTGAAAGGCTTATCCTCAACAAAAACTCCTGAATGTGTAAAGAAAATACATAATGATTAGATTTCCATTATGAACACGACTGTACGCTTTCCAAATACAAATAACCAAACTACTGTTATCAACTTATCATGACTGTGCCTTACGAAATTCCCACTGGACTAGATATTACTGGAAGAAAGTTGGGTAGCCAGGAGTTTCTCAAAAGCAGGTTAATTTGGCCACCTTCTGGCAAAACCTAGTTCCATACGGCGCCACCTTCTTTTTTCTTCAATTATTATTGATATTAATATATGATGCATTTATGTGCAAAACTAATGTCAAATGTCACCCAAATCTTGGCAAATAAATGATACATATCAATAATAATTTATATTTAATTGGAGAGGCTCATAGTCGTGATTGATATATGAGGTGCTGATTGTAATACTCCTAAAAGGCTGGTTAACGCATCCAACTTCTATAATCATTATCGTTATTTGAGTTTATTGTAGATGGTCATCATCTGAACTTTGTTTGGTACCTTCAGTGCGGCTAACACTGCTCGAGTATTGACACATGTATGATTGAATGCAATAAAACACACTAGAAGAAATTATTTCTTAGCTTCGTAAGATGTAACCAGAAAAAGGGAAGAGAAGGCTATGAAAAATTGCACAGGAGCACGTTTTAACAAGGACAGGGTACAAATAGCTACAGAAAGGAAACCAGACTAAAACATAGAAGCCTATAACTTCAGTCCTAGAATGCCTTTTGTGTGGGGAAGGAGTGTTCGTACTCTCAAGAGCCTCGTCGGTACGAAATCTTTCAACTATTTTGTTACCAGTGTCAACATCCCTCAGTTCCACCTGCAGCAATCAAGAGTTGAGAATAAAATTCAGATTGTAATGAAACAAATGACAAATTTAAGCTCCAGTTAAGTCAAGCACATATAAAAAAACATCCACCTGAACTTAGTTTTCGTCATTTGAGGGGACATCTTGCATGGAACTGCAGGCATGCCATTGGGGCAACAGTGCATCAAATTATTCATATGTATTTCTTGGTGCCTAGCTGTTTATTTCACTGTCCTTGTTATTACTCATTTACAAGTTATTCCAAAGTTATATTTTCGTTGTTGGCATGTCCTGTTGCCGTTGCTAAAATAGGTAGTCTAAGATGAGAGCATTTTGTGTGATTGGGTCTGATAATATAGATGCAAGGAAAAATCCGGCAAGTAACAAGACCAACATTAGCTTGCCATCATGTGAAGTATGCAGAGTTAAGTGGTGCAACAGATTGAAAGAAACAAACAAAATAAATGACCTGTATTGTGGCTCCTCCTCTTCCTTGGTGTGAATGATGCGATTTTATCACCTGAACAGAAGACATTCAACTCAGAAATGATAAGAGTGATTGCTCTTACTTAGTAGACCAGAAACATAGGTGAATATAAACCAGAAAGCTTGAGGAAATATGGAGGGACATAGGACATGAAAAGCAGTTAAACGCACCTGATAAATGCGGCCTTGATTTAAGGTTGGCCCAAAAGATGGATAAGTAGTAATCCACGATACTTGGAAGTAAAAAACAAAACACTAAAGATGTAATCAGCTAATCACACACCTTTTCTCTGTATCACATTTCCAAGTTTCACCTACACATATGAGGATATCTCAAGTCAATGCAAGCATCGTTATGCGCTTTCACAAAGATTAATAAAATAATAGAAGTGAAAAGGCATTAGCAAAATTAAGACCCAGGATATAATCAAGATGTCATTAAAAATGTACACCAGAAGTTTTGCAGTTATTTTTAGGACCATTGGAAAGCTGGAAGCCTCCCTGCTAACTACAACTGTAGAAAACAACTTCAATAACAACTTCTAAATGTACCATCCATGTCAAGCCGATAGACCAAATACTAATTAACTCGGCTAAATCTAGGTTGGAATATGCTACTGGCTACACGTTCTGCACAAGTTGCAATATGACTGTTGGTCGCACGGGGAATTCACACCACGATTTTGTGGATGCAAAAGTAGAACATACAATTTGAGTATTCCACAACAAACACAAAATAATTGCAAAAGGCTTTCCATGACATTTGTTCGATCGCTAGTGAACATATCAATGGAACCACAGAACAAAATAGCAAGGAACTGCTCCGCCTGCCAAGCGAATTCTCCCACAAATTCGCTACGAACTGAACAGAGCAGCAGGAGCCATAACAGTGCACGAGCTTAGCAGAACCCTATCTAAACCCTGTGCGGCCACGGGCCAAGCGAGCAGACGCGAGAGCGAGGGGGCAGAAGGGGGATTACGTCGGAGCCGAGCATCTTCGCGCCGCGGCGCTGCGTGGCGGCCCACGGCGTGGTGGCGAGGGAGCCGGTGGACGGGTCCCGCCGGGCGGCGGAGAGGGTGGCGACGGCATGGGCGTGTGCGTGGGCGGCGGGAGGTGGAGAGTGGAGGAGGGAGGAGAGGCGGCGGGAAGCTTCGAGAAGGTTCCGACGGAGGATCTGCATCGCGAGGTCAGGCTGGGTGGTTCGCCGTCTGCACTTTCCCGGCGCCGGTAGGTTTGGAAAAAAAAATTGAGACAAAAGTAGGTTTGGAATGGGCACAGGGTGACCTCGGATTGGGCCCGGGCCGTGGTCCGGGCGGGCCTAAGATGTGGGCTGAAGGTGCGCCCGGAATGGAAAATTTGCCATTTTATCTCTTTTGTGGTGGAGGATCAGCTTTGCATTTACATTTCAGTTTTTAAAAGCTTTGCATTTGCAAATTCACCTTTTTAAGGCGCTGCATGTTTTCTAGGTCAATTTTTTGCATGCTTAGTGGGAGGAAATGAAGAACATAAGACAAAAGTTATTGAAGAAATACCTACCAAACATTTGGCGAAAGGTCTTATGGAACGAATATATAATCTATAATACCTAAATAGGTCATCCCCACTAACCTAATGAGCACGCAACTAGAAGAAGAAGAGAGGACCATTATGATGAAAAAAATAGAGGTACGTGAAGAAAGCGGTGGAGAAGAAGCGACAAAGGGGGGTGTATATAAGTGATTGGCGACAATGGCCACCAAAAGTGTTAACATACGGAAGCAGGACAACATACACCCTAACGGCTTAGATGGGTGGTTGATTAGGAAACCAACGCCCCGATTAAGAAACCAAGTAGAATTCAAGCACAGAGGAGGGAGTGGACAACACGACAGTGTTTAAGTTAGAGAGATGAAAACACGGTAGGAGAACACATGAAAGATTCAAAGAAGGGTGAGCGGACGGTCAAGTGTAAAAGGAAGACTATTAGTTGAGGAAGATGAGTATGGTGGACTAGTTAGCTCTCTAGTCCTATGACGCGTATGAGTCACGCCTTAAAATGTTGAGAGAAACTTGTTACAAATTTTAAATATAACTTTAGAATGACAATACTATATAAAAAGGCTAGAGATCCTATGATCATTCTCCAGAGAAAAAGATATACCAATAATCTGGATGAATTTTGAAGTCATCAGAAACCTTCTTCTCCACTATCTAAAAGAACCTAAGGTTCCCTTTCCTGCCAAGAGGATGATGCCTTGCACATTGTTTCATTCAAACTCACACCCAAATTCCCACCTCCATCCAAGCCTAAAAAAAGTCCAATTCATCGATTTATCATTGTCCCACCACCAGCCGATTTGGCAATATTTAATCACCATAATTTACTTTCCCTTCTCCACCCAACCATGACGTTACTTTCCCTTTCCCCCCTCCCATGAATCACACCGTAATTTCATCCTTCCATCCAGTAAAGGAGCCAAAACAAATTTCCAATCGTTGGTGCTTCCCGCGTGTCTCCATGGCATATAAGGCGATCACCCATTTCCTTAGTAATTTTGAGACCCACCTTTGTCCTTAGTAATCTGGACATGTCTCCAAGCTAACGCAATGGTGATCCGATACAGTCTCGGTCGCCCGGCTCAAAGAGGGTGATGGCACCACCACCTATCCCGGCTCCTGTCGTGTGGCCTCCTCCGATCAACAGGCAACTTGTTCCATTTCCTGCATCAAAAATTTTATGTCATATGTCTCAGCAAAAATGGTTTAGATGATGCATGTATAATTATGTTTTCCCGTTTCTCCTTTAACCAGTGTAGGGATGTTAGATTCCACAATGTTGAAACCGTGCACATATACAACAGATTTTGGGAGACAACGACAAAAATTCTTTCCAGCTGAATCAAGCAAAAACTAGAAGTGGAGATGTAATCTACCGCGCCATCCTTGTCGACCTAGATGAGAGAAACATGTACAACACCAGTACCAAAATTACCGTGGTAACTAAAGTACTGATTCATCTATCCTTGCTCAAACAATGTTGGCTATTTCGAAGGGAACCAAAATGGAGGCAACTGCTTCTGAGCAGCACACAAATCATTTCAACGAAAGCATGCAGACCGACAAAGTATACTTATTTAGGAATGTGGGGTTCGAAATGCGTGAAATGCCACCCCCAATTCTATTGACCATATACCAACCCCCTATTACATCATTCTACATGGACGGACCGATGTGCATCTTGCTAGATCGCACATTTTTGTGCCTAGGCTGCCTCCGCGATTCATGGATTTGGGTGATGTCAACCGACTCGGGAACATAATGCTCGCAGGTAAATTCTATTGAGGCTCATTCCTTGTGGATATCATTGTTTTGTCATGCTATTTTTTTCTAGATGTCATTGGGCTGGTTGTCCATGTCGGTCCCTTTATGCTCCAAGATTCTTCCCACCATACTGCATGCCTAGATGTCACTTTAATGGACACATGGTATGGCAAAATAACCTCATATGTTAACTACTTTTGATTGACTTTGGATTGATGTTCTCGAACTTAAGAAGTCGGGAGTTCAACTTTCTGCATGTCTGGGACCAACATGTGGCACGTCACCTAACATAGTGGAGACATGTCGAACAGGAAATGCGGACTTTAGCTGCCACACCCCTGAAGGTTAACACAGAAAATGTGCGTCCTTATGGATGTGACATTATGGACTAATGACGTTACCATGGCTATGTAACATCATATTGTTCTTATGTTAAAAAAACATCATATTGTTCTTGAATTGTTGTTTTTAAGGGGCATGAAAACAATTATATGAAAGTCATGTTGTTTTTGAGCCATGCAATCAGCAGGGGGATGAGCTAGGCGCTTATCAGGCAAGGCTCAACACAGCTCGAAGGTCCATCCGAAGGCAGGTCGGATCAGTTGTGTGACAGATGAAAATTCACAAGGAGGCCAATCTTCGACTTATGAGGCTCTAGCCAGTGGCGGACCTTGATGAAGATTGTTGAGGGGGTAATCGGATTTGAGGGGGTGAAGAAGATAAGTTATGTATGAACTCTGAGAAATCCGGAATAATCAAGGCTAATAATTAGGGATGCACTCAAGAGTTTTCTTGGGGGAGGGGGCAATGGCCCTTTAGCCCCATGAAGCTCCGTGATTGGCTGTAGCACGATGTACTTGTAGCTGCCAATGTTGAGAGTCCATTGAGATTTCTATTTTTACTAGTTTGTTCGTAATAATGATGACTAGATTCGACTTTTACGGTGTTTGCGTCGACTAGGTAATTGGTCGTCCTTTGCAACGGGATTGATCCACTATATGCCTTCAAATTCTACATCAAGCGACATTTTTGACTTTTTTACCATTGAATCACTAGTCTACCTACATCTCTCTCCCCCACTACGTTGTCTATCTCTCTCTGCTTCCTCTCTCCTATGAATTAACTTAATTTCCTCTCTAATGTCTCTATTTTCTATCTAAGAAGAATATAATGTTTTATGTTTCACTTTTTTTTCAACCAACCCTTTGTCCACGCTTCCCTGTATGATATCAATCCCCCCGTATTGTGCGTTAGACACATTACGAAACCAAATAATTCCAAAACACTTAGGCATGAAGCATTAACTCCTCACCTCATTTCACATTTATTGTCGCGAAAAAGGAATTATCCAATAGAAGATGTGGGATGTGTGTCTTTAGTGACTTGAGACTAGCCAGCACGACATGCACTGGTCTGTTGTTTGCATGTAATGATATTAATTAGCAAATTAACATCATTTTTTTCTCATTTTTCTCTCCGTCTTGGTCACCCCACACCACGTGAGAGCAAACACAATAAGGCTGACCATAGTGGTGGTATCTTAGCTAGTATCATGTACTCGGGACTAGCAAATATGTTGATGTGGGAGACAATTAAAGAAGATAGAGAGAGGGTTAGACTAATATAGGTAGATACCGTATCATAATAAATGTTATGCTATTATGTATCATGCATGACAATAAATAATATCATCTATGGTACTAATATATGATATTATGCACTATAAAGGTAGCGTCATACTCCCTCCGTTCCTTTTTGCTCCGCATATAAGATTTGTGTCGAGTCAAACTTTACAAAACATTGACCAAATTTGTATAAAAAATATCAACATCTAAAATACCTAATATACATAATATGAAATTACATTCCATAATGAATCTAAAGATATTCCTTTGGCCTTATAAATATTGATACTTTTTTCTATAATTTTGGTCAAAATAGAGATACTTTGACTTCAGACAAAAGTTATATGCTGACTAAAAAGAAACAGAAGGGAGCACACTATAGTGTATGTATGATAGTAGTATATGATACTCCCCAGTACGAATAGCCTAAGGTGACATAAGCAAACTATAATGACTAAAATATTATCTCTTTACTTAGTTGGAGGAGCGAGAAGAAGAGAAACAAGTTCTAAGCAAGGGCATGTCCAGTGCATAACCCCAGGGTGATGCCCCATAGACCATGTAGGATCGGATGCCAGGAAAAATAGGTTCGGATGGAGCAGCGGGATCCTCTGCAGGAGGTGGATGCTTGGAAAGAAAAAAAATATGGTCCGGTGCATAAAGTTGAAAAAAAAATTAAAGTAGCGAGTAGAGATGCATGTGTGGGATTTTTTATTTTCTATTCTTTGATGAAGCCCACTCATAGTAGCTTGCATTGGTTGAGAAAAAGAAAATCAATGCAGGGCCTGAAGGTACTTTTTGCAACCGTATCTATATGCCACCATAATCCATGCCCGTAGTAGCCGGCTGCAGCACGAGCCCCAAAACATTTTATGGGATTGTAAGGCGGGTCACCTCTTTATAAAGTACTCCCTCCGTCTCATAATATAAGAGTGTTTTTGACATTACATTAGTGTTGAAAATGCCTTTGTATTATGAAATGAAGGGAGTAATATATATTCAAAATTTATTATTGTACATATCGGCTATTAGGCTACTCTATATAACATGCAACTCTTTATAACCAAGTGTTGTCTATATTATCAATCATGCTCCGAGATGCCTAATGCACTGATAGAGGGAGTAGAATATTTATATCCCGTTTCAACTGGCATTGTTCAAAACAGAAATCACGAGAAAACTACAGTGGATGAGCCAGAGCCGCTGACAGCCGGGCCCAACGGCCCCTACGTGACACGTGAGGCCGAGCAACCGGACCCAGGCCAGCACGTACTCGCCACAACCACCAAGTGCCAGCCACGTCACCTCCCGTACGCCCAAAATAGGCTCGTGGCAAATCTGGTCTACCAGTCGCCCGCCCCCCACCCACCCCGCCCACGGAGAAAATTCCCCCAGGAAGAAGAAATTCCAGGCTGCTGCCATTCCGACGATGCGCCGCGCCGCCGTCGCCGTCACCGCCGCGCTCCTCCTCCTCCTCGTCGCCGGCGCAGCCGCGGGGTCCCCCGGCGCGGAGCCCACCTGCCCGCGGGGGGCCGGCCCGACGTTCCTCGACGCGCTCGGATCGCGCTGCCCCCGCGCCGCCCGGATCGTGCCCTCCCGGCCCCTCGAGGTAGCCGCCTCCTCCCCTCTCCGCCGCCTGTCCGCGACCCAGCCCGACCCCGGTCCTCGTGCCCTGCGTCATACATAGCCCCGACCCCGAGATTCATTCCGCGCGCCATATTCTCCTCACCGACGGGATGTTTTGGTCACAACACAATGCGGCCGTAGGGTATTTTGAATCGCTGACGCGGCGGGTGATTAGGTTTTGAAGCGGGGCGACGTTAGAGGGGGATTTTGGTACAGAGGGTGGGGTGTGTGTCGGGAGGGATACTCGTGGCAGGAATGATGTGAATTGCAATGCGTTGGTGGGTGCATAGTATCATTCAATTATCAGGAGCAGACAAAACATGGGTGGCTCAGGCGAAGGAGAACAATCGAGGCGCGTCGGTGCTGCGGTGTCTAGGCGCCACAGTAGAATCCATACGTTAACGCAAGCTTGACGTGTTTCGAATTTGATTCGTAGGCGTAGGTTGGATTCAAAACGCAAGCGGGAGGAAACATAATTAGCATCATTACTAGTGCCCTTCCTGCACATTGTGGCGGGGAATATTTCGGGTACTATTGGTTTCCATTATAGAAAACATTTATCACTTAGTAATTACTTGGATCCATCCATATGTTACGCAATCTTGTCTTGGTTCGAATTCGCACCCTTAGGTTAGATTCAAAATGCGGGCAGGAGGAAACATAAATACAAGCATCATTACTAGTGCCCTACCCGTGCATCGCTGTGGGGAATATTTTGGATACTATTGGTTTTCATATTTATAGAAAACATTTATCAGTTAGTAATTAGTTGTAACTTTGAGCATAAGTTCCGTGTAATTTCATCGAAAGTATTCTGTGTGGTACCAAGGAGTATGTAAATAGAAGTTCAAAAGAAAAGGAGTATGTAAATATTCCAAATCACTTGAACATATATTTAAGCCTGGAAAACTTTACTTTATTACATAATGTCCCATTTACATTGTTTTTCCTTTTACAAAAGATAAAAGTTAGGAAGCATGATAGTTTTAATATATTTTTTACAATAACACAACAACATGATGGCTCCTTAGCTATCTCCACCTGTACTGCCGGTGATGCCATCATCTCCAACTCCACAAACCGTCAGCGGTGGCCAATGTTTTGTTGCCTACGCTACCCTGTCATCAGTGCCACGAAGAATCCCATGGAATGCAAATCTAATAGTCATCCAGCGTTGTCCTGGTCTTACACTTGGTTTCTGCCGAAGCGCGCATTAAATCCCGCCAAGGTGCCATGCTTTCTTATGTCAGTTGAGTGAGCGACCAATTTTATTGGCTATTGGCAAGGAGACAAACTGCCAATGTGGCGCATACCTTACGGCGTGATTGGTCGTATCTTTCGCTAGTGCTCTTGCATGTGCACATGCATGTTAGTATTAGAAAGCGAATAAAGAAAGAAGGACTGAAATTAATAGTCATCGATGGACATCTATTATATGTATGCATGTAAGAATGGTTTACTGATTTTTGCAACCAGGAAATTAAAAGCTTTTTAATTCCGTTGGTTTTGGGAATGTGAGAGCACACTATCGTTCTGCTCCACTGTTCCAAAGGACGCAACAGCGCAGCGGTGTTGCATCTTGCATGTCATGTTAGTATGTTACGGTTTTAAGTGCTTCTCTAGTCAATCCAACAGATGTTATTAAAAAGGCGAGTGGCATAACATGGTCACTGCATGTAATTTCAGAATAAAGAGAGATGTGCATGTAATATCCGGATTATCTGTTTCTTCGTACATTATGAACGAGATTTTGATTTGAGCAAACATAAGTGTGATGAGGATACAGTGCAGATACACGAAGGACTGTTATATAAATGTTAATCTTGTACTTACAAGAATGCTGATATGCATGTTGCTGATCTGGCAAACTCTCTGGTTTCTTCTGTAGTTATTGACTATCTGTTAATAATTTAAAATATGTTCCTCCTACTGAAGGTGAGAGGAGATGCTGTTGATAAAGAGTTGAACCTTCGCTGTACTGGTGCCTCATGTTCCATTCTCTTCTATGCCGCATGGTGTCCTTTCTCGAGCAAATTTCGACCAATATTTGAAGCTCTCAGCACCATGTTCCCTCAGATACATCACTTTGCTGTCGAAGAATCTTCTGCGACGCCTAGGTATCTGATTGTTGAAATCTTTTTTCTGTGCCTGAGTGATACATCCTGTCCCTTTTGTTTCTAACATGTTATTTGCCCAGTGAATTATTGCTCATCCTACCCCTTCTGCTGACTGCAGCTTGTTTTCAAGATATGGTGTCCATGGCTTCCCAGCCATTCTTCTGGCAAATGAGACTACAATGGTTCGTTACAGGGGTACAAAAGATCTGAAGTCTCTGGTTCAGTTCTATCGAGAGACTACAGGTATGATCATTTCTTTGTTCTTTCATTTTGAATATCATTACTTGAACATGCACACATGAGAATAGCTACTCCTCTGTTTCCTGCAGACATAGTTTATTTAATGGTAACAGGCTAACAGCTTGTTTTAAACATGCCTGCTTTTGAAACTTGGAACAATACTCAGAATTTTGTTCCAAATATTGGCCAGTTAATCAGCATCTTGGTCAGTTAATTGCTACTTGGTGGGTCACCGAATAGCCAATTAACTGATTTATTGGCTGATTAACTGGAAAATTCACCTATTTATCCCTACTCAGCACCCGACCAATATGGTACCAGTTATCGATACCTGAACATAATTAAAGATTGTGCATGGGGTTCTTTCGATTGAAAGTTCGCATTGTTTTTGCTTCTGATTGGTCTAGTGCTCATTTACATTGGAGACCGTGTGTGGCATGGTGGGGAATTAGCTGCGCTCTTGATTCCATGAATGATACTCTTGACCCCATACATCAGGATGACGTCTTGCTACAATTATCTACTTGTTGAAACGTTTTACTGTTGATGCCTGTGAATGTTCAACAACAGCATATTTGATTATTCCTGGGGCATTTTAGCATGCTCATAATAACCTGTCTTGATAGTATGGATTTTATTCCATTGTTCAATTGATTTAAAAATGGATATGCATATGTTGCACACTGCACTGCTACATCCATTGATGATAAGTCTGTTTGGTTGATTTTATCACTTCAAGCATTGAAGCAAGGTTTTTCTTGCTGCAGGCCTCGATCCAGTTACATATATTGATGTTGATCAGCAAGAGAGCGCTGGAAGCTTAGGATCAGTCATGCCAGGAGGCCGGTCTCTGCGCAAAATGGCGGAAGACGAGCCCTTTGTGTTTCTTGGAGCGCTTTTTATAATCATGAAGGTCGCGGCACACTTCGTACCCACTGTCATCTCTCAACTCAGAGCCTTCTTGATCGTGCGTGTTCAGAACTTGAACTTAAAAATTCGTAGGGGATCAAGCCAACTTATGGAACGGGCTTTGACTGTGCTTGATGTTAAGAGGCTTTGGAGCAAGCTTAGACTGAGCAGTAAGACAAGGGACCTAAGTAAAGGGGCGAGTAATGCTCGAGCTTGGGCTTCGTCATTTGCGTCCGTCTCACTGGGTGAACCATCCTCCTTACGGCATGCCTAGCCTTCTTTGCGATGCTGGTCGATAGTCTAGCTGCTGATATATGGCCCAAAATTGTTTGGTCTTGCTTCCCCATCCTGCTATGTATGTGCATCCGCGCATGTGGGGACCCAGGAATGTAAATTTTCAGGATATCATCTTGTTGTATATAGGAACGCGTTTTCGCTTTGCTGACGCGATAGCTGATCTCTGATCTTTGTGTCAATTAACTCTTCGATGTATGCTGAGGATCTGAGCATTTTCTTTGATGTCTTTCGGTTAATGTTAGAATTTGGCTTCACTATGCCACCCTTCTCTGCACCAGCTTAAATCCTGGGCTGCCGGCTCCTGCTCTGAATTGTAAAACTGGCTTGATTTTTACACATACCATGCTGTCTGAAAGAAACAGAACAGTCATGTATCTGAATGGTTCTCATTTTCAAGTGAATTTGTTTCACTCCGAAGACCCATTTCATTTCCTTTTCTCCAAGTCACATTGTCCTGTGCACAGTTACCCATCGCTGTCTCGGGTCACAATCTCAACTTTTCTGAGTTATATTTCTGCAGAACCTTCTAAACACGCGTCTGGATCTCCTCTGCCCTCCGTGTTCAGCTGGTGTGTGTCTCTATCCATCTTTACTTCCCGTTGATTCCGTTTATCAGTTCATTTGTTTATGATCTGCCGCGTAATAACTTTGACCCTATCCATTATGTTACTTAGTGTGCAGTTCTCTCTGAAAGCATGCTTTTTATATGTATCTTGATTTTGAAGAGGACGTTCATCGGAATCCCTTTCGGATTCGGTGGCATTGACATCATGCCCTGACAGCAACTGGCGTGACATATTTGATTACAGTTTGCCTTGCCAAGTAAGATTGCCAAGTAACGCTGCGCTGGTGCTTGGGGTTATTTTAGAATTGTGGATGAGTTATTTGATTACAGTTTGCCAAATAAGATTGCCAAGTAACGCTGCGCTGGTGCTTGGGGTTATTTTAGAATTGTGGATGAGTTTGCCAGTCGGACGATTTGACTGCGCCGACATTATATCCTAAAGCTGTTCTATAATGATATTTTTCACCACCTCCTTGTATGAATCACTTTCTCACTGTAGATTGTTTGCAAGTATAATGATATTGCAGGAAAATACGGCAGCCGGAAAGAATTGAGTAGGAAAGAAGGAAGGGAGGAGCTAGTCCCCATTGGTAGGCCCGAAAGAACACTTTCAGCTTTGTCACTTAGCAGGAAGGCAAAGCACCTTAAATTGGTTTGCCATCTCCCTTGGTGCAACATGTACTAGTTCCCACTACCCCTTCTAGCTTCTTCAGGTGCTGTTCCCCTCCAGAGAAAGAAGAAAGTATCCTTCCAAGCCACCACTTGCTTTGATTCTTGGGGAGCATCCATTCCATAGCATCCTCATAGCCGCCTGCAAGCAGATCTGAGCAGCTATAATAACTCCCTGATCGGATCCGCTCTCGTTCCTTGCGCTGATTTGCGATGACCGGAGGGGATTCCATGGATGCAATCAGCCTGGATGACTGGGAGCTCCTGCCTGACCTCGGGAGCTCCTTCTTCCTGGAGGAGTGCGCTGCTGCTGGTGGTGGTAAGGATCAGGATCAGCTCTTGTTTGGGTCCGGTTTGGTCGTGATCGACATGGGCCACTTCACCCTCCACCCTGCATCTCACCCCTCTACCTATGATTGCATCCTAGATGAAGAAGATGCCATGGGACCATCAGCGCAAGCTGCCTCTGCACGGCAGCAGCATGATGTCGAGTTCGAGGACATCGGCGTCGTGCAGGCCGAGCCGAGGCAAGGGGAGCTCGCGATGATGGTGACCGAGGTGATGGTCTCCGGTGCAGAACAGGAGGAAGAGATGGTGAACTCCCCTGTTGCCGAAGAGGAAGCTGGTGAGGAGGACGAGGTGATGGTGGAAGCAGCACCTGATCATCTACCCCATGAGGTGGAAGAAGGTGCGGAGAGAGACAGGGCAGGGATGGACGCTGCTGGCTTCAGCGTCGGGAAACTGAGGGTGAACGGCGTCGGGGCGCTCTGCTCCTTCGGGGTCGCCGCTGCCACCTTCTGCATCCTGGTGCTTGGCGGCAGGCCGCAGCAGCAGAGGAAGGTGCAGGACCACAAGTCCCAGTTCCAGGTGTTCGCCGATGATGAGGTCGATCACTCTTTCCTTCTGTTCGTGAACTAAATTTCTTCACTTCTACTGATTGATCTTCTCTTTGTTCCCTAAAGGCATGCTCTAGCAAATTACTGCTATAGTTTTTAAACATCATTTATTATCCTTGGGTCCAAAAAAGAAAAGGAAAAAACATTGGATGAGTTCAGCAACTCTGCATCATGATGATGATGCTTCTTTTTAAAGATTAGAATCTTCTTTCTATAGACTATTGAAGAGGAAAGGGTGAAAATGACCCACTGCTCCTGATGATCTGATTTCCTTTATATCTGGTTCTTGGAATCTTGTAATAGATTAGCCTAAAGCACGGGGGAATTTCATTTAGGGGTGAAAAAAATGGCCTAGTGTTTTCTGACAGTTTTGCTTGTGTTTGATCTGCTGCAGAGGATCCATCGTGCCGTGGAGCAGGCGTCCAGGCTGAACCAGGCCGTGTCGTCGGTCATGGGGGGCGCGTCCACCAGGGGGGCGACGGTGTCGTTCGGCGGCCACTACACCGGGTTTTGACGTGCTACGAGAAGCTTCTAGAATCCGTCGACGCATCCACGATCTAATAGTATTAGACATATTGATTGATATTGAGATTCTTTATTTACAAACATTGGCCAGGGCCCCGTAGCCTGCACGCATGTACATATGCTTCTACTCAGCTGGTACGTAGATAGCATGAGTCCACTGTCATGTACATTTCCTACCAGCAGATGTGAATATTATTCTGGGTTTGATTTTCTCCGCGAAATTACTTCGCCTTCCCCTCCGATTATCGTACTGTACGACGAGGCAATGGATGGTGAGGATGCTCTGTGGAAATGCAACCAACGGCTCGTGTTTTTTTATGCGATGACAAAGAGGATTCAAACGCACGTCACTGGAACGCACGCGGTAACCACGCGCTGGAACTGACCGCAGCTGCAGATACTACTTGGAAGCCACCGCCGGGCCACTTGGCCCGCCGGCCGAGTGTCCGTTCACTGAATCCGGCCGGCGTGCGCGACCGTCGGTTCGTCGGCTAGCGGTGCGGCGAGACACCCTGACATGGACGTTGATTCCTTACCTTTCCTCCTGTTCCCGCGGGGCAGGCAACGGCATATGCAGTTGCCCGGAGGTCCCGTCGCTTCGCCGTGCGCTGGATCGTCTGGCCCGGCACGTCGCTGTATCTGACTGGCGATTTTGCTTCCTCTCTCACATGATCAAACTTGTCCGGAAGAACACGTCGAGATTCAGTCGTCTACGGGGGGTAAAAATCTGGCGTCGACATCGGATGATGGGAAGAGGCCGGGCCGTGCCGGAGCTCTGCTCTGTGACAGCGATGCACATACATCCGGAGGAAGGGAAGGACGACGGGTGATTTGTTTCTGTCCAGGGAAGAATCCAGGAAGGCGGGTTTGAGTGACAGTGCTGCTCGTCTGATGCCGACAGGTTTTTTTTTTTTGAGCAACTGCCGACGGTCTCTGATTGGCACTCCCTGGCCCCAAGAGGCTAAATTTCCTGTTTTGACCCTTTTCTAAAAGTTATTCGAGACCTGACCCTAGTTTAGAAAATTTTCGTGATTTGACCTTTTTTTCTACTGCCATTGATTCTGGCGGTAAGGTTTAACTACCTACCGCCAGGATATCTGGCGGCAGAATTTGACAACGCCGTAACGTTCGTTTAACGTGGAAAATACCCTACCGTCAGGGTTCTTGGCGGTAGCCCATTATACCCTATCGCCAAGGACATTGACAGTAGTGTCGTAAAACAAATGAATGTGAAGAGTGCTTTTTTTAATGGTCCTATTAATGAATTGGTTTACATCAAGTAACCCCCCGGTTCGAGGATCCCTACTTTCCCGATCATGTGTATCAACTCGATAAGGCACTCTATGGCCTTAAACAAGCCCCACGTGCGTGGTATGACCACCTTACCGAGTTGTTACAAGACCGTGGTATTGAAGTTGGGCTAATCGACCCCACTCTTTTTACTAAGAAGGTCAAAGGGGAGTTGTTTGTGTGCCAATTATATGTTGATGATATTATCTTTGGTTCACCTAACAAAGCTTTCAATGAGGAATTTGCCGCTCTCATGACCTCAAAGTTCGAGATGTCTTCCATGGGAGAGTTGAAGTTCTTTCTAGGGTTCGAAGTGAAGCAAAGAAGAGAAGGAACCTTCATCAACCAAGCCAAATACACTCAAGACATGCTCAAGAGATTCAAACTAAGTGACGTCAAGCCGGCTTCTACTTCAATGCCCACCAAGTGCCAACTTGACATAGATCCCAATGGTAAAGCGGTGGATCAAAAGGTATATCGCTCCATGATTGGATCCTTGCTTTACCTTTGTGCATCTAGACCGGATATCATGTTGAGTGTGGGAATTTGTGCACGGTTTCAAGATTTGTCATTGATTCACCACGGGAAACGAGGCGATGAGGACGACGAAGCGGCTAGAAGAGAGACGAGTCGCTGGCAAGGAGGACCCGCGGCTATTTCGCGCCAAAAACGATTCGCCCGGCGCCCCCGAGCCCCCCCCCCCCCCAACGCGCCGGGTTCAGGTTGGGTCCGCCGGCGCTGATTTCAGCCCAGGCCTGCGAAAATCGGGCTCCTGGGGTGCGACTGGGCCGTTTTTTCGGCGCCGGCGCGAAAAAATCGCTTGGGAGGCCTTTCTGGGGCGCGGCTGGAGATGCTCTTACATGTGTTTCTAAAAAAGGTTACATCTCCCCATCGCCTAAAAAAGGCTATATCTCCCCCATGCCGAGATTCCATGCGCTTTTTTTCCTTTTTTTGTTGTTATCGAGTTTCATGATTTTCGTTTGTCTTTCTTCAGCTTATTAAGTTTTCCTTTTCTTTTTATTTCTTCTTCAAATAAATATTGACTTATTCAATACACGTTGCACATCTTTATTATGCAAGCATATTTTTTGCTATAGGTTGAACATTTTCTAAATGCAGGTTTTGAAACATTTTCTTTGAATAAATGTTAACCATTTTCAAATACACGTTGAACATATTTTGCACGATGTGATACGTTTATTTAATACTACATGAACAATGTTTTACATTGTATAAATATTTTCAAAATGCGGTGAACATTTATTTGGAACATGTGAACATTTTTAAGTTACATACATTTGTTTATGAATGGTACTAGAGATTTTCTAACTTAAGAAAACATTTTTTACATTGTATAACATTTTATAAATGCGAATAAGAAATTTTGAGATGCTTGATTTTTCTTAATAGCATGAAACATTTTTTTCTGAGTTACAAAAAACATGTTTTTACATTTTCATTTGTACAAATATCACAAACATTATTTTATACATGTGAACTTTTAAAAAATGTCGTGAACTTATTTTATATTCTATAAACATTTGTAAAAAAAGTAATAAACATTTTTTGACACACGTGCTTAAATGTCATAAACATTATTTTAATGCTTTCATCATTTTATAAAAGTTACACAAACATTATTTTTATACTACATGAACATTTTTCAAAAGTGCAATGAATGCTTTTAAACAAATTAAGTAAATGAATTCTGAAATATTTATATTTTAAATAGAAAAGAAAAGAATGAAAGTAAAAAAAACAAATGAATAAACGTTTGTAGCAATTAACATACCGACCCAGTAGCGTGTAACACATAGGTGAGGAGGAACTTGCTTTTGCTATGGGTGAGCTGTAGACGCGCTCCCCATTCCTTCCCAATATACCAGTTGTGCCCATATTTTCAAGCTCAAGCGAAGATCAGAGACATCCTTCCCTAAATAAAATCGGAACGATATCCTCCCCTTAAAAAATCAGATTGACACCCTCCCCTAAAAATATAGATCAACATTCTTCTCTAAAAAGAAAAAGGAAATCAGGCAACGACTTTGATTTGACAGAAGATCACACGCATGTGGGCACTAACACTCGGTTAGTTTGGATTGCAGGTTCGAAAGATCAGTTGTGGACTTGTTGTGCTGGCAAAGCTATTGTGTCAAGGAAGCTGCCACAGTGAAGGTCAGCTGTTTGTCAACACGACCGTGGGTTGGTGAAAACTGAAAACGCACTATTTCAGGAGGAGGGGTGAAGGGAGAGTTAGGTCGTGGCTGCGGTGGCATCTATGACTTAATTATGACCAAATGCCAACGGCGGTGGGCTAGGGAAATGACTTTGGCTATGAAGTACACACAGGCGTGCTTTGGGCTGAAAATAATCCAAATTAGATTTCACTTGTGATTCCTCTAAAATAGATGTTGTTTGAGCTTCATCTTTTCACAGTCCAAAGCTGCCTCCCAAAGCTAAAAAGACCATGACCTCATATATGTGAAACAAAAAACCTCTTACTATAAGATGATTTTACTAGACATGTGTTCACTTTGCCAGACAGTTATTGTCTATCTGTAAATTGCCAATGAACTTCCTAGCAGAAAATATAATATTCAGTCATACTATGGACCTGCTTGGGAGTGCTCTGTTCCCTAAAATTCAGCCCCGCTCTGAAAAGCACAAGCCAAACGGGGCAGCTCCATGAAGTTTTGCTTCAAAAAAACTAAAATCTATGATGCAACTTTCAATTTTTCAGGAAGCTCTTCAAGGGGTGCTTCATAAACTCTAGTTTGAAAAGTTCTCATAGAGTTAAGAAAAATTTACCTACCTCTGCCATCGGTAAGTGGGTACCCTTTCGTTTTACTTTCCCAACCCCGCAATAAACCTTTCCCACCAAAATTTCCAATTCTTAAAGCTAGAGCTAGCCAGATGCCAAACATGATAAACTGCTCTTTGTTGGAGCTGGAACCCCTCAGTGGAACAGCTCCAAAGTAGACTTGATGGAGTGGAGTTGATTTTGTTGGCGTGGAGCAACCCCAAACAGGCCCTATGTTAGTGTCTCCACTGGTTCTATTACATTATTTAATCAAGTGCTAATGGATTCTGGGGTCTGGCTGAAACAATTTAATAAAGATGAAGAATCCCTTGTGACTGTAGGAATTGCAGTTGTCCTATGGACTATTTGGAAACTTAGAAACAGAGTGGTTTTTAATAAGAACAGGATTTCTGATCCCTGTGTACCAGGGAACTTGATGATTAAAATACTTCATGATTGGCTCATCTTGCAGATAAACCCAAGAAGACGAAGAATAATGCCGAAGGGCGTAAAAAAGGTTGAGCAGGTCGCTGGAGAAATCTTCAGGGCGGTGGAGGGATGGAGGGCTGTACCACATAATCGCAGCGATGTGATCTTCTGAAGTTCTCTAAACTGGTGCTATAGTCCTAGGAGATCTCCTTTATTATGTCCTCGATCTGTCTCTGTCTTGTTTCTTCAGTTGAACTTAAGTGGTATGCTCCTAGCTGCCGAGTATCACAACTTGATAGTCTGGTTTATTTTGCGTGCGATCATCCTGGAGAACCCGGCTTGTGGGATTTCTCATGATTATGATGATAGGGGTCGTTTAGTGTTTGCGTCTGAAACCTGGTCCGCTCTCGGCTCGAGTAATCTGCACTTTAGAGGAGATCTCATCCTCGACAGTGTGCATCGTAGGATTTGCTAATGTAATGTGAGTTGGCAATAGCCTGGTGTCGGTCGCAAGACTTAGTGATTTCTAATAATGGAAATCGGAGAGAAAACTCTCTTTATCAAAAAAAAAAGTGCCAATAAATTCATGGTTTAGCTTCAGTTAAGGGGGCACATTCCGATGCCATCTTGCTTTGCTCTCTATTTTATAAATTTATTTTAGTGCGCTAATTTGTGAGGTTAGTTTAATCATTAATTACCTCTAGTAAGCTACTTCATCCGTCTCACAATATAAAAACGTTTTTAACAATTAGTGTAGTGTCAAAAATGTTGTTATATTATGGGACAAAGAGAGTAGTACTTTCTCCCTTTTTCATCATCGGCCAGCCTGATTGCTACTACCTTTTTACCAGTTGATCTTCTTCCTCCTGGATGGTCTTTGCTTTTCCTAGCCCCCCGCTCCTTCGCTATCTCCTTTCTCCGGTCGTAATTAGATTAGACACTCCGACCCAAAGGAAAAGCAAAGAGAAGAAAAGAAAGCAGTTCTCCATGGAGATGGAGAAGGAGATCCTCCTCCTGGCTTCCGCTCCCGCTCCGGCTCCCACCATCTTTCTTTCTCATATTCCCTCCCCACCACCGCGCACATATTCCCACCACCTTTGCTCCTTCTTGCTGCCTGAGCCTCTCGCCTCGCCCCGCACCCTCCCGCAGACCACTACATGCGGCGCCGGCGCTCTCCTGTGGCGGCGCTGTGGCTCGCGGCGGCGTGGGCTCTGCAGCTGCTCGCGGGCGCCGGGGCGGCGAACCCGACGTGGTGCATCGTGCGCACCGGGGCGCCAGTGAGGACGGTGCAGGCGGCGCTGGACTACGCGTGCAGCCCCGCGGGCGGCGCCGACTGCGCGCCCATCCAGCCCAGCGCCCTCTGCTACCTCCCCAACACCCTCGCCGCGCACGCCTCCTACGCCTTCAACTCCGTCTACCAGCGCTCCCACGCCGCCCCCGGCGCCTGCGACTTCGCCGGCACCGCCACCGTCACGCTCACCGACCCCAGTCAGTACACGTTGATTCTATCTTTGTTCCTTTCTTCTCTGTTACGCACTGTTTAATTAGTATATTATTTTGGACGAACTCGCATTGTTTGATTATGCTTATGCCCTTGATATTATGTTTAAAATTTGCCGTGTATATATGGTTTCCCTCAATCGCAAGCTTCCTATCGGTCAGTGTAATCCCTTCCATGCACGCGTCTCTTTTGCTTTTGCCGCCTTCTTTTTTTGCTTGACCGGTGTCGCTTTTGCTTTTTTGCTTCGTTATTCGTTAGTAGTATCACTACCACTGCACAAATAGCTGCCTGCTTTTGTTCTTGGAACCTTTGGGATTATGCCTTCATTAGGAGATTTTTTTCACTCAAGAAAATGCATTGAACGAAGAATATATGTGTCGCTAGGTCGATTTCTTAATTTTGATGCGCCATTTTTTGGTAACTTTAGAATGAATGCATTATCCAAAAAAAGACTCCTAAAATTCCCGATCAAGTGATGGCGTACGTTGAGATATGAAAAAGTTATTCACTGTGTTCATGCATTGCCCAGTTTTCGTACGGTTTGTGGACCCTACTTTCAGTTTCAGGACTACCCCCATCAGAGTATTTCTAGTTGTACATAGGCAAGTGATGCGTTTACACACTTCTACTAATAATCCAGTTTTCTCTTACGTTTTTCAGGTTATGGATCATGCACCTTCCCTGCATCTCCAGGGTACGTACGTGCATCACATTGTACTTGCTTCCATTTATTGTACAACTTCACAAAGAATACATGAGGAATTTCTAATAACTCATTAATAAACTTGGTTTACGTCTTCTGCAATCTCATGTATCTAGCTAGAAGAGCATGATATTTGCTAGATGAAATTTGAATTACATGCCACCTCGAATAACATGAGATATTTATACTTAGCTCAGTCTGTGGCTACTGTGACTGTGTTGTGCTGAATTCATTCTATCTGTTGTTACCACAATTTTGCACCTTAAACTTTCAAATTTATCATGTTGGGTTCCTACATGCAGCGCAGCTGGGTCACCCGGTTCAGCCACGTCCGCATCTCGACCGCCGCCGGGCAACCGCAAGCCTGACCTTGGATCAGACGACGACGATTCCGACACCGATGAGGCTCACGTTGCCACCGCCAATGCACCCTTGATGTCTCTTGCCCTCTCCTGTTTCGTGTACCTGCACTTGCGCTGGTGGTGACACGGGATGGAGTATTGCGTAGCTAGGCTCTGTGCGTAGAGCACTGCCACGATGTAAGAAGCCACCACAGTTTTGTTTTTGGGAGGGAATTTGTAGTGATCGCTCGTAGCATTTGTAACCTGCCCGTGCAAGCAAAAAGGGGCTAGAATGGCAGACATTTGGGTTCGTCTGATTCATTTGGATGTTCTTTCGTGTCATGAGCTTGACGTCTAACATTTTTCCATCTCTGAAATCTTGTCTCAATGTAGGTGACGAATGCAAAATTATTACCCAAGTTCACGAAAATTTAACATTTTTTGTCAAAACAATACGAGTCATTTGAGAATATATGATCGGTAAGAGCAACTCTAGCAAGTCTCCACGTCACTGATCTCCATCAGTTATATGGAACACGCTTCATATGGATTTGAAGGCTGACGGGCTTCTGCGCAAACACACACTGAGTCGCCACACGGCTGCCACCATAATTTTCTTTTCATTTATTCTTTTTTTTGGTCGTTCGCTACAAATTTGTAGGGGCAATTTGAGCTCAGTTTAGCATTTGTAACTGCCCTTTCAAGCTAAAAGGGGACAGAGTGGCATACATTTGAATTGGCCTGATTCGTTTGGATGTTCCTTCATGTCCCAGCTTGACGTTTACTTCCTTTGTTACAAAATACTTGAAATTCTAAGTTTGTCTGAGGTCAAGCATTTTTATGTTTGACCAACTATATTATAGAAAAAATAGATCAACATCTACGACGCCACCACCAACGTCGCTCGAATGCACAAACGGTACCTTGTGTCTTATTAATCATGCGCTAGTAGATCGAGTGCACAAGATGCTTGTATGCCATGTTGGAAATATGAGCAATTTACCAAATGATTTTATTAACAGAAATACTAGATAAAATATGACTAATATAGTAGAGATAAAACAAATCATGCGTTCTGACAGAGAGAAGGTAAATAGCTTCTGCATATATGAACCATATCCTATCATATCTAAAGCAGACAGTATAGCAAGTAGCATATATGAAGTAGAACCTATCATGTGTAGGACAAGGACTAGAACAAGTAACTGTGGCAGAACTTTTAACAGGAAAGACAAGAACACGTACGGGACAACAGCAGCAGAAGCGCTGGACTTGGGGTCGGTGTCCTCGTCTGCCATGTCGTCGAGGAGGTCGTGGACGTCGGGGAAGAAGTCGTCGTCGGGGAAGTAGCCGTCGGCGACCGGATCGTCCGTGATGAAGCAGCCAGTAGTCGCGCTGAGCGCTCCCCAAAAACCTTATCACCCTTCTCCCGTACAGGACTCAAAAGGTGCGGTCTCGGAGGCCTACTGTCCCGACCTGCGGTGCACGCCGCAAGACGGGATGGGGAAGAAGTAGCAGCAGCGCAGTGGTCGGAACCTTGTGGCGAGAGGAAGAGGAGCTTCTGTTGTGTCTCTCTGGAGAGGAGCGACCTCTCTTATATAGGCACAGGAGAAGGACGCGAAGAGGCTGCGGCAGGATGTGAAGCAACGAAGGGAGACGAAGCGAACAGGCAGCGGCCGAAGAGGCGCTTCGTTCGAATTCAGTGTCCATTACAGAAAACGTTTCAACTCCCACGTGACCTTTCGTATACCCATCGTGCGTGGCAAAAATTTAGATATCGGCTCGGCTCATTCCCGCAACCCGCGGCGCGGCGCGTCGTGACGAGGCGTGGCGAGGCGGGCGGCGGAGAAGGAGCGTGTGTGGATATCCCTCTTGTTCTCATGCTCGTATAAGTGGGGAAAGAACCTCCCTTATAAGGAGGTCCAACTCCCACTAAACTAGCAATGTGAGACTAAACTTTAGTAGTATCCCTTGCCTTGCACAAATGGGCTAAGTGGGCCTCTAGGATTTATTAGGAATTTCTGAAATAGTTATTGGGCTGCCCAAAATAGCAAAATAGACTAAATTCCAGCAATCCCCCACCAGATCCCAGAGGCACACAGAAATTTGCCTTTGGTTCCAAAACACTGTTTATATACCGGTACTGCAGTGGAGACTGTTAAGTTGAACTTCCACCTGGAACTCTATGCTACACTAGTAAGCAACTTGAACAGTGGACTGGGCCTTGAACTGCAAGTTTTCTGCGAATCTAGCTTCACATAAAGCCTTGACCGATACGTGGCTACCGTGGATCTTCCCCGCGGGTGGAGTTTATGCGTCATACTCCGTGACCTTTCATGAGTTTACTAGAGAGAATCCTACTCTCATAGATTGCGACGTTTGACAATCAGACTCATATAGATGTGTTCTTCAAAAGATGTTCTGCAGGATAACATCTCTGCTTAAATAAGCCACTTAGAACACATTAAGATATACATCAACCTGCCATGCAGATTAGGAGAGTATTGTATCTTCATGGAGTGGTATTGTGAATAGTAAGGATACTCTCCTCTCAGTTGACCAACAACTTGTCTTCCACATCTAATTCACGGGATCTCCGATCACAAAGAATAGGTTACCACTGTGAACAACTCATATTGTGGGTCTCATACCCATCTCGCTCGATGCATTATCTATCACATTACGTGATAGACCTTGGTAAAAGGATCTGCCAGATTTTTAGACGGATATAATCCAACGCAATAACTCCGGAGTTTTTCATTTTCCTGACAGACTTTAACCTTCTCTGAACGTGTCTTGATGACTTCATGTTATCCTTTGAGCTGCACACTTTCGTGATCACGGTTTGATTGTCGCAGTTCATAAGGACACTCGGTACAGATTTCTCAACAACCGGCAAGTCATTCAAGAGCCGGCGAAGCCAATCTGCTTCAACCGTAGCTGTATCTAGTGCTGTGAGTTCTGCTTTCATTGTTGACCTCGTTAAGATGGTCTGCTTGCAAGACTTCCAAGAAACAGCGCCACCTCCATGAGTGAATACATAACCGCTCGTGGCCTTTATCTCATCAGCATCTGAGATCCAGTTTGAGTCACTATACCCTTCAAGCACCTTTGGGTGCCTGGTGTAGTGAATTCCATAATTTGCAGTGCCTTTCAAATAACGCAAAACTCTCTCTAGAGCTTTCCAATGCACATCTCCTGGTTTTGAGACAAACCGACTCAGTTTGCTAATAGCAAAAGAGATGTCAGGTCTTGTAGCACTTGCTAAGTACATAAGCGAGCCAATAATCTGAGAATATTTCAATTGATCTCTAGCAATTCTTCGATTCTTTCGAAGTAACACACTCGCATCATATGGTGTTGGAGAGGGCTTGCAGTCACTATAGCCAAAGCGACTCAAGATCTTTTCCACATAGTGAGATTGAAGCAATGTAATCCCACCATCATCGTCTCTCAACAAGTTGATGTTCAGAATGACATCAGCTACTCCTAAATCCTTCATCTCAAAACAACGAGATAGGAAATCCTTGACCTCCTTAATAACATTCAGATTGGTTCCGAAAATCAGTATGTCATCAACATACAAGCACATGATAACTCCCTCGCCCCCACCATGGCGATAGTACACACATTTGTCAGCTTCATTCACAACAAAGCCTGCAGCTATTAAAGTTCTTTCAAACTTCTCATGCCACTGTTTGGGTGCTTGCTTAAGTACGTACAAAGACTTCAGCAACTTGCACACTTTCCCTTCCTGACCATCTAGTACAAACCCATCTGGTTGTTCCATATAAATTTCCTCGTCCAACTCTCCATTTAGGAAAGCAGTCTTAACATCCATTTGATGAACGAGAAGACCATGCGAGGCAACTAGTGAAAGTAGAACTCGAATAGTGGTCAGTCGAGCCACAGGTGAGTAAGTATCAAAGAAGTCTTCACCTTCCTTTTGGGTATAACCCTTAGCCACGAGCCGAGCCTTGTACTTCTCAATAGTACCATCAGGCCTAAGCTTTTTCTTGAATACCCATTTGCATCCTATAGGTTTGCACCCATAAGGACGATCAGTTATCTCCCAGGTTTCATTCGCCAAGATGGAATCCATCTCGCTACGAACCGCTTCCTTCCAGTAGTCAGCATCTTCAGATGCATAGGCCTCTGAAATAGAACTGGGAGTGTCATCTATGAGATACACAAGAAAATCATCACCAAAGGACTTTGCAATCCTTTGTCTCTTGCTCCTAGTAGGAACTTCATTGTTCTCCTCCACAAGAATTTCAAAGTGTTCTATTGAAATGGCAGGTTTGGTAATTGTAACTGGTTCCTGATTCGATGAACTAGGCATCTCCTGATTAGATGAGGTAGCCATATCCTTCATGGGAAAGATATCTTCAAAGAAAGTCGCATCATTCGACTCCATGATCGTACCGACATGCATGTCAGGTACCTCAGATTTTACAACCAAGAATCTATAGGCAATGCTATGAAAAGCATATCCCAGGAAAACACAATCCATAGTCTTTGGTCCAAGTTTCCGCTTCTTTGAAATTGGAGCATTGACTTTCGCCAAACAACCCCATGTTCGCAGATAAGAGAGTTTTAACCTTTTCTTCTCCCATTCCTCGAATGGAGTTATCTCTTTGTTCTTTGTGGGAACTTGGTTCAAGACATGACATGCTGTCAATATCGCCTCCCCCCACCATGCCTTGGAGAGACCCAATGTATCTAACATGGCGTTAACCGAATCAATTAGAGTACGGTTCTTTCTTTCGGCCACCCCATTTGACTGAGGTGAGTAGGGAGGAGTCCTCTCATGGATTATACCATGTTCCGCACAAAAAGCATCAAACTCTTTGGAAAAGTACTCTCCACCATGGTCGGACCTAAGCCTCTTGATTTTTCAATCAAGTTGGTTTTCCACTTCAGCTTTATAGATCTTGAAAAAGTTCAAAGCCTCATCCTTAGATTTCAGAAGATACACACGGCAGTATCTAGTGGAGTCATCAATTAACGTCATGAAATATTTCTTTCCACCTTTTGTCAACACACCATTCATTTCACATAGATCTGAATGTATGAGCTCTAGTGGTGCAAGATTTCTAATTTCCGCAGTCATGTGAGACTTACAAGGTTGCTTAGCTTGCACACACACTTGACACTTAGATCCCTTGACGGTGGTGAAACTAGGGATTAAGTTCAACTTCGCTAGTCGCGACATGCAACCAAAGTTAACATGACAAAGACGTGAATGCCACACATTGGATTCACTATTGTTGCAAATATGATTAACAACTTTATTGCAAACGTCTCATAAGGATAAACGAAACAAGCCTCCTGACTCATAGCCTTTACCAACAAAGGTTCCATACTTGGATATTACAAATTTATTCGACTCAAAGACAAGCTTGTAGCCATCTCTACACAGAAGAGATCTGCTAACAAGATTTTTATTGACGGAGGGGACATAATGCACGTTCTTCAGCCGCACGATCTTCCCCGAAGTAAACTTTAGATCGACCGTGCCAACACCATGAACAGAAGCATTTGAACCGTTACCCATCAGCACGGTTGAAGTCCCTGCGGTCTGATAAGATGAAAACATGGAAATATCACCGCATACATGCACATTAGTGAAGGAAATATGCCCTAGAGGCAATAATAAAGTTATTATTTATTTCCTTATATCATGATAAATGTTTATTATTCATGCTAGAATTGTATTAACCGGAAACATAATACATGTGTGAATACATAGACAAACAAAGTGTCACTAGTATGCCTCTACTTGACTAGCTCGTTAATCAAAGATGGTTATGTTTCCTAACCATGGACAATGAGTTGTTATTTGATTAAAGGGATCACATCATTAAGTGAATGATCTGATTGACATGACCCATTCCACTAGCTTAGCACCCGATCGTTTAGTATGTTGCTATTGCTTTCTTCATGACTTATACATGTTCCTGTGACTATGAGATTATGAAACTCCCGTTTACCAGAGGAACACTTTGTGTGCTACCAAACGTCACAACGTAACTGGGTGATTATAAAGGAGCTCTACAGGTGTCTCCAAAGGTACATGTTGGGTTGGCGTATTTCGAGATTAGGATTTGTCACTCCGATTGTCGGAGAGGTATCTCTGGGCCCTCTTGGTAATACACATCACTTAAAGCCTTGCAAGCATTGCAACTAATGAGTTAGTTGCGGGATGATGTATTACAGAACGAGTAAAGAGACTTGCCGGTAACGAGATTGAACTAGGTATTTGGAATACCGACGATCAAATCTCGGGCAAGTAACATACCGATGACAAAGGGAACAACGTATGTTGTTATGCGGTCTGACCGATAAAGATCTTCGTAGAATATGTAGGAGCCAATATGAGCATCCAGGTTCCGCTATTGGTTATTGACCGGAGACATGTCTCGGTCATGTCTACATTGTTCTCGAACCCTTAGGGTCCGCATGCTTAAGGTTACGATGACAGTTATATTATGAGTTTATGCATTTTGATGTACCGAAGTTTGTTCGGAGTCCCAGATGTGATCACGGACATGACGAGGAGTCTCGAAATGGTCGAGACATAAAGATTGATATATTGGAAGCCTATGTTTGGATACCGGAAGTGTTCCGGGTGAAATCGGGATTTTACCGGAGTACCGGGAGGTTACCGGAACCCCCCGGGAGCTATATGGGCCATGATGGGCCTTAGTGGAAAAGAGAAGAGGCAGCCCTACATGGGCCGCGCGCCCCTCCCCTCCCTTGGTCCGAATAGGACAAGGAGAGGGGGCCGGCCCCTCTCTCTCTTTTCCCCCCTCCGCGAATCCTATTCCAACTAGGATTGGGGGGGGGGATCCTACTCCCAGAGGGAGTAGGACTCTCCTGGCGCGCCCTCCTTGGCCGGCCGCCTCCCCCCCTCTAGTCCTTTTTATACGGAGGCAGGTGTTGGAAATATGCCCTAGAGGCAATAATAAATTGATTATTATTATATTTCCTTGCTCATGATAATCGTTTATTATCCATGCTAGAATTGTATTGATAGGAAACTCAGATACATGTGTGGATACATAGACAACACCATGTCCCTAGTAAGCCTCTAGTTGACTAGCTCATTGATCAATAGATGGTTACGGTTTCCTAACCATGGACATTGGATGTCATTGATAACGGGATCACATCATTAGGAGAATGATGTGATGGACAAGACCCAATCCTAAGCATAGCACTAGATCGTGTAGTTCGTATGCTAAAGCTTTTCTAATGTCAAGTATCATTTCCTTAGACCATGAGATTGTGCAACTCCCGGATACTGTAGGAGTGCTTTGGGTGTGCCAAACGTCACAACGTAACTGGGTGGCTATAAAGGTACACTACGGGTATCTCCGAAAGTGTCTGTTGGGTTGGCACGAATCAAGACTGGGATTTGTCACTCCGTGTGACGGAGAGGTATCTCTGGGCCCACTCGGTAGGACATCATCATAATGTGCACAATGTGATCAAGGAGTTGATCACGGGATGATGTGTTACGGAACGAGTAAAAGAGACTTGCCAGTAACGAGATTGAACAAGGTATCGGGATACCGACGATCGAATCTCGGGCAAGTGTCATACCGATAGACAAAGGGAATTGTATACTGGATTGATTAAGTCCTCGACATCGTGGTTCATCCGATGAGATCATCGTGGAACATGTGGGAGCCAACATGGGTATCCAGATCCCGCTGTTGGTTATTGACCGGAGAACGTCTCGGTCATGTCTGCATGGTTCCCGAACCCGTAGGGTCTACACACCTAAGGTTCGGTGACGCTAGGGTTATAGAGATACTAGTATGCGGTAACCCGAAAGTTGTTCGGAGTCCCGGATGAGATCCCGGACGTCATGAGGAGTTCCGGAATGGTCCGGAGGTAAAGAATTATATATAGGAAGTGCTATTTCGGCCATCGGGACAAGTTTCGGGGTCGCCGGTATTGTACCGGGACCACCGGAAGGGTCCCGGGGGTCCACCGGGTGGGGCCACCTGCCCCGGGGGGCCACATGGGCTGTAGGGTGTGCGCCTTGGCCTATATGGGCCAAGGGCACCAGCCCCAAGAGGCCCATGCGCCAAGAGTAGAGGAAAAAGGGAGAGTCCTAAAGGGGGAAGGCACCTCCGAGGTGCCTTGGGGAGGATGGACTCCTCCCCCCCTTGGCCGCACCCTTCCTTGGAGGAAGGGGCAAGGCTGCGCCCTCCCCCTCTCCCTTGGCCCTATATATAGTGGGGGGAAGGGAGGACAACCATACCTAAGCCCTGGCGCCTCCCTCTCCCTCCCATGACACATCTCCCTCCTCCCGCAGCGCTTGGCGAAGCCCTGTTGGAATCCCGCTACTTCCACCACCACGCTGTCGTGTTGTTGGATCTCCATAAACCTCTCCTCCCCCCTTGCTGGATCAAGAAGGAGGAGACGTCGCTGCTCCGTACGTGTGTTGAACGCGGAGGTGCCGTCCGTTCGGCGCTAGGATCATCGGTGATTTGGATCACGACGAGTACGACTCCATCAACCCCGTTCTCTTGAATGCTTCCGCGCGCGATCTACAAGGGTATGTAGATCCACTCCTCCCTCGTTGCTAGATGACTCCATAGATTGATCTTGGTGACACGTAGGAAAATTTTGAATTTATGCTACGTTCCCCAACAGTGGCATCATGAGCTAGGTCTATGCGTAGTTTCTATGCACGAGTAGAACACAAAGTAGTTGTGGGCGTTGATTTTGTTCAATATGCTTACCGTTACTAGTCTTATCTTGATTCGGTGGCATTGTGGGATGAAGCGGCCCGGACCAACCTTACACGTATGCTTACATGAGACCGGTTCCACCGACTGACATGCACTAGTTGCATTAGGTGGCTGGCGGGTGTCTGTCTCTCCCACTTTAGTCGGATCGGATTCGATGAAAAGGGTCCTTATGAAGGGTAAATAGCAATTGGCATATCACGTTGTGGTTTTTGCGTAGGTAAGAAACGTTCTTGCTAGGAACCCATAGCAGCCACGTAAAACATGCAAACAACAATTAGAGGACGTCTAACTTGTTTTTGCAGGGTATGCTATGTGATGTGATATGGCCAAAAGGATGTGATGAATGATATATGTGATGTATGAGATTGATCATGTTCTTGTAATAGGAATCACGACTTGCATGTCGATGAGTATGACAACCGGCAGGAGCCATAGGAGTTGTCTTAATTTATTTATGACCTGCGTGTCAACATAAACGTCATGTAATTACTTTACTTTATTGCTAACCGTTAGCTATAGTAGTAGAAGTAATAGATGACGTGACAACTTCATGGAGACACGATGATGGAGATCATGATGATGGAGATCATGGTGTCATGCCGGTGACAAGATGATCATGGAGCCCCAAGATGGAGATCAAAGGAGCTATATGATATTGGCCATATCATGTCACTATTATTTGATTGCATGTGATGTTTATCATATTTGGTGTCACTTAGAACGACGGTAGTAAATAAGATGATCCCTCATTAAAAATTTCAAGAAAGTGTTCCCCCTAACTGTGCACCGTTGCGACAGTTCGTAGTTTTGAAGCACCACGTGATGATCGGGTGTTAGATTCTTACGTTCACATACAACGGGTGTAAGACAGATTTACACACGCAAAACACTTAGGTTGAATTGACGAGCCTAGCATGTGTACAGACATGGCCTCGGAACATAGAAGACCGAAAGGTCGAGCATGAGTCGTATGGTAGATACGATCAACATGAAGATGTTCACCGATGTTGACTAGTCCGTCTCACGTGATGATCGGACACAGCCTAGTTGACTCGGATCATGTAATCACTTAGATGACTAGAGGGATGTCTATGTGAGTGGGAGTTCATAAGATGAACTTAATTATCCTGAACATAGTCAAAAGGATTTTGCAAATTATGTCGTAGCTCGCGCTTCAGTTCTACTGTTTAGTTATGTTCCTAGAGAAAATTTAGTTGAAAGTTGATAGTAGCAATTATGCAGACTAGGTCCTTAAACTGAGGATTGTCCTCATTGCTTCATAGAAGGCTTATGTCCTTAATGCACCGCTTAGTGTGCTGAACCTCGAACGTCGTCTGTGGATGTTGCGAACATCTGACACACACGTTTTGATGACTACATGATAGTTCAGTGCGTAATGCTAAATGGTTTAGAATTGAGGCACCAAAGACGTTTTTGAAACGTCGCGAAACATATGAGATGTTTCGAGGGCTGAAATTGGGATTTCAGGCTCGTGCCCACGTCAGGAGGTATAAGACCTCCGACGATTTTCTTAACCTGCAAACTAAGGGAGAAAAGCTCAATTGTTGAGCTTGTGCTCAGATTGTCTGAGTACAACAATCATTTGAATCGAGTGGGAGTTGATCTTCCAGATAAGATAGTGATGTTTCTCCGAAGTCATTACCACCAAGCTGCTAGAGCTTCGTGATGAACTATAATGTATCAGGGACATATATGATGATCCTTGAGATATTCCCGATGTTTGACACCGCGAAAGTAGAAATCAAGAAGGAGCATCAATTGTTGATGCTTGGTGAAACCACTAGTTTCAAGAAGGGCAAGGGAACAAAGGGATACTTCATGAAACGGCAATTCAGCTGCTGCTCTAGTGAAGAAACCCAAGGTTGAACCCAAACCCGAGACTGAGTGCTTCTGTAATAAAGGGAACAGCCACTGGAGCAGAATTACCCTAGATACTTGGTAGATAAGAAGGCTGACAAGGTTGATAGAAGTATATTGGATATACATTATGTTAATGTGTACTTTACTAGTACTCCTAGTAGCACCGGGGTATTAGATACCGGTTCGGTTGCTAAGTGTTAGTAACTCGAAACAAAAGGCTACGGAATAAACGGAGACTAGCTAAAAGGTGAGATGACGATATGTGTTGGAAGTATTTCCAAGGTTGATCAAATATCGTACGCTCCCTCTACCATCGAGATTGGTATTAAAACCTAAATAATTGTTATTTGGTGTTTGCGTTGAGCATAGACATGATTGGATTATGTCTATCACGATACGGTTATTCATTTAAGGAGAATAATGGTTACTCTGTTTATTTGAATAATACCTTCAATGGTCTTACGCCTGAAATGAATGGTTTATTGAATCTCGATCGTAGTGATACACATGTTCATGCCAAAAGATAGTAATGATAGTACCACCTACTTGTGGCACTGCCACTTAAGTCATATCGGTATAAAACGCATGAAGAAGCTCCATGTTGATGGATCTTTGGGCTCACTCGGTTTTGAAAGGTTTGAGACATGCGAACCATGTCTATTGGTGTATATGCATGAAGAAACTCCATGCAAATGGAGCGTTTGGACTCACTTGATTTTGAATCACTTGAGACATGCAAGTCATACCACATGGGCAAGATGACTGAAAGCCTCGTTTTTCAGTAAAATGGAACTAGAAAGCAACTTGTTGGAAGTAATACATTTTGATGTGTGCAGTCCAATGAGTGCTGAGGCATGTAGTGGATATCGTTATGTTCTTACTTCACAGATGATTTGAGTGGATGTTGAGTATATTTACTTGATGGATCACGAGTCTGAATTATTGAAAGGTTCAAATAATTTCAGGGTGAAGTTGAAAGATCGTCGTGACAAGAGGATAAAATATCTATGATATGATCATAGAGATGAATATCTGAATTACGAGTTTGGCACAGAATTAAGACATTTTGTGGAAATTGTTTCACAACTAATACAGCCTGGAGCACCATAGTGTGATGGTGTGTCCGAACATCATAACTGCACCCTATTGGATATGATGCATACCATGATGTCTCTTATCGAATTACCACGATAGTTTATGGGTTAGGCATTAGAGACAACCACATTCACTTTAAATAGGGCACCACGTAATTCCGATGAGATGACACCGTATGAACTATGGTTTAGAGAAACCTAAGCTGTCATTTCTTAAAAGTTTGGGGCTGCGACGCTTGTGTGAAAAAGTTTCAGGCTGATAAGCTCGAACCCAAAGCGGATAAATGCATCTTCATAGGACACCCAAAACAGTTGGGTATACCTCCTGTCTCAGATTCGAAAGCAATAAGGGATTGTTTCTAGAATCGGGTCCTTTCACGAGGAAAAGTTTCTCTCGAAGGAATTGAGTGGGAGGATGGTGGAGACTTGATGAGGTTATTGAACCGTCACTTCAACTAGTGTATAGCAGGGCACAAAGAGTTGTTCCTGTGGCACCTACACCAATTGAAGTGGAAGCTTATGATATTGATCATGAGACTTCGGATCAAGTCACTCCCAAACCTCGTAGGATGACAAGGATGCGTACTACTTCAGAGTGGTACGTAATCCTGTCTTGGAAGTCATGTTGCTAGACAACAATGAACCTACGAGCCATGGAGAAGCGATGGTGGGCCCGGATTCCGATAAATGGCCCGAGGCCATAAAATCCGAGAGAGGATCCATGTATGAAAACAAAGTGTCGACTTTGGCAGAACGGCTCGATGGTCGTAAGGCTATTGAGTGCAGATGGATTTTAAAAGGAAGACGGACAATGATGGTAAATGTCACCATTAAGAAAGCTCGACTTGTCGTTAAGATGTTTTCCGACAAGTTCAAGGAGTTGACTACGATGAGACTTTCTCACTCGTAGCGATGCTAAGAGTCTGTTGGAATTATATTAGCGATTACTGCATTATTTATGAAATCTTGCAGATAGGATGTCAAACATTGTTTCCTCAACGATTTTCTTGAGGGAAGGTTGTATGTGATACAACCGGAAGGTTTTGTCAATCCTGAAAGATGCTAATAAGTATGCAAAGCTCCAGCAATCCTTCTAAGGACTAGAGTAAGCATCTCGGAGTTGGAATGTATGCTTTGATGATGATCAAAGATTTTGGGTGTATACAAAGTTTATGAGAAACTTGTATTTCCAAAGAAGTGAGTGGGATCACTATAGAATTTCTGATGAGTGTATGTTGTGGACATATTGTTGATCAGAAATGACGTAGAATTTCTGGAAAGCATATAGGGTTATTTGGAAAGTGTTTTTCAATGGAAAGCCTGGATTAAGCTACTTGAACATTGAGCATCAAGATCTATAAGGATAGATCAAAACACTTAATGGTACTTTCAAATGAGCACATACCTTGACATGATCTTGAAGGTGTTCAAGATGGATCAGTCAAAGAAGGAGTTCTTGCCTGAGTTGTAAGGTATGAAGTTAAGACTTAAAGCTCGACCACGGCAGAAGAAAGAGGAAGGACGAAGGTCGTCCCCTATGCTTTTATCATAGGCTCTCTACAGTATGCTATGCTGTGTACCGCACCTGAAGTGTGCCTTGCCATGAGTTAGTCAAGGGGTACAAGAGTGATCCAAGAATGGATCACAAGACAGCGGTCAAAGTTATCCTTAGTAACTAGTGGACTAAGGAATTTTCTCGATTATGGAGGTGGTAAAAGAGTTCGTCGTAAAGGGTTACGTCGATGCAAGCTTAACACCTATCCGGATAGCTCTGAGTAGAGATACCGGATACGTATAATGGAGCAACAATTTAGAATAGCTCCAAGTAGAACAGTTATTTGGAATAGCTCCAAATGTAGCGTAGTAGTTGCATCTACAAGATGACATAGAAATTTGCGAAGTACATACGGATCTGAATGTTGCAGACCCGTTGACTATAACCTCTCTCACAAGCATAACATGATCAAACCCAGAACTCATCGAGTGTTAATCACATGGTAAATGTGAACTAGATTATTGACTCTAGTAAACTCTTTGGGTGTTAGTCACATGGGGATGTGACCTTGAGTGTTAATCACATATCAATGTGAACTAGATTATTGACTCTAGTGCAAGTGGGAGACTGTTGGAAATATGCCCTAGAGGCAATAATAAATTGATTATTATTATATTTCCTTGTTCATGATAATCGTTTATTATCCATGCTAGAATTGTATTGATAGGAAACTCAGATACATGTGTGGATACATAGACAACACCATGTCCCTAGTAAGCCTCTAGTTGACTAGCTCGTTGATCAATAGATGGTTACGGTTTCCTAACCATGGACATTGGATGTCATTGATAACGGGATCACATCATTAGGAGAATGATGTGCTGGACAAGACCCAATCCTAAGCATAGCACTAGATCGTGTAGTTCGTATGCTAAAGCTTTTCTAATGTCAAGTATCATTTCCTTAGACCATGAGATTGTGCAACTCCCGGATACCGTAGGAGTGCTTTGGGTGTGCCAAACATCACAACGTAACTGGGTGGCTATAAAGGTACACTACGGGTATCTCCGAAAGTGTCTGTTGGGTTGGCACGAATCAAGACTGGGATTTGTCACTCCGTGTGACGGAGAGGTATCTCTGGGCCCACTCGGTAGGACATCATCATAATGTGCACAATGTGATCAAGGAGTTGATCACGGGATGATGTGTTATGGAACGAGTAAAAGAGACTTGCCGGTAACGAGATTGAACAAGGTATCGGGATACCGACGATCGAATCTCGGGCAAGTGTCGTACCGATAGACAAAGGGAATTGTATACGGGATTGATTAAGTCCTCGACATCGTGGTTCATCCAATGAGATCATCGTGGAACATGTGGGATCCAACATGGTATCCAGATCCCGCTGTTGGTTATTGACCGGAGAACGTCTCGGTCCTGTCTGCATGGTTCCCGAACCCGTCGGGTCTACACACTTAAGGTTCGGTGATGCTAGGGTTATAGAGATATTAGTATGCGGTAACCCGAAAGTTGTTCGGAGTCCCGGATGAGATCCCAGACGTCACGAGGAGTTCCGGAATGGTCCGGAGGTAAAGAATTATATATAGGAAGTGCTATTTCGGCCATCGGGACAAGTTTCGGGGTCGCCGGTATTGTACCGGGACCACCGGAAGGGTCCCGGGGGTCCACCGGGTGGGGCCACCTGCCCCGAGGGGCCACATGGGCTGTAGGGGGTGCGCCTTGGCCTATATGGGCCAAGGGCACCAGCCCCAAGAGGCCCATGCGCCAAGAGTAGAGGAAAAAGGGAGAGTCCTAAAGGGGGAAGGCACCTCCGAGGTGCCTTGGGGAGGATGGACTCCTCCCCCCCTTGGCCGCACCCTTCCTTGGAGGAAGGGGCAAGGCTGCGCCCTCCCCCTCTCCCTTGGCCCTATATATAGTTGGGGGAAGGGAGGACAACCTTACCTAAGCCCTGGCGCCTCCCTCTCCCTCCCATGACACATCTCCCTCCTCCCGCAGCGCTTGGCGAAGCCCTGTTGGAATCCCGCTACTTCCACCACCACGCCGTCATGTTGTTGGATCTCCATCAACCTCTCCTCCCCCCTTGCTGGATCAAGAAGGAGGAGACGTCGCTGCTCCGTACGTGTGTTGAACGCGGAGGTGCCGTCCGTTCGGCGCTAGGATCATCGGTGATTTGGATCACGACGAGTACGACTCCATCAACCCCGTTCTCTTGAATGCTTCCGCGCGCGATCTACAAGGGTATGTAGATCCACTCCTCCCTCGTTGCTAGATGACTCCATAGATTGATCTTGGTGACACGTAGGAAAATTTTGAATTTATGCTACGTTCCCCAACAGCAGGGGCACCCCAGAAGAACACAAGTTGATCCACGTGATCTATTCCTTAGCCATGTGCGGTGCCCCCTTCCACCATAGTCCTCGATAATATTGTAGCGGAGTTTAGGCGAAGCCCTGCTCAGTAGTACATCAAGATCGTCACCACGCCGTCGTACTGACGGAACTCTTCCCCGACACTTTGCTGGATCGGAGTCCGGGGATCGTCATCAAGCTGAACGTGTGCTAGAACTCGGAGGTGCCATAGTTTCGGTGCTTGATCGGTCGGATCGTGGAGACGTACGACTACATCAACCAAACGCTTCCGTTGTCGATCTACTAGGTATGTAGATCATACTCCCCCTCTCGTTGCTATGCATCACCATGATCTTGCGTGTGCGTAGGATTTTTTTTTGAAATTACTACGAAACCCAACAGTGGTATCAGAGCCTAGGTTTTATATGTTGATGTTATATGCACGAGTAGAACACAAGTGAGTTGTGGGCGATATAAGTCATACTGCTTACCAGCATGTCATACTTTGCTTCGGCGGTATTGTTGGACGAAGCGGCCTGGACCGACATTACGCGTACGCTTACGTGAGACCGGTTCTCCCGACGTGCTTTGCACATAGGTGGCTTGCGGGTGACAGTTTCTCCAACTTTAGTTGAATCAAGTATGGCTACGCCCGGTCCTTGCGAAGGTTAAAATAGCACCAACTTGACAAACTATCGTTGTGGTTTTGATGCGTAGGTAAGATTGGTTCTTGCTTAAGCCCGTAGCAGCCACGTAAAACTTGCAACAACAAAGTAGAGGACGTCTAACTTGTTTTTGCAGGGCATGTTGTGATGTGATATGGTCAAGACATGATGCTGATTTTATTGTATGAGATGATCATGTTTTGTAACCGAGTTATCGGCAACTGGCAGGAGCCATATGGTTGTCGCTTTATTGTATGCAATGCAATCGCGATGTAATGCTTTACTTTATCACTAAACGGTAGCGATAGTCGTGGAAGCACAAGCTTGGCGAGGCGACAACGATGCTACGATGGAGATCATGGTGTCACGCCGGAGACGATGGTGATCACGACGGTGCTTCGGAGATGGAGATCACAAGCACAAGATGATGATGGCCATATCATATCACTTTTATTGATTGCATGTGATGTTTATCTTTTATGCATCTTATCTTGCTTTGATTGACGGTAGCATTATAAGATGATCTCTCACTAAATTATCAAGTAGTGTTCTCCGTGAGTATGCACCGTTGCGAAAGTTCTTCGTGCTGAGACACCACATGATGATCGGGTGTGATAGGCTCTACGTTCAAATACAACGGGTGCAAAACAGTTGCACACGCGGAATACTCAGGTTAAACTTGACGAGCCAAGCATATACAGATATGGCCTCGGAACACGGAGACCGAAAGGTCGAGCGTGAATCATATAGTAGATATGATCAACATAAAGATGTTCACCAATGAAACTACTCCATCTCACGTGATGATTGGACATGGTTTAGTTGATTTGGATCACGCAATCACTTAGAGGATTAGAGGGATGTCTATCTAAGTGGGAGTTCTTTAAGTAAAATTAACTGAACTTAAATTTATCATGAAACTTAGTACCTGATAAGTATCTTGCTTGTTTATGTGTGATTGTAGATAGATGGCTCGTGCTGTTGTTCCATTGAATTTTAATGCGTTCCTTGAGAAAGCAAAGTTGAAAGATGATGGTAGCAATTACACGGACTGGGTCCGTAACTTGAGGATTATCCTCATTGCTGCACAGAAGAATTACGTCCTGGAAGCACCGCTGGGTGCCAGGCCTGCTGCTGGAGCAACGCCGGATGTTATGAACATCTGGCAAAGCAAAGCTGATGACTACTCGATAGTTCAGTGTGCCATGCTTTATGGCTTAGAATCGGGACTTCAACGATGTTTTGAACGTCATGGAGCATATGAGATGTTCCAGGAGTTGAAGTTAATATTTCAAGCAAATGCCCGGATTGAGAGATATGAAGTCTCCAATAAGTTCTATAGCTGCAAGATGGAGGAGAACAGTTCTGTCAGTGAGCATATACTCAAAATGTCTGGGTATAATAATCACTTGATTCAATTGGGAGTTAATCTTCCAGATGATTGCATCATTGACAGAATTCTCCAATCACTGCCACCAAGCTACAAGAGCTTCGTGATGAACTATAATATGCAAGGGATGAATAAGACTATTCCCGAGCTCTTCGCAATGCTGAAAGCTGCAGAGGTAGAAATCAAGAAGGAGCATCAAGTGTTGATGGTCAACAAGACCACTAGTTTCAAGAAAAAGGGTAAAGGGAAGAAGAAGGGGAACTTCAAAAAGAACGGCAAGCAAGTTGCTACTCAAGAGAAGAAACCCAAACCTGGACCTAAGCCTGAAACTGAGTGCTTCTATTGCAAGCAGACTGGTCACTGGAAGCGGAACTGCCCCAAGTATTTGGCGGATAAGAAGGATGGCAAGGTGAACAAAGGTATATGTGATATACATGTTATTGGTGTGTACCTTACTAATGCTCGCAGTAGCACCTGGGTATTTGATACTGGTTCTGTTGCTAATATTTGCAACTCGAAACAGGGACTACGGATTAAGTGAAGATTGGCTAAGGACGAGGTGACGATGCGCGTGGGAAACGGTTCCAAAGTCGATGTGATCGCGGTCGGCACGCTACCTCTACATCTACCTTCGGGATTAATATTAGACCTAAATAATTGTTATTTGGTGCCAGCGTTAAGCATGAACATTATATCTGGATCTTGTTTGATGCGAGACAGTTATTCATTTAAATCAGAGAATAATGGTTGTTCTATTTATATGAGTAATATATTTTATGGTCATGCACCCCTGAAGAGTGGTCTATTCTTGTTGAATCTCGATAGTAGTAATACACATATTCATAATGTTGAAGCCAAAAGATGCAGAGTTGATAATGATAGTGCAACTTATTTGTGGCACTGCCGTTTAGGTCATATCGGTGTAAAGCGCATGAAGAAACTCCATACTGATGGGCTTTTGGAACCACTTGATTATGAATCACTTGGTACTTGCGAACCGTGCCTCATGGGCAAGATGACTAAAACGCCGTTCTCCGGTACTATGGAGAGAGCAACAGATTTGTTGGAAATCATACATACGGATGTATGTGGTCCGATGAATATTGAGGCTCGTGGCGGATATCGTTATTTTCTCACCTTCACAGATGATTTAAGCAGATATGGGTATATCTACTTAATGAAACATAAGTCTGAAACGTTTGAAAAGTTCAAAGAATTTCAGAGTGAAGTTGAAAATCATCGTAACAAGAAAATAAAGTTTCTACGATCTGATCGTGGAGGAGAATATTTGAGTTACGAGTTTGGTGTACATTTGAAAAATTGTGGAATAGTTTCGCAACTCACGCCACCCGGAACACCACAGCGTAATGGTGTGTCCGAACGTCGTAATCGTACTTTATTAGATATGGTGCGATCTATGATGTCTCTTACTAATTTACCGCTATCGTTTTGGGGATACGCTCTAGAGACGGCCGCATTCACGTTAAATAGGGCACCATCAAAATCCGTTGAGACGACGCCTTATGAACTATGATTTGGCAAGAAACCAAAGTTGTCGTTTCCAAAAGTTTGGGGCTGCGATGCTTATGTGAAAAAGCTTCAACCTGATAAGCTCGAACCCAAATCGGAGAAATGTGTCTTCATAGGATATCCAAAGGAAACTATTGGATACACCTTCTATCACAGATCCGAAGGCAAGACTTTTGTTGCTAAGTTCGGAAACTTTCTAGAGAAGTAGTTTCTCTCGAAAGAAGTGAGTGGGAGGAAAGTAGAACTTGATGAGGTAACTGTACCTGCTCCCTTATTGGAAAGTAGTACATCATAGAAAACTGTTTCTGTGACACCTACACCAGTTAGTGAGGAAGCTAATGATAATGATCATGAAACTTCAGAACAAGATACTACTGAACCTCGTAGATCAACCAGAGTAAGATCCGCGCCAGAGTGGTACGGTAATCCCGTTCTGGAAGTCATGCTACTAGATCATGGTGAACCTACGAACTATGAAGAAGCAATGATGAGCCCAGATTCCGCAAAGTGGCTTGAAGCCATGAAATCTGAGATGGGATCCATGTATGAGAACAAAGCATGGACTTTGGTTGACTTGCCGGATGATCGGCGAGCAATTGAGAATAAATGGATCTTCAAGAAGAAGACTGACGCTGACGGTAATATTACTGTCTACAAAGCTCGACTTGTCGCAGAAGGTTTTTGGCAAGTTCAAGGGATTGACTACGATGAGACCTTCTCACCCGTAGCGATGCTTAAGTTTGTCCGAATCATGTTAGCAATTGCCGCATTTTATGATTATGAAATTTGGCAGATGGATGTCAAAACTGCATTCCTGAATGGATTTCTGGAAGAAGAGTTGTATATGATGCAACCAGAAGGTTTTGTCGATCCAAAGAGAGCTAACAAAGTGTGCAAGCTCCAGCGATCCATTTATGGACTGGTGCAAGCCTCTCGGAGTTGGAATAAACGTTTTGATAGTGTGATCAAAGCATTTGGTTTTACACAGACTTTTGGAGAAGTCTGTATTTACAAGAAAGTGAGTGGGAGCTCTGTAGCATTTCTGATATTATATGTGGATGACATATTACTAATTGGAAATGATGTAGAATTTCTGGATAGCATAAAGGGATACTTGAATAAGAGTTTTTCAATGAAAGACCTCGGTGAAGCTGCTTACATATTAGGCATTAGGATCTATAGAGATAGATCAAGACGCTTAATTGGACTTTCATAAACCACATACCTTGACAAAGTTTTGAAGAAGTTCAAAATGGATCAAGCAAAGAAAGGGTTCTTGCCTGTGTTACAAGGTGTGAAGTTGAGTAAGACTCAATGCCCGACCACTGCAGAAGATAGAGAGAATATGAAAGATGTTCCCTATGCATCAGCCATAGGATCTATCATGTATGCAATGCCGTGTACCAGACCTGATGTGTGCCTTGCGATTAGTCTAGCAGGGAGGTACCAAAGTAATCCAGGAGTGGATCATTGGACAGCGGTCAAGAACATCCTGAAATACCTGAAAAGGACTAAGGATATGTTTCTCATATATGGAGGTGACAAAGAGCTCATCGTAAAAGGTTACGTTGATGCAAGCTTTGACACTGATCCGGACGATTCTAAATCGCAAACCGGATACGTGTTTACATTAAACGGTGGAGCTGTCAGTTGGTGCAGTTCTAAACAAAGCGTTGTAGCGGGATCTACATGTGAAGCGGAGTACATAGCTGCTTCGGAAGCAGCAAATGAAGGAGTCTGGATGAAGGAGTTCATATCCGATCTAGGTGTCATACCTAGTGCATCGGGTCCAATGAAAATCTTTTGTGACAATACTGGTGCAATTGCCTTGGCAAAGGAATCCAGATTTCACAAGAGAACCAAGCACATCAAGAGACGCTTCAATTCCATCCGGGATCTAGTCCAGGTGGGAGACATAGAGATTTGCAAGATACATACGGATCTGAATGTTGCAGACCCGTTGACTAAGCCTCTTCCACGAGCAAAACATGATCAGCACCAAGGCTCCATGGGTGTTAGAATCATTACTGTGTAATCTAGATTATTGACTCTAGTGCAAGTGGGAGACTGAAGGAAATATGCCCTAGAGGCAATAATAAAGTTATTATTTATTTCCTTATATCATGATAAATGTTTATTATTCATGCTAGAATTGTATTAACCGGAAACATAATACATGTGTGAATACATAGACAAACAAAGTGTCACTAGTATGCCTCTACTTGACTAGCTCGTTAATCAAAGATGGTTATGTTTCCTAACCATGGACAATGAGTTGTTATTTGATTAAAGGGATCACATCATTAAGTGAATGATCTGATTGACATGACCCATTCCACTAGCTTAGCACCAGATCGTTTAGTATGTTGCTATTGCTTTCTTCATGACTTATACATGTTCCTATGACTATGAGATTATGCAACTCCCGTTTACCAGAGGAACACTTTGTGTGCTACCAAACGTCACAATGTAACTGGGTGATTATAAAGGAGCTCTATAGGTGTCTCCAAAGGTACATGTTGGGTTGGCGTATTTCGAGATTAGGATTTGTCACTCCGATTGTCGGAGAGGTATCTCTGGGCCCTCTCGATAATACACATCACTTAAAGCCTTGCAAGCATTGCAACTAATGAGTTAGTTGCGGGATGATGTATTACAGAACGAGTAAAGAGACTTGCCGGTAACGAGATTGAACTAGGTATTTGGAATACCGACGATCAAATCTCGGGCAAGTAACATACCGTTGACAAAGGGAACAACGTATGTTGTTATGCGGTCTGACCGATAAAGATCTTCGTAGAATATGTAGGAGCTAATATGAGCATCCAGGTTCCGCTATTGGTTATTGACCGGAGACATGTCTCGGTCATGTCTACATTGTTCTCGAACCCGTAGGGTCCGCACGCTTAAGGTTACGATGACAGTTATATTATGAGTTTATGCATTTTGATGTACCGAAGTTTGTTTGGAGTCCCGGATGTGATCACGGACATGACGAGGAGTCTCGAAATGGTCGAGACATAAAGATTGATATATTGGAAGCCTATGTTTGGATACCGGAAGTGTACCGGGAGGTTACCGGAACCCCCCGGGAGCTATATGGGCCATGATGGGTCTTAGTGGAAAAGAGAAGAGGCAGCCCTACATGGGCCGCGCGCCCCTCCCCTCCCTTGGTCCGAATAGGACAAGGAGAGGGGGACGGCCCCTCTCTCTCTTTTCCCCCCTCCGCGAATCCTATTCCAACTAGGATTGGGGGGGGATCCTACTCCCAGAGGGAGTAGGACTCTCCTGGCGCGCCCTCCTTGGCCGGCCGCCTCCCCCTCCTCTAGTCCTTTATATACGGAGGCAGGGGAACCCCAGAAGAACACAAGTTGATCCACGTGATCTATTCCTTAGCCGTGTGCGGTGCCCCCTTCCACCATAGTCCTCGATAATATTGTAGCGGAGTTTAGGCGAAGCCCTGCTCAGTAGTACATCAAGATCGTCACCACGCCGTCGTGCTGACGGAACTCTTCCCCGACACTTTGCTGGATCGGAGTCCGGGGATCGTCATCGAGCTGAACGTGTGCTAGAACTCGGAGGTGCCGTAGTTTCGGTGCTTGATCGGTCGGATCGTGGAGACGTACGACTACATCAACCAAACGCTTCCGTTGTCGATCTACTAGGTATGTAGATCATACTCCCCCTCTCGTTGCTATGCATCACCATGATCTTGCGTGTGCATAGGATTTTTTTTTTGAAATTACTACGAAACCCAACAATTAGCACCCGTGTCAATCAACCAGTCAGGAGAATGACATACTGAAAGAATAGTGGGAAATATACCATACCCAGCATCCTTCATGTCAGTGTCTCCAATGACAACATTAGCGGTCTTGCCGCCTTTCCCAGGATGATGCTTGTCATAGCGATTAGGGCAACTAGGAGCCCAATGATCAGGATCCCCACACACATGACAAGCACCTTTCTTCTTGCCATTCTTCTTCTTGAAGTTCGTGTGTTGCACAACCTTGTTCTTCCCATCAAACTTTGCTTTTCCATCAAACTTGCCCTTGTTCTTGAACTTGTTGGGCTGGAAGTTCTGCTTCTGTACCACATTGGCACTAGATCCTCCCTCAATACCTCGAGCTCGTGTGTCCTTTGCTCTCGCCTTTTCTTCCACATCAAGAGTGCCAATGAGATCCAGGACGGAAAACTCCTGCCTCTTATGCTTCAACAAGGTAGCAAAGTTCCTCCATGAAGGAGGAAGCTTAGTGATGATACCTCCGACAACAAACTTGTCCGGTAGCATACAACTGAAGTGCTCAAGTTCTCTAGCAAATGACTGTATCTCATGAGCTTGCTCAACCACGGAGCGCTCTTCAGTCATCCTGTAATCATAGAATTGCTCCATGATGTACAGCTCAGTGCCAGCATCCGAGACCCCAAACTTGGCCTCGAGTGCATCCCACATATCTTTTCCATTATCAATTGACGCATAAGCATCAACTATGTTCTCACCAAGAACACTCAAGAGAGCAGCCTTAAACAGAGTATCCATTTTCTGAAAAGCTTGTGCCTGTTGAGCATCAAGCTCTCCTTCAGGTTTGCCGAGAGTGGCTGTAACACCCTCGATGCGACTATAGCTCCCACGTGTCGAGGCGCGACTTAGAGACATAATCGCATTGAAGGCATATGTCGCAAGTTAGGCAATTTTCACAAACATCCCATATAATATGAATAATAAAGGGGAGAACATAGTTGGCTTACACTCGCCACGTCAATCAAGTACATAAATAACATTACATCATCCAAACACTCATGGCCCGACTATGGCGCCAAAATAAAAGAGAACCCAACATGCGACACGGTCCCAATCACCCCCAACTGGGCACCACTACTGATCATCGGGAAAGGAAACGTAGTATCGTTGAGATTCTTCGTCGTACTCCCACTTGAGCTCACACGCGTCTCCTGGAGCGGAATCATCAGGCCCTGCATCTAGTGATATAGTAATCTGTGAGCCACAGGGACTCAGCAATCTCGCACCCTCGCGATCAAGACTATTTAAGCTTTGGGTAAGACAAGGTAAAATATGAGTGGAGCTGCAGCAAGCGACTAGCAAGTATGGTGGCTAACTTATTCGCAAAGGAGAGCGAGAAGAGGAGGCAAGCACGAGCGAGAAGAACTAGAGAACAACCTGCGCAAACATTACTCCAACACCGTGTCCACTTCCTGGTCTCCGCCGAGAAGAGGCCATCACGGCAACACACTCAGTTGATTCATTTTAATTAATTAAGGTTCAAGTTATCTACAACCGGACATTAACAAATTCCCATCTGCCCATAACCGCGGGCACGGCTTTCGAAAGTTCAATCCCTGCAGGGGAGTCCCAACTTAGCCCATGACAAGCTCACACGGTCAACGAAGGAATAGACCTCCTCCCAAGACGTTCCGATCAGACTCGGTATCTCGGTAACTCAAGACACCTCGACAGGTTAAAACAAGACCAGCAACACCGCCCGAATGTGCCGACAAATCCCGATAGGAGCTGCACATATCTCTTTCTCAGGGCACACTCAGATTGTCCTAGGTATGGGTAGGCCAGCCCAGAGTTGCCCCTGGTGGCCACCGGTAGCTGACAGGTGGACCAACACTCAGAGGAGCACTGGCCCGGGGGGGTTAAAATAAGATGACCCTTGAGTCTGCAGAACCCAAGGGAAAGAAAAGGGCTAGGTGACAAATGGTAAAACCAAGGTTGGGCATTGCTGGAAAAGCTTTAATCAAGGCGAACTATCAAGGGGTTCCCATTATAACCCAACCGCGTGAGGAACGCAAAATCCGGGAACATAACACCGATATGACGGAAACTAGGGCGGCAAGAGTGGAACAAAACACTAGGCGAGAGGCCGAGCCTTCCACCCTTAACCAAGTATATAGATGAATTAAGATAACATAGCAATATAATGATATCCCAACAAGTAAATAAAAGATGTTCCAACAAGGAACGGCCTCCAATCTTCACCTGCAACTAGCAACGCTATAAGAGGGGCTGAGCAAAGCGGTAACATAGCCAATCAACGGTTTGCTAGGACCAAGGTGGGTTAGAGGTTTGACATGGCAATTTGGGAGGCTTTCAAGCAAGTGGTAGGCATCGTAGCAATGTCATATAAAAAGAGCGAGCAAACTAGCATAGCAAAGATAGTAGTGATTTCGAGGGTATGATCATCTTGCCTGCATAGTTGTTAGAGTTGACTGGATCCTCAAAAGCAAACTCAACAGGCTCCTCGTTAGAGAACTCGTCTCCCGGCTCTACCTAAACAAGACAAACAAGCAACAAGGATACAATCAACCACGTGCAAGGATCAAGCGATATGATGCAATGATGATATGCTATGCGGGATGCGATGCGGGATGCAAAATGCAAGATATGACAGGAAATGCATGAACCTGGCCTCAACTTGGAAATCCAAGGGTGCCACTGGAAAGATGAGATGGAATCGCTTGAAAACGATATAAAGAACGCCGGAAACGGAGTTACGGTTTGGAAATGGCAAGCGATTCAAATATGACACCGGTCTGCGATTTACAGCAAGTAGGCATCTAAATGCAATGAGATGAACATGCTACAGCACCCAAACATGACAACAAAATACGTGGCAGGGCTGCACACAAGATGCTTAACAAAAGTCTAGCACTGAGCTACGGCCAAATCATCCATTAGGAGATTCAAACAAGCATGGCAAAAACGCAAATGGAAAACAGATCTCAGACTTAGTGAAATTAACACTTGTCTGGAATTTCAGATCATATAGCCCTCTTCGGAGCAACAAAACAACATGCTAAAGGACCTGAACATGACAAAGAAAGACATGGCATGGAGCTACTCAACAAGCTTAACAAAAGTCCCTTAGTGACCTTGAGCCAAAAGGGATCACAAAATATACTAACAAGCACACGAACATAGCAAAAACATAATCAGTTTTCAGACTTAGTGAAAACTGGGACATGCTGAAACATAACTCACGAAGGCATGTTTGCGAACTCGATGCACTCACTACGGTGCAAGTCATGGCAAGGCAAGCATACACCCATAAAGAAGGCACAAAATACAATCTAGACAAGGCAAGAACAATAGCATAGCATGCACGGATCAACTACAATAACATCGGCAAAATCGCAAACAAGTTGACGATCTGCCCAGATTCGCAACGAAGCAAAAGTAGAGCTCGATTGAATCAAGCTAGGGTGCTCCATAATTGCAAACAAAGACATGGATGGATAGAGCACTACAAGATTATCAAAACTCCCTTACTGATCATCCTCAAAAGAGGCACGGATCACTAGGAAACAACAAGAACATATGGCATCATGAACTAAACAATCCCAGGACTTAGTGAAATCACTAAGTCCCTGAAAACAGGATTAGCAAGTGCACCACTTTGCAAGCTTGCACAAGTCACCACACACATCCTAAAAATACATGAGTTGCACCTCCAAAAAGATGACAAAACCCTTAACAAAATATATGTAGAACTCACGGGCATAGCATGCACACAATAATCATGGCAAAAATGATAAAAGTGCTAAACGGAGTAGCAGATCTGACAATTAACTCAAGTAGCCCTCTTCTAACAGCATTTCGGGCATCAAGATGAGCTCAAAAGAAAATGATGCAATGGAATGAAATGATGTACTCTCTGAGATGAACATTTTGATATGTTATATGCATGAATCGGAGCTACGGATGCAAAGTTATGGGGCCTCGAACAGGAGCATATGAACTAAAAATTTTAAGGACTTAGTGAAAAAAAACTACCCTCAGATCAGATCTAGGGTTTCGGGGCACGCGGCCCGAGGTGGCGGCGGCACTGTTCACAGCGGCGGATCCGGCGCTCGCCGGCGACGAGGACTCGCCGGAGAGGAGGGAGGGCCGGCCGGAGCGGCGAGACGGGAGGAGGCGGCGGCCGGCGTCGCCTGGGGCCGGCGATGGCCGGGGCAGCGGCTCGGGCGGCCGGAGGCGGCTCAGGCGGCGGCGACGGCGGGGAGGCGGCGGCGGCTGGCGCGGTGGCGGCGGGCGGCGGGGCGCGGCGCCGGCGGCGGAGAGAGGCGGCGGGGAGCAGCGGTGCGGTGGCGCGCGCCGATGGGCCGCGGGGGCCCTGCCTGGGCTCGGCGGGCCGGCGCGTGGAGGGAGGCGGCGGGCGTATGGGGAGGCGCCACGTGGCGGCGGGGAGCAGCGGACGTTGTCCGGCTCCGCCCGGACACGTCCGGCGGTGGCGGATCTGGGATTTTTAGGGTTAGGGGGGGAGAGGATCCGCGAATTTGGAATGGGGGGTGTATATATAGGCATAGGGGGAGCTAGGAGAGTCCAAATGAGGTGCGGTTGTCGGCCACGCGATCGTGATCGAACGCTCTAGAACATGGAGCAGAGTTTGGTGGGTTTTGGGCCAAATTGGAAGGGTGTTGGGCTGCAACACACACGAGGCCTTTTCGGTCCTTCGGTTAACCGTTGGAGTATCAAACGAAGTCCAAATGGTATGAAACTTGACAGGCGGTCTACCGGTAGTAAACCAAGGCCGCTTGGCAAGTCTCGGTCCAAGCCAGAAATGTTTAATCCCCACACACGAAAGAAAGCTAGAAATGACCACCGGAGGAGAACGGAGCGCCAGAATGCAAAATGGACAACGGGGAAAATGCTCGAATGCATGAGACGAACACGTATGCAAATGCAATGCACATGATGACATGATATGAGATGCATGACAACGATAACAACACACGGAGACAAAACCCGAACCCGAGAAAATAAAATAACTTAACGCCGGAAACGGCAAGAGTTAGAGTACAAATAGGGAAAGTTACATCCGGAGTGTTACAGTGGCGTCATAGCAACTCATGGTTTGAAACCACAAGACTGCTCTCACGCGCCACCTCTTATAGTGGATACCCTCAAACATAGGAGGTCTCATGGAAGCAGCAAAACCACTTGGGGTAAATTGCCTATAATAAGGTTTTTGGATTGTTGGAAATATGAGCAATTTACCAAATGATTGTATTAACAGAAATACTAGATAAAGCATGACTAATATAGTAGAGATAAAACAAATCATGCGTTCTGACAGAGAGAAGGTAAATAGTTTCTGCATATATGAACCGTATCCTATCATATCTAAAGCAGACATTATAGCAAGTAGCATATATGAAGCAGAACCTATCATGTGTAGGACAAGGACTAGAACAAGGAACTGTGGCAGAACCTTTAACAGGAAAGACAAGAACACGTACCGGACAGCAACAACAGAAGCGCTGGACTTGGGGTCGGTGTCCTCGCCTGCCATATCGTCGAGGAGGTCGTGGACGTCGGGGAAGAAGTCGTCGTCGGGGAAGTAGTCATCGGCGACCGGATCGTCCATGATGAAATAGCCAATAGTCGCGCTGAGCGCTCCCAAAAACCTTATCACCCTTCTCCCGTACAGGACTCAAAAGGTGCGGTCTCGGAGGCCTACTGTTCGGACCTGCGGTGCACGCCGCAAGACGGGATCGGGAAGAACGTAGCAGCAGCGCAGTGGTCGGAACCTTGTGGCGAGAGGCGCTTCGTTCGAATTCAGTGTCCACTACAGAAAATGTTTCAACTCCCACGTGACCTTTCGTATACCCGTCGTGCGTGGTAAAAATTTAGATATCGGCTCATTCCCGCAACCCGCGGCGCGGCCCGGCGGAGGAGGAGCGCGCGTGGATATCCCTCTTGTTCTCGTGCTTGTACAAGTGGAGAAAGAACCTCCCTTATAAGGAGGTCCAACTCCCACTAAACTAGCAATGTGGGACTAAACTTTAGTAATATCCCTTACCTTGCACAAATGGACTAAATGGGCCTATAGGATTTATTACGAATTTCTGAAATAGTTATTGGGCTGCCCAAAATAGCAAAATAGACTAAATTCCAGCGTGCCATAGCCATGTTCTAAGAAAACACATACTCGTCCCATCCACTTGGCCGTGTTCGTTCATTGAAAATATGCAACAGGCTAAAAGTCTGAAAGAAATCGACGGCGCATTATTCCTCCCCTTCGTGGGCAATGTATGCTTTTTGCTCAGAGATCCCGTCGCTCGATGTTTTTTTTTCCTTTTTGGGAACATCGTGCGCTGTTGGCTGGGTCGTGTGGCCACGATCGAAGTTTGGAGCACATTGGGACTTAGCCGTGTAGGGAGATAAAAATCATGCATCTACATAAGAGGACGATGGGGAAGAGGGCATGCCAGTGCTCTGCTCTACCCGTGATAGCAATGCACGGGAGACTAGTTTTTTTTCTGGACTCTCCTATATGTTGCGCTTTGCAACGAGTAGTCGGCGATTCACACAGGGGGCAGCCCACCTAGGCCGGCCCATGTGTGGTGGCAGTGGCACCGCGTAGCGAGGTAAAAGAGCACGCACTAGCTGGGAATGGAACCCAATTGCTCAAAAGATGGACTGTGCGTCTGTGATTTGTCAACAGTTGCGCAGAATGCGTCAAATAGGGATTTCGTTTTTTGCTTCCAGGAACGGGTTTGAGTGTCACGGCCTGCTTGGCTCGGCCCGCTCTTACCCATCGTGTGGGCTTCCATTCATGCCCATCAGATCGGTATCATTCATTCGCCTCCAAAAAGAAAAAGAAAAAAAGATCGGTATCCTTCATCAAAAGAAATAAAATCAGACAGCTGCCCTGAATCTGAAGAGTTGGAAGTCTGAACTGAGGGCCAGCTTCCCGTCGATTCATCACCAGCAGCCGACGACGCACCACCAGCAAGCAGCCTCTGTCTCTAGTCCGCACCTATCCTCCGGAGCGGCAGAGATATATGCATGTTGTGCAGCGCCGCGACCTGAATGCGAATGGGAAAACCGTTGGGCCGAAGCAAAGGCCGGTCGAGGGAGGAGAGGAGTTATGGACGCGATGCCGCGACCAATCTGGATCGTCGTCGTCGGCGGCGGCGGCAAGTGCAAGCGTCCGATATCGCCACCAAGGGGCCTGCATGTGCATGCATGGTAACCGATCAGCGACGACCGGGCCCTGTTTTTCTTTTTTCTACTACTCCCTCCGTTTCAAATTACTCGTGATAGAAATGGATGTATGTAGAATTAAAATACATCTAGATACATCTATATCTGTGATAAGTAATTCGGAACGGTTGAAGTATTTTCTTTTGTGATGAGGGACTGCAATATTCTGCATGCTAACAGTGGCTTATCGGTCAACAATCTCCGTAGCTGAATAGTGTAAGTACCTACTCCTATACTAGTAAAAAGCCCGTGCGTTGCCACGGGCTAACTAACAAATTATACTTACAACAAGAAATACGCTAATAAAAATGTATATACAAAGAGAAATGTCATGTGATATGGGAGTCAGACAATTGACATGTGATGATATTTCATGTTTGGGATGTGGTATATAAATGCATCTCATCATCATCTTTCTCTCCCCCTCCCTCTCTCACAATCCTTTCTTCGAATGTTTCTCATGGGGCGAAGGCATAATCATTGATATGAAGTCATTAAAATATCAAATCACCACAACCAACAATCTATCATCTGCTGCAAAATTGACACCTATGCTTATCATACATACCAGAAAAAACAACTATGTTGCAGTCGAGATAAAATTTTGGAAGCACATTTCTCTCAAATCAGTATTAATGGATCAGGTATTGACAAAATGATTCTATTAGTGTAAAGGAGAGCAAATGATATGGCACACAGACACCAATCTATTCAGGAGTGTTACATTAATCAGAAAATTTGTTCAGCACATGGTAGCTATATAAATAGTCCAAATATCATTCATGTTGACAGAAATTAGCAATGCTCACAGCTACATACGAAATTGGCCAAAGACAATTTTCTAGCATCTTTTTTTTATGGGATTTTCTAGCATCTTTCTATTTTTACACATCGTCGCATGCCAAGTTCCAAAGATTGAACTTAATAAAGACATGCCTTCACGTCCATGCAGGAGCTTTAGTGTCGATCTGGCCAATAAATTGCTCCGATGCTGGCGAGGAATCTTCCGCTCGAGCTTCTGTAGACACAGATCTGGCCTGGACCTCAAGTTCCAAATAAGAAATAATGAAAAAATCATAATAAATGGCATGTCTGGACCTCAAGGGCAATTAACACAAAACAACGGATAATTGAGAGGTTGGGCAGTGCCGCTCCTCTTTGCGGCAACATGAGGGTCTATTTACATGGGAGAGATATGGCATGTTACACTAATATCAAGTAGAAAGACATGTACCCAATTTACATGGGAGGAGTCATGTATAACAGAAAAATATCTAAAGCTGATGAAGACCTGATATGCTTGACAACTTAAGGGATATTTGTATTTGGTTCTCAATTTACTCAAGCTCCTCCATGCTAAGTGGACACAGATTCTCACCGAAATATTTCTACGATAGGGAGGGCTGATAAGTTGGATCAACAGTGCAATATATATACAGAAATTGTAACCTGAAAACATTGTATACTTGACATGGATATTGCAGAAGATAAGCATCAGACCAAGTTGATATAAGAGGTGTGCGAAAAATAACAACGCACATACACAAGGGATAACCAACTAATTATGTGACTATTAAAATGAAACATCACGTGTGCAATAATCTAAAGTAGGTGGTCGCGGACATACACATGCGCAATAATCTGAATATATACAATGCATAATTGGAAGCGTTAAATCCTTCCAATGGGTTGGCGTTGCACATCATAATAATTACTCAACGTATTAATCCTTATCATTGATGGCCGTTGATGCACAATAAACAGAGCTGAGCATGGCAAGACCACATGACTGAACTACACCTGTCATGATTCATCGACAAATGCCTGAAATGCTACAATAAGGTCACTTACCCAGTCATGTCAGGATAGCATGCAGTGATCCACTCCTGGGATCATGCTCCAGTACAGATACTTGGTCGACAAAACGATTGATGTAGTCCAAGAGTCTGTTGCAGAGGGTTCATCTTAACAACGTTGAATTGAAGGGAGAAGACATGGGAAAGCTCGATGTCCCTCAGGCACCCGGTTCTCCATCTCTATATGGCATATATGAACCTGCCATCCGTTGAGTATACTGCGGAACGTACCACCATCGTGGAACACAGGCCATCCATCATCAACAAATTGTGATGTTATTCAAGTCATGGTCGCAACAAGCTGAACTTACTTTTACCTGTACTTTATCCTGGGACAAACTTAGACAGGGGGAGGGGAGGCCTGACAGTGATGCTGATCCGGTGTTAGTGCCTTGCAGCATAACTTGAGGTGGCGGCGGCTGACGCTAGGGTAGTCGACGAGGACATCGCAATTGGGTTGCCACCAAAACAGAGTGTGGATAGCTGAATATCTGTGCATCAACACATCACTATTGAAGACACTGACAGACAAACCTCTAATTAGCAGTTGAGCGGGTTCATGCCTACGAGCCTTACAGATATACATGCCTCTCCATCCTCGCCACCTACAGCCCATAGTGATGCCCCAAGCCCACCAACAGTGCATAGAACGTTGGTCGCGCCCCCCTGCCATCTACTCCTTCACGCACGCCAGAAAGTCCCAAGCCCGTCTGAGGCACTGGACGAAACGGCTGTGTGCAACGACTGCACTAAGGGCCATGGTCTCGACCTAGAGACCATACCCACTGCCTTGGCTTCATCCTTGACTTCATCCTCCTTGTCGGTAAAAAGATTCTTGCTGAAAACATCTCACAACTGATTAGTAAGTTTGGAAGCCATGGCACTCGAAAATCCAATGGCAACCAATATACATGATGCTAGAGACTGAAGTACAACCAAGGCTTCAGATTGCAAATAAAATAAAATAAAATGTGCTCCATAATTTTAGCTAAAATAACAGGAAAAGGTATTATTAGTATTTTTCGCATTGCCAGTAATGTATATGCTTGTAACATAACCACACTCTCTTCAAAAATTAACACATCACTTGCCATTTTAGAAAGTTTTGAGTGATACAGGCATATAAATATAAGACTTAACTCAATTGCCAATAATGTGAGCTACTGGTTTCTTTTTTTCCAGACCGGTACTGAATAAGCTTGACTGAACTAATGGATAGTGTGATGCATTCCCCAATCATTTGACTTTGAAATTTCAGAAATGGGAAGATTATAACTAACCAGTTGAAAGAAACTTCAGTCAAAGATGCCAGTACAACTCCACTGAAAAAGGGTACAAGAGAACCTACTGCAGTAAATAAGGTGCCTGCAAGAACAGAACAACATAAGTATCTTTTTCTGCGCATTTCATTTGTCAGTACGGACATATATTATAACACTAAAAGCCTCTTCTGCTGCTCCATCAATAATAGTCCAGAAACAGCAAGCAAGTGAACAAAATACAGTGATGTGTGTGTAGATTGTCAGGATTCATCATTGCATCATTTTCTCTGGATACTACAAATGCATGCACATGATATTGATATGCCACCATTTCTGCAATAAGCGCCATATTTTCAGCTATCCTAAAACTCAAAAAATACATAAGCTCGGAAAATCCATGAAGGAAAGAAAACTCAGAAAATACAGAAGTTCTAAAACATGCTGGCTTGTTCATACTAAATCAGTACCCACCTTTTACCCATCAATACTACTTGTTTATTTTGACGAACTGTCAAACCTGTAAGGAATTTGTTTACTTCTATAAATTACAGAAATAACATTATGAAAGATGCATTGAGGTACAGAGTTATAGGTAACTAACATAAACAAGTTCTTCTCCTTGGTACACCACATTTATTAAGTTCAAGGACAACTCAGAGTGAGATGTGTCGTGACATGAGCTTGTGACTTCATAAGCACGTCTTGGTTGATGTCTTTGCGAGCTGAGAAGAATTACATCAGCAGATCCATAAGTGAACTTGATTCCCTTGCCAAGGTATGTGCGATGAATGTGACGATTAAGAAAGTTGATTTAATAAGCCTTTCCAACAGGAACCTAAGCAATGCAACAACAGGGGAGGAACAACATTTAGGTTGGTGATTTAAAGATGATTGGACGAGCCACAGAAACCACTTGCACTAATAATATATCAAACACAATGCAGAAACCACTACTGTATGAGCTGTACTTTAACTGGTCCTATCCAAATCAATTTCATGTGCAGATAACAAGTGAAATTTAATATAATGTCTATTTCTTATCTACTTATAGCTGGGAAATCCTCTGCAACATGTAAAAAAATGATGAAATATATTATTCCATTATGCAGCTGAGATGTGTCAAGTTGAATGAAACTATATGAATCATCTTACAACAGGTGTACCCCTTGTGCTTGTAAGAGGGAAAATCTGAATAAATTATCTTACAGCAGGTGCACCTCTTTTGCTTGTAGGAGGGAAAATATGAGTCCCAGTGCTACTGCCCAGTATAACTGCTACAACCTCTTTTGGATCGTCATAATTCCTCCGGAAGGATGTTCAGAGAACCTGTAAATTTTTGCATAAAAATGTTAGATATGCTGACGGTGGCGCCTCCCAACAAGGCAGGCAAGGATCATGAATCCATACAGCCTCCTGTATGCCCTCTTGTGCATGACGTCGTCGTCCCCGAGCTTCAGCCTCTCACAACTGGAGCCCTCGCTGCTTCTCCTCACTGGTCACATGCACGGCTTCCCCTCCAGGGGCAACATACTATTGAACAACATCGACGACTTCCACCTTGCAACTGCAAAAGAACACATCCATCAGCAACAAAGAAATCTTCAAAATTCCTCAACTAAAGCATATGAGTTGTTTTCGGATCGAGCAAAAAAAAAGGGAAATAAGAGAAGAAAACAGAGTGCAAGAACATTACACTTTCATACATTAGACAACAAGCCATACACAAAGAGTAAGCACAGGATCATAATAGGCATGCTTGAACACTTAATAAAGTAGCAGGAACATGATTTATTAACCATATAAGAATTTTTCTCACACATGTAATCTACAATCTGTGTTGAACTGCAGTGCACATAGCCTCTCCATATATCCAGAAACAAAGCATCATCAATAAACTTTAGTATAATCCCATCCATCCAAATTTACCCGATGACAATAAATAGGTAAAAAAACAGCTGGGCTAAGCCCTCAGTTTTCTTTCGACAAACCACTTAATAAAGAGGCACACCAGGATGTGGTCTGCACACCAAGAAGATGGTGTGGAGGTAATGTGGGTGCAACCCCGTTTCTTTCAGTAGGCAGCTTGCAAATGTGGATAATGAAAGGCAAAACAAACACGGTGTTGCGTGGAGTGATATGCACACCTAGCTGCTTGTTGATCAGGGTCATGTCGGGGATCCTCTTGTCGCTGTCGTCATACCCTTCCCCGTAGAATTCTTTCGCGCTCACGTCGATCACAGGCTCCTCCTGCGGGGGCTCTCCTGAGACCTTAGCGTAGACCTGCAGATAAATGCAAATCAACGATTCAGAAGAGACAGAGTAACGGAACATACAGTTGCTATTGCTGGTTGATGGCATACCTCTGTCATCATTTCGGCCAACTCCCTAACAGTGACTTCATTGTCAGGATTCCCAACATTGAAGATATGACCATTGGCTCGAGCAGGGTTTTCCTTTGCCACAAGAAAACAGAGATTTAAGTTTCACTGATGCGGTAGACACTGAGGAACGCCAGAAAAACAGATCAGACATAAACAGAGAAGACATACAATCATCAAAAGAACAGCTTCGATGGCATCCTTGATGAAAAACAAAAGTTCTCTGGGACTCGCCGCCATCGACAAGCTTCAGGGGCTCTCTGCGGAGGAGATTCTGCACATCCATTGCCAAGGTATATCTTGTAAGAAAGAAGACTGAACACAGTGCAATGAAGGTATTCAGGGATACGTTTACATACGTTGCTAAAGCAAGCCAAAACCCGAGGAACACCCTCGCTAGGACCATCAACACCAGGAATAAAGTCCATCCTTGGCCCAATCCAATTGACAGGTCTCACAATCGTGAATTCAAGGCCATTTCTACGCCTTCAGCTGGGGGAAACTCAAATGTACATGGTCAGAAAAAGTTTAAGGGTGCTACTAATGGCACAATCAACAAGTTATAAGTTCTTCCACTCACCAAAAACAAGCCTCTCGATAAGCTGCTTTGCGCACGTGTAGGACCATCTCTGTTTCACGATTGGACCAAAGATGCAGGGTGACTCATCTTCTGTCAACACATAAAATTCAGCTTCCTGTTTGAAAGGTTGAAAAGCACACGGAGCATCAGCTGAACAGCCAGGTGTGATCATATGAATATGTGACATGGGAAAAACATATTACTGACAGCTGAACAAATTATTGCTACTGCTAGGCTGGGTATAGTATTGCTACGAAGATAAGAATCTAAGGACAGAATAGAAAAATTTATTGGAACTCTAAGGGTTTGGTCAGTTGAATCTTTAAATGATGAAGCTCCAACTGAACAATTTTGAATAAGAAAAGGAGTTCCTTATGACAGCACGTTTTCCAAATTACTACATCCACTTGCAGAGCAATATGCAGTGACAGGCATAAGCATGACATGATAAAGTTGCTTATTATGCACGAGTTTTGGTAAAAAATCACAACAAACTAACTTTAGAATGTTGCAAATGTACTGGTGCCCAGTCACAGTATATATGCAATTATGCACGAGTCTATGATTCTGCCGCAAGGATCAGATAGACAACAATTTGGAGCATGGTGTTGTGTGACATCTCACAAAGTGAATGAATGAATTTTCGATTGTTATAGAAAATTTCATATATAGATTTTCAATGTAAAAACGAACTTTAGGCCTATGTTATTTGTACATACAGAATGTCTTTCTTGGTTCTCAAAGAGGTTCAGTAACCACCCTAAGTAAACAATCGAACATGCCTTGAATCAGTTTACCGAAAATATTGCAGATCGGAAGTAAGTCCATCCCATGTCTTATCAACTGCAAAAAGATTCCACAGACAAAACTTGCAAAAAAACGGTCACCCTCATATCCACTGTTTCATATCAAGAATCTCCTCAAACATGTCATCAGACAAACCATTTTTGGTTCAGTTTGAAGGTACATGGCCAAAATGAAGACTACTGTGATATAAAAGGAAACAAATACATCATAGAAATGACATAGGAACACTATGCATGCTCAACAATGATATGGGTCTGACATATGGAGTTAGCAGTTTCCCTAAAACAACAACTTTCTGAATATTATTGTCTCACCCATTATGCCCATAAAAGGAAAGAGAAACCTTATGTAAACAAAATATTACAGCGAACAAACACAGAATTTTTCAGAAAAAGGAACACTTACCAGGAAACTTCCAGTCCTTGAAGAAAGGATAACCTTCCTACAAATACACCATCTAATGCAGGTTCATACAGTTTTCATTGTGCACAAATGATGCAACATGCAGATTCAAGCCAATGCGACAAAATGTCCAGTTAACTTAGAGCTATTTACATATCGTTTACTTAAGTAAAAAAACTCAAGTTATCTTGCTGCAGGCAATCTACTCAATGCTGATCACACAAATAATAATGTCTGAAAGCACTTAGGAACAGCCAGACCACACAAGCATAAAATTGTGTAACCAAATAGACATCAGAGGGGAGGGAACATTTTTCAGAAATACCTCATTAAGTTTCACAGTTATTATGTGAGGGGTAAAGGACCAGATGAACCTACAAATCAAAAGAAATATCATAGTCAGCACAAAAATTGTTCAAAGAAGATGATCAAATTAAAAATCATGTAACCGAACATATAGAAGAATCTTCTTATAAAAAAAATCAGGAAACCGATCTTTTGTCTTATTATATTCAAAGAGCTCTGTCTGAATGACACCTCTATATTGATAGGCTGCCCTGTGCATATAACTAACATAAAGCATATGTACACTTCCCACCTCCTTTGAATGTCTGCACTACTGCATCCTATTTAATTCCTTTAGAACGTGGATAAATACTTATAAAGTTAATGGTCACATGCCTTTTAAACGTGTGAATTCACATGTAAACCAACTAACCAAGACGGATGCAACCAAAATTACCCAAGGCATCTAGTTGTTTCTTTTAGGGCTTAGGGTGTGCAAGTGGAAAATTCATGGAATATATGCTTGTTCCCATGAAATTGGATTCGGACTCAGGTTTAAGACGAACTTGCATCGCTAGAGACTTCTCCAACTCCTTCAAAGACTCCTGCAACTTTTCCTCAGGGGCTTCACCATGCCACCAACTTCTTCAGGTGCCAACAACATGAACAGATAACGGGGTGGGAGGGGGAAGGGGACAGAGATGGAGGAGGGAGAAGGGGAGAGGAGAGAAGAGGGGGAAAGAGGAAGGGGTGGAGATACCTGTGATAACGGGGAGGCGGCAGTGCGGGACGGGAAGAGTCGCCGCCGGCGGGCAGGATGAAGAGCTGGCGGCTCCAACCCTAGCTTGCACGTGAGAACTGCATCCGTCGCACACAACCAGGGCATCCATCGTCTGCCGTCGTGCTCCAGCGAGCCGGCGACCGAGGGTTTCCTGGAGCGGAGGTGGAGGCGACCAGAGCTGGCGGCGGTGCGGCGCCGAGGTTGGGGCGACGGCGAGCTCGGGCGGTGAGGCGGCGGGGCAGAAGCTGCAGGAGACGGCGGCGGGGACCTCGAGGCCGAGCTCAGGCCATGGCTTCCCTGGCTCCAGAGGCCATGGCGGCGCCAGACGCAGCGGCGGGGCGAGGAGGAGGCCGGCCGTCGGGGAGGCAGGAGCTCCTCGTCCCCTCGATCCAGATCGGGATTGAGGAGGGGCGCGAGGGAGCGGGCGACCCGCGGGCGGCGGTCGGGGCGTAGGTATTTTTTTTTCGTAGGTTAACCGTCGTAGATTTTTTTTCAGGTGCAAGTTTTTTCCGATCAACCGGAGGATTTAGCACTGGACATAGTGGGAGCATACCGATTTTTATTCCTGGTTCGAGGGCGGTGGGGAGGAATCGAGAGGATGCAGGAGATGGGATCGAAGACGAAAAAAACTATCTTTAATGAGACAAAAATTAACCGGCGGAAACTACCAAACCGAATCAACTACAACCACCCGTATATGGTCAGCAACACTGTAGAACAGTGTACACATACAGCGGTTATCTTATCTGGATCCGGATTGCCTGCTCCCTCCCCATGCTCCTATCCGTGCTCCCACTTCATCCTACGGCTATCTTTTTCTCTTTTTCCTTTCTAATCTAATCATCTCCCCCCTGATTTTAAGGGGGTGGGGCCGGGCCTTATTTTGTCCAATCAAATCAAGCCACATATGCGGAAGCACGGATGGGCACACGGGGAGGGAGGCAAGTCTCGTCCATCTTATCTATATCTAGGCGGCCGACCCCTTTCACGTACTATTTACAATCGACGACGCAGCGGGCACGGCACGTGCACCTGTCCGAACCACGGAATCCGACGTGCGGTGTTTCCATTCCACGAGCCTGAGACAAACAAATACTAGTAAAAGGTCCGGCGCACGAAGATGAAGCAATGCAACGTTCGGCTCTGCATTGCACGCACGTGTGCCTCTTCTTGCATGCACGTTAAGCAATTCCCCTCCGGGCGTACGTATATCAAACTAATGCCTTCTTTGGATTGGAGGATTTTCACAGGATTCTCATATCAATCCTCAAGATTGTTTTCTATGGAACACATTTGGATCACAGGATTGGGCTATTAAAATTCCTCAGGATTGGGGCGCCAAGATGTTGATTCCAGAGGAATTTACGCATGAGGTCCGACCTCTGAAAAAAATCCATAGGATTGGATATGTCATGGCAATGAAATCCTCCATTTTTCCTATTCCTTTGTTTTGCAAATTCTGTGATCCAAAGAAGCCCTAAAGGACGTGCTCTTTTTTTAGAGGAAACCATATATCATTAAAGGGCGCGTCTAGGGAGCAGTCGGCTGCTCCCTAGCGTTTCTTGGCGGCCCAGCCAAATAAGGTAATTTCCTGTCCCCCGTAGTACAGAAAAGGTAAGGCCCATAGCCCACCGGCCACCAGCCACCTGTTCCTTCGTCTCGACCCAACCAACCCCCCCTCCACGCGATATCTAGTGGTCCCCTCGTCACGTGCTCTTCCTCCCCCGTACCTTGCACCCGCCGATTGCTTCCAGCTCCATTGCCTACCCCACCCAGCCATCTTCTTCTCCCCCAAGTAAGGCACAAATTTCTTGCCCACGCTCCAACAAGATCCATTAGACCTTCAGATCCCTTGTAATGGCGGCAAGAAAACCTTGAGATGACCTGCACTGCTGTCTTGATTAGTTGCTTCTCCTCTTAAATCTTCTCTGATCCGAGAAGGGAAAAACAAGAGAAAAAGGGCAGGGCTGCAATTTTAGAGGTCAGATCTCTCACCTCCTTTCGCTTGATTTTGCTGTTTCTCATTAGTATTCGGAAAAGCCAAATTGTCTGCAACTACATATAAGTCCCTCTGTGTACAAGAACATGTAAACACCTCTGTAAAAAAGTGGCAACTTATATGCATTGTTGAGGCAACTGCAACACAATTGGCAGGCAAAAGTCGTGTGTAAAAACTTGGTACTGTTGAACTAATAAGCTGTGCAGTTTTTGTTAGCAACTTATAAGTGGCAACTTATATGCATTGTTCAGGCAACTACAACACAATTGGCAGGCAAAAGTCGTGTGTAAAAACTTGGTACTGTTGAACTAATAAGCTGTGCAGTTTTTGTTAGCAACTTATAAGTGGCAACTTATATGCATTGTTCAGGCAACTGCAACACAATTGGCAGGCAAAAGTCATGTGTAAAAACTTGGTACTGTTGAACTAATAAGTTGTGCAGTTTTTGTTAGCAACTTATAAGTGGCAACTTATATGCATTGTTCAGGCAACTACAACACAATTGGAAGGCAAAAGTCATGTGTAAAAACTTGGTACTGTTGAACTAATAAGCTGTGCAATTTTTGTTAGCAACTTATAAGTGGCAACTTATATGCACTGTTCAGGCAACTGCGACACAATTGGCAGGCAAGTCGTGTGTAAAAACTTGAAAGTAACCTAAGATGCAAAAACTCCTAAATGTGGTTGCAGCATCACTACTTTATGCATTGCTTAGGCAACTGCAACACAATTGGTAGGCAAGTCATGTGTAAAAACTTGGTACTGTTGAACTAATAAGTTGTGCAGTTTTTGTTAGCAACTTATAAGTGGCAACTTATATGCATTGTTTAGGCAACTGCAAACACAAAAGGCAGGCAAGTCATGAGTAAAACTTGAAAGTAACCTAAGATGGAAAAACTCCTAAATGTGGTTGCAGCATCACTACTTTAGTAACCTAAGTTGCTTTATAAAATGTATGATGCTTTGATGTTTTAATTGTAGATCAGATTTCTCACCTCCTTTGCTCAATGTGGTAGATTCCATGTAACTGGTTTATTGAATGCTCTTGGAGATATGATGTCTGTGGTGTACCTGCTTGTATGAACATAAAAAAATGTGTATGAGAAAAAAACAAAATTTGATTGTTGAAAACCTTCAGATTTGCTAGTTGCTACATTTTTAAAAGAAAACTTTATGTACTTGAACAAAAAAGCATCATAACAGACAAGCAAAAACTTCTAAAAGACATTTGGACCTTACGAAGATATTTGATCATGAAAAAATAATGATGCTACATACATGAGTCAACTTACCTATAGAAGGTTCTGTGTGCAGCAGAAATGCTTCATTGCTGGATGTTAATCGGGAGGATGGGTGGAGCTCCAACCATTATTCTCCATTGGAAAAATGGAATGTGCATCCTGGTATAAAAAAAGATATGCAAGAACAAAAAATCTGGGACAAATCTGTGCTATGCTCCAGCATTATGAAGTAAGAAAAAAAAGAGCAAAAACACACACAAAATTTAAAAACAGGTGCTAGTAGGAGGTAAATCTTGCCATAAGATACAGTAATAAAAAGTGATACTAGTGAACATGACAGACCATGTCACTCAACTAAAGTACTGATGTTGCTCCTATTCCTAGTTTACTTTCAACTAAAGTAGAAGTATCCCATTGCATTCTTCATGATATTTGCATGATGAATACACTCTTTGAATAAGAAGCTGCCCGATGCAACGATGACTTGTGCTTCATCTATTTGCTTCAACCTGGTGATTTGATGCCTGCCAATGATTAAAAAAAGATTAGACAAAAATGTTGTAGCACAAAACTTTCATGCAAAAAATTATACAGTGCTTGTCCCCATTTTTTAAGAAGTATTAACTGCTTGCCTCTTCTCAAATATCTTTTCATGGTGTTAAAAAATGCAGGTTTGGAAATATGATTGACCTAAATGAAGTACCAGAGGAAAATATGCCAGAGTTTGCCTTTGTTCATGACATGAATATACTTGATCCTTTATATTGCACACAACAGAGCATCCCACTTGGTGGAGCTGACAATGCTGAGTTTGTGGCTGAATCTCCCAACCCTGTCGCTGCACACAATGCTTCGGCACATGTGGTGCAAACTATGCGTACAGATATGGGTGCAACAGTCGAAGCAACTACACATCCAGCGGCAGCAACAGAGACGGATGAACACACACTTGTTGACACTAACACCGGAGGTGGAACAGGTGGGACTGTTGGAAATAGTTTGGCAGGCTTGGTTGGTGAAAATGATGACGAGGCATGGTCACAGCCCAAGGAACCTTACGTGGGGATGAGGTTTGACACTTTGGAAGGTGCAAAGGAGCACTACAATGCGTATGCTCTGCAGCTTGGGTTTTCCATCAAAATGAATACAACAAGGAGAACTGGAGACACTCGTATGTTAGTAAAGCAGCAATTCGTTTGCAACAAGTTTCGAAAACCTACAAAGGACGATGGAGGTGCAGAAAAGCCCCCTGTCCTAGACAAAATTATTGATCGGGCAGAACATGTTGACGAAGATGATGATATTGTCTTTCTTGATGATGAAAGTAAGTTAAAAAAGAAAAGCAAGAAACGAAAGCGAGATAAAATAATTCAAACTGGTTGCAAGGCCAAGATGATGGTGAAACTAGTAGATGGTCGTTGGGAGGTGGTGTACTATGTTGGTGAGCATAACCATAAGTTAGTAGACAAGCCATCTTTGAAGAAGTACTTGCGATCGCACCAAGGGATACCTCCAGAAGAAAGGGCATTCCTAACACATCTTCACAACTGCAATTTAACAACAGGTGAAAAAATGATCACTAGCTTGCCTGTGTTTTTTGTCTAAGTTGCTGAACACCAATTTTATGCTAGCCTGCTGGTCTTTTTAAGTGTGGTATTTGGCTCTTGCCCTAAGACGTGTTAAGTGATTCAATACTCTGCTCCTTTACTGTTTTTTGATGTTTCCTTTGTTACTGCTGGGGCTTGATTAGGTTAGTTTTGTTGAGCAATTTGCTTGACCATGAGTTTGGTAGTTGCTCGACAACATGGTCCTAAACTAGATTAGTTTTGCAGAGCAAAGTTGGAGGTTTACTGTTAGTACTTGCTCAAAGTGAAGGGCACAACTTGCCTGTGCTTGTAAGCACTCATTCCCCTTGACGCTAAAATGATATGTTAGTAGGCACTAATTAGTCTTGTTGTGCTAGTTGCTTGCCCAGGTGTTAGCAGTTGCTCAAAACATGTCCTCAACTTGCCTGCACTTGTTGCACACTTTTCATGTATTAGGTTGTGTGAAAAAAATACAAGTAGGACTTTCCCTGAATAATCAAAATGGTTTGTGTGTGCACATATATTAGTCTAGCTGTACTACTTGCTTGATCATAAGTTAGTACTTGCTCAAACCATGTCCTGGGCTTGCCTGCGCATTTTCACATGTTTTCGTGTGTCTGAATTGCTGCCTATAAACTACTTCTCAGTGCCATGCATAAAATCTGTTAATTTATGAAAATGATTTTTTATAAACTACTTTTCAGGGCGTATGATGCATATTATGTCAGACTTCTATGGCACAGAGCTGATCGTCCCCTATGGTACTAAGCACATTACAAACCTGAAGACAATGTTAAACAAAGATGCCACCAAAGAAGGAGATATGATTGAGACAGTTGCCTACTTCAAAGATCAACAAAAAGATGATCCAGACTTTTTTTATAAGATAAAGTACGATGAGGAGGACAGGGTGGAGAACATTTTCTGGGTTGACGGTGCAGCTAGGAAAGCTTATGTCGAGGCTTACCACGATTGCATCTCGTTCGACACTACATACATGACTAACATGTACAACATGCCCTTTGCCCCATTTATTGGAATTAATAGACACGGGCAGTCGTTCATGTTGGGTTGCGGCTTTGTTAGGCAAGAAATGGCATCAAGCTTTGATTGGTTGTTTGAGACGTTCCTTGAGGCAATGAATGGTATAGCACCAACCAACATCATAACTGATCAAGACATTGCGATGACACAATCAATTAAAAAGATGTTTCCTACGAGTGTGCATCGTTGTTGCCGTTGGCATATAATGAAGAAGGCACAAGAGAAGCTTGGATCAATGTTGGCACGAAACCCTGGTTTGTCGCGTGATTTCAATGAATGTGTTGACTTCAGCATGACACCAGAGGAGTTTGAGACAGGATGGAATGCTCTGTTGTTGAAGTATGAGGGTATGCTTGACACCCACTTTGAGAATCTATATAACTACCGAGGAACGTGGGTTCCTTGTTACTTCAAGCACCAGTTCTTCCCTTTCTTGCAATCAACCCAGCGCAGTGAGGGGTTCAACGCTGTCCTTAAGCGATATGTGAACCCACATAAATCAATCTTGAACTTCGTGAAGCAGTACCAAAAAATTCAAACCCACATACTAGTGCGAGAAGGTGCCAAAGACTATAGAACAGAGCATTTGTAGACTGAACTGTGGTCGTCTTACCCCATTGAGAAGCAAGCTTATGAGGCCTACACCAGGGACTTGTATGTTAAGTTTCGAACAGAGTTTGTGTTGATTGCGAGGTACAATGTACGGCCTCATGGTTCTAACTTGTATGAAGTTTACCCCAACCAGGAGTGGGTTGCGAAGTATGGATCTAGAAGCTACTACGTGACATGTGAACCAAGAGCTGAAGACTATAGATGTGAATGTTGCAAAATGGACAGGGATGGCATGCTTTGTTGCCATATTTTGAAAGTTTTCACACAACTGGGTGTCAATAAAATCCCTGAGAAGTACATCATTCGCAGATGGACTCCACTGGCAATACCTGATGCACCACCTGCTCCTGATCATGAGCCCGATGAGTTGCCAGAACAGTCAAAGAAAGAGATACGACTTTCAAACATGCAAATGGATTTTGCCAATCTTGCCCGCGGAGCTAGCGCATCTGATGCTGCTACAGACATTGTAAAGAAACATATGCGTGCAGCACGACAAGAGATTAAAAACCTGAAGTTGTCAAGGGAAAAAAAGACAGCGACATCATCTAGTATCAACCCTGGTGGGCCTCCATCGCCGCCTAGTTCTTCAGTACCGCCAGGAAGTGGTAACCCTGCTACGTCAAGTAGTCACAAGGCTAATCGACCTGCACCACCACCTAATGGGCATGTGCAAGCACCACCTGGTCCAAGAACTCAACAACCTACTTCTGCACCGCATCAAAAAAGTGCCGCGACGAAAGTTCCTAGCCCTAACACTTCTCTGCATGAGCAAGCATCTTCAGCAACTGCGCCATTTCAAAAAGGCCCCACTCCAGTACACTACGGCCCTGTGCCAGCAAGTTGGCGCCCTCCACCTCCATCGAGAATGCCTGCACCCAGGATGCCTGCACAAGCAACAAGGATGTGTGTTCCTCAACCCCGGGGGCCCATACAACAACCTAGAGATCCTACTCTGCAAAACAGAGACCTTGCTCCAGAAACCCTGTCTCCTGCCACACATCCTGCCCGAACTGAACAACGGCCCAGGGATCCCAGAGGGTATGCACAACAACACAGGCCACCAGCAATTGTGTATCTGCCGCCAAACACAAGTACTACTACTGGTGGGCTAATGGCATGGACCGCCGCGCAAACATTGAACTCGCTTAGTGGTTCTGGACAATATGCCATACGCCCAACATTTTCCCGAAAAAATGCAGGCCCACTGTTGGTTCCTTCTCCACAAACTACCAGTGATGAACGCGTGCAACTAGGGGTTGCGTCACGGGGCAAAGAACCTGCCATTCCTGAAGGTGCTCCTGTACTTGATCCTGATCTTATTTATCCTACTCCCATGGCAGACCCTACCATTCCTAGAGACCCTCCAAAATCGACAAAAGGAAGAGCGAAGCAACGGAGAATTCAATCAGCTCTAGAGCTGCACCCCAAGAGGAAAAACAAGTGCAGTTATTGTAGTTCTACAGAGCACAATTCAGCACTATGCAAGACGAGATTGGTTTGATGGACATCGGGCAATTTTGGCAAGTATTTGGGTATAAGATTCTGCAAAGAAAGAATGCTGGTAGAACGCGTGTGTGGGAACGAATTTTTTGTTTATGAATGGGATGTTGCTACTTTTTATGTCTATGACTTACCTTAGCCTACCTGTTATCTATCTAAGATTTTATGGTTATGATGTCTTAATGGGAGAAAGGTTCTTTTTGAAGTTCAACCTCTGCTTTTTATTTTGGCAATTAGGGGCTTGTCTCCTTTAACTACAAGCAAGTCCTATGCGAGTTATTTTTGTATCATTTGATCTGTGTGCAGGAAACTCCTAAAACCTATTTTTGCAAGTTGCATGATAAAACTATGCAACTAACTCATGTTGTGTCGCTTTGTGCAACTAAGCCATGTTTCTGTCTAAATAAACTACCCGAAGATACCCGAAGTGCCTTAACATAAGAATAAAAGGATAAATTCCAATTTTTCATTTTTTTGGCAGAAAAATCGGTTTCAAAAAAGCGACCACCGTATGGTTTTGTTGCAAGTTAATACAAGGTAACTATTTCTTAAGGCTATTAAAAGACCACAGAGAAAATTGCGGAGTTCATGCAAATTAAAAAAAAGATTTAAAATAGCAAAAACATTGAGGTAAAAAGATAACCTATGTTAATTTGAGGACGTCTTTCCATGGTGCCTTGTTGTGAATGCTGTCAACCCATTGAATAGTCAGCTGCTTCCTGATGTTTGGGATATCATCAGGTGTAAAACTTGGAACATTCCTTGCCTCCCATCCATTGGCAAATGTAAGAGCATAAACCCCGCAGTCAACACTATACAAACAAAAAATGTTTCACAGAAACACGAGCCGTAAGTTAAACATTTTTATTGACTTATTGGCATGTTCATACTTGTGGGAAAAAAGATCTAGGGGCTTATGGGCACTTACTCATTATTTTCCTTTGGAACATCAATGTTGACAAGCCCGAAGTTGTCCAGGACAACATGTGACTTGGGGTAGTGCAGTTCCCATAGACTGCGGAAGCATGCAACTATGGCCCTTGCACACCTATCAAGTGATGGGGATTCAAGAGTCCTCCATGAATCAAGTACCTCGAACCTTCGGTCTCTTATATTGACATTGAAACCCCAATAATGGTTCCCTGTGACTGGCTTTGAAGGCTCGATGTTCTCTAAAACAGAAATCATGATCTGCGTAAATGATGACCAAACAAAAAAGGATGTTAGATAGTTGAAGAAAAATGTGTTGGTTCTCATTACTAGAGTTACAATTCTGGTTTGTATGTGTGCAACTACTATCATGCATGGAGGCAACTTAAAAAAGATGTTATGCAAGCAACTTGGGGGGGAGTGAAAAAGTAATTATGATGAGGGGATGTGTTATGCAAGCAACTTAAAAAAAGGGTGTTGTGCAGGCAACTTACACATGTTATGCAAGCAACTTTGGGGGATAAAAAAACAATTATGGAGCATGTTCACTCAAAAAAAATCAGCTTCCATATGCATATCTGTAACATGATGTATGAGACTTGGTGAAACATAGTAACATGCTTGCTCAAAAACAGTAGGAGACTTGCTCAAAACATATGAACAGTCTTGCTCAAAACATAGTAGCAGAGTTGCTCAAAGACAGTAAGAGACTTCCTCAAAAATAGTAAGAGACTTGCTCAAAAAAGTAATTATGATGAGGGGATGTGCTATGCAAGCAACTTAAGTTTGTTGTGCAGGCAACTTAATGATGTTGTGCAAGCAACTTTGGGGGATAAAAAAACAATAATGTAACATGTTCACTCAAAATCAGCTTCCATATGCATATCTGTAACTTCTATCATTGTGCACGGAGAAAAAAAGGCTAATGATTTCTGATGGACACAATTGTTTCTGAAAAAAAGTTGTAAGATGTCGAACAAACTATGACATTCCTATAAGGCAACTACTAGAAAATAATAATTGTGTAAGAAGTGCAATTAATGTGCGCACACCCAATAGAGATGTAGTGAGAGAAACTTACCATGTCTTTGCGGTCCAAACGGTTGGATTTGTTGAATTTCGATGCAATCTCGTTACTATCAAAGCAGTCCATCTATTGCATCCTTATCTGAAAAAAAGATTTCAACAGAAGTTTATGAAAAAATGAATGATCCAAGTAACGAATGGCATGTGTGCAATGAAAAGAAAATGTACATTGGCAAGGTGATGGTACAATTTTCCTTTTCTTACCGAGAACTTAAGGGGCATAAGCACCTTCTTCGAGTCTGGTGGCAAGTTCATTATAATCGACAAAATGCCAATTTGAACAACGTGAGACAATAGGAATCCTTCTTTTCTCATTGAATTTGCAAGCTCCCTGACAGTAACATGGTAACCGTGGTAGTTGATGACAATGGGGCTGCAAAATAAAACAAAGAACATAAAAAAGGAATTAAAAAGATAAGATTGATAATGCATTATGTTCTTTGTGATCAAGACCTCCCCACCAAAATCCAAAAACACACCACCCCACCCCCACCCTTCCCCACCCCTACCTCCTCCTACTGGTAGCATATTTTATATATTTTTGATTTAGTTGCCTGTACTACAAATTAAAATTGCCATTGTATAGTTGGGTGACTTGCCTAATGACTACACAGCAGGAAAAATAAAAACTGTTTGAAACATAAACAAAGTTTCGTCATACCTTGTATCTTTGTCTGGTGATTCCTCTTCATTTAATCTGCCATGTAAAATAACAGATGAATATAACCTATTGCCTTCAGCTTTGCAGCGAAATACTTTCTTCTCGTCGAAGTCCATGAATGGAGATCGCTTGCATGGTCCAGGCTTGATGATCCTTCTCTCATGTTTATGTAAGACTGGCTCTCCTGAGCTACTGCTACTATAGTGCTTGCTGTTTGATCCCTCTTCTTCTAGCTTGTGCATTTTTTCTGGTGTGTTGTACATAAAATGATCAGCTCCTGCTTCTGCACAGCCTGCAACTAACTCCCTTGCCTTTGGTTCAGCTTGTGCGCAAACTTCATCGATGGCTCCAAGGTCCCAATCAAAGTCATCATCATCAACTTCTATGATATTCTGCCATGCTCCTGAAGTTTCTTGTGCATTGTGGGGTTCAGCTTGTGCATTGCAATTCTCCCCTTCTCCTACTTTCCTTGGTGGATTATCTATGCCAAGATCAAATGAAGGGGCTGGACAGTATTCTTCAGAAAAGTTTTATCTTCGTGACCCTTCAAACATTGATGCATCCTGCACTGGTAGCTCCCTATCACTATGCCTGCTTTGTAAACTCTGCTTTGCTGGATCAGTGCACATTGCAAAAAACTCATTTATGTCTAACACATTAACTTCCAATGCAGCTACAGAATTCCCGTAGAATTGAAATGGCAGACGGTTCTCCTTCATTTCATCAAATAACTTGAAGGGCTCGGCATGAGTGCTAGTGACTTGAGCAACTTCTGTAGCATATACAGGCAATTTACCCTTAGCTATTAGCAGTTTTGTCTCTGGACTTGCTTCCCCCCTCTTTCTTATTCTAACATCATTTTGAACTGCATTGCTATTAAACTGCATGAACGACGGGCGATTGATTACATCTTCATTCTTGTTTACTCCAACATACTGTGACGATACCTTCACAGGCTGAGTCAATCGAAAACATGATTTCCGTCGCCCATTCAAATCATCTAGTGGTTGCCTCGAAACCTCCTGGTTTGTTGTGCTTCTGGGTGGTTGTGCAGCTTCTTTCGTATTTACTGGCAGTTGTACTAAGACAGATGCCTTAGGAACTGTTTGAGTTTCCTCAGATCCACTTGAACTTCCTTCATTTTTGTCTTTTTATCCAAAAAACACTTAACATTTTCAGACCCATCACCTTCCTTTGCGGTCCTAACAACATTTTCCTCCTGAACTTGACCAATATCCATTGAAGCTGACTGCCTCTCCATGATTGCATGTCCTGCTTGCTCCTCAGTTGCTTGGCCCTGCTTGATGTTACTTGCCTTCTTATCAAGTGTTTCCTGACATCTTGAATCAACCGCGAAAGACTGCTGCAACACTGCACATGCTGATGCAACTATTGTTGCCTTGGTTGGTTCACAACTTGTGTGGTTTTTGTTGGTACTTGCCTTTTCTTGCTCAGGGGCTTGCTCCTCAACTATTTGACTCTGTTTGCTGTTACTTGCCTTGGGGACTACATGACTTGCCACATTTTTGTCTTGGGTTGCATGATTTTGAACAATGGTTGCCTGGCATCTTGGATCAACACCAACAGACTGCTGCAACACTACCCTTGCCGACACAACTGCTCCTCCTATGATTGGTTCACATGTTGGCTGCTGCTTTGGGGCAAATGCCTCCTGTTGCACGGGAACTTGCCCGATCTTCTTCATAGCTGACTTCCTTGGTATGGCTCCCATCCCTTGCTGTTTTTTCTTTGCACGCAATTCTTGCAACTCCTCTACTGTTGCTATGACCACCGTTGGCTCCAAGATGAAACTTACATTCTTTTTCTTGTTTGCTGGCAGCGGTGGAAGCTGCATGCGCCTAGTTCTGACTTTCTTTGCACCAACCTGGACATGTAGTCCAGTTATTTCCTCCATCATTTTCGAACGAATAGGCTCTGGACACAAATCCTGAAAGTCTGATGTGTAAACCTCTTTCATTTCCAGACCACTGACCAGTTCTCGAAAAAGTTTATTTGCTTCCCAAGCAAGTGATGGCTCATCAAGAAATATTTTCACTTCAAACTTGGGGATGCGTGGCATTGGTGATTCTTTTTTAAACTCCATCATCACAAAATCTCTCATAGACATGCCAAAATGCTCATCTAGACCTTTGCCTTCCTTGTCCCTCTTCTTCTGAACAATGTACTGCAGTGGAGTCCCGTCATCATCTTTGCTGTCTGTACTATCTACTATTGCATCCTCGTTACCCCCGTTGCCACCACCGGAGTCACTGTTCTGACCTCCGTTCCTGTCCTCATCGTCCTTGCCATCACCCTTCCCATCATCCTTGCTATCTTTGTCATCCTCATCGTCTTCATCGTCCTCATCATCTTCATCATCTTCCTTCTCTTCATCGTCTTCCTTCTCTTCTTCCTCCTTATCTTCATCCTCCTCCTCACACTCCTTTTCTTTTTCAATCTGATTTGCCTCCTCTGTTTCTCCTTCTGTTCCATCAGTTCCCAGTTCTGACTCCTTGTCAGCAGTTGCTACTTCCGCACTATCTTCAATAATTTTATCCTCATTCACATTGAACCCACTATCTACCCGTACAGTTTCATCTTCATCACCATCGTTTGAGTCGCCATCACTATCACTGTCTCCATCACCCTCGTCGACTCCATCATCAGTTCCCTCATTTGAGCTTCCATCTTCATCACTGTCTTCATCATCTGATGGGTATGATTCTTCGACACTTGGCAGGGAATCGACTTCAGGGGAAGATTGTCTCCATCTTTTCCTGGATTGTTGCTTACTTGTTCCCATCCCAGATGGTTCAGTAGTCCTTGCCCCAGCTTCATCTTCGTCAATCCTTTCGATGCCTTGAACAAACTTTCCCACTAGGTGCGACATTTCAGAGCACATTTCATGTACCAATGCAGTCAACTTCACTTGTTTCTGCAAAAAAATGAAAAAAGAAAAACATAAAAAAGAAAGGACATATCAGAAAATATATAAAATGCACTTGCCCCAATTTATATGTCTTAGATATAGACATAACAGGCAACTAAGTAGACACATTAAAACAACTGTGTCCAACAGAAAAATAGTGAATTAGGCAAGTCTTGTGTAAAAATGCCTATAGATGAAAAAGTAGTGATCAAAGTGATTTGACTTACTGTTTTATCATATGACTCAGGGAGTCTTGCTGCAACAAATTTCGTGACGTGGTCCATGCTTCCAAAGATGCTTTCATCTGCACAGCGTGAAAACTCTGTCTTCAACTGATTACATTAAAAAACAATGATGAGAAAATGCTCAAAAATGTATTCGCACCTAGGAAAAATACAAAAAAAATGGATGATAAAACATGATGTATGAGACTTGCTGAAACATAGTAACAGGCTTGCTCAAAGACAGTAAGAGACTTGCTCAAACATAGTAACAGGTTTGCTCAAAAAACATTAACATTCTTGCTCAATACACAGTAACAGACTTGCTCAAAAACAGTAAGAGACTTGCTCAAGCACATTTAGAACTTTCTCAAACACAGTAAGAGAATTGCTACAAAAAATTGAGATAGGACACTTGTCTGTAAACCCAAACACCACAAGCCCAAACAGAAACTCCCCAAACCACATAACCACATTGCCTCCAAAAAAAATGCATCTGCTAGCCAACACACCATATTCTAGGCAAAAACATGTGTAGTACTACTATATGTGGTTAGGCATTAAATACCCATGTAAGATTATTTGTTGTCTATGATTGGGAATGAACTAGGAATACACTGCAAAAATTAGTTCCTAAAAAATTATATGTGTGACTTACAAAATGTTCACTATTTGAGTTGCCTACAAAAACACTTTGCGGTTCATGTTTAAAAAAAATCTAAGTTGCTTGGATGGTGACAGAAAATTGCTAGTATTTTATATATAGTTGCCTGACCATAAAAATGCAAAAAGTGTACACATTAACACAAAAAAGAACAAAAAGGTTTACCCACAGCCTGCCGTATTCACCCGGGCCCTACCTGTCCTTCTTCAAAACTTTGCCAATAAGATCTGAATTCCAAACCGATACTCTTGGAACTAAGCTAGGGATAGGTTCGTCAACATCCAATGAGTCCAGATACAAGAGATGCATGCAAAAAAAGAAAAAAAAGAAGAAATTCAGTTGTCGTTCATATAGTAAAAAATGTGAAAAAAATGATTACAAAATGCTAGCTTCTAGTTCAACTTACTGCAAGGTGAAACACACAGCAGCAAGCAGCATTTTTCTTGCCGCGGGACGATGTGAATGCAGCCTTCAGTTGGTCAACCACGAACTGACAAATGTTTGTGTCTTGAATACCATTGACATCCATCACAGCCGGGAAGCTCTTTGGTGAGATGCTAAGACTGGTTGATGGTGCAAGGAAGCAAGAAAAAGCAGCGGCTAACCAAGCACGTAGGAAGTCATCATCATAGGCTCCATCCATTCCATGGATCATTTTACACCATGCAGTGAGAGTTGGCGCATTCTTGCCTTGGATATTGAAGATCCTGTAGAACTCCTTTGTGATTTCAGGCCGAATCTCGTAGCACACCTTCCTCCCCCTGTTAGGTAGCCCCCATATCCTATGTACACTAGCTGCATCTACTGGGATCTTCCCCCTTTCTGGTATAACAATCTGTGACTTCTCCGGATCATAGTGCTTAATTATCCATTGGCTGAGGTCTCCGGGCATGCTGCCCGCTGCAATGTCCAATAAACCTCCAAACTCTCTATCAATGATAACCCCCTTCTGGAGAGGTACGAGAAGTTTATTCAGCTTGAAAAGCCTGGCGGGCGATGCCCTGTTTCTCTTATCCTAGGAGAAACAAAACAACGGATTATACATGGACAGTTAGGCAACTTGATAGCTCAACTTGGGCAAGTGTTGATCAAAAGTTGAGCAACTGTGTGTTACCTGGCTAGATCCGGTCTTTTGACGTTTTGCTTTCGGTGGTTGTCCCACACCAGTATCTTTTTCGGCATTTTCGTCGCCATCTGCAGAAACACTGGGATTGCTATTGATGTCCAGCGGACGTTTGCCACGGACAGCTATCTCCTTTCTTCCCCGCTGGCGGTACGAAAGAAAGGGTGTGCTTCTCTGGCCCTGCAAAAAGAAGACACAAAAAACAAGTTAAAAAAAGATATTAAAAAAGCAAAAATCTAAACTGAATTTTTTGAAAGAAAAATCGGACACACCTCTTGATGATCTTCAGTCGCAACCGATGGACCGGCATCAGGATTAACTGCATGCTGATCTCCTTCACTGCCCTTTTTTCTTGGTGCATCCATTAGTTCCTACTACGTTGATAGAAAAAAATTGCATAAAAATGACTTTTGAATATCGTCACACAAAATATTGGCAAAATCACATTAAAACCGGGCAAAAATCACCTTCAAAAATTGTGCGCATACAGAAAAAAAACAAAAAAAGCAATTCAGATAGGGGGTGTGTTGTTGCTGTTAACATAACAGAATCGTTCGTTGGCAAAAAACCGAGACATGTGTTGTCGTTAAAATAACAAATACAAATGACTTTTTGGATATACTGTCAAAACTCAAACACAAAAAAATCCAGGCACAGCCCAGGCAAAAACGCCTTAAAATGCACACCAAACATATACATTGCTAAGGATGCAGCAACATATCTAGATGCCCTATATAATGCTGCACATATTTCAGGAGGATGCTGAAACTAAAAACATCGATGAAAAAGCAATTTCGGCTTGAAAAACTGGCAACTACCATGCAGCCTACAGGCAAAAAAGGCCTGTAAAAATCCTGGCAACTCAACCTTAGTTGGGGGAACTATGCAACTGGGTATCAGTCTCATCAACCTCTCATATATCGGTCTCACCGTCATCTATCTCGCACGCAGAATATGCTAGATCCACAGATCCCAAACCCTAACCACGTCACAAACTGAGAAAACAACGACCCAGAATGCCTTGCCGCACATATTTCAGGAGGATGCTGAAACTAAAAACAGCGATGAAAAAGCAATTTCGGCTTGAAAAATTGGCAACTACCATGCAGCCTACAGGCAAAAAAGGCCTGTAAAAATCCTGGCAACTCAACCTTAGCTGGGGGAACTATGCAACTGGGTATCAGTCTCATCAACCTCTCATATATCGGTCTCGCCGTCATCTATCTCGCACGCAGAATATGCTAGATCCACAGATCCCAAACCCTAACCACGTCACAAACTGAGAAAACAACGACCCAGAATGCCTTGCCGCATCACGCACTTAGGAGGAGGGAAATCAACAACGAGGGCAGCTAGCAAATCCTACCTCATATAGCAAAGCAAAAATGAGAGAAAAGCGGGGGCGTGCTTACCGCGTCACGACCTGGACATACGAGTGTTGGTTGCTGAAGGTCGCGTCGCCGCTACAGCGAACCCACCGCCGCGTGTCACTCGCCTTCTCTTCCCTCCATGCCGCCGATGGAAGTGCCTCCGTCCGCTACCCCTGCAGCCGCAAATGAGCCGTGGATTCTGCACCCCCTTCCACCCCCTCCCTCCCGACGCCTCTGTCGCCTCCCGTACCTCAAAAAGTGCCGCTCCGCAAAAATCGAACGGAGAATCGCACCAAAATCACCGACGAGGAGTGGATTTATTGCGAGAAATCGGCGAGAGAGGAGGAGAAAAACGGCAGCGAGAGATGGGGAATTCCGGCGTGTGGAGCAGAGAGTGTGAGCAGTTTTCGAAATGCGAGCCGTTCAGTGGGATAGGGGACGGGTGCGGCGGAGTGGGCTAGTGGTAGGACCTGGAGGACAGCGAGGCACCTGTGCGGCGGTTCGGACAATGGAACACCTGGACGCGACGGCGAGCGCATGATTTGGATCCGACGGTTCGCGATGCCGTTTGCTCGGGACGTCTAACGAGCAAAGCTTTGCTTTTAAGAATTTGGGATCATTAAAACTGAGTAATACTACAAGGTCTACACACATGGAAACCAAACAAGACATCCAGAGAAACTTACAAACCTTGATGAACTGCGAAAAGGACCCCAAAACTGAAAATGATACAAACTCATCCATGGAGTCAATGCAGAGCCGGACGTCAGGCAATTCCCCTCAGTTCATTGCGCCGCCAAAAGTGGAGTGAAGCATCCACCAGTCCAAAATCAGGAAAGACACCTTCACAGACTAAGCTGCTTAACAGGCCGTTGAACCGGTCCCCCACATGCGATTGGACCGAGGCGTTGCGGCACGACCACCGAGGATTGACCCCATGCCCACCTAATCTCAACGACGTCGTCTTCATTCAACATGGTTGAAGAAGAAAGGCGTCGTCGCTTGCCTCCATCCACAAGCCCCACTTCAAGGCACCAATTTTTATTTATTTTTGCATAGCCCGACCACATCGCCACCATGGCAGACAATGAGCGCAGACCACCAACACCTACGCTCGCCGGATCTGAGGACCGCCGAGACACTTGAGCCACCTGCCCCTCGTCAACACTAGTTGAAGCACCGGTGAGATGGAAGAAGGACAATGTCATTTTATTATGACGCGACGCTATTCCCTCCACTGGATGAGCGTACCAAGGACAAAAGAAGCCAAACATAACTACATGCCTGAGCTGAAGTGCCGGGATCCCCACCTCAGCCGCCGCCGAAGCGGCAAATGGGGGCAGGGACCGGCGGCTTCGCCGGCGGAGGTAGGCGGCAGCGGTTTCTCCTCCCTGTTCGCTCACTCTGTGCATTCAGTTAATTCGGTTATGGTTCAGTTTATACGGGTTTTTGGTTTGTATGGTATTAATACTTCGGTAATACGATTTGGTTTCGGTATATGTTAAATTAAGTTGAAGTGAATTTGAAAATGATGTAATAGTAATTTACAAATTTATGACTCAAAATATATACTATTCATATACGTAAGGGTATGTGCATGCATGTATTCATACCTTAGTGGTTATGGACGTGCTTAACATTTTTCTAGAGAAAAACTAGCAGAGATGCGCACGATTGCATGCATGGCAACCGATCGGCGATGACTGTGTTCTGTTTGTTAACAGCGGCTGGTCGGCCAACAATCTCCATAGCTGCATATAGTTTGTGGAACCTTTTTTTTTGCGGGGTGTATAGTTTATGGAACTGAACCAATCATTTATATATGATCATTGCGAACTAACCTATGATTAGATGGTTAGAGGGACTGTGGTATCCCTACTCCATCAGGGTTCAAATCCTGATACTCGCATTTATTTCTGGATTTATTTCAAGATTCTGGCGATGCGCATTTAGTGGAAGAAGACGTTTCCGTTGACGACGAGGTGACTACGATGACTTCGTAAATTTCAAGATGATATGGCGGCTCAGTCTTTCGAAGGTGCTCATAGAGGTAGGGTGTGCGTGTGTGGAATGAGTGTATGCGCGTGTATATGAACGCTTGCGTTTGTACTGTGTTAAAAAAACCTTATATATATATATGATCATTCAAAAAAAAAGAAAAACTCCACTTATATATGATCAGCACTTGAACAGTCTGCATCCCTTTCACGTATTTACAATCGATGCAGCGGGCAAGGCACGTGCACCTGTCCGAACGAGGGAATCCGACGTGCGGTGCTTCCACGATGCCGCCAGAGACAAACATCCAACAAATAAAAGATCCGGCTCACGACACGAAGCAACCGTGCGGATGCAACGTCCGGCTCTGCATTGTTCCTGTCCGTGCATGCACGTCACGAGCAATTCACATCCGGCCGTACGTATCAATCGGAAGGAAAGCTCGGCCCAACAGCTGCCAAACAAAAGGACGTGCTCTCTGTTAACTACTTCCTTCATTTCAAAATAAATAACCCAATTTTATACTAATTTTATGTTTGATGAAAATAGTCAACAAAACTACTACTCAACGACCCATATCAAGCTTAATTTCCTACCTAGACCGGACAAGATGACAAGGGCAACAGCACGAATTTTAGTGTGACTGCCCGCGCGTATGATGAATTTGTTTTTCAAGTACTCCCTCTGCAACTAAACATAAGAGCATTTAGATTACTAATAAAGTAGTGATCTAAGAAAATACAAGAGCGTCTTTAGTGATCCAAACACTTGCATATAGAAGTACATTATCTTTTAAAATACAAGACAAGATAAAATAAATCATACGATCCTATGTTTTCTAAACAATCACGATACTCAACAATTAGCTTCCCCTCACGTACCTTTCTTTTTGAGGAACCTCAAGTACCCACAGAGCAACTTCAACGGGGCTACTTATTTTGTCCGCGGGTGTCCGTTTGAGTCGGTGCGGACAGAAAAGTCGGCCCAACGCGCCAACCCAAACGGACGTGTGTCCGCTTTTCGTCCGCCTGTCGACCCATTCCCGGCCCATTTTTAAGCCGGATTTGCATCGGCGCGGACACGAGACGGACGCGCGCGCGCTCGCCTTCTCCCCCTGACCAGCTGTTCGGTGGCAGCTGTTGGGGAACGCAGTAATTTCCAAAAAAAAATCCTACGGACACGCAAGATCATGGTGATGCATAGCAACGAGAGGGAAGAGTGTTGTCCACGTACCCTCGTAGACCGTAAGCGGAAGCGTTATGACAACGCGGTTGATGTAGTCGTACGTCTTCACGATCGACCAATCCTAGTACCGAAAGTATGGCACCTCCGCGTTCTGCACAAGTTCGGCTCGGTGCCGTCCCACGAACTCACGATTCAACAGAGTGTTGAGGGAGAGCTCCGTCAGCACGACGGCGTGATGACGGTGATGATGATGCTATCGGAACAGGGCTTCGCCTAAGCACCGCTACGATATGACCGAGGTGGATTATGGTGGAGGGGGGCACCGCACACGGCTAAAAGATCAATGATCAACTTGTGTGTCTATGGGGTGCCCCCTCCCTCGTATAAAAGGAGTGGCGGAGGGGGAGGGCCGGCCCTCTATGGCGCGCCCTGGAGGAGTCCTACTCCCTCCGGAAGTAGGACCCCCCTTCCCTAGTTGGACTAGGAGAGAAGGAAGGGGGAGAGAGGGAGGAAGGAAAGGGGGGCTTCGCCCCCCTTCCTAGTCCAATTTGGACCAGAGGGGGAGGGGGCGCGGCCTGCCCTGGCTGCCTCTCTCCCTCCCTCTCTCCACTAAAGCCCATTAGGGCCCATATACTCCCCGGGGGGTTCCAGTAACCCCCTGGTACTCCGGTATATGCTCGAACTCACTCGGAACCTTTCCGATGTTCAAACACAGGCTTCCAATATATCGATCTTTATGTCTCGACCATTTCGAGACTTCTCGTCATGCCCGTGATCACATACGGGACTCTGAACAACCTTCGGTTCATCAAAACACATAAAATCATAATACGGATCGTCACCGAACGTTAAGCGTGTGGACCCTACGGGTTCGAGAACTATGTAGACATGACCGAGACACGTCTCTGGTCAATAACCAATAGCGGAACCTGGATGTTCATATTGGCTCCCACATATTCTACAAAGATCTTTATCGGTCAAACCGCATAACGATATACGTTGTTCCCTTTGTCATCGGTATGTTAATTGCCCGAGATTCGATCGTCGGTATCTCAATAAATAGTTCAATCTCATTACCGACAAGTCTCTTTACTCGTTCCGTAATGCATCATCCCACAACTAACTTATTAGTCACATTGCTTGCAAGGCTTATATTGATGTGCATTACCGAGAGGGCCTAGAGATACCTCTCCGACAATCGAAGTGACAAATCCTAATCTCGATCTATGCCAACTCAACAAACACCATCGGAGACACCTGTAGAGCACCTTTATAATCACCCAGTTATGTTGTGACGTTTGGTAGCACACAAAGTGTTCTTTCGGTATTCGGGAGTTGCATGATCTCATAGTCATAGGAACATGTATAAGTTATGGAGAAAGCAATAGCAAAAAACTAAACGATCATCGTGCTAAGCTAACGGATGGGTCAAGTCAATCACATCATTCTCTAATGATGTGATCCTGTTAATCAAATGACAACTTATGTCTATGGTTAGGAAACATAACCATCATTGATTCAACGAGCTAGTCAAGTAGAGGCAAACTAGTGACACTCTGTTTGTTTATGTATTCACACATGTACTAAGTTTCCGGTTAATACAATTCTAGCATGAATAATAAACGTTTATCATAATATTAGGAAATATAAATAACAATTTTATTATTGCCTCTAGGGTATATTTCTTCAGCAGCCTCCACCATCCCCCCCAAAACCCTCCCGCCCGCGCGCTCTCCTGTCGCCCGCCATGGACGACGACCTTGCCGCCGCCGCCTCGCCTCCCTCGCCTCGTCCGGCATGACGACCGCCCCCACTGGCAAAGGCAAGCCTCGTGCCCCCTGCAAGACCGCCGCCGTGCCCAAGCCGAAGAAGAAGCTGACGCCCGAAGAGCGGGCAAGGGAGTCTGCGAAGAGAAAGGGTCGGAGGCACGCGGCTGTCGTGGGAGCAAGTCTGACAGTAAGAATATTGTGTACGTAGGAGGAGGCAAGGTCCTATCTACGGCAAGGTTGTGCACGCAAGATTTACGAGTTCAGACCCTTCTCACAGGAAGTAATAGCCCCACGTCTCGGTGCCCGGAGGCTCGGTCGACTGGATTATGCGTGAAAGTTACAAGGGATGCGAACCCTTGTGCCAGAGGGGAGGAGTGGCTTATATAGAGTGCGTCACCCCTTCACATGCCTCAGTTACACAGGGTTTAATGTATGTTAAGACAGAGATGTTACCGGTAACGCCTGCTATAATGACTATTAATGACCTTTAAGGCTATGGAGTGAACGCCTCACCATTGCCATCCAGAGGTGGCTTTAGATCTTCTGTATTCCGAGTGATTCTCCGACGGTCGAGTGACTCTATCTTGGTCGAGTGGAATTGGGGTATACGAGTGGGATAGCTGGTCGAGTGGATTGCACTCCAAGGCGATTTCAGTCGGTGCCTTATGTTGTACTTTCAATGTTCTTGACTCTAGGGCAGTTGATAACCCACAAGTATAGGGGATCGCAAGAATTTTCGAGGGTAGAGTATTCAACCGAAATTTATTGATTCGACACAAGGGGAGTGAGGGAGTCCGGGATTAGGGGGTCTCCAGACAGCCGGACTATATCCTTTGGCCGGATTGTTGGACTATGAAGATACAAGATTGAAGACTTCGTCTCGTGTCCGGATGGGACTCTACTTGGCGTGGAAGGCAAGCTAGGCAGTACGGACATGGATATCTCCTCCTTTGTAACCGACCTTGTGTAACCCTAACCCTCTCCGGTGTCTATATAAACCGGAGGGTTTTAGTCCGTAGGACAACAGACAATCATACCATAGGCTAGCTTCTAGGATTTAGCCTCTCCGATCTCGTGGTAGATCAACTCTTGTAATACTCATATCATCAAGAATAAATCAAGCAGGACGTAGGGTTTTACCTCCATCAAGAGGGCCCGAACCTGGGTAAAACATCGTGTCCCCTGCCTCCTGTTACCATCCGCCTAGACGCACAGTTCGGGACCCCCTACCCGAGATCCGCCGATTTTGACACCGACATTGGTGCTTTCATTGAGAGTTCCTCTGTGTCGTCGCCGTTAGGCTTGATGGCTCCTACGATCATCGATAGAGATGCAGTCTAGGGTGAGACTTTTCTCCCCAGACAGATCTTTGTGTTCGGCGGCTTCGCACTGTGGGCCAACTCGCTTGGCCATCTGGAGCAGATCGAAAGTTACGCCCCTGGCCACCATGTCAGGTTTGGAAGTTTAAATTACACGGCCGATGCCCGCGGAGACTTGATCTTCGTCAGATTCGAGCCTCGGCCTTGTGCGCCACGCGGTCACGATGGATACGATTTAGCTCTGCCATCGGACCGTATTCAGGAGATCGCATTGGTAGCCGCTCCGAGCCTCAATTCGGAGCCAGTCGCGCCATCCATGGACGGGTGGATAGACCCCGTTACGGAGGTCGTATCCTCAGCGGCGATCGAGCCAAATATCGACCTTACCCTTCACAAGAGCCGTGTTGCCATACTGCCGGATCCTTCCTCGGCCACGGACTCCGAACCGCCTGCGCCCGTGCCTATCAAATCCGACTGGGCGCCAATCATGGAGTTCACCTAAGCGGATATCTTTCAGCACTCGCCCTTCGGCGACATACTGAATTCATTAAAGTCTCTCTCCTTGTCAGGAGAGTCCTGGCCGAACTATGTCCGGCAGGATTGGGATGCGAATGACGAAGAAATTTGCCGCCTACCCACCACCCACTTAGTAGCCACTGTCGGTGACTTAACCGACATGCTCGACTTCGACTCCGAAGACATAGACGGTATGAACGACGATGCAGGAGACGAACAGGAACCACTGCCCACAGGGCACTGGACGCCCACTTCATCACATGACGTATACATGGTGGACACACCAAAAGAAAACGACGACGAGGAACGGAAGGACGCAACGAAGGGTTGTCCCCTCGAGAAGCAGTCAAAGCGGCGGCGTAAGAGCCACTCCAAATCCCGCCTCGGCAGAAACAACGATCATATAGACCCAGCGTTAGAGCAGGGTGAACCATCGCCGGACCACGGCAACACGGAGAATCAAACCGAACAACCCGACTCTGTCAAAGATAATAGTCCGAACGACATCACACCGGACAGACACCCGAAGCAACAGAATGCCCGTCAAAGGCTTGTTGCCACTGCGAGGAGTCTAAAAAAGCAGAAGCAAAGGCTCAAGGCTGCGCAAGACACACTCAGAATCAGATGGAGTAAAGTACTCAACACAGCAGCGAAGTACGGTGGTAATCGCCCCACCAAGAGCTACCCGAAGCAGAAGTTGCTACCTGAATTCGATGAGGAGGCCTTAGATCCCCCGCAACCAAAAATTAAAACGGCCATCTGGCCGGATAGATGACGTCACGACCAACATAGAGCGGCAAACAACGCCGCACATAAGCCAATATGCGATCCACGCGAGGGCTCGCATCAAAAGGACGGCGCAACCAGATCCATCTATGGACCACGCAAGCGCGCTCCAGCATACGATGCAACACAAAAAACATCCGAACAACGTGGTACACCTAGATACAGGGGTGCCGCACACCCCCTATGTTTCACCGACGAGGTGCTGGACCATGAATTTCCAGAGGGATTCAAACCCGTAAACATAGAGGCATACGACGGAACAACAGACCCTGGGGTCTGGATTGAGGACTATATCCTCCATATCCATATGGCTCGAGGAGATGATCTCCACGCCATTAAGTATTTACCCCTCAAACTCAAAGGGACATCTCGGCACTGGCTTAAAAGCCCCCCCGAAAACTCCATTGGAAGCTGGGAAGAGCTCGAAGATGCTTTTCGGGAAAATTTTCAAGGGACTTATGTCCGACCTCCGGATGCGGACGATTTGAGTCATATAACTCAACAGCCCGGAGAGTCAGCCCGAAAGCTTTGGAACAGGTTTCTTACTAAAAAGAACCAAATAGTCGACTGTCCGGACACCGAAGCCTTGGCAGCTTTTAAGCACAGCGTCTGAGACGAATGGCTTGCCAGACACCTCGGCCAAGAAAAGCCGAGAACAATGGCAGCATTAACAAGCTTCATGACCCGCTTTTGCGCGGGCGAGGACAGCTGGCTAGCCCGATGCAGCACCAGCGACCCAAGTACATCCGAAGTTAGAGATGAAAACGGGAAATCACGACGCAGCAAAAATAATAAGCGCCAGAATAAAGAAGACATCCCGAAGAGCACAGCGGTAAACGCCGGATTCAGAAGCTCTCGGCCAGGTCAGCAAAAGCCGTCCTCTAAAGGCGCCAGAGATGAGCTGTCCAGCCTAAACAAAATTCTGGACCAAATATGTCAGATCCATAGCACCCCTGGTAAACCCGCTAATCATACCCATAGAGAATGTTGGGTCTTCAAGCAGTCCGGCAAGCTCAACGCCGTACACAAGGGGGGGATACACCAAGCGAAGACGAGGATGAGCCTCTCAAGCAAGACAGTGGGGAACAAAAGAAATTTCCACCAGAAGTCAAAACAGTAAACGTGTTACACGTGATCAAGGGGAGAAACAAAGCGGCACTCCTAGAGAAATATGCCCAAGGGCCTATCACCGCGGAGTCCTGCCACTGGTCGTCTCAACTGATCACTTTCGACCATCGGGATTACTCTGCAAGTATCTGGCATGCAGGATGGGCTGCCTTGGTATTAGACCCAATAATTGATGGATACCTCTTCACACGAGTCCTGATGGACGGTGGTAGCAGTCTAAACCTGATATATCAGGACACAGTCCGCAAAATGGGGATAGACCAAACAAAAATTCACCACAGCAATACTACCTTTAGAGGAGTAACGCCAGGCTCAGGGGCTCATTGCACGAGCTCCCTGCTACTAGAGGTTATATTCGGCTTCCCCGATAACTTCCGTAGCGAAAATTTAACCTTCCACGTTGCTCCGTTCCAAAGTGGCAATCAAGCACTACTTGGACGCGAAGCTTTCGCTCACTTTAATGCAACACCGCATTACGCTTCCGCAAAATGGAAATACTGAGCGATCCCTGCGCGCCGAAGAGAGTGCGGCTGCCTTGGCAGCCGCACACTAAAACGGCCTCACCAACTAAAGCATTCGATAGGTCGTCAAGACCACAGACACGGTTAGACGAGTCCGGCACAGCTATATGTAATTCATACAGGTTTGATGGCCACACCCCTATCACAAATACAAGGGGCTCAACGAGCGCAGACAAGTGGCAATTTTTTACTCATCTTGAATTGTACATGGTTTCTTTAATATAACCTACCTTTTTGCACGACAACTTTTCACCTAAGTTCCTCTCTTTTACAGATGACCATCGTGCTACACCCGTCCAGGATACGGCACAACGGAGACACAGGCGCAGACATGCAGCAGGGACCCGTTCCAAGGATTCTTTTTAGATTAAGACCCTGCGTAAACCTTTCTTACTGTCTCTTGTTGATACACATCCCTCGGATTCTCACTACTATTGAGAAGGATGCTGACGTCTTGTCATGTGGCCACGTTAGAATAATGCACATACCTGGACACCAGGGGCTTCTTATAAAGGGCACTGTTTAGGCCCGGTTTATACCATAAAGACCGAATACCTTAGGGAGTGTTCGGCGTCGCGAGTTTGGCCTTATATGCATCAGCTCCGGATCATGTCTTTGGTCAAATGTTGGGTTTGCCCGGCTCCTGTGTTTTGCTGCCTTACGTTCCCCTCTATCGGCTAAGGCGGCACCAGGAGAACTACTGCGATTGTGCCCTGGTTCATCCGGACGAGCACCTCAGTAGAGAAAGCCGAAAACTGACTGTCATGATATAGCGTGAGACTGGTCAACCACTCGATGACCTATCGAAATCTTAGAATTCCTCCGCCTTAACGAAGGGCCGTTTCCCGGCCAGGTATGCACGCAACCCAAATTCGGGTGAGTGCGGAGCCACCAGGGGCTATATAGTAGCCCCACTGTCAAACTCCTATGGCTAAGTGAAAGTGTTAAAGCATTATAGTCCGGTTGCCTAGTTCGCTGCGCTATCACCTCCTTATTAGGACCAAGACGTTGGATTAAGTGTGAATACGCATCTTCTGCCAACACCCCTGCATTATACGCGTGGGGGCTGAAGCCGACGACTGCAATCTTTCAGGTTATACACATGTATACATAAACGGCCGCACAGGAGGCATCATAATACTTTCGGGCACAAGTATAAATACAGCCTTGATAAATTCAATAAAACATTGTTTTTACAATGGGAATACATGTCACTCAAACATAATATTTTTCGAGCACTGGACCTCTATCAAACGAGCACCCTCAATAACTTCTTCAAAATAGTGCTTGGCAGCCACTTGGCCTATGGCCGAACCCTGCGCCGCAACAGTGGCAGCATCCATCTCCGCCCAGTATGCTTTGACACGGGCAAAGGCCATCCGCGAGTCTTCTATACACACCGACCTTTTCATCACATTGATGCACAACACCGCACCAAGGAACTGCTGCACTAAGCTGAAATAGCTGTTCGGCTTCGGCTTCTCCGGCCACAAATGATCTACGACGGACCTCATGGCATGTCCGGACAATCTATTGAGTTCGGCCCATTCGGCAAGCTGATCAGTTAGTGGAAGCGGACGCTCTGGAATGTTAAACTGCGACCAGAATAGCTTGTCCACTTCACGATCTGTTTGATCTCGGAAGTATTCGGCCGCATCGACAGCGCTCGCCGCCAAGTCCATATATGCGTCTGCCGAACTCCACAGCCGACCCAGAGGGGCATACCGCGGATCTCCGAACTTCCTTCGCAGCATAAAGGGCTTCCCAGCCGCAATATCCCCGGCTTCACGTAGTTCCTCCTTCTTCGCTCTCGTGGCAGAGCGGGTGTCCTTGGTCGCCATTGTGGCCTTATCAAGGTCCATCGCCCTCTCCCGGTTTTCTTCTTCGAGGAACTGGCAACGGTCGGCAGTGTCTTTTAACTTTACAGCCATCTTGGCCATTTTATCTTTGCTCTCGCAATGTGCAGCCTTTTCGGCTCTCAACTCTTCGGCCTCCTTTATAGCGGCCGCATTACTAATCCTTGCTTGTTCCTTGGCTCGGGCAAGTTCCGTCCGAAGGGTTTCCATGGTGGCATCTCCATCTGCAGTCACAACATATTAAAGATACCGGCGTTACACTGCTCTTCCTATGTGACATTCACCGGAAAATATCACTTACCCTATGCCTCATCAAGCCGCTTGTTAACAAGCTCGATGTCGGCATCTGCCGCTTTAGTTCGGCAAACTCATTAGTCCAGCTAGCCACCAGAGCTTCAACCACCTGCACATGAAGGCGGTCTGGTTATTACCTGGGACTACGATCCTCTGTTTGCCGCTGTTCTCGACGACAACCAGAGTCTGAGGGGCTACTATCTACATAAGGCACGCCTAAAAATGTGTGGTACTATCACAAATGTATATCATTTCATGTACCTCAAAACCCGTCAGTAGACTCATAAAGGCTTCATGCAACCCGCTTTCGGAAGACAAAATCCTTGCAATCACCGTACCCATCAATGTACGGTGTTCTTCTGAGACAGTTGCTCGCTCTAGCAGATCCCTCAGTGCGTCCGACCGCATACCAGACGGTGCCGGATTCTTTTGGTTGCTCTCTTCAAGAGCCGGATACTGGGGACTTCGGGCGACCATAGGATTATCTTCTGGCCTCACCTGATCCAGCGAGGCCCTAAGTGATGACACTTCAAGGTCGCCCGCTTCTTGAGCGGGGGAGTCTGGGGGAGGTGTTTCGCTCTCCATCATCTCCGGAAGAAGATCCCCCGAAGACGAGCTCAGCTGAGAAGGGCTAAGATCCGAACTGCAAGATAAATTCTTCGGTTATTTTCCTCAGAGGTAAGGTAGTATATCTTCACTATTAAAGTACTTTTTGATTACTTACAGCTCGTTAGAGGGCTGATCTCCGCGCGGACTTTGTGCGGCAAGAGCACCCTCCAAGGCAGGACCCTCTGGTGGAGATTTCTTCTCCCATTTGGAAACCTTGGTTTCCGGGTCTTCGGAGGTAGTCCTCTTCCTTCCCCGGGGTGAGAGAATGTTAGATTCCTCCCCTTGGTTATCCTCCCTCACGGAGGCACTCGTTCCCTCGGTCGGAATAGGTAGCGGTGGAGGCCCGCTTTCGCCCTCTTTATTCCCCCCTCTATCTTCCTTTGAGGGCTCCGGCAAGGTGCTAGCTCGAGCATCTTTTCCAGTACCGGATTGTCCAAACCCTCAGGAAGGGGGGCCGAACACCGAATCATCTTCACCTTTGTTAACCAGTCCTGGTCAAAGAGCGATTTCTCAGAATGACGTCATGATAAATGAAAGACGGTGTGTTCGGCTAGAGGATTACTTACTTGGTCGGCGGTGCGGTTGCTGCTCAGGCCCATGTCCTCGGTAGTATCCGGACACTCTATTTGGGGTCCAAAGAATGATTTATACATCTCCTCATGCGTCAGGTCAAAGAAATTCTGAATAGTGCGCGGTCCTTCTGGGTTGAACTCCCACATGCGGAGGGGCCGGCGTTTGCAAGGCTGGACTCAACGAACCAGCATGACTTGCACCACCATAACCAGACTGAAATCTCCTTCGAAGAGATCTTGAATGCAGCTCTGCAGTATAGGCATGTCCTTGGCTGGACCCCAGCTCAGCCCTCTGCTAATCCATGACATCAGTTGTGGTGGAGGGCCCGAGCGGAAAGCAGGGGCAGCCACCCACTTGGCACTTCTGGGAGCTGTGATGTAAAACCACTCCCGTTGCCATAATCCGGACACCGCTGGAAAGGAACCCTTTGGCCATGGAGCTCCAGCGATTTTGCTTATTAATGCGCCTCCGCACGCTACATGCTGCCCCTCGACCATCTTCGGCTTCACGTCAAAGGTCTTGAGCCACAGGCCGAAGTGAGGGGTAATGCGGAGGAAGGCCTCACATACGACAATAAATGCCAAGATGTGGAGAAAGGAGTCCGGGGCTAGATCATGGAAATCTAGCCCGTAATAGAACATCAAACCCCTAATGAAGGGATCCAGAGCGAGGCCTAGACCTCGGAGGAAGTGGGAGACAAACACAACGTTCTCGTTGGGTTCAGGAGTAGGGACGACCTGCCCTCGGGCAGGCAGCCGATGCGAAACCTCGGCGGTCAGGTATCTGGCCTCCCTCAACTTCTTGATATCCTCTTCCATAACGGAGGAGGGCATCCACCGGCCTTGAAGGCTAGATCCGGACATGATTGAAGGTCCTAAGCACCTGACCTGGGCTTTGGGTGTTAGAACTCGAGGCGGGGGAAGGATTCGATTGAGCACGGGAGGAAAAAAAGTAAAAGCCTCGTCCCATTATAAAGAGGGTGAATATCAAGCGTCCTCCTAATGACTGTTTGGGACTTGCCTAAAATCTAGGAGTCCTAGGAATGGTTGGGTTACCCACGCCCGTATTGATGAGAATTCCGTAATAAGGGGGACACGATCTCTGCTTTGACAAGACGTGTCAAAAAACTGCCTTGTGTTATGTGCGGGGCTAGTTAAAGGAAACGGTTCAAATAATCACCGGGCCATGGCTTAATGTCATGTTGCCAAAACGTGTCAGCAGATTATATTTGTGGAAATATTATTATCTCTGCGGAGATATGTGGAACTTGTTTTGCAGGGTCAGACACTATCCTTTTATTTGAACTCTTCTATGGTATATTCAGAGGAGGAACCCACCTTGCAATGCTGAAGACAACACTGCGCGCCAGACTCATCGTCATTGAAGCCTGGTTCAGGGGCTACCGAGGGAGTCCAGGATTAGGGGGTCTTCGGACAGCCGGACTATATCCTTTCGCCGGACTGTTGGACTATGAAGATACAAGATTGAAGACTTCGTCTCGTGTCCGGATGGGATTCTACTTGGCGTGGAAGGCAAGCTAGGCAGTACGGATATGGATATCTCCTCCTTTGTAACCGACCTTGTGTAACCCTAACCCTCTCCGGTGTCTATATAAACCGGAGGGTTTTAGTCCGTAGGACAACAGACAATCATACCATAGGCTAGCTTCTAGGGTTTAGCCTCTCCGATCTCGTGGTAGATCAACTCTTGTAATACTCATATCATCAAGAATAAATCAAGCAGGACGTAGGGTTTTACCTCCATCAAGAGGGCCCGAACCTGGGTAAAACATCGTGTCCCCTGCCTCCTGTTACCATCCGCCTAGACGCACAGTTCGGGACCCCCTACCCGAGATCCGCCGGTTTTGACACCAACAGGGAGCCAAAGAATAGTCTCATGTTTTAGCAGCTGAGTTGTCAATTCAACCACACTTGGAAACTTAACATCTGCAACAAGGTATTTAGTAGCAAAGTAATATGATTGTAGTGGTAAGGATAGCAAAAGTAACGGTAGCAAAAGTAATATTTTGGGGTTTTGTAGTGATTGTAACAGTAGCAACGGAAAAGTAAATAAGCGAAGAACAATATATGGAAAGCTCGTAGGCATTGGATCGGTGATGGAGAATTATGCCGGATGCGATCGATCATGTAACAGTCATAACCTAGGGTGACACAGAACTAGCTCCAGTTCATCAATGTAATGTAGGCATGTATTCCGTATATAGTCATACGTGCTTATGGGAAAGAACTTGCATGACATCTTTTGTCCTACCCTCCCGTGGAAGCGGGGTCCTATTGGAAACTAAGGGATATTAAGGCCTCCTTTTAATAGAGTACCAGACCAAAGCATTAATACATAGTGAATACATGAACTCCTCAAACTACGGTCATCACCGCTAAGTATCCCGATTATTGTCACTTCGGGGTTAACGGATCATAACACATAATAGGTGACTATAGACTTGCAGAATAGGATCAAGAACTCTCATATATTGATGAAAACATAATAGGTTCAGATCTGAAATCATGGCACTCGGGCCCTACTGACAAGCATTGAGCATAGCAAAGTCATACAACATCAATCTCAGAACATAGTGGATACTAGGGATCAAACCCTAACAAAACTAACTCGATTATATGATAAATCTCATCCAACCCATCACCGTCCAGCAAGCCTACGATGGAATTACTCACACATGGCGGTGAGCATCATGAAATTGATGATGGGGGAAGGTTGATGATGACGATGGCGACAGATTCCCCTCTCCGGAGCCCCGAACGGACTCCAAATTAGCCCTCCCGAGAGAGTTTAGGGCTTTGCGGTGGCTCCGTATCGTAAAACATGATGAATCCTTCTCCTTGGTTTTTTTCTCCCTGAAAGTGAATATATAGAGTCAAGGTTAAGGTCGGTGGAGCATCAGGGGGCCCACGAGGTAGGGGGCGCGCCCCCACCCTCGTGGACAGGTGGAGCCCCCCCTGACGAGGATTCTTTTTCCAGTATTTTTTTATATATTCCAAAATAATTCTCCGTTGATTTTCAGGTCATTCCGAGAACTTTTATTTCTGCACAAAAATAACACCATGGCAATTCTGTTGAAAACAACGTCAGTCTGGGTTAGTTCCATTCAAATCATGCAAGTTAGAGTCCAAAAGAAGGGCAGAAGTGTTTGTAAAAGTAGGTATGACAGAGACGTATCAGCAGTGTCCTTGGGTAGGGTGTCTAGGACATGCCTATGACCCTACCCTAGGTACATGTCATTGTCATTAGCCCCCGAATGGATTGAGGTCAGAGTGAAGAAGGGTTAAAGTTGGTTCCGTCTCGATTCCATGCTTCGGAGGCATTTCACCGGAGTCTGGTAATCGTGCTGAAGCTTCAACCTCGTTTCAGTCGCCTTGATCAATTCAGAGGTTGTCGAGTGAATTAGGCTGATAATTTTCGAGTGTTATTCTGGTGTGAACTCTTCGGTGCGATTGGTTGCTTTGCGATTCCTAGATCCCACGAGATTCGAAATTTTAGAGAAGCACATGAGACGGAGCGTGCTACAGTAATCGGAGCGGGAAGACAGGGGCGCCTCGATCCCCGTGCCGCCTTTTTCGCCATGTATCGGCTGAGCAACTCCTGGATTACTTTTGTGCCTCCCTACTAAACTGATAGCAAGGCACACATCAGGTATGGTACACAACATTGCATACATGATAGAGCCTATGGCTGAAGCATAGGGAATACCTTTCATTTTCTCTCTATCTTCTGCAGTGGTCTGGCATTGAGTCTGACTCAACTTCACACCTTGTAATACAGGCAAGAACCCTTTCTTTGCCTGATCCATTTTAAACTTTTCAAAACTTTATCAAGGTATGTGCTTTGTGAAAGTCCAATTAAGCGTCTTGATCTATCTCTATAGATCTTGATGCCTAATATATAAGCAACTTCACCGAGGTCTTTCATTGAAAAACTCTTATTCAAGTATCCTTTTATGCTATTCAGAAATTCAATATCATTTCCGATCAACACTATGTCATCTACATATAATATTAGAAATGGTACTGAGCTCCTATTCACTTTCTTGTAAATACAGGCTTCTCCAAAAGTCTGTATAAAACCATATGCACTACTAGGGAAAAGCCTATACACAGAATTTTACCAGTAGCACTGTATAAAATCAAGCGCTGCTGCTACTTAGTAGCAGCGCGCATAAATAAACCGCGGTACTGCTATGACTTTAGCAGTAGCGCGTACTAGTGAAAAGCGCTGCTGCTACATTTGAACTGGGCGCACATGGCTAGCCCAACCTAGCAGTAGCGCGTATAATGGCCCAGAGCTACTGCTAATCTCCTTAGTTGCAGCGCGCTTACGTGTAAAGCGCTGCTGCTAACGGAAATAAAATAAAGTGAAAAACAAGTAGAAAAGTAAATGAAAATGAAAGAAATAGAAAAAAGAGAAAGGGAAAAAATAAAATGTAAAGAAAAATAAAAGAAAAAAGGGAAAAAGGAGAAAGGAATAGCAGTAGCGGGTTCTGCAGAAAATCGCTATAGCTGCAGCATGTATTCCAGAACGCGCTGTAGCTAACGTAGCAGTAGCGCCCTTTCTGGAACGCGCTACTGGTACTTCTGACTTAACCATGTGGTTCGTCCTTCCCCACGGCCACTTCATCCCCCAAATCAACTCCACTCTCGCCGCCGCCGTCGCCCCTCGGCCGCCGCGCGCTCTCCCCATGCCGCCCCGACCCCAGATTCAACGCTGGCCCCGCCCCCGACCTCAACGCCGCCCGGGATGCCGCCCCCGACCCCGACCTCAATGCCGCCCCGGACGCCGCCCCCGCCCCCCCGACCTCAACGCCGCCCCGGAGCCCCGACCACGACCTCGACGCCGCCTGCCCCTCCCTCGTCGCAGGCACCCGAGGTGAGCACGCCCGCTCCTCCCTCTCCCCTACCTCTGCCTAGGGTTTCTACCTCCATCAAATTAGTTAGGGTGGAAACGAATCGGATGCGGATGCGGCTCAAATCAGTTAGGGTTCATGTAAGGGTGGAAACAAATCAAATTTCTAAGATGAATCATAAAACGAGTAAAATTTGACCACTTATTTCACTTTATAGTTGGATAATTGGAATATCCGCTACCACTTTCCACCCCTATAGGTTCATCAAATTAGATGGTAATTAGGGCAGTAGTTCTTAGGTACTAATTAGTTAGTAAGAACTAGGTACTAATTAGGTACTAGAATATTTTTATTTATAGTAAGTTTATTTTTAGTAAGAACTAGTTGAATTAATAGAACTAGTTAGTAAGAACTTGTTGCTATTTTTTTAGTTAAAGCTATTTTCCCGCATCGACGTGGACGATGCCTATCCCGCATCCTCGTCGTCGAGTCGGCGGAGGACGACACCTGCTTGACCAGATGGGCCATGTCCGGGACTGGGCTCCGCCGGGGTGGTACTGGGAGGCGCTACCTACCGGGGGCGCAGGTTGGTGAGGAGCCAGCTTGGCGTTGACCCGAACCTTCTTTGGTGGCGGTCGCGTGGGCAAATGACGGTCCAGAGGCTCGAGGACTCCGCGGAGGTGGTGCGTCACCGTGTCAGTGAGGAGGACGCGCACGTCCATCGCTACTTGTTTGCGTTGGAGCACAGGTTCTCCAATACCTGGCAGGTTCTCCAGGGATCTCACTGGAGCTATGATCCCGTGATGGTTCCTTCTCTGTGGGTGTCCACCGCCCGCGCCGATACCCGTCGTGTGCTAGGGTTTTAGTTGTACTAGTGATATTATATGTATGACACTATTCGGGATGTATTAGTGATAATATTCGACGATGTACGGACGCATGAGATGATTTACTTTTGCTTATTGAATGCATGCTAATTTGAGTCTTATAAGATATTTTGAAATGTATATCTTGTGTTGCTATGTTTGCAGGTTACACCTCCGAGTGGCCTATGTTTTGCCGGAGTGTTGATTCATTTCCGTTCCGGCAAATTTCAGGCGCTCGATATATCCTATTTTAGCAAAGGTCATGCCGGATTTTTCCGTGAATTTTGGCATGACTTTTGCCAGAATATGTAGGAAATATCGAGTGCCCCGGATTTGTGTGTTGAGTATCCTGGTAGTTGTCTTCTATCGATTTTCAATTAATGTTTTAACTATGAACATAGGAAATGTGTGACGACAAAAAGGATTTCGGTATTTGCAAGTACTGCGAAGACGAGCGCGGCCTGTGCGATGGAATCTTCCTAGATGATGATAGGCGCTTCAGCATCAAGCTGGACGAGAACTTCGAAGTGGATACAGTAAGTCACAATGACAAGTCTTTTTTCGTAATTAAGCATGACATCTGCTTCATTTGCTTCAACTTATTTTTTTTACTATTCTACTAGCGTATCCCCTGCCATGCAAGAGTTTTTGTATTGGATAAGATAGGTTTCAGTCATACTATGGAGGTAAAGAAAGTTTATTTGAAGACCGAGCATGGTTATATTTTCCACGCAAAATTATACAATTCAGACGACTACACCTATTTTGGATGCAAAACATGGCGAGCACTATGCAAGACTTATGCATTTCAACTTGATATGGTTATCACCTTTGATATTCGTCCAGAAGATGATATTGAAGGTAATACCGACATCTGGGTCGATGTGCAGACGCCTCCAGTTACACCAAAATGTAAGTTTCTCAACCATATTTATGTCATTGATATTGTTTATTCAAAAATAGTTGACAACTAATTTGTATTGTCAGCTTATTTCGGTGCAAGCAAACATGTCCAGCGCTTGGTAGACAGGACCTACTATTGTCCCGGGGCTGAACTAAACTGCGAGGAGCTAAGTCATTATGTTTCATGGCTTGAGGATCTTGATACCGTCAAGACAAATTTTCTTCCTGGACTTAGAAATCTTAGTACTGAAAACGTGCGACCAATAGTGTTCGTCATGAACTATGGTCACATCTATTTAGGAAGGATGGTAAGATTTTTACTATTTGTCCTTAGTGCATCTTTTCCATACATTATTTGTGAAGCTAAACTTCATTGCTAAGTATGTGACCATACGATGTTCTTCAACAGGGACTCCCGATGAATGTTGTGCCTTATGGGATCGAGACTAAAGGTACCATGAGTATTATTAGCTTACGGCCAAGATATCCTACATGTTACTTTAGTGCATTCAAGATCAGCGATGAATGCTTAATAGTGCAAGACTGGACTAGATATGTGATGGGGGAGCGCAAACAAGTACTAGGGGGCAGCAAACAGATGTGCTACCCAAAATTAGGAGACGGGTTCATCTGCATGCTCCAACTTGATCAAGGAGGAGAGCTACACATGTTTTATGTTGTTTTACCTAAGAGAGAGCAGCAAGAGTGATTAGCTAGAAATGAGTTTGAGGATGATGATGTGCTACACTATTACTATGATGATAAAATAGCTAGTGTTGGTGGTAATGATTGATGATTATTATTAGCTAGTGTTAGTGGTGATTAAATAAATATTGTTGGTGCTAATGATTATGATGATGATTAAATAGCTTGTGCTGGCAGATTAGATTCAAGTGGAGGCAACATGTGGTGCACATCGAAAGTACTACTAGTCCAAACTAGATCAAGTTTGGATTAGTAGTATACTTTTGACATGCACCACATATTGCCTCCACTTGAACCTAATACACCTTCATTTGACACACTGTTATGGACATAATGATGTAAACCTCATAACTGGTATTGTACCAATATTTGTATGATGGCGCATAAATACACTAAAAATAAAAATAAAATAAAAACAATACTAGTAGCGATGGAAAGAAAACACGCTGCCAGTAGTTACATTAGCAGCAGCGTGGGAGTGAACAAGCGCTGCAGCTATTTGTCCTAGCAGTAGCGCGTGCGGCACGCGTTACTGCTAAGCAATAGCTGTAGCGCCTTATTAGTAGCGCGCCTACCCACGCTACTAGTGAGCACAAAACCAGCGCTACTGCTAGGGTTTTCCCTAGTAGTGATGCTTTGATCACACTATGAAAGCATATATTCCAACTCCGAGAGGCTTGCATCAGTCCATAAATGGATCGCTGGAGCTTGACACTTTGTTAGCACCTTTTGGATCGACAAAACCTTCTGGTTGCATCATATACAACTCTTCTTTAAGATATCCATTAAGGAATGCAGTTTTGACATCCATTTGCCAAATTTCAAAATCATAAAATGCGGCAATTGCTAACATGATTCGGGCGGACTTAAGCATCGCTACGGGTGAGAAGTTCTCATCGTAGTCAACTCCTTGAACTTGTCAAAAACCTTTCGCGACAAGTCGAGCTTTGTAAACAGTAACATTACCGTCAGCGTCAGTCTTCTTCTTGAAGATCCATTCTCTATGGCCTGCCGATCATCGGGGAAGTCAACCAAAGTCCATACTTTGTTCTCATACATGGATCCCATCTAAGATTTCATGGCCTCAAGCCATTTTACGGAATCTGGGCTCATCATCGCTTCCTCATAGTTCGTAGGTTCGTCATGGTCAAGTAACATGGCTTCCAGAACAGGATTACCGTACCACTCTGGTGCGGATCTTACTCTGGTTGACCTACGAGATTCGGTAGTAACTTGATCAGAAGTTTCATGATCATCATCATTAGCTTCCTCACTTACTGGTGTAGGAATCACTGGAATTGATTTCAGTGATGAACTACTTTCCAATAAGAGAGAAGGTACAATAATTACCTCGTCAATTTCTACTTTCCTCACACTCACTTCTTTCGAGAAAAACTCGTTCTCTAGAAAGGATCCATTCTTAGCAACGAATATCTTGCCTTCGGATCTGTGATAGAAGGTGTACCCAATAGTCTCCTTTGGGTATCCTATGAAGACACATTTCTCCGATTTGGGTTCGAGCTTATCAGGTTGAAGCTTCTTCACGTAAGCATCGCAACCCCAATCTTTAAGAAACGAGAACTTGGGTTTCTTAACAAACCACAGTTCATAAGGTGTCATCTCAACGGATTTAGATGGTGCCCTATTTAATGTGAATGCAGCCGTCACTAAAGCATAACCCCAAAATGATAGTGGTAAATCAGTAAGAGACATCATAGATCGCACCATATCTAGTAAAGTGCGGTCACGATGTTCGGACACACCATTACGCCATGGTGTTCTGGGTGGCGTGAGTTGTGAAACTATTCCGCATTGTTTCAAATGAAGACCAAACTCGTAACTCAATATTATCCTCCATGATCAGATCATGGAAACTTTATTTTCTTGTTACGATTATTTTCCACTTCACTCTGAAATTCTTTGAACTTTTCAAATGTTTCATACTTATGTTTCATTAAGTAGATATACCCATATCTGCTCAAATCATCTCTGAAGGTGAGAAAATAACGATATCCGCCGCGAGCCTTAATGTTCATTGGACCACATACATCAGTATGTGTGATTTCCAATAACTTTGTTGCTCACTCCATTGTTCCGGAGAATGGTGTTTTAGTCATCTTGCCCATGAGGCATGGTTCGCAAGTACCAAGTGATTCATAATCAAGTGATTCTAGAAGTCCATCAGAATGGAGTTTCTTCATGCGCTTTACACCAATATGACCTAAACGGCAGTTCCACAAATAAGTTGCACTATCATGATCAACTCTGCATCTTTTGGCTTCAATACTATGAACATGTGTATCACTACTATCAATATTTAGTAAAAATAGACCACTCATCAAGGGTGCATGACCATAAAAGATATTACTCATATAAATAGAACAACCATTATTCTCTGATTTAAATGAATAACCGTCTTGCATCAAACAAGATCCAGATATAATGTTCATGCTCAACGCTGGCACCAAATAACAATTATTTCGGTCTAAAACTAATCCCGAACGTAGATGTAGAGGTAGCATGCCGACGACGATCACATCGACTTTGGAACCATTTCCCGCGCACATCGTCACCTCATCCTTAGCCAATCTTCGCTTAATCCGTAGCCCCTGTTTCGAGTTGCAAATGTTAGCAACTGAACCAGTATCGAATACCCAGGTGCTACGTCTTGAGCACTGCGTTGGTTTTCCCTTGAAGAGGAAAGGGTGATGCAGTAAAGCAGAGTAAGTATTTCCCTCAGTTTTTGAGAACCAACGTATCAATCCAGTAGGAGACCACGCGCGAGTCACCTCGTACCTACACAAACAAATAAAACCTCACAACCAACGCGATAAAGGGGTTGCCAATCCCTTCACAACCACTTGCAAGAGTGAGATCTGAGAGAGATAATAATAATAAGATAAATATTTTTGGTATTTTTATGATATAGATTGAAAGTAAAGATTGCAAAATAAAATAGATTGGAAACTTGTATGATGGAAAATAGACCCGGGGGCCATAGGTTTCACTAGTGGCTTCTCTCAAGATAGCATAAGTATTATGGTGGGTAAACAAATTACCGTCGAGCAATTTATAGAAAAGCAAATAATTATGAGAATATCTAGGCATGATCATGTATATAGGCATCACGTCCGTGACAAGTAGACCGAAGTGATTCTGCATCTACTACTATTACTCCACACATCGACCGCTATCCAGCATGCATCTAGAGTATTAAGTTCATAAGAACAGAGTAACGCCTTAAGCAAGATGACATGATGTAGAGGGATAAACCCATGCAATATGATATAAACCCCATCTTTTTATCCTCGATGGCAATAATACAATACGTGGCGTTTCCCCTACTGTCACCGGGATCGAGCACCGTAAGATTGAACCCAAAGCTAAGCACTTCTCCCATTGCAAGAAAGATCAATCTAGTAGGCCAAACCAAACTGATAATTTGAAGAGACTTGCAAAGATAAACCAATCATACATAAAAGAATTCAGAGAAGAATCAAATATTGTTCTAGATAATCTGGATCATAAACCCACAATTCATCGAATCTCGACAAACACACCGCAAAAGAAGATTACATCGAATAGATCTCCAAGAGAATCGAGGAGAACTTTGTATTGAGATTCAAAGAGAGAGAAGAAGCCATCTAGCTACTAGCTATGGACCTGAAGGTCTGAAGTAAACTACTCACACATCACTGGAGAGGCCATGGAGTTGATGTAGAGGCCCTCCGTGATCAATGCCCCCTCCGGCGGAGCTCCGGAAAAGGCCCCAAGGTGGGATCTCTCGGGTACAGAAGGTTGCAGCTGTGGAATTAGGTTTTCGTGGTGCTCCTGGATGTTTGCGGGGTACGTGGACTTATATAGGAGGAAGAAGTAGGTCGGTGGAGGAACGAGGGGCCCACGAGGGTGGAGGGCACGCCTAGGGGGGTAGGCGGGCCCCCCTGCCTTGTGGCCTCCTCGATTGTTTTTTGACACCCACTCCAAGTCTCCTGGATCACGTTTGTTGATAAAATCACGTTCCTGAAGGTTTCATTCCGTTTGGACTTCCTTTGATATTCTTTTTCCGTGAAACACTGAAATAGGAAAAAAACAGCAATTTGGGCTGGGTCTCCGGCTAATAGGTTAGTCCCAAAAATGATATAGAAGTGTAAAATAAAGCCCATTAACATCCAAAATAGATAATATAATAGCATGGAGCAATCAAAAATTATAGATACATTGGAGACGTATCAAGCATCCCCAATCTTAATTCCTGCTCGTCCTCGAGTAGGTAAATGATAAAAAGAATTTTTGATCTGGAATGCTTTCTAACATATTTCTCAATGTAATTTTTCTTTATTGTGGCACGAATGTTCAGATCTGAAAGATTCAAGATAAAATTTTAATATTGAAATAAAAATAATAATACTTCAATTATACTAACTAAGCAATCATGTCTTCTCAAAATAACATGGCCAAAGAAAGTTATCCCTACAAAATCACATAGTCTGGCTATGCTCTATCTTCACCACACAAAATATTTAAATCATGCACAACCCCGATGAGAAGCCAAGCAATTGTTTCATACTTTTGATGTTCTCAAACTTTTTCAATCTTCACGCAATATATGAGTGTGAGCCATGGATATAGCACTATATGTGGAATAGAATGGTGGTTGTGGAGAAGACAAAAAGGAGAAGATAGTCTCACATCAACTAGGCGTATCAATGGGCTATGGAGATGCCCATCAATAGATATCAATGTGAGTCAGTAGGGATTGCCATGCAACGTATGCACTAGAGCTATAAGTGTATGAAAGCTCAACAAAAGAACTAAGTGGGTGTGCATCCAACTTGCTTGCTCATGAAGACCTAGGGAAATTTTGAGGAAGCCCATCATTGGAATATACAAGCCAAGTTCTATAACGTAAAATTCTCACTAGTATATAAAAGTGATAACATAGGAGACTCTCTACCATGAAGATCATGGTGCTACATTGAAGCACAAGTGTGGAAAAAGGATAGTAGCATTGTCCCTTGTCTCTTTTTCTCTCATTATTTTTTTATTTGGGCCTTCTTTTTTTTGGCCTCTTTTTTTTTGTCCGGAGTCTCATCCCGACTTGTGGGGGAATCATAGTCTCCATCATCCTTTCCTCACTGGGACAATGCTCTAATAATGATGATCATCACACTTTAATTTACTTACAACTCAAGAATTACAACTCAATACTTAGAACAAAATATGACTCTATGTGAATGCCTCCGGCGGTGTACCGGGATGTGCAATGATGCATGAGTGACATGTATGAAGAATTATGAACGGTGGCTTTGCCACAAATACGATGTCAACTACATGATCATGCAAGCAATATGACAATGATGAAGTGTGTCATAATAACAGAACGGTGGAAAGTTGCATGGCAATATATCTCGGAATGGCTATGGAAATGCCATAATAGGTAGGTATGGTGGCTGTTTTGAGGAAGGTATATGGTGGGTTTATAGTACCGACGAAAGTTGCGCGATACTAGAGAGGCTACCAATGGTGGAAGGGTGAGAGCGTGTATAATCCATGGACTCAACATTAGTCATAAAGAACTCACATACTTATTGCAAAAATCTAGTAGTTATCGAAACAAAGTATTACGCGCATGCTCCTAGGGGGATAGATTGGTAGGAAAAGACCATCGCTCGTCCCCGACCACCACTCATAAGGAAGACAATCAAATAACACCTCATGTTTCAAATTTGTTGCATAACGTTTACCATACGTGCATGCTACGGGACTTGCAGACCTCAACACAAGTATTTCTCAATTTCACAACTACCCAACTAGCACGACTTTGATATTATTACCTCCATGTCTCAAAACAATCATCAAGCATCAAACTTCTCTTAGTATTCAACACACTCATAAGAAAGTTTTATTATTAATCTGGCATACCAAGCATATTAGGATTTTAAGCAAATTACTATGCTATTAAGACTCTCAAAATAATCTAAGTGAAGCATGAGATATCAATAGTTTCTATAAAACAAATCCACCACCGTGCTCTAAAAGATATAAGTGAAGCACTAGAGCAAAATTATATAACTCAAAAGATATAAGCGAAGGACATAGAATATTCTAACAAATTCCAAATCATGTATGGCTCTCTCAAAAGATGTGTACAGCAAGGATGATTGTGGTAAACTAATAAGCAAAGACTCAAATCATACAAGACGCTCCAAGTAAAACACATATCATGTGGTAAATAAAAATATAGCTCTAAGTAAAGTTACCGATAGAAGTAGACGAAAGAGGGGATGCCTTCCGGGGCATCCCCAAGCTTTGGCTTTTAGGTGTCCTTAGATTATCTTGGGGGTGCCATGGAAATCCCCAAGCTTAGGCTCTTGCCACTCCTTGTTCCATAATCCATCAAATCTTTACCCAAAACTTGAAAACTTCACAACACAAAACTTAAAGTAGAAAATCTCGTGAGCTCCGTTAGCGAAAGAAAACAAAAGACCACTTCAAGGTACTGTAATGAACTCATTATTTATTTATATGAGTGTTATACCTACTGTATTCCAACTTCTCTATGGTTTATAAACTAATTTACTAGCCATAGATTCATCAAAATAAGCAAACAACACACGCAAAACAGAATCTGTCAAAACAGAACAGTCTGTTGTAATCTGTATCTAGCGCAAGATATGGAACCCCAAAAATTCTAAAATAAACTGCTGGACATGAGGAATTTATCTATTAATCATCTTCAAAAAGAATTAACTAAATAGCACTTTCCAAATAAAAATTACAGCAGTTCTCGTGAGCGCTAAGCACTTCTCCCATTGCAAGAAAGATCAATCTAGTAGGCCAAACCAAACTGATAATTTGAAGAGACTTGTAAAGATAAACCAATCATACATAAAAGAATTCAGAGAAGAATCAAATATTGTTCATAGATAATCTGGATCATAAATCCACAATTCATCGGATCTCGACAAACACACCGCAAAAGAAGATTACATCAAATAGATCTCCAAGAGAATCGAGGAGAACTTTGTATTGAGATTCAAAGAGAGAGAAGAAGCCATCTAGCTACTAGCTATGGACCTGAAGGTCTGAAGTAAACTACTCACACATCACCAGAGAGGCCATGGAGTTGATGTAGAGGCCCACCGTGATCAATGCCCCCTCCGGCGAAGCTCCGGAAAAGGCCCCAAGATGGGATCTCTCGAGTACAGAAGGTTGCGGCGGTGGAATTAGATTTTCGTGACGCTCCTGGATGTTTGCGGGGTACGTGGACTTATATAGGAGGAAGAAGTAGGTCGATGGAGCAATGAGGGGCCCACGAGGGTGGAGGGCGCGCCCAGGGGGTAGGCGCGCCCCCTGCCTCGTGGCCTCCTCGATTGTTTCTTGACGCCCACTCTTAGTCTCCTAGATCATGCTTGTTGAGAAAATCACGTTCCAGAAGGTTTCATTCCGTTTGGACTTTGTTTGATATTCCTTTTCTGCGAAACACTAAAATAGGCAAAAAATAGCAATTTGGGCTAGGCCTCCGGTTAATAGGTTAGTCCCAAAAATGATATAAAAGTGTAAAATAAAGCCTATTAACATCCAAAACAGATAATATAATAGCATGGAGCACTCAAAAATTATAGATACGTTGGAGACGTATCACTAGGCCCTGCTGCGAGCATTAGTAAGGTACACATCAATAACATGTATATCAAATATACCTTTCACTTTGCCATCCTTCTTCTCCATCAAATACTTGGGGCAGTTCCGCTTCCAGTGACCAGTCCCTTTGCAGTAGAAGCACTCAGTATCAGGCTTAGGTCCAGACTTGGGTTTCTTCACTTGAGCAGCAACTGTCTGGCTGTTCTTCTTGAAGTTCCCCTTCTTCCCTTTATCCTTTTTCTTGAAACTGGTGGTCTTGTTGACCATCAACACTTGATGCTCCTTCTTGATTTCTACCTCTGCAGCCTTTAGCATTGCGAAGAGCTCGGGAATCATCTTATCCATCCCTTGCATATTATAGTTCATCACGAAGCTCTTGTAGCTTGGTGGCAGTGATTGAAGAACTCTGTCACTGACACTATCATCAAGAAGATTAACTCCCAGTTGAGTCAAGTGGTTGTGGTACCCAGACATTCTTAGTATATGTTCACTGACATAACTATTCTCCTCCATCTTGCAGCTGTAGAACTTATTGGAGACTTCATATCTCTCAATCCGGGCATTTGCTTGAAATACTAACTTTAACTCCTGGAACATCTCATATGCTCCATGACGTTCAAAACGCCGTTGAAGTCCCGGTTCTAAGCCGTAAAGTATGGCACACTAAACTATCGAGTAGTCATCAGCTTTGCTCTGCCAGGTGTTCACAACATCTGGCGTTGCTCCTACAGCGGGTTTATCACCTAGCGGTGCTTCCAGGACATAATTCTTATGTGCAACAATGAGGATAATCCTCATGTTACGGACCCAGTCTGTGTAGTTGCTACCATCATCTTTGAACTTAGCTTTCTCTAGGAACGCATTAAAATTCAACGGAACAACAACACGGGCCATCTATTACAACAACATAGACATGCAAAATACTATCAGGTACTAAGTTCATGATAAATTAAAGTTCAATTAATCAAATTACTTAAGAACTCCCACTTAGATAGACATCTTTCTAATCATCTAAGTGATCACGTGATCCATATCAACTAAACCATGTCCGATCATCACGTGAGATGGAGTAGTTTTCAATGGTGAACATCACTATGTTGATCATATCTACTATATAATTCACGCTCGACCTTTCGGTCTTAGTGTTCCGAGGCCATATCTGCATATGCTAGGCTCGTCAAGTTTAACCCAAGTATTCTGCATGTGCAAAACTGGCTTGCACCCGTTGTATGTGAACGTAGAGCTTATCACACCCGATCATCACGTGGTGTCTCGGCACGACGAACTGTAGCAACGGTGCATACTCTGGGAGAACACTTATACCTTGAAATTTAGTGAGAGATCATCTTATAATGCTACCGTTGAACTAAGGAAAATAAGATGCATAAAGGATAAACATCACGTGCAATCAATATAGCTGATATGATATGGCCATCATCATCTTGTGCCTTTGATCTCCATCTCCAAAGCACCGTCATGATCACCATCGTCACCGGCTTGACACCTTGATCTCCATCGAAGCATCGTTGTCGTCTCTCCAACTATTGCTTCTACGACTATCGCTACCGCTTAGTGATAAAGTAAAGCAATTACATGGCGATTGCATTTCATACAATAAAGCGACAACCATATGGCTCCTGCCAGTTGCCGATAACTATGTTACGAAACATGATCATCTCATACAATAAAATTTAGCATCATGTCTTGACCATATCACATCACAACATGCCCTGCAAAAACAAGTTAGACATCCTCTACTTTGTTGTTGCAAGTTTTACGTGGCTGTTACGGGCTGAGCAAGAACCGTTCTTACATACGCATCAAAAACTACAACGCAGTATAGTGATTGCTTTTTGATCTTCAGAAAGAACCCTGTTCATTGAATCTGATTCAACTAAAGTTAGAGAAACTGACAACCACCAGCCACCTGTGTGCAAAGTACGTCGGTAGAACCAGTCTCGCGTAAGCGTACGCGTAATGTCGGTCTGGGCCGCTTCATCCAACAATACCACCGAATCAAGAAACAACTAGTGACGGCAAGCAATATGTATATACCCACACCCACAATTCCTTTGTTTTCTACTCATGCATATAACATCTACGCATAAACCTGGCTCGGATGCCACTGTTGGGGAACATAGTAATTTCAAAAAAAAAATCCTACGCACATGCAAGATCATGGTGATGCATAGCAACGAGAGGGGAGAGTGTTGTCCAGGTACCCTCATAGACCGTAAGCGGAAGCTTTATGACAATGCGGTTGATGTATTCATACATCTTCATGATCGACCGATCCAATTACCGAAAGTATGGCACCTCCGCGATCTGCACATGTTCGGCTCGGTGACGTCCCATGAACTCACGATCCAGCAGAGTGTCGAGGGAGAGCTTCGTCAGCATGACGGCGTGATGACGGTGACGATGATGCTACCAGAATAGGGCTTCGCCTAAGCACCGCTACGATATGACCGAGGTGGATTATGGTAGAGGGGGGCACCGCACATGGCTAAAAGATCAATGATCAACTTGTGTGTCTATGATGTGGCCCCCTCCCTCGTATATAAAGGAGTGGACGAGGGGGGAGGGCCGGCCCTCTATGGCGCGCCTTGGAGGAGTCCTACTCCCTCCGGGAGTAGGATTCCCCCTCCCCAAGTTGGACTAGGAGAGAAGGAAGGGGGAGAGAGGGAGGAAGGAAAGAGGGGCGCCGCCCCCTTCCTAGTCCAATTCGGACCAGAGGGGGAGGGGGCGCGCGGCCTGCCCTGGCTCTCTCTCTCTCTCTCCACTAAAACCCATTAGGGCTCATATACTCCCCAGGGGGTTCCGGTAACCCCCCGGTACTTCGGTATATGCCCGAACTCACTCGGAACCTTTCCAATGTCCAAACTGTTGGGTTTCGTAGTAATTTCAAAAAATTTCCTACGCACACGCAAGATCATGTGATGCATAACAACGAGGGGTAGAGTGTTGTCTACGTGCCCAACACAGACCGACTGCGGAAGCGATGACACGACGTAGAGGAAGTAGTTGTACGTCTTCACGATCCAACCGATCAAGCACCGAAACTACGGCACCTCCGAGTTCGAGCACACGTTCAGCTTGATGACGATCCCCGGACTCCGATCCAGCAAAGTGTCGGGGAAGAGTTCCGTCAGCACGACGGTGTGGTGACGATCTTGATGTACTACAGCAGCAGGGCTTCGCCTAAACTCCGCTACAGTATTATCGAGGTATATGGTGGCAGGGGGCACCGCACACGGCTAAGGAATAGATCACGTGGATCAACTTGTGTGTCTAGAGGTGTCCCCTGCCTCCATATATAAAGGAGTAGAGGGGGGAGGCTGGCCGGCCAAGGAGGGAGGCGCAGGAGGAGTCCTATTCCTTCCGGGAGTAGGACTCCCCTCCAATCCTATTCCAACTAGGATTCCCCGAGGGGGAAAGAGGGAGAGGGGTGGCCGGCCACCTCTCCTAGTCCTAATAGGACTAGGGGAAGGGGGGAGGCGCGCAGCCCTTGTGGGAAGCCCTTTCACCTTTCCACTAAGGCCCATGTAGGCCCATATGGCTCCCGGGGGGTTCCGGTAACCTCCCGGTAACCCGGTAAAATCCCGATTTCACCCGGAACACTTCCGATGTCCAAACATAGGCTTCCAATATATCAATCTTTATGTCTCGACCATTTCGAGACTCCTCGTCATGCCCATGATCACATCCGGGACTCCGAACAACCTTCGGTACATCAAAATGCATAAACTCATAATATAACTGTCATCGTAACCTTAAGCGTGCGGACCCTACGGGTTCGAGAACAATGTAGACATGACCGAGACATGTCTCCGGTCAATAACCAATAGCGGGACCTGGATGCCCATATTGGCTCCTACATATTCTACGAAGATCTTTATCGGTCAGACCGCATAACAACATACGTTGTTCCCTTTGTCATCGGTATGTTACTTGCCCGAGATTTGATCGTCGGTATTCCAAATACCTAGTTCAATCTCGTTACCGGCAAGTCTCTTTACTCGTTCTGTAATACATCATCCCGCAACTAACTCATTAGTTGCAATGCTTGCAAGGCTTTAAGTGATGTGTATTACCAAGAGGGCCCAGAGATACCTCTCCGACAATCGGAGTGACAAATCCTAATCTCGAAATACGCCAACCCAACATGTACCTTTGGAGACACCTGTAGAGCTCCTTTATAATCACCCAGTTACGTTGTGACGTTTGGTAGCACACAAAGTGTTCCTCTGGTAAACGGGAGTTTCATAATCTCATAGTCATAGGAACATGTATAAGTCATGAAGAAAGCAATAGCAACATACTAAACGATCGGGTGCTAAGCTAGTGGAATGGGTCATGTCAATCAGATCATTCACTTAATGATGTGATCCCTTTAATCAAATAACAACTCATTGTCCATGGTTAGGAAACATAACCATCTTTGATTAACGAGCTAGTCAAGTAGAGGCATACTAGTGACACTTTGTTTGTCTATGTATTCACACATGTATTATGTTTCCGGTTAATACAATTCTAGCATGAATAATAAACATTTATCATGATTATAAGGAAATAAATAATAACTTTATTATTGCCTCTAGGGCATATTTCCTTCACAAACATAGGCTTCCAATATATCGATCTTTATGTCTCAACCATTTCGAGACTTCTCGTCATGCCCGTGATCACATCTGGGACTTCGAACAACCTTCGGTTCATCAAAACACATAAACTCATAATACCGATCATCACCGAACATTAAGCGTGCAGACCCTACGGGTTCGAGAACTATGTAGACATGACCGAGACACGTCTCCGGTCAATAACCAATAGCGGAACCTGGATGTTCATATTGGCTCCCACATATTCTATGAAGATCTTTATTGGTCAAACCGCATAATGATATACATTGTTCCCTTTGTCATCGGTATATTACTTGCCCGAGATTCGATCGTCGGTATCTCAATACCTAGTTCAATCTCGTTACCGGCAAGTCTCTTTACTCATTCCATAATGCATCATCCCGCAACTAACTCATTAGTCACATTGCTTGCAAGGCTTATATTGATGTGCATTACCGAGAGGGCACAAAGATACCTTTTCGACAATCGGAGTGACAAATTGATACGTCTCCAACGTATCTATAATTTTTGATTGCTCCATGCTATATTATCTACTGTTTTGGACATTATTGGGCTTTATTATCCACTTTCATATTATTTTTGGGACTAACCTATTAACCCGAGGCGCAGCCCAGAATTGCTGTTTTTTGCCTGTTTTAGGGTTTCGAAGAAAAGGAATATCAAACAGAGTCCAAACGGAATGAAACCTTCGGGAACGTGATTTTCTCACCGAATACAACTCAGGAGACTTGGACCCTACGTCAAGCCAACTAACAGGAGGCCACAAGGTAGGGGGGCACGCCTGCTCCCCCCGGCGCGCCCTCCACCCTCGTGGACCCCATGTTGCTCCACCGACGTACTTCTTCCTCCTATATATATCCACGTACCCCCAAACGATCAGAACAGGAGCCAAAACCCTAATTCCACCGCCGTAACTTTCTGTATCCACGAGATCCCATCTTGGGGCCTGTTCCAGAGCTCCGCCGGAGGGGGCATCGATCACGGAGGGCTTCTACATCAACACCATAGCCCCTCCGATGAAGTGTGAGTAGTTTACTTCAGACCTATGGGTCCATAGTTAGTAGCTAGATGGCTTCTTCTCTCTTTTTGGATCTCAATACAATGTTCTCCCCCTCTCTTGTGGAGACCTATTCGATGTAATCTTCTTTTTGCGGTGTGTTTGTTGAGATCGATGAATTGTGGTTTTATGATCAAGTCTATCTATGAATAATATTTGAATCTTCTCTGAATTCTTTTATGTATGATTGGTTATCTTTGCAAGTCTCTTCGAATTATCAGTTTGGTTTGGCCTACTAGATTGATCTTTCTTGCAATGGGAGAAGTGCTTAGCTTTGGGTTCAATCTTGCGGTGTCCTTTCCCGGTGATAGTAAGGGCAGCAAGGCACGTATTGTATTGTTGCCATCGAGGATAACAAGATGGGGTTTTCTTCATATTGCATGAGTCTATCCCTCTACATCATGTCATCTTGCTTAAGGCGTTACTCTGTTTTTAACTTAATACTCTAGATGCATGCTGGAAAGTGGTCGATGAGTGGAGTAATAGTAGTAGATGCAGGCAGGAGTCGGTCTACTTGTCTCGGACGTGATGCCTATATACATGATCATACCTAGATATTCTCATAACTATGCTCAATTCTGTCAATTGCTCAACAGTAATTTGTTCACCCACCGTAGAATACTTATGCTCTCGAGAGAAGCCACTAGTGAAACCTATGGCCCCGGGTCTATCTTTATCATATCAATCTCCTACTACTTAGTTATTTACTTTGCTATTTACGTTGCCTTTATTTACTTTGCATCTTTATCATAAAAATACCAAAAATATTATCTTATCATATCTATTAGATCTCACTCTCGTAAGTGGCCCTATAGGGATTGACAACCCCTATTTGCGTTGGTTGCGAGGATTTATTTGTTTTGTGCAGGTACGAGGGACTCGTGCATAGCCTCCTACTGGATTGATACCTTGGTTCTCAAAAACTGAGGGAAATACTTACGATACTTTGCTTCATCATCCCTTCCTCTTCGGGGAAAACCAACGCAGTGCTAAAAGAGGTAGCAAGAAGGATTTCTGGCGCCGTTGCCGGGGAGTTCTACGCAAAAGTCAACATACCAAGTACCCATCACATACCCTTATCTCCCGCATTACATTATTTGCCATCTGCCTCTCGTTTTCCTCTCCCCTCAATTCACCCCCTTGCCATTTTATTCGCCCTCTCTCTCTATCCTCCCTCTCTTTCTCTATTTGCCCCTTTTTGTCCGCTTGCTTTTTGTTTGCTTGTGTGTTAGTTTGCTTGTTTGTCGCGATGGCTCAAGATAATACTAAATTGTGTGACTTCACCAATACCAACAACAATGATTTTATTAGCACTCTGATTGCTCCTCTTATCGATGCCGAATCTTGTGAAATTAATATTGCTTTGCTGAATCTTGTCATGAAAGATCCGTTCTCTGGCCTTCCTAGTGAAGATGCCGCTACCCATCTAAATAGCTTCATTGATTTGTGTGACATGCAAAAGAAGAAATATGTGGATAATGATATTGTTAAATTGAAGCTATTTCCTTTTTCGCTTAGAGATCATGCTAAAGCTTGGTTTTCGTCTTTGCCTAAAAATAGTATTGATTCATGGAACAAGTGCAAAGATTCTTTTATCTCTAAGTATTTTCCTCCCGCTAAAATCATCTCTCTTAGAAACGATATTATGAACTTTAAGAAACTTGATCATGAGCATGTTGCACAAGCTTGGGAGAGAATGAAATTAATGATACGTAATTGCCCTACTCATGGTTTAAAGTTGTGGATGATTATACAAATTTTTTATGCCGGATTGAATTTTTCTTCTAGAAATCTTTTGGATTCGGTCGTGAGAGGCACTTTTATGGAAATCACCTTAGGAGAAGCTACTAAACTCCTAGATAATATTATGGTTAATTATTCTCAATGGCATACTGAAAGATCTACTAATAAAAAGGTGCATGCGATAGAAGAAATCAATGTTTTGAGTGGAAAGATGGATGAACTTATGAAATTATTTGCTAATAAGAGTGTTTCTTCTGATCCTAATGATATGCCCTTGTCTACTTTGATTGAGAATAATAATGAATCTATGGATGTGAATTTTGTTCTTAGGAACAATTTTGGTAACAACACATATCGAGGAAATTTCAATCCTAGGCCTTATCCTAGTAATCCCTCAAATAATTATGGTAATTCCTACAACAATTCTTATGGAAATTATAATAAGATGCCCTCTGATTTTTAATCTAATATTAAAGAATTTATTACTTCGCAAAAGAATTTTAATGCTATGATTGAAGAAAAATTGCTTAAGATTGATGATTTGGCTAGGAACGTTGATAGAATTGCTCTTGATGTTGATTCTTTGAAACATAGATCTATTCCACCTAAGAATGATATCAATGAGTCTCTCAAAGCCATGAGAATTTCCATTGACGAGTGCAAAGAAAGAATCGCTAGGATGCGTGCTAAGAAAGATGCCTTTATAAAAGCGTTTTCTTCTAGTTCCTGTGAAAATAGTGATGAAGATCTAAAAGTTATTGATGTGTCCCCTATTAAATCTTTGTTTTGCAATATGAATCTTGAAAATTATGGGACTGAATATGATCCACCTTTACCTAGAAGGCGTTCCAAGAATTCTGAATCTTTTATCTTGATGCTAAATTTGACAAAAGTGGGATTGAAGAAATTAAAACCCTAGATGTTGCTAAACCCACTATTATGGATTTCAAGGAATTTAACTATGAAAATTGCTCTTTTATTGATTGTATTTCCTTGTTGCAATCCGTGCTAAATTCTCCTCATGCTTATAGTCAAAATAAAGCGTTTACTAAACATATCGTTGATGCCTTGATGCAATCTTATGAAGAAAAACTTGAATTGGAAGTATCTATCCCTAGAAAACTTTATGATGAGTGGGAACCAACTATTAAAATTAAAGATCATTAATGCTATGCTTTATGTGATTTGGGTGCTAGTGTTTTCACGATTCCAAAGACTTTGTGTGATTTGTTAGGTTTCCGTGATTTTGATGATTGCTCTCTAAACTTGCACCTTGCGGATTCTAATATTAAGAAACCTATGAGAAGAATTAATGATGTTCTTATTGTTGCAAATAGGAATTATGTTCCCGTAGATTTTATTGTTCTTGACATAGATTGCAATCCTTCATGTCCTATTATTCTTGGTAGACCTTTCCTTAGAATGATTGGTGCAATTATTGATATGAAGGAAGGAAATATTAGATTCCAATTTCCGTTAAGGAAAGGCATGGAACACTTTCCTAGAAAGAAAATTAAATTACCTTATGAATCTATTACGAGAGCCACTTATGGATTGCCTAACAAAGATGACAATACCTAGATCTATTCTTGCTTGTTATGCCTAGCTAGGGGCATTAAATGATAGCGCTTGTTGCGAGGCAACCCAATTTTATTTTTATTCCTTGCTTTTTGCTCCTGATTAGTAACAAATAAATTATTTAGACTGTGTTTTGGTTGTGGTTTTTGTGTTTAATTAGTGTCTGTGCCAAGTAGAACCGTTGGGAAGACTTGGGAAAGTCTTGTTGAACTTGCTGTAAAAAACAGAAACTTTAGCGCTCACGAGAACTGCTGTAATTTTTATTTGGAAAGTGTTATTTAGATAATTATTTTTGCATATGATTAATAGATAAATTCCTCACGTCCAGAATTTTATTTTAGAATTTTTGGGGTTCCAGATCTTGCGCTAGCTACAGATTACAACAGACTGTTATGTTTTGACAGATTCTGTTTTGCGTGTGTTGTTTGCTTATTTTGATGAATCTATGGCTAGTAAATTAGTTTATAAACCATAGAGAAGTTGGAATACAGTAGGTATAACACTCATATAAATAAATAATGAGTTCATTACAGTACCTTGAAGTGGTCTTTTGTTTTCTTTCGCTAACGGAGCTCACAAGATTTTCTACTTTAAGTTTTGTGTTGTGAAGTTTTCAAGTTTTGGGTAAAGATTTGATGGATTATGGAACAAGGAGTGGCAAGAGCCTAAGCTTGGGGATTACCATGGCACCCCCAAGATAATCTAAGGACACCTAAAAGCCAAAGCTTGGGGATGCCCCGGAAGGCATCCCTTCTTTCGTCTACTTCTATCGGTAACTTTACTTGGAGCTATATTTTTATTCACCACATGATATGTGTTTTGCTTGGAGCGTCTTGTATGATTTGAGTCTTTGCCTTTTAGTTTACCACAATCATCCTTGCTGTACACACCTTTTCAGAGAGCCATACATGATTTGGAATTTGTTAGAATACTCTATGTGCTTCGCTTATATCTTTTGAGTTATATAATTTTGCTCTAGTGCTTCACTTATATCTTTTAGAGCACGGTGGTGGATTTGTTTTATAGAAACTATCGATCTCTCATGCTTCACTTAGATTATTTTGAGAGTCTTAATAGCATGGTAATTTGCTTAAAATCCTAATATGCTTGGTATGCCAGATTAATAATAAAACTGTCTTATGAGTGTGTTGAATACTAAGAGAAGTTTGATGCTTGATGATTGTTTTGAGACATGGAGGTAATAATATCAAAGTCATGCTAGTTGGGTAGTTGTGAAATTGAGAAATACTTGTGTTGAGGTCTGCAAGTCCCGTAGCATGCACGTATGGTAAACGTTATGCAACAAATTTGAAACATGAGGTGTTATTTGATTGTCTTCCTTATGAGTGGCGGTCGGGGACGAGCGATGGTCTTTTCCTACCAATCTATCCCCCTAGTAGCATGCGCGTAGTACTGAGGTTTTTTGATGACTTGTAGATTTTTGCAATAAGTATGTGAGTTCTTTATGACTAATGTTGAGTCCATGGGTTATAGGCACTCTCACCCTTCCATCCTTGCTAGCCTCTTCGGTACCGTGCATTGCCCTTTCTCACATTGAGAGTTGGCGCAAACTTCGCCGGTGCATCCAAACCCCGTGATATGATACGCTCTTTCACAAATAAACCTCCTTATATCTTCCTCAAAACAGCCACCATACCTACCTATTATGGCATTTCCATAGCCATTCCGAGATATATTGCCATGCAACTTTCCATCATTCTGTTCATCATGACACATTCATCATTGTCATATTGCTTAGCATGATCATGTAGTTGACATAGTATTTGTGGCAAAGCCATCGTTCACAATTATTTCATACATGTCACTCTTGGTTCATTGCATATCCCGGTACACCGGCGGAGGCATTCATATAGAGTCATCTTTGTTCTAGTATCGAGTTGTAATCATTGAGTTGTAAATAAATAGAAGTGTGATGATGATCATCTTCTAGAGCATTGTCCCAAGTGAGGAATATAAAAAAGGAAAGGCCATAAAAAAAGAGAAGGCCCCAAAAAAAGAGAAAGTCCATAAAAAAAGAGAAAAGGCCCAAAAAAGGAAAAAATGAGAGAAAAAGAGAGAAGGGACAATGTTACTATCCTTTGCTACACTTGTGCTTCAAAGTAGCACCATGATCTTCATAGTAGAGAGTCTCTCATGTTATCACTTTCATATACTAGTGGGAATTTTTCATTATAGAACTTGGCTTGCATATTCCAACAATGGGCCTCCTCAAGTGCCCTAGGTCTTCGTGAACAAGCAAGTTGGATGCACGCCCACTAGTTTCTTTTGTTGAGCTTTCATACATTTATAGCTCTAGTGCATCCGTTGCATGGCAATCCTTACTCCTTGCATTAACATCAATCGGTGGGCATCTCCATAGCCCATTGATTAGCCTCGTTGATGTGAGGCTTCCTCGTTTTTTGTCTTCTCCACATAACCCCCCTCATTATATTCTATTCCACCTATAGTGCTATGTCCATGGCTCGCGCTCATATATTCCGTGAAAGTTTATAGGTTTGAGATTACTAAAGTATGAAACAATTGCTTTGCTTGTCATCGGGATTGTGCATGATGATAGCATTCTTGTGTGACAAAAATGAAACATGACTAAACCATATGATTTTGTAGGTATGAACTTTCTTTGGCCATGTTATTTTGAGAAGACATAATTGCTTAATTAGTATGCTTGAAGTATTATCATTTTTATGTCAATATGAACTTTTGTCTTGAATCTTTCGGATCTGAATATTCATACCACAATTAAGAAAAATTACATTAAAATTATGCCAAGTAGCACTCCACATCAAAAATTCTGTTTTTATCATTTACCTACTCGAGGACGAGCAGGAATTAAGCTTGGGGATGCCTGATACGTCTCCAACGTATCTATAATTTTTGATTGCTCCATGCTATATTATCTACTGTTTTGGACATTATTGGGCTTTATTATCCACTTTTATAATATTTTTGGGACTAACCTATTAACCGGAGGCCAAGCCCAGAATTGCTGTTTTTTGCTTGTCTTAGGGTTTTGAAGAAAAGGAATATCAAACGGAGTCCAAAGGGAATGAAACCTTCGGGAACATGATTTTCTCACCGAATACAACTCAGGAGACTTGGACCCTACGTCAGGCCAACTAACAGGAGGCCACAAGGTAGGGGGCGCGCCTACCTCCCCCCAGGCGTGCCCTCCACCCTCGTGGGCCCCCTATTGCTCCACCGACGTACTTCTTCCTCCTATATATATCCACGTACCCCCAAACGATCAGAACAGGATCCAAAACCCTAATTCCACCGCCGTAACTTTCTGTATCCACGAGATCCCATCTTGGGGCCTGTTCTGGAGCTCCGCCGGAGGGGGCATCAATCACGAAGAGCTTCTACATCAACACCATAGCCCCTCCGATGAAGTGTGAGTAGTTTACTTCAGACCAACGGGTCCATAGTTAGTAGCTAGATGGCTTCTTCTCTCTTTTTGGATCTCAATACAATGTTCCCCCCTCTCTTGTGGAGGTCTATTCGAGGTAATCTTCTTTTCACGGTGTGTTTGTTAAGACCGATGAATTGTGGGTTTATGATCAAGTCTATCTATGAATAATATTTGAATCTTCTCTGAATTTTTTTATGTATGATTGGTTATCTTTGCAAGTCTCTTCGAATTATCAGTTTGGTTTGGCCTACTAGATTGATCTTTCTTGCAATGGGAGAAGTGCTTAGCTTTGGGTTCAATCTTGCGGTGTCCTTTCCCAGTGACAGTAAGGGCAGCATGGCACGTATTATATTGTTGCCATCGAGGATAACAAGATGGGGTTTTCTGAAGGAAATATGCCCTAGAGGCAATAATAAAGTTATTATTTATTTCCTTATATCATGATAAATGTTTATTATTCAAGCTAGAATTGTATTAACCTGAAACATAATACATGTGTGAATACATAGACAAATAGAGTGTCACTAGTATGCCTCTACTTGACTAGCTCGTTGATCAAAGATGGTTATGTTTCCTAACCATAGACATGAGTTGTCATTTGATTAACGGGATCACATCATTAGGATAATGATGTGATTGACTTGACCCATTCCGTTAGCTTAGCACTTGATCGTTTAGTTTGTTGCTATTGCTTTCTTCATGACTTATACATGTTCCTATGACTATGAGATTATGCAACTCCCGTTTACCGGAGGAACACTTTGTGTGCTACCAAACGTCACAACGTAACTGGGTGATTATAAAGGTGCTCTACAGGTGTCTCTGAAGGTACTTGTTGGGTTGGCATATTTCGAGATTAGGATTTGTCACTCCGATTCTCGGAGAGGTATCTCTGGGCCCTCTCGGTAATGCACATCACTTAAGCCTTGCAAGCATTGCAACTAATGAGTTAGTTGCGAGATGATGTATTACGGAACGAGTACAGAGACTTGCCGGTAACGAGATTGAACTAGGTATTGAGATACCGACGATCGAATCTCGGGCAAGTAACATACCGATGACAAAGGGAACAACATATGTTGTTATGCGGTCTGACCGATAAAGATCTTCGTAGAATATGTGGGAGCCAATATGAGCATCCAGGTTCCGCTATTGGTTATTGCCGGAGATGTGTCTTGGTCATGTCTACATAGTTCTCGAACCCGTAGGGTCCGCACGCTTAAAGTTTCAATGGCAGTTATATTATGAGTTTATGAGTTTTGATGTACCGAAGGAGTTCGGAGTCCCGGATGAGATCGGGGACATGACGAGGAGTCTCTAAATGGTCGAGACGTAAAGATCGATATATTGGACGACTATATTCGGACATCGGAAAGGTTCTGAGTGATTCGGGTATTTTCGGAGTACCGGAGAGTTACGGAAATACGTATTGGGCCTTATTGGGCCATACGGGAAAGAAGGAAAAGGGCCTCAAGGGTGGCCGCACCCCTCCCCTTGGTTTGGTCCGAATTGGACTAGGGAAGGGGGGCACCCCCTTCCTTCCTTCTCCTTTTCCCTTCCTCTTTTCCTATTCCATATGGGAGGTGGAATCCTACTAGGACTAGGGAGTCCTAGTAGGACTCCACACTTGGCGCGCCCCCTCCTAGGGCCGGCCTCCTCCTCCCTTGTTCCTTTATATATGGGGGCAGGGGGCACCCCAGACACACAACAGTTGATCATTGATCTCTTAGCCGTGTGCGGTGCCCCCTCCACCATAGTCCTCGATAATATTGTAGTGGTGCTTAGGCGAAGCCCTGCGACAGTAGAACATCAAGATCGTCACCATGCCGTCGTGCTGATGGAACTCTTCCCCGACATTCTGCTGGATCGGAGTCCGGGGATCGTCATCGAGCTAAACGTGTGCTAGAACTCGGTGGTGCCGTAGTTTCGGTGCTTGATCAGTCGGGCCGTGAAGACGTACGACTACATCAATCGCATTGTGCTAACGCTTCCGCTTTCGGTCTATGAGGGTACGTGGAAAACACTCTCCCCTCTCGTTGCTATGCGTCACCATGATCTTGCGTGTGCGTAGGAATTTTTTTGAAATTACTATGTTCCCCAACAGTGGCATCCGAGCCTAGGTTTTATGCGTTGATGTTGTGCACAAGTAGAACACAAGTGAGTTGTGGGCCATATAAGTCATACTGCTTACCAGCATGTCATACTTTGGTTCGGCGGTATTGTTGGATGAAGCGGCCCGGACCGACATTACGCGTACGCTTACGCGAGACTGGTTCTATCGACATGCTTTGCACACAGGTGGCTGGCGGGTGTCAGTTTCTCCAACTTTAGTTGAACCGAGTGTGGCTACGCCCGGTCCTTGCGAAGGTTAAAACAACACCAACTTGACAAACTATCGTTGTGGTTTTGATGCGTAGGTAAGAACGGTTCTTGCTCAGCCCGTAGCAGTCACGTAAAACTTGCAACAACAAAGTAGAGGACGTCTAACTTGTTTTTGCAGGGCATGTTGTGATGTGATATGGTCAAGACGTGATGAGATATAAGTTGTTGTATGATATGATCATGTTTTGTTGAAGTTACCGGCAACTGGCAAAAGCCTTATGGTTATCTCTCTATTGCATAAGATGCAAGCGCCAAATAATTGCTTTACTTTATCTCTATGCGATAGCAATAGTTGCAAGAGCAATTGTTGGCGAGACAACCATGTGACGACACATTGATATAGATCAAGATGATGGAGATCATGGTGTCATGCCGGTGACGATGGAGATCATGACGATGCTTTGGAGATGGAGATCAAAGGCACAAGATGATGATGGCCATATGATGTCACATATTTTGATTGCATGTGATGTTTATCTTTTATGCATCTTATCTTGCTTTAATTGACGGTAGCATCATAAGATGATCTCTCACTAAATTTCAAGATAAAAGTGTTCTCCCTGAGTATGCACCATTGCCAAAGTTCGTCGTGCCCAGACACCACGTGATGATCGGGTGTGATAAGCTCTGCGTCCATCTACAACGGGTGCAAGCCAGTTTTGCACACGCAGAATACTCAGGTTAAACTTGACGAGCCTAGCATATGCAGATATGGGCTCGGAACACTGAGACCGAAAGGTCGAGCGTGAATCATATAGTAGATATGATCAACATAGTGATGTTCACCATTGAAAACTACTCCATTTCACGTGATGATCGGTTATGGTTTAGTTGATTTGGATCACGTAATCACTTAGAAGATTAGAGGGATGTCTTTCTAAGTGGGAGTTCTTAAGTAATATGATTAATTGAACTTAAATTTATCATGAACTTAGTCCTGGTAGTATTAGCATATCTATGTTGTAGATCAATAGCTCGCGTTTAGCTCCCCTGTTTTATTTTTGATATGTTCCTAGATAAAACTAAGTTGAAAGATGTTAGTAGCAATGAAGCGGATTGGATTCGTGATCCGAGGTTTATCCTCATTGCTGCACAGAAGAATTATGTCCTTAATGCACCGCTAGGTGACAGACCTATTGCAGGAGCAGATGCAGACGTTATGAAAGTTTGGCTAGCTCAATATGATGACTACTTGATAGTTTAGTGCACCATGCTTAACAGCTTAGAATCGGGATTTCAAAGACGTTTTAAACGTCATGGATCATATGGATGTTCCAGGAGTTGAAGTTAATATTTCAATCAAATACCCGAGTTGAGAGATATGAAGTCTCCAACAAGTTCTATAGCTAAAAGATGGAGGATAATAGCTCAAGCAGTGAGCATGTGTTCAGATTGTCTGGGTACTACAATCGCTTGAATCAAGTGGGAGTTAATCTTCCAGATAAAATAGTGATTGACAGAATTCTCTAGTCACCATCACCAAGTTAGTAGAACTTCATGATGAACTATAGTATGCAAGGGATGATGAAAACGATTCCCGAGCTTTTCATGATGATGAAATCGATGAAGGTAGAAATCAAGAAAGAGCATCAAGTGTTGATGATTAACAAGACCACTAGTTTCAAGAAAAGGGCAGAGGGAAAGAAAGGGAACTTGAAGAAGAACGGCAAGCAAGTTGCTGCTCAAGTGAAGAAGCCCAAGTCTGGTCTTAAGCCTGAGACTAAGTGCTTCTACTGCAAAGGGACTGGTCACTGGAAGCGGAACTGCCCCAAGTATTTGGCGGATAAGAAGGATGGCAAAGTGAACAAAGGTATATTTGATATATAGATTATTGATGTGTATTTTACTAGTGTTCATAGCAACCCCTCGGTATTTGATACTGGTTCAGTTGCTAAAGAGTAGTAACTCGAAACGGGAGTTGCAGAATGAACAGAGACTAGTCAAGGGTGAAGTGACGATGTGTGTTGGAAGTGGTTCCAAGATTGATATGATCATCATCGCACACTCCCTATACTTTCGGGATTAGTGTTGAACCTAAATAAATGTTATTTGGTGTTTGCGTTGAGCATGAATATGATTTGATCATGTTTATTGCAATACGGTTATTCATTTAAGTTAGAGAATAATTGTTGTTCTGTTTACATGAATAAAACCTTCTATGGTTATACACCCAATGAAAATGGTTCATTGGATCTCGATCGTAGTGATACACATATTCATAATATTGAAGCCAAAAGATGCAAAGTTAATGATGATAGTGCAACTTATTTGTGGCACTGCCGTTTAGGTCATATTGGTGTAAAGCGCATGAAGAAACTCCATGCTGATGGGCTTTTGGAATCACTTGATTATGAATCAGTTGATGCTTGCGAACCATGCCTCATGGGCAAGATGACTAAGACTCCGTTTTCCGGAACAATGGAGCGAGCAACAGATTTGTTGGAAATCATACATACTGATGTATGTGTTCCGATGAATATTGAGGCTCGCGGCAGGTATCATTATTTTCTAATCTTCATAGATGATTTGAGCAGATATGAGTATATCTACTTGATGAAACACAAGTCTGTTGAAAAGTTCAAAGAATTTTAGAGTGAAGTGGAGAATCATCGTAACAAAAATAAAAGTTTCTACGATATGATCGCAGAAGTAAAATATTTGAGTTACGAGTTTGGCCTTCAGTTAAAACAATGTGAAATAGTTTCACTACTCACGCCACCTGGAACACCACAGTATAATGGTGTGTCCGAACGTCGTAACTGTACTTTATTAGATATGGTGCAATCTATGATGTCTCTTACTGATTTACCGCTATCATTTTGGGGTTATGCATTAGAGACAACTGCATTCACGTTAAAAAGGGGCGCCATCTAAATCCGTTGAGACGACACCGTATGAACTGTGGTTTGGCAAGACACCAAAGTTGTCATTTCTTAAAGTTTGGGGTTGCGATGCTTATGTGAAAAAGTTTCATCCTGATAAGCTCAAAACCCAAATCGGAGAAATGTGTCTTCATAGGATACCCAAAGGAGACAGTTGGGTACACCTTCTATCACAGATCTGAAGGCAAGATATTCATTGTTGAGAATGGATCCTTTCTAGAGAAGGAATTTCTCTCAAAAGAAGTGAGTGGGAGGAAAGTAGAACTTGATGAGGTAACTGTACCTGATCCCTTATTGGAAAGTAGTTCATCACAGAAATATGTTCCTGTGACTACTACGCCAATTAGTGAGGAAGCTAATGATGATGATCATGTAACTTCAGATCAAGTTACTACCGACCCTCGTAGGTAAACCAGAGTGATATCCGCACCAGAGTGGTACGGTAATCCTATTCTAGAGGTCATGTTACTTGACCATGACGAGCCTACGAACTATGAGGAAGCGATGATGAGCCCAGATTCCGCGAAATGGCTTGAGGCCATGAAATCTGAGATGAGATCCATGTATGAGAACAAAGTATGGACTTTGATTGACTTGTCGATTGATCGGCGAGCCATTGAGATTAAATGGATCTTCAAGAGGAAAACGAACGCTGATAGTAGTGTTACTATCTACAAAGCTAGAATTGTCGCAAAAAGGTTTTCGACAAGTTCAAGGTGTTGACTACGATGAGAGTTTCTCACTCGTATCTATGCTTAAGTCTGTCCGAATCATGTTAACAATTGCTGCATTTTATGAAATCTGGCAAATGGATAAACAAAACTGCATTCCTTAATGGATTTATTAAAGAAGAGTTGTATATGATGCAACCAGAAGGTTTTGTCAATCCTAAAGGTGTTAACAAAATGTGCAAACTCCAGTGATCCATCTATGGACTGGTGCAAGCATCTCGGAGTTGGAATATACGCTTTGATGAGTTGATCAAAGCATATAGTTTTATGCAGACTTGCGGTGAAGTCTGTATTTACAAGAAAGTGAGTGGGAGCACTACAACATTTCTGATAAGTATATGTGAATGACATATTATTGATCAGAGATGATGTAGAATTATTCTACAAAACATAAAGGAATGTTTGAAAGGAGTTTTTTCAAAGAAAGACCTCGGTGAAGATGCTTACATATTGAGCATCAAGATCTATAGAGATAGATCAAGACGCTTGATAAGTTTTTCAATGAGTATATACCTTGACAAGGTTTTGAAGTAAGTTCAAAATGAAACTGTCAAAGAAAGAGTTCTTTCCTGTGTTACAAGGTGTGAAATTGAGTAAGACTCAAAGCCCGACCACGGCAGAAGATAGAAAGAGAATGAAAGTCATTCCCTATGCCTCAGCCATAGGTTCTATAAAGTATGCCATGCTGTGTACCAGATCTATTGTATACCCTACACTAAGTTTGACAAGGGAGTACAATAGTGATCTAGGAGTAGATCACAGGACAGGGGTCAAAATTATCCTTAGTGGAATAAGGATATGTTTCTCGATTATGGAGGTGACAAAAGGTTCATCGTAAAGGGTTACATCGATGCAAGTTTTGACACTGATCTAGATGACTCTAAGTCTCAATCTGGATACATATTGAAAGTGGGAGCAATTAGCTATAGTAGCTCCGTGCAGAGCATTCTTGACATAGAAATTTGCAAAATACATACGGCTCTGAATGTGGCAGACCCGTTGACTAAACTTCTCTCACAAGCAAAACATGATCACACCTTAGTACTCTTTGGGTGTTAATCACATAGCGATGTGAACTGGATTATTGACTCTAGTAAACCCTTTGGGTGTTGGTCACATGACGATGTGAACTATAGGTGTTAATCACATGGTGATGTGAACTATTGGTATTAAATCACATGGTGATGTGAACTAGATTATTGACTCTAGTGCAAGTGGGAGACTGAAGGAAATATGCCCTAGAGGCAATAATAAAGTTATTATTTATTTCCTTATATCATGATAAATGTTTATTATTCATGCTAGAATTGTATTAACCGAAAACATAATACATGTGTGAATACATAGACAAACAGAGTGTCACTAGTATGCCTCTACTTGACTAGCTCGTTGATCAAAGATGGTTATGTTTCCTAACCATAGACATGAGTTGTCATTTGATTAACGGGATCACATCATTAGGAGAATGATATGATTGACTTGACCCATTCCGTTAGCTTAGCACTTGATCGTTTAGTTTGTTGCTATTGCTTTCTTCATGACTTATACATGTTCCTATGACTATGAGATTATGCAACTCCCATTTACCGGAGGAACACTTTGTGTGCTACCAAACGTCACAACGTAACTGGGTGATTATAAAGGTGCTCTACAGGTGTCTCCGAAGGTACTTGTTGGGTTGGCGTATTTCGAGATTAGGATTTGTCACTCCGATTCTCGGAGAGGTATCTCTGGGCCCTCTCGGTAATGCACATCACTTAAGCCTTGCAAGCATTGCAACTAATGATTTAGTTGCAAGATGATGTATTACGGAACGAGTAAAGAGACTTGCCGGTTACGAGATTGAACTAGGTATTGAGATACCGACGATCGAATCTCGGGCAAGTAACATACCGATGACAAAGGAGCAACGTATGTTGTTATGCGGTCTGACGGATAAAGATCTTCGTAGAATATGTGGGAGCCAATATGAGCATCCAGGTTCCGCTACTGGTTATTGACCGGAGACGTGTCTTGGTCATGTATACATAGTTCTCGAACCCGTAGGGTCCGCACACTTAAAGTTTCAATGACAGTTATATTATGAGTTTATGAGTTTTGATGTATCGAAGGAGTTCGGAGTCCCGGATGAGATCGGGGACATGACGAGGAGTCTCGAAATGGTCGAGACGTAAAGATCAATATATTGGATGACTATATTCGGACATCGGAAAGGTTCCGAGTGATTCGGGTATTTTTTGGAGTACCGGAGAGTTACGGGAATACGTATTGGGCCTTATTGGGCCGTATGGGAAAGAACGAAAAGGGCCTCAAGGGTGGCCGCACCCCTCCCCTTGGCCTGATCCGAGTTGGACTAGGGAAGGGGGGCACCCCCTTCCTTCCTTCTCCTTTTCCCTTCCTCTTTTCCTATTCCATATGGGAGGTGGAATCCTACTAGGACTAGGGAGTCCTAGTAGGACTCCACACTTGGCGCGCCCCCTCCTAGGGCCGGCCTCCTCCTCCCTTGTTCCTTTATATACGGGGGCAGGGGGCACCCCAGACACACAACAGTTGATCATTGATCTCTTAGCCGTGTGCGGTGCCCCCCTCCACCATAGTCCTCGATAATATTGTAGTGGTGCTTAGGCGAAGCCCTGCGATAGTAGAACATCAAGATCGTCACCACGCCGTCGTACTGACGGAACTCTTCCCCGACATTCTGCTGGATCGGAGTCCGGGGATCGTCATCGAGCTAAACGTGTGCTAGAACTCGGAGGTGCTGTAGTTTCGGTGCTTGATCGGTCGGGCCATGAAGACGTACGACTACATCAATCGCGTTGTGCTAACGCTTCCGCTTTCGGTCTACGAGGGTACGTGGACAACACTCTCCCCTCTCGTTGCTATGCATCACCATGATCTTGCGTGTGCGTAGGAATTTTTTTGAAATTACTACGTTCCCCAACATTTTCTTCATATTGCATGAGTCTATCCCTCTACATCATATCATCTTGCTTAAGACTTTACTCTGTTTTTAACTTAATACTCTAGATGAATGCTGGATAGCGGTCGATTAGTGGAGTAATAGTAGTAGATGCAGGCAGGAGTCGGTCTACTTGTCTCGGACGTGATGCCTATATACATGATTATACCTAGATATTCTCATAACTATGCTCAATTATGTCAATTGCTCAACAGTAATTTGTTCACCCACCGTAGAATACTTATGCTCTCGAGAGAAGCCACTAGTGAAACCTATGGCCCCCGGGTCTATCTTTATCATATTAATCTCCTACTACTTAGTTATTTACTTTGCTATTTATGTTGCCTTTATTTTACTTTGCATCTTTATCATAAAAATACCAAAAATATTATCTTATCATATCTATCAGATCTCACTCTCGTAAGTGGCCCTATAAGGATTGACAACCCCTATTTTCATTGGTTGTGAGGATTTATTTGTTTTGTGCAGGTACGAGGGACTCACGCGTAGCCTCCTACTGGATTGATACCTTGGTTCTCAAAAACTGAGGGAAATACTTATGCTACTTTGCTTCATCATCCCTTCCTCTTCGGGGAAAACCAACGCAGTGCTAAAAGAGGTAGCACAAATCCTAATCTCGATCTATGCCAACTCAAAAAACACCATCGGAGACACCTGTAGAGCACCTTTATAATCACCCAGTTATGTTGTGACGTTTGGTAGCACACAAAGTGTTCCTCCGATATTCGGGAGTTGCATGATCTCATAGTCATAGGAACATGTATAAGTTATGGAGAAAGCAATCGCAACAAACTAAATGATCATCGTGCTAAGTGCTACCTCTTGAGCACTGGTTGGTTTTCCCTTGAAGAGGAAAGTGTGATGCAGCAAAGTAGCGTAAGTATTTCCCTCAATTTTTGAGAACCAAGGTATCAATCCAGTAGGAGGCTACGCGCGAGCCCCTCGCACCTGCACAAAACAAATAAATCCTCGCAACCAACACGATAAGGGGTTGTCAATCCCTACACGGTCACTTACGAGAGTGAGATCTGATAGATATGATAAGATAATATTTTTGGTATTTTTATGATAAAGATGCAAAGTACTCCCTCCGTCCAAAAATACTTGTCATCAAAATGGATAAAAAGATATGTATCTAGAACTAAAATATGTCTAGATACAACCCCTTTTATCCATTTTGATGACAAGTATTTCCGGACGGAGGGAGTAACATAAAAGCCAAGGAAAATAACTAAGTGTTGGAAGATTAATACGATGAAGATAGACCCGGGGCCCATAGGTTTCACTAGTGGCTTCTCTCAAGAGCATAGGTATTTTACGGTGGGTGAACAAATTACAGTTGAGAAATTGACAGAATTGAGCATACTTATGAGAATATCTAGGTACGATCATGTATATAGGCATCACATCCGAGGCAAGTAGACCGACTCCTGCCTGCATCTACTACTATTACTCCACACATCAACCGCTATCCAGCATGCATCTAGAGTATTAAGTTCAAGAGAATAGAGTAACGCCTTAAGCAAGATGACATGATGTAGAGGGATAAATTCATGCAATATGATAAAAAAACATCTTGTTATCCTCAATGGCAACAATACAATACGTGCCTTGCTGACCCTACTGTCACTAGGAAAGGACACCGCAAGATTGAACCCAAAGCTAAGCACTTCTCCCATTGCAAGAAAGATCAATCTAGTAGGCCAAACCAAACTGATAATTCGAAGAGACTTGCAAAGATAACCAATCATACATAAAAGAATTCAGAGAAGATTCAAATATTATTCATAGATAGACTTGATCATAAACCCACAATTCATCGGTCTCAACAAACACACCGCAAAAAGAAGATTATATCAAATAGATCTCCACAAGAGAGGGGGAGAACTTTGTATTGAGATCCAAAAAGAGAGAAGAAGCCATCTAGCTAATAACTATGGACCTGAAGGTCAGAGGTAAACTACTCACACTTCATCGGAGAGGCTATGGTGTTGATGTAGAAGCCCTCCGTGATCGATGCCCCCTCCAGCGGAGCTTCGGAACAAGCCCCAAGATGGGATCTCGTGGATACAGAAAGTTACGGCGGTGGAATTAGGGTTTTGGCTCCATATTTGATCATTTGGGGGTACGTAGGTATATATAGGAGGAAGGAGTACGTCGGTGGAGCAACATGGGGCCCACGAGGGCGGAGGGCGCGCCTGGGGGAGGGGGGTAGGCGTGCCCCCCTACCTCGTGGCTTCCCTGTTGGTTGCTTGACGTAGGGTCCAAGTCTCCTGGATCTTGTTCGTTCCAAAAATGACGTTCCCGAAGGTTTCATTCCGTTTGGACTCCGTTTGATATTCCTTTTCTTCAAAACCCTAAAATAGGCAAAAAAGAACAATTCTGGGCTGGGCCTCCGATTAGTAGGTTAGTCCCAAAAATAATATAAAAGTGTATAATAAAGCCCAATATTGTCCAAAGCAGAATATAATATAGCATGTAGCAATCAAAAATTATAGATACGTTGGATACGTATCAAGCATCCCCAAGCTTAATTCCTGCTCGTCCTCGAGTAGGTAAATGATAAAAACAGAATTTTTGATGTGGAATGCTACTTGGCATGTTTTCAATGTAATTCTTCTTAATTGTGGTATGAATATTCAGATTCTAAAGATTCAAGACAAAAGTTCAATATTGACATAGAAATAATAATACTTCAAGCATACTAACTAAGCAATTATGTCTCTTCAAAATAACATGGCCAAAGAAAGTTATCCCTACAAAATCATATAGTCTGGCTATGCTCTATCTTCACCACACAAAGTATTTAAATCATGCACAACCCCGATGACAAGCCAAGCAATTGTTTCATACTTTCGGTGTTCTCAAACTTTTTCAATCTTCACGCAATACATGAGCGTGAGCCATGGATATAGCACTTTAGGTGGAATAGAATGGTGGTTGTGGAGAAGACAAAAAAGGGAAGATAGTCTCACATCAACTAGGCGTATCAATGGGCTATGGAGATGCCCATCAATAGATATCAATGTGAGTGAGTAGGGATTGCCATGCAACGGATGCACTAGAGCTATAAGTATATGAAAGCTCAACAAAAGGAACTAAGTGGGTGTGCATCCAACTCGCTTGCTCACGAAGACCTAGGGCAATTTGAGGAAGCCCATCATTGGAATATACAAGCCAAGTTCTATAATGAATAATTCCCACTAGTATATGAAAGTGATAACATAGGAGACTCGCTATTACGAAGATCATGGTGCTACTTTGAAGCACAAGTGTGGTAAAAGGACAGTAGCATTGTCCCTTCGCTCTTTTTCTCTCATTTTTTATTTGGGCCTTTTCCTTCTTTTTTTATGGCCTCTTTTGTTTGGGCTTCTTTGGCCTCTCTTTTTTTGTCCGGAGTCTCATGCCGACTTGTGGGAGAATCATAGTCTCCATCATCCTTTCCTCACTTGGGACAATGCTCTAAAAATGATGATCATCACACTTTTATTTACTTACAACTCAACAATTACAACTCAATACTTAGAACAAAATATGACTATGTGAATGCCTCCGGCGGTGTACCGGGATATGCAATGAATCAAGAGTGACATGTATGAAAGAATTATGAACGGTGGCTTTGCCACAGATACAATGTCAACTACATGATCATGCAAAGCAATATGACAACGATGGAGCGTGTCATAGTAAACAGAATGATGGAAAGTTGCATGTCAATATATCTTGGAATGGCTATGGAAATGCCATGATAGGTTGGTATGGTGGCTGTTTTGAGGAAGGTATATGGTGGGTCTATGATACCGGCGAAAGGTGTGCGGTATTAGAGAAGCTAGCAATGGTGGAAGGGTGAGAATGCTTATGATCCATGGACTCAACATTAGTCATAAAGAACTCATATACTTATTGCAAAAATTTACAAGTTATCACAGCAAAGTATTACGCGCATGCTCCTAGGGGGATAGATTGGTAGGAAAAGACCATCGCTTGTCCCTGACCGCCACTCGTAAGGAAGATAATCAATAAATAAATCATGCTCCGACTTCATCACATAACAGTTCACCATACGTGCATGCTACGGGAATCACAAACTTTAACACGAGTATTTCTCAAATTCACAACTACTCAACTAGCATGACTCTAATATTACCATCTCCATATCTCAAAACAATTATCAAGTATCAAACTTCTCTTAGTATTCAACACACTCATAAGAGAATTTTATTATTAATCTTGAATGCCTAACATAATTAAAACAAATTACCATGCTGTTTTGTAGGACTCTCAAAATAATCTAAGTGAATCATGAGAGAACAATAGTTTCTATAAAAAAAATCCACCGACGCGCTCTAAAAGATATAAGGGAAGTACAAGAGCAAAACTATATAACTCAAAAGATATAAGTGAAGCACATAGAGTATTCTAATAATTTCCGAATCATGTGTGTCTCTCTCAAAAGGTGTGTACAGCAAAGATGATTGTGGTAAACTAAGAAGCAAAGACTCAAATCATACAAGACGCTCCAAGCAAAACACATATCATGTGGTGAATAAAAATATAGCTCCAAGTAAAGTTACCGATGGAAGTAGACGAAAGAGGGGATGCCTTCCGGGGCATCCCTAAGCTTTGGCTTTTTGCTGTCCTTAGATTATCTTGGGGGTGCCATGGGCATCCCCAAGCTTAGGCTCTTGCCACTCCTTGTTCCATAATCCATCAAATCCTTACCCAAAACTTGAAAACTTCACAACACAAAACTTAAAGTAGAAAATCTCGTGAGCTCCGTTAGCGAAAGAAAACAAAACACCACTTCAAGGTACTGTAATGAACTCGTTATTTATTTATATTGGTGTTAAACCTACTGTATTCCAACTTCTCTATGGTTTATAAACTATTTTACTAGCCATAGATTCATCAAAATAAGCAAACAACACACGAAAAACAGAATCTGTCAAAAACAGAACAGTCTGTAGTAATCTGTAGCTAGCGCAAGATCTGGAACCCCAAAAATTCTAAAATAAATTTCTGGACGTGAGGAATTTATCTATTAATCATCTGCAATAAGAATTAGCTAGATATCACTTTACAAATAAAAATGGCAGCAGTTCTGGTGAGTGCTAAAGTTTCTGTTTTTTACAGCAAGATTAACAAGATTTTCCCCAAGTCTTCCCAACGGTTCTACTTGGCACAAACACTAATTAAACACAAAAAACACAAACAAAACAGAGGCTAGATAAATTATTTATTACTAAACAGGAGCAAATAGCAAGGAATAAAAATAAAATTGGGTTGCCTCCCAACAAGCGCTATCGTTTAATGCCCCTAGCTAGGCATAAAAAGCAAGGATAGATCTAGGTATTGCCATCTTTGGTAGGTAATCCATAAGTGGCTCTCATAATAGATTCATAAGGTAATTTAATTTTCTTTCTAGGAAAGTGTTCCATGCCTTTCCTTAACAAAAATTGGAATCTAATATTTCCTTCCTTCATATCAATAATTGCACCAATCGTTCTAAGGAAAGGTCTACCAAGAATAATAGGACATGAAGGATTGCAATCTATGTCAAGAACAATAAAATCTATGGGAACATAATTCCTATTTGCAAAAATAAGAACATCATTAATTCTTCCCATAGGTTTCTTAATAGTGGAATCCGCAAGGTGCAAGTTTAAAGAGCAATCATCAAAATCACGGAAACCTAACAAATCACACAAACTCTTTGGAATCGTGGAAACACTAGCACCCAAATCACACAAAGCATAGCATTCATGATCTTTAATTTTAATTTTAATAGTTGGTTCCCACTCATCATAAAGTTTTCTAGGGATAGAAACTTCCAACTCAAGTTCTTCTTCATAAGATTGCATCAAAGCATCAACGATATGTTTGGTAAAAGCTTTATTTTGGCTATAAGCATGAGGAGAATTTAGCACAGATTGCAACAAGGAAATACAATCTATCAAAGATCAGCTATCATAATTAAATTCCTTGAAATCCAAAATAGTAGGTTCATTAACATCTAGAGTTTTGATCTCTTCAATCCCACTTTTATCAATTTAGCATCAAGATCTAAAAACTCTGAATTTTTGGAACATCTTCTAGGTAAAGGTGGATCATATTCAGTCCCATCATTATCAAGATTCATATTGCAAAACAAATATTTAATAGGGGGCACATCAATAACTTTTAGATCTTCATCTTTATTATCATGAAAACTAGAAGAACACGCTCTTATAAAGGAATTTTTCTTAGCACGTATCCTAGCGGTTCTATCTTTCCACTCATCGATGGAAATTCTCATGGCTTTGAGAGACTCATTGATATAATGCTTAGGAGGAATAGATCTAAGTTTTAAAGAATCAACATTAAGAGAAATTCTATCAAAGTTCCTAGCCAAATCATCAACTTTAAGCAATTTCTCTTCAAGCAAAGCATTGATATTCTTTTGTGAATTCATAAATTCCTTAACACTAGTATCAAATTCAGAGGGCATCTTATTAAAATTTCCATAAGAATTGTTGTAGGAATTACAATAATTCTTAGAGGAATTACTAGGATAAGGCCTAGGATTAAAGTTTCCTCTATACACGTTGTTACCAAAATTATTCCTACCAACAAAATTCACATCCATAGATTCATTATGATTCTCAATAAAAGTAGAAAAAGGCATATCATTAGGATCATAAGAAACACTCTTAGTAGCGAGTAATTTCATAAGTTCATCCAACTTTCCACTCAAAACATTAATTTCTTCTATCGCATGCACTTTCTTATTAGTAGATCTTTCAGTGTGCCATTCAGAATAATTAACCATAATATTATCTAGGAGTTTAGTAGCTTATCCTAAAGTGATTTCCATAAAAGTGCATCCCGTGGCCGAATCTAAAAGATTTCTAGAAGCAAAATTCAATCCGGCATAAAAAAATTGTATAATCATCCACAAATTCAAACCATGTGTTGAGCAATTACGTATCATTAATTTCATCCTCTCCCAAGCTTGTGCAACATGTTCATGATCAAGTTGCTTAAAATTCATAATATCATTTCTAAGAGAGATGATCTTAGCGGGAGGAAAATACTTAGAGATAAAAGCATCTTTGCACTTATTCCAAGAATCAGTACTATTTTTAGGCAAAGACGAAAACCAAGCTTTAACGCGATCTCTAAGCGAAAAAGGAAATAGCTTCAATTTAACAATATCATTGTCCACATCTTTCTTCTTTTGCATATCACACAAATCAACGAAGCTATTTAGATGGGTAGCGGCATCTTCACTAGGAAGGCCGGAAAACGGATCTTTCATGACAAGATTCAGCAAGGCAGCATTAATTTCACAAGATTCAGCATCGGTAAGAGGAGAAATCGGAGTGCTAATAAAATCATTGTTGTTGGTATTGGTAAAGTCACATAGTTTAGTGTTATCTTGAGCCATCGTGACAAGCAAGCAATCCAACACACAAGCAAACGAGGAACGGGCAAAAAGAGGCAAATAGAGAAAGAGAGTGAGGATAGAGGGAGAGATGGCGAATAAAATGGCAAGGGTGAAGTGGGGGAGAGGAAAACGAGAGGCAAATGGCAAATAATGTAATGCGGGAGATAAGGGTTTGTGATGGGTACTTGGTATGTTAACTTTTGCGTAGACCTCCCCGGCAACGGCGCCATAAATCCTTCTTGCTACCTCTTGAGCACTACGTTGGTTTTCCCTTGAAGAGGAAAGGGTGATGCAGCAAAGTAGCGTAAGTATTTCCCTCAGTTTTTGAGAACCAAGGTATCAATCCAGTAGGAGGCTACGCGCGAGTCCCTCGCACCTACACAAAACAAATAAATCCTCGCAACCAACGTGATAAGGGGTTGTCAATCCCTACACGGTCACTTACGAGAGTGAGATCTGATAGATATGATAAGATAATATTTTTGGTATTTTTATGATAAAGATGCAAAGTAAAATGAAAGCAAAGGAAAATAACTAAGTGTTGGAAGATTAATATGATGAAGATAGACCCGGGGGCCATAGGTTTCACTAACGGCTTCTCTCAAGAGCATAGGTATTTTACGAAATTACTGTTGAGCAATTGACAGAATTGAGCATAGTTATGAGAATATCTAGGTATGATCATGTATATAGGCATCATGTCCGAGACAAGTAGGCCGACTCCTGCCTGCATCTACTACTATTACTCCACACATCAACCGCTATCCAGCATGCATCTAGAGTATTAAGTTCAAGAGAATAGAGTAACGCCTTAAGCAAGATGACATGATGCAGAGGGATAAATTCATGCAATATGATAAAAAACCATCTTGTTATCCTTGATGGCAACAATATAATACGTGCCTTGCTGTCCCTACTGTCACTGGGAAAGGACACCGCAAGATTGAACCCAAAGCTAAGCACTTCTCCCATTACAAGAAAGATCAATCTAGTAGGCCAAACCAAACTGATAATTCGAAGAGACTTGCAAAGATAACCAATCATACATAAAAGAATTCAGAGAAGATTCAAATATTGTTCAAAGGTAAACTTGATCATAAACCCACAATTCATCGGTTTCAACAAATACACCGCAAAAGAAGATTACATCGAATAGATCTCCACAAGAGAGGGGGAGAACTTTGTATTGAGATCCAAAAAGAGAGAAGAAGCCATCTAGCTAATAACTATGGACCCGAAGGTCTGAGGTAAACTACTCACACTTCATCGGAGAGGCTACGATGTTGATGTAGAAGCCCTACGTGATCGATGCCCCCCTCCGGCGGAGCTCCGGAACAGGCGCCAAGATGGGATCTCGTGGATACAGAAAGTTACGGTGGTGGAATTAGGGTTTTGGCTCCGTATTTGATCATTTGGGGGTACGTAGGTATATATAGGAGGAAGGAGTACGTCGGTGGAGCAACAGGGGGCCCACGAGGGTGGAGGGCGCGCTTGGGGGGTAGGCGTGCCCCCCTACCTCATGGCTTCCCTGTTGGTTGCTTGACATAGGGTCCAAGTCTCCTGGATCTTGTTCGTTCCAAAAATCACGTTCCTGAAGGTTTCATTCCGTTTGGACTCCGTTTGATATTCCTTTTCTTCGAAACCCTAAAATAGGCAAAAAAGAACAATTCTGGGCTGGGCCACCGATTAGTAGGTTAGTCCCAAAAATAATATAAAAGTGTATAATAAAGCCCAATAATGTCCAAAAGAGAATATAATGTAGCATGGAGCAATCAAAAATTATAGATACGTTGGAGACATATCACTAAGCTAACGGATGGGTCATGTCAATCACATCATTCTCTAACGATGTGATCCCGTTAATCAAATGACAACTTATGTCTATGGTTAGGAAACATAACCGTCATTGATTTAACGAGCTAGTCAAGTAGAGGCAAACTAGTGACACTCTGTTTGTCTATGTATTCACACATGTACTAAGTTTCCGGTTAATACAATTCTAGCATGAATAATAAACATTTATAATGATATAAGGAAATATAATAACAACTTTACTATTGCCTCTAGGGCATATTTCCTTCAGCAGCCTCCACCATTTCCCTCCATTTGCCCCCCAAAACCCTCCCGCCTGAGCGCGCTCCCATCGCCCGCCATGGACGACGACCTTGACGCCGCCGCCGGCCTCGCCTCCCTCGCCTCGTCCGGCATGACGACCGCCCCCTCCGGCAAAGGCAAGCCTCGCGCCCCCGCAAGACCGCTGCCGTGCCCAAGCCGAAGAAGAAGCTGACGCCCGAAGAGCGGGCAAGGGCGTCTGCGAAGAGAAAGGGTCGGAGGCACGCGGCGGATGCGAGGGACGGAGCCATCGCGGCAGCCACCATCGCTGCTGTCGTGGGAGCAAGTCTGACAGTAAAAATAGTGGGTACGTAGGAGGAGGCAAGGTCCTAGCTACGGCAAGGTTGTGCACGCAAGATTTACGAGTTCAGTCCCTTCTCATAGGAAGTAATAGCGCTACGTCTCAGTGCCCGGAGGCTCGGTCGACTGGATTATGCGTGAAAGTTACAGGGGATGCGAAACCTTGTGCCAGAGGGGAGGGGTGGCTTATATAGAGTGTGTCACCCCTTCACAGGCCTCAGTTACACAGGGTTTAATGTATGTTAAGACAGAGATGTTACTGGTAACACCTGCTATAATGACTATTAATGACCTTTAAGGCTACGGAGTGAATGCCTGACCGTTGCCATCCAGAGGTGGATTTAGATCTTCTGTACTCCGAGTGATTCTCCGATGGTCGAGTGACTCTATCTTGGTCGAGTGGAATTGGGGTATACGAGTGGGATAGCTAGTCGAGTGGATTGCACTCCAAGGAGATTTTAGTCGGTGCCTTCTGTTGGGGATATAACTACTGAGTATAAACCGCCCAGGAGGGGCCGGGTTATACCCATAAGGAGTTATCCATATTTAAGCCCATGAATACAAGGAGCATGGCGCTTTATTATAGAGATCTAAAGGCCCAGGGCCCAAAGGCGGATTAGGGCCCGTAGACATAAACTGCCATATGGTGTGTAACTTGTGTTGTAAGATAGGAAAGGGTAGAAACCGAGCCAGACACGTTTATGAGCCGACCGGGATGCTGTAAACCGTCGGGCGTCAACTTGTGTATATAAAGGGACGACCCAGCGTCGGTTCAAGAAAAAGAAACAACAACTCGAGAGCCAGGAAAAGCGTATTCGCTCCTTGGTCATCGAAACCCTAGCAATCCCATCATAACTGGAGTAGGCTTTTACCTTCACCACAAGGGGCCGAACCAGTATAAACTCCTTGCGTCCTTTGTCCACTTTAACCCCTTTAAGCTAACTACGTTGCGATGGCTCCACGACTAAGTCCTCACACTAGGACATCTGCCGCGACAATTCCACGATAGTTGGCGCCCACGGTGGGGCTATCGCACGATAGTTTCAAGCTCTTAGAGGGCAGCTTCGAAGGGCTCAAGGGATACGTTGTGGGCCGGATGACCAAGAGTCGTCACGGCAAGCTCTACATCGACGATGCAGGCTGGGGCCCCGAGGCCGGCTCAATTGAGTATGGATATCGGGTCCCCTTTGGCGGTATTCACGTTTTCATTGGCAAGATCGACGAATCGGGCCCTGAGCCGGACATCTGCACCGACATCGTCGAAACGGCTCAGCGTGCGAGATCTACCCGGGTTTAGCCTGCCATGAAGCGTACCTTCGTGGGAGTCGTCCACAGAGCGGAGTCTGGGGATAGATTAGTATCTGGTGGTGAAACCGTCGTTTACTCTGATGACGAGTCATCTACCGGAGAGACAGAGTCATTGTTCCAAATTCAAGATGGCCGGTTTGGGGCTGTTCTGATGGCGACAATATTCCGGACCCCTTTGATCCGCCGAGCCGAGTTGCGATCTTCATGGCCGACACATAGTCATCACAGCATTCATCAACCGCAGCAGCAATGATCTCCGGTTCAGCAGCAGCGACAGCAGCTGGGGCAAGAGGCCCTGCACAACCGCCGGCTCAGGTTTTGTCCGATTTATTTGACTCTCTGGCAACGCTGCTGGCGGCTGAAGTTAACCCGGCGAATCAGGAACAACATAATGTAGAAGTTGCAAAGGTGAAGGATCAGATAGCTCAAGCCAAGGCAGACCTAGCAGCCGAGAACACCAGGATGGCTGCAGAGCGGACCGAGTTGGATGTGCAGGCTTTTCGGCTTATGTTGGATCAGAATGCGTCAAATGATGTAATGCGGAGGAGGTACCGGTCTCACCTGCCTCCGGTTTATGAGCCAAGGAATCTCTTTAACATGCGAGGAGCAGGAATCAGTAACAAGCCAGTGGTAAACCGGGTCGAAGCACCTGGAACAGGGGCGCCGGTTCAGCCGCGCACAGTGGATCCGCCTCGCCCGAATATCCCATCGCATCATCTGTCAACGCCTCCGGGTCATTTCTCCAACCCCTTGGATAACATAGTCGCCGCCGCTTCACGATTAGCAGCCCTCTCGGTCGACGGCGAGTCCCCTGTAGCGGTTGAGACGCGGCGGGCTAGGAGCTCCTTCAGTCGGCTTTGACTCAGCAGCAGGCTTATTCGTACAGTCGCAAGAGGATCCATTCCACCCCTTGCCAAAGCTGGAGTTACAACAGACATATCGATGATGCAGCAGTGTCAAGCAGTGCGCGGAATCGTAATCCGCCCCGTGGTCATAACCCGGCGGGCGGTGGTGCCGATGTTCAGAACGTGAGGGACCAAGGTGGAGCACGTCGAGAGGCTGAGTTAGCAGCACAGTATGCGGCCCATCAACCTTCTCCGTTCCATCCAGCGACTTCAGTTGAAACAGGAGTAACTTTTAGATCTCTGGGTGTACTGTGTTTGGCCCTGGCTTTGCGAAACGTACGGTTGCCCAAGGATTTTAAGGGCCCTCGTAAGGTGCCCAATTATATGGCCAATTTACCTCCGGAAGCATGGGTTGAGAGTTATCAGATGGCGATGGAGTTGTTGGATGTTGACGAGGTTGCATGTGCTAAGTATTTTACCATCATGTTAGAAGGAACGGCTCGAACGTGGTTGAAGGGACTACCAGCTAACTCCATTGGGTCGTGGGCCAAGTTAAAAGCCCGGTTTATCCAGAATTTCAAGGACACGTGCAAGCAACGCATGTCGATTGTGGATTTGGCCTCCTGTGTCCAGGAAGAAGGTGAATCAACAACTCATTGGCCGCGCCGAGTTTCAACGATATTGCATTCTTCAGACCGGATCAATGCCGATTCAGCAGCCCTGACGTTGGAGAAAAACTGCCGTTTTACGCCCCTCGAGCAGAAATTAGGGCGGCTCAAACGTCATTGCAATGACATGGGGACACTTATGGCAGCTCTGGTTAAGTACGCTGACTCTGACAGTACCAAGGACCCCGAATCTAATGATGACAAACCGGGAAAGGGAAAGAAGAGCAGCAGCACCAAAGGGTAGCAGCATAACCCGGCAGCGAATCAAGGAGGTAATGGTAAGCCCAAGGCCGATAACAACCTAGACTTTGTAGCGAATACCCATATACAGAATGATGGCCAGGGCCACAAGGGTAGACCGCCCCCGCAAACCGGAGGATCAGGCATGAATCTTGAGTATCTGTTGAATCAGCCCTGTCCGAAGCATGGTACACGTCATAGACCGTCTAATCATCTCTGGAAGGATTGTTATATCATGAAGGAATTCAAGAATTCAAATCTTTTTCAAGGCAACCTTGGACCGGGAGGTGGTCCAGGATCCGGTTCACAAGGGCCGGGTTACGGTGGTAGCGGTTCAGGCTCTGGATTTCAAGGTCATCAAGGCCATCAAGGTCATCAAGGCAGTTAGAGCAATCAGGGGGGCTATCATCAACAGTCCGGTCAGGGGAATCAGTAGCAGCAGTCTGGACATCAGAGTTACCCGAAATAGCTGATTAGCGGGCAATACCACGTCTTCACCACAAGTTTGTGTAAGCGGGATCAGAAGCTTCATAAAAGGGCAGTAAACTCCGTTGAACCGGTCGTACCCCGTTATTTGCGCTGGTCTAAGCAGCCCATTGTGTGGAGTCGAGAGGATCATCCGCCCCGGGTTGATAATCCGGGTCATCTGGTATTGGTGGTTGCACCTCAGGTTGGAGGGTATAAGTTCACCAATGTGCTCATGGACGGAGGGAGCAGCATCAACATCCTCTATTATTAAACCTTCCATCGTATGGGGTTGACGGATAAAAACCTTATACCGTCCAACACTGTTTTTCATGGTGTGGTGCCTGGTAAGTCAGCATATCCGGTTGGTAAGATAGCTCTGGATGTTGCGTTTGGAGATGAGTATGACTCCCGATCCGAGACATTGACCTTTGAGGTGGTGAAAATCAAAAGCCCTTATCATGCTCTGTTTGGACGGACGGCTTATGCTAAATTTATGGCAAGACCCTGTTATGTTTATCTGCAGCTCAAGATGCCAGGTCATAAGGGGACCATCACGGTACATGGGAGCCGAAAGATAGCCAGTCAGTTCTTCTACCACCGGATTAAGAGTTGTTTCAGCATCCTCCGCCCGCTTTAGCAGAGTTGCTTTTTCAGCGTCCCACCCTGCCCGTTCACTTTTAAAGCTTTCCTTTAGTTGTTCCATGGTTGTTAAAGCGCTAGTCAGCTCTTCTTTAGCCTTGGAAGTTTCTGCTTGCTGGGACTTGATATTTTCCTGAAGGTCGGCGATTTGAGATTCCTTTTTGCATAGATCAGCCTGCAAGAGACATTTAATGAGTTGGTAGTGCATATTTGAAGCCCCAAGCACATAACAAGTTATACACTTGGCACTTGGGGGCTAATGCATATTGCTTTTTATCAGCTGACATTTTAAGTCCCAAGCACATAACAAGTTATACAGTTGGCACTTGGGGGCTAATGCATATTTGTTCCAAGTCAAGGTTATGGATTTGTTCCTCTTCAATCGGATTACAACGATGATTATCAAGAATTTTGGAAGCTTCATGATAGAAAGGTACCGATTGATCCTAAAGGTATAAACCAGTCACTGGGGGCTACACAAGCAAAAAATTGCAAGATTCATACTCTAAAGTCCCGGTTCATCCTGGCAAGATAAACCGACCCTTAGGGGCTACGCAGGCAAAGTTGAAGTATTATGAAGTCCAGGTTTACGTTGATATCATAAACCGACCCTTGGGGGCTACTGGAATCGATATTAGAAATTGGACACAAGAGAAACTATTATGCAGAGTTAACAGTATTTACCTCATATCGCTCTTTCATCAGGTTCACTAAACCGGCTTCATAATCGCGGCTTGTGTACAGGCGGTTTAAAAACCCAGAATGGATATCTTGGGCGCTGAGGTGGGCATAGCTTTCCACATCTATTTTCCACTTGCCCTTATCCATAGCAGCAAATTCTTCCTTGGCACTATGTTTTGATAAAGCAGTGGGGTTGCCGGGAGTTGTGTAGCCTAAACGAGTAACGATGACATCGTCTGAGTGGTCATCAACCGCTTTGACTGGGCTTGGCGGTTTATCTACAGCTTTGGCCGGACTTGGCGGGTCAATAGCATGGCCGGTCGGATCATCTTCCATCTGTTCAACAAAGGTTTCATGATGTTTCGGTGGCGGATCATCAAGAGTAGCATCAGCATTCGGCTCAAACTATTATGGGGTCTGTTTCGGTTCAGTGTCCGGGTTATCATCAGCCGCTGTGTTCAATTTGGCTTTTTTTACTGGGCCTAGCTTTGGCTCTAAAATGAATGGAAATAAAGGTTAGTATATTCAACAGGTGCAAGGGATAAAGAGCTAAGTGTAGTATGCTTACCCAGGAACAGTCTTAAGAGGTGGAAGTGGTGTCCCTGTTGATTCGCCAGAGGATGAATGGGAAGTTCCCTAGTAGTTTGAGTCAGATGGATTAAGAGGTTGCCGAAAATAACCAGCCTTGGGATAAGATATGTCAGGAATGGATGAAACCTCTGGTCGGCTTTTTCGAACCGGCGTGTTCGGTAGACCAGATGAAGTAACCCCCTGGCCACTATGCCGGGTTGTGCGACGAGCTTCATGCTGGTGTTTCTTCAAAAGAAAGTTGGGATCCAGATAAGCTAGAGGGTGTGAAAATTTTACTTTCCGGTTTGCTTGACGGGTTTTCTGTGTTGGCTAAGGATCTGAACCGGAGGAAAGAATAATTACCTCTAGATCATCAGCCCGGCTAGCTTCAGCGTCATCCTGATAAGGGTCATTGTCAATGAGGTGTATGAAAAATGAACCAAGAGAATCAAGTTCTACCTCTAAGTCCAGATTGTCAAGATCCTCGTCGAGGTTCAACCCGATGGATTCAGCTGCTTTCTTCTTGGCAGGCTTTTTGATGACCTATGTCTTGGGTCGAGGGGTCTTGGCCGGTTTATCCTGAGGTTTCTTCTTCCAAAATGGGTCATCACCCTGTTAAAAGATTGACAAAGGTTATAAGAAAGAGTTAAGAATATCAGGTACAAACAGGAGTTAAGTAATTCTTACAGCTGGCGGTTTATTCGAGACGTAGAAGGGACTTAGCCCTGTTTTGCTGCAGACAGCCACCGATTCATCCAGTATCTTTTTAAAAGCTTCAGTGATTTCACCATCATTTAACTAAATGTATGTATGTCGTTGAGGATCTTTCAAGTCCCCTATGTATTCGCACATTAAACCGGGGCAACGACTTAAAGGCAAAATACTCCAAGATATACAACACCGAACAAAGTCAATTCCTGTCAGACCATTAGCCACAAAGGCTCTGAGCTTGGCAAGTTGTGGTGCATACTTGGCCTGTTCTTTTGCAGTTAGCCTTTGGGGAAATGGGTGTGTATTGGTAAGTCGGTGAGGATGATAACCCGGCAGAGGATTCTCATCATCAGGGGAAGTATCTTTGCAATAGAACTAAGTCTGGTTCCAATCCTTAGGGTGACTATGATGCTTGGCGTGAGGGAAGCTGACATCTTTCCTTTTATGAATTGAAGCGCCGCCAAGTTTAGTATTGGGCCCGTCTACAAATTCGGTATGGAGGTTTAAATAGAAAAAGTCCCTGAACAGTTCAACGGTCGGTTCTTCTTGCAGATAAGCCTCGCAAAACACTTGAAAATTACAAATATTGGACACAGGGTTAGGTCCCATATCTTGAGGGTGGATTTGAAAGCTAGCAAGCACATCACGAAAAAACTTTGATCTGGGAGGTTTAAAGCCACAGTTCAGATGATCAACAAACAGAACTATCTCGCCATCCTTGGGCTCAGGAGGATTTTCTGGACCGGGGGCTCGCCAGTGGATTTCACTCTATTTCGGTAAAGCGCCATTTATAACACATCCTTTCAGATCTTCTTCCGTAATCCGGGATGGAACCCAATTACAAGCATAAAAAGTCTTGGCCTTTTCTTAGACAACCTGAAGGAAGGTTTGTGCCGGTTTAAGATTCATGGTTGACAAGCATAAAGCGTTGCAGGTTAAGAGACAAAAGGTATTCAGGCATGCAAAATTGTTAAACCATAGGTTGATGCTATTATAAATGATAAAGAGATTGGCGGTTTACAAGGGGACTAATGGTATATGGCAGGTTATTTTCTAAAAGGTAAACCGCCTACACGGACAATGAAAGTATAGATCTGAAGCCAAAAAAATGACTGAGTGAGGAAGAACAAGTTTCACAGATTCACATTAGAATTTCAGATCTACTGCATATCAGGAAAAGGAAAATATTTAGACCTAAAGGTTGGTGCTTAAGCAGTCCATGAAGTTCCAGATCGGGTTTTTTCTACACAAAAGAGATAATCTGATGGCCAAAGAAGGACTATCATTGCTACCGCATAAGGATATATCAGGTTTGGAATCTATCATGTAGGCTATGATGAAGAACAGGGGAAGAACACCACGAAACTTTCATGAGCCCGTGCGAACCCTAAACAGATCTATAGAGGAGAAGAAGAAGAACTTACCGAAACTATTGAATGGCGAAGGTGCGTGAGCAGAATTTGGTCCGAACAGGTCGATGCAGCGGCCAAAGTCGAAGCAGAGGTGAAGTCCGACGGCGGCGGTGGAGCTCGAGCGCTGAGGCGGCGCGAGGAAGACGACGAGATGAAGAGGCATGAAGGGAAAAGTGAAAATGACCCTCGGCCCTATTTATAAGGTGAATGGATAAGTGACAGGCACGAGAATCGAGGAGGTCGAGAAATGGATATGCAGACATGCGGACGCCTCGATTTTCGGAGATCCATTAAAGGAGATGCATTAAAATATTTGGGTTATGTGTAAAGTTAATAGTGGATGACGTCACGGCGGGTTATCATGGACTTGGAAGATGACGTCATGGCGGTTTACAAGATTTTTGTGAAGATATTGAAGCAGGAATTTTCCTAAGTACTGAAGATTGACATGAACAGGTTCAAATCAATCTGGGGCCTAATGTTGGGGATATAACTTATACCCATAAGGAGTTATCCATATTTAAGCCCATGAAGACAAGGAGCATGGCGCTTTATTATAGAGATCTAAAGGCCCAGGGCCCAAAGGCGGATTAGGGCCCGTAGACATAAACCGCCATATGGTGTGTAACTTGTGTTGTAAGATAGGAAAGGGTAGAAACCGAGCCAGACACGTTTATGAGCCGGCCGGGATTCTGTAAACCACCGGGAGTCAACCTGTGTATATAAAGGGACGACCCAGCGGCGGTTCAAGGACAAGAAACAACAACTCGAGAGCCAGGAAAAGCGTATTCGCTCCCTGGTCATCGAAACCCTAGCAATCCCATCACAACTGGAGTAGGCCTTTACCTTCACCACAAGGGGCCGAACCAGTATAAACTCCTTGCGTCCTTTGTCCGCTTTAACCCCTTTAAGCTAACTACGTTGCGATGGCTCCACGACTAAGCCCTCACACTAGGACAACTGTCGTGACAATTCCACGACACCTTCTGTTGTACTTTGAATGTTCTTGACTCTAGGACAGTGTACTTGGGTAGGGTGTCTAGGACAGGACTATGACCCTATCCTAGGTACATGTCATTGTCATTATCCCCCGAATGGATTGAGGTATGAGTGAAGAAGGGTTGAAGTTGGTTCCATCTTGATTCTATGCTTCAGAGGCATTTCACTGGAGTCTGGTAATCATGTTGAAGCTTCAACCGCATTTCAGCCGCCTTGATCAATTCAGAAGTTGTCGAGTGAATTAGGCTGATAATCTTTGAGTGTTATTCTAGGGTGAAATCTTCGGTGCGATTGGTTGCTCTGCGGTTCCTGGATCCCACGAGATTCGAAATTTTAGAGAAGCACGCGGGACGGAGCGTGCCGCAGTAATCGGAGCGGGTAGACAGGGGCGCCTCGATCCCTGCGCCGCCTTTGTCGCCACGTATCGGGTGAGCGACTCTTGCGGGGTATGACAGGATTGCTCGGGCCCACGGGTCAGCCACTCGGAAGTGATGTCTACTACACAACCTTCTTTTTGTAGACGTTGTTGGGCCTCCAAGTGCAGAGGTTTGTAGGACAGTAGCAAATTTCCCTCAAGTGGATGACCTAAGGTTTATCAGTCTGTGGGAGGCGTACGATGAAGATGGTCTCTATCAAGCAACCCTGCAACCAAATAACAAAGAGTCTCTTGTGTCCCCAACACACCCAATACAATGGTAAATTGTATAGGTGCACTAGTTCGGCGAAGGGACGGTGATACAAGTGAAATATGGATGGTAGATATAAGTTTTTGTAATCTGAAAATATAAAAACAGCAAGGTAACTAATGATAAAAGTGAGCACAAACGGTATTGCAATGCGTTGAAACAAGGCCTAGGGTTCATACTTTCACTAGTGCAAGTTCTCTCAACAATAATAACATAATTGGATCATATAACTATCCCTCAACATGCAACAAAGAGTCACTCCAAAGTCACTAGCGGAGAACAAACAAATAGATTATGGTAGGGTACGAAACCACCTCAAAGTTATTCTTTCTGATCGATCTATTCAATAGTTCATACTAGAATAACACCTTAAGACACAAATCAACCAAAACCCTAATGTCACCTAGATACTCCAATGTCACCTCAAGTATCCGTGGGTATGATTATACGATATGCATCACACAATCTCAGATTCATCTATTCAACCAACACAAAGAACTTCAAAGAGTGCCCCGAAGTTTCTACCTGAGAGTCAAGACGAAAACGTGTGCCAACCCCTATGCATAAGTTCACGAGGTCACGGAACTCGCAAGTTGATCACCAAAACATACATCAAGTGGATCACATGATATCCCATTGTCACCACAGATAAGCACATGCAAGACATACATCAAGTGTTCTCAAATCCTTAAAGACTCAATCCGATAAGATAACTTCAAAGGGAAAACTCGATTCATCACAAGAGAGCAGAGGGGGAGAAACATCCTAGGATCCAACTATAATAGCAAAGCTCAGAATACATCAAGATCGTACCACCTCAAGAACATGAGAGAGAGAGATCAAACACATAGCTACTGGTACATACCCTCAGCCCCGAGGGAGAACTACTCCCTCCTGGTCAGGGAGAGCGCCGGGATGATGAAGATGGCCACCGGAGAGGGATTCCCCCTTCCGGCAGGGTGCCGGAACGGGTCTAGATTGGTTTTCGGTGGCTACTCAGGCTTCTGGCGGTGGAACTCCTGATCTAGGTTTCTTTCTGGAAGTTTTGGGTTATATAAGAGGTGTTGGAGTCGGGAACAAGGTAAGGGGGTCTCCGGGCTGTCCACGAGGCAGGGGGCACGCCTAGGGGGTGGGCACGCCCCCCACCCTCATGGGCAGCCCGAGACTCTTCTGGCCCAATTCTTCTACTTCCTAGCCTTCTTCTGGTCTAAAAATAAGTTCTGTGAAGTTTCAGGTCAATTGGACTCCGTTTGGTTTTTCTTTTCTGCAATACTCAAAACAACAAAAAAACAGAAACTGGCACTGGGCTCTAGGTTAATAGGTTAGTCCCAAAAATCATATAAAATAGCATATAAATGCATATAAAACATCGAAGGTTGATGATATAATAGCATGGAACAATCAAAAATTATAGATACATTGGAGACGTATCAAGCATCCCCAAGCTTAATTCATGCTCGTCCTCGAGTAGGTAAATGATAAAAACAGAGTTTTTGATGTGGAATGCTTTCTAGAATATTCTTCAATGTATTTTTCTCTATTGTGGCATGAATGTTCAGATCCGAAAGATTCAAGATAAAAGTTTATTGTTGACATAAAAATAGTAATACTCCAAGTATGCTAATCAAGCAATTATGTCTTATCAAAATACCATAGCCAAAGAAAACTTATCCCTACAAAGTCATATAGTCTGGCCATGCTTCATTTTCGTCACACAAAATGCTCTCATCATGCACAACCCTAATGACAAGCCAAGCAATTGTTTCATACTTAGCCTTTTCAAACTCTTTCAACTTTTACGCAATATATGAGCGCGAGCCATGGACATAGCACTATGGGTGGAATAGAATATGATGGTTGAGGTGGTGTGAGGAGACAAAAAGGGAGAAAGTCTCAAATTAACGCGACTAATCAATGGGCTATGGAGATGCCCACCAATTGATGTCAATGCCAGGAGTAGGGATTGCCATGCAACAGATGCACTAGAGCTATAAATATATGAAAGCTCATAAAAGAAACTAAGTGGGTGTGCATCCAACTCGCTTGCTCACGAAGGCCTAGGGCATTTGAGGAAGCCCATCATTGGAATATACAAGCCAAGTTCTATAATGAAAAATTCCCACTAGTATATGAAAGTGACAAAATAAGAGACTCTCTATCATGAAGATCATGGTGCTACTTTGAAGCACAAGTGTGGAAAAATGACAGTAACATTGTCCCTTCTCTCTTTTTCTCTCATTTCTTTTTTATTTTTTATTTGGGCCTTTTTTTCTTTTGGCCTCTTTTCTCTTTTTTTTGTCCGGAGTCTCATCCCGACATGTGGGGGAATCATAGTCTCCATCATCCTTTCCTCACATGGGACAATGCTCTAATGATGATCATCACACTTTTATTTTCTTAGAACTCAAGAATTACAACTCGATACTCAGAACAAAATATGACTCTATGTGAATGCCTCCGGCGGTGTACCGGGATTGCGATGAATCAAGAGTGGCACGTATGAAAAAATTATGAACGGTGGCTTTGCCACAAATACTATGTCAACTACATGATCATGCAAAGCAATATGACAATGATGATGCGTGTCATAATAAATGGAACGGTCGAAAGTTGCATGGCAATATATCTCGGAATGGCTATGGAAATGCCATAATAGGTAGGTATGGTGGCTGTTTTGAGGAAGATATAAGGAGGCTTATGTGTGATAGAGCGTATCATATCACGGGGTTTGGATGCACCGGCGAAGTTTGCACCAACTCTCAAGGTGAGAAAGGGCAATGCACGGTACCGAAGAGGCTAGCAATTATGGAAGGGTGAGAGTGAGTATAATCCATGGACTCAACATTAGTCATAAAGAACTCACATACTTATTGCAAAAATCTACAAGTCATGAAAATCAAGCACTACGCGCATGCTCCTAGGGGGATAGATTGGTAGGAAAAGACCATCGCTCGTCCCCGAACGCCACTCATAAGGAAAGCAATCAAAGAACACCCCATGCTTCAAATTTGTCACATAACTTTCACCATACGTGCATGCTACGGGACTTGCCAACTTAAACACAAGTATTCATCAATTTCACAATTACTCAACTAGCACACCTCTAATATTACCACCTTTATATCTGAAAACCATCTATCAAGCATCCAACTTCTCTTAGCATTTAAATTTTATAACCAAAGTGAATTACCATGCTGTTCTAAAGGACTCTCAAAATGATATAAGTGAAGCATGAGAGATCAATTATTTCTATAAAATAGAACCACCGCCATGCTCTAAAATATATAAGCGAAGCACTAGAGCAAATTATAAACTACTCCGAAAGATATAAGTGAAGATCAATGAGTAGTCGAATAATTATGCAACTATGTGAAGACTCTCTAATATTTAAGAATTTCAGATCTTGGGATGTTATTCAAACAGCAAGCAAAACTAAATAAAATAAAATGACACTCCAAGCAAAACACATATCATGTGGTGAATAAAAATATAGCTCCAAGTAAAGTTACCGATGAACGAAGACGAAAGAGGGGATGCCTTCCGGGGCATCCCCAAGCTTAGGCTTTTGGTTGTCCTTGGATTTTACCTTGTGGTGCCTTGGGCATCCCCAAGCTTAGGCTATTGCCACTCCTTGTTCCATAATCCATCGAATCTTTACCCAATACTTGGAAACTTCACAACACAAAACTTAACAGAAAACTCGTAAGCTCCATTGGTATAAGAAAATAAATCACCACTTAGGTACTGTTGTGAACTCATTCTAAATTCATATTGGTGTAATATCTACTGCATTACAACTCATCTATGGTTCATACCCTCCGATACTACTCATAGATTCATCAAAATAAGCAAACAACACATAGAAAAAACAGAATCTGTCAAAAACAGAACCGTCTGTAGTAATCTGGATCAAACGTATACTTATGGAACCCAAAAAATTCTAAAATAAATTTCTGGACGTGAGTAATTTGTCTATTAATAATCTGCAAAAATAATGAACTAAATAGCACTCTCCAATAAAAAATGGCAGCAAATCTCGTGAGCGCTAAAGTTTCTGTTTTTTAAGTATGACCGCAAAGACTTTCCCCAAGTCTTCCCAAAGGTTCTACTTGGCACAAACACTAATTAAAAGCATAAAACCACATATAAACAGAGTCTAGATGAATTATTTATTACTAAACATAATCAAAAGGCAAGGAACAAAAATAAAAATTGGGTTGCCTCCCAACAAGCGCTATCGTTTAACGCCCCTAGCTAGGCATGATGATTTCAATGATGCTCACATAAAAGATACGAATTGTAACATAAAGAGAGCATCATGAAGAATATGACTAGAACATTTAAGTCTAACACACTTCCTATGCATAGGGATTTTGCGAGCAAACAACTTGTGGGAACAAGAATCAACTTGCATAGGAAGGTAAACAAGCATAACTTCAAAACTTTAAGCACATAGAGAGGAAACTTGATATTATTGCAACTCCTACAAGCATATATTCCTCCCTCGTAATAAATTTCAGTATCATCATGAATGAATTCAACAATATAACCATCACATAAAGCATTCTTTTCATGATCTACAAGCATAGAAATTTTATTACTCTCCACACTAGCAAAATTCTTCTCATTCGGAATAGTGGGAGTATCATAAGAGACTCGAATAATATAAATTGTTTCCACATTAAAGGAGTAATGTTCATAAAAAGGGTAATCATAATCATGACAAGTTTTAATATAATCATCGCTACTTTTTATAGCATACGTATCATCACAATAATTATCATAAGTAGCAACTTTGTTCTCATCATAATCGATTGAAACCTCTTCCAAGATAGTGGAATCATTACTAAATAAAGTCATGACCTCTCCAAATCCACTTTCATAATTGTCAAAATAAGATTCAACATCCTCCAAAATAGTGGTATACTTCCTAAAGTTGACACTCTTCCAAACCCACTTTCATCAATATAACCATCATACATAGGAGGCATGCTATCATCATAATAAATTTTCTCATCAAAACTTGGGAGGCTAGAAATATCATCTTCATTAAACATAGCATCCCCAAGCTTGGGACAAACATTAATTGCAGCAAATATATTCTCAAACATGTCATTCTCATCAAACATAGCATCCCCAAGCTTGGGCCTTTTCATATCATAAGCATAATCACTCTCATCATTAATAGTATGGATAGCACCAATAGTATAACAATTATCATCATCACAATGAGTAATAGGAGCAACACCATTTGGGAGGGATACATTTTTACCTTTGCTTCTCCGTCTTTTCTTTTTCTTCTTCACATCGTATGTGGGTTTAATCCTCTTTTCCGAGCTCCTTATTAATGAGATTGGTTGTATAGAGGGCTCCTCCTTGTTACCTGACTCATCATAAGAAATAATAGGAGGATATTGGGAAGCCTCTTCCCTTTCATTAGTATTCTCTTCATCCTCTATTTGTTTTCTTTTCTTTATGTAATTGTAAATATAAGGATTTTCAATGCAATTCACCGCACAATACATAAATATTTCTTCTAGATCAATATCGAGGAATTTCTCAAGGTTATATTCTGGAATATTCTTAGTTATATGTTTCATTTCTTCATAACCCAAAATAAAACTAAGTTCATTATGATGTGCAAGGGAAATCAAATCATCACAATTTTTGGACACGATGCGATCATGAAACAATTTGCATTTGAGATTTAAATGACAAGTATGGTGAAGAAATTTTAAATTTTCAGCACAAACATCTAGCCTCTCTTGCAACCATTTAGTTTCCAAATACTTATGCCTCTTTCAAAATCTATTTTCCCTAATTGGTGTGTACTTGCAGGCTCTATGTATTCCACAAAAGTTGACATGCTTATAAGAGACATTTTCATCATGACTAGTGCAATCATCATTAGTACTATGGATATTCAAGGAGTTCATACTAACGACATTGCAATCATGCTCATCATTCAAAGATTTAGTGCCAAACATTTTATAGACTTCTTCTTCTAGCACTTGAGCACAATTTTCCTTTCCATCATTCTCACAAAATATATTAAAAAGATGAAGCGTATGAGGCAAACTCAATTCCATTTTTTGTAGTTTTATTTTATAAACTAAACTAGTGCTAGAACAAGAAACAAAAAGATTCGATTGCAAGATCTAAAGATATACCTTCAAGCGCTAACCTCCCCGGCAACGGCGCTAGAAAAGAGCTTGATGTATACTACACAACCTTCTTCTTGTAGACGTTGTTGGGCCTCCAAGTGCAGAGGTTTGTAGGACAGTAGCAAATTTCCCTCAAGTGGATGACCTAAGGTTTATCAATCCGTGGGAGGCATAGGATGAAGATGGTCTCTCTCAAGCAACCTTGCAACCAAATAACAAAGAGTCTCTTGTGTCCCCAACACACCCAATATAATGGTAAATTGTATAGGTGCACTAGTTCGGCGAAGGGATGGTGATACAAGTGCAATATGGATGGTAGATATAAGTTTTTGTAATCTTAAAATATAAAAACAGCAAGGTAACTAATGATAAAAGTGAGCACAAACGGTATTGCAATGCGTTGAAATAAGGCCTAGGGTTCATACTTTCACTAGTGCAAGTTCTCTCAACAATAATAACATAATTGGATCATATAACTATCCCTCAACATGCAACAAAGAGTCACTCCAAAGTCACTAATAGCGGAGAACAAACGAAGAGATTATGATAGGGTACGAAACCACCTCAAAGTTATTCTTTCTGATCGATCTATTCAAGAGTTCGTACTAGAATAACACCTTAAGGCACAAATCAACCAAAACCCTAATGTCACCTAGATACTCCAGTGTCACCTCAAGTATCCGTGGGTATGATTATACGATATGCATCACACAATCTCAGATTCATCTATTCAACCAACACAAAGAACTTCAAAGAGTGCCCCAAAGTTTCTACTGGAGAGTCAAGACGAAAATGAAGGAAATATGCCCTAGAGGCAATAATAAAGTTATTATTTATTTCCTTATATCATGATAAATGTTTATTATTCATGCTAGAATTGTATTAACCAGAAACATGGTACATGTGTGAATACATAGACAAACAGAGTGTCACTAGTATGCCTCTACTAGACTAGCTCATTAATCAAAGATGGTTATGTTTCCTAACCATAGACATGAGTTGTCATTTGATTAACGGGATCACATTATTAGGAGAATGATGTGATTGACTTGACCCATTCCGTTAGCTTAGCACTTGATCGTTTAGTATGTTGCTATTGCTTTCTTCATGACTTATACATGTTCCTATGACTATGAGATTATGCAACTCCCGTTTACCGGAGGAACACTTTGTGTGCTACCAAACGTCACAATGTAACTGGGTGATTATAAAGGTGCTCTACAGGTGTCTCCGAAGGTACTTGTTGGGTTGGCATATTTCAAGATTAGGATTTGTCACTCCGATTGTCGGAGAGGTATCTCTGGGCCCACTCGATAATGCACATCACTATAAGCCTTGCAAGCATTGTCACTAATGAGTTAGTTATGGGATGATGTATTACGGAACGAGTAAAGAGACTTGCCAGTAACGAGATTGAACTAGGTATTGAGATACCGATGATCGAGTCTCGGGCAAGTAACATACCGATGACAAAGGGAACAACGTATGTTGTTATGCGGTTTGACCGATAAAGATCTTCGTAGAATATGTAGGAACCAATATGAGCATCCAGGTTCCACTATTGGTTATAGACCGAAGCCATGTCTCGGTCATGTCTACATAGTTCTCGAACCCGTAGGGTCCGCACGCTTAAAGTTCGGTGACGATCTATATTGTGAGTTTATGTGTTTTGATGTACCGAAGGTTGTTCGGAGTCCCGGATGAGATCGGGGACATGACGAGGAGTCTCGAATTGGTCAAGACGTAAAGATTGATATATTGGACAACTATATTCGGACATCAGAAAGGTTCCGAGTGATTCGGGTATTTTCGGAGTACCGGAGAGTTACGGGAATTCATATTGGGCCTTAATGGGCCATACGGGAAAGGAGAGAAAGGCCTCAAAGGTTGGCCGCACCCCTCCCCATGGACTGGTCCAAATTGGACTAGGGAGGGGGGCGCCCCCTTCCTTCCTTCTCCTTTTCCCTTCCCTTTTTCCTATTCCATGTGGGAGGTGGAATCCTACTAGGACTAGGGAGTCCTAGTAGGACTTCGCACTTGGGCGCGCCCTATGAGGGCCGGCCTTCCCCCTTGCTCCTTTATATACGGGGGCAGGGGGCACCCTAGAACACAACAATTGATCATTGATCTTTTAGCCGTGTGCGGTGCCCCCCTCGACCATAATCCACCTCGGTCATATCGTAGCGGTGCTTAGGCAAAGCCCTGCGTCGGTAGCATCATCATCACCGTCATCACACCGTCGTGCTGATGAAACTATCCCTCAAAGCTCTGCTGGATCGGAGTTCGTGGGACGTCATCGAGCTGAACGTGTGCTGAACTCGGAGGTGCCGTACGTTCGGTACTTGGATCGGTCGGATCGTGAAGACGTACGACTACATCAACCGCGTTGTTCTAACGCTTCCGCTTTCGGTCTACGAGGGTACGTGGACAACACTCTCCCCTCTCGTTGCTATGCATCACCATGATCTTGCGCGTGCGTAGGAATTTTTTTTGAAATTACTACGTCCCCAACAGTGGCATCCGAGCGAGGTTTATGCGTAGATGTTATATGCACGAGTAGAACACAAATGAGTTGTGGGCGATACAAGTCATACTACTTACCAGCATGTCATACTTTGATTTGGCGGTATTGTTGGATGAAGCGGCCCGGACCGACATTACACGTACGCTTACGCGAGACTGGTTCTACCGACGTGCTTTGCACACAGTTGGCTGGCGGGTGTCAGTTTCTCCAACTTTAGTTGAACCGAGTGTGGCTACGCCCCGTCCTTGAGAAGGTTAAAACAACACTAACTTGGCGAACTATCGTTGTGGTTTTGATGCGTAGGTAAGAACGGTTCTTGCTCAGCCCGTAGCAGCCACGTAAACTTGCAACAACAAAGTAGAGGGCGTCTAACTTGTTTTTGCAGGGCATGTTCTGATGTGATATGGTCAAGACGTGATGAGATATAAGTTGTTGTATGAGATGATCATGTTTTGTTGAAGTTATCGGCAACTGGCAGAAGCCTTATGGTTGTCTCTTTATTGCATAAGATGCAAGCGCCAAATAATTGCTTTACTTTATCGCTATGCGATGGCAATAGTTGCAAGAGCAATAGTTGGTGAAACGACCATGTGATGACACATTGATATAGATCAAGATGATGGAGATCATGGTGTCATGCCGGTGACGATGGAGATCATGACGATGCTTTGGAGATGGAGATCAAAGGCACAAGATGATCATGGCCATATCATGTCACATATTTTGATTGCATGTGATGTTTATCTTTTATGCATCTTATTTTGCTTTGATTGACGGTAGCATTATAAGATGATCTCTCACTAAATTTCAAGATAAAAGTGTTCTCCCTGAGTATGCACCGTTGCCAAAGTTTGTTGTGCCAAGACACCACGTGATGATCGGGTGTGATAAGCTCTACGTTCACCTACAACGGGTGCAAGCCAGTTTTGCACACGCAGAATACTCAGGTTAAACTTGACAAGCCTAGCATATGCAGATATGGCCTCGAAACACTGGAGACCGAAAGGTCGAGCGTGAATCATATACTAGATATGATCAACATAGTGATGTTCACCATTGAAAACTACTCCATCTCACGTGATGATCGGACATGGTGTAGTTGATATGGATCACGTGATCACTTAGATGATTAGAGGGATGTCTATCTAAGTGGGAGTTCTTAAGTAATATGATTAATTGAACTTTAATTTATCATGAACTTAGTCCTGGTAGTATTAGCATATCTATGTTGTAGATCAATAGCTCGCGTTTAGCTCCTCTGTTTTATTTTTGATATGTTCCTGGAGAAAACTAAGTTGAAAGATGTTAGTAGCAATGATGCGGGTTGGATCCGTGATCTGAGGATTATCCTCATTGCTGCACAGAAGAATTATGTCCTTGATGCACCACTAGGTGACAGACCTATTGCAGGAGCAGATGCAGACGTTATGAACGTTTGGCTAGCTTAATATGATAACTACTTGATAGTTTAGTGCACCATTCTTAACAGCTTAGAATCGGGACTTCAAAGACGTTTTGAACGTCATGGATCATATGAGATGTTCCAGGAGTTGAAGTTAATATTTCAAGCAAATACCCGAGTTGAGAGATATGAAGTCTCCGACAAGTTCTATAGCTAAAAAATGGAGGAGAATAGCTCAAGCAGTGAGCATGTGCTCAGATTGTCTGGGTACTACAATCGCTTGAATCAAGTGGGAGTTAATCTTCCAGATAAAATAGTGATTGACAGAATTCTCTAGTCACCATCACCAAGTTAGTAGAACTTCGTGATGAACTATAATATGCAAGGGATGACGAAATTAATTCCCAAGCTCTTCGTGATGCTCAAATCGGCGAAGGTAGAAATCAACAAATAGCATCAAGTGTTGATTGTTTACAAGACCACTAGTTTCAAGAAGAGGGCAAAGGGAAAGAAAGGGAACTTCAAAGAAGAATAGCAAGCAAGTTGCTGCTCCCATGAAGAATCCCAAAGCTAGACCCAAGCCTGGAACTGAGTGCTACTACTGCAAAGGAAATGGTCACTGGAAGTGGAACTGCCCTATATACTTGGAGGATAAGAAGGATGGCATAGTGAACAAAGGTATATTTGACATACATGTTATTGATGTGTACTTTACCAGTGTTTATAGCAAACCCCTCGGTATTTGATACTGGTTCAGTTGCTAAGAGTAGTAACTCGAAACGGGAGTTGTAGAATGAACAGAAACTAGTTAAGGGTGAAGTGACGATGTGTGTTGGAAGTAGTTCCAAGAATGATATGATCATCATCGCACACTCCCTATACTTTCGGGATTAGTGTTGAACCTAAATAAATGTTATTTGGTGTTCGTGTTGAGCATGAATATGATTTGATCATGTTTATTGCAATACTATTATTCATTTAAGTTAGAGAATAATTGTTGTTCTGTTTACATGAATAAAACCTTCTATGGTTATACACCCAATGAAATTGGTTCGTTGGATCTCGATCGTAGTGATACACATATTCATAATATTGAAGCCAAAATATGCAAAGTTAATAATGATAGTGCAACTTATTTGTGGCACTGCCGTTTGGGTCATATTGGTGTAAAGCGCATGAAGAAACTCCATGTTGATGGGCTTTTGGAATCACTTGATTATGAATCAGTTGATGCTTGCGAACCATGCCTCATAGGCAAGATGACTAAGACTCCATTCTCCGGAACAATGGAGCGAGCAACTGACTTATTGGAAATAATACATACTGATGTATGTGGTCTGATGAGTGTTGAGACTCGCGGCGGGTATCGTTATTTCCTGACCTTCATAGATGATTTGAGTAAGATATGGGTATATCTACTTGAAGAAACATAAGGTTGAAACATTTGAAAAGTTCAAAGAATTTTAGAGTGAAGTGGAAAATCATCGTAACAAGAAAATAAAGTTTCTACGATCTGATCGTGGAGGAGAATATTTGAGTTACGAGTTTGGTCTTCATTTGAAACAATGCGGAATAGTTTCGCAACTCAAGCCACCTGGAACACCACAACGTAATGGTGTGTCCGAACGTCGTAATCGCACTTTACTAGATACGGTGCGATCTATGACGTCTCTTACTAATTTACCGCTATCGTTTTGGGGTTATGCATTAGACATAGCCGCATTCACGTTAAATAGGGCACCATCTAAATCCGTTGAGATGACACTGTATGAACTATGGTTTGGCTAGAAACCTAAGTTGTCATTTCTTAAAGTTTGGGGTTGTGATGCTTATGTGAAAAAGTTTCAGCCAGATAAGCACAAACCTAAATCGAAAAAGTGCATCTTCATAGGATACCCAACAGAAACTGTTGGGTACACCTTCTATCACAGATCCGAAGGCAAGACATTTGTTGCTAAGAATGGATCCTTTCAAGAGAAGGAGTGACTCTCGAAAGAACTGAGTGGGAGGAATGTAGAGCTTGATGAGGTAAGTGTACCTTCTCCCGAATTGGAAAGTAGTTCATCACAGAAATCGGTTCTAATGATCTCTACACCAATTAGTGAGGAAGCTAATGATGATGATCATGAAACTTCAGATCAACTTACTAACGAACCTCGTAGGACAACTAGAGTATGGTCCGCACCAGAGTGGTACGGTAATCCTTTCTAGAAATCATGTTACTAGACCATGATGAACCTACGAACTATGAGGAAGCGGTGATGAGCCCAGATTCCGCGAAATGGCTTGAGGCCATGAAATCTGAGATGGGATCCATGTATGAGAACAAAGTATGGACTTTGATTGACTTGACCGATGATCGGCGAGTCATTGAGAATAAATGGATCTTCAAGAGGAACACAGATGCTGATAGTAGTGTTACTATCTACAAAGCTCGAATTGTCGCAAAATGTTTTCGACAAGTTCAAGGTGTTGACTACGATGAGATTTTCTCACTCGTATCGATGCTTAAAAGTCTGTCCGAATCATGTTAGCAGTTGCCGCATTTTATGAAATCCGGCAAATGGATGTCAAAACTGCATTCCTTAATGGATTTCTCAAAGAAGAGTTGTATATGATGCAACCAGAAGGTTTTGTCAATCCTAAAGGTGTTAACAAAGTGAGCAAACTCCAGCGATCCATCTATGGACTGGTGCAAGCATCTCGGAGTTGGAATATATGCTTTGATAAAGTGATCAAAGCATATGGTCTTATACAGACTTGCGGTGAAGCCTGTATTTATAAGAAAGTGAGTGGAAGCACTACAATATTTCTGATAAGTATATGTGAATGACATATTGTTGATCAGAAATAATGTAGAATTTTCTGGAAAGCATAAAGGAGTGTTTAAAAAGAGTTTTTCAAAGAAAGACCTCGATAAAACTACTTACATATCAAGCATCAAGATCTATAGAGATAGATCAAGACGCTTGATATACTTTCAATGAGTACATACCTTGATAAGATTTTGAAGTAGTTCAAAATGGAACAGTCAAAGAAAGAGTTCTTTCCTGTGTTGCAAGGTGTGAAGTTGAGTAAAGACTCAAAACCCGACCACAGCAGAAAATATAAAGAGAATGAGAAGTCATTCCCTATGCCTCAGTCATAGGTTCTATAAAGTATGCTATGTTGTTTACCAGTCCTATTGTATACCTTAGCATGATTCTGGCAAGGGAGTACAATAGTGATCTAGGAGTAGATCACTGGACATCGGTCAAAATTATCCTTAGAGGACTAAGGCAATATTTCTCGGTTATGGAGGTGATAAAAGAGTTTGTCGTAAAGAGTTACATCGATGCAAGCTTTTGACACCGATCTAGATGACTCTAAGTCTCGATCTAGATACATATTGAAAGTGGGAGCGATTAGCTAGAGTAGCTCTGTGCAAAGCATTGTAGACATAGAAAATTTGCAAAATACATACGGCTCTGAATGTGGCAGACCCGTTGACTAAATTTCACTTACAAGCAAAACATGATCACTCTTTGGGTGTTAATCACATAGCGATGTGAACTAGATTATCGACTCTAGTAAACCCTTCCGAAAAAGGGTTTCCCCTCGCTTTATATTATAAAGCCATTGACCAAGCATCCAGCACAAGAGTACAGATACCAAACAAGTCAACAAGTCATGCTGGGGGCACAGCGAAACAAGCCCCAAAAAAGAAGAAGAAAGAAAAGGAGAGCTAATCCGTCTCGGGAGGGGTGGCGGTGGAGGTGGTGTTGGCGAAAGAGCTGCTGCCGAAGATCGAAGGCCTGCACTGATGTTGTCAAGAGTGTCCCGATCACACCGCTTGCTAAGCGGTCTCCAGAGCTGTAAGAGGCCACACATTTTATAGATAGCGTCAGTCGCACGGTTGGGAATCACACGCTCAATGACAAGCTTATTGCGGATACACCATAGGGTCCAAACAAGGGTCCCCAAAGCCACCCAAGTGGCGGCTTTCCGGCGGGTAGGGAGGCTAAAGGCCTCCCCAAACAAGTCCGGGAGGTTATCATGGCACCAACTACCACCCACGACCTCCCGGAAGCAACTCCACAGGAATTGTGCTGCAGGGCAACGGAAGAAAATGTGGTTGCAATCTTCCGGGACCAAGCAGAGGGGGCAGAGGCCATCCCCAGGGCCACTACGCTTGCGGACCTCCGTGCCCGAGGGTAGTCGGCCTCGAACCCACTGCCAAAGGAAGATGCGGATCTTCAGGGGAGGTTTGATTTCCCAAAGAACGGATAATTCCGCCGGTCCCGGAGTGGGTACAATTGCCTGATAAAGGGACCTAGTTGAGAAGCGGCCATTTGGCTCAAGATACCAAGATAGCGTATCCGGCTCAAAGGAGGGGGGAGCGGAGTGCAATACATTTGACTAGCTCATCCCATTGTTTGCGTTCCGCCGCCCCAAAGGTACGGCGGAAGGTAACAACCCCCAAGTCTGCTAAGGCAACCGCCACCGATAAGAGTGGGCGGGTGCAGATCGAAAATAATGAAGGGAAGCGCACCGCAAATGAGCGGGGCCCCGCCCATCGATCTAGCCAAAAGAGGGTACTAGCACCGGACCCTACAGAGATGGCGGTCCCAATGCGTAGCACAGGCATCCGACGGATCACCGATTGCCAGAACTGGGACCCGCCTGACCTAGAGGCAAAGGCCAATGGTTGACCACGAAGGTACTTAGCGCGAATAATCTCCAGCCATAGGCCGCCCTCCTCAGTCTGGATCCGCCAGAGCCATTTCGAGAGGAGGGCAATATTCATCCGCTTGGATGAGATGACCCCAAGACCACCCTGGTCCTTAGGCTTACAGATCTCAGACCACTTCACCATGTGGTATTTCTGTTTATTATTCTCGTCGGCCCAGAAGAACCGGGAGAGGATTTTGGTTACCTCCTGATGGAGGGATTCATGTAAACTATAGAATCCCATGAGATACATCAGGAGGCTAATAAGGGAGGAGTTCATCAGAATCACTCTAGCGGCCTTGGATAGCCATCTCCCTTGCCAAGGCTCCATCCATGGTTGGAGCCTGGCAACTATAGGGCGGAAGTCTTTCTCTAGTAGACGGTTGTCACTAACCGGCAAGCCAAGGTAAGTAGTCGGAAATGACCCCAACCGACAATTCAAGCGGCTGGCAATGCGCTGGGCTTCCGGTGGCGAATATTCGAGCACCATGACCTCACTTTTAGCAAAGTTGATCGTGAGGCCCGACATCTCCTGAAAACAGAGGAGGAGGAATTTGAGGTTCTGGATATCCTCATCCGAGCCCTCCACCATCATAATGGTGTCATCAGTATATTGGAGATGGGCCAGGCCTCCATTGGCCACAAGATGGGGGGCAAATCCCCCTGATATGGCCTGCCTGCCTTGCCAAACCAAGACTCTAGGCTAACACATCAACCGCAAGGTTGAAAAGGAAAGGGGAAATCGGGTCCCCTTGCCGAACACCTTGTCCCGTTGTGAAATAGGGTCCAATTTCCCCATTGATATTAACGGCAGTACGACCGCTCGTCACAAGCTGCATCACCCGAGCCACCCAATGGGGGTCGAAGCCACGTTTAAGCAATACTTCCCGAAGGAAGGACCAATGGATGGTATCATATGCTTTGTGAAAGTCAATCTTGAAGAACACCGTGCGAAGGTGTTTGGTCTTGACCTCATGAATGATTTCATGGAGGACAAGAACCCCATCAAGAATATATCTACCTTTCGTGAAGGCCGATTGGTTCGGGTGGTGAATCCGAGGAGCGATCAGGGCCGCCCTAGTGGCGTACCCCTTGGCCAGAATCCGAAATATCACATTAAGGACGGTGATGGGGCGGAACTGCCAAATGTCGGCAGCTCCGGGGACTTCAGGAATCAGGGAGATGGTCCCGGAATAGGCCTAGAATGATCTCCTTAACCATCGGCCAGAAGGCCTGGATAAACCGGACCGGAAGCCCGTCGGGGCCTGGGGCCGAGGCCGGGTTCATCGATTTGACGAACGCTTCCACCTCCGTGGCATCAAATGGGGCCATTAACGCCGCATTTTCCGTCGGGGAAACTAGCTGGTCATGTGACCAGATATGGTCGGCCAGGGCGACACTGCCCCTGGCACGGCCCATAAATAACGACTTATAAAAGTCGTCCACCAAAGCGCGAATCGCTGGTGGATCCTGAAAAAGCTGGCCGCCCTCCCATAAAAGGGGGATGGAGCAACGTCCCCTATGGCCATTGGCGATCGCCTGGAAGTAAGTTGTGTTGGCGTCACCAAACATCACCCACTTTATAGATCCGCGTTGGCGCCAAAATTCTAAAGGAAATATGCCCTAAAGGCAATAATAAAGTTATTATTTATTTCCTTATATCATGATAAATGTTTATTATTCATGCTAGAATTGTATTAACCAGAAACATAATACATGTGTGAATACATAGACAAACAGAGTGTCACTAGTATGCCTCTAGTTGACTAGCTCGTTGAATCAATGATGGTTATGTTTCCTAACCATAGACATAAGTTGTCATTTGATTAACGAGATCACATCATTAGGTGAATGATCTGATTGACATGACCCATTCCATTAGCTTAGCACCCGATCGTTTAGTATGTTGCTATTGCTTTCTTCATGACTTATACATGTTCCTATGACTATGAGATTATGCAACTCCCGTTTGCCAGAGGAACACTTTGTGTGCTACCAAACGTCACAACGTAACTGGGTGATTATAAAGGAGCTCTACAGGTGTCTCCAAAGGTACATGTTGCGTTGGCGTATTTCGAGATTAGGATTTGTCACTCCGATTGTCGGAGAGGTATCTCTGGGCCCTCTCGGTAATGCACATCACTTAAGCCTTGCAAGCATTGCAACTAATAAGTTAGTTGCGGGATGATGTATTATAGAACGAGTAAATAGACTTGCCGGTAACGAGATTGAACTAGGTATTGAGATACCGACGATCGAATCTCGGGCAAGTAACATACCGATGACAAAGGGAACAACGTATGTTGTTATGCGGTCTGACCGATAAAGATCTTCGTAGAATATGTAGGAGCCAATATGAGCATCCAGGTTCCGCTATTGGTTATTGACCGGAGACGTGTCTCGGTCATGTCTACATTGTTCTCGAACCCGTAGGGTCCGCACGCTTAAGGTTTCGATGACAGTTATATTATGAGTTTATGAGTTTTGATGTACCGAAGTTAGTTCGGAGTCCCGGATGTGATCACGGACATGACGAGGAGTCTCGAAATGGTCGAGACATAAAGATTGATATATTGGACGGCTATATTCGGACACCGGAAGTGTTCCGGGTGATTTTGGAGAAAACCGGAGAGCCGGAGGGTTACCGGAACCCCCCCCCCCCCGGGAGAAGTAATGGGCCATATGGGCCTTAGTGGAGAGAGAGAGGGGCTTCCAGAGGTGGGCTGCGCGCCTCCTCCCCCCTGGTCCGAATTGGACTAGGAGAGGGGGGCGGCGCCCCCCCCTTTTCCCTCTCCCTTCCCACTTCTTTCCCCCTCCTAGTAGGAGTCCTACTCCTACTAGGAGGAGGACTCCTCCTTGGCGCGCCATAGAGGGCCGGCCGGCCTCCTCCCCTAGATCCTTTATATACGGGGGTAGAGGGCACCCCTAGACACACAAGTTGATTCACGTGATCATATTCTTAGCCGTGTGTGGTGCCCCCTTCCAGCATAGTCCTCGATAATATTATAGCGGTGCTTAGGCGAAGCCCTGCGACGGTAGTACATCAAGATTGTCACCATGCCGTCGTGCTGACGGAACTCTTCCCCGACACTTTGCTGGATCGGAGTCCGGGGATCGTCATCGAGC